>NW_027141852.1:19490000-20740000 GCF_036365525.1 Heterodontus francisci
CACCAGCACGGTTCAGGTGTAGACCGTCCCAACGGTACAGCCACCTCTTTCCCCAGTACTGGTGCCAATGCCCCATGAACCAGAACCCACTATTACCACACCAGTCTTTCAGCCGCACATTACTTTCTCTAATCTTATTTGTCCTATGCCAATTTGCACATGGCTCAGGTAATAATCCAGAGATGATTAACTTTGAGGTTCTGCTTCTTAATTTGGAGCCTTGTTCCTCATACTGACTTTGCAGAACCTCTATCCTTGTCCTGCCTATGTCTTTGGTACCGACATGGACCACGACGACTGGATCCTCCCCCTCCCATTGTATGTTTCGCTCCAGCCCTGAGCAGATGTCCTGAATCCAGGCATCGGCAGGCAACACAGCCGTCTGGACTCTTGCTTTTGCTGCAGAGAACAGAGTCAATCCACCTTACTATACTGTCCCCTACTACCACTACATTCCTTTTTTCTCCCTGTTTGAGCCGCAAACACTTACTGCAGACGTGTTTGCCCTGGATCACACTGGCATCCAGGAACTCCCACATGCTGCAGCTGTGACACATCACCTGTCCTGTCATCCTTAACGTGTTTCAATTAACTACTTAAATATTTTATTCAATTATTCATTTTATTGCATATTTTATTAAACTTACCATTAGTTTGTTTACTATTTTAAACGTGAGGACTAAAATGCATCTTAATCACTGACCAGATGCGCATCAAGCAGGTCGGTTCTTCCAAACCAATCAACTACCTTCTTGCCTGTGATGTCACAGCTTACCAGATCCTCACCAAACAGCTCCTTCCACTGCACCGAAGAAAGAACCAAATCCTGTGTCCTCACCCCAGCGGCTCTCTGTTTCCCTGCTCTCACTCTCCATTGTGATGTCACTCCTCGATTTTTTCCCCTGCTCTGCTCCTCTCTCTCTCGCTCTGTCTCCGAGTCTGTGCTTTTGGCGCATTTCTTCATTTGTTGTTCCGTTGTGCTCCTCTGTTTCTGGTCCAAAATCTGACTCTGGTGTGATTTGAACCCACAACCTTTGGATATCGTCTTAATCATTATTTAGAAGTCCAACACGCTATCCACTGCGCCACAGACACTTACACATTTATATCAACATCACTAAGGACTTTGATCTTGTCAGCAGAGACGGGCTCTTCAAACTGCAATGGAAGACAGGCTGCCCTCCTGACCTCTTGGGCATCATCTCTTCTTTCCACGAGAACATGCACAGTTCCATCAGTTACAATGGAGCAACATCAGACGCTTTCAAGATCAGCAGTGGGGTAAAGCAGGGCTGCGTGCTGGCGCCAACTCTCTTCGGAACAGAGGAACATGGGAGTAAGCTATTCAGCACGTCGAGCCTGCTCTGTCATTCAATTCGATCATGGCTGATCACCGACCTCAAAGCCCCTTTCCCATGCTATCCCCATATCCCTTGATGTCATGAGTGTCAAGATTTCTATCAATTTCTGTCTTGAACATGCTCAATGATTGAGCTGCCACAGCCCTCTGGGGCACAGTATTCCAATGATTCACCACCGTCTGAGTGAAGAAATTCCACCCATCTCAGTTTTAAATGGCCTACTCCTTATTCTGAGACGATGTCCTTTGGTTTTAGACTCACCAACTAGGGCAAACATCCTGTCTACATCCACACTGTCACGCCCTGTAAGAATTTTGTCAGTTTCAATCAGATCACCTCTCATTCTTCGAAACTTTAAGGAATACAGGCCCAGTTTCCTCATAAGACAATCCCACCATCCCAGGGATTAGTCTGGTGACATAAAAACAAGAAATGCTGGAACCACTCAGCAGGTCTGGCAGCATCTGTGAAAAGAGAAGCAGAGTTAACGTTTCAGGTCAGTGACCCTTCTTCGGAACTGACATATATTAGAAAAGTCACAGGTTATAAGCAAGTGGGGTGGGGGTGGGGCAAGAGATAACAAAGGAGAAGGTGTAGATTGGACAAGGCCACATAGCTGACCAAAAGGTCATGCAGCAAAGGCAAACAATATGTTAATGGTGTGTTGAATGACAAAGCATTAGTCCAGATTAGGTGTTAATGGACTGAATATTGAACAGCAGGAAGTACAAACCTGAAAAAAAACAGTAGGTAAGCAAACTGAACAAACTGAGATGAAATGAAATAAATGCAAAAAAAAGATTAGTCTGTTGACCCTCTGTTTCACCCCCTCTATGGCAAGTGTATCCTTCACAAGGTGAGGAGACTAAACTGTACACAATACTCCAGTGCGGATTCACCAAGGCTCTATACAATTGCAGCAAGACATCTTTACTCCTGTGCTCATGACCCCTCGTGTGGGTACAACATACCATTTGCCTTCCTAATTGATTGCTGCACCTGCACAAGAGCTTTTAGTGTCTCAGGAACAAGGACACCCAGGTCCCTTTGGACATCGACACTTCCCAACCTCTCACCATTTAAGAAATACTCTGTCTTTCTGTTTATTCTACCAACGTGAATAACTTCACACTTATTCACATTATATTCCATGTTCTTGCCCATTCACTTAGCCTCTCCAGGTCCCCTGGAAGCCTCTCTGCATCCTCCTCACAACTCACACTTCACCGAGCTTTGTGTCATCTGCAAACTTGGAAATATTACATTTAATCCCCACGTCCAAATCATTTATATAGGTTGTTAACAGCTGTGGCTCCAACACTGATCCTTGCAGTACCCCAATAGTAACAGCCTGCCATCCTGAGAAGGACCCGTTATTCCTGCTCTCTGTTTTCGGTCTGTTAACCAATTCTCAATCCATATCAGTATATTATCCCCAAGCCTATGTGCTCTAATTTTGTTTACTCACCTCCTGTGTGGGACCTTACCAAAGGAAAATACAAATACCACACATCCACTGGTTCTCCTTTATCTGTTCTATAGGTAACATCCTCAAAAATCTCAACAGGTTTTTCAAACCTGTTTTCCTTCTCATAAATCTATGTTGACTCTGCCCAATCATGTCATCATTTTCGAACTGTCTAGTTATCACATCCTTTATAATTGGCATATTCTTCTCCATGCTGCTGTTGTACACTTTCAATTACTCAGATATAGGTGTTCACCTGCACATCAGAGCTGACGACAAGCTGTTCAACTTGGCAAGACTGTGCGCCAAGACCAAAGTGGGTAAATTCCTAGGCTGTGAGTTGCTATTTGCTGATGATGCTGTGCTGACATCCCATAATGAAGTTCAGTCACAGCAGCTTGCAGATCGGTTCTCCCTGGCCTGCAAAGAGTTTGGACTGACAATCAGCATCAGGAAGATGAAAGTTACGGGCCAGGACGTAGAGACTCCACTTTCCATCAACATCGACAACCTCACTTTGGAGGTTGTCAACAGCTTCACATACCTTCAATCAACAATCACCAGCAATCTGGCCCTTGATGCTGAAATCAGCACCAGGATTGCCAATGCTGCAGCTGTCATGTCAAAGTTGAGAAGACAAGTGTGAACCGACAGCAAACTGACCGAAAATACAAAGCTCCACGTGTACCAGGCTTGTGTTCTCAGCACCCTCCTTTATAGTAGAGAAGAATTAACAACTTATACAAGCCAAAAAAAGCGGCTGAACAGCTTCCACCTCCACTGCCTCAGATGGATACTGGGCATCTCCTGGCAGGACAGAGTGCCGAATGCGGAAGTACACCAGCGTGCAGGGATCCACAGCATGTTTGCCCTCTTGAGTCAGCGGTGACTCTGTTGACTGGGCCAAATGGATGACGGTCACATTGCCAAATACATGCTCAATGGTGAGCTTGCTATCAGCATGAGATCAACAGGTCAGGGAAAAAAATCAAGTCCTTTGGAGAGGTTTGAGTTAATTCAGGAGAGGGGCATGGATTTATCAATGGGAGTTCATGCTTGTCGAATCTAACTGCATTTGTTGACAAACTATCTGAGAATACTGATGAAGGGAATGCAGTGGATGTTGTTTATATGGATATTACGAAAGCATTTTATAAAGTACCACATAAAAGGGTGGTTAACAAAATTGGGGTACATGGATTAGGAGGGTCAGTGTCCATTTGGATAGTAAATTGTTTTAAAGACTGAAAACAGCGAGTCATATTAAATGGTTCTTGGTCAGACCGGAGGATAGTCGACAGTGGTGTTCCCCAAGGGTCAGTGCCAGAACCACTGCTTTTTTTGCTGAAGGTAAGTGACTTGGATCTTGGAATACAGAGTAGAATCTCAAAATATGCCGATGACACCAAACTTGGAGGAGCGGCAAATAGTGAGGATAATATGAACTGCCTGTAACAGGACAGTGATAGGCTAGCAGAATGGGCAGACAGGTGGCAGATGGAATTTAATAGTGACAAGTGTGAGGTGATGTATTTTGGCATAAGGAATAGGGAGAGGCAATATATACTTAATGGCACAGTTATAAAGAGTGTGCTGGAATGGAGGGACTTGGGGTTCATGTGCACCGATCTTTGAAGGTGGCAAGACATATTGCGAGAGTGGTTAGCAAAGCATATGGGATCTTGGGCTTTATAAATAGAGGCATTGAGTACAAAAGCAGGGTTGTTATGCTGAACCATTATAAAACTCTGGTTAGGCCCCAATTGGAGTGTTGCTTCCAGTTCTGCTCAGCAGACTTTAGAAAGAATGTGAGGGTCCTTGAGAGGATGCAGAGGCGATTTACCAGAATGGATCCAGGGATGGGAGATTTTAGTTACAAGGTTAGGTTGGAAAAGCTAAGATTATTCTGCCTTTCTCAAAGGAGATTGAGTGGAGAATTGATAGAGGTGTATAACACCTCCAGAGAACAGGCCATCCTGGACTGGGTATTGTGTAATGAGAAAGGATTAGTTAACAATCTTGTTGTGTGGGGTCCCTTGGGGAAGTGCGCCCATAATATGATAAAATTCTTCATTAAGATGGAGAGTGAGAGAGTTGATTCCGAGACTCGGGTCCTGAATCTAAACAAAGGAAACTATGAAGGTATGAGGCGGGAGTTGGCGATGATAAATTGGGGAACGTTGCTTAAAGGGTTGACAGTGGATAGGCAATGGCTAGCATTTAAAGAGCGCATGGATGAATTACAACAATTGTTCATTCCTGTCTGTGCAAAAGTAAAACAGGAAGGGTGGCTCAACTGTGGCTTACAAAAGAAATTAAGGAAAGTATTAGATCCAAGGAGGAGAAATATAAAATGGTCAGAACAAGCAGCAAACCTGAAGATTGTGAGCAGTTTGGAATTTAGCAGAGGAGGACAAAAGGATTGATTAAGAAGGGGGAAATAGAGTATGAGAGTAAGCTAGCAGTGAACATAAAAACTGACTGTAAAAGCTTCTATAGATATGTGTCGAGAAAAAGATTAGTGAAGACAAATGTGGGTCCCTTACAGTCAGAAACGGGGGAATTTATAATGGGGAACAAAGAAATGGCAGACCAATTAAATACATACTTTGGTTCTGTCTTCACAAAGGACGATACAAATTACCTCCCAGAAATGTTGGGGAACATCGGGTCTAATGAGAAGGAGGAACTGTATGAAATCTGTATTCGTAGGGAATGTTTGGGAAATTGATGGGATTGAAGGCCGATAAATCCCCAAGGACTGATAATCTACATCCCAGAGTACTTAAGGAGGTGGCCCTTGGAATAGCAGATGCATTTCTGGTCTTTTTCCAAAATTCTGTAGACTCTGGAACATTTCAAATGGATTGGACGGTAGTTAATGTAACTCCACTATTGAAAAAAAGAGGCAGAAAGAAAACAGCGAATTATATACCGGTTAGCCTGACATCAGTCGTGGGCAAAATGCTGGAGTCCATTATAAAAGATGTAATAGCAGAGTGCAATAGTAACTCGTCTCCACTCCTAGTATTTCTAAATCCCACACATTCACTATAATGTGAACAATTATTTCCTGTTGTGTCTCTCTCAGATTTGTAAACGTCACTGTATTGGAGTGAGGTGACATCTACTGGCGGGTAGCAAGAACTGCAATCAAGCAGCAGAAACTCCACAGTCTGTCAGGGTTAAAGAAACATAGCAATGTGAGGATACAGCGAAGTGGTTTGATTGGGTCGATGGAGACATGATTCCACTTGTGGTGGTGTCTGAAGCAAAGGCCAGAAATACAAAATTGTCATTAATAAAAGAAATGAGGAATTCATGAAAAATGTAGTAACGTAGTGAATGGTTAGAATGTGAATCGAATAGAAAATGAGATTGGATGGACAGAAGCAGTCTGAAAGGATGGCTGAAACAAAAGGTGAGTGCCCTGAAACGTTAACTGTGTTTCTCTCAGCACAGATGCTGCCAGAGCTGCTGAACATTTCCAGCACTTTCTGTTTTTATTTCAGCATTTGCAGGATGTTGCTTTGATCTGAAATATAAAATGGATGATTGGCTGGGGGTTCCAGTGAAATTCCACAGCAGCTAAAGAAACCTGACTGGTCAGTGGCTCGTTGGTCTAGGGGTATGATTCTTGCTTAGGGAATGTGGTTGATTAACATGTAAGAAATGCAAGATTCTAATCCCAGATGAGCCCTGGCCTGCTGGCATGTTTAGATTAAGGTTATCTATTGGTTTCAGCCTTGCAGAAGGTGGAATTGACTTCCAAACGGAGCTGGCTTGAGGACCAGCTGGATTCAAAGAGCTTGTCGACAAAATTGTAATTAACTAAATGTACAGATAGCCAAGTGGGAATATAAAGTTGTTGCAGTAATTGAGACCTGACTCCAAAAACAACAGGACTGGGTTCTGGAATGGAATGGAATTCTTCAGTGCTTCTGTTGTTTGGCTTGCATTGACTCATCGATTTTCTTGTTTTTCACTTTGTCGATGCCTTTGAATAATTGTGGATCCTTCTTCAGGGTGTCTCCTTTCACCAGGTAGTTCTGACCTCCGATGATGTTGATTGTAATCAGCGTCAATTCGCTGAAAGTTTTGGAAGTGAGCAGATTTCCTTTGCTTGAGTCTACAACATGGAACTCAGTCTGACATGTGGACCCATGGGAGGATTTGAATGCCATCCCTGCGTTGGAGTTGCATCCATCCAATAAGAGACCGAGTAGAAGTGACAGTTCTGTCAGTCGAATATGAGACTTTTAATGGCAGGGTTGTGAGTTTGAGTGCCATTCTGTTTTTCCCTTTTTTAAGGCTTCATGAGCAGAGAGTACAGGGAGTGTTTGAAATGAGCAAGTCTCGCTTTGATTCAGGACTCTTACCTCTCAGCAGCATCTCACTATGAAAGATTGAATTTGATCTCATTTCATTCTCAGCTCGGGGTCTGTGCGGCTCAGTGGCACTTCTGGCTGTCTCCCGCTTCACAATCCATCAGTACTGAGAAAGCAATGGGGAATATTACTCACATGTTGTGTTCTTTAATTTTTTGGAAAACTTGAATGTATTTATTTTCTTCCAAAACAAGGACACCAAGCTGCTGTTAATGTAGGGCTGAAATAGCTCAGTTGGGAGAGTGAGACTGAAAATCTAAAGGTCCCTGGTTCAATCCCGGGTTTCAACAATTTCGCTTCCTTATGCGTCCCTTGCCTTGGTTCTGATTTTCCAGTTGCACAATTTACTTTGAGATTATTTCCCAAGCACCATTGGATTGAATTTGAGAAACAACACAGTGTCATTTACAACATCGAAGGTGGTCATTTGGCCTATCACGTCCATGCTGGCTCTCCCCGGAGCAATCTAATCAGTTCCACTCACCAGCTCGATCCCTTTCTTCCTGCAAGTTTCTTTCCTTCAAGTATCCATCCAATTGCCTTTTCAAATTATTGGTTGTCTCTGCTTCCACCACACTCGTGGGCCAAGACATTACCACCCACAACATAAAAAATTCCACCTCATCAAGGATGGGAAATACTTACATCTTCTATATTTGCTTATTCTCTATTTCTATGAGAATAGACTGGCAGTCAACATGAAAGGAAACCCAAAAATCTTCGAGCAGCATGTAAATGATAAGTGGGTAGTAAGAGGTTGAGTCGGGTCTATTAGGGACAAAAAGGATAATATAAGCTTAGAGGTGCAGGGCAATGTTAATCTACTGAATGAGTACTTTGCATCAGTGATCACTAAGGAAGTGGAATTTGACAAAATATCAGTTGAAGTGAAGAAAGTAGAGGCAATGGAGAGAGTACAAATTAGGAGAGGGAGGTACTAAAAAGGCTGGCTGTGCTTCGGGAAGATAAATCACCTGGTCCGGATGGCTCACATCCCAGGTTGCGAAAGGAAATGCGGATGCAGATAACGGAAGGGCTTGCTATAATCTTCCAACCTTCCCTGGATATGGGGGACCTGCCAGAGGATTAAACAGTGGCAAATGCGACACCCTTATTCAAGAAAGGGTGTAAGGACAGTTCGGGTAACTACAGGCTAGTTAGATTAACAGCAGCGGTAGGTAAGGTTTTAGAAAGAATAATCAGGGTAAAAAATCAACAGTCACTTGGAGAGGTTCGAGTTAATTAAGGAGAGTGAGCATGGATTTATAAATAGGAGTTCATGCTTGACTAATCTAGCTGCATTTTTTGATGAACTAACAGAGCAGCTTGATGAAGGGAATGCAGTGGATGTTGTTTATATGGATTTTAAGGAAGCGTTTGACAAGGTACCACATAAAAGGGCGGTTAACAAAATTGAGGTTCGTGGTATAGGAGGGTCAGTGTCCAATTGGATAGAAAATTGGTTTAAGGACAGAAAACAGCGAGTCTTATTAAATGGTTCTTTGTCAGACTAGAGGATAGTCGACAGTGGTGTTCCCCAAGGGTCAGTGCGAGAACCACTGCTTTTTTTGCTCAAGGTAAGTGACTTGGATCTTGGAATACAGAGTAGAATCTCAAAATATGCCGATGACACCAAACCTGGAGAAGCGGCAAACAGTGAAGATGATATGAACTGCCTGCAACAGGATAGTGATAGGCTAGCAGAATGGGCAGACAGGTGGCAGATGGAATTTAATAGTGACAAGTGTGAGGTGATGTATTTTGGCATAAGGAATAGGGAGAGGCAATATATACTTAATGGCACAGTTCGAAAGAGTGTTCTGGAATAGAGGGACTTGAGGTTCATGTGCATCAATCTTTGAAGGAGGCAAGTCATATTGCGAGAGTGGTTCGCAAAGCATATGGGATCTTGGGCTTTATAAATAGAGGCATTGAGTACAAAAGCAGGGAAGTTATGCGGAACCATTATAAAACTCTGGTTTGGCCCCAATTGGAGTGTGGCTTCCAGTTCTGCTCAGCAGACTTTAGAAAGAATGTGAGGGTCCTTGAGAGGACGCAGAGGCGATTTACCAGAATGGATCCAGGGATGGGGGATTTTAGTTACAAGGTTAGGTTGGAAAAGCTAGGATTATTCTGCCTTTCTCAAAGGAGATTGAGTGGAGAATTGATAGAGGTGTATAACACCTCCAGAGAACAGGCCATCCTGGACTGGGTATTGTGCAATGAGAAAGGATTAGTTAACAATCTTGTTGTGTGGGGTCCCTTGGGGAAGTGCGCCCATAATATGATAAAATTCTTCATTAAGATGGAGAGTGAGAGAGTTGATTCCGAGACTCGGGTCCTGAATCTAAACAAAGAAAACTATGAAGGTATGAGGCGGGAGTTGGCTATGATAGATTGGGGAACGTTACTTAAAGGGTTGACAGTGGATAGGCAATGGCTAGCATTTAAAGAGCGCATGGATGAATTACAACAATTGTTCATTCCTGTCTGCGCAAAAGTAAAACAGGAAGGGTGGCTCAACTGTGGCTTACAAAAGAAATTAAGGAATGTATTAGATCCAAGGAGGAGAAATATAAAATGGCCAGAACAAGCAGCAAACCTGAAGATTGTGAGCAGTTTGGAATTTAGCAGAGGAGGACAAAGGGATTGATTAACAAGTGGAAATAAGCTTGCAGAGAACATCAAAATTGACTGTAAAAGCTTCTATAGATATGTGAAGAGAAAAAGAGCAGTGAAGACAAATGTGGGTCCCTTCCAGTCAGAAACGGGGGAATTTATAATGGGGAACCAAGAAATGACAGACCAATTAAATACATACTTTGGATCTGTCTTCACAAAGGAGGATACAAATTATCTCCCAGAAATGTTGGGGAACATAGGGTCTAGTGCGAAGGAGGAACTGTATGAAATCAGTATTAGTTGGGAATGTTTGGGAAATTGATGGGATTGAAGGCCGATAAATCCCCAGGGCCTGATAATCTACATCCCAGAGTACTTAAGGAAGTGGCCCTTGAAATAGCAGATGCATTTCTGGTCTTTTTTCAAAATTCTATCGACTCTGGAACAGTTCCAATGGATTGGATGGTAGTTAATGTAACTCCACTATTTAAAAAAAGAGGCAGAAAGAAAACAGCGAATTATATACTGGTTAGCCTGACATCAGTCGTGGGGAAAATGCTGGAGTCCATTATAAAAGATGTAATAGCAGAGTGCAATAATAACTCGTCTCCACTCCTAGTATTTCTAAATCCCACACATTCACTATAATGTGAACAATTATTTCCTGTTGTGTCTCTCTCAGATTTGGAAACTTCACTGTATTGGAGTGAGGTGACATCTACTGGCGGGAAGGAAGAACTGCAATCAAGCAGCAGAAACTCCACAGTCTGTCAGGGTAAAAGAAACATTGCAATGTGAGGAGTCAGCGAAGTGGTTTGATGGGGTAGATGGTGACATGATTCCACTTGTGGTGGTGTCTGAAGCAAAGGCCAGAAATACAAAATTGTCATTAATAAAAGAAATGAGGAATTCATGAAAAATGTAGTAACGTAGTGAATGGTTAGAATGTGGATAGAATAGAAAGTGAGATTGGATGGACAGAAGCAGTCTGAAAGGATGGCTGAAACAAAAGGTGAGTGCCCAGAAACGTTAACTGTGTTTCTCTCAGCACAGATGCTGCCAGAGCTGCTGAACATTTCCAGCACTTTCTGTTTTTATTTCAGCATTTGCAGGATGTTGCTTTGATCTGAAAAAAAATGGATGATTGGCTGGGGGGTTCCAGTGAAATTCCACAGCAGCTAATAAAGCCTCATCTGTCAGTGGCTCGTTGGTCTAGGGGTATGATTCTCGTTTAGGGAGGATGGTTAATTAACATGCGAGAGATGCTGGGTTTAAATCCGGGACGAGCCCTGGTCTGCTGGCATTTTTAGATTAAGGTGATCTATTGGTTTCAGCCTTGCAGAAGGTGGAATTGACTTCCATGCGGAGCTGGCTTGATGACCAGACAACTGGATTCAAAGAGCTTGTCGACAAAATAGCAATTAACTAAATGGACAGAGAGCCAAGTGGGAATATAAAGTTGTTGCTGTGATTGTGACCTGACTCCAAAAACATCTGGACTGGAATGGAATGGAATTCTTCAGTGTTTCTGTTGCTTGGCTTGCATTGACTCATCGATTTTCTTGTTTTTCACTTTGTCGATGCCTTTGAATAATTGTGGATCCTTCGTCAGGGTGTCTTCTTTCACCAGGTAGTTCTGACCTCTGATGATGTTGATTGTAATCAGCTTCAATTCGCTGATAGTTTTGGAAGTGAGCAGATTTCCTTTGCTTGAGTCTACAACATGGAACTCAGTCTGACATGTGGACCCATGGGAGGATTTGAATGCCATCCCTGCGTTGGAGTTGCATCCATCCAATAAGAGACCGAGTGGAAGTGACAGTTCTGTCAGTCGAATATGAGACTTCTAATGGCAGGGTTGTGAGTTTGAGTGCCATTCTGTTTTTCCGTTTTTTAAGGCTTCATGAGCAGAGAGTGCAGGGAGTGTTTGAAATGAGCAAGTCTCGCTTTGATTCAGGACTCTTACCTCTCAGCAGCATCTCACTATGAAAGATTGAATTTGGTCTCATTTCATTCTCAGCTCGGGGTCTGTGCGGCTCAGTGGCACTTCTGGCTGTCTCCCGCTTCACAATCCATCAGTACTGAGAAAGCAATGGGGAATATTACTCACATGTTGTGTTCTTTAATTTTTTGGAAAACTTGAATGTATGTATTTTCTTCCAAAACAAGGACACCAAGACATTGTTAATGGAGAGCTGAAATAGCTCAGTTGGGAGAGCGTTAGACTGAAGATCTAAAGGTTCCTGGTTCAATCCCGGGTTTCAGCAATTTCGCTTCTTTATGCTTCCCTTGCCTTGGTTCTGATTTTCCAGTTGCACAATTTACATTGAAATTATTTACCAAGCACCAGTGGATTGAATTTGAGAAACAACACAGAGTCATTCACAACAAAGAAGGTGGTCATTTGGCCTATCACGTCCATGCTGGCTCTCCCCGGAGCAATCTAGTCAGTTCCACTCACCAGCTCGATCCCTTTCCTCCTGCAAGTTTCTTTCCTTCAAGTATCCATCCAATTTCCTTTTCAAATCATTGATTGTCTCAGCTTCCACCACACTCGTGGGCCAAGACATTACCACCCACAACATAAAATATTCCACCTCATCAAGGATGGGAAATACTTACATCTTCTATATTTGCTTATTCTCTATTTCTATGAGAATAGACTGGCAGTCAACATGAAAGGAAACCCAAAAATCTTCGAACAGCATGTAAATGATAAGTGGGTAGTAAGAGGTTGAGTTGGGCCCATTAGGGACAAAAAGGATAATATAAGATTAGAGGTGCAGGGCAATGTTAATCTACTTAATGAGTACTTTGCATCAGTGATCACTAAGGAAGTGGAATTTGACAAAATATCAGTTGAAGTGAAGAAAGTAGAGGCAATGGAGAGAGTACAAATTCGGAGAGGGAGGTACTAAAAAGGCTGGCTGTGCTCAGGGAAGATAAATCACCTGGTCCGGATGGCTCACATCCCAGGTTGCGAAAGGAAATGCGGATGCAGATAACGGAAGGGCTTGCTATAATCTTCCAATCTTCCCTGGATACGGGGGAGGTGCCAGAGGATTAAACAGTGGCAAATGCGACACCCTTATTCAAGAAAGGGTGTAAGGACAGTCCGGGTAACTACAGGCTAGTTAGATTAACAGCAGCGGTGGGTAAAGTTTTAGAAAGAATAATCAGGGTAAAAAATCAACAGTCACTTGGAGAGGTTCGAGTTAATTAAGGAGAGTGAGCATGGATTTATAAATGGGAGTTCATGCTTGACTAATCTAACTGCATTTTTTGATGAACTAACAGAGCAGGTTGATGAAGGGAAAGCAGTGGATGTTGTTTACATGGATTTTAAGGAAGCGTTTGACAAGGTACCACATAAAAGGGCGGTTAACAAAATTGAGGTTCGTGGTATAGGAGGGTCAGTGTCCAATTGGATAGAAAATTGGTTTAAGGACAGAAAACAGCGAGTCTTATTAAATGGTTCTTTGTCATACTGGAGGATAGTCGACAGTGGTGTTCCCCAAGGGTCAGTGCTAGAACCACTGCTTTTTTTACTCAAGGTAAGTGACTTGGATCTTGGAATACAGAGTAGAATCTCAAAATATCCCGATGACAACAAACTTGGAGGAGCGGCAAACAGTGAGGATGATATGAACTGCCTGCAACAGGACAGTGATAGGCTAGCAGAATGGGCAGACAGGTGGCAGATGGAATTTAATAGTGACAAGTGTGAGGTGATGTATTTTGGCATAAGGAATAGGGAGAGGCAATATATACTTAATGGCACAGTTCTAAAGAGTGCACTGGAATAGAGGGACTTGGGGTTCATGTGCATCAATCTTTGAAGGTGGCAAGACATATTGCGAGAGTGGTTCGCAAAGCATATGGGATCTTGGGCTTGAAATTGAGGCATTGAGTACAAAAGCAGGGAAGTTATGCTGAACCATTATAAAACTCTGGTTAGGCCCCAATTCGAGTGTTGCTTCCAGTTCTGCTCAGCAGACTTTAGAAAGAATGTGAGGGTCCTTGAGAGGACGCAGAGGCGATTTACCAGAATGGATCCAGGGATGGGGGATTTTAGTTACAAGGTTAGGTTGGAAAAGCTATGATTATTCTGCCTATATCAAAGGAGATTGAGTGGAGAATTGATAGAGGTGTAAAACACCTCTAGAGAACAGGCCATCCTGGACTGGATATTGTGTAACGAGAAAGGATTAGTTAACAATCTTGTTGTGTGGGGTCCCTTGGGGAAGTGCACCCATAATATGACAAAATTCTTCATTAAGATGGAGAGTGAGAGAGTTGATTCCGAGACTCGGGTCCTGAATCTAAACAAAGAAAACTATGAAGGTATGAGGCGGGAGTTGGCTATGATAGATTGGGGAACGTTACTTAAAGGGTTGACAGTGGATAGGCAATGGCAAGCATTTAAAGAGCGCATGGATGAATTACAACAATTGTTCATTCCTGTCTGTGCAAAAGTAAAACAGGAAGGGTGGCTCAACTGTGGCTTACAAAAGAAATTAAGGAAAGTATTAGATCCAAGGAGGAGAAATATAAAATGGCCAGAACAAGCAGCAAACCTGAAGATTGTGAGCAGTTTGGAATTTAGCAGAGGAGGACAAAAGGATTGATTAAGAAGGGGGAACTAGAGTATGAGAGTAAGCTAGCAAAGAACATAAAAACTGACTGTAAAAGCTTCTATAGATATGTGTCGAGAAAAAGATTAGTGAAGACAAATGTGGGCCCCTTACAGTCAGAAACGGGGGAATTTATAATGGGGGACAAAGAAATGGCAGACCAATTAAATACATACTTCGGATCTGTCTTCACAACGGAGGATACAAATTATCTCCCAGACATGTTGGGGAACATAGGGTCTAGTGAGAAGGAGGAACTGTATGAGATCAGTATTAGTAGGGAATGTTTGGGAAATTGATGGGATTGAAGGTCGATAAATCCCCAGGGCCTGATAATCTACATCCCAGAGTAATTAAGGAAGTGGCCCTTGAAATAGCAGATGCATTTCTGGTCTTTTTTCAAAATTCTATCGACTCTGGAACAGTTCCAATGGATTGGACGGGAGTTAATGTAACTCCACTATTTAAAAAAAGAGGCAGAAAGAAAACAGCGAATTATATACCGGTTAGCCTGACATCAGTCGTGGGGAAAATGCTGGAGTCCATGATAAAAGATGTAATAGCAGAGTGCAATAATAACACGTCTCCACTCCTAGTATTTCTAAATCCCACACATTCACTATAATGTGAACAATTATTTCCTGTTGTGTCTCTCTCAGATTTGTAAACTTCACTGTATTGGAGTGAGGTGACATCTACTGGCGGGAAGCAAGAACTGCAATCAAACAGCAGAAACTCCACAGTCTGTCAGGGTGAAAGAAACATTGCAATGTGAGGATACAGCGAAGTGGTTTGATTGGGTAGATGGAGACATGATTCCACTTGTGGTGGTGTCTGAAGCAAAGGCCAGAAATACAAAATTGTCATTAATAAAAGAAATGAGGAATTCATGAAAAATGTAGTAACGTAGTGAATGGTTAGAATGTGGATAGAATAGAAAGTGAGATTGGATAGACAGACGCAGTCTGAAAGGATGGCTGAAACAAAAGGTGAGTGCCCTGAAACGTTAACTGTGTTTCTCACAGCACAGATGCTGCCAGAGCTGCTGAACATTTCCAGCACTTTCTGTTTTTATTTCAGCATTTGCAGGATGTTGCTTTGATCTGAAAAAAAATGGATGATTGGCTGGGGGGTTCCAGTGAAATTCCACAGCAGCTAATAAAGCCTGACCTGCCAGTGGCTCGTTGGTCTAGGGGTATGATTCTCGCTTAGGGAGTATGGTTAATTAACATGCGAGAGATGCTGGGTTTAAGTCCCGGATGAGCCCTGGTCTGCTGGCATTTTTAGATTAAGGTTATCTATTGGTTTCAGCCTTGCAGAAGGTGGAATTGACTTCCATACGGAGCTGGCTTGAGGACCAGACAACTGGATTCAAAGAGCTTGTCGACAAAATTGCAATTAACTAAATGTACAGATAGCCAAGTGGGAATATAAAGTTGTTGCTGTAATTGTGACCTGACTCCAAAAACAACAGGACTGGGTTCTGGACTGGAATGGAATGGAATTCTTCAGTGTTTCTGTTGTTTGGCTTGCATTGACACATCAATTTTCTTGTGTTTCACTTTGTTGATGCCTTTGAATAATTGTGGATCCTTCTTCAGAGTGTCTTCTTTCACCAGGTCGTTCTGACCTCTGATGATGTTGATCGTAATCAGCTTCAATTCGCTGATAGTTTTGGAAGTGAGCAGATTTCCTTTGCTTGATTCTACAACATGGAACTCAGTCTGACATGTGGACCCATGGGAGGATTTGAATGCCACCCCTGCGTTGGAGTTGCATCCATCCAATAAGAGAGCGAGTAGAAGTGACAGTTCTGTCAGTCGAACATGAGACTGTTAATGGCAGGGTTGTGAGTTTGAGTGCCATTCTGTTTTTCCCTTTTTTAAGGCTTCTTGAGCAGAGAGTACAGGGAGTGTTTGAAATGAGCAAATCTCGCTTTGATTCAGGACTCTTACCTCTCTGCAGCATCTCGCTGTGAAAGATTGAATTTGATCTCATTTCATTCTCAGCTCAGGGTCTGTGCGGCTCATTGGCACTTCTGGCTGTCCCCCGCTTCACAATCCATCAGTACTGAGAAAGCAATGGGGAATATTACTCACATGTTGTGTTCTTTAATTTTTTGGAAAACTTGAATGTATGTATTTTCTTCCAAAATAAGGACACCAAGCCACTATTAATGTTGGGCTGAAATAGCTCAGTTGGAAGAGCGTTAGACTGAAAATCTAAAGGTCCCTGGTTCAATCCCGGGTTTCAGCAATTCCGCTTCCTTATGCGTCCCTTGCCTTGGCTCTGATTTTCCAGTTGCACAATTTACTTTGAAATTATTTACCAAACACCAGTGGATTGAATTTGAGAAACAACACAGAGTCATTTGCAGCACAGAAGGTGGTCGTTTGGCCTATCACGTCCATGCTGGCTCTCCCCGGAGCAATCTAGTCAGTTCCACTCACCAGCTCGATCCCTTTCCTCCTGCAAGTTTCTTTCCTTCAAGTATCCATCCAATTTCCTTTTCAAATCATTGATTGTCTCTGCTTCCACCACACTCGTGGGCCAAGTCATTACTACCCACAACATAAAAAAGTTCCACCTCATCAAGGATGGGAAATACTTATATCTTCTATATTCAGCTTATTCTCTATTTCTATGAGAATAAAATGGCAGTCAACATGAAAGGAAACCCAAAAATCTTCGAGCAGCATGTAAATGATAAGTGGGTAGTAAGAGGTTGAGTCGGGCCTATTAGGGAGAAAGAGGATAATATATGCTTAGAGGTGCAGGGCAATGTTAACCTGCTTAATGAGTACTTTGTATCAGTGATCACTAAGGAAGTGGAATTGGACAAAATATCAGTAGAAGTGAAGAGAGTAGAGGCAATGGATAGGGTACAAATTGAGAGAGGGAGGTACTAAAAAGGCTGGCTGTGCTTAGGGTAGATAAATCACCTGTTCCGGATGGCTTGCATCCCAGGTTGCGAAAGGAAATGTGGATGCAGATAACGGAAGGGTTCAGTATAATCTTCCAATCTTCCCTGGATATGGGGGAGGTGCCAGAGGAAAAACAATGGCAAATGCGACGCCCTTATTCAAGAAAGGGTGCAAGGACAGTCTGGGTAACTACAGGCTAGTTAGATTAACAGCAGTGGTGGGTAAGGTTTTAGAAAGAATAATCAGGGTAAAAAATCAACAGTCACTTGGAGAGGTTTGAGTTAATTAAGGAGAGTGAGCATGGATTTATAAATGAAAGTTCATGCTTGACTAATCTAACTGCATTTTTTGATGAACTAACAGAGCAGGTTGATGAAGGGAATGCAGTGGATGTTGTTTATATGGATTTTAAGGAAGCGTTTGACAAGGTACCACATAAAAGGGCGGTTAACAAAATTGAGGTTCGTGGTATAGGAGGGTCAGTGTCCAATTGGATAGAAAATTGGTTTAAGGACAGAAAACAGCGAGTCTTATGAAATGGTTCTTTGTCAGACTGGAGGATAGTCGACAGAGGTGTTCCCCAAGTGTCAGTGCTAGAACCACTGCTTTTTTTTGCTCAAGATAAATGACTTTGATCTTGGAATACAGAGTAGAATCTCAAAATATCCCGATGACAACAAACTTGGAGGAGTGGCAAACAGTGAGGATGATATGAACTGCCTGCAACAGGACAATGATAGGCTAGCAGAATGGGCAGACAGGTGGCAGATGGAATTTAATAGTGACAAGTGTGAGGTGATGTATTTTGGCAGAAGGAATAGGGAGAGGCAATATATACTTAATGGCACAGTTCTAAAGAGTGTGCTGGAATAGAGGGACTTGGGGTTCATGTGCATCAATCTTTGAAGGTGGCAAGACATATTGCGAGAGTGGTTAGCAAAGTATATGGGATCTTGGGCTTTCTAAATAGAGGCATTGAGTACAAAGCCGGGAAGTTATGCTGAACCATTATAAAGCTCTGATTAGGCCCCAATTGGAGTGTTGCTTCCAGTATTGCTTACCACACTTAAGAAAGAATGTGAGGGGCCTTGAGAGGATGCAGAGGAAATTTACCAGAATGGATCCAGGGATGGAGGATTTTAGTTACAAGGTTAGGTTGGAAAAGCTAGGGTTGTTCTGCCTGTATCAAACGAGAGTGAGGGAAGAATTGATAGATGTGTTTTTGGCTATGACAGTTTTAAATAAGTTGGCAAGGAAACATTGTTCCCGTTAACTATTGGTACAAGGACTAGGGGACACAGACTGAAGGTTTTGGACAGGAGGTACAGGGGGAATGTGCGGAATAACTTTTTTACACTGATTGGTGATGATCTGTAACTCGCTGCCCACGAGGGCGGTGGAAATGGAGATAATCGAGGATTACAAAAGGAATTTGAATGGGCACTTGAAGGAAATAATTTTACAGGGCTATGGGGATCGAGCAGACAAGTAATAACTCGTCTCCACTCCTAGTATTTCTAAATCCCACACATTCACCAGAATGTGAACAATTCTTTCCTGTTTTGTCTCTCTCAGATTTGTAAACTTCACTGTATTGGAGTGAAGTGACATCTACTGGCAAGAAACAAGAACTGCCGTGATGAGATCAGCCATGATTGTATTGAATGGCAGAGCAGACTCGAGGGGCTGAATTGCCGACTCCTGCTTCTAGTTCTTATGTTCATAGAATCACACAGCACAGAAGGAGGCCATTCGGCCCCATTGTGCCTCTGCTGACTCTCTAACAAAAAGATGCAATTAGTCCAACCCCCTGCCTATTTCCCCATAATCCTGGAGAATTTCACTTTGAAATATTTGTCCAATTCCTTTATGAAAGTTATAATTGAATCTGTTTCCACCACCCTGTCAGGCAATTCATTCCAAATCCGAATCAGTTACTGGGTTAAAAGATCTCTCCTCACCTCCCCTTGACATTTTTGGCCAATTATTTTAAATCTGTGTCCTCTGGTTACTGACCCCCAGGACATTGGAAACAGTTTCTCCCTCTCTACCGTATGAAAATCCTTCATGATTCTGAACACCTCTATTAAATCTTGCCTTAACCTTCTCTACTCTGAAGAGAACAATCCCAGCTTCACCAGCCTGTCCAGAGAACTGACACCCCTCATCTCTGGGATCATTCTGGTCAATCTCCTCTGAACTGTCTCAGAAGCTTTGATGTCCTTTCTAAAGCCTGGTGCCCAGAACTGGACACATTACTCGAGCTGAGATCGAGCCAGCGACGCCCACATCCCACGAACGAATAAAAAAACGCTCCCTGCCCAGTCCCCAAATCTTATTCATTTAGAAACGCTCCCTGCCCAGTCTCCAATTCTTATCGATTTACAGACGCTTCCTGACCAGTACCCAATTCTTATCGATTTACAGATGCTTCCTGACCAGTACCCAAATTTTATTCATTTAGAGACGCTCCCTGCCCAGTCCCTAATTCTTATCCATCTACAGACACTCCCTGACCAGGACCCAAATCTTATTCATTTAGAGACACTCCCTGACCAGTACCCAAATTTTATTCATTTAGAGACGCTCCCTGCCCAGTCCCCAATTCTTATCCATTTACAGACGCTCCCTGACCAGTATCCAAATGTTATTCATTTGGAGACCCTCCCTGCCCAGTTCCCAATTCTTATCCATTTACAGACGCTCCCTGACCAGTACCCAAATTTTATTCATTTAGAGACGCTCCCTGCCCAGTCTCGAATTCTTCTCCATCTCCAGACGCTCCCTGCCCAGACCCCAATTCTTATCCATTTATAGACGCTCCCTGACCAGTACCCTAATTTTATTCAATTAGAGACGCTCCCTGCCCAGTCCCCAATTCTTATCCATTTACAGACGCTCCCTGACCAGTACCCAAATTTTATTCATTTAGAGACGCTCCCTGCCCAGTCTCCAATTCTTATCCATCTCCAGACGCTCGCTGCCCAGACCCCAATTCTTATCCATTTATGGACGCGGTTTCGGGAAGCCTCACCGGGAAAGGCTTCACCGTCGCCATCCGCAGGGATACAGATGGGATTGTTCCATGTTATTGTGGCCCGGAGGCCCTGCTCCAGCTGTGTGAGCCCGCAAAGGGCGCGGTCTTCTCGCACTTTGTGAATATCCCGCTCCAACTCCGAACCCGCAGCTCCAGCTCCTGACAGAGCTGTCTCTACTGCGCCTGCGCGCCCCGCTCCTGTAACAGATTGGGCCGCTGAGCATTCTGGGTACCACGCCTGTCATTAATGCTATTCTTTCAGCTGAAAGGTTTTATTACGTACATTTCATGTCCTGGTATCGTCGTGAGTGTTTTCTTTTGTACCTGTCAATGCCTGGGAGGATAGAGTCAGCTTCACTTTGTAGCCATGAGTTTCTGGTGTGAGAAAGTGGTGTTTAACTCAGTATATTTCAGTTTTTGGTCTGTGACTGTGGGTATTATTCAGTACCTGTTTGTTTCTGCTATTGCTCTGTGAGTTTCACCACATATCTTTCAACAACTTGTATGTGAGCATCAGCTTTTGTCTATATCTATCAGTTTCTGAGAAGTGAGAAAGGGTTTGATTCTATCCCTATCAGTTTCTGTTACATGCATGTGTCTTTAATCTGCACCTCCTCTGAGTGTGTCTTCTTCTCTGCACTTGTAGGTGAGTATGTGTTTTGCTTTGTATCTCTCAGTCTTTGAAGTGTGAGCCTGGGTTTGTCCCTAATTTCCTTTTTACCTTGCAGTTGGGATATGAAAGAAAGATTTTTACACGTTACCTGCCAACTGCTGCTAAGTGACTGTGGGTTTCACACTGTAACTGTCAATTTCTTGTCTGGTAATGCGAAGTTTACAGTGCACCTGTCAGTTTCTAGTCTAGGACTGAGTTGGTTTTACTCTGTCCCTAGCATTCGCTGGTATGTTAGTGTGGGGTTTACATTGTACCTGTCAGTTTCTTGTATGTGAGTGTTGATTTCACTCTGAAAAGAATCATAGATCATAGAATAGTTACAGAACAAAAGGAAGCCATTCAGTTCATTGTGCTTGTGCTGCTTCTCTGCACGAGCAACTCAGCTCATGCCACAGACTCATGTATTCCATGAAAACATGCACTTTTTTCACTTCAGATAATTATCTTTTACCATTTTGAAAGTCATGGTTGAATCAGCCTCCATCACACTCTCAAACAGTGCATATCAGATCTTAACCAATCGCTGTGCAAAATAAGTTTTTCCTCATGTTGCCTTTGGTTCTTTTGCCAGTCACCTTAAATCGGTGTCCTCTGGTTACAGAGCCTTGAATAATATTCCCCATTGCTTTCTCAGCACTGATGGATTGTGAAGCAGAAGACAGCCAGAAGTCCCACTGAGCCGCACTGATCCCGAGCTGGGAATGAAATGAGATGAAGTTCAATCGTTCACAGCGAGATGCTGCAGAGAGATAAGAGTCCCGAATCAAAGTGAGACTTTCTCATAGTTTTGCTGAATTTCATTTCAAACACTCCTTGTACTCTCTGCTCATGAAGCCTTAAAAAAGGGAAAAACAAAATGGCACTCAAACTCACCACCCTGAAATTAAAACTTTAATGTTCGACTGACTGAACTGTCACTTCTACTCGGTCGCTTATTGGATGGATGCAACTGTATTCTTCAACGCAGGGGTGGCATTCAAATCCTCCCATGGGTCCACATGTCAGACTGAGTTCCATGTTGTAGACTCAAGCAAAGGAAATCTGCTCAGTTCCAAAACTATCAGTGAGGTGAAACTCATTCCGATCATCATCATCAGAGGTCAGAACTACCTGGTGAAAGAAAACACCCTGAAGAAGGATCCACAATTATTCAAATGCATCAACAAAGTGAAAAACAAGAAAATTAATGAGCCAATGCAAGCCAAACAACAGAAATGGGAATGGTTTCCTTTCCATACCAGAACCCAGTTCTGTTGTTTTTTGGAGCCAGGCTTCAGTTAAAGTTACAACTTTATATTCCTACTTGGCTCTCTGCACATTTCATTCATTCCAATTTTGTCGACAAGCTCTTTGAATCCAGCCCTCTGGTCCTCAAGCAGGCTCCATATGGAAATCAATTCCGCCTTCTGTAAGGCTGAAACCAATCGACGACCTTAAACTAAAAACACCAACAAAGAAGGGCTTGTCCAGGATTTGAACCCAGGATCTCTCACACATTAATTAATCACTTACCCTAAGCAAGAATCATACCCCGAGATCAACATGCCACTGATATCAGAACTTCCTTTTAGCTCCTGTGGAATTTCACTGGCAGACAAAGCCAATCATCCATTTTTTTTCAGATCAAAGCAACATCCTGCAAATTCTGAAATAAAAACAGAAAGTGCTGGAAATGTTCAGAAACTCTGGCAGCATCTGTGGAGAGAGAAACAGAGTTAACCTTTCAGGGCGTTTCCCTTTTGTTTGAGCCATCCTTTCACACTGCTTCTGTCCACCCAATCTCACTTTCTATTCTATCTACATTCCACCCACTCACCACCTGAATACATTTGTCATGAATTCCTCATATCTTTTAATAATGACAATTTTATATTTCTGGCCTTTGCTTTGGACTCCACCACAAGTGGTATCATGTCTCCATCAACCCAATCAAACGCATTCACTATTTCCTCACATTGCAATGTTTCTTTCACCCTGACAGACTATGGAGTATCTGCTGCTTGGTTGCAGTTCTTGCTTCCTGCCAGTAGATGTCACCTCACTCCAGTACAGTGAAGTTTACAAATCTGAGAGCCACACAAGAAGAAAAATTGTTCACATTATAGTGAACAAGTCCCTCTATTCCTGCACACTCTTTAGAACTGTGCCATTAAGTATATATTGCCTCTCCCTATTTCTTCTGCCAAAATGCATCACCTCACACTAGTCACTATTAAATTCCATCTGCCACCTGTCTGCCCATTCTGCTAGCCTATCATTGTCCTGTTGCAGGCAGTTCATATCATCCTCACTGTTTGCCACTCCTCCAAGTTTGTTGTCATCGGGATATTTTGAGATTCTACTCAGTATTCCAAGATCCAAGTCATTTATCTGTAGCAAAAAAAGCAGTGGTTCCAACAGTGACCCTTGGGGTCGAGCACTGTATTCTGTACAATTTTGGTTTCCTTATTTTATATTTATTTAGAGATACAGCACTGAAACAGGCCCTTCAGCCTACCGAGTCTGTGCTGACCAAAAACCACCCATTTATACTCGCCCTGCAGTAATCCCATATTCCCTACCACCTACCTGCACTGGGAGCAATTTACAACAGCCAATTTACCTATCACCTGCAAGTCTCTGGCTGCGGGAGGAAACCAAAGCACCCAGCAAAAACTCACATGGTCACAGGGAGAACTTGCAAACTCTGCACAGGCAGTAGCCAGAATCAAACCTCGGTTTTTGGAGCTGTGAGGTTGCGGTGCTAACCACTGTGCCGCCCATGACAATGCCACTACGCCATCACTTCCCCTTATCTAAGGAAGGATAGACTTGTCAAAGAGGGAATGCAATGGAGATTCACCAGACTAATCCCCTTATGATGAGAGACTGCAGAAACTGGGCCCAAATTCTCTGGAGTTTCAAAGAATGAGAGGTGATCTCATTGAAACTTCCAAAATTCTTACAGGGTGTGACAGGGTAGATATGGATAGGATGTTTCCTCTGTCTAGTGAGTCTGGAAGAAGGGGACACATTCTCAGAATAAGGACAGGCCATTTGAGACTGAGATGAGCAGGAATTTCTTTACTCAGAGGGTGGGTAATCTGTGGAATTCTTTATCCCAGAGGGCTGTGGAGGCCCAATTACTGAACATATTCAAGACAGAAATCAATAGATTTCTAAATACTACCGGGATCAAGGGATATGGAGATAGCAGGGAAAAATGGCAAAGAGGGATATGATCAGCCACGATCTGTTTGAATGGCAGAGCAGGCTCAATGGGCTGATTGGCCTAATGCCCCCATTTCCTATGATCCTATGAATCCCAATAATGTACATCAGACGTTATACCGAGCTATGCATTACATACCAGTTCAAAAATCCCACAGAGATTAAGACTGAAAGATACAGTATCAGTTCCATTACTACAAAGTGAAGGACTTGGAGCTTGCAGACCAGCCCATGTATCAGATTGAAAGTTATGTTTTCATTCACAATAATTTTCACAGAGCTAAATATTGAATACCAATCCACAACTTGTACAGGACTACCAAATAAAACCTACAACTGTGAAATACAGTTAATCCATATTTTAAATTAAACACAACGCAAACAAATATTCATACATTGAGAGCGGGAAACAGTGAGAGCAGAGTGGAGCATAAAGAGCCCGGGGTGGGGAGAGAGAGAGTAAGCAAGGGTTCACTCAGAGAGCAGGAAACGGTGAAAGCGGAGTGGACAGGAGTCCAAGCAAGCTGGAGTTTGGAAACAAAGTGAATAGTGACATCACAGGAAAGCTGCAAGGTGACTGGTTGCGATTAACGGCTGTTAGGGAGTAACTGTAAATAGTTAGTACACCACTGTTAGGGTGGGTGTGTAAATGGCTGGGTTATAGCATTTCAACAACAGGCAGAATAAAAAGAGTATAAATTAAGTATTAATAATAAGGGACAAGTGAATCGTTGGTGAGTTTTTTGGAGTAAGGTTTATCTTAACTAGTGAACTGTATTGATTTTTAGTGGGATTTATCAGTACTAGGAAAGTTTTATTTATAATTCTAAGGTGTTGTAGTACTGTTAAGGTTTTTTTTAGCAGTAGCAAATGGTCAACTAATGGCAGGGGTGTTTCAACCTTGAGAGTGCACCTCCTGTGATATGTGGGAGCTCCAGGATGCTTCCACTATCTTCGAGAACATTTGTGCCAGGAAGTGCTCTCAATTGTGGCAGCTTGAGCTCTGGGTTTTGGAACTTGAGAGGCAGCTGGTGACACTGCAGTGCATTCGTGAGAAGAGAGCTACATCGATAGCACGTTTATAGATGTGGTCACCCCACAGCTTAAGAGTATGCAGGGAGAGAGGGAATGGGTGATCAACAGGCAGTCAAAAAAAATTGAGTAGGTAGTGCAGGACACCCTGACTGCATGACGCTCTCCAACGGGTATTCAGTTCTGAATATGGAGGACAGTGATGCTTCCCTGGGGAGTGCAGCCAGAGCCAAGCCCATGGCACCATGGGTGACTCAGCTGCAAAGGGAGGTACAAGGAAGACTGGAAAAGCCATAGTGATAGGTGATTCAATAGTCAAGGGAACAATCAGGCATTTCTGTAGCCGCAGACATGAATCCAGGAATGGTATGTTGCCTCCCTGGTGCCAGGATCAAGGATGTCATTGAGCAGTTACAGAGCATCCTGAAAGGGGAGGGTGAACGGCCAGCAGTTGTGGTCCACATCGGAACAAACAACATAGGTAGAAATAAGGATGTTGTCCTGCAGTCAGAATTTGGGGAGTGAGGTAAGAAATTTGCAAATGGGACATCAAAAGTAATAATCTCCGGATTACTCCCAGTGCCTAGCGCAAGTGAGTACAGGAATAGAAGAAGACAGATGAATGTGTGGCTGGAAAGATGGTGCAGGAGGCACGGCTTTAGATTCTAGGGACCGGTCGGACGGGTTGCACCTGAACAGAGCTGGGACGGAGTTCCTTGCGGGGCATTTTGCTCGAGCTGTTGGGGAGGGTTTAAATTAGTTTGGCAGGGGGATGGGGACTGGAAGGTAGAGTCAGATGGGACAAAATCAGAAATGAAAATGGAAGGCAGAGAATTAATGGATGAGTCTGGAAGACTGAGGAAACAAAGTTTAGAAAATTAAAAAAGTGTTTGGCAGTGCTCAAGTGTATCTATTTCAATGCAAGGAGTATAGCAAATAAAGCAGATGAGCTGAGGACAGATAGACAGGTGGCAGTATGATATCATAGCTCTGAGAGAAACATGGCTTAAGGAGGGACAGGAATGGCAGCTCAACAGTCTTGGTTACAGGGTTTTCAGACGCGATAGGGAGGGAGATAAGAAAGGAGGGAGAGTGGCAATTTTTGTCAAAGCAACAGTACGGCAGCAATAGAAAGGGATTTTAACCACCCAAACATTAACTGAGATAGTTTTAGTGTAAAAGGAATTGAGGGAGCAGAATTCTTGTGATGCATTCAGGAGAAATATTTTAGCGAATATGTAGCAAGTCCAACAAGAGAGGACGCAGTTTTAGGAAATGAAGATGGGCAGGTGGAAGGAGTGGCAGTGGGAGAGCATTTTGGTGGTAGTGATCATAATTCAGTCAGTTTTAACATAATTATGGAAAGGACAAGGATACAACAAGAGTTAGAGTTCTCAATTGGGGCAAGGCCAACTTTACTAAGCTGAGGAGTGATTTAGCGAAAGTGGACTGGAAACAGGTACTTGAAGGTAAATCAGTGTCAGAGCAATGGGAAGAATTCAAGGGGAGATTCCAGGGGTTCAGACTCAACATGTTCCCTCAAAGAATAAGGGTGGGAAGGCCAAATCAAGAGCCCCATGGATGTCAAGGAGCTTATGGGTATGATATGGCAGTAAAGGAAAAATTATGCCCGACACAGAGAACTCAATACTACAGAAAGCTGAGAGGTCTATAGAATGTGGAGGGGGGAAATCAACATTGAAATTAGGAAAACTAAGAGAGGCATGAAAGAATATTGGCAATCAAAATCAAGGTAAACACAAAGATGTTTTATCAATACATTAAGAGTAAAAGGATAACTAAGGAAAGAGGAGGGCACAGAAAAGACCATAAAGGTAACCTATATGTAGGGGCAAAAGATGTTGGCATTGTTCTTAATAAATACTTTGCATCTGTCTGCACAAAAGAGGGGGACGATGCAGATATTGTAGATAAGGAAGAGGGGTGTGAAGTATTGGATATGATCAACAGAGGGAGAGAGGACATACTAATGGAATTAGCTTATTTGTAAGTTGATAAATCACGAGGGATGGATGAAATGTACCCCAGGCTGTTAAAAGAAGCAAGAGAGGAAATAGCGGAAGGTCTGACCATCGTTTTCCAGACCTCATTGGATACAGGTGTTGTGCTGGAGGATTGGAGGACTGCTAACATTGTACCTCTGTTTAAAAAGGGAGTGAGGGCTAGACCGAATAATTACAGGCCAGTCGGTCTAACCTCAATAGTGGGAAAATTATTGGAATCTATTCAGAGAGACAGGATAAAATGTCACTTAGAAAGGCACAGATTAATCAAGGATAGTCAGCATGGATTTGTTAAGGGAAGATCTTGCCTGAACAACTTGATCGAAATTTTGAAGAATTAACAAGGAAAATAGATGAGGGTAGTGCAGTTTATGATGTGGTCTACATGGATGTAAATGTAGGGGGCATGATCAAGAAGTTTGCAAATGACACAACGATTGGCCATGTGGTAAATAGCAAGGAGGATAACTGTAGGCTGCAGGAAGATCTTGATGGTCTAGTCAGATGGGCAGAAAAATGGCAAATTGAATTCAATCCAGAGAAGTGTGAGGTGATGCATTTGGGGAGGTCAAACAAGGCAAAGGAATACACGATTAATAGGAAAATGCTGAGGGGTGTAGAGGAAGTGAGGGACCTTGGAGTAAATGTCCACAGGTCCTTGAAGGTAACAGGACAAGTTGATAAGGTGGTTAAAAAGGCATATGGAATCCTTTTTTTTCGACGAGGTATAGAATATAAGAGCAGGGAGGTTGTACTGTAACTGTATAAATCATTAGTCAGGCCACAACTTGAGTACTGTGTACAGTTCTGATCACCTCATTACAGAAAGGATGTAATTGCCCTGGAGAGGGTACAGAGGAGATTTACGAGGATGTTGCCGGGACTGGAAAAATGCAGCTATGGGGAAAGATTGGATAGGATGGAGCTGTTCTCCTTGGAACAGAGGAGGCTGAGGGGAGATCAGACTGAAATGTACAACATTTTGCGGGGCCTGTATAGAGTTGAAGTGAAGGGCCTGTTCACCTTAGCAGAGAGGTCAGTGACTAGGGGAATAGATTTAAAGTTATTGGTATAAAGATTACAGAGGAGATTAGGAAAAGTTTTTTTTCAGCCAGAGGGTGGAGGGGGTCTGGAACTCACTGCCTGATAGGGGAGTTGAGACAGAAATCCTCAACTCATTCAAAATGAGTCTGGATATACACCTCAAATGACGTAATCTGCAGGGTTATGCACCAAATGCTGAAAGGTGGGATTAGAATGGGTGGACAGTTTTCATCTGGCACAGACACAATGGGCCAACTGGCCTCTTCCTGTGCCATAAACTTACTTTGATTCTATAAATTACCCAGCTGCTGCAGTGGAATTTGAACTCATGTCTCTGGTCCATTAGTGGAGACTTTTGGATTACTCGTCCTGTAAAGTAACCACAAAATCACCATACCCCTGGATGAGAGTTTTTACAGGTTTGTAATTTTATTTTCAGATACGGCACTGAAACAGGCCCTTCAACCCACCGAGTCTGTGCCAACCAACAACCACCCATATACACTAATCCTACATCAATCCCATATTCCCTCCCACATCTTCACACGAGGGGCAATTTACCTAACAACCTGCAATTCTTGGGCTGTAAGAGGAAACTGGAGCACACAGCAGAAATCCACGCGGTCACAGGGAGAACTTGCAAACTCCGCAGAACTGAACCCAGGTCAGTGGAGCTTGAATCTGCAATGCTAACCACTGCGCCACTGTGCCGCCATAATGTGGAGTTCAGTCTACATAAATGGAATTGATAATCTATTTCACTCTGATCATGTATGAGATGTTTTTGGCTGGAAAATAATGCGTATCATGGACAACTGTATTTTTTATTTCCGCAGTCTGGGTGAGTTCTGTCCAGGCATCTAATTTACATCACAGTTTACACTTCATATCAGCATTGCTCAATCTGATACTGTATGTGATTTTTGGACTGGCAATGATTAGATCAATCTACACTAATGGAATTGATGCTGTATGAGTTTTTGGAATAGTATGTAATGTTTAGGTCAATGTGCACTAATAGAATTGATACTGTATTTCAATTTGATGTTGTATGAGTTTTTAGAATGGTATATAATGTTTAGATCAATCTACACTAATGGAATTAATACTGTATTTCAGTTTGATATTGGATGAGGTTTTAGAATGGTATATAATGTTTAGATCAATCTACACTAATCGAATTGATTCTGTATCTTTCAATTTCACAGCGTGCGTGAGTTCTGAACTGGTATCTAATTTGTGTCTCAGCTTACAATATCTTTCAGCATCTTTGAAACTTTCTCTGTAATGAATGTTGGACTTGTATGTAACTTGTATCTCAGGGTACACTATGGGGATGTTTAAACATCCTTTATAATGAATTGGGTGTGAGCTTTGGGTATGATATTTAATTTAAATCTCAGGGTACATCATTAGCTTAGATTCTGTGCCATTCAATCAGTAGCGTGTGCCAATTCTATCTGATATTTTCTTGCTAGCTAAGTCTGCATTATATTTAGATTGACACATTGTATTTCAATCTGTTAATGAGTGTGATTTTGACCTGGGATTGATGTATCTGACTGTCAGTGGGACTGAATTGGGGCGAAATGGAAACAACTTCTTTTTCTCCTGCTTTGTTTGATTGAAAATGTGTCTCTGGAACTCGGGATCAATGTGAGCCTGACTACTTCTGCAGTCTGAGACTAGGGAACTGATGAACTGTCTATCCCTCTGTACTCTGAGTGATAATGTACCTACTGTGTGTGAGAGGAGTTGGCTGCACTGTTCCTTGTGCCTCGAGTGCAGCAACCATCACATTCATCACAATATCTTCAAATATTTGCCTCTATGAAGAAAAAATATATCTTATAACTCAAGAACAGGTGAGGGGCAAAATATCAAAGAGGTGAATTTAATTTCTCAATTAATAATCATTAAGAACACCCACTAATGAAAACCGGTGTCAGTATCAGCCTCCACTGAAGTACTGAACCTCCCAGCTCCTGTATCACAAGTGTTCTGGGCAGATCCATACAGACAAAACACTGCATTGGGATCATCCCAACTGCTCTATGCTCTACACATATTTCCAGCCATCCTGCTTCATATGCACAAATTTTTAAAAATGAAGCCCGATATGTATATCCCTCAATTCATTTCTCCCCATACACTTGTTCATTTGTTCCACCTCCCCTTAAGTGCATCAATACTATTCACCCCAACCTCTCCCTGTGATAGAAAATTCCAGATTCTATCCATTCACTGCATAAATACATTTTTCATGAATTCCTCATTGGTTTTATGAATGTTGATTTTATATTTTTGGCTCTTATTTCAGAAACCACCACAAGTGGAAACATGTCTCCGTGTATTCTATAAAAGCCCTTCACTATTTCCTCACTTTTTTTCATTTGTTCCTGGGACATAGGCATCGTTGGCTATGCCAGCATTTATTGCCCATTACAAATTGCCCTTGACAAAGTGGTGGTGAGCTGCCTTCTTGAGCCGCTGCAGTCCTTGAGATGCAGGAATACCAACAGTGCTGTTTGGAAGGGAGTTCCAGGATTTTTACCCAACGACAATGAAGGAATGGCGATACAGTTCCAAGTCAGGATGGTGTGTGGCTTGGAGAGGGACTTGCTGGTGGTAGTGCTCCCTTGCATCTGCTGCCCTTGTCCTTCTCGGTAGTAGAGGTTCAGAGTTTGGAAGGTACTGTTGAAAGAGCCTTCGTGTGTTGCTGTTGTGCATCATGTAGATTGTACACACTGCTGCCACTGTGCATTCGTGGTGAATGGAGTGAATGTTGAAGCTGCTGGATGGGGGCAATCAAGCAGGCTACTTGAGTGTTGTTGGAGCTGCACTCATCCAGGCAAGTGGAGAGTATTCCATCAAACTCCTGACTGGTGCCTCGTAAATGGTGGAAAGATGTAAAGATGTGGGGAGACAGGAGGTAAGTTGCTCACTGCAGAATTCCTAGCCTCTGACCTGCTTTTGCAGCAAATGCATTTATGTGGCTGGTCCAGTTCAGTTTATGGTCAATGGTAACTCCCCCAATGTTGATGGTGGGGGTTTCAGTGATGGTAATGCCATTGAACATCAAGGGGAAATGATTAGATTCTCTCTTGTTTGAGATGGTCATTGCCTGGCATTTATGTGACGCAAATGTTATTAACCACTTATCAGCCCAAGCCTGGATGTTGTCCAGGTCTTGCTACATCTGGACACGGGCTGCTTCAGTATCTGAGGAGTCATGAATGGTGCTGAACATTGTGCAATCATCAGTGAACATCCCCACTTTCGGCCTTGTGATCCCACTTCTGATAAGTTGTCTTTTGACTTAACTAGAGGCATTTGGGAGCAGCGACGAAGAGCAAACAGAGAGCATGAAAGAATATTGACAAGCAAAATCAAAATGGATCCAAAGATATTTCATCAATACATTGGAGTAAGAGGCAACTGAGGAAAGAGTAGGGCCCATCAGGGTGGAAGATGTGGGTATGTTTGTTAATGAATACTTTACTGTCTTCACAAATGAGGTGGTGATGCATATATTGTAATTAAGGAGAAGGAGTGTGAAGTATTGGACATGATAAACTGAGGGAGAGAAGAAGTATAAATGGGATTAGCATCCTTGAAAGTGGATAAATCATCAGGGCCGGATGAAATGTACCCCAGGAGGTTAAAAGAAGCCAGGAAGGAAATATTGGAAGGTCTGACCATCAGTTTCCAATCCCTGACTGGATACAGGTGTGATGCCAGACGATGGGAGGTCTCGTAACGTTGCAATAAAAGCAAAATTCTGCAGATGCTGGAAATCTGAAATAAAAACTATTAGCGCTGGAAATACACAGCAGGACTGGCAGCATCTGTGGAGAGAGAAGCAAAGTTAATGTTTCTGTTCTGATGAAAGGTCACTGACCTGAAATGTTAACTTTGCTTCTCTCTCCACAGATGCTGCCAGACCTGCTGTGTATGTCCAGCACTTTTTGCTCTTATTGCTAACATTGCACCATTCTTGAAAAAGGAAGCGAGGGAACAATTAAAGGCCAGTCAGCCTAACCTCAATAGTGGGCGAATTATTGGAATTAATTCTGAGAGACAGGATAAACTGTCACTTAGAAAGGCACAGATTAATCAAGTATCATCAGCATGGATTTGTTCAGGGAAGCTCCTGTCTGACGAACTTGATTGAATTTTTTGAAGAAGTAACAATGAGGATTGTGAGGATAGTGCAGTTGATGTGGTCTACATGGATTTTAGCAAGGCTTTTGACAAGGTCCCACATGGCAAACTGGTTAAAAAAACATAAATGCGCATGCGATCCAGGGGAATGTAGCAAGCTGGATACAAAATTGGCTCAGTGGCAGGAAACAAGAAGGAATTGGTTACAGGTGTTTTTGCAACTGAAGGACTGTTTCCAGTGGTGTTCCACAGGGCTCAGAACTAGGTCCCCTGCTTTTTGTGGTATATATTAATGATATGGACATAAATATAGACGGCACAATCAAGATGTTTGCAGATGACACAGAAATTGTCCGTGTTGTTGATCGGGAGAAGGATAGCTGTACACTGCAGGAAGATATCAATAGACTGGTCAGGTGGGCAGAGAAGTGGTAAATGGAATTCAAATTGGACAAGTGTGAGGTGATGCATTTGGGAGGTCAAAAAAGGCAAAGGAATACACAATTAATGGGAGAACACTGAACGGTGCAGAGGAAGTGAGGGACGTTGGAGTGAATGTCCACAGATCCCTGAAGTAGCAGTACAGGTCAATAAGGTGGTTCAGCAGGTATATGGAATCCTTTCCTTTATTAACTGAGGTATAAAGTATAAGGGTGACCTGGTATCCATGTCAATAAGTCACTGACAGCTAACATGCAGGTGCAGCACTCAATTAGAAAGGCTAATAGTATGTTAGCCTTCATCACAAGAGGATTTGAGTACAGGATTAGTGAATTCTTGCTTCAATTGTATAGAACCTTGGTTAGACCATACTTGGAGTACTGTGTGCAGTTTTGGTCTCCTTACTTTAGGAAGGATATTATTGCCATGGAGGGAGTTCAACGAAGGTTCATCAGACTTGTTCCTGGGATGGCGGGACTGTTCTATGAAGAGAGATTGGGAAACTGGGACTGTATTCTCTAGAGTTTCGAAGAATGAGAGGTGATCTCATTGAAACCTACAAAATACTTAAAGGACAGTCAGGGTAGATGCAGCTAAGATGTTTCCCCTGGTTGGGGAGTCGAGAACCAGGGGACGCATTTTCAAAATAAGGGGGAAGCCACTAAGGACAGAGATGAGGAGAAATGTTGTTCCTCAGAGGGTTGTAAATCTTTGGAATTCTGTACCCCAGAGGGCTGTGGAAGCTCAGTCATTGACTATGTTTAAAGCAGAGATTGACAGATTTCTAAATACAAATGACATAAGGGAATATGACGAAAGTGTGGGGAAAAGGACATTGAAGTGGATGATCAGCCATGATCATATTGAATGGCGGGGCAGACTCGATGGGCTGAATGGCCGACTCCTGTTCCTATGTTCCGAACCTCACATGATCAGCGAGGCACAGCCTCAGACCGACTTGTCGGGTGGTGTAAACAGATATCACTGCTTCTGATCTTCACCAGAACAGAGAGTGAGATGTAACATTGATCATCAAACAGACTGTGAGAGAATGCAACAGAATAAACCACATGGAGAGACACTGTGGAATAACAAATAGATTAGATTGGAATGTTGAATTCTGATTGGAATGGATAAAACACCAGAAACAACAGATTAAATTGGGATTCTCATCACTATATTGATCTGAGACAGAAAAGCGAAACTGATGGAAAGAAGGGAAGAAGGAAGAAAAGAAAGAATGGAACTGTTCAATTTTTTTCAGTTTTTCCACTCGCCCATCAAAGCTGGATTAAAAAAAGTTGCAAATAACAGAGAATTTCACCAAAAAGGGAGATTAAACGCTGCAGAAAGCTTGGATCGAAGGATGTCCCAACAGATCACCTGTTTACCTGTCTCCTCACTGGGGGATTTCAATCAGTCAGCAATATTATTCGCTACCTTTTTTTTGTTAATGAACCCAGAACTGTCACTTGGTGTTAATATCTGTGTTCCGACTCCTGAATAATAAAATTGTGAGTTTCTCGATATTTTCTGGACACATTTCCTGCTGAAAGAACTAAGAACTCTTTTCTAATTTACACAATACTATATACACACTCATCAAGCCTCCGAAGCTAGCATCCTTGGTGCTGCTCTCTCTTCTCCCAAACCTCATCTCATGTGACTGTTACATCACCACTCTGACAGTGGGAGGGGTTGATCCCACTGTCTTCAGCATTAACCCTTTCCATCCTTATACTACACCAACAGCTGCCAGTTGAAAATCAACTCAACCCATCAGAGAGAGAGAGAGAGACTGTCAGAGAACTTCCTGCATCCAGTCCTGACCCTGTCACACTCAGCAGATGCTCACCCAGACCCCACTCTCATCAACACTGAACATTTTTACTGAGACACTTCAAATACTGTTTATAAAAGGCAGGAAAGGTCAACGTTCACACAGTTGTATTGAATGGAACAAAGTTTAATATATTCTGAATTTTTCTTGGTAACCACGAGACATAGGTTTTCTTATTTGGTTACTTTGATTTTTCTTGTTCCTGACTGACAAATATTCCAAACCTCAGATAAACCCAGTTGTGGACGGCACGGTGGTGCAGTGGTTCGCACCGCAGCATCACAGCTCCAGGGACCCGGGTTCGATTCCGGGTACTGCCTGTGTGGAGTTTGCAAATTCTCCCTGTGTCTGCGTGGGTTTTCTCCGGGTGCTCCAGTTTCCTCCCACAAGCCAAAAGACTTGCAGGTTGATAGGTAAATTGGCCATTATAAATTGTCACTAGTATAGGTAGGTGGTAGGGGAAATATAGGGACAGGTGGGGATGTTTGGTGGGAATGTAGGATTAGTCTAAATGGGTGGTTGATGTTCGGCACAGACTCGGTGGGCCGAAGGGCCTGTTTCAGTGCTGTATCTAAAATCTAATCTCCCACTTGCGTCATGTCCCAGTCTCGGTTAAAAGCAACACATAATGACACAAACACTCTGCAACACAGAACACAGTCACACGTTCCTTAAGTGAGATTAATGTCAAGCTGTTTTCCAGGTTGAATGGAACGGTGAACAAATTTCTATCAAAGAAGTTACCTTTGAAATATCAGGACTGAATTTCTGGACAAGGAGGAACAGCCATTCCAAACTCACATCCTTCACAAAGGTTGTTTTCTCCTGTGACTGAAATTCATCATGTAACTTGAATTATGAGTTCAAGCTCACAAGACACAGATGTGAACTTCTAAAGCATGTTGCTAATAATGACATAAGGCTCCACTGGGAGTTGAACCCATGATCTCCTATTTAATAAACAAGTGTTTTAGCCAACTAAGCTACAGAACCAAATAACAAATGTTTCTACAGTTGAAATCAGAAGAGGGCACTATATTCTCATCCCATTTCTCCACTGGTCACAACATATTTTAAACATTTCTCACTTCCTGATACAGTCAATCATATACTCTATTTTTCCCAGTACTGAGAATGAATGTTTTGGAAGAAAATACATACATCCAATTGTTTCTGAAAGGTTACAGAACACAACATATGAGTAATATTCCCCATTGCTTTCTCAGCACTGATGGATTGTGAAGCGGGAGACAGCCAGAAGTCCCACTGAGCCACACTGACCCCGAGCTGAGAAAGAAATGAGATAAAGTTCAATCTCTCACAGCGAGATGCTACAGAGAGAGGAGTCCCGAATCAAAGTGAGACTTTCTCATACTGTTGTTGAATTTCATGTCACACACTCCTTGTACTCTCTGCTAATGAAGCCCCAAAAAAAGGGAAAAACAGAATGGCACTCAAACTCACAACCCTGAGATTAAAAGTCTCATGTTCGACTGACTGAACTGTCACTTCTACTCAGTCTCTTATTGGATGGATGCAACTGTATGCTCCAATGCAGGGGCAGCTTTCAAATCCTGCCATGGATCCACATGTCAGTCTGAGTTACATGTTGTAGACTTAAGCAAAGGAAATCTGCTCAGTTCCAAAACTATCCGTGAGTTGAAGCTGATTACGATCAACATCATCAGAGGTCAGAACTACCTGGTGAAAGAAAACACCCTGAAGAAGGATCCACAATTCTTCAAACGCATCAAAAAAGTGAAAAACCAATAAATCCATGAGTTAATCCAAGGCAAACAACAGAAACACAGAAGAATTCCATTCCATACCAGATACTAGTCGTGTTGTTCCTGTATCCAGCTCTCAGTTACTGCTCCACCTTCATACACCCCCTTGGTGATCTGTACATTTTGTTCATTTCAATTTTGTCGACAGGCTCTTTGAATCCAGTTCTCTGGTCCTCAAACAGGCTCCGCATGAAAGTCAATTCCGCCTGCTATCAGGCTGCAACCGATCGATGACCTTCAACTAAAAACACAAAAGAGAATGGGCTCGTCCGGGAGTTGAACCCGGGATCTCTCGCATATTAACCAATTATACACCCAAAGCAAGAATCATACCTCTAGACCAACAATCCACTTACAGTACATGTATTTTTAGCTCCTGTGGAAAAGCTGTTCATCCATTTTTTTTCAGATCAAAGCAACATCCTGTAAATGCTGAAATCATAACAGAAAGTGTTGGAAATGTTCAACAGCTCTGGCAGCATCTGTGGAGAGAGAAACACAGTTAACATTTCAGGGTGTTCACCTTTTGTCTCAGCCATCCTTTCAGACTGCTTCTGTCCATCCAATCTCACTTTCTATTCTATCCACATTCTAACCATTCACTCCGTAATTACATTTTTCATGAATTCCTCATTTCTTTTATGAATGACAATTTCATATTTCCGGCCCTTGCTTCGGACACCACCACAAGTGGAATCATGTCTCTATCTACCCAATCAAACCACTTCGCTATTTCCTCACATTGCAATGTTTCTTTAACCCTGACAGACTATGGAGTTTCTGCCGCTTGATTGCAGTTCTTGTTTCCTGCCAGTAGATGTCACCTCACTCCAATACAGTGAAGTTTACAAATCTGAGAGAGACACAACAGGAAATAATTGTTCACATTATAGTGAATGTGTGGGATTTCGAAACACGAGGAGTGGAGACGAGTTATTATTGCATTTTGTCAAAACAAACATAACTTATAATGTTGTGTTCAATCCATCACTCTGTTTTCTTGACTCTGCGAGTGACCTGGAGTCATTGAGTCACTGAGTCATTTGTGGGATAAAAGGAGGCCATTCGCCCCATCGAATCCATGGCGGCTCTCCAGGGAACGATCCAGTCAGTCCCACTCGAATGCTCGATCCCCGTAGCCCTGTAAATTTATTTCCTTCAAGGGCCCATCCAAATTCCTTTTGTAATCATCGATTGTTTCCACTTCCATCACCCTCATGGGCAGCGAGTTGCAGATCATTACCATTCACTGTGTAAAAAAGGTTCTTCCGCACATTCCCCCTGCATCTCTTGCCCAAAACATTCAATCTGTGTCCCTCGTCCTTGTACCAATAGTTAATGGGAACAATTTTTCCTTGCCAACTTATCTAAAACTGTCATAGCCTGATACACCTCTATCAATTCTCCCCTCAATCTCCTTTGATACAGGCAGAACAACCCTAGCTTTTCGAGCCTAACCTTGAAACTATAATCCTCCATACCTGGAACCATTCTGGTAAATCTCCTCTGCATCCTCTCAAGGATCCGCACATTCTTTCTAAAGTGTGGTGAGCAGAACTGGACGCAACACTCCAATTGGGGACAAACCAGAGCTTTATAATGGTTCAGCATAATTCGCCTGCTTTTGTACTCAATGCCTCTATTTATAAAGCCCAAGATTCCATATACTTTGCTAACCACTCTCGCAATATGTCTTGCCAACTTCAAAGATTGATGGACATGCACCCAAGTCCCTCTGCTCCTGCACATTCTTCACAACTGTAGCATTGAGTATATATTGTCTCTCCCTATTCCTTCTGCTAAAATACATCACCTCACATCAGTCACTATTAAATTCCATCTGCCACCTGTCTGCCCATTCTGCTCGCCTATCACTGTCCTGTTGCAAACAATTCCTATCATCCTCACTGTTTGCCACTCATCCAGGTTTGGTGTTATCGGCATATTTTGAGATTCTACTCTATATTTCAAGATCCAAGTCATTTATCTTTAGCAAAAAAAGCAGTGGTTCTAGCACTTACCCCTGGGGAGCACCACTGTCGACTATCCTCCAGTCTGACAAAGAACCATTCAATATGACTCACTGTTTTCTGTCCTTAAGCCACTTTATCAAATTGGACATTGATCCTCCTATTCCATGAACCTCAATTTTGTTAACCACCCTTTTATGTGATACCTTATCAAATACTTTCATAAAATCCATATAAACAGCATCCACTGCATTCCCTTCATCGACCTTCTCTGTTAGTTCATCAAAAAATGCTGTTAAGATTAGTCAAGCATGAACTCCCATTTATAAATCCCTGCTCGCTATCCTTAATTAACTCAAACCTCTCCAGTGACTGTTGATTTTTTACCCTGATTATTCTTTCTAAAACCTTACCCACCACTGCTGTTAATCTAACTGGCCTGTAGTTACCCAGACTGTCCTTACAGCCTTTCTTGAATAAGGGTGTCACATTTGCCTCTGTTCAATCCTCTGGCACCTCCCCCGTATCCAGGGAAGATTGGAAGATTAAAACTAGCCCTTCTGTTATCTGCATCCGCATTTCCTTTTGCAACCTGGGATGTAAGCCATCCGTACCAGGTGATTTAGCTACCCTAAGCACAGCCTGCCTTTTTAGAAGCTCCCTCTCTCAATTTGTACCCTATCCATTGCCACTACTCTCTCCGCTTCTACTGATATTTTGTCAGATTCCAATTCCTTAGTGATCACTGATACAGAGTACTCATTAAATATATTAACATTGCCCAGCACCTCTCAGCATGTACTATCCTCTTTGTCTTTAATAAGGCCCACTCCACCTCTTACTACCCACTGATTACTTATATACTGCTCAAAGATCTTTGGGTTCCCTTTCATGTTGACTGCCATTCTCTTCTCATAGAAATAAACAATAAGCTAAATATAGAAGATATAAATATTTCCCATCCTTGATGAGGTGGAGCTTTTTATGTTGTGGGTGGTAATGACCTGACCCACGAGTGAGGTGGAAGCAGAGACAATCAATGATTTGAAAAGGAAATTGGATGGATACTTGAAGGAAAGAAACTTGCAGGAGGAAAGGGATCGAGCTGGTGAGTGGAACTGACTAGATTGCTCCGGGGAGAGCCAGCATGGACACGATAGGCCAAATGACCACCTTCTATGCTGCAAATGACTCTGTGTTGTTTCTCAAATTCAATCCACTGGTGCTTGGTAAATAATTTCAAAGTAAATTGTACAACTGAAAAATCAGAACAAAAACATGGGACGCATAAAGAATTGAAATTGCCTTTAGATCTTCAATCTAACACTCCCCCAACTGAGCTATTTCAGCCCCACATTGTTAATGTCTTTGTGTCCTTGTTTTGGAAGAAAATACATACATTCAATTTTTCCGAAAGGTTACAGAACACAACATGTGAGTAATATTCCCCATTGCTTTCTCAGTACTGATGGATTGTGAAGCGGGAGACAGCCAGAAGTCCCATCGAGCCGCACTGACCCCGAGCTGAGAAAGAAATGAGATAAAGTTCAATCTTTTGCAGTGAGATGCTGCAGAGAGAAGAATCAAAGTGAGACTTTCTCATACTGTTGTTGAATTTCATTTCAAACACTCCTTGTACTCTCTGCTAATGAAGCTTCAAAAAAGGGAAAAACAGAATGGCACTCAAACTCACAACCCTGAGATTAAAAGTCTCATATTCGACTGACTGAACTGTCACTTCTACTCAGTCTCCTATTGGATGGATACAACTGTATGCTCCAATGCATGGGTGGCTTTCAAATCCTCCCTTGGATCCACATGTCAGACTGAGTTACATCTTGCAGACTCAAGCAAAGGAAATTTGCTCAGTTCCAAAAATATCAGAAGCTTATTATGATCAACATCATCAGAGGTCAGAACTTCCTGGTGAATGGAAACACCCTGAAGAAGGATCCACAATTATTCAAACGCATCAAAAAAGAGAAAAACAAGAAAATCGATGAGTTATTATTATTAGAGATACAGCACTGAAACAGGCCCTTCGGCCCACCAAGTCTGTGGCAACCAACAACCACCCATTTATACTAACCCTACAGGAATCCCATATTCCCTACCACCTACCTACACTACGGGCAATTTACCTATCACCTGCAAGTCTTTGGAGGGGGGAGGAAACCAGAGCACCCAGCAAAAACCCACACAGACACAGGAAGAACTTGCAAACTCCACACAGGCAGTACTCAGAATTGAGCCCAGGGATCTGAAACTGTGAGTTTGTGGGTCTAATCACTGCGCCACTGTGCCACCCTAATCGAAACCGAACAACAGAAACACAGAAGAATTCCATTCCATATTAGCTACTAGTCGTGTTGTTTTTGTATCCAGCTCTCAGTTACTGCTCCACCTTCAGACACCCACTTGGTGACCTGTACATTTTGTTCATTTCAATTTTGTCGACAGGCTCTTTGAATCCAGTTCTCTGGTCCTCAAACAGGATCTGTATGAACGTCAATTTCGCTTTCTGTAAGGCTGCAACCAATTGATGACCTTCAACTAAAAACACAAATGAAGAAGGGCTAGTCTGTTAACCTCTCGCATATTAACCAATCAGACACCCAAAGTGGGAATCATACACCTAGACCAACAAGCCACTTACAAGGTGCATTATTTTTAGTTCTATTTAGAACTGTGCTATTAAGTATATATTGTCTCTCCCAATTCCTTCTGCTATAATGCATCACCTCACACTAGTCACTATTAAATTCTATCTGCCACCTGTCTGCCCATTCTGCTAGCCTATCACTGTCCTGTTGCAGGCAGGTCATATCATCCTCACTGTTTACCACTCCTCCAGGTTTGGTGTTATCGGTATATTTTGAGATTCTACTCGATATTCCAAGATCCGAGTCATTTACATATAGCAGAAAAAGCAGTGGTTCTCACAGTGACCACTGGAGAACACCCACTGTCGACTATCCTCCAGCCTGACAAAGAACCGTTTACTATGATTCGCTATTTTCTGTCCTTAAAGCAATTTTCTATCCAATTGGACAGTGACTCTCCTATTCCATGAACCTCAATTTTGTTAACCACCCTTTTATGTGCTACCTTATCATTCATTCTGAATCCATCCATCCATCCTTTCTTAAAATCCATATCAACAACATTCGCTGCATCATCTTCCTGTTCGTTCATCAAAAAATGCAGTTAGTCAAGCATGAACTCCCATTTATAAATCCATGCTCAATCTCCTCAATTAACTCAAATCTCTCCAAGTGACTGTTGATTTTTTCCCTAATATTGTTTCTAAAACCTTACTCACCACTGCTGTTAATCACACTGGCCTGTAGTTACCCCTTACACCCTTTGTTGAAATAGGAAGTCACATTTGCCACTGTTCAGTCCTCTGGCACCTCCACAGTGCTTTTTGGGAGGGTGTTCCTGGTTTTTGACCCTGCAACAGTAAAGGAATGGCGGTATAGTGCCAAGTCAGGAGGGTGTGTGACTTGGAGGGGAACTTGAAGGTGGTGATGTTCCCATGCGTCTGCTACCTTTGTGCTCCTAGGTGGTTGAGTTTGTGGGTTGGAAGGTGCTGTTGAAGGAGGCTTGGCAAGTTGCTGCAGTACATATTGTAAATGTTACACACTGCTGCCACTCTGCACTGGTGCGATAGGGAATGAATGTTTAAGGTGGTGGATGGGGTGCCAATCAAGTGGGCTGCTTTGACCTGATGGTGTCAATCTCTTGAGTGTTGTTGGAGCTGCACTCATCCAGGCATGAATATTCCATCACATTCCTGACTTGTGCCTTGTAGATGGTGGGCAGGCTTTGGCGAGTCAAGAGGTGAGTTAGTCGCCGCAGAGTTCCCAGCCTCTGACCCGCTCTTGTAGTTGTAGCTGCAGCTGTAATAGTAATAGGCAACTGTCCGTCTCGGACGGCGATGGGCTACGCCTGGCGTGTAGGTCACTTCTGTATTAAACATCGTTTGTTGTGGCTGTCGAGGATGACTCGTGAGTGACAATAACTTCCGCAGCTGGTACAGATGAATATCATTGGCCCGAGGTCGACTGATAATTTTTCCTCCCTCTGAGCTCTCTTTCCCCCCAACTGGTAATTTCTTTTGTCCTCTGCTTTTCCCATCGTCTTCCTGAATGCCTTTCTCCAGGAATTCCAGTCAGCAGGAAGGACTTCCCATGCATTGACTACACTCCCAGTCTGCTGGAGATCTCATTTGCAGATGTCCTTGTATCACAGACGTGGGTGACCTGTTGCTCTCGTGCTGATAGCAAGCTCACCATAGAGCATGTCTTTGGCAATGCGACCGTCATCCATTCAGCACACATGACCCAGTCAACAGAGTCACCGCTGACGCACGAGGACAAACTTGCTGCTGATCACTGCACGCTGGTGTACTTCCGCAATCGGCACTCTGTCCTGCCAGGAGATGCCCAATATCCATCTGAGGCAGCGGAGGTGGAAGCTGTTCAGCTGCTTTTCTTGGCTTGTATAAGTTGTTGATGCTTCTCAACTATAAAGGAGGGTGCTGAGAACACAAGCCTGTTACACGCAGAGCTTCGTATTTTCGATCAGTTTGCTGTCGGTTCACACTCGGCTTCTCAACTTTGACATGACAGCTGCAGCATTGACAATCCTGGTGCTGATTTCAGTATCAAGGGACAGATTGCTGGTGATTGTTGATCCTCCAAAGTGAGGTTGTCGATTTTGATGGAAGGTGGAGTCTCGACGTCCTGGCCCATAACTTTGATCTTCTTGAGGCTGATCGTCAGTCCAAACTCCTTGCAGGCCAGGGAGAACCGATATACAAACTGCTGCAAGTTAATTTCATTATGGGATGTCAGCACAGCGTCATCAGCAAACAGCATCTCACAGACAAGGAACTGACTCATTTTAGTCTTGGCGCGCAGTCTTGCCAAGATGAACAGCTTGTCATCAGCTCTGGTATGCAGGTGGACACCCCCATCTGAGTCACTGAAAATGTACAATTGCAGCATGGAGAAGAGTATGCTAATTGTAAAGGATGTGAGCTGTGAGGAGGTTACAAGGAGGCTTCCAGGGGACTTGGATAGGATAAGTCAATGAAATGACAGATGGAACATAATATAAATAAGTGTGAAGTTATCCACTTTGGTAGAATAAACAGAAAGACAGAGTATTTCTTAAATGGTGAGAGCTGAATAAGTGTTAATGTCCAAAGGGACCTGGGTGTCCTTGTTCATGAGACACTAAAAGCTCTTGTGCAGGTGCAGCAATCAATTAGGAAGGCAAATGGTCTGTTGGCCTTCACACAAAGGGTCTTGAGTACAGGAATAAAGATGTCTTGCTGCAATTGTATAGAGCCTTGGTGAGACTGCGCTGGAGTATTGTGTACAGTTTTGGTTTCCTTATCTAAGGAAGGATATACTTGCCACAGAGGGAGTGCAACGGAGGGTCACCAGACTAATCCCTGGGATGAGGAAACTGGGCTTGTATTCCTCAAAGTTTCATTTAAAAGGCCATTTAAAACTGAGATAGGGTGGAGTTTCTTCATTCAGAGGGTGGTGAATCTTTGGAATTCTCTACCCCAGGCGTCTGTGGAAGTTCAATCATTGAGCGTGTTCAAGACAGAAATTGATAGAAACCTTGATACTCATGACATCAAGGGATATGGGGATAGCACGGGCAAGTGGTGTTGAGGTAGATGATCATCCATGATCGAATTGAATGGCAGAACAGTCTCGACGGGCTAAATGGCCTCCTCCTATGTTCCTCTGTTTCTGAGAGAGTTGTTACCAGGACACAGTCCTGCTTGACCCCACTGCTGATCTTGAAAACATCTGATGTCGCTCCATTGTAACTGACGGAACAGTGCATGTTCTCGTCGAAAGAAGAGATGATGCCCAAGAGTTCAGGAGGGCAGCCTATGTTCCATCGCAGTTTGAAGAGTCCGTCTCTGCTGACAAGATCGAAGGCCTTGGTGATGTCTATAAAGACAATGTAGAGTGGTCTGTACTGTTCACAGTACTTCTCCTGTAACTGCCGAAGTGAGACGATCATGTCGACTGTCGATCTACCAGCACTGAAGCTGCACTGAGACTCAGGATAGATGTGTGATGCCAGGGTCTGCAATCTGGTCAGAGCAATGTGAGCAAAGACCTTCCCCACAATACTTAGCAAGGAGATGCCTCGGTAATTGCTGCAGTCACTGTGATCCCCTATATATTTGTACAAGGTGACAATGTTTGCATCAGGCATGTTTAGAGGCGCAGATCTCTCCTTCCAACAGAGCCACAGAAGTTCATAGAGATGCTACAGCTGTGCCGCTTTTCCACTTTTGATGATTCCAGGTGGAAGACCATCATTTCCCAGGGCTTGATCACTGGCAAGACGGTCAATGGCGTTGTTGAGCTCTATGATAGTGGGGTCACTGTCCAACTCCTCCATGACAGGGAAGTCTGGATTGGCGCTGAGAGCTACTTCAATGACAATGTTCTCCGTTATGTAGAGTTCAAGGTAATGCTCCACTCACCTTTCCATCTGCTTGTTAGCTTCAGTGATGATCGTCCCTGTCTTTGTCTTCAAAGGTGCTGATTTAGTTACTGCTGGGCCCGTTGCTTTCATAATTTTTTTTTATTCATTCATCTGATGTGGTCATCACTGGCTAAGCCACCATTTATTGCCCATCCCTCATTTCCCATGAGAAGGTGGTGGTGAGCTGCCTTCTTGAACCGCTGCAGTCTGTGTGAGGTAGGTACACCCACAGTGCTGTTAGGAAGAGAGTTCCATGATTTTGACCCAGCGACAGTGAAGGAAAGGCGATATAGTTCCAAGTCACGATAGTGTGTGGCTTGGAGGGGAACTTGCAGGTGGTGATGTTCCCATGAATTTGCTGCCCTTGTCCTTCTAGTTGGCAGAGGTTGCGGGTATGGAAGGTGCTGTCCAAGGAACCTTGGTGTGTTGAATTCCTTCCTATGTCCCTCTAGCATCCCCCAGATTCAGCGGCAGATTGAATACTGTTGCAGTGTTTTAACCATTGTTGATTGGTGCAGTGCCGAGCAGTCTGCAGAGACTTGTTTCTGGTAGTTCTGAGAGCGTCTCGGGTTTGTTTACTGGGGACTGGTTTGTAGTTCATGAGGGCTCTCTTCTTAGTTACAGTAACTGACTCCATTTCAGTCCAATAAGCCTCAAACCAGTCAGCATTCCTCCCATCTCTTTTCCCATACACAGCGAGTGCAGAGTTATAGATGGTGGCGTGCAGATGATTCCACTTTGACACCGCACTGAGGCCTTGGGTGTTTTCTGAAAGAGTCTGATCAAGGATGTTGAGGAACTCCTGGGTCCTTTCTGGATCAGTGGTTCGGCAAGTGTTGATCCGTGAAGGACCTTTCTTCTTGGATGGGTGAAGCTTCCTTCGCTGAAGCCTGACCTTGCTACGCACTAGGGAGTGGTCAGTATCACAGTCAGCGCTGTGATAGCTGTGAGTGATGAGGACACTTCTGAGGGTGGTACGTCTGGTGATGTTAAGTTCTAGCTGGTGCCAGTGGCGTGATCTTGGATGGCTCCAGGACACCTTGTGGCACAGCTTGAACTGGAAGTAGCTGTTTGTCACACAGAGTCCATGGTGACAGCATAGATCCAGCAACCTCTGTCCATTTTTGATCATCTTGCCAATCCCCTGGTGCCCTATGCTCGTTGGCCAAGCTATAGTCAGTACCCACACTTGCGTTGAAGTCTCCTAGAAGGTACAGTCCCTCAGTGCTGAGAATTCTACTGATGGCAGCGTCAAGTGTCTCATAGAATTGATCCTTGACATCTGGGGTGGAGGTGAGTGTCGGGACATAGATGCACATGAGATTAACTGGGCCCGCGCTTGTTGACAAGTGAAGAGCATGAAGTCTCTCTGAGCCTCCTGTGGGTGGTTCACTCATTGCAAGTAGCGTGTTTTTTACTGTGAAACCCACGAGTTGCCTCTTGGGCTTTCCCCTGCCAGAAGAAGGTGTAGTGTTTCTCTTTGAGGGATCCACTTTGAACGAGTCTAGTTTCTTGCAGCACAGCAATGTCCACATTGAGCCTTGTGAGTTCTTTGTCGATCACAGCTGTCTTGTGTGTGTCATCAACCTGCAGAAGGTTGTCAGTAAGGCCAGGACACATGGTCCTCACATTCCAGCTTGCGATGCGAAGGACTGGTGTCTTCTTTGTTAAGTTTGTCTTGCCTGGTGCATTGATTATCGAACCGCCTGTTGAGAGGTATCTCTCTAAGCTCCAAGCACCCATTGAAGCAAGTAGGTCGTGGCAGGACAGCTGTTAACTGAGTTGGTGGTAGCGATCCAATGAGACATGATGATCTCTCCCTCTGTCAGAAGTAACCCCTGGTGCTCATACTCTACACCAATTGAGTGAGAGCTTACAATCAGTAACTGTTTCTTCCCGTGTTGTGCTAATGTTTAACCACAAAGCTGGAGTGTCCTCTCCAGGGCACAGGCCTGGGCAAATAGTATGTAGACACTGAGCATCAGGACCCCCTCTCAGCATTGCTAGTATTGTCCAAAGGAAAGGAAAAAACAGTACTGTTTGGTATTGCTCTGCTGTAGGAGTTGCTGGAAAACTACCTGATAAGTAACAGGTAACCGCCTATGGGACTCCACTCCGGATTTACTGTCCAGGTTTACTCCCTAAGCCTTCTTCTCTCTCAAGCCATCCACAGGGAAGTGAGACTTTTTGCCCATAGATGGGGCTCTGTTTCTTGGCATCAGGATGGAACCACACGCCAGTGGGCCTGCATGACATGCACAAGGATATCACACACTGCCCCATCCCTGTGACAGCTCAGGGAGATACCCTGATGATAATGCATCCCACAGGAACATCACAAACAGCCCCCTCCCTCGGACAGCTCAGGGTCAGACACTGCACATACTGCAACAACAGTGACATTCCTGGATTAGTCCCTCCATTCTGAAAAACAAGCATTCACCCTACTTTATGCTTTCTGTCCCTCAGCCAATTTTGTATCTATGCTGCCACTGCCCCCTCTAATCCCATCTGCTCGGATTTTGTTCACAAGTCTATTTTATGGTACTTTTTCAAACACAATTTTGAAGTCCAGACACACACCAATAACCCCACTACCCTGGTCAACTCTCTCTGAAACTTCATCAAAGAAATTAATTAATTCAGACACAATCTTCTGTTAACCAATCTGTACTGGCTGTCATTTATTAGGCCATGTTCTACCAAGTGACACTTATTTTTCTCCTGGATATTTGTCTCTAAAAGTTTCCCCACCACTGACATTAGACTAACTGGTCTGTAGTTCCTGGGTTTATCTCTCTTTTTAAACAGGGCTGTAAAATTAGCAATCCTTGCAGATGTATCTTTTAATTCTGGAAATTCTATTGTGGACAATCTCTTTGGGCATGACTTTAACCAATTAAAGTAACAGGATACTTGATTAGTAAGTCCAGAACTTTTATTGAGAGTAAAATAGTGCTTAATAATTGAAAGCAAAATTATCTTTCACAAACTTGGACAATATAACTTTACTGCTCGATCAGGTGTGTGGACTGGTCGAGCTTGGTCTCAGAATGTCACGGTCCTCTTTGTCCAGCCTAGATCCCTCATCAGGTGGAGAAATTGGTTGATGATCTGAGCCTTAACCCCTGAGATCTTCTAGTGTTCCTGCACACTGAAACCTCATCAGGTGGAGAAATTGGTTGATGATCTGAGCCTTTACCCCTGAGATCTTCTAGTGTTCCTGCACACTGAAACCTTACAAAATCCCTACTTTTAACCCCTGGATGGCCATCACACCACCTTGTAAAATAATATTTGGTCCGAGCTGTTGCTAGGTACATTTAATAAGTTCTTAATGATGTCTTCCACGAACAGTCACCTGTCCTCAGAATCTCAGACATGAGTACAATGGAGTGGTTTCACACTGTCTCCCAATCTGATCTGAAACAAGTTTCCTATTCATTAAATCGAGACTCTTGAAGGTCACGATGTACCAGACCATGGGTTTTTATCAGGTGTCCTGGAAAGGTCCATTGTTTGAATAAATTTCGCTGAAACTGCCCTTTCCCACACAGACACAGAAACTCACAGTAATTAGATTGAACTAACTTTAAATGAAAACCCATTCTCTCTAAAATGATTATTGATTCATTATTTACAACTCAATCAAAGTTCATTACCTTTACAATCATCTGTTTCATGATGGATAGCTACTCATTAATTATGCAGGATATAAACGTTAGTACTGAACACAAAATGGCTCCTTTGGTCATGTGTTAATTGTAAAATGGCTTCCTTGACCTTATGAGTTATTACAACAGATACATTATAAAAATGGTCAAGTTAAACTGAGATCGAACTACCCAAGCTTACCTGCATCCTCCAGTCCTCTGGCATCATTCCCATAGAAAGGAGGATTGAAAGATTGTGGTTCGAGTCTCTGATATTTCCACCCTTACTTCCCTCAGCAACCCAGGATGCAGCCCATCCAGACCGGGTGACTTTTCTACTGTGAGCACTGCTAACCTTGTAATTATTTCCTCTTTATCTATTTTCATCCCCTCCTATTTCTCCACATCCTCCTCCTTTACTGTGTGGCATTTGCACAATCTGCTTGTTTTGTGACAGATGCAATGTACTTAATTAGTGCCTCAGGCACGCCCTCTGCCTCCACAGGATCTCCTAATTGACCCACCCTTTCATTGACTGTCCATATGTTGGTAAAAGACTTCAGTGTTCCCAGTTATGTGACCTGCTAATCTTTTCTCACACACTCTCTTGCTGATCTCATTTCCCTTTTCAGCTGTCCTTTGTACTTTTTGTATTTTGCTTGCTTCTCCTGCATATGAATCCTCACATGATTTCTATATTAATGGTTTTCGAACTATTTTGTTGAAGGATTGAGTTTTGTAAATTTCTCCCTAGCTCCCCTCATGGTCAGGCAGAAAGTTTAACTGCTGTGTTTTCAAACAGCAACAGCTTTATTTGAAAAGCCATTGGGACAGGATTCCGGGTTTTAATCCAGTCACAAATCTGGTTCTGATGTCTTGTGGCTCCAGCTGTCACATGACGTGTCAGAGGATGACCTCATAATTGGCCCAGTCATGGAGCTGTGGGTTGATGTTTAAATTGTTTCAAAATAATTTTCCAGAAGGACAATCAAAATGAATCGATATATAAAAGGTAGATTTTGTGAATTTGTGCTCCCAGTGGAAATTCCTGCAGAGTCTGCTGGTTTTCATATCCCCAATTCCCCACAGGAAGCTCTGTGCTCAGAGTCTGTATTCCTTCCATCAACATTATACAGAATCATTTCATGGGAGACCCCAGTGTGAATTGTAGACAGGTGGGTCAGTTTTAACTTTCAAAGTAACACCGGAGCAAAATACTGCAGATACTGGAAATCTGAAATAAAAACAGAAAATGCTGGAAATACTCAGCAGGTCTGACAGCATCTGTGGAGAGAGAAACAGAGTTAACGTTTCAGATCTGTGATCTTTCATCAGAACTGGGCTGAAATTGTCTGAGGGACTGAGATTGTGGAATCAATTTCAGGGTCAAAGACATTGTACTCTGTAAGGATAGGAAGATGGTGATTATTAAGTACAGTGCAAGAATATAGATGCTTTTACATTATTTGAATCAACATTGATTTAAACTTTGTGCTCACGAATTCTATCTTTTGATCAAAATGACACTGATAACAATGGAAAAAGCAACACATGCATTTCACAGGACCTTGTAAAGCCTTTTCCAGCCAATGAAGGACTTTCCAAGTGTTGTCACTGTGCAGTACAATGCAATACCCTACAATAAGGATATTTCACATTCGAGTCACACAAGTGCCAGGCAATGGCCATCTCAAACAAGAGAGAACCTAACCATCTCCCCTTGACGTTCAACAGCATTACGTTTGCTGAATCTCCCACTATCAACATCCTGGGGGTTACCATTGACCAGAAAATGAGCTGCAGTAGCCACATAAATATCATGGCTACAAGAGCAGGTCAGAGACTAGGAATCCTGCGGCGAGTAACTCACCTCCTGACTCCCCAAAGCCCGTCCACTATCGACAAGGCACAAGTCAGGAGTGTGATGGAATACTCTCCACTTGCCTGGATAGGTGCAGCTCCAACAACACTTCAGAAGCTCAACGCCATCCAGGACAAAGCAGCCCACTTGATTGGCACCTCATTCACAATATTCACTCTCTCCATCACCGATGCACTGTGGTAGCAGTGTGCACCATCCACAAGATGCACTGCAGCAAGGCAGCAAGCCTCCTTAGACAGCACCTTCCAAACCCGTGACTTCTACTCCCTAGAAGGACAAGGGCAGCAGATGCATGGGAACACCACCACCTGCAAGTTCCCCTCTAAGCCAGACAACATCCTGAATTGGAACTATATCACTGTTCCCTTACTGTTGATGGGTCAAAATCCTGGAACTCCCTTCCGAACAGCATCACATCGACTGCAGTGGTTGAAGAAGGCAGCTCACCACCACTTTCTCCATGGAACTAGGGATGGGCAATAAATGCAATAAGTAAAAATAAAATCAATAAAAAATGACAATAATCACCAAAAGTAGAAAATACATATGAAAATGAAAATATAATAAAGCACAGTCAGCATGGATTTCACAAAGAAAGTCTTGATTAACCTTATCTTTGAAGAATCAACAGCAAGAGTAATACAGCAGATGGAGAAGAGTTTAAGTTAATAAAGCCTCATCCTTTTATGTGCTGAAACCAACAAATTGTGGGTGAACAAACAAGCACACTAACTGACAGAGCTGGGTGTTGTTCCTTCTAAATTACCCGAAAGCAGGGTGTTAATGAGTTAAATCTCCAGGTTTCTGCAACCAGAATAGCCATTGTCCACGATCAGTTTCACTGTTATAAATAAAGATGAAACATTCATTGTGAATCTATAGAAACAGTCTGGTCCTGCACACTGCAGACACATCCACATCATCACCAACCAGCTCTCCTATAATTGGTGCAGTTATTTGACTTTTCCCCATTAGCTCCATGGAATTAATTTTAAAAGATTTAAATTCTAAGAAGTTTTGTTAATATTCAGCCCTTGAGAAGAAACCATTCCCTGGCCACAGTGGAGAAAGCATTGAATATAAAACAGTAGACTACCAGGTAACACAGTGAAAGCTTATCAGCTAATCTATAATTGCTTAGTTTTCTTATTTTTGCTCTTGCTATTTGGTTTTTCATCCTTTTCAGTTCCTGACTCCGGATATTATTGTGATTAAATGTGAAAAGATGCACTGTGTCTCAGCCCCGGTATATTGGCTCTTTCTCTGTACAGTGCTGTATACACTCAGATACTGACAGTGTCTCTCCCTCCCTCAACTTTCCAGCCCTGACGGTGCAGAAAGTGCTGCTCAAAGTTACACATTCTGACTGTTTGCAGTTGATTAGTGAGAGATTATTAACATATCCTGCTGCAGCGCTGCCTCGGTTAATAACAGCAGATCGAAGTCACATTTCAGACACAGAAACAGATGCATCAATTATTCACTCTTTCCCAGAGTGAGTGAGGCAGGGACAAGCAGCAACATTCCGGCCCCACAATTACCCAGCACCAGCAGAAAGCAGTGAATACAGATTCAATCAGTGGGTTAATGTCCATTACAGGGATGCAAGATTCCACAGCCCAGGACAAACATCCCCATACACCGAGGACAAGCTCAGGAAAACCCGGGGGAGTTAATATCCCAATCACTGAGCATTCCAGTAACATTGAATAAGTTCCAGAACTGAGTGAACCTTTCAAAGTACGGAAGTGATGACGAGGTCAAAAAGGTCTGAACAGTTGAGGTGACTGAGCGGTTTCAGCTTCTCTGTTCAGGTTGCAGCTTTCACTGGAGGCATGTGTTTCAATCCCACTTCTGACAACTTGATTTTCAGTTACTTTGCAGAGCTTCCTTGAAGGTTTGAGGCAGAGTAAATACTGAGGAACTGTTTCTAACTGCTCAACGGTCCATAACGTAAGTTACAGATTTAAGGTGACTCACAAAACCAGAAGGAACATGAGGAAAAGTTCCTTTCTGCAACATGTGGTTAGGATTTCAGTTATGTGGATAGATTGGAGAAGCTGGGGTTGTTCTCCTTAGAGAGGACATTTGATAGAGGTGTTCACAATCATGAGGGGTCGTGACAGACCCGATAGAGAGAAACTGTTGGTAGAAGGATTGAGACTCAGGTAAAAGCTGTGGCTCAGTTGGTCACACTCACCTCGAAATCACAAGCTTCTGGGTTCAGATTTCACAGCTGACACTCCAGTACAGCACTGAGGGTGTTGAAGGTGCTGACTTTCAGGTGTGATGTTAAACCAAGACCTGGTCTGCATGTTTGGGTGAATGTAAAAGATCCCATGCTGCAATTTCAAACAAGTGAAGAGCAATTCTCCCTGGTGTTGTGATCAATATTTGCCTCTCAATCAGATCAGTTGGTCATTATCACATTGCTGTTTGTGGGTATTAGCTGCTGCATTTCTGACATTACAACAGCGATTACACTTCAAAAGTATTTCATTGTCTACAAAGTGCTTTGATATATCCAGTGGTCAGGAAAGGTGCTGTATAAATGCAAGTCTTTTCTTTCTTTATCACAACACATTGCTGTGTAAAAAATGGTTCTTCATGTCACCTCTGGTTCTTCTGCCAATCACCTGATATCTGTGTCCTCTGCTTACTGACCCTTTTACCACTGGAAACAGTTTCACCGTATTTAAAATGATTTTGAACAAATGTGTCAAATCTCTTCTGAACTTTCTCTGCTGCAAGGAGAACAACCCCAGCTTCTCCAATCTCTCCACATAACTGAAATCCCTCACCCTGCTACCATTGTGGCAAATCTCGTTTTTATTCTTTCATGGGATGTGGGCATTGCTGGCAAAGCCAGCATTTATTGCCCATCCCGAATTGCCGTTGGGAAGGTGGTGGTGAGCCGCCTTTCTGAGCCATCGCAATACCTGCTGTTCGGAAGGGAGTTCCAGGATGTTGATCCAGTGACAGTGAAGGAATCATGATATAGTTCCAAGACAGGATGGTGTGTAGCTTGGAGGGGAACTTGCAGATGGTGGTGTTGCCATTCATCCAATGTCCTTATAGGTGGTCGAGGTCGTGGTGGATGGAGTGCTGATCAAGTGAGCTGCTTTGTCCTGGATGGTGTTGAGCTTCTTTGGTGTTGTTGGAGCTGCACTCATCCAGGCAAGTGAGGAGCCTTTCATCACACTCCTGACTTGTGTCTTGGAGATGGTGGACAGGAGATGAGTGATTCACAGTAGAATTCCCAGCCTCTGACCTGCTCTTGAAGCTATGGTATTTATATGGCTGTTCCAATTCAGTTTCTGTTCATTGGCAACCCCCAGGATGTTGATCGTGAGGGATTCAGCAATGATAATGCCATTGAATGTTAAGGGGAGATAGTTAGATTCTCTCTTGTTGGAGATGATAATTTTGGGAATTGATAGGAAGCTGCTTCATAGTTGGTGGAACAAACGCCCGCCCTTGGGGTGGAGCCAACAGCTGCATCCGTCCAATAACAGACAGATTGGAAGTACTGTATCAGGCCTTGTTAGTTCAGTTGGTAGAGAATGAGACTTTTAATCCCAGGGTCTTCGATTTGAGACCCTTGTTGTGTGGTTGTTCTTCCCTTTTTCAGACTTCGTCAGCAGAGATTTCAAGGAGTGTGTCTGGTCCATTTCCCACACATCTGCCCTCCCCTCTTCCCATCCCTCCCAGAAACGCCACGGGTTTCCCCTTGTCCTTACTTTCCACCCCACCTGCCTCCACATCCAAAGGATTATCCTCCGCCATTTCCACCACCTCCAGCGTGATGCCACCACCAAATGCATCTTCCCCTCCCCTGTCAGCATTCCGAAAGGATCGTTCCCTCCGCAACACTCTGGTCCACTCCTCCATTATCCCCAATACCTCGTCCCCTTCCCACGGCACCTTCCAATTCAATCGCAGGAAGTGTAATAGCTTCCCTTTTACCTCCTCTCTCCTCACTATCCAAGGCCCCAAACACCCCTTTCAGGTGAAGCAGCGATTTACTTGTACTTCTTTCAATTTAGTGTACTGTATTTTCTGTTCACAATGCGGTCTTCTCTAAATTGGGGAGACCAAAGGCAGATTAGCTGACCGCTTTGTAGAACACCTCCACTCAGTCCGAAAGCATGACCCTGAGCTTCTGGTTGCTTGCCATTTCAACACTTCCCCCTGCTCTCATGTCAACATTTCTGTCTTTGGCCTGCTCCAGTGTTCCAGTGAACATCAACGCAAGCTCGAGGAACAGCAGCTGATCTTTCGATTCGTCATTCTACAGCCTTGTGGACTGAACCTTAAGTTCAATAACTTCAGAACATGACTGGTGTCAGGCAAACCGCCCCACCCCACCTGCCAAGACTGAGGCACACATGATTTTTGCCACATGAACATTAAAACTTAAAATTGCAAGCGCCTGACTAGAAAGAAATTTGCATAGTAACAAACAGTATTGAAACAAAGGGACGCAGTCTTTTGCTTCCCCAATACACAGCAGAAGTGGTCAGACCAGTTTTAGTCACATGACTAGTTGGCTGTTGGTTTTTTGAACTTGCCACAGATTTGAACTCGGAACACCATGTGCTCCCGGATGGGGCAGACCCTCTCCAGTCCTGCCTGCCTCCATCTCTTTCCCACAGAACTGAACCTTGTGAAAACATGTGAATCTCAAAGAGAGAAAAGTCTCCAACATGTACAAGGTTTAAGTAGAATACTGGGCCCTACGAAATGCAAGAATTACCTACAAAAGTGCTATACCGTGAGCTCGAAGCACAGTAACAAGATATTGCCTCAAACTGTTCCACTTTATCTTTTATTTTTTCTGTCCCTAGCTGCATCTGTATATCACGTGTGCATGCTAGCATGGGTGCATCGTATATCTGTAGGCATGAACCGTATTAAAGTTTAAGCAAGTTTAATAAGTTTCACTTTTCTTCTTTAAACCAAAGAAAACCTGTTTATGTTCATTTCTTTGCATTATAATTGGAAAGCTGTGAACAAGGATTCACAAAAGGGGGAGCACAAAACACAGTGTGTTTAAAACCATGTGCCTGTTTTTCATGTAGTCAGAGCTGCTCATTATTCTGCTATTAACACTCTCTCTGGACAAATGCTTTGTCTTTGACCACAAGCATTAACGGACTCTTTGCCTTTGTCCCAGGACAACTTTGTTATTTAATCTTTCCTGCCCTCTGCCCTATCAAACACCTTCCCCTTTGTTCTCTCCCACAGGCCCCTCTCCTTCACTTGTTTAAAACCTAATTCTTTTCTAACCTTTGGCAGTTCTGATGAAAGGTCACAGACTTGAAACTTTAACTCTGTTTCTCTCTCCACAGATGCTGCCAGACCTGCTGAGTATTTCCAGCACCTTTGTTTTTATTTCAGATTTCCAGCATATGCAGTATTTTGCTTTTACTATATCAGAAAGTCTCTCCTTGATTCAGGACTCTTACGTCTCTCCAGCGTCTCGCTGCTAAAGATTGAACTTTACCTCATTTCACTCTCAGCTCTGGGTCAGTGTGGATCAGTGGGATTTCTGGCTGTCTCCCGCTTCACATTCCATCAGTGCTGAGAAAACAATGGGAAATATTACTCATGTTGTGTTCTGTAAATTTTGACAAACACTTGAATGTAAATATTGTCTTCCAAAGCAATGAGCGAAGGCTGGTTTTAGTGTGTGGCTGAAATAGATCAGCTGGATTTGCATTGCACTAAAAATCGCAGTTCTTGGTTCAATCCCAGGTTTTGGCACTTTCAACCTCTCCTGTGTCTTTTTCTTTGGCTCCAATTGTCAAGCTGCATGATTTACTCTGAAATTAGCACCAGAGAATCAAGGCACCAGTGAGCATGAGGAGCTGAAATTAGCACAGATCAAATCCACTTAATATTTCTGACTGAAGATGGTTGCAAATGCTTCAGTTTTGCCTTTTGCACTGACGTGCTCGGCTCCACCATCATTGAGGATGTAAGTGTTTTTGGAGCCTCCTCATCTTGTTAGTTATTAAATTATCCACCACCATTCACGACTGGATGTGGCAGGACTGTGGAGCTGTGATCTGATCCTGAGGGAGATATCCGTGCATGGAGTGGCAGGATGTATGGAGAGTGATCCTGAAGAGGGTGTCCGAGCCTGGAGTGGAAGCTTTCCATGGAGGTGCAGGAGTAGGCCATTCAACCCCAGTGTTTTATAAAGGTTTAGTATAACTTATTTGCTTTTACTCTATGCCTCTATTAATAAAGCCAAGTGTCCTGTTTGCTTTTAGCAACATTTTCAAACCTTCTAAGATTGGTGCACATTGTCTCATTCTTCCTCCCAAACTTGATCACTTTACACTTCTCTGTGTAAAATTTTATCTGCCATGTGAAAGCCCATTTTGACAGTTTTTTTATCTTCTCCTGAAGTGTGTTGCTGTCACTGGCATAAGACAAAATTCCGCAGCATTCTTTGATGCTATCTCCATGGAGAGAGCAATCTTACACGCCAGCTGAAATGTAGGATTTTGCCTGTTTAGTATCTTTTCTCATCCACCAATCTAAGCACAAATCTGTCTCGTAATGTACGGTCTAAGAATGTGCCAAAGTTGCAATGTAGTGATAAATTCTTCAGTTCCACAATGTACTCACCAACTATTTCACTACTTTTCTGCTTTCTGGTTCCAAATTTCTAGCTTGCCGTGATCTCTAGTGGCTTAGGGTTAAAATGTTCCTCCAACTTGGTGATGATTGTTTTGAATTCACATCTTTTGCCTTGATGGGAGCAGGAAGATTTGTTAGCATGTCATACACTTCCAGGATAATTTACATTCGCAAAATTACTTTCTTGCCCTCAAGAATTGCCTTATTCTGAGTCTCGACCTCTTCACTTTCACCTTCAAGTTCCAAAATGTTATTAGCTCTGAAAAACATGTCCATTCTTTCAATATATGAACTGAATGGTTCTCGAGCCCTCTCAGAAGTTCCTAGCCTTCTGATGTATCCCTTGGGTGCAACCATATTGTCCCAAATAATCACTTTGAATCTGATGCACACTAAGACCCTGCGGTAAAGGCCTGCTCGTTTATGAAATTGAAACCCGACCCGGTCCGACCTGACCACATCCAACCTGAACCTGACCCGGGCCCGAGTCCTTTGATTTTTTTCCCGCACCCGACCCGACCCAACCCGACCCGACCCGACCCGACTACCATAATAAAGTTAATTATATCAAACATACCTTGTCCAAATGTTGTGATCCTCCATTCCGAAAGCTGGCTATTCCTGCGGAATCATGCAGAAGTTCCCTACGTGAGCAAGGCAGCACTGTGTCCGCCTCCAGCCCGACCCGTCACGAACCCGAATGCCGGACACGGAAGAGAGACCCGACCCGAACCTGACACATGTCATCCGGTCTGGTCGGAGTCGGGTCGGGTAGCCATGCTTTACCCTAGGGCATCTCATTCAACTGAGGAGACAGTCTGTAGTACAGGCTTCACACAATCCACCCAAAATCTCCACCATCTGAGCAGGTAGGTCACCAGGAGCTGGCTGTTCTTGTTCACTGCAGTCACTGCTGCTGTTTGCTGCCTATATTTACAGACTTTTATCTCATCCTCATCACCATTTTCTCCAATATATTCAGGGGGCATCAGCAGAGAAAATGGAGACCAAATGCGACAAGTGCAAGGAAATGTTTATTTGCAATATTACATCATAAACATAATATACAAAAACATTACGTGTGAAACACGTCCCGATCAAGATGTGTCTGAATAAATGGATCCCCTCACAATAAACACTGTCACCTTTCAATGTTTAGCGGATGAGTGTGAGGGCCAGATGTGTGTGATTCCCACAGTAATGTGTTTGTTCAAAGTTCAGGAAAAGATGGAGATATGAATAATTTACAGGGAAATCTTTGAAGCATATCTCCATGTCTCTCACTCACAAAGATCTGCAAACTTGTGGATTCAGAAAGAACCCAGAGACAGATAGTCTTGCAATAACCTGTAACTCCAGGAAAGGATGTGTTTGAGATTTTGCCCTGTAGCTTAGTTTGTTAAAGCCTCTGTCTAATAAACAGCAGAACATAACTTCAAACCCCAACAAAGCCTCACTGCAGTGAAGAAACGGAAAGTTATGATTTAAAGATTACTCTGTCAATCATTCACATCTCTGTCTTCCCCTGAACTTCGAGTTCAAATTTGTTTGTGAAGTTGAGTGACACGTTAAGACAGCACAGTCTTTGTCTTTGTGAAAGAAGTGATTTGGGAATGGCTGTTTGAAACTGTCCCTCCTTGCACAGAAATTCAGTGCAAATACTCAAATCACCCACAGTTTCCACGAAAGAAATTTGTTCACAATTGCATTTGACGTGAAACCGCCTCAACATTAATCTCACTGAAGCAGAGTGTGACCATGTTGTATGTTTCAGAGTGTTGGTGCCATTATGTGTCGCTTTTAACCGAGACTGGGACACAACGCAAGGTTGATCCAAGGTTGGAATATATTATCATTCAGGAGCAAGAAAAATCAAAAGGAACCGAATAAGAAAACCCAGTCTCCAGATATGAGAATCTGTAGATCCGCTTTGGGAAAGTGAATCAGAGCAGAAGGAAGGGTGAACTGTCCAGAAGAGATGAAGACACAGCTCAGTCAACACGTTCCCCTGGTTTATGATGCTAGAACATTCCTCTCACAGAAATGATTCAACCCAATGACAAACATTCTTACAGCTGATAATTTATGCTAATGATTGAAGGACTTTCTCATGTGGTTACCTAGTGGTAAGAAGATATTAAACTTAGTTTCAATCAATCCAGCTGCGATGAACTTTGAATTTTTCTGCCTTTTATAAACATTATTTGAAGGGTCTCAGTGACAATGTTCAGTGTTGATGAGAGTGGGGTCTGGGTGAGCAACTGCTGAGCGTGACAGGGTCAGGACTGGATGCAGGAAGTTCTCTGACAGTCTCTCTCTCTCTCTCTCTCTCTGATGGTTTTGAGTTGGTTCACAACTGGCAGCTGTTGGTGTTTCGATAAATGAAGGAAGTTCCCTCTAACCATTTTTTTTTGATTCACAGTGTAGTATAAGGATGGAAAGGGTTAATGCTGAAGACAGTGGGATCAACCTCTCCCACTGTCAGAGTGATGATGTAACAGTCACATGGGATGAGGTTTGGGAGAAGAGAGAGCAGCACCAAGGATGCTAGCCGAAGATGCTTGATGAGTGTGTATATAGTATTGTGTAAATTAGAAAAGAGTCCTCAGTTCTTTCAGCAGGAAATGTGTCCAGATAATATCAAGAAACTCACAATTTTATTATTCAGGAGTCGGAACACAGATATTAACTCCAAGTTACAGTTCTGGGTTCATTTAACAAAAAAAATAGAGAATAATATTACTCACTGATTGAAATCCCCCAGTGAGCATACAGTTAAACAGTTGGGACATCCTTCGATCCAAGGTTTTGGCAGCATTTGTACTTTTGCAACTTTTGTTTATCCAACTTTGATGGACGAGTGAAAAAACTGAAAAAACTGAACAATTCCATTCTTCCTTCTTCCCTTCTTTCCATCTGTTTCTCTTTTATGTCCCAGATCAATATAATGATGAGAATCACAATTTAATCTGCTGTTTCTGCTGTTTTATCCATTCCAATCAAAATTCAACATTCCAATCAAATCTATTTGTTATTCCACAGTGTCTCTCCATGTGTTTTATTCTGTTGTATTCTCTCACAGTCTGTTTGATGATCAATGTTACATCTCACTCTCTGTTCTGGTGAAGATCAGAAGCAGTGATATCTGTTTACACCGCCTGACAAGTCGGCTGAGGCTGTGCCTCGCTGATCACGTGGAGTTGAAGCAATTCTTCCAGTCAGTGAGTTCAGTTGTCATTTCATGAGAAATTCGAAGTCGTCATGACTTCGTCAGTGACCAAATGGTTCAGGTGTCTGAGTGATGTTAATCATGGTGTGATCAAATGATTGTATGTTCCAGTCTTTCCGTGGTGGGTTTTCACACTGAGTAGAAACGTGTTGGACATGGTCTGGAAATGTTTCACACCGCTCCATTCCCAACAGGCCATGACCTGATGTGATGGAAATTTCATTTACTTACAGAAGCTACATTTCCATCATTACACAGCTGGCTGCACAGTCAGGATCTGTGTGAAGGTGACGGTTGTGCTTCTGTGACTTGCCAGATGCTGTGGTGGCTGAGAGGTTAAGGCGATGGACTACTAAACCATTGTGCTGTGCACTCGTGGGTTTGAATCCCATCCTTTTCGTTAGTTTATCAAATTCCTGTTGCATTCTTGTTTGCAGCTTCAATGTAAAGTCGGCCTGGAAACCTGTTCTTGTCCATGTCGAGACAGTGATTCCAGAATTGTTTATACTTTTTGAAAATTGAGACAGACAATTGGAATTCTTCACCCAAATTGGACTGGAATGAAGATCAAATAGGGATCACGAAACGGAGCAGGATTTTCCCTCCCCTCCTTCCTTCCTTCCATCTTTACTTTCTCTCGATTTACACCAAGTGAACGACTAACGGGAAAAGCAAATGGCGAGGGAGCAGAAGCAGAACATTATCCTTTGGCAATAAATTTATTTTCAAATCTTCTTGATAGATTAAGTGAGTGAACAATGTTTTGGCAGATGGAATTTAAAATGAGGGGTCATCTGGTACCTACGAAAGATAGATCAGAGTGTTTTTTTTTAAGTGGTGAGATGATAGAAACTGCGGAGGCGCAGAGACCCGAGTACTGAATCACTAAAAGCTAGTGGACTGGTGGAAAAATAATGTGAAAAGTGAACGGAATATGAAGATTGGAACTCATGTTGCAGTTATATAAAGCTATGTGCTCCTGAAGTAAATGTCCAAGCCCAGATTGTGGGGAATCTGTGGAGAGTGATTTGTTTTTTATTCATTAATGGGCGCGAGTATCGCTGATAAGTCTAGCATTTATTACCCATTCCTATTGCCGTTGAGAATGTGGTGGTGAGCTGCCTTCTTGAACTGCTACAGTCCATATGGTGTAGGAACACCCACAGTGCTATTGGGGAGGGAGTTCCAGGATTGTGACCCAACAACAGTGAAGAAATGGCGATATTGTTCCATGTCAGGATGGTGAGTGACTTAGAGGGGAACCTGCAGATGGCGAGTTCCCATGCATCTGCTGCCCTTGTCCTTCGAGGTGGTAGTGGTCACGGGTTTGGAAGGTGCTGTTGAAGGATACTTGGCGAGATACTGCAGTGCATATGGAGATAGTACACACTGCAGCCACTGTGTACTGGTAGTGGAGGAAGTGAATGTTTAAGGTGGTGGGTTAGGTGCTGATCAAGTGGGCTGCTTTCTCCTGGATGGTGTTGAGCATCTTGAGTGTTGTTGAGTAGGATGTATTCCATCCCACTCCTGACTTGTGCCTTGTACATGGTGGACAGGATTTGAGGTGTCAGGAGGCGAGATACTTGCTGCAGAATTCCTAATCTCTGACCTGCACTTATAGCTGCAGCATAGGTGTGACTGGTCCAGTTTAGTTTCTGGTCAATGGTAACCCCCAAGATGTTGATGGTGGGGGATTCAGTGATGATTATGCTGCTGAATATCAAAAGGTAGATGGTTTGATTCTCTCTCAATCGAGATGTTCACTGCTTAGCACTTGTGTGGCCAGAAGGTTGCTTGTCACTTATCAGCTCAAGCCTGAAGTTTGTACAGGTCTCGCTGCTTGTGGGCACAGACTGCTTCAGTATCTGAGGAGTTGTGAGTCATCAGCGAACATTCCCACTTCTGACTGATTTTGAAGGGAAAGTGATCAATGAAACAGCTGAGGATGTTTGGGCCGAGGACACTACCCTGAGACACTCCTGAGGCAATGTCCTGGGCTGAGATGATTGGCCTCCACTAACCACAACCATCTTGCTTTGTGCGAGGTATGACTCCACCAAGTGGAGAGTTTTCCCCCTGATTCTCATTGACTTCAATTTTGCTCGGGATCCTTGATGCCACACTCACTCAAGGGTAATCACTCTCACCTCTCCTCTAGAACTCCACTCTTTTGTGTCTGTTTGAACCAAGCTGCAATAAAAAATAAGAACAGAAGAAATATTAGCAGTAGTAGGCCATTTGGCCCCTCGAGCCTGCTCCACCATTCAATAGGATCATGGCTGACCTGATCATGGCCTCAACCCCACTTTGTTGCCTGCCCCCATAACCCTTGACTTCCTTGTGGATAAAAATCTGTCAAACTCAGTCTTGAAGACATGCAATGACCCAGCCTCCACTACTCTCTGTGGTAGAGAATTCCAAAGATTAATGACTCTCTGAGCGAAGAAATTCCTCCTCATTTCCTTCTTAAATGGAAGACCATTATTCTGAAACTGTGTCCCCTAGTTCTAAATTCCACCATGAGGGGAAACATCCTCTCAGCATCCACCCTGTCAAGCCCCCTCAAAATCTTATATGTCTCAATACGATCACCTATCATTTTTCTAAACTCCAATGAGTATAGGTCCAACCTGATCAACTCTCCATATAAGACAACCAATTCATCACAGGAATCAATCCAGTGAACCTTCTCTGAGCTGCCTCCAATGCAAGTATATCCCTCCTTAAATAAGGAGACCAAAACTGTACACAGTACTCCAGGTGTGGATTCACCAACACCCTGTACATTTGCAGCAAGACTTCTCTACTTTTATACTCCATCCCCCTTGAAATAAAGGGCAACATTCCATTTGCCTTCCTAATTATTTGCTCTACCTGCATGGTAACTTTTTGTGATTCATGTGCGAGGACACCCAGATCCTTCTATACCGCAGCATTCTGTAGTCTCTCGCAATTTAAATAATATTTTGCTTTTCCATTCTTCTTACCAAAGTGGATAACCTCACATTTTCCCACATTATACTCTACCTGCCAAGTATTTGCCTGGAGTCGAGGAACCCTGGCAGAACCTAAACTGAGCATCGATGAGCAGATTATTGCTAAGTGTCTGGTGCTTGATAGCACTGTTGATGACATCTTCCATCACTTTGCTGATGATTGATAGGAGACTGATGGGGTGGTAATTGGTCAGATTGGATTTGTCCTGCTTTTTTTTTTATGGAGTGGGCACACTTGGGCAATTTTCCACATTGTCGGGTAGATGCCTGTGTTGTAGCTCGACTGGAACAGTGTGGCTGAGAGCGCAGCTAGTTCTGGAGCACAAGTCTTCAGTACTAGAGCAGGGACGTTGTTAGGGCCTATTGTCGTTGCTGTATCGAGTGACTTCAGTTGTTTCTTGCTATCATGTGGAGTGAATCGAATTGGCTGAAGACTGGAAACTGTGATGCTGGGGACCTCAGGAGGCCGAGATGAATCATCCACTGAGCAATTTCTGATGGAAGATGGTTGTAAATGATTCAGCTTTGGCTCCACCATCATTGAGGATGGGGATTTTTTGGAGCCTCCTCATCTGGTTAGTTATTTAATTGTCCACCATCATTCATGACTGCATGTGGTAGGACTAAGGACCTGTGATCTGATCATGAGGGAGATATCCATGCGTGGAGTGGTGGGATCTATGGAAAGTGATCCTGAAGAGGGTGTCCGAGCCTAGAGTGGCGGGATCTGTGGAGAGTGATCCTGACGAGTGTGTGCAAACCTGGAATGGAAGCTTTCTGTAGAGGTACAGGAGTAGGCCATTCAGACCCAGTATTTTATAAAGGTTTATCATAACTTATTTGCTTTTACTATATGTCTCTATTAATAAAGCCAAGTGTCCTGTTTGCTCTTAGAAGCCTTTTCAAACCTTCTAAGATTGGTGTACATTGTCTCTCTGTTCCGGCACCCACTTTAGAATTGTAACATTTCATTTATATAGCCTCTCCTTATTCTTCCTCCCAAATTGTATCTCTTCACAATTCTCTGTGTAAATTTTATCTGCCATGTGAAAGCCCATTTTGCCAGTTTTTTTAAGCTCCCCTGAAGTGTGTTACAATCACTGGCACAGGATGAAATTCTCGAGCATTCTTTGATGCAGTCTCCATGGAAAGAGCAATCTTACATGCGAGCTCGAATGTGAGATTTTGTGTGTTTAGTATCTTTTCTCATCCACCAATATAAGCACAAATCTGTCTCATAATGCACGGTCTAAGAATATGCCAAAGTTGCAATGTAGTGATAAATTCTTCATGCCACAATGTACTCACCAACTGTTTCACTACTTTTCTGATTTCTGCTTCCAAATTTCTAGCTTGCCGTGATCTCTAGTGGCTTCGGGTTGAAATGTTCCTCCAACTTGGTGATGATTGTTTTGAATGGCACATCTTATGCCTTGATGGGAGCAGGAAGCTTTGTTAGCTGGTCATACACTTCCAGGCTAATTTCCATTCGCAAAATTGCTTTCTTGCCCTCAAGAATTGCCTTATTCTGAGTCTTGACCTCTGCACTTTCACCTTCAAATTCCAAAATGTTATTAGCTCTGAAAAACATGTCCATTCTTTCAATATATGAACTGAATGGTTCTCAAGTCCTCTCATAAGTTCCTCACCTTCCGATGTATCCCATATGTGTGCAGCCATATTGTCCCAAATAAGCAATTTGAATGAGATGCACAGGAAGACCCTGCGGAATCTCATTCAACTGAAGAGACATTCTGTGGCCCAGGCTTCACACAATCCACCTAAAATCTCCACCATCCGAGCAGGTAGGTCACCAGGAGCTAGCTGATCCTGTTCACTGCAGTCCCTGCTGCTGTTTGCTGCCTATATTTACAGACTTTTATCTCATCCTCATCACCATTTTCTCTAATATATTCAGGGGGCATCAGCAGAGAAAATATACACCAAGCGTGGCAAGTGCAAGGAATTGTTTATTTGCGTCATTATGTCATGCACATAATATACAAATACATTACATGTGTGAATCATTTCTTGAGCACTTTTATACCAGATGTGTCTGAATAAATGGAACCCCGTCACAATAAACACTGTCACCTTTCAATGTTTAACGGAAAGGTTTGACGGACTGATGTGTGTGATTCCCACAATAATGTGTTTCTACAAAGTTCGGAGAAAGATGGAGATATGAATAATTTGCAGGGAAATCTTTAAGCATATCTCCATGTTTCTCACTGACAAAGTTCTGCGAACACATGGATTCAGAAAGAACCTGAGTGCAAAATCAACAAAAATAAACACAGCCAGAGAGACTTGCAATAACCTGTAGCTCAGGGAAAGTGCATGATGTTATGGAAGTGATTTTGATTTTTTTTTAATGAAATTCTTTTTGAGGAATTCATCGTCAAACTTAATAAATGTCAGACCAGTTCTTTTTCAAGATGGTACTGAAAGTACTAATTTGGCAACTATGTTTACTGGTTGTCACATGACTCAAGTTAAATGTATAACAGAAACCCTGGTAACAGGGGGAAATGTGGACAGAGAAGTCAGTTGCGCCTCTTGATTGGACAAACCCGGCAGCAGCAGCACACACCGAAGAGGGCAGAAAAATCACAAGCTTTTATTTGTAGCAGTCATTGTGTTTTACCTTCTGGAGTCAGCAGCTGATAAAGTTAGCCTGAAGAAGTGTCAAGGAAGGAGAGAAGATCACAACCCACGTTGTTTTGCAGCAAATCTTTAAAAGACCCTGAGAACTTCACTGTGTCAATTCATCTCTTCTCCTGTCTTTAAAGAAAGCCTGCTAAAATTAATTCTCAACACTGCCCCTAAAAAACTGTTCTAAAAGACCCTAGTGACCTGTCTACGCACACTCAGAAGTTAGACTGCATGCCAGTTTTGGAACAACATATCTCATCTGCTGTTTTCTTCAGGAATGAACAAGTAATCAGCCCAAGTGTTGTTTTTGTCTTTAACAGAACTCAGAATTGTAAAAAATAATTCTTTTTTTTCAGTTAACCGGTGTATGTGTGTGTGCGTGTGTGGGGCTGTGGTAAGAAAAGGGCTTTAAATGTTGGTTAAGGTAAAAAGGGAACTTTTAAAATTTCTACCTGTGTATTTATGCTTTATTTCATGACTAGTTAAAACTTGTTCTGTAATAAACTGATAATTTTGCTGTTCGTTAAAGAAACCTGGTCAGTGTCTTCTATTCTGGGAAGAATAGAGTATATGATTGACTGTTTCAGGAAGTGGGAAAAGTTAAAATATATGTTGTGACCTGTGGAGAAGTGGGATGAGAATATATAGAAGGGTCTGAAGAAGGGTCATTGACCGAAAACGTTAACTCTGCTTCTCTCTCCACAGATGCTGCCAGAGGTGATGAGTATTTCCAGCGGTTCTTGTTTTTATTTGAGATTTCCAGCATCTGCTGTATTTTGCTTTGATATTGTTATTATATGAGAATAAATAGTGCAGTCCTCTGATTTTAATTGTAATAACTTCTGGCTCTGTAGCTTAGTTGGTTAAAGCACCTGTCTTGTAAACAGGAAATTCTGGGTTCAATTCTCAATAGAGCCTTGTTTCACATTTGTGATGTAGTACTTACTTTATCAATCGCTTCCATCTGTGTCTTCTGACCTTGAAGTGAGTATTCAAATTACATGATGAATTTTCATCACAGGAGAAAACAGCCTTTGTGAAGGATGTGAGTTTGGAATGGCTGTTCCTCCTTGCACAGAAATTCAGTGCTGATATTTCAAAGGCAACTTCTTTGATCCAAATTTGTTCACAGTTGCATTCCCCTGGAAAACAGCTCGACATTAATGTCACTAAAGGAAAGTGTGACTGCGTTGTATGTTTCAGTGTTTGTGTTGTTATGTGTTGCTTTTAACTGAGACTGGGACATGACGCAAGTGGGAGGGTTGATCTGAGGTTTGGAATATTTGTCAGTCAGGAACAAGAAAAATCAAAGGAACCAAATAAGAAAACCTATGTCTCATGTGGTTCCCGAGAAACGGTGAGAAGATATTATACTTTGTTCTGTTCAATACAGCTGTGTGAACTTTAACCTTTCCTGCCTTTTATAAACAGTATTTGAAGTGTCTCGGTAACAATGTTCAGTGTTGATGAGAGTGGGGTCTGGGTGAGCATCTGGTGAGTGTGACAGGGTCAGGACTGGATGCAGGAAGTTCTCTGACAGTCTCTCTCTCTCTCTCTCTCTCTCGCTGATGGGTTTGAGTTGATTTTCAACTGGCAGCTGCTGGTGTTTCGATAAATCAAGTTCCCTCCACCCATTTTCTTGGACAGACAGTGTAGTATAAGGATGTAAAGGGTTAATGCTGAAGACATTGGGATCAATCACTCCCACTGTCAAAGTGATGATGTAACAGTCACATGAGATGAAGTTTGGGAGAAGAGAGAGCAGCACCAAGGATGCTAGCTTAGGAGGCTTGATGAGTGTGTATATAGTATTGAGTAAATTAGAAAAGAGTTCTTAGTTCTTTCAGCAGGAAATGTGTCCCGAAAATATCGAGAAACTCACAATTTTATTATTCAGGAGTCGGAACACAGATATTAATTCCAAGTGACCGTTCTGGGTTCATTTAACAAAAAAAGGTAGAGAATAATATTGCCCACTGATTGAAATCCCCCAGTGAGGAGACGGTTAAACAGGTGATCTGTTGGGGCATCCTTCGATCCAAGGTTTCTGCAGCATTTAATCTCCCTTTTTGATGAAATTCTCTGTTATTTGCAACTTTTTTTTTATCCAGCTTTGATGGGCGAGTGAAAAAACTGAAAAAACTGAACAGTTCCATCCTTTCTTTTCTTCCTTCTTCCCTTCTTTCCATGAATTTCTCTTTTCTGTCCCAGATCAATATAATGATGAGAATCCCAATTTACTCAGCTGTTTCTGGTGTTTTATCCATTCCAATCAAAGTCAACGTTCCAATCAAATCTATTTGTTATTCCACAGTGTCTCTCCATGTGTTTTACTCTGTTGTATTCTCTCACAGTCTGTTTGATGATCAATGTTATATCTCACTCTCTGTTCTGGTGAAGATCAGAAGCAGTGATATCCATTTTCACCACCCACCAAGTCGGCCTGAGGCTGTGGCTCGCCGATCATGTGGAGTTAGGAACATAGGAACATAGGAGCAGGAGTCGGCCATTCAGCACATCGAGCCTGCCCCGCCATTCAATATGATCATGGCTGATCATCCACTTCAATGTCCTTTTCCCCACAATTTCCTCATATTCCCTTATGTCATTTGTATTTAGAAATCTGTTAATCTCTGCTTTAAACATACTCAATGACTGAGCTTCCACAGCCCTCTGGGGTACAGAATTCCAAAGATTCACAACCCTCTGAGTAAATAAATTTCTCCTCATCTCTGTCCTAAGTGGCTTCCCCCTTATTTTGTAATTGAGCCCCTGGTTCTCGAGTCCCCATCCAGATGAAACATCTTAGCTGCATCTACCCTGACTGTCCTTTAAGTATTTTGTAGGTTTCAATGAGATCACCTCTCATTCTTTGAAACTCTAGAGAATACAGTCCCAGTTTCCCCAATCTCTCTTCATAGAACAGTCCCACCATCCCAGGAACAAGTCTGATGAACCTTCGTTGAACTCCCTCTATGGCAATAATATCCTTCCCAAGGTAAGGAGACCAAAACTGCACACAGTACTCCAAGTGCGGTCTAACCAAGGTTCCATACAATTGAAGCAAGAATTCACTAATCCTGTACTCAAATCCTCTTGTGATGAAGGCTAACATACTATTAGCTTTCCTAATTGCTTGCTGCACCTGCATGTTAGCTTTCAGTGACTTATTGACATGGACACCCAGATCACCCTTATATTCTATACCTCAGCTAATAAAGGAAAGGATTCCATTTACCTGCTGAACCACCTTATTCACCTGTCCTGCTACCTTCAGGGATCTGTGGACATTCACTCCAACGTCCCTCACTTCCTCTGCACTGTTCAGTGTTCTCCCATTAATTGTGTATTCCTTTGCCTTTTTTGACCTCCCAAATGCATCACCTCACCCTTGTCCAATTTGAATTCCATTTACCACTTCTCTGCCCACCTGACCAGTCTATTGATATCTTCCTGCAGTGTACAGCTATCCTCCTCCCTATCAACAACACGGACAATTTTTGTGTCATCTGCAAACATCTTGATTGTGCCCTCTACATTTATGTCCATATCATTAATATATGCCACAAAAAGCAGGGGACCTAGTTCTGAGCCCTGTGGAACACCACTGGAAACAGTCCTCCAGTTGCAAAAACACCTGTAACCAATTCCTTCTTGTTTCCTGCCACTGAACCAATTTTGTGTCCAGCTTGCTACATTCCCCTGGATCCCATGTGCTTTTATTTTTTTTAACCAGTTTGCCATGTGGGACCTTGTCAAAAGTCTTGCTAAAATCCATGTAGATCAGATCAACTGCACTATCCTCATCAATCCTCCTTGTTACTTCTTCAAAAACATTCAATCAAGATAGTCTCAGACAGGAGCTTCCCTTAACAAATCCATGCTGACGATACCTGATTAATCTGAGCCTTTCTAAGTGACAGTTCATCCTGTCTCTCAGAATTAATTCCAATAATTCGCCCACTATTGAGGTTAGGCTGACTGGCCTTTAATTATTTGGTCGATCACTCGCTTCCTTTTTCAAGAATGGTGCAATGTTAGCAATAAAAACAAAAAGTGCTGGACATACACAGCAGGTCTGGCAGCATCTGTGCAGAGAGAAACAAAGTTAACATTTCAGGTCAGTGACCTTTCATCAGAACAGAAACGTTAACTTTGCTTCTCTCTCCACAGTTGCTGCCAGATCTGCTGTGTATTTCCAACGCAACTAGTTTTTATTTCAGATTTGCAGCATCTGCAGAATTTTGCTTTTATTGCAGTGTTCCGAGACCTCCAATCCTCTGACATCACACCCGTATCCAGTGAGGGATTGGGAACTTTTAACAGCCTGGGGGACATTTCATCCGGCCCTGATGATTTATCCACTTTCAAGGATGCTAATCCCATTTATACTTCTTCTCTCCCTCAGTTTATCATGTCCAATACTTCACACTCCTTCTCCTTAATTACAATATCTGCATCACCCCCTCATTTGCGAAGACAGTAAAATATTCATTAATAAACATACCAACATCTTCCACACTGACACATAGGTTACATTTTTAGGTCTTTGATGGGCCCTACTCTTTCCTCAGTTGCCTCTGACTGCAATGTATTGATGAAACATCTTTGGATTTGTTTTGATTTTGCTTGTCAATATTCTTTCATGATCTCTGTTTGTTCTTCATCGCTACTCCCAAATACCTCCAGTCATTTCAAAACACAACTTATCAGAAGGGGAATTTGAACCCACCCCTGCAGAGAGAATTGTGATCTGAATGAACCGTCTCAGACTGCTCGACCATCCTGACTACCCCATGTGTATGTTTAATGCTGACGAAATTATCCATTCATTGTGAAAGTATTTGTGAGATTGTGGAAATGTCTGGAAGAGGAAAGACCAATGGGAAAGCTCGGTCCAAGGCCAAGTCTCGCTCCTCCCGGGCTGGACTGCAGTTCCTGGTGGGCCGTGTTCACAGGCTCCTGAGAAAGGGTAACTATGCTGAGCGTGCCAGAGCCCAGGTCTATCTGGCTGCTGTGCTCGAGTATCTGACCGCTGAAATCCTCGAGCTTGGCGGTAACGCGGCCCGGGACAACAAGAAGACCCGCATCATCCCCAGACACCTACAGCTGGCCGTCCTCAATGACGAGGAGCTCAACAAGCTGCTGGGAGGGGTGACCATCGTTCAGGGTAGGGTGCTGCCTAATATCCAGGCCGTGTTGCTGCCCAAGAAAACCAGCACTCCGGGCACCAAAACCAAGTCAATCTGCCAGGATTTTTTCAAATACTCAAAGGCTCTTTTCAGAGCCACCCACAGTATCTGAAAGGGCTGATTACTGTCTGAAGTCTGCTGTACCCGCACCTCTGTCTATCCCTCTTCATCTGGAACAACCAACGCTATCTTCCATTCCTTTCACCATTATGTGTTTAACGAGCTTCTCCTTATAGTCAGTCCAATATCAATGTACTAATGAAATGATCTGTGACAGTACTGGCAATTTCCATAGAATAATAGAAAAATTAGGGCACAGAAGGAGCCCATTCAGCCCATCACGTTTGCTCTGGCCGAAAAAACTAGCCACCCAATCTATTCCCACCTTCCAGCACCTGATCCGTAGACTTGCAGGTTACAGCACTTCAGGTGCATGTCCAGGTATTTTTAAATGAGTTGAGGGTTTCTGCCTCCACCACCATTCCTGGCAGCGAATTCCAGACACCCACCACCCTCTGGGTAAAAACGTTTCCCCTCATGTCCCCTCTAATCCTTCGACCAATCACCTTAAATCTGTGCCCCCTGGTAACTGATCTCCCCACCAGGGGAAACAGGTCCTTACTGTCCACTCTGTCTAGGCGCCTCATAATTTTGTACACCTCATTCAAGTCACCCCTCAGACTCCTCTATTCTGAGGAAAACAACCCGAGCCGCTCCAATATTTGCTCATAGCTGCAACTTTCCAGCCCTGGCAACGTTCTTGTAAATCTCCTCTGTACTCTCTCCAGAGCAATTATGTCCTTTCTGTAATGTGATGACCAGAACTGTACGCAATACTCCAGCTGTGGCCTAACCGCCGTTTTATGCAGTTCTAGCACTACATCCCTGCTTTTCTATTCTATACCTTGGCCAATAAAGGAAAGCATTCTATATGCCTTCTTCACCACTCTATCTACCTGTCCTGCCACTTTCAGTGACCTGTGGACATGCACTCCAAAGTCTCTCACTTCTTCTACCCCTCTCAATATCTTCCCGTTTATTGTGTATTCCCTTGCTTTGTTTGCCCTCCCCAAATGCATTCCCTCACACTTCTCCAGATTGAATTCCATTTGCCATTTTTCCGCCCACTCAACCAATCCTTTCATATCATTCTGATGTCTACAGCTATCCTCCTCACTATCAATTACACGGCCAATTTTTGTGTCATCAGCAAATTTCCCAATCATACCTCCCACATTTAATTCCAAATCATTAATATATACCACAAACAGCAAGGGACCCAACACTGAGCCCTGTGGAATGCCACTGAAAACTGCTTTCCATTCGCAAAAACATCCGTCGATAACTATCCTTTGTTTCCTGTCACTGAGTCAATTTTGGATCCAACCTGCCACATTCCCCTGTATTCCATGGGCTTTCATTTTACTGACTAGTCTGCCATGTGGGACCTTACTAAAATCCATGTAGACCACATCCACCACACTATCCTCATCAATGTTCCTTGTTACTTCCTCAAAAAACTCAATTAAGTTCGTGAGACATGAACTTCCCTTAACAAATCCATGTTGACTATCCCTGATTAATCCGTGCCTTTCTAAGTGGCAGTTTATCCTGTCCCTCAGAATTGATTCTAATAATTTACCCACCACCGAGGTCAGACTGACCGGTCTATAATTATTTGGCCTATCCCTCACATCCTTTTTAAATAATAGTACAACGTTCACAGACCTCCAATCCTCCGGCACCTCCCCCATATCCAGTGAGGATTTGAAGATGATCCTCAGCGCATCCACTATTTCCTCCCTGGCTTCCTTTAACAACCTCAGATGCAAACCATCCGGCCCTGGTGATTTATTCATTTTGAAGGATGTCAGACTCTCCAGTACTTCCACTCTCATTATGCTTATCGTATCTAATATTTCACACTCCTCTTCTTTGTCTGCATCATCCCTCTCCTTTGTGAAGGCAGAGACAAAAACTCATTAAGAACCCCACACACACCTTCTGCATCCACTCATACGTTCCCTTGTACATCTCTGATAGGCCGTACCCTTTGCTAAGTTATCCTCTTGCTCTTAATGCACTGATCGAACATCTTTGCGGTTTCCTTCAAGTAGTTGTAACCAGTCCACATCCACCAAGTCACCTCTCAGTTTTGTAAAATTTGCCTTCCCCCAATTTAGAACTTTTACTTCTGTTGTATCTTTGTCCTTTTACATGATTATGCCAAAACTAATTGCAGTATGGTCACTCGGGGTGGTGGTGGCGTAGTGGTCTTGTCAGTGGACTTGTCAGTGGATTAGTAACCCAGACACCTAGGGTATTGCTCAGGGGACGTGGGATCAAATCCCACCATTGAAATTTAAATCCAAATAATAAATCTGCAATTAAAAAGCAAGTCTAATGATGGCCATGAAACCATTGTTGATGGTTGTAAAAACCCATCTGGTTTACTAATGCCCTTTAGGGAAGGAAATCTGCTGTTCTTGTCTGGCCTGCATGTGACTGCAGACCCACAGCAATGTGTTTGACTCTTACATGCCCTCTGAAATGGCCGAGCGAGCCACTCAGTTGAAACTAAACACTACGAAGTCAATAAAAAGGAATGAAAGCAGACGGACCACCCGGCGTCGACCTGGGCACCAGAAATGACAATGGTAAACCCAGCGCTGTCGACCCTGCAAAGTCCTCCTTAGTAACATCTGGTGGCTTGTGTTAAGTTGGGAGAGCAACAGCCTGACATAGTCATACTCACAGAATCATACCTTGCAGGCAATGTCGCAGACACTGCCATCACCATCCCTGGGTATGTCCTGTCCCACGGGCAGGACAGACTCACCAGAGGTGTCGGTACAGTAGAGAGGGAATTGCCCTGGAAGTCCTCAACATCGACTCTGGACCCCATGAGGTCTCATGGCATCAGATCAAACAATGGACAAGGAAACCTCCTGCTGATTATCACCTACTGCCCTCCCTCAGCTGATGAGTCAGTACTCCTCCATGTTGAACAGCACTTGGAGGAAGCACTGAGGGTGGCAAGAGCACAGAATGTACTCTGGGTGGGGGACTTCAATGTCCATCACCAAGAGTGGCTCGGGAGCATCTCTACTGGCCGAATCCTAAAGGACATATCTGCTAGTGCTGCTTGATGGCAATGTTGATGACACCTTCCATCACTTTAGGCCCCATAAGTCTACTCTCAATCATCAGTAAAATGATGGAAGGTGCCATCAAGCGGCACTTGCTTAGCAATAACCTGCCTCAGTGACACTCAGTTTGGGTTCTGCCAGCGCCACTCAGCTCCTGACCTCATGACAGCCTTGGTTCAAACATGGACAAAAGAGGTGAGGTGTGAGTGATTGCCTTTGACATCAAGGCAGTATTTGACCGAGTATGGCATCAAGGAGCCCGAGCAAAACTGAGGTCAATGGGAAAACCCTCCACTGGCTGGAGTCATACCTAGCGCAAAGGAAGATGGTTGTGGTTGTTGGAGGTCAATCATCTGAGCTCCAGGACATCACTGCAGGCGCTCCTCAGGGTAATGTCCTCGGCCCAACCATCTTCAGCTGCTTCATCAATGACCTTCCTTCAATCATAAGGTCAGAAGTGGGGATGTTCGCTGATGATTGCACAATGTTCAGTACCATTCATGACTCCTCAGATACTGAAGCATTTCTGTGTAGAAATGCAGCAAGACATGGACAATATCCAGGATTGGGCTGATAAGCGGCAAGTAACATTCGGGCCGCACAAGTGCCAGGCATTGACCATCACCAACAAGAGAGAATCGAACTAACTCCCCTTGACATTCAATGGCATTACCATTGCTGAATCCCCCACTATCAACATCCTAGGTGCACCATTGACCAGAAGCTGAACTGGAGTAGCCATATAAATACCGTGGCTACAACAGCAGGTCAGAGGCTAGGAATCCTGAGGCAAGTAACTCACCTCCTGACTCCCCAAAGCCTGTCCACCATCTACAAGGCACAAGTCAGGAGTGTGTTGGAATAGTCTCCACTTGCCTGGATAGGTGCAGCTCCAACAACACTCAAGAAGCTCAACACCATCCAGGACAATGCAGCCCACTTGATTGGCACCCCATCTACAAACATTCACTCCGTCCACCACCGACGCACAGTGGCAGCAGTGTGTACCATCTACAAGATGCACTGCAGCAATGCACCAAGGCTCCTTGAACAGCACCTTCCAAACCTGTGACCTCTGCCAACTAGAAGTACAAGGGCAGAAAATGCATGGGAACACCACCACCTGCAAGTTCCCCACCAGGACACACACCATCCTGACTTGGAACTATATCGCTGATCCTTCACTGTCACTGGGTCAAAATCCTGGAACTCCATTCTGAATAGCACTGTGGGTGCACCTACCCCAAATGGACTGCAGCGGTTCAAGAAGGCAGCTCACCACCACCTTCCCAAGGGCAATTAGGGATGGGTAATAAATGCTGACCTGGCCAGCGACGCCCAAAATCCCATGAATGAATAAAAAAAAAGCTATCTCCAAAATGGTCACCCACTGCTACTTGCCCATCTTCATTACTGAAGACTCGCTCTAGAATTGTGCCCCCTCTCATTGGGCTTGTGATGTGCTGGCTATTAAAGTTCTCTTGAATGCAGTTCAGGAATTTTGTGCCCTTCACACTGTTTGTATCCCAGTTGATATTGGGATAGTTGAAATCCCCAACTATTATTTCCCTTTAGTTTTGCACTCAGAAATTTGCCTACATATTTCTTCTTCTATCTCTCTCTCACTATTTGGGGGTCTACAGTACACTCCTAGTAGTGTGGCTGCCCCTTTTTTATTTCTGAGCTCCACCCATATGGCCTCATTTGATGATTCATTCAGCATATAATCCCTCCTCAAAGCTGTATGCCATCCTTAACTAATAATGCGACACTCCCACCTTTTTTATCCCTATGCCACATGAAAACTCTATATCCAGAGATGTTGAGCTGCCATTCTTGCCCTCTTTAAGCCAAGTTTCCCTTATTGCAATGATATTGTGTTACCATGTGTGGGCACAATGGCGCAGTGGTTAGCACCACAGCTCGAGGAACCCGGGTTCGATTCTGGGTACTGCCTGTGTGGAGTTTGCAAGTTCTCCCTGTGGGTTTTCGTCGGGTGCTCCGGTTTCCTCCCACAGCCAAAGACTTGCAGGTTGATAGGTAAATTGGCCATTGTAAATTGCACCTTGTGTAAGTAGGTGGTAGGGAATATGGGATTACTGTAGGCTTAGTATAAATGGGTGGTTGTTGGTCAGCACAGACTCAGTGGGCCAAAGGGCCTGTTTCAGTGCTGTATCTCTAAATAGAACATAGAACATAGAAAAATACAGCACAGAACAGGCCCTTCGGCCCACGATGTTGTGCCGATCCTTTGTCCTCTGTCAAGGACAATTTAATCTATACCCCATCATTCTCCTTTATCCATATACCTATCCAAAAGCCTTTTGAAAGTCCCTAAAGTTTCTGACTCAACAACTTCCCCGGGCAAGGCATTCCATGCCTCGACCACTCTCTGGGTAAAGAACCTTCCCCTGACATCCCCCTTATATCTCCCACCCTTCACCTTAAATTTATGACCCCTTGTAACGCTTTGCTCCACCCGGGGAAAAAGTTTCTGACTGTCTACCCTATCTATTCCCCTGATCATCTTATAAACCTCTATCATGTCACCCCTCATCCTTCTCCTTTCTAATGAGAAGAGGCCTAGAATGTTCAGCCTTTCCTCGTAAGACTTATTCTCCATTCCAGGCAACATCCTGGTAAATCTCCTCTGCACCCTCTCCAAGGCTTCCACATCCTTCCTAAAATGAGGCGACCAGAACTGCACACAGTACTCCAAATGAGGCCTTACCAAGGTCCTGTACAGCTGCATCATCACCTCACGGCTCTTAAATTCAATCCCTCTGCTAATGAACGCTAACACCCCATATGCCTTCTTCACAGCCCTATCCACTTGAGTTGCAACTTTCAATGATCTATGCACATAGACCCCAAGGTCTCTCTGCTCCTCCACATGCCCAAGAACCCTACCGTTAACCCAGTATTTTGCATTCATGTTTGTCCTTCCAAAATGGACGACCTCACACTTTTCAGGGTTAAACTCCATCTGCCACTTTTCAGCCCAGCACTGCAACCTATCCAAGTCCCTTTGCAGACGACAATAGCCCTCCTCGGTATCCACAACTCCACCAACCTTTGTATCATCTGCAAATTTACTGACCCACCCTTCGACTTCCTCATCCAAGTCGTTAATAAAAATCACAAACAGGAGAGGACCCAGAACTGATCCCTGCGGCACGCCACTGGTAACTGGGCTCCAGGCTGAGTATTTACCATCTAAGACCACTCTCTGCCTTCTATCAGTTAGCCAATTCTTAATCCAATTGGCCACATTCCCCACTATCCCATGCCTCCTGACTTTCTCCATAAGTCTACCATGGGGGACCTTATCAAATGCCTTACTAAAATCCATGTACACCACATCCACTGGTTTACCCTCATCCACTTGCTTGGTCACCTGCTCAAAGAATTCAATCAGGCTTGTGAGGCAAGACCTACCCCTCACAAAACCGTGCTGACTGTCCCGAATCAAGCAGTGTCTTTCCAGATGCTCAGAAATCCTATCCCTCAGCACCTTTTCCATCAACTTGCCTACCACTGAAGTAAGACTAACTGGCCTGTAATTCCCAGGGTTGTTCCTATTCCCTTTCTTGAACAGGGGCACAACATTTGCCACCCTCCAATCACCTGGTACCACCCCCGTCAGCAGAGAAGATGAAAAGATCATTGCCAGCGGCTCTGCAATTTCATCCCTTGCTTCCCATAACATCCTTGGATATACCCCGTCAGGCCCGGGAGACTTGTCTATCTTCAAGTTATTCAAAAACCCCAACACATCTTCCCTCCTAACGAGCACTTCCTCGAGCTTACCAGTCTGCTTCCCACCGTCCTCTTCAGTAATACACCCCTTCTCATTCGTAAATACCGAAGAGAAGTACTCATTCAAAACCTCACTTATCTCTTCCGGCTCAACACACAGTCTCCCGCTATTGTCCTTGACCGGACCTACGGTCCCCCTAGTCATCCTCATATTTCTGACATACGCGTAAAAGGCCTTGGGGTTTTCTTTTATCCTACCCGCCAAGCATTTTTCATGCCCTCTCTTAGCTCTCCTAATCCCTTTCTTCAGATCCTTCCTGGCCATCTTGTATCCCTCCAGAGCTATGCCTGTGCCCTTTTTCCTCAACTTTATATACGCATCCTTCTTCTTCCTAACAAGACTCTCAACCTCTCTTGTCAACCACGGTTCCCTCACATGACCATCCCTTCCCTGTCTGACAGGGACATGCTTATCAATGGCCCCTACTATCTGCCCCTTGAAAAAGTTCCACATTTCGACCGTGCCCTTCCCTGCCAGCATATGCTCCCAACTTATGCTCCTCAGTTCCTGCCTGACAGCATCATATCTACCCTTCCCCCAATTGTAAACCTTGCCCTGTTGCACATACCTATCCCTCTCCATTACCACAGTGAATGCTACAGAATTGTGATCACTATCTCCAAAGTGCTCGCCCACCAACAGCTCTATCACTTGCCCTGGTTCATTACCTAGTACCAAATCCAATATTGCCTCCCCTCTGGTCGGGCAGTCTACATACTGAGTCAGAAAAGCTTCCTGGACATACTGCACAAACACTACCCCATCCAAACTATTCGATCTAAAGAGTTGCCAATCAATATTTGGGAAGTTGAAATCCCCCATAATTACTACCCTGTGACTTCTGCTCCTTTCCAAAATCTGTTTCCCAATCTGCTCTTCCACCTCCCTGCTGCTATTGGGGGGCCTATAGAAAACTCCCATCAAGGTGACTGCTCCTTTCCTGTTCCTGACCTCAACCCACAGTGCCTCAGTCGGCAGATCCTCCTCGAAAATTCTTTCAGCAGTTGTTACACTATTTCTAACTAACAATGCCACCCCCCCACCTCTTTTACCACCATTCCTAATCTTATGAAAACATCTATAACCAGGTACCTCCAAAAACCATTCCTCCCCCTCACCTATCCACGTTTCAGTGATGGCCACAACATCGTAGTCCCAAGTGCCCATCCACGCCTTCAATTCACTCACCTTATTCCTGATGCTTCTTGCGTTGAAGTATACGCACTTTAACCCTTCTCCGTGCCCATCTGTCCTCTGTGACAGTGCTACCTTCCCCAATACCTCACTACACTCTTTGTCTTTCTGAGTGGACCCACTGGTCCCTGGATTACAAGTCCGGTTCCCATCCCCCTCCCAAACTAGTTTAAACCCTCCCGAACAGTACTAGCAAACCTCCCTCCCAGGATAAAAATAAAAAGTGTGATGTTACTTTATCAGCACAAGCTTGGAGGGCCGAATGGCCTGTTCCTGTGCTGTATTGTTCTATGTGTCTATCTGTGCCCTCAGCTCATCAGCTTTATTTACTATATGAATATACATACAAGTATAAAAATTAGGAGCAGGAGTAGGCCATTCGACCCCTAGACCCTGCTTCCCCATTCAATAAGTTCACGGCTGAACTGATTACTCCACATTCCCGCCTACCCCCGATAACCTTTCACCCCTTTGCTTCTCAAGAATCGATGTCCCTCTGCCTTAAAAATATTCATAGTCTCTGCTTCCACCGCCTATTGAGGAAGAGAGTTCCAAAAACTCACCACCCTCTGAGGGAAAAAAATTCTCCTCATCTCTGTCTTAAATGGGTGACCCCTTATTTTTTAACAGTGACTCCTAATTCCAGATTCTCCCACAAGGGGAAACATCCTTTCCACATCCACCCTGTCAAGACTCCTCAGGATCTGATATGTTTCAATCAAGTTGCCTCCTTAAATACATAAATATCCTTTAACACTGCCAAATTCCTCTGCTGCACACATTTTAAACTTTGCTTCTTCTGCCTTTCAGAGTCATTCGCTAATTTTCTGCCTCCCGTTCCCTGCCCTGAAATTGCCCTGTCTGAAACTGCCCTCAGGTTCCCATCAAGCTGCCAAATTAGTTTAAACAATCCCCAACAGCACCTGCAAGGATATTCATTCTGGTCCTGTTCAGGTGTGGACGGTTCGACTTATATAGGTCCTACCTTCCCCAGAACTGGTCCCAATGCCCCAGAAATCGGAAGCCCTCCTTCCTGCACCATCTCTCCAGCCATGCATTCATCTGGTGTATTCTCCTATTTCTATACTCACTAGCATGTGGCCTTGGGAGTAATTTGGAGATTACTACCTTTGAGGTCCTGCTTGCTAATCTCTTTCCTAACTCCCTAAACTCAGCCTGAAGGATCTCATCCCTCGTTCTTCCTATATCGTTGGTACCAATGTGGACCACGACCTCTGGCTGTGCATCCTTGCCCCCCAGAATGCTCTGTAGCCAGTGATATCCATGATCCTTGCACCAAGGAGGAAACCTGGTTTGCGAGCACTGAAATACCTATCTGTTCCCCTAACTATACAATCCCCTACCAGTCTTGCTCGCTTGTATTTTCTACTCCCTCCCTGCACAGCTGAGCCACCCATGGAGTTCTGGTCATGACTCTCACTGCACTCTCCAGAGGAACCCTCTCTCCCATCAGTACTCAGAACTGAATACCAGTTAGAAATTGGGATGCCCTCCAGGGACTCCTGCACTACCTGCCTTGACCTTCGTGTCTGTCTGGCAAACTCCCAATCACTCTCAGCCTTTGCTCTCTTCAGCACTGGGGTGACAACCTGCTGAAAAGTCCTATCCACGTAGTTCTCTGCCTTGCGGATGCACAACACTGACTCCAGTTGCTGCTCGAGTTCTGAAACCTGGAGCTCAAGCTTCTGCAGCTGGTGACACTTCCTGCAGATGTGTTTGTCAAGGACACATGGTGCATCCATGACTTCCCACATACCACAGGAGGCACATTCCACTTGGCCGAGCTGCCCTGCCATTACTTAGCTTTGCAAACTAATTGTTGCTCGTGTAATAAATGTAATAAGTAGAATTATTTACCAGTTACTCACCAATCAGCTTCTTCCCCTGTACCATGGAGGCTGAAAAGGCAGAAAAGAAATGACCAAACAGCACCTCCTTCCCCGAGTCAGTGAAGTCCCTCACACATCAACTCACAGCTTTCCACTCTGTCCAAACAGCACTTTCTAATTAGTAATTATTATAAATTACACTAACTAAAACATTAGTAACCTGACCGATTACAAGGTAGCTATTTGAGGGTTTTTAAACAAAGAGCTTTTTTCCCTATCCTGATTTCAGGTCCCACTCTGGACACTTGCTTTTGATTCCAGGACACTGAGGGCAGGGTGCTGCCGAATATCCAGGCCGTGCTGCTGCCCAAGAAAACCAGCGCTCCGGGCACAAAAACCAAGTCAATCTGCCAGGATTTTATCAAATACCCAAAGGCTCTTTTCAGATCCACCCACAGTATCTGAAAGGGCTGATTACTGTCTGAAGTCTGCTGTACCCACACCTCTGTCTATCCCTCTTCATCTAGAACAACCAGCGTCATCTTCCATTCCTTTCACCATCATGCGTTTAACTCGCTTCTCCTTATAGACAGTCAGATATCAATGTAATAATGAAATGATCTGTGTCAGTGCTGGCCATTTCCCTGTCCTGATTTCAGACCCCACTCTGGACACTTGTTTCCCATTCCAGGACCTTCTTGTATTAATATTCAGCACCACCTGTCAGTCAGAAACTTGTCTCAATGAACCGATCCTTTTACTGAACTTCCAACTGCTGCTGTCTATTTCTCGAAGGAGAGAGCAGCTCACTGTGTAAGGATGTGAGGGGAATGTAACCCGGCTGCTGGTGAGAAGGTCCCGTCTTCTCAATCAAAAGCCTTTTATTTTACTTCAGTGATTCCCAGATTCCCAGCTGGTCCGTTGAGGATTTTGTTTTCACAGAAATAACTTGTTAAATACAAATCTGATTTCAACACATCAGTAACAGGACAGAATGGGAACCTTTTAAAAGGATGAAGCAACTATTTCAGTGGCTTCTCACTGTCCCCCTGAAGCCTGTGTGAAGGGGAATTACCAATAGTCTGTAATTTATTACTTCCACACCGAGTTTGAGTTATTTGTCGCGTGAAAGATTGCTGAACTGAGTCTTTTTCTGTCAGTTACAGATAAGAAGTTGACAAAAATTGGCAAAATAAAGCTGTTCATAAAATAGCGCCAGCAATTTGAGTCGGTAAAAGCAGAATTGTGTTTTAAAAGCTTTTTTTTAAATCATGATGGGAAAATAGATTGTTATGTACTTTTCCAGTTGATCACTTCTTTTCCACAGTGAAATTGGCGGCTTTCACGAATTCAAATATTCTGCCAGGTTGACAGGTTCAGCCAATGATTTGCTGTATTTTGTGCTTCGAGGTTCTCCGATTGGATCGTTCATTTTATCTAATGGCCGTTGGCCTAATGGGTAAGGCGTTTGATTTCAGTGTATTTCATGATGTTATCAGAAGATTGCAGGTCCGAGTCCTGTCACGGTCATTTTGACCCAAAGGGATTATGCAGGGCTTTGGGGATCGAGTCGGGGACTGAACAGATTGGAAACCCGACATGGACTTGATAGGGCGAATGGCCTCCTCATGTGCTGTCACTGACTTTATGAGAAGAGGGTGACCAATCAGAAGTGGGCTGGGGTTACAGCGGGCTCAAACTGCAGGAATTCTTGGTCCCTGAATGACTGAGCTGAAACTGATCAGTTTCACTGCAGGAAACACCGTCTCGGGGGAAATAACATCACAAATAATTCCATTTGACTAATTATTCAATTATAAAACAATGGGCAGATGTGAAGGTGTGATGTTACTTTTCACTGTGAGGGGAGAATCCGCCATCTGGATAAATCAGCAACTTTATAACATCGTCTGTACGTTTAGAAAAGAAACGATTAAAACTCTCCCCATAACCCTGGTGCAGTGGAAAGGCTCAATTCAGAGATTGGAATATAACGAGAGCACAACATAAATCATTAACTGTTATTTCCGGCATAAAACACACCCCAGCTCCCGTTCCCAGATCACTGCTGTCCCTATGAGGCGGTGGGTGACTCTGAAAAGAGACTTTGTTTTGTGTTTGAGAGAAATGGTCGAGTTTTTTGACTGCCGAATCCACAGGGAGTGCGGCCCTGCCGTTTCAGAGCAGACACCACATGGTTACATCTTGCGCTTGACCTGCTCAGTGCAGGTGACCACTTCACTGATGCTGCATTCTGCAGGAAAATCACAAAGATCCTCCCAGGCAGTGAAACTCATCTTCCCAGAATCTCCATACCAGATTGAAACAGAAAACACAAAGACAGTGAGAAAGTTCCAGAGAGTTACTGAGCATTAAAACCAATGAAATAAACCAATTCTAGAGAGATGTTGGTGCAGCTTTTTTAGAGAGATTGTGGGTGGCTCTTAAAAGAGCCGTTGTGTTTCGAGTGTTTTCACTACATGGTGGAGTTTTACTTGGAGTTGATGTACTTGGTCACTCACTTTGTCCCTTCTCACATTCCGAGCGCTTTGTTGGGTGGAAATGTTTCTTCAGGCAGTTTCAACAGCTCAGAGTCGACATTGAGTTCGAAACCAGAAATGAGAGTACGGGACACAGACAAGGAATTGAGGCTGAACCTTTATAAATCTCACTGGTTATAGGCCTCAGCTCGAGCATTGTGTCTAATTCCATGTTCCACACTTTAGCAGGAATGTCAAGGCCTCAGAGAGGGCACAGAGGAGATTTACTAGAATTGTATCAGAGATACAAGAATTCAGCTAATGTGGAAAGAATAGGGGTCTAGGGTGTGTGAAGCAGGGGTCCTTCTTCTTAGCGCAGAGATGTTAATGAGGCAGTTAATAGCTGTGTTCAACATTGTGAAGAGTTTTTATAAGAACAAAGAAGTTTGACTACAATGAGACAGAGCCTTGGTGAGATCACACCTGGAGAACTGTGTACAGTTTTGGTTCCCCTTATCTAACGAAGGACATTCTTGCCTTGAAGTGTAACAAAGTGTCACTCGATTGCTTCCTGGGATGAGGGAATTGTCCGATGAGAAGAAATTGAGTCGACAAGGCCGATATTCCTCGTACTCGGCCCTGTGGGACTGGGTCGGCCCGGACCTGCTGGAAGTATACGAGAGTATGCTCCTGGCCGGCAGCATGTCAGAATCCATGAGGAAAGGCATCATCACCCTCATTTACAAGCGGAAGGGGGAGAGGGCAGAAATCAGCAATTGGCGGCCCATCTCACTGCTTAATGTTGACTACAAGATTCTGTCCAAAGTCATAGCCAGTCAAGTCAAGTCTGCTCTGGAGTTGGTGATCCACCATGATCAGACCTGTACTGTACCCGGCAGGAAGATCTCTGATAGTCTCGTGCTACTCAGGGATACGATCGCCTACGTACGGGACAGGAGGGTGGACACCTGCCTCATCAGCCTGGACCAGGAGAAGGCTTTTGACAGGATATCGCACACCTACATGATGGATGTGCTTTCCAAAATGGGGTTTGGGGAGGGAATCTGCAATTGGATCAAACTGCTCTACACAAACATCAGTAGCGCAGTCTCAATCAATGGGTGGGAATCGGAAAGTTTCCCGATCAAATCTGGAGTCAGACAGGGCTGTCCTCTCTCCCCGGTCTTGTTTGTTTGCTGTATTGAACCCTTTGCTGAGTCTATTTGGAAGGATGCGAGCATAAGAGGGTTGACAATCCCAGGCAGCGGAGGCACTCAGGTCAAAACCTCCCTGTACATGGATGATGTCGCCGTCTTCTGCTCGGATTCGCTGTCCGTGCGCAGACTGATGAGCATCTGCGACCAGTTCGAACTGGCCTCGGGAGCCAAAGTTAACCACGGCAAGAGCGAGGCCATGTTCTTTGGGAACTGAGCTGACCGATCCTTTGTCCCCTTCACCGTCAGGTCAGACGACCTGAAGATGCTGGGGATATGGTTCGGAAGGGAGGGGCAGAGATCCCTCTCCATTGTAGGTAAGAACCTGGTCATCAAGTGCGAGGCACTCACGTTGTTGCTGTACATGGCGCAGGTCTGGCCCATACCCCACTCCTGCGCTGTGGCAGTCACCCGAGCCATTTTCTGTTTCATCTGAGGATCTAAAATGGACCGGGTCCAGAGGGACACGATGTTCAAATCTCTGGACAAGGGCGGCAAAAATGTACCCAACGTGGCCCTCATCCTGATGACCACCTTCGTGTGCGGCTGCATCAAGCTGTGTGTAGACCTCCAGTACGCAAACTCCAACTGTCACTACGTGCTGAGGTTCTATCTGTCCCCGGTGTTGTGAAGGATGGGCCTGGTCACATTGCCGCGGAACGCTCCATGCAGTTGGGACGTGCCGTACCACCTATCCTTCGTGGAGCAGTTTCTGCAGGAAAACACCTTTGACCACCAGTCCATCAGGCAGTGGTCTGCATGGAATGTCCTCAAGGCCCTACAGGAAAAGGAGACAGTGGATCCTGTCGGATGGTTCGCCGAGCAGACTGTCAAAGTCATTTGGCGGAATGCCTCATCACCAGAACTTTTAAACAAGCACCAAGATGTAGCTTGACTGGTGGTGAGAAGGGCCCTCCCCATCAGATCCTTCATGCACACCCGACGTCTCGCCCCCTCCGCACAATGCCCCCGTGGTGGCTGTGGTGGGGAAGAGAGGGTCACCCACCTCCTCCTGGAATGTGTTTTCGCAAAGCAGTTGTGGAAAGAGATCCAGTGGTTTTTTACGAGGTTCATCCCAAGCAGCTCTGTAACACAGGAGTCTGTGCTCTACGGGCTGTTCCCAGGGACGCACACCGAGACAAACATCAACTGCTGCTGGAGGACTATCAATTCGGTGAAAGACGCCCTTTGGTCTGCCCGAAACTTGCTGGTCTTCCAGCGCAAAGAGTTGTCCACCACCGAATGTTGCAGACTGGCACATTCCAATGTCCAGGACTACGTACTGAGGGACGCACTAAAGCTTGGGGCAGCCGCAGCAAAGGCTCAATGAGGAAAGACCACTGTGTAAGCTCCCCCCACCAAGCTGAACTGAGGGGCTGGATCCATGGGAAGCCACTCGAACTGTATCGTTGATATTTTCAATTGCTGTAAATGTAAAACTGTAATTGGCATGACAATTGTGAAATGGAAGGGTTGAGAAGAAACTCATGACAGTATTGAAGGAAACTGATCTCCCTTGCAATGTTTGTATTTTTTGGTGCTGTTTTGAAACTGTTTGGCAATGTAATTTTTACAGATTTTTATGAATAAACTATATTTTGGAAATAAAAAAAAAGATATTCCTCAGAATTTAGAAGAGTGAGAGGTAATCTTACTGGCACCTAAAATTCTTAAGGGATTTAACAGGGTAAATGCTGGGAGGATGTTTCCTCTGGCTGGGGAATCTAGAACTAGGGATCCCAGTCTCAGTATAAATGGCTCAATCATTTAGGACTGAGAAGAGGAGAATTTCTTTTCACTCAAAGTATTGTGAATCTTTGGAATTCTCTACACACAGTGGTTAGCACCGCAGCCTCACAGCTCCTGTGACCTCGGTTCTGTTCAGGGTATTGCCTGTGCGGAGTTTGCAAGTTCTCTCTGTGACCCCGTGGGTTTCCGCCGGTTGCTCCGGTTTCCTCCCACAGCCAAAGACTTGCAGGTTGATAGGTAAATTGGCCATTGTAAATTGCCCCTAGTGTAGATAGGTGGTAGGAGAATGGTGGGAACGTGGTAGGGAATATGGGATGAATGTAGGATTAGTATAAATGGGTGATTGTTGGTCGGCACAGACTCGGTGAGCCGAAGGGCCTTTTTCAGTGCTGTATCTCTCTGTGACTCTAGAGATGTGGATGCTCAATTATTGGGTATATCCAAGAGAGAGATCGATAGGCTTTTGGATACTAAGGGAATCAAGGGATCTGTGCTCGTGTGGTAAGATGGAGTTGATGTAGGAGATCAGCTGTGATCTTATCTGAATAGTAACAGATGATTCTGGAAACGCTCGTCAGTTCCAGCAGTATCTGTGGAGAGAGGAAAGGAGGAGCAATGTTTCAGGTCTATAGAAGGGTCACAGAACTGGACCATTAACCCGAGCTTCTCTTCTCCACAGTTGTTTCCGGACTGGCTGAGTGTTTTCAGTATTTTAGGCTTTTTCTTTCTGTATTTCATCCTTTTCCCATTTGACTATTTGCTGTGAAACTTTCAGCGTTGTGCTCAGTTCTTTGTGTCGTTGTGTTTTCTTTATTTGAAGTAATGTAAATAGTATCCTGAAATGAATTTGCCAAATGGTTGGGCAAATTGTTACAACCAGTTTTTGAGCAAGTTCTCCACATGCACAGTGAAGGATTCCTTCACATTTGTGAAGACCATACAGGACTTGCATATCGATAGCAATGCCGTGTCCATGTGTCATTTGACATTGCTAGACTATTCACCAATGTACCACTTCAGGAAGCCATAGATATTTGCACTGCAGTGCTATATCATGGCAATCTCGACCCGTCACCATTGTATGAATCAGTATTCATTGAACTCGGCAACTTGCACAGTTGAGTTCAATTTTATTGACACCATGTATCGCTGGTGTTGCCATGGGATCCCCTCCAGGCCCAGCTCTCACAAACATCTTTGTTGGATTCCATGACAAACCTGTTTTTAAGGGAATGACACCTAACCTCCGACCTCTTGCATATTTCCAATATGTAGATGATATGTTTGCTATATTTGAATCCGCAGCTGCATGAAATAACTTCCTTGCACGTCTTCATGGGCTCCATCCTGCACTCAAATTCACCTTTGGAATGGAGCTGTCAAATGAGCTCCCTTTCCTTGATGTACTAGTTGAGAAATCTGCTGAGTGGTTTTCTACCACGGTCTACCACAAACCTACCTTCACTGGTCAATGCACGCGTTGGGATTATTACAGTTCCACGCGCTATAAGATTGGTCTTATCGGCAACCTCATAAATAGGGCTGAGCCATTTGCTCACCATGCAAGCTTGATGCTGAAATAGGGCGAATCAAAGACATCCTGCATTACAATGGCTCCACTGATCAGATCATTTCTATCTGTATATCACACAAACTTATAAATGGGCTGAAGGCCGTCATTTTGAGCCCTGAAAAGTGCCCAGTCTACTCAAATTACCCTGGAAGGGTAATTTATCCCCAGTATTTGAGTAACAGGTGAAGCTCGCTATTTCCTGCTGTTACTATGCAGGAGCAACAAGTGTGGTGTTTGCCACTAACAGGATGCTGCTGTCAAGCAAAAGAGACGTCCTGTCTATCACACAAATAAGTAACGTGATACATGAATTTCAATACCAGTGTGATGCTAGGTTTCTAGACCGTACATCCCAAAACTGGCGGATTGTATCAAATAACATGTCCCTTCCGCTGTTCGCAATGGGCCCTACCCAACCAACCCGTGCTTGCAAAACTCAAAACACAGTATCCAACATGAGATGAGATTCCACAATAGGACAACATTTGCTAAATAATTTTCAGTGTGCTAAGAATTACACTGACAACCGATTTAAGACTGTCAGTAGGGCTCGCAGTGTGGTGCACTGGTGTGTACTGTAAACTACATATATTAATACACAGGGCCCTGTTCTTTGCAGATAGAAAGAACATGCACACACATTGTGCCAGTTTCAGCTAAACAAAATAAGTGACAGCATTCACTGGCTGATTCCTCAGGGCAATGCCCTGACCAATCAGAGTCAAGCTGCCTGGTTTAAATTTCAAACAAAGCTGGGCAGTTATCTGTCAGTTACCATAAACTGGTGCATTCTGAATGGCAATGCCTCGCCCAATCAGAGTTCACTTGCCAACCAATCAGAACTCTATTCTCATACAGAAGAAAGTTGTTGATTTCCTTTAAATTGGTATTCTTGTGGATTGCCCTGCTGAGTGCAAGACAAAAACAACTGGCTACCAAAGTTTGGACATCATGTCACTATTTTCACGAAATGATTACTTTCATTTTCAATATAAAAATATAAAGCAATATGAGTGCAATATTTACAGACAAATTCTATTACCTCACATTGCCTGATTCTTTCACACTGACAGACTATGTGAACTACTGTCCCGATTTTGCAGTTCTCACTTCCAGTTAGCAAATGTCAGCAATCTGTGATACAGTGCAGTTTACAGATCAGACCGTCAATCACAACATGCAATAATTGTTCAGCTTATGTTGGACTGGTGGGATTTAGAAATGCCAGGAATTGAGATGAGCTGTTATTGTATTTAATTATTTGTTTCATGGGATGTGGACGTCGCCAGCCAGGCCAGCATTTATTGTCCATCCCTAATTGCCCATGAGAAGGTGGTGGTGAGCTTCCTTCTTGAACCACTGCAGTCCATGTGGGGTAGGTACACCCACAGTGCTATTAGGAAGGGAGTTCCAGGATTTTGACCCAGCGACAGTGAAGGAATGGCGATATAGTTCCAAGTCAGGATGATGTGTAGCTTGGAGGAGAACTTTCAGGTGGTGGTGTTCCCATGCATCTGCTGCCCTTGTCCTTCTAGGCAATAGAGGATGCAGGTTTGGAAGGTGCTGCCTGAGTAGCCTTGGTGCATTGTTGCAGTGCATCTTGTAGATGGTACACACTGCTGCCACTGTACGTCAGTGGTGGAGGGAGTGAATGTTGTGGATGGGGTGCCAATCAAGCATGTTGTTTTGTCCTGGATGGTGTCGAGCTTCTTGAGTGTTGTTGGAGCTGCACCCACCCAGGCAAGTGAAGAGTATTCCATCACACTCCAGACTTGTGCCTTGTAAATGGTGGACAGGCTTTGGGAGTCAGGAGGTGAGTTACTCACCGCATGATTCCTACCCTCTGACCAGCTCATGTAGTCACACTATTTATAAGGCTACTCCAGTTCAGTTTCTGTTCAATGGGAACGCCCAGGAAGTTGATAATGGGGGATTCAGCGATCGTAATGCTGTTGAATGTCAATGGGAGATGGTTAGATTCTCTCTTGTTGGAGATGGTCATTGCCTGGTACTTGTGTGGCATGAATGTTAATTGCCACTTATCAGCCCAAGCCTGGATATTGTCCAGGACTTGCTGCATTTCTGCATGGACCTCTTCAGTATCTTTGGAGTCACGAATGGTGCTGAATGTTGCAATCATCAGCAAACATCCCCACTTCTGACCTGATGATTGAAGGAAGGTCACTGATGAAGTAGTGAAGAAGGGTGAGCCGAGGATACTACCCTGAGGAACTCCAGCAGTAATGTCCTGGAGCTGAGATGATTGACCTCCAACAATCGCAACCATTTTCCTTTGTGATAGGTACAATTCCAACCAGTGGAGAGTTTTCCTCTTGATTCCCATTGACTCCAGTTTTGCTCTGGCTCCATGATGCCATACTCAGTCAAATGCTACCTTGATGTCAAGGGCAGACACTCTCACCTCACCTCTTGAGTTCAGCTCTTTTGTCCTTGTTTGAACCAAGGCTGTAATGAGGTCAGGAGCTGAATGGCCCTGGCGGAACCCAACTGAGTGTTACTGAACACGTTATTGTGAAGCAAGTGCCACTTGATATCACTGTCGATGACACCTTCCATCACTATACTGATGATTGAGAGTACACCGATGCGGCAGCAATTGGCTGGGTTGGATTTGTCCTGCTATCTGTGTACAGTACATACCTGGGCAATTTTCCACATTGCCGAGTCGATGCCAGTGTTGTAGCTGTACTGGAACAGCTTGGCTAGGGGCGCGGCAAGTTCTGGAGCACAGGTCTTCAGTACCATTGCCGGAATATTGCCAGGGCCTGTAGCCTTTGCTGTATCCAATGCCTTCATTCGTTTCTTGATATCACCCGGAGTGAACTGAATTGGCTGAAGACTGGCATCTGTGATGCTGGGGACTTCAGGAGGAGGCCGAGATGGATCATCAACCCGGCACTTCTGGCTGAAGATTGTTGCAAATTCTTCATCCTTGTCTTTTGCACTGATGTGCTGGGCTCCCCCATCATTGAGGTTGGGGATATTTGTGGAGCCACCTCCTCCTGTTGGTTGTTTAATTGTCCACCACCATTCATCATTGGATGTGGCAGGGTGTCGATCTGATCCGTTGGTTGTGGGATCACTTAGCCCTGTCTATTACATGCTGCTTCTGCTGTTTGGCATGAAAGTAGTCCTGGGCTGTAGCTTCATCAGGCTGACGCCTCATTTCAAGGTATGCCTGGTGCTTCTCCTGGCATGTCCTCCTGCACTCTTCATTGAATTCGGGTTGATCCACAGCTTGTTGGTAATGTTAGAGTGGGGGAATATGCCGGGCCATGAGGTGACAGATTGTGGTTGAGTGCAATTCTGCCGCTGCTAATGGTCCACAGCACCTCATGGATGCCCAGCTACGCATTGCTAGATCTGTTCAAAATCTATCCCATTTAGCACAGTGGTAGTGGCACACAACACAATGCAGGGTATCCTCAATGTGAAGACGGGACTTCATCTCCACAAGGATTGTGCAGTGGTCACTCCTACCAATACTGTCATTGACAGATGCATCTGCGGCAGGCAGATTGGTGAGGATGAGGTCAAGTATGTTTTTCCCTCTTGTTAGTTCCCTCATCACCTACTGCAGACCCAATCGAGCAGCTATGTCCTTTAGGACTCGGCCAGCATGGTCAGTAGTGGTGCTACCGAGCCACTCATAGTGATGGACATTGACATCCCCCAGCCAGACTACATTCTGCGCGCTGTTCCACCTCAGTGCTCCCTCCAAGTGGTGATCAACATAGAGGAGTACTGACTCATCAGCTGAGGGGCGGGGAGAGGGTGTGGTTGGGAGGGGGTGGTAGGTGATAATCAGCAGGAGGTTTCCTTGCCCATGTTTGACCTGATGCCATGAGTTAGCCCAAACATTAGTTACACCGTTATGTCAAATCAGTCGGTCTGTTGCCCTGTATATGTCAGTGAGAATCATTCTCAGCGCTCAGAACTCCCAGAAAAAGTAAAGTGGAAAAATGTCATTTCATAACCCAAAGGCTCTTTTCAGAACCACCCACAGTCTCTGTGAAAGGATTAGTTACTGTCAGGAGGGAGTCTGAGATGGAGTATTTGTAACAGTGGATTGATCAGTTTCACATCTGATGAAAGGTCACTGACCTGAAACGTTAACTCTGCTTCTCTCTATACAGATGCTGCCAGACCTGCTGAGTATTTCCAGCATTTCTTGTTTTCATTATAGCACAGAGTTCCCATTTCAAAGTTACAGAATTAACCACAATAATGTACTCTGAGATTCAAGTTAAATACCAGCCCAATATTGACACACATTATGAGTTTATAAGTTTCAGTATTAATTCCCATAGTGCATCCTGACATATACATTAGATATAACATAACATAAGAAATAGGAGCAGGAGTAGGCCATTCGGCCCCTCAATCCTGCCCCGCCATTCAGTAAGATCATGGCTGATCTGCCCCAGACCTCAATTCCTCTTTCATGCCAGCTCTTCATAGCCCTCAACTCTCCAATATTTCAAAAATCTATCTATTTCCTCTTTAAATACTTTCAGTGATCTCGTCTCCACAACTGTCTGGGGTAGATAATTCCAGACATTCACTACCCTCTGAGAGAAGAAATTCCTTTGCATCTCAGTTTTAAATGAGTGTCCCCTTATTCTGTAACTATGTCGCCTTGTTTGAGATTCCCCCACTAGTGGAAACATCTTCTCAACATCGACCCTGTTAATAAAAACAAGAAATGCTGGAAATACTCAGCAGGTCTGGCAGCATCTGTGAAGAGAGAAGCAGAGTTAATGTTTCAGGTCAGAGGCCCTTCTTTACCCTGTTAAGCACCCTCAGAATCTTGTTTGTTTCAAAAAGATCACCCCTCATTCTTCTGAACTCGAATGAATAACCTGTTTAGCCGTTCTTGATAAGTCAACCCCTTCATCTCAGGAATCAGCTGAGTGAATCTCTTTTGAACTCCTCCAATGCCAGTACATCCTTTCTTAAGTCTAAATCTCAAGTGTGATATCAAATTGAGAGAATCTGAAAGATAGTATAACCTGAGATACAAACTGAGAATTCAGTTTAAAACTCCCCCTGGATTGTGAAAATAAAAGATACAATAGCAATTTAATTTGTAAAGACTGTGCGTTGGATCACATTCCAGCCCTCATCCAGTATCAGACTGGAAGATACTGTAGCAATTCCATCAGTGCAGACTCAGCTCGACATTGCAGAGCAGGGAACATACTTAAACAACCCGGAACACTTTTACACAAGATGGATCATATTTACACAAGTAAGAAGATCTTTAACCAACAGGGAACCATTTTACACAATAACAGAGAACATCTTTACACAACAGCGAATACAGTAACACAACAGAGAACATATTACACAGCAGGAAAAATATTTTAAAAACACAGGGGACATCTTTACACAATAGAGAACACGATTACATAAATCATTGGTCTCTCGCTGTCTCTGCCTGGTTTTCTGTGTGTCTTTCTCTGTCTGTTCCTTTCTGGGTCCTGATAATCTCTTCCTGGTTTTCTGTGTGTATTTCTCTGCCTGCCTCATTGTCGGTGCTGTGACTCACTGTCCTTGTGTCATTGTGCAATGAGGGTGAGTCCGTCAGCACGTGTGTTGCTGAGTCTGGGATTCTTGAGCATTCAGACGACAATCCTATTTTGAGAAAAACATTGGGGAAATGAACATATTTCACTAACAGGCAGCTAAAATTTAAAACAGTAGTTAGCCGAGTGGCGCAGCGGAAGCGTGCTGGGCCCATGACCCAGAGATCAATAGATCGAAACCATTCTCTGCTATTTATGTTCGGTAGCAACACAAACAGTTCACTTTTAAAATATCATAACAAGATGCTTCCTGAGGCACTCTACTGCAATCAGCTTTTTTCTTCTCGTGATCACATCAATCAGTAACAACTCACTTTTGCTCACACGAACACAAGCTGCACAAACTGCAAACACGGACCAGCCGTGTCTCTCCCCCTTTGTCAACCCCTTCCTGCAGAGCCTCTGCTCCACCACCAGATGGTGATGTTGGCCACAATAAAACCAGGGCAAATGGTCACAGTCAGGAGACGGTCAGCAACAGAAAATAAAACAATAATAGGGAAAACCTTTACACAACAACAGGGGACATCTTTACACAACAGAAAACATATTTACACAACAGGAAATACCTTCAGATAACAGGGAGAACACAATCATACAAATGCCTTGTTTCTCCATCTCAGTCTCGTTGCCTCTCTCTCTGTCCCTCACTTTTGCTTCCTCATCGTCTATTCTTGGTTTTCTGTGTGTTTTTCTCTCTGTCCCGTTGTCGATGGTGTTACTCAGCGTCCTTGTAACATTGTGTAGCCAGGCTGAGCCTCCCAACACCTGTGTTGCTGTAATAAAAACAGAAAATGCTGGAAATGCTCAGTAGGTCTGGCAGCATCTGTGCAGAGAGAAACAGTTAACAGTTCAGGTCGGTTTCCTTAGCTCACATTAACTTTGTTTCTTTCTCCACAGATGCCGCCAGACCTGCTGACTATTTCAAGCATTTTCTGTTTATGTTTCAGATTTCCAGCATCTGCAGTATTTTGCTTTTGTACGTGTGTTGCTATGTCTGGGACTGTTTGAGTGCAATGCTATTGCTTTATAAACAGCGTTGAAACAAACATTTATCTCGCGAACACACAGCACTAATACACAGCTGGATATAAACAGCAGCCTGCAGCAGAGGGCGCAGTGGAAGTTTATTAACACAAATAATTCACCAACACTATATTTACTGCTGCCCACAATCACACCATGCTTCATCTCAACACGTTTTAATCTTAATTTGCATCAACTTCTTGCTTCCAACAAACACTTCAATTTGGAACACAGCTTCCAAATCACCTTTATTCACAAACCCGAACACAAGCTGCAAATGCTGCAAACACACACCAGCCCAGACTTTCCCCTTTCTGTCAACCCATTCCTGCATCACTGCCTCTCCATCAACAGTTGTCGCTAGAATCATACAATCATAGAATGGCTACAGCACAGAAGGAGGTCGTTCGGCCTGTCGAACCCGTGCTGGATCTCTGTTGGAGCAACTCACCTCGTCTCACTCCCCAGTCAGTTCAATTTTGGTGGTGGGAAAACTTCTCGAAAGAATAATTCGGGACAAAATTAATAGTCCCATGGACAAATGTGGGTTAATTCAAGAAAGCCAGCATGGATTTCTTAAGGGAAAATCATGTTTAACTGTCCTTCTGGAGTTTTTTGATGAGGTAACAGAGAGGGTTGATGAGGGCAATGCTGTTGATGTGGTGTACATGGACTTTCAAAAAGTCTGGCAGCATCTGAAAGGTCACTGAGCTGAAACATTAACTCTGTTTCTCTCTCCACAGATGCTGCCAGACCTGCTGAGTACTTCCAGCACTTTTTGTTTATATTTCAGATTTCTAGCATCTGCAGTATTTTGCTTTTATTGACTTTCAAAAGGAGTTTGATGCAATGCAACACAACAGACTTGTGAGCAAAGTTATAACTCATGGAATAAAAGGGACAGTAGTAACATGGATATGGAATTGGCTGAGTGACAGGAAACAAAGAGTAGTGAGCAATGGATGTTCTTCGGACTAGAGGAAGGTTTGTAGTGGAGTTCCCCAGGAGTCAGTGTTGGGACTCTTGCCTTTCCTGATATATATTAATGACCTAGACCTTGGTGTACAGGGCAGAATTTCAAAGTTTATGGATGATACGAAAATTGGAAGCATTGTGAACTGTAAGGATGATAGTGCAGAACTTCAAAAGGACATAGACAATTTGGTGGAATGGGAGGACAGATGACAGGTGAAGTTCAATGCAGAGAAATGTGAATTGATTCATTTTGGTAGGAAGAACATGGAGAGACAATATAGAATAAAGGGTACAATTCTAAAGGGGGTCCAGTAGCAGAGGGACCTGGGGGTATAAGTCATTGATTGAGAGAGCGGTTAATAAAGCATACAGTATCCTCGGCTTTAGTGATAGAGGCATAGAGTACAAGAACAAGGAGGTCATGTTGAACTTGTATAAGACACTGGACTCAGCTGAAGTACTGAGTCCAGTTCTGGGCGCACACTTTAGGAAAGATGTGAAGGCATTGGAGAGATTATGGAAAAGATTCATGAGAATGGTTCCAGGGATGAGGAACTTCAGTTATGAAGATAGATTGGAGAAGTTAGGACTGTTTTCCTTGGAGAAAAGAAGGCTAAGAGGAGATTTCATAGTGGTATTCAAAATGATGAGGGGTGTGGACAGAGTGGATAGGGAGAAACTGTTCCCACTTGTGAAAGGATTGAGAACTAGAGGGCACAGATTTAAAGTAATTGGTAAAAGAAGCAAAAGCGACATGAGGAAAAACTTTTTCACACAGCGAGTGGTTAAAGTATGAACTGCCTGAGAATGTGATGGAGGCAGGTTCAGTTGAAGAATTCAAAGGGGAATTAGACTGTTCTCTGAAAAGGAAGAATGTGCAGGATTATGGGGAGAGGACGGGGAAGTGACATGAGTTGAATTGCTCATTTGGAGAGTCAGTGCAGACATGATGGGCCAAATGGCCTCCTTCTGTGTAGTAACAATTCTGTGATTCTGTGATTCCAATATTCGAGTCATTTCTATATATGGTGGTCCTGACACTGACCCTTGTGGACATCACTGTTCACCATCTTCCATTCTGAAAAACAACCAAATATCACAACTCGCTTTTCTTGATATTTCATCCATTTTTTAATCGAAGCAGATACTGACCCTCCTATTCCAGGAGCCTGAGTTTTGTTACCCAGCCTTTTATGTGGTAGTTTGTCAAACGCTTTCTTAAAATCCATATAGGCAACATCCATTGCTTTCCTTTCATCAACCTTTTCTGTTACTTCATCAAAAAAATCAGTTATTTATTAATAGATGCAGCACTGAAACAGGCCCTTCGGCCCATCAAGTCTATGTCAACCAACAACCACCCATTTATACTAATCCTACATTCATCCTACATTCCCTGTCACATCCCCCACCATTCTTCTCCCACCTCTCTACACTAGGGGCAATTTACAATGGCCAATTTACCTATCAATCTGCAAGTCTTTGGCTGTGGGAGGAAACCGGAGCACCCGGCGGAAACCCACGCGGTCACAGAGAGAACTCAAATAATGAACTGATTGCCTCATTAGTTCTGTTAATAATACAATGATTTAATAGACAAAGATTTGAAACATTCCTGCCCATAAATCTTGATAACAGAGAGTGTGTGGATCTCCTGGCTCAGAATGTTTAATGGATACAGTCCTCATATCCGACAAGGAACCCCTGAACATCCACAGTAAAGACAGTGTGGATGAGGAAATGTAAGAGCCGGGAGCTGAAACTCAGGGACGGCCGAGCTCTCCTGTCATTGAGCTTGTGTGCCTGCTCTGCTCGCCGCACTTCCGGCTCTACTTTGTTTCCAATGAAAAGATGAAAAGGGCCGTTCGGTTTTCCTCTCACTGACAGCGTGTTTCACTCGGGTTAATATAACCCGGGACTTTTGCTGCTGAAATGAATTCTGCAAGGTCCCAGCAAACACACCAGCTCCCTCCTTTCTCCCCTCTTTCTATTGGATTGTTTTACCAGGAGGGGCTCAATAATAACAAACCCCCTGCAGGAAATGACCACAAATTGAGCATGTAAATGGGGCAAGTGGGCAGCTTTCTGGGTTCTCGGTTCTCCCTACCCCGCCCCTCCCTCCCTCCAGTCCAAGCCCCTCTTCACTTTCTTTGGGACTTTGATGAGGGTGAAATGGGGAAAGTTCCCATTGATGTTTGAATGCTGAATTGCTGCAGGGATCTGCGCAGGCGCGATGCAGCACCGCCCCCAGTGAGACGTCACAATGAGGAGTGGAGCGCATGCGCAGCCTTTCCCCAACCCAGTCTGTGTAGTCATTCACTCAATCAGGGGAAGATGGTTTAAATCAGCTGCGAATGGAGACTTCCCGGGCCTGGGGGAAGGGAACAAACAGCATCTGCTTCCAGCAGCCACTGCTTTGGAACCTGAATGGATGTGGTTATTCTTGGACACAAAGAAAAGTGCAGCGAGCTTTTTCCAACACACTAAAATAAAAGCAAAATACTGCGGATGCTGGAAATCTGAAACAAAAACAAGAAATGCTGGAATCACTCAGCAGGTCTGGCAGCATCTGTGGAAAGAGAAGCAGAGTTAACGTTTCGAACATTCCGAAGAAGGGTCACTGACCCGAAACGTTAACTCTGCTTCTCTTTCCACAGATGCTGCCAGACCTGCTGAGTGATTCCAGCATTTCTTGTTTTTGTTTCGTGCCAACACACAGTCGGTACAGGATCACTCCCAAAGCACAGAGATACTGCCAGCTCATCAGTTCCACTGGAACAAACAAAAGAAGTAGTCAGACACTGATCCCAAAGTCAAGAGACACATTTTCATTCAGTCAAACAACAGCAGGAGAGACAGAAGTTGATTCCATTTCACTCCAATTCAGTACAGCTGATAGGTTGATACATCAATCGCAGTCCAAAAACAAACACGCTGTCAGATCTAAATAAACTCTGTCACCATGGCCACATTTAAAAAATAAAACTTGAAATTGAACAGACAAAATTTACCTGATTGAAAGGTACAGAATGAATGCAAGGAGGCTTCAAGGGGATTTGGACAGGGTAAGTGAATGGGCAAGAACATGGCAGACGGAATATAATGTGAATAAGTGTGAAGTTCTCCACTTTGGTAGAATAAACAGAAAGACAGAGTATTTCTTAAATGGTGAGAGGTTGGAAAGTGTTGATGTCCAAAGGGACCTGGGTGTCCTTGTTCATGAGACACTAAAAGCTAGTGTGCAGGTGCAGAAAACAATTAATAATGCAAATGGTATGTTGTCTTCATTGAAAGGGGATTTGAGTACATGGTTAAACATGTATTGCTTCAATTGTATAAAGTCTAGATGAGACCGCACCTGGAATATTCTGTACAATTTTGGTTTCCTTATCTAAGGAAGGATAGACGTGTCATGGAGAGAGTGCAACGGAGATTCACCAGACTAATCCCCTGGGATGGTGGGATTGTCTTATGATGAGAGACTGCAGAAACTGGGCCGAAATTCTCTGGAGTTTCGAAGAATGAAAGGTGATCTCATTGAAACAGACAAAATTCTTACAGGGTGTGACAGGGTAGATATGGATAGGATGTTTCCTTTGTCTGGTGAGTCTAGAACAAGGAGACACAGTCTCAGAATAAGGATAGGCTATTTGAGACTGAGATGAGCAGGAATTTCTTTACTCAGTGGGTGGGAACTCTGTGGAATTCTTTATCCCAGAGGGCTGTGGAGCCTCAATCATTGAACATATTCAAGACAGAAATCGATAGATTTCTAAATACTAACGGGATCAAGGGATATGGAGATCGCAGGGAAAAATGGCGTAGAGGTAGATGATCAGTCACGATCTGTTTGAATGGCGGAGCAGGCTCGATGGGCTGAATGGCCTAATGCCCCTATTTCCTATGATCCCATGAATCCCAATAATGTACATCAGACGTTAGACCAAGTCATGCATTACATACCAGTTCAAAAATCCCACACAGATTAAGACTGAAAGATACAGTATCAATTCCATTACTACAAAATGAAGGACTTGGAGCTTGCAGACCAGCCCATGTATAAGATTGAAAGTTATATTTTCATTCACAATCGTTTTCACAGAGCTAAATATTAAATAACAATCCACAACTTGTACAGGACTACCAAATAAAACCTACAACTGTAAAATACAGTTAATCCATATTTTAAATTAAACACAAGGCAAACAAATATTGATACATCAAGAGAGCGGGAAACAGTGAGAGCAGAATGGAGCATAAAGAGCCCAGGAGAGGGAGCAAGAGTTCACTCAGAGTGCAGGGAACAGCGAGAGCAGATGCAAAAAAAGGCAAAGGAAAACACAATTAATGGGAGAACACTGAATGGTGTAGAGGAAGTGAGGGACGTTGGAGTGAATGTCCACAGATCCCTGAAGGTAGCAGGACAGGTCAATAAGGTGGTTCAGCAGGTATATGGAATCCTTTCCTTTATTAGCTGAGGTACAGAATATAAGGGTGATCTGGGTGTCCATGTCAATAAGTCACTGAAAGCTGACATGTAGGTGCAGCAAGCAATTAAGAAGGCTAATAGTATGTTAGCCTTTATCGCAAGAGGATTTGAGTACAGGAATAGTGAATTCTTGCTTCAATTGTAAAGAACCTTGGTGAGACCGCACTTGGAGTACTGTGTGCAGTTTTGGTCCCCTGACCTTAGGAAGGATATTATTGCCACAGAGGGAGTGCAACAAAGGTTCATCAGACTTGTTCCTGGGATGGTGGGACTGTCCTATGAAGAGAGATTGGGGAAACGGGCTGTATTCTCTAGAGTTTCAAAGAATGAGAGGTGATCCCATTGAAACCCACAAAATACTTAAAGGACAGTCAGGGTAGATGCAGCTGAGATGTTTCTCCTGGTTGGGGAGTCGAGAACCAGGGGACGCAATTTCAAAATAATGGGGAAACCACTTAGAACAAAGAACAAAGAAAATTACAGCACAGGAACAGGCCCTTCGCCCCTCCAAGCCTGCGCTGATCCAGATCCTCTATCTAAACCTGTCGCCTATTTGCTAAGAGTCTGTATCTCTTTGCTTCCTGCCCATTCATGTATCTGTCTAGATACATCTTAAAAGACGCGATCGTGTCCACGTCTACCAACGTGTTCCAGGCACCCACCACCCTCTGTGTAAAGAACCTTCCACGCATATCCCCCCTAAACTTTTCCCCTCTCACTTTGAACTCGTGACCCCTCGTAATTGAATCCCCCACTCTGGGAAAAAGCCTCTTGCTATCCACCCTGTCTATACCTCTCATGATTTTGTACACCTCAATCAGGTCCCCCCTCAACCTCCGCCTTTCTAATGAAAATAATCCTAATCTACTCAACCTCTCTTCATAGCTAGCGCCCTCCATACCAGGCAACATTCTGGTGAACCTCCTCTGCACCCTCTCCAAAGCATCTACATCCTTTTGGTAATGTGGCGACCAGAACTGCACGCAGTATTCCAAATGTGGCCGAACCAAAGTCTTATACAACTGTAACATGACCTGCCAACTCTTGTACTCAATACCCCGTCCGATGAAGGAAAGCATGCCGTATGCCTTCTTGACCACTCCATTGACCTGCGTTGCCACCTTCAGGGAACAATGGACCTGAACACCCAAATCTCTCTGTACATCAATTTTCCCCAGGACTTTTCCATTTATTGTATAGTTCACTCTTGAATTGGATCCTACAAAATGCACCACCTCGCATTTGCCCGGATTGAACTCCATCTGCCATTTCTCTGCCCAACTCTCCAACCTATCCATATTCTGCTGTATCCTCTGACAGTCCCCTTCACTATCTGCTACTCCACCAATCTTAGTGTCGTCTGCAAACTTGCTAATCAGACCACCTATACTTTCCTCCAAATCATTTATGTATATCACAAACAACAGTGGTCCCAGCACGGGTCCCTGTGGAACACCACTGGTCACACGTCTCCATTTTGAGAAACTCCCTTCCACTGCTACTCTCTGTCTCCTGTTGCCCAGCCAGTTCTTTATCCATCTAGCTAGTACACCCTGGACCCCATGCGACTTCAATTTCTCCATCAACCTACCATGGGGAACCTTATCAAACGCCTTACTGAAGTCCATGTACATGACAGCTACAGCCCTTCCCTCATCAATCAATTTTGTCACTTCCTCAAAGAATTCTATTAAGTTGGTAAGACATGACCTTCCCTGCACAAAACCATGTTGCCTATCACTGATAAGCCCATTTTCTTCCAAATGGGAATAGATCCTATCCCTAAGTATCTTCTCCAGAAGCTTCCCTACCACTGACGTCAGGCTCACCGGTCTATAATTACCTGGATTATCCCTGCTACCCTTCTTAAACAAGGGAACAACATTAGCAATTCTCCAGTCCTCCGGGACCTCACCCGTGTTTAAGGATGCTGCAAAGATATCTGTTAAGGCCCCAGCTATTTCCTCTCTCGCTTCCCTCAGTAACCTGGGATAGATCCCATCCGGACCTGGGGACTTGTCCACCTTAATGCCTTTTGGAATACCCAACACTTCCTCCCTCCTTATGCCGACTTGACGTAGAGTAATCAAACATCTATCCCTAACCTCAACATCTGTCATGTCCCTCTCCTCGGTGAATACCGATGCAAAGTACTCATTTAGAATCTCACCCATTTTCTCTGACTCCACGCATAATTTTTCTCCTTTGTCCTTGAGTGGGCCAATCCTTTCTCTAGTTACCCTCTTGCTCCTTATATATGAATAAAAGGCTTTGGAATTTTCCTTAACCTTGTTTGCTAAAGATATTTCATGACCCCTTTTAGCCCTCTTAATTCCTCGTTTCAGATTGGTCCTACATTCCCAATATTCTTCCAAAGCTTCGTCTTTCTTCAGCTGCCTCGACCTTATTTATGCTTCCTTTTTCCTCTTAGCTAGTTTCACAATTTCACCTGTCATCCATGGTTCCCATATCTTGCCATTTCTATCCCTCATTTTCACAGGAACATGTCTCTCTTGCACGCTAAATCAACCTCTCTTTAAAAGCCTCCCACATATCAAATGTGGATTTATCTTCAAACAGCTGCTCCCACTCTACATTCCCCAGCTCCTGCCGAATGTTGGTATCGTTGGCCTTCCCCCAATTTAGCACTCTTCCTTTAGGACCACTCTCATCTTTGTCCATGAGTATTCTAAGACTTACGGAATTGTGATCACTATTCCCAAAGTAGTCCCCTACTGAAACTTCAACCACCTGGCCGGGCTCATTCCCCAACACCAGGTCCAGTCTGGCCCCTTCCCGAGTTGGACTATTTACATACTGCTCTGGAAAACCTTCCTGGATGCTCCTTACAAATTCTGCTCCATCTAGACCTCTAACACTAAGTGAATCCCAGTCAATGTTGGGAAAATTAAAATCTCCTATCACCACCACCCTGTTGCTCCTACATCTTTCCATAATCTGTTCACATATTTGTACCTCTATCTCATGCTTGCTGTTGGGAGGCCTGCAGTACAGCCCCAACATTGTTACCGCACCCTTCCTATTTCTGAGTTCTGCCCATATTGCCTCACTGCTCGAGTCCTCCATAGTGCCCTCCTTCAGCACAGCTGTGATATCCTCTTTGACCAGTAATGCAACTCCTCCACCCCTTTTACCTCCCTCTCTATCCCGCCTGAAGCATCGATATCCTGGGATATTTAGTTGCCAATCGTGCCCTTCCCTCAACCAAGTCTCAGTAATAGCAATAACATCATACTCCCAGGTCCTAATCTAAGCCCTAAGTTCATCTGCCTCACCTACTACGCTTCTTGCATTAAAACAAATGCACCTCAGACCACCAGTCCCTCTGCGTTCATCATCTGCTCCCTGCCTACTCTTCCCCTTAGTCACGCTGACTTCATTATCTGGTTCCTTACAGGCTTTAGTTACTACCTCCTTACTGTCCACTGACCTCCTCATTTGGTTCCCATCCCCCTGCCACATTAGTTTAAACCCTCCCCAACAGCGTTAGCAAAAGCACCCCCAAGGACACATGGGACAGAGATGAGGAGAAATGTTGTTACTCAGAAGGTTGTGAATCTTTGGAATTCTTTACCCCAGAGGGCTGTGGAAGCTCAGTCATTGAGTATGTTTAAAGCAGAGATTGACAGATTTCTAAATACAAATGGTGTAAGGGAATATGAGGAAAGGGTGGGGAAAAGGGCATTGAAGTGGATGATCAACCATGATCATATTGAATGGTGGGGCAGGCTCGATGGGCTGAATGGCCGACTCCTGCTCCTATGTTCCGATGTTCCTAACTCCACATGATCGGCGAGGCACAGCTTCAGGCCGACTTGTCGGGTGGTGTAAACAGATATCACTGCTTCTGATCTTCACCAGGACAGAGTGAGATGTAACATTGTTCATCAAACAGACTGTGAGAGAATACAACAGAGTAAAAGACTGTGGAATAACAAATAGATTTGATTGGAATGTTGAATTTTGATTGGAATGGATAAAACAGCAGATTAAATTGGGATTCTCATCATTATATTGATCTGGGACAGAAAAACGAAACTGATGGAAAGAAGGGAAGAAGGAAGAAAAGAAAGGATGGAACTGTTCAGTTTTTTTGAGTTTTTTCACCCACCCATCAAAGCTGGATTAAAAAGAAGATGCAAATAACAAAGAATTTCACCAAAAAGAGAGATTAAATGCTGCCGAAACCTTGGATCGAAGGATGCCCCAATAGATCACCTGTTTAACTGTCTCCTCACTGGGGGATTTCAATCAGTGAGTGATATTATTCTCTACCGTTTTTTTTTGTTAAATGAACCCAGAACTGTCACTTGGAATTAATATCTGTGTCTCGACTCCTGAATAATAAAATTGTGAGTTTCTCGATATTTTCTGGACTCATTTCCAGCTGAAAGAACTAAGAACTCTTTTCTAATTTACACAATACTATATACACACTCATCAAGCCTCCGAAACTGACATCCTTGGTGCTGCTCTCTCCTCCCAAACCTCATCTCATGTGACTGTTACATCATCACTCTGACAGTGGGAGGGGTTGATCCCACTGTTTCCAGCATTAACCCTTTACATCCTTGTAATACACTGTCTGTCCAAAAATGGGTGGAGGGAACTTGTTTCATTTATTGAAACACCAACAGCTGCCAGTTGAAAATCAACTCAAACCCATCAGAGAGAGAGAGAGAGAGACTGTCAGAGAACTTCCTGCATCCAGTCCTGACCCTGTTACACTCCGCAACTGCTCACCCAGACCCCACTGAACACTGTTCCCGAGACACTTCAAATACTGTTTACAAAAGGCAGAAAAGGTCAAAGTTAATCACAGCTGTATTGAATAGAACAAAGTTTAATATCTTCTCACCATCTCTCGGTAACCACATGAGACACAGGTTTTCTTATTCGCTTCCTTTGATTTTTCTTGTTCCTGACTGACAAATATTCCAAACCTCGGCTCAACCCTCTCGCTTGCGACATGTCCCAGTCACGGTTGAAAGCAACACATAACGACAGAAACACTCTGAAACATACAACACGGTCACACTTTCCTTCAGTGAGATGAATGTCGAGCTTTTTTCCAGGTTGAATGCATCTGTGAACAAACTTCTTTGAAAGAAGTTGCCTTTGAAATATCAGCACTGAATTTCTGTACAAGGAGGAACAGCCATTCCAAACTCAGATCCTTCACAATGGCTGTTTTCTCCTGTGACTGAAATTCATTATGAAATTTGAATTCGAAGTCAAAATTCACAAGACATGGATAAAATTATTGATTTGGAAACTTCTAAAGCACACTGTAATAAGGCTCTGCTGGGAGTTGAACCCAGGATCTCCTGTTTACTAGACAGGTGCTGTAACCAACTAAGCTACAGAGCCAAATTGAAAGTGCTTGTGCAGTTGAAATCAGAGAAGGGCACTATTTATTCTAAAAAAAAAACAACAAATGCTGGAACCACTTCGCAGGTCTGGCAGCATCTGTGGAAAGAGAAGCAGAGTTAACGTTTTGGGTCAGTGACCCTTCTTCGGAACTTCCGAAGAAGGGTCATTGACCCGAAACGTTAACTCTGCTTCTCTTTCCACAGATGCTGCCAGACCTGCTGAGTGGTTCCAGCATTTATTGTTTTTATTTCAGATTTCCAGCATCCGCAGTATTTTGCTACTATTTATTCTCATCCCATTTCTCCACTGGTCAAAGCATATTTTAACTTTTCCCACTTACTGATACAGTCAATCATATTCTCTATTTTTCCCAGAACTGAGAATGAATGTTTTGGAAGAAAATACATAATTCAATTTTTTGCAAAAGGTTACAGAACACAACATGTGAGTAATATTCCCCATTGCTTTCTCAGTACTGATGGATTGTGAAGCGGGAGTCAGCCAGAAGTCCCACTGAGCCGCAGTGACTCTGAGCTGACAATGAAATGAGATAAAGTTCAATCTTTCACAGTGAGATGCTGCAGAGAGATAAGATTCCCGAATCAAAGTGAGACTTTCTCATACTGTTGTTGAATTTCATTGCAAACACTCCTTGTACTCTCTGCTAGTGAAGCCTAAAAAAATGGAGAAACAGAATGGCACTCAAACTCACAACCCTGAGATGAAAAGTCTCATGTTCGACTGACTGAACTATCACTTCTACTCGGTCTCTTATTGTATGGATGCAATGTATGCTCCGATGCTGGGGCAGCTTTCAAATCCTGCCATGGATCCACATGTCAGACTGAGTTACATGTTGCAGACTCAAGCAAAGGAAATCTGCTCACTTCCAAAACTATCAGCGAGTTGAAGCTGATTACGATCAACATCATCAGAGGTCAGAACTACCTGGTGAAAGAAAATACCCTGAAGAAGGATCCACAATTATTCAAACGCATCGGCAAAGTGAAAAACAAAAAATCGATGAGTTAATCCAAGACAAACAACAGAAACACAGAAGAATTCCATTCCATACCAGAACCCAGTCCTGTAGTTTTTGGATCCAGCTCTCAGTTACTGCTTCACCTTCATACACACACTTGGCAATCTGTACATTTAGTTCATTTCAATTTTGTCAACAGGCTCTTTGAATCCAGTTCTCTGGTCCTCAAATAGGCTCCGTGTGAAAGTCAACTCCGCTTTTTGTAAGGCTGCAACCAATCAATGACCTTCAACTGAAAACACAAATGAAGTAGAGGTCATGCAGGATTTGAAAACAGGACCTTTCACATGCTATCCAATCACACACCCAAAGTGAAAAACATACCCCCAGACCAACAAGCCATTTGCAAAAAGTATTATTTTTAGCTCTCTTTAGAACTGTGCCATTAAGTATATATTGCCTCTCCCTGTTCCTTCTGCTCAAGTGCATCACCTCACACAAGTCATATTAAATTCCATCTGCCACCTGTCTGCCCATTCTGCCTATCACTGTCCTGTTGCAGGAAGGACATTTCATCCTCACTGTTTACCACTCTTCCAGGTTTGGTGCTTTCGGTATACTTTGAGATTCTACTCTATATTCCAAGATCCTAGTCATTTACATATCGCAGGAAAAGCAGTGGTTCTCGCAGTGACCATTGGAGAACACCCACTGTCGACTATCCTCCAGTCTGCCAAAGAACCATTTACTACGACTCTTTATTTTCTGTCCTTCAGGCAATTTTCTATCCAATTGGACAGAGAGTCTCCTATTCCATGAACCTCAATTTTGTTCACCGCCCTTTTATGTGGTACCTTCTCATCCATTCTTAATCCATCCATCCATCCTGTCTTAAAATCCATCATCCTTCTGTTTGTTCATCAAAAAATGCAGTTAGTCAAGCATGAACTCCCATTTATTAATCCATGCTCACTCTCCTCAATTAACTCAAATCTCTCCAAGTGACTATTGCTTTTTTCCCCTAATTATTGTTCCTAAAACCTTACTCACCACTGCTGTTAATCTAACTGGCCTGTAGTTACCTGGATTGTCCTTACACCCTTTGTTGAAATAGGAAGTCACATTTGCCACTGTTCAATCCTCTGGCACCTCCACAGTGCTTGTTGGGAGGGTGTTCCTGGTTTTTGACCCTGCAACAGTGAAGGAATGGCGGTACAGTGCCAAGTCAAGATGGTGTGTGACTTGGAGGGGAACTTGAAGGTGGTGATGTTCCCATGCGTCTGCTGCCTTTATCCTTCTTGGTGGTAGTGTTTGTGGGTTGGAAGGTGCTGTTGAAGGAGGCTTGGTAAGTTGCTGCAGTACGTATTGTAAATGTTACACACTGTTGCCACTCTGCACTGGTGCTAGAGGGAATGAATGTTTAAGGTGGTGGATGGGGTGCCAATCAAGTGGGCTGCTTTGACCTGATGGTGTCAATCACTTGAGTGTTGTTGGAGCTGCACTCATCCAGGCATGAGTATTCCATCAAATTCCTGACTTGTGCCTTGTAGATGGTGGGCAGGCTTTGGTGAGTCAAGAGTTGAGTTAGTTGCCGCAGAGTTCCCAGCCTCTGGCCCGCTCTTGTAGTTGTAGCTGTAGTTGTAATTGTAATAGGCAACCGTCCGTCTCGGAAGGCGATGGGCTACACCCAGGGTGTACGTCACTTCTGTATTAAACATCATTTGTTGTGGCTGTGGAGGACGACTCGCGTGTGACAATCCCTTCCGCAGCTGGTACAGATGAATATCATTGGCCTGAGGTCGACTGATAATTTTTCCTTCCTCTGGGCTCTCTTTCCCTCCAAATGGTCATTTCTTTTGTCCTCTGCTTTTCCCATGGTCTTCCTGAATGCCTTTCTCCAGGAATTCCAGTCAGCAGGAAGGACTTCCCATGCATCGACTCCAATCCCAGTCAGCTTGAGATCTCTCTTGCAGATGTCCATGTATCACAGACGTGGGTGACCTGTTGGTCTCGTGCTGATAGCAAGCTCACCAAAGAGCGTGTCTTTGGCAAGGCGACCGTCATCCATTCAGCACACATGACCCAGTCAACAGAGTCACCGCTGACTCAAGAGGGCAAACATGCTGCAGATCCCTGCACGCTGGTGTACTTCCGCATTCGGCTCTCTGTCCTGCCAGGAGATGCCCAATATCCATCTGAGGCAGCGGAGGTGGAAGCTGTTCAGATGCTTTTCTTGAATTGCATAAGTTGTTGATGCTTCTCTATTGTAAAGGAGGGTGCTGAGAACACAAGCCTGGTACACGCAGAGCTTTATATTTTCGATCAGTTTGCTGTCGGTTCATACTCGTCTTCTCAACTTTGACATGACAGCTGCAGCATTGGAAATCCTGGTGCTGATTTCAGTATCAAGGGACAGATTGCTGGTGATTGTTGATCCAAGGTATGTGAAGCTGTTGACAACCTCCAAAGTGAGGTTGTCGATGTTGATGGAAGGTGGAATCTCCACGTCCAGACCCATAACTTTGATCTTCCTGATGCTGATCACCAGTCCAAATTCCTTGCAGGCCAGGGAGAAGCGATCTACAAGCTGCTGCAAGTGAACTTCATTATGGGATGTTAGCACAGCGTCATCAGCAAAGAGCAACTCACAGACTAGGAATTTACCCACTTTGGTCATGGCGCGCAGTCTTGCCAAGTTGAACAGCTTGTCGTCAGCTCTGGTATGCAGGTGGACACCCCCATCTGAGTCACTGAAACTGTAAAATAGCAGCATGGAGAAGAATATGCCAATTGTAAAGGATGTGAGCTGTGAGGAGGTTACAAGGAGGTTTCCAGGGGTCTTGGAGAGGCTAAGTGAATGGGAAAGAACATGACAGATGGAAAATAATGTGAATAAATGTGAAGTTATCCACTTTGGGAGAATAAACAGAAAGATAGAATATTTCTTAAATGGTGAGAACTTAAGAACTGTTAATGTCCAAAGGGACCTGGGTGTCCTTGTTCATGAGACACTAAAAGCTCACATGCAGGTGCAGCGATCAATTCGGAAGGCAAATGGTATGTTGGCCTTCACACAAAGGGTCTTGAGAACAGGAGTAAAGATGTCTTGCTGCAATTGTATAGAGCCTTGGTGAGACCGCGCTGGAGCATTGTGTCCAGTTTTGGCTTCCTTATCTAAGGAAGGATATACTTGCCATAGAGGGAGTGCAGCAGAGGGTCACCAGATGAATCCCTGGGATAGTGGGATTGTCCAATGAAGAAACTGGGCCTGTATTCCTTAAAGTTTCGAAGAGTGAGAGGTGATCTCATTGAAACTTGCAATATTCTTACAGGGTATGACAGTGTGGATGTAGACAGGATGTTTGCGCTGGTTGGTGAATCCAAAACCAGGAGACATAGTCTCATAATAAGGGATAGGCCATTTAAAACTGAGATGGGTGGAATTTCTTCATTCATAGGGTGGTGAATCTTTGGAATTCTCTACCCCAGGGGTCTGTGGAAGTTCAATCATTGAGCATGTTCAGGACAGAAATTGATAGAAATCTTGATACTCATGACATCAAGGGATATGGGGAGAGCGCGGGAAAGCAGTGTTGAGGTAGATGATCAGCCATGATCATTGAATGACAGAGCAGGCTGGACGGGCTGAATGGACTCCTCCTATGTTCCGAAGAGAGTTGGCACCAGGACGCAACCTGCTTTATCCCACTGCTGATCGTGAAAGCGTCTGATGTTGCTCTATTGTAACTCACGGAACTGTGCATGTTTTCGTAGAAAGAAGCGATGAGGTCCAAGAGTTCAGGAGGGCAGCCTAGTTTCCATAGCAGTTTGAAGAGTCTTTCTTTGCTGACAAGATCCAAGGCCTTGGTGATGTCTATAAAGACAATGTAGAGTGGTCTGTACTGTTCACAGTACTTCTCCTGTAACTGCCGACGTGAGACAATCATGTCGACTGTCAATCTGCCAGCTCTGAAGCTGCACTGAGACTCAGGATAGATGTGTGATGTCAGGGTCTGCAATCCGGTCAGAGAAATGCGAGCAAAGACCTTCCCCACAATACTTAGCATGCAGATGCCTCGGTAATTTCTGCAGTCACTGCGATTCCCCCTTATTTTTGTACAAGGTGACAATACTTGCATCACGTATGTTTTGAGGTGCAGATCTTTCCTTCCAACAGAGACACAGAAGTTAATGGAGATGCTGCAGCAGAGCTGCTTTTCCACTTTAGATGATTCCAGGTGGAATACCATCATTTCCCGGGGCTTTACCACTGGCAAGATGGTCAATGGCCTTGTTGAGCTCTATTATGGTGGGGTCACTGTCCAGCTCCTCCATGACAGGGAAGTCTGGAATGGCGCTGAGAACTACTTCAATGACAATGTTCTCCGTTATGTAGAGTTCAAGGTAATGCTCCACTCACCTTTCCATCTGCTTGTTAGGTTCAGTGATGGTCACCCCTGTCTTTGTCTTCAAAGGTGCTGATTTAGTTACTGCTGCTCTCATTGCTTTCTTAATTCCTTCATACATCCCTCTAGCATCCCCAGATTCAGCAGCAGATTGTATGCTGCCGCAGAGGTTTAACCAGTATTGATTGGTGCAGTGCCGAGCAGTTTTTTTAAATTTCCAAAATATACTTTATTCATAAAAAATCTGTAAAAAATACATGACCGAACAGTTTCAAACAGCACCAAGTCAAAAAATGCAAACAGCGCAAAGGAGATCAGTTTCCTTCAATACAATCATGAGTTGCCTCACAACCCTTCCATTTCATTTGTCATTCCATATACATTTTTACATTTTACAGCAAATGAAAATTTTCCCAATACAGTTCGAGTGGTTTCCCATGGATCCAGCTCCTCAGTTCAGCTTGGTGGGGGGACCTTACACAGTTGTCTTTCCTCATTGAGCCTTTGCTGCGGCTTCCCCAAGCTTTCAGTGCAGCAGCTTTTTCGGGAGCAGCGTGTGAGCGAGTGAGCAGCTGGGAAAGTCAGTTTGAAAGTACATTTAATTTCCTTTTGTTTTTCGGCGGTGGCCGGGGGCTGCTGGGTAAGTAAAACACTGTATATTTGGGCGGTTTCTGAACCCGAGACACCACACTTGTAGTGTCTCCCACCCGCCCTCCTCCTCTAACCAAAAAAAAAAAAGGACTCGGTGGGGTGTTTATAAGGTAAAGCTTTTTCGATTTCTCTGGTTTTATTGTGATTGGTAAAAACTTTTCGTTCCTTTTTCATTTAACTAAGTTTAAACTTAAGATTAAAAATGGCAGGAGATCTCAGACCCGTATCATGCTCCTCTTGCTCAATGTGGGAGCTCAGGGACATGGCTGATGACCCTGACTCCTTCACGTGCAGGAGGTGTGTCCAGCTGCAGCTCTTGTTGGACCGCATGGCTCTCGAGCTGCGGATGGACTCACTTTGGAGCATGCGCGATGCTGAGGAGGTCGTGGAGAGCACGTTTAGTGAATTGGTCACACCGCAGATTAGGATTGCTGAGGGAGAAAGGGAATGGGTGACCAAAAGGCAGAGAAAGAGCAGGAAAGCAGCGCAGGAGTCCCCTGCGGTCATCTCCCTCCAAAACAAGTATACCGTTTTGGATACTGTTGAGGGAGATGGCTCACCAGGGGAAGGCAGCAGTAGCCAGGTCCATGGCACCGTGGCTGGCTCTGCTGCTCAGAAGGGCGGGAAAAAGAGTGGAAGGGCTATAGTCGTAGGGGATTCGATTGTAAGGGGAGTAGACAGGCGGTTCTGTGGTCGAAAACGAGGCTCCCGAATGGTATGTTGCCTCCCAGGTGCACGGGTCAGGGATGTCTCAGATCGGCTGCAGAACATTCTAAAGGGGGAGGGTGAACAGCCAGTTGTCATTGTGCACATAGGCACTAATGATATAGGTAAAAAACGGGATGAGGTCCTACAAGCAGAGTTTAGGGAGTTAGGAGCCAAGTTAAAAAGTAGGACCTCAGAGGTAGTAATCTCAGGATTACTACCAGTGCCACGTGATAGTCAGAGTAAAAATGAAAGAATAGTCAGGATGAATGCGTGGCTTGAGAGATGGTGCAGGAAGGAGGGGTTCAGATTTTTGGGACATTGGGGCCGGTTCTGGGGGAGGTGGGACTATTACAAATTGGACGCTCTACACCTGGGCCGGACTGGAACCAATGTCCTTGGAGGTGCTTTTGCTAACGCTGTTGGGGAGGGTTTAAACTAATGTGGCAGGGGGATGGGAACCAATTGAGGTCAGTTGACAGTGAGGAGGTAGTAAAAAAAGCCTGTAAGAAACTAGATAATGAAGTCAGTGTGACTAAGGGGAAGAGCAGGCAGGGAGCAGATGATGAATATAAAGGGACTGGTGGTCTGAGGTGCATTTGCTTTAATGCAAGAAGTGTAGTTGGTAAGGCAGATGAACTTAGGGCTTGGATTAGTACCTGGGAGTATGATGTTATTGCTATTACTGAGACTTGGTTGAGGGAAGGGCATGATTGGCAACTAAATATCCCAGGATATCGATGCTTCAGGCGGGATAGAGAGGGAGGTAAAAGGGGTGGAGGAGTTGCATTACTGGTCAAAGAGGATATCACAGCTGTGCTGAAGGAGGGCACTATGGAGGACTCGAGCAGTGAGGCAATATGGACAGAACTCAGAAATAGGAAGGGTGTGGTAACAATGTTGGGGCTGTACTACAGGCCTCCCAACAGCGAGCGTGAGATAGAGGTGCAAATATGTAAACAGATTATGGAAAGATGCAGGAGCAACAGGGTGGTGGTGATAGGAGATTTTAATTTTCCCAACATTGACTGGGATTCGCTTAATGTTAGAGGTCCAGATGGAGCAGAATTTGTAAGGAGCATCCAGGAGGGTTTTCTAGAGCAGTATGTAAATAGTCCAACTCGGGAAGGGGCCATACTGGACCTGGTGTTGGGGAATGAGCCCGGCCAGGTTGTCGAAGTTTCAGTAGGGGACTGCTTTGGGAATAGTGATCACAATTCCGTAAGCTTTAAAATACTCATGGACAAAGACGAGAGTGGTCCTAAAGGAAGAGTGCTAAATTGGGGGAAGGCCAATAATCCCAAAATTCGGCAGGAGCTGGGAAATGTAGATTGGGAGCAGCTGTTTGAAGGTCAATCCACATGTGATATGTGGGAGGCTTTTAAAGAGAGGTTGATTAGCGTGCAGGAGAGACATGTTCTGGTGAAAATGAGGGATAGAAATGGCAAGATTAGGGAACCATGGATGACAGGTGAAATTGTGAGACTAGCTAAGAGGAAAAAGGAAGCATACATAAGGTCTAGGCGGCTGATGAAAGACGAAGCTTTGAAAGAATATCGGGAATGTAGGACCAATCTGAACGAGGAATTAAGAGGGCTAAAAGGGGTCATGAAATATCTTTAGCAAACAGGGTTAAGGAAAATCCCAAAGCCTTTTATTCATATATAAGGAGAAAGAGGGTATCTAGAGAAAGGATTGGCCCACTAAAGGACAAAGGAGGAATGTTATGCTTGGACTCAGAGAAAATGGGTGAGATTCTAAACGAGTACTTTGCATCGGTATTCACCGAGGAGAGGGACATGACGGATGTTGAGGTTAGGAACAGATGTTTGATTACTCTAGGTCAAGTCGGCATAAGGAGGGAGGAAGTGTTGGGTATTCTAAAGGGCATTAAGGTGGACAAGTCCCCAGGTCCGGATGGGATCTATCCCAGGTTACTGAGGGAAGCGAGAGAGGAAATAGCTGGGGCCTTAACAGATATCTTTGCAGCATCCTTAAACACGGGTGAGGTCCCGGAGGACTGGAGAATTGCTAATGTTGTCCCCTTGTTTAAGAAGGGTAGCAGGGATAACCCTGGTAATTATAGACCGGTGAGCCTGACGTCAGTGGTAGGGAAGCTGCTGGAGAAGATACTGAGGGACAGGATCTATTCCCATTTGGAAGAAAATGGGCTCATCAGTGATAGGCAACATGGTTTTGTGCAGGGAAGGTCATGTCTTACCAACTTAATAGAATTCTTTGAGGAAGTGACAAAGTTGATTGATGACGGAAGGGCTGTCGATGTCATATACATGGACTTCAGTAAGGCGTTTGATAAGGTTCCCCATGGCAGGCTGATGGAGAAAGTGAAGGCGCTTGGGGTCCAAGGTGTACTAGCTAGATGGATAAAGAACTGGCTGGACAACAGGAGACAGAGAGTAGCAGTAGAGGGGAGTTTCTCAAAATGGAGACGTGTGACCAGTGGTGTTCCACAGGGATCCGTGCTGGGACCACTGTTGTTTGTGATATACATAAATGATTTGGAGGAAAGTATAGGTGGACTGATTAGCAAATTTGCAGACGACACTAAGATTGGTGGAGTAGCAGATAGTGAAGGGGACTGTCAGAGAATGCAGCAGAATATAGATAGATTGGAGAGTTGGGCAGAGAAATGGCAGATGGAGTTCAATCAGGGCAAATGCGAGGTGATGCATTTTGGAAGATCCAATTCAAGAGTGAACTATACAGTAAATGGAAAAGTCCTGGGGAAAATTGATGTCCAGAGAGATTTGGGTGTTCAGGTCCACTGTTCCCTGAAGGTGGCAACGCAGGTAAATAGAGTGGTCAAGAAGGCATACGGCATGCTTTCCTTCATCGGACGGGGCATTGAGTACAAGAGTTGGCAGGTCATGTTACAGTTGTATAGGACTTTGGTTCGGCCACATTTGGAATACTGCGTACAGTTCTGGTCGCCACATTATCAAAAGGATGTGGATGCTTTGGAGAGGGTGCAGAGGAGGTTCACCAGGATGTTGCCTGGTTTGGAGGGCGCTAGCTATGAAGAGAGGTTGAGTAGATTAGGATTATTTTCATTAGAAAGACGGAGGTTGAGGGGGGACCTGATTGAGGTGTACAAAATCATGAGAGGTATAGACAGGGTGGATAGCAAGAAGCTTTTTCCCAGAGTGGGGGTTTCAATTACTAGAGGACACGAGTTCAAAGTGAAAGGGGAAAAGTTTAGGAGGGATATGCGTGGAAAGTTCTTTACGCAGAGGGTGGTGGGCACCTGGAACGCATTGCCAGCGGAGGTGGTAGATGCGGGCACGATGGAGTCTTTTTAGATGTATCTGGACAGATACATGAATGGGCAGGAAGAAAAGAGATTCAGAAGCTTAGAAAATAGGCGACATGTTTAGAGAGAGGATCTGGATCGGCGCAGGCTTGGAGGGCCGAAGGGCCTGTTCCTGTGCTGTAATTATCTTTGTTCTTTGTTCTTTGTTCTTTCGTGCGTCCCTCAGCACGTAGTCCTGGACCTCGGAATGTGCCAGTCTGCAACATTCGATCGTGGACAACTCTTTGCTCTGGAAGACCAGCAAGTTTCGGGCAGACTAAAGGACGTCTTTCACTGAATTGATAGTGTTCCAGCAGCAGTTGATGTTTGTCTCAGTGTGCGTCCCTGGGAACAGCCGTAGAGCACAGACTCCTGAGTTACCGAGCTGCTTGGGATGAACCTCGACAAAAACCACTGCATCGCTTCCACACCTGCTTTGCAAAGACACATTTCAGAAGGAGGTGGGCCGAGCAGTCTGCAGAGACTTGTTTCTGGCAGCTCTGAGAGCATCTAGATGTTGTTAGCTGGGTCCTGGTTTGTAGTTCATGAGGGCTCTCCTCTTAGTTACAATAACTGACTCTATTTCAGTCCAATAAGCCTCAAACCAGTCAGCATTCCTCCCATCTCTTTTCCCATACACAGTGAGTGCAGAGTTATAGATGGTGGTGTGCAGATGATTCCACTTTGACACTGCACTGAGGCCTTGAGCATTGTTGTTTGAAAGAGCCTGATCGAGGATGTTGAGGAACTCCTGGGTCCTTTCTGGATCAGTGGTTCGGCAAGTGTTGATCAGAGGACGACCTTTCTTCATGGATGGATGAAGCTTCCTTGTCTGAAGCCTGACCTTGTTACACACCAGGGAGTGGTCAGTGTCACAGTCAGCGCTGTGATAGCTGTGCATGATGAGGACACTGCTGAGGGTGGTACGTCTGGTGATGATAAGGTCTAGCTGGTGCCAGTGGCGTGATCTCGGATTTTTCCAGGACACCTTGTAGCACAGCTTGACCTGGAAGTAGCTGTTCATCACACAGAATCCATGGTGACAGCATAGCTCCAGCAACCTCTGTCCATTTTTGTTGATCTTGCCAATCCCCTGGTGCCCTAAGCTCATTGGCCAAGCTATAGTCAGTATCCAAGTTTGCGTTGACGTCTCCTAGAAGGTACAGTCCCTCAGTGCTGGGAATTCTACTGATGGCAGTGTCAAGTGTCACATAGAATTGATCCTTGACATCTGGGGTGGAGGTGAGTGTCGGCACATAGATGCACATGACATTAACTGGGCCCGCGCTTGTTGACAACTGAAGAGTAAGAAGTCTCTCTGAGCCTACTGCGGGTGGTTCACTCATCGCAAGTAGCATGTTATTTACTGTGAAACCCACTCCATGCTCACGAGTTGCCTCTTGGGCTTTCCCCTGCCAGAAGAAGGTGTAGTGTTTCTCTTTGAGGGATCCACTTTGAACGAGTCTAGTTTCTTGCAGAACAGCAGTGTCCACATTGAGTCTTGTGAGTTCTTTGTCCATCACAGCTGTCTTGTGTGTGTCATCAACCTGCAGAAGGTTGTCGGTAAGGCCAGGACACATGGTCCTTACATTCCAGCTTGTGATGCGAAGGACTGGTGTCTTCTGTGTTGAGTTTGTCTTGCCTGATGCATAGATTATCGATCCACCTGTTGAGAGATGACTCTCTAAGCTCCAAGCACCCATTGAAGCAAGCAGGTCGTGGCAGGATAGCAACTAACTGACTGGGGGCTGCCCAGCTTGGAGTACATGGTAGTTATCCAATGAGGTCTGATGATGTCTCCCACTGTCGGAAGTAACCCCTGGTGCTCATACTCTACACCAATTGAATGAGAGCTTATAATCGGTAACTGTTTCTTCCCATGTTGCGTTAATGTTTAACCACAAAGCTGGAGTGTCCTCTCCTGGGCAAATAGTATGGAGACCCTGAGCATCAGGACCCCCTGTCAGCATTGCTGGTATTGTCCAAAGGAAAGGGAAAATCCAGTACTGTTTGGTACCAGCTCTGCTACAGGAGTTGCTGGAAAACTGCCTGATAAGTAACAGGTAACGGCCTCCAGGACTCCACTCCGGATTTACTGTCCAGGTTTACTCCCTAACCCTGCTTTTCTCTCAAGACACCCAAAGAGAAGTGAGACTTTTTGCCCATCGATGGGGCTCTGTTTCCTGGCATCAGGATGGAACCGCAAGCCAGTGGGCCTGCATGACATGCACAAGGATATCACACACTGCCCCATCCCTGTGACAGCTCAGAGAGAGACCCTGATGATAATGCACCCCACAGGAACATCACAAACAGCCCCCACCCTAAAACAGCTCAGGGTCAGACACTGCACACACTACAACAACAGTGACATTACTGTATTAGTCCCTCCATTCTGAAAAACAAGCATTCAGCCTACTTTATGCTTTCTGTCCCTCAGCAAGTTTTGTATCTACACTGCCACTGCCTCTTTAATCCCATCTGCTCCAATTTTGTTAACAAGTCTATTTTATGGTACTTTTTCAAACACAATTTTGAAGTCCAGACACACACCATCAACCTCACCACCCTGGTCAACTCTCTGTGAAACTTCATCAAAGAAATTAATTCATTATTTCAGACACAATCTTCTGTTAACCAATCTGTACTGGCTGTCATTTATTAGCCCATGTTCGACCAAGTGACAGTTAATTTTCTCCTGGATAATTGTCTCTAAAATTTTCCCCACCACCGTCTTTAGACGAACTGGTCTGTCGTTCCTGGGTTTATCTCCCTTTTTAAACAGGGCTGTAAAATTAGCAATCCTTGCAGACTTATCTTTCAGTTCTGGAAAGTCTATTGTGGACAATCTCTTTGGGCATGACTTTAACCAATTAAGGCAACAGGATAATTGATTAATAAGTCCTGAACATTTATTGAGAGGAAAATAGTACTTAATAATTGAAAGTAAAATTATATTTAACAAACTTGGACAATATAACTTTACAGCTCTAGCAGGTGTGTGGACTGGTCGAGCTTGGTCTCAGAGTGTCACGGTCCTCTTTGTCCAGCCTAGATCCCTCGTCAGGTGGAGAACTTGGTTGATGATCTGAGCCTTTACCCCTGAGATCTTCTAGTGTTCCTGCACACTGAAAGCTTACAAGATCCCTACTTTTAACCCCTGGATGGCCATCACACCACCATGTAAAATAATAATTGCTCCTATCTGTTGCTAGGTACATTTAATTAGTTCTTAATGATGTCTTCCACTAAGAGCCACCTGTCCTCAGAATCTCAGACATGAGTACAATGGAGTGGTTTCACACTGTCGCCCAATCTGATCTGAAACAAGTTTCCTATTCATTAAATCGAGACTCCTGAAGGTCACGATGTACCATACCATGGGTTTTATCAGGGGTCCTAGAAAGGTCCATTGTTTGAATACATTTCGCTGAAACTGCCCTTTCCCACAAAGACACAGAAACTCACAGTAATTAGATTGAACTAACTTTAAATGAAAACCCATTCTCTCTAAAATGATTATTGATTCATTAATTATAACTCAATCATGGTTCATTACTTTTACAATCATCTGTTTCAGGATGGGTAGCTACCCATTAATTACACAGGATATAAACGTTAGTACTGAACACAAAATGGCTCCTTTGGTCATGTGTTAATTATAAAATAGCTTTCTTAACCTTGTTAGTTATTACAATGGATACATTATAAAAACGGTCAAGTTCAACTGATATCAAACTACCCAAGCTTACCTCCATCCTCCAATCCTCTGGCATCATTCCCATATTCAAGGAGGATTGAAAGATTGTGGTTCGAGTCTCCGCTATTTCCACCCTGACTTCCCTCAGCAACCCAGGATTCAGCCCATCCAGACCGGGTGACCTTTCTACTGTGAACACTGCCAACCTTGTAATTGTCTCCTCTTTATCTATTTTCATCCCCTCCAAATTCTCCACAACCTCCTCCTTTACTGTGACATTTGCAGCATCCACTTATTTTGTGATGACAGATGAAATGTACTTAATTGGTACCTCAGCCACACCCTCTGCCTCCACAGGATCTCTAATTGACCCACCCTTTCATTGACTGTCCATCTGTTGGCAAAAGACTTCAGTGTTCCCAGTCATGTGACCTGCTAATCTTTTCTCATGCACTCTCTTGCTGATCTCATTTCCTTTTTCAGCTCTCCTCTGCACTTTGTGCAATCTGCTTGTTTCTCGACTGCACATGAATCCTCACATGATTTGCAAAAACCCACACGGCCACCGGGAGAACCTGCAAACTCAGCACAGGCAGTACCCAGTAACAAACCCGGGTCGCTGGAGCTGTGATGTTGCGGTGTTAACCACTGCACCACTGTGCCACCCTAAAATCTGACTTTGGTGGGACGCGAACCCACAACCTTTCAATATCATTTTTCTCATCATTTAGAAGTCCAACACACTATCCATTGCGCCACAGAGCCACCTTTTTATTGCATGGATGTTACTTGCCACTTATCAGCCCAAGCCCAATATGGTCCCGGTCTCTCCAAATGTGGACATGGACTGCTTTAGTATCTGAGGAGTTGCTAATGCGACTGAACATTTTGCAATCATCAGTGAACATCCCCACTTCTAACCTTATGATACAGGGAAGGTCACTGATGAAGCAGCTGAAGATGGTTGGGGCCTAGGACGTGACCCTGAGGAAATCTTGAGCAATGTTCTGGGACTGATATGATTGGCCACCAACAACCATCACCATATTCCTTTGCGCGAGGTATGACTCCAACCAGTGGAGAGTTTCCCCCTGATTGACATTGACTTCAATTTTGCAAGGGCTCCTTGATGCCCTTGGCAAGAACAGTCAATGTTACCTCACCTCACCTCCTGAATTCAGCTCTTTTGCCCATATTTTGGCCAAGGCCATATAAAGTTCAGGAACTGAGTGGCTCTGGCGGAACCCAAACTGAGCATCGGTGAGCAGGTTATGACTGTGTAAGTGCTGCTTGATAGCACTGCCAACGACACCTTCCATCACTTTACTGATGATCAAGAGAAGGCTGATGGGGCAGTAATTGACAGGGTTGGATTGTCCTGCTTTTTGTATACAGGACATACCTGGGCAATTTTCCACATTGCCGGTTAGATGCCAGTGTTGTAGCTGTATTGGAACATCTTGGCTAGCGGCGCGGCTAGTTCTGGAGCACAAGTCTTCAGCACTACAGCTGGGATGTTGTCAATATCCAGTGCCTTCAGCCATTTCTTGATATCATGTGGAGTGAATTGGATTAGCTGAAGATTCGCATCTGTGATGCTGGGGACATCAGGAGGAGGCCAAGATGGATCATCTACTTGATACTTCTGGCTGAAGATGGTTGTAAATGATTCAACCTTGTATTTTGCACTGATATACTGGTCTCCCCTATCATTAAGGATGGGGATATTTGTGGAGCCTTGACCTCCTGTGAATTGTTTAATTATCCACCACCATTCAGGACTGGATGTGGCAGGACTGCAGAGCTTTGATCTGATCTGTTGGTTGTGAGATCACTTAGCTCTGTCTATTGCATGCTGCTTCCACTGTTTGACATGCAAGTAATCCTGTGTTGTAGCTTCACCAGGTTGACACCTCATTTTTAGGTCTGCTTGGTGCTGTTCCTGACATGCCCTCCTGCACACTTCATTGAACCACTATTGCTCCCTTGGCTTGATGGTAATGGTAGAGTGAGGGATATGCCAGGCCATGAGGTAACATATTGTGTTTAAATACAATTCTGCTGCTGCTGATGGCCCACAGTGCCTCATGGATGCCCAGTTTTGAGCTGCCAGATTCCTTTGCGCTAGGTATGACTCCAACAAGTGGAGAGTTTCCCCCTGATTGACATTGACTTCAATTTTGCAAGGGCTCCTTGATGCCCTTGGCAAGAGCAGTCACTGTTACCTCATCTCACCTCCTGAATTCAGCTCTTTTGCCCATATTTGGGCCAAGGCCATAATGAGGTCAGGAACTGAGTGGCCCTGGCGGAACCCAAACTGAGCATCGGTGAGCAGGTCCTCAGAAATAATTGGAAAAAAGTTCCGAAGGAATTCTAAGTGTCTGGTGCTTGATAGCACTGTTGATGAGATCTTCCATCACTTTGCTGATGATTGGTAGCAGACTGATGGGGCGGCAATTGGTCAGATTGGATTTGTCCTGATTTTTTTTACGGACAGGGCACACCTGGGCAATTTTCCACATTGTCCAGTAGATGCCTGTGTTGTAGCTCTACTGGAACAGCTTGGCTGAGGGCGCAGCTAGTTCTGGAGCACAAATCTTCGGTACTGGAACCGGGATATTGTTAGGGCCCATAGTCTTTGCTGTATCGAGTGACTTCAGCTGTTTTTTTACTATCATGTGGAGTGAATCGAATTGGCTGAAGACTGGAAACTGTGATGCTGGGGACCTCAGGAGGCTGAGATGAATCATCCACTGAGCAATTTCTGACAGAAGATTGTTAGAAATGCTTCAGCTTTGGTTCCAGCATCATTGAGGATGGGGATGTTTTTGGAGCCTCCTCATCTCATCTGTCCACCTCCATTCATGACTGGATGTGGTAGGACTAAGGACCTGTGATCTGATCGTGAGGGAGAAATCTGTGCGTGGAGTGGTGGGATCTATGGAGAGTGACCTGAAGAGGGTGTCCGAGCCTGGAGTGGTGGGATCGATGGAGAGTGATCCTGACGAGTGTGTGTAAACCTGGAATGGAAGCTTTCTGTGGAGGTGCAGGAGTAGGCCATTCAGACCCAGTATTTTATAAAGGTTTATCATAACTTATTTACTTTTACTCTATGCCTCTATTAATAAAGCCAAGTGTCCTGTTTGCTCTTTGAAGCCTTTTCAAACCTTCTAAGATTGGTGTACATTGTCACTTTGTTCCTGCATCCACTTTAGAATAGTACCATTTCATTTATATGGCCTCTCCTTATTCTTCCTCCCAAATTGTATCTCTTCACAATTCTCTGTGTAAATTTTATCTGCCATGTGAAAGCCCATTTTACCAGTTTTTTGAAGTTCCCCTGAAGTGTGTTATTATCACTGGCACAGGATGAAATTCCCGAGCATTCTTTGATGCTCTCGCCATGGAAAGAGCAATCTTACACGTTAGTTCAAATGTAGGATTTTGTGTGTTTAGTATCTTTTCTCATCCACCAATATAAGCACAAATCTGTCTCATAATGCACGGTCTAAGAATGTGCCAAAGTTGCAATGTAGTGATAAATTCTTCATGCCACAATGTACTCACCAACTGTTTCACTACTTTTCTGCTTTCTGGTTCCAAATTTGTAGCTTGCCGTGATCTCTAGTGGCTTAGGGTTAAAATGTTCCTCCAACTTGGTGATGATTGTTTTGAATGGCACATCTTTTGCCTTGATGGGAGCAGGAAGCTTTGTTAGAATGTCATGCACTTCCAGGCTAATTTCCATTCGCAAAATTCTTTCTTGCCCTCAAGAATTGCCTTATTCTGAGTCTTGACCTCTTTATTTTCATCTTCACATTCCAATATGTTATTAGCTCTGAAAAACATGTCCATTCTTTCAATATATCAACTAAATCGTTCTCGAGCCCTTTCATATGTTCCTAGCCTTCCGATGTATCCCATAGGTTCAGCCATATTGTCCCAAATAATAATTTTTAATGTGATGCACACTAATACCCTGCAACATCTCATTCAACTGAGGAGACAGTGTGTGGCCCAGGCTTCACACAATCCACCCAAATTCTCCACCATCCGAACAGGTAGGTCACCAGGAGCTTTCTGATCTTGTTCACTTCAGTCTCTGCTGCTGTTTGCTGCCTATATTTACAAACTTTTATCTCATCCTCATCACCATTTTCTCAAAGATATTCAGGGGGCATCAGCAGAGAAAATATACACCAAGCGTGGCAAGTGCAAGGAATTGTTTATTTACATCATTAGATCATGAATATAATATACAAATACATTACCTGTGTGAGTCACATCTCGATCACTGATACTTTTACACCAGATGTGTCTGAATAAATGGAACCTCATCACAATATACACTGTCACCTTTCAATGTTTAGTGGAAAGGTTTGATGGCTTGATATGTGTGGTTTCCACATTAATGTGTTTGTACAAAGTTCGGAGCAAGACGGAGATATGAATAATTTATTGGGAAATCTTTAAGCACATCTCCATGTCTCTCACTCACAAAGATCTGCAAACACATGGATTCAGAAAGAACCTGAGTGCAAAATCAACAGAAAAGACACAGCTAGAGAGACTTGCAATAACCTATAGCTCACAAAAGCACAAGCTTTTGTTTGTAGCAGTCAGTGTATTTTACCTTCTGGAGTGAGCAGCTGATAAAGTTAGTCTGAAGAAGTGTCAAGGAAGGAGAGAAGACCACAACCCAGCTTGTTTTGCAGCAAATCTTTAAAAGACTGTGAGAAGTTCACCTTGTCAATTCATCTCATCTCCTGTCTTTGAAGAAAGCCTGCTAAAATTAATTCTCAACACTGCCTCTAAAAAACTGTTCTAAAAGACCCTAGTGGCCTGTCTACGGATACTCGGAAATTCGACTTTACACCAGTTTTGGAACAACATATCTCATCTGCTGTTTTGTTCAGAAATGAGCAAGTAATCAGTCCAAGTGTTTTTTTTTGTCTTTAACAGAGCTCTGAATTGTAAAAAATAATCCCTTTTATTTTTTTCAGTTAACCGGTGGATGTGTGTGTCCGTGTGTGAGGCTGAGGTAAGAAAGGGACTTGAAAAGTCAGTTAAGATAAAAAGGGAACTTTTAAAATTTCCACCTGAGTATTTATACTTTAATTCATGACGAGTTAAATCTTGTTCGATAAGAAACTGATAATTTTGTTGTTCATTAAAGAAACCTGGTCAGTGTCTTCTATTCTGTGAAAAATAGAGTACATGATTGACTCCATCAGTAAGTGGGAAAAGTTAACATTTTTGTTGTGACCTGTGGAAAAGTGGTATAAGAATAAATAGTAACCACCTCTGATTTCAATTGTAGTGCCATTTGTAAACTGGCTCTGTAGCTTAGCTGGTTAAAGCACCTATCTAATAAACAGGCGATTGTGGGTTCAACTTCCAGCCGTGCCTTATTTCACATTAGTGATGGGCTTTATCTGTTTCCATATCAACATTTACATCATTATCATGTGAACTTTAACTTCGAATTCAAATTTCATGATGAGTTTCAGTCACAGGAAAAAACAGCCTTTGTGAAGGATATGAGTTTGGAATGGCTGTTCCTCCTTGGACAGAAATTCAGTGCTGATAGTCCAAAGGCAACTTCTTTGATAGAAATTTGTTCACAGTTGCATTCAACCTGGAAAACAGCTCGACATTAATCTCACTGAAGGAAAGTGTGACCATGTTGTATGTTTCAAAGTGTTTGTGTCATTGTGTGTTGCTTGTAACTGAGACTGGGACATGACATAAGCAGGAGGATTGATCCAAGGTTTGGAATATTAGTCAATCAGGAACAAGAAAAATCAAAGGAACCAAATAAGAAAACCTATGTCTCGTGGTTACCGAGAGACAGTGAGAAGATATTAAATCTTGTTCTACTCAATACAGCTGTGATTAACATTGACCTTTTCTGCCTTTTATCAACAGTATTTGAAGGGTCTCGGTAACAATGTTCAGTGTTGATGAGAGTGGGGTCTGGGTGAGCAGCTGCTGAGTGTGACAGGGTCAGGACTGGATGCAGGAAGTTCTCTGACAGTCTCTCTCTCTCTCTCTCTGATGGGATTGAGTTGATTTTTAACTGGCGGCTGTTGATGTTTCAATAAATGAAGGAAGTTCCCTCCAACCATTTTATTTTGACTTTCAGTGTAATATAAGGATGTAAAGGGTTAATGCTGAAGACACAGTGGTGCAGTGGTTAACACCGCAGCCTCATAGATCCATGAACCCGGGTTTGACTCTGGGTACTGCCTGTGTGGAGTTTGCAAGTTCTCCCTGTGACCGTGTGGGTTTTTGCCGGGTGCTCTGGTTTCCTCCCACAGCCCAAGACTTGCAGGTTGATAGATAAATAGGTCATTGTAAATTGCCCCCAGTGTAGGTAGGTGGTAGGGAATATGGGATTATTGCAGGGTTAGTATAAATGGGTGGTTGGTGGTCGGTACAGACTTGGTGGGCCGAAGGGCCTGTTTCAGTGCTGTATCTCTGAATAAAAAATAAAATAAACAGTGGGAACAACCCCTCCCACTGTCAGAGTGATGATGTCACATGACATGAGGTTTGGGAGAAGAGAGAGCAGCACCAAGGATGCTAGTTTAGGAGGCTTGATGAGTACGTATCTAGTATTGTGTAAATTAGAAAAGAGTTCTTAGTCCATTCAGCAGGAAGTGTGTCCAGAAAATATCAAGAAACTCACAATTTTATTATTCAGGAGTTGGAACACAGATATTAACTCCAAGTGACAGTACTGGGTTCATTTAACAAAAGAAGAGAATAATATTACTCACTGATTGAAATCCCCCAGTGAGGAGACAGTTAAACAGGTGATCTGTTGGGCCATCCTTCGATCCAAGGTTTTGACAGCATTTAATCTCCCTTTTTGATGAAATTCTGTTATTTGCAACTTTTTTATCCAGCTTTGATGGTCGAGTGAAAAAACTGAAAAAGTGAACAATTCCATCCTTTCTTTTCTTCCTTCTTTCAATCAGTTTCTCTTTTCTGTCCCAGATCAATATAATGATGAGAATCCCAATTTAATCTGCTGTTTCTGCTGTTTTATCCATTCCAATCAAAATTCAACATTCCAATCAAATCAATTTGTTATTCCACAGTGTCTCTCCATGTGTTTTATTCTGTTGTATTCTCTCACAGTCTGTTTTATGATCAACATTACATCTCACTCTCTGTTCTGGTGAAGATCAGAAGCAGTGATATCCGTTTGCACCACCCACCAAGTCGGCCTGAGGCTGTGCCTCACCGATCATGTGAAGTTAGGAACATAGAAACATAGCTCATCGCCAGAACTTTCAAATAAGCACCAAGATGCAGCTTGGCTGGTGGTGAGAAGGGCCCTCCCTGTCAGATCTTTCCTGCATGCCCAGAATCTCACAGCCTCCACACGCTGCCCTTGAGGTGGCTGTGGTGGGGAAGGGACAGTTGCCCACCTCCTTCTGGAATGTGCCTTTGCAAAACACGTGTGTTTAGTTTAGATAGTTTAGAGATGCAGCACTGAAACAGGCCCTTCGGCCCACCGAGTCTGTGCCGACCATCAATCACCCATTTTTACTAATCCGACACTAATTCCATATTCCTAACACATCCCCACCTGTCCCTATATTTCCCGACCACCTACCTATACCAGGGGCAATTGCTGATGGCCAATTTCCCTATCAACCTGCAAGTCTTTGGCATGTGGGAGGAAACCCACGCAGACACAGGGAGAACTTGCAAACTCCACACAGGCAGTACCCAGAATTGAACCCGGGTCGCTAGAGCTGTGAGGCTGCGGTGCTAACTACTGCGCCACTGTGCCGCCGAAGAGTGTGGAAAGAGATGCAGTGGTTTTTGTCGAGGTTCATCTCAAGCAGCTCTGGAACACAGGAGTCTGTGTTCGACGGGCTGTTCCCAGGGACACACACCGAGATAGACATTAACTGCTGCTGAATGACCATCAATTCAGTGAAAGACGCTCTTTGGTCTGCTCGAAACTTGCTCGTCTTCCAGTGGAAAGAGTTGTCCACGACCGAGTGTTGCAGACTGGCACATTCCGAGGTCCAGGACTACATGCTGTGGGGCGCACTAAAGCTTGGGGCAGCCGCTGCAAAGTCTCAATGGGGAAAGACCACTGTGTAAGGTCCTCCCACCAAAATGAACTGAGAGGCTGGACCCATGGGAAACCCCTCGGGCTGTATACACCAAATATGGGTTTGCTGTAAAATGTACATGGTATGGAAAATGGAATGGAAGGGTTGTCAAAGTCGAGGAAGGAGAGTTACTCCATCTACATCAACAAAGTGATGAAGCAGGTTCACCCCAACACCACCATCTCCTCCAGGGCCATGAGCATCATGAATTCGTTGGTGAACGATATTTTGAATTTATGGCTTTTAATGTTAAATATTTTTCCGGCGGATTGTGATTCCATTTTTGAATCGTTTTTCTATCCGGTGGTAAGTTTCTGGGAAATGCAGTTTCACGACCCAGCAGAATATTTGTCTCCCGATTCACTGTTTGTGATTTAAACTGAACACTGCTCCCTGATCCTTTGTCGTTTTCTGGTCTGACCCGTTCATGTTCCGCCTCTTCCCAGACTGTGGTCAGTAAGAGCTGATTTAAAGGGAATGGCTCAGTCTTCAGTCACTCATTTCTCTTTTTCCAGTTTGTTTACTTATTGGGGAATATTAATTCATTAACCGTAAACCGCTGGGAGTGTAACAACCTTAATGTCACTTTTACTTCTTACACCAGAAGTTTGGGCTCAGGTTTAGCTCCCTTGGCAGCTCCTGTCGCCAGGAATCAATCTATAATCTGTGATGTGTTTTCTTTACACAGATTGAGCTGGAATGTGTCCCGTCACAGAATGCTGTGAATGAGGCTTTATACCCGCCCGTTACAGACAGTGTCAAATCGAAGGGACAATAAACCCGAATACAGACCGGATTTTAAAAGCAAGTCATAGAGTCATAAAGTTATACAGCACAGAAACAGGCCCTTCAGCCCATCGTGTCTGTGCCGGCCATCAAGCACCTAACTATTCTAATCCCATTTTCCAGCACTTGGGATGTAGCCTTGTATCCTATGGCATTTCAAGTGCTCATTGAAATACCTCTTAAATGTTGTGATGGTCCCTGCCTCTACCACCTCTTCAGGTAGTGTTTTCTAGATTCGAACCACCCTCTGAGTGAAAGAAAATGTCCTCAAATCCCCTCTAAACCTCCTGTCCCTTATCTTAAATCTATGCCCCCTGGTTATTGACCCCTCCGCTAAGGGAAAAAGTTTCTTCCTATCTAAACTATCAATGCTCCTCATAATTTTGTATACCTCAATCATGTCCCCCCTCAGCCTTCTCTGCTCTAAGGAAAACAACCCTAGCCTTTTCAGTCTCTATTCATAGCTGAAATGCTCCAGCCCAGGCAACATCCTGGTGAATCTCCTCTGTACCCTCTCTGGGGCAATCACATCCCTCCTATAGTGTGGTGCCCAGAACTGGACACAGTACTCCAGCTGTGGCCTAACTCGCATTTTATACAGCTCCATCATAACCTCCCTGCTCTTATATTATATGCCTCGGCTAATAAAGGCAACTATCCCATATGCCTTCCTAGCCAGCTTATCGAGCTGTGCTGCTGCCTTCAGTGATCATATGACAAGTACACCAAGGTCCGTCTGACCCTCTGTACTTCCTAGTGTCCTACCATCCATTGTATATTCCCTTGCCTTGTTAGTCCTCCCAAAATGCAAGGCCTCACACTTCTCAGGATTGAATTCCATTTGCTACTGCTCCGCCCATCTTACCAGCCCATCTATATTGTCCTGTAATCGAAGGCTTTCCTCCTTATTATTTATGATACAACCAATTTTCATGTCATCTGCAAACTTACTTATCATACCTGCTGTATTCACTTCTAAATCATTAATGTCCACTAAAAACAGCAAGGGTCCCAGCACCGATCCCTGGTCACAGTCTTCCACTCGCAAAAACAACCCTTGACCATTACCCTCTGCCTCCTGCCACTCAGATAATTTTGAATCAAATTTGCCCAATTGGCCTGTATCCCATGGGCTCTTACCTTCTTAACCAATCTCCCATGTGGGACTTTATCAAAAGCCTTCGTGACGTCCATGGAGACTATATCAACTGCTTGACCCTGCAGTGGCCAGCACCGCAGCCTCACAGCTCCAGGGACCTGGGTTCGATTCTGGGTACTGCCTGTGTGGAGTTTGCAAGTTCTCCCTGTGTCTGCGTGGGTTTTCTCCGGGTGCTCCGGTTTCCTCCCACAAGCCAAAAAGACTTGCAGGTTGATAGGTAAATTGGCCATTATAAATTGTCACTAGTTTCGGTAGGTGGTAGGGAAATATAGGGATAGGTGGGGATGTTTGGTAGGAATATGGGATTAGTGTAGGATTGGTATAAATGGGTGGTTGATGTTCGGCACAGACTCGGTGGGCCGAAGGGCCTGTTTCAGTGCTGCATCTCCAATCTAATACACATCTAGTCACCACCTCGAAAAATTCAATCAGGTTAGTTAGAAACGCGCTCCCCCTGACAAAGCCATGCTGACTATCCCTGATTAATCACTGCCTCTCCAAGTGGAGATTAATCCTGTCCCTCAGAATTTTTCCCAATATAGTTTCCCTACCACTGATGTTAGACTCACCGGCCTGTAATTACCTGGTTTATCCCTGCTACCCTTCTTGAATAAAGGAACCACATTTGCTGTCCTCCAATCTTCTGGTACCTCTCCTGTGGCCAGAGAGGATTTGAAAATTGGTGTCAGAGTCCCTGCTATTTCCTCCCTTGCCTCACATAATAGCCTGGGATACATCTCATCTGGGCCTGAGGATTTATCCACTTTTAAGCCCACTAAAACAGTTAATACTTCCTCCCTTTTAATGCGAATATGTTCAAGTATATCACAATCCCCCTCCCTGATCACTACACCTACATTGTCCTTCTCCATAGTGAACACAGATGAAAAGAAATCATTTAAAACATCACCTATGTCCTCCGTTCTCCCACACAGGTCTGCTCCACTCCCGGAAGGTGAGTGACTGGGCCGCGATCCTTGGGCATACTTTATCAGCTCCACTCTCGGTGTTCTCCCCACAGGTCTGCTCCTCTCTGCTCTGTTCCCGGAAGGAAACTAAGTCTGGTATCTGTGACGGACAATGAAGAGAAACACAATATCAGGAGAGAGTGAAATACATTTTACTCTTTAGACGGTAATATTTATTATATTTCAGCTGTTCCTTGTTTTACCAATATTTTGGCGGTCTTTTCAGATTTGAGAATGGATTTCAGCTCTGACAATTTGTCATTCACCACCCCATTTTCTCATTGCCCTTTGATGATTGGCGAAATAGCAGCTACCTGATTGGTGACATGAACCAGCCAATGAGATTCAGCAGACAGTAACCAATCAGAAGTAGCCGGACTGCATTCCTCCAGCAGGTAAAGCAGGGAAGTGCGGGAGGAATTCCTCACTCTTTGTGAAAGTATTTGTGAGATTGTGGAAATGTCTGGAAGAGGTGCAGGGGAGAGACCATGATCCTGTCTCAGGTAAGTATTTGAGTAAAATGGCCGAAACCAATTCTGTAACTTCAGGCCAGGGAGTGTGTAACACCGTTCGGGTGGCAGTGAAGGATAAGGAAGGAGATGCACCGGTTGATCGTACCTTCTTCATTAAGAAAATCCTTATTGATTGCTGTGGATTCCAAGCTGTAAACATCTTCTGCCTGCAGGACTTCCCCAGCAGTGGATATTTTGACGTGACGTTCAAGTACGTGGCGGATGCATCAAGTTCCTGAAGGTGTTCAAGGAGAAGGGAAACCAGGCGCCGCTGTCGATCCTCACAATGGAGCCGCTCTTCACACTACCATTCGCAACGTGACCAGGTGGTGAGAAGCCACCTCTACAACCCCCATGTTCCTGTCGTGGATGAACTCACCTTCCTCACCAGGTATGTTGAGGTGGCCGGCGGCAGCACTGATGTCAAGGAACCATTTGGGAATTGGACCAGCTAGCGGCAGGTCAAGGTGACCTTGAAGGTCGATGCCAACGGAGCCATCATCCATCCTCCCTCCAGCTTCGCTTTCGGGGGAAGTCGAGGCTTCATGGTCTATGCGGAGCAGCCCAGAGTTTGTCGTACCTGCGGCAAATCTGGTCACGTGGCAGCTAACTGCAGCACAGTCGTCTGCAAGAACTGCAAGAAGGAAGGCCATCACACCAAGGACTGTAAACAGAGTAAGTACTGCAACCTGTGAGGTGGGGCAGGCCACCTCTACAAAACCTGCCCAAACGCTGCCTCAGTTATGCTCAGGCAGCAAGGACCAAGGAAAGACCGGGTTAAGGAATGGTGAACATGTCTGGTTCTGGGAGGGAAACAAGCAATCCTCCCCACAGCGATGAAAGTCTATCTGAGAAAGAGAAGAAAGGGGAGGCAGCTGCAACCAGTGACCCAACACCTACTCCGTGCCTGGAAACTCCTCCTCTACAGACAGAATTAATGGAGGAGGAGGCAGCAGATGGACAAACAGGTCAGTGGCAGGTGGTACAAAGGAAGACCACAAAGAAAAAAGCTCCAAAAAAAGAACAGGTCACCACCCAAACCAGTGGCAAGAGGAGGCTACCGTCTGAGACAGACTACAGCAGCTCCTCCTCACTGGACGAGGAAGGGCCGGAACGATGGCACCTCCAAAAGAAGCAGCAGAACTCAAAGGAGCTGGAAGATAACGCCCCCCAGCTCCGGGGCACTGGAAGCTGTGACACGCCCAGCGCACCCCAAACCAAAAGAATGGAACCCAAGGAGATGCTCAGTGCACCCCAGCTCCGGGAGACCGAGAGCAGCAAAGTGTCCTGCGCACTCCAGCTCCGGAAGTCAGGAACAGTGATGTCTTCGAGGAGGGACCGAGGGGAAAGACACCAACAGCAGAGGACAACCCAAGCCTTGCTGCCAACAAGACCCGTCCCCCACCTGCCGATGTCACCCCAGTGGAACAAAACCCTCATGAATAACCATGAGGGGTTTCTGGGCTCAACGAATGTGAAACAGTTTGCGTACACTATGGGTATGCAGGAACATACTCAAGGACTGAGACTAGCAAGGACACCTGGTGTGGTAAGCAACACCCAACTTTATAGTGGATATAAAGAATGCTTCGATTAACATGCATTGTGTTAAATCCACCACGTGATGTGTTTCAACCTTGGGTGACTTCGCAAAGGTCAAAGCCGGCATACTGTTTTGTCAGGAGTGTGGAATCCTGCACCGCAGCACTTACAGGCAAAGGTCACGATGGTGATCCCACGGGCCATCGATCTGGTTCAGAGGAAATGATTCCTGTTCCTCCGGCCTGGGGATTCTGCTGTGGGGAGGCAATTTAACCATCTCTGAAGTTAAGATGCTGGTGGACGGTCGCCTTCTCGTAGCAGATGTAATGTACAACAATGCTCCGCTCCAGTTAAGCAACGTATATGCCCCGGTCCAATACAGTGAGTGGCTGATCATCCTCCAGCAACTCACACTGCTGCTGGCGACATCCAGGCCGGTCATTCTTGGAGGTGACTTCAACTGCATCATTGATGCAGCTGGACGATCTGGCAGTGACGACAGAAAACTGGACGCTCCGCCCAGAATCTTAAATGAAACAGTAAAAAATGCCAAACTGCACAATGTCTTCAGCAAACCTGCAGACAGAGAGCAGCGTAGATACACATGGTCAAGATTGGACGGGTCTGCCCATTCCAGGATTGACTTCCTGTATGTGTCCCCTGCTTTCACGGTCAGATCCACCAACGTCAAGCCGGTGTTCTTCTCCGACCACTGCCTCTTACTGGTTGACTGTCACTTACAGGATGACCAGCGGGTTGGCAGGGGGACATGGAAGCTCAATGCTACACTGCTAACCTCAGAGAACATTGAGCAACTCAAAGGAGATTGAAAAAGTTGGAGAACAGTGAGACCCTCTTTGAGTATCCGGTGCACTGGTGGGATGCGATCAAGGTGAATATCAAGAGGTTCTTTATCTCCAAAGGTGTTCAGAGGGCGAGAGAGACAAAGGGAAATGTCCCAACTCCAGAAAAGAATGCAAAATCTGCTCCGGCTGCAGTCGATGGGGGTCGAGGTCAAGGAGGATCTCCAAGAGGTGAAGAGCCAGCAGGCCTCGCTCTTTGCCACGGAGGCCTCCAAGATCATCTTCCGGTCCAGAGTCCGCTCCATTGAGCAGGATGAGACGTGCTCGCGTTTCTTCTTCCAAAAGGTACACACAAAGAGCTCTGTGATCAGCAGCCTGAAGGAAGAGGAAGGCTCGGTCACAACTTCACAGTCCGACATTCTAAGGATTAGCAAATCCTTGAATGCTGGGCTGCACGACGTGAAGTCTAAGGACAGCACGTCCTCCCAGTCCTTCCTGTCATCTATCACAGAGGTCTTAGATGACAGCATGCAGGAGAATCTGGACAAATCACTAACTCTGGACAAGCTGACAAAGGCCATCAAGTCTTTTGAGACGAAGAAAACTCCCGGAAGCGACGGCTTACCAGTTGAGTTGTATTCGGCCCTGTGGTACTGGGTCAGCCCGGACCTGCTGGAAGTATACGAGAGTACGCTCCTGGCCGGCAGCATGTCAGAATCCATGAGGAAAGGCATCATCACCCTCATCTACAAGCAGAAGGGGGAGAGGGCAGAAAACAGAAATTGGCGGCCCATCTCACTGCTTAATGTATTAAGATTCTGTCCAAAGTCATCGCCAATCGAGTCAAGTCTGCTCTGGAGTTGGTGATTCACCCTGACCAGACCTGTACTGTACCCAGTAGGAAGATCTCTGATAGTCTCGTGCTACTCAGGGATACGATCGCCGATGTACGGGTCAGGAGGGTGGACACCTGCCTCATCAGCCTGGACCAGGAGAAGGCTTTTGACAGGATATCGCACACATACATGATGGATATGCTCTCCAAAATGGGGTTTGGGGAGGGAATCTGCAATTGGATCAAACTGCTCTACACAAACATCAGTAGCACAGTCCAAAAAATTGGGTGGGAATCAGAAAGTTTCCAATCAAATCTGGAGTCAGACAGGGCTTTCCTCTTTCCCCTGCCTTGTGTGTTTGCTGTATCGAACCCTTTGCTGAGTCTATTTGGAAGGATGCGGGCATAAGAGGGGTGACAATCCCAGGCAGTGGAGTCACTCAGGTCAAAGCCTCCCTGTCCATGGATGATGTTGCAGTATTCTGATCGGATCCGCTGTCCATTCACAAACTGATGAGCATCTGCGACCAGTTCGAACTGGATTCGGGAGCCAATGTTAACCATGGCAAAAGCGAGGCCATGTTCCTTGGAAACTGGGCTGACCGATCCTTTGTCCCCTTCACCGTCAGGTCAGACTACCTGAAGGTGCTGGGGATATGGTTTGTAAGGGCCGGGACGTGCACCAAAACCTGGGAGGAGCGAGTAGCCAGGGTACAACATAAACTGAGCAAGTGGGAGCAGCGATCTCTCTCTATTATGGGGAAGAACCTGGTCATCAGGTGCAAGGTGCTCACGTTGTTGCTGGAAGTGGCACAGGTCTGGCCCATACCCCACTCCTGTGCTGTGGCGATCACCCGAGCCAATTCCCGCTTTATCTGAAGACGTAAAATGGACAGGGTCCAGAGGGACACGATGTTCAAACCTCTGGATAAAGGCGAAAAAATGTACTCAACGTCGCCCTCAACCTGATGGCCACCTTAGTATGTGGCTGCATCAAGCTGTGCGTAGAGCCCCAGTATGCAAACACCAAGTGTCACTACGTGCTGAGGTTCTATCTGACCCCGGTGTTGCGAAGGATGGATCTGGTCACATTGCCACGGAACGCTCCATCCAGTTGGACTGTGCGTTTGTGGAAATGTTTGTGTGGAAAAACACCTTTGACCACCAATCCATCAGGCAGTGGTCTGCACGGAATGTCCTCAAGTATATTTTTGGAAAAGAAAAGTCTGGAAGAGGAAAGACCGGCGGAAAAGCTTGGTCCAAGGCCAAGTCTCGCTCCTCCCGGGCTGGTCTGCAGTTCCCGGTGGGCCGTGTACACAGGCTCCTGAGAAAGGGCAACTATGCTGAGCGTGTGGGTGCCGGAGCCCCGGTCTATCTGGCTGCTGTGCTCGAGTATCTGACCGCTGAAATCCTCGAGTTGGCCAGTAACGCGGCCCAGGACAACAAGAAGACCCGCATCATCCTCAGACACCTACAGATGGCCGTCCTCAATGACGAGGAGCTCACCAAGCTGCTGGGAGGGGTGGCCATCACTCAGGGCTGGGTGCTGCCGAATATCTAGGCCATGCTGCTGCCCAAGAAAACCAGCGCTCCGGGCACCAAAACCAAGGCAATCTGCCAGGATTTTATCAAATACCCAAAGGTTCTTTTCAGAGCCACCCACAGTATCATTCTTGTAAATCTCCTCTGTACTCTCTCCACAGCAATTATGTCCTTTCTGCAATGTGATGACCAGAACTGTACGCAATACTCCAGCTGTGGCCAAACCACCGTTTTAAACAGTTCTCGCATTACATCCCTGCTTTTGTCGACAAGAAAGGAAAGCATACCATATGCCTTCTTCACCACTCTATCTCCCTATCCTGTCACTTTCAGGGACCTGTGGACATGCACTCCAGAGTCTCTCACTTCTTCTACCCCTCTCAATATCTTCCCGTTTATTGTGTATTCCCTTGCTTTGTTTGCCCTCCCCAAATGCATTACCTCACACTTCTCCAGATTGAATTCCATTTGCCACTTTTCCGCCCACTCAATTAATCCATTCAAATCATTCTTCAGTCCACAGCTATCCTCCTCACCATCAATTGCACGGCCAATTTTTGTGTCATCAGCAAATTTCCCAATCATAGCTCCCACATTTAATTCCAAAGAATTATTTTTTTTTAAAGAGATACAGCACTGAAACAGGCCCTTCGGCCCACCGAGTGTGTGCCGACCATCAACCATCCATGTTATACTAATCCTACACTAATTCCATATTCCTACCACATCCCCACCTGTCCCTATATTTCCCTACCACCTACCTCGGGACAATTTATAATGGCCAATTAACCTATCAACCAGCAAGTCTTTGGCATGTGGGAGGAAACTGGAGCACCCAGAGGAAACCCACACAGACACAGGGAGAACTTGCATACTCCACACAGGCAGTACCCAGAATTGAACCCACCACTGAGGTCAGACTTACCACATCCTTTTAAAATAATAGTACAACGTTCGCAGACCTCCAATCCTCCGGCACCTCCCCCATATCCAGTGAAGATTTGAAGATGATCCTCAGCGCATCCACTATTTACTCCTTGGCTTCATTTAGCAACCTCAGATGCAAACCATCTGGCCCTGGTGATTTATTCATTTTCAAGGATGTCAGACCCTCTCGTACTTCCACTCTCATTATGCTTATCGTATCTAATATTTCGCACTCCTCTTCTTTTCCGACAATGTCTGCATCATCCCTCTCCTTTGTGAAGGCAGAGACAAAAAACTCATTAAGAACCCCGCCCACATCTTCTGGATCCACACAGAAGTTCCCTTGTACATCTCTGATAGGCCATACCCTTTCCTTAGTTATCCTCTTGCTCTTAATGGACCGATAAAACATCCTTGGGGTTTCCTTCAAGTAGTTGTATCCAGTCCACATCCACCAAATCACCTCTCAGTTTTGTAAAATTTGCCTTCCCCCAATTTAGAACTTTTACTTTTCGAGCTGCCCTGCCATTACTTAGCTTTACAAACTCATTATTGCTCGTGTAATAAGTGTAATAAGTAGAATAATTTACCAGTTACTCACCGATCAGCATCTTCCCCTGTACCATGGAGGCTGAAAAGGCAGAAGAGAAGAGACCAAAGAGCACCTCCTTCCCCTAGTCAGTGAAGTCCCTCACACATCAACTCACAGCTTTACACTCTGTCCAAACAGCACTTTCTAATTAGTAATTATTCATAAATTACACTAACTAAAACATTAGTAACCTGACCAATTACAAGGTAGCTATTTGAGGGTTTTTAAACAAAGAGCTTTTTTCCCTATCCCAAAGGCTCTTTTCAGATCCACCCACAGTATCTGAAAGGGCTGATTACTGTCTGAAGTCTGCTGTACCCACACCTCTGTCTATCCCTCTTCATCTAAAACAACCAGCGTCATCTTCCATTCCTTTCACCATCATGTGTTTAACTCGCTTCTCCTTATAGACAGTCAGATATCAATGTAATAATGAAATGATCTGTATCAGTGCTGGCCATTTCCCTGTCCTGATTTCAGACCCCACTCTGGACACTTGTTTCCCATTCCAGGATCTTCTTGTATTAATATTCAGCACCACCTGTCACTCAGAAACTTGTTTCAATGAACCGATCCTTTTACTGAACTTCCAACTGCTGCTGTCGATTTCTCGAGGGAAAGAGCTGCTCACTGTGCAAGGATGTGAGGGGAATGTAACCCGGCTGCTGGTGAGAAGGTCCCGTCTTCTCAATCAAAAGCCTTTTATTTTACTGCAGTGATTCCCAGATTCCCAGCTGGTCCGTTGAGGATTTTGTTTTCACAGAAATATCTTGTTAAATACAAATCTGATTCCAACACGTCAGTAACAGGACAGAATGGGAACCTTTTAAAAGGATGAAGCAACTATTTCAGTGTCTCCTCACTGTTCCCCTGAAGCCTGTGTGAAGGGGAATTACCAATAGTCTGTAATTTATTACTTCCACACCGAGTTTGAGTTATTTGTCGTGTGAAAGATTGCTGAACGGAGTCTTTTACTGTCAGTTACGGATGAGAAGTTGACAACAATTGGCAAAATAAAGCTGTTCATAAAATAGCACCAGCAATTTGAGTCGGTAAAAGCAAAATTGTGTTTTAAAAGTTTATTTAAACCGCTACGGGAAAATAGATTTTTATGTCCTTTTCCAGTCGATCACTTCTTTTCCAAAGTGAAATTGGCGGCTTTCACAAATTCAAATATTCTGCCAGGTTGACAGGTTCAACCAATGATTTTTTGTATTTTGTGCATCGAGGTTCTCTAATTGAATCATTCATGTGAGCTAATGGCCGTGTGGCCTAATGGATAAGGCATCTGACTTCGGTATATTCCGTGATGTTATCAGAAGATTGCAGGTTCGTGTCCTGCCATTGTTATTTTGACCCAAAGGGATTATGCAGGGCTTTGGGGATCGAGTCGGGGACTAAACAGATTGGAAACCCGACATGGACTGAATGGGGTGAATGGCCTCCTCATGTTCTGTCGTTGACTTTATGAGAAGAGGGTGACCAATCAGAAGTGGGCTGGGGAGACAGCGGGCTCAAACTGCAGGAATTCCAGGTCCCTGAATGACTGAGCTGAAACTGATCAATTTCACTGCAGGAAACACCGTCTCGGGGGAAATAACATCACAAATAATTCCATTTGACTAATTATTCAATTATAAAACAATGGGCAGATGTGAAGGTGTGATGTTACTTTTCACTGTGAGGGGAGAATCCGCCATCTGCATAAATCAGCAACTTTATAACATCGTCTGTACGTTTGGAAAAGAAACGATGAAAACTCTCCCCATAACCCTGGTGTGGTGGAAAGGCTCAATTCAGAGATTGGAATATAAGGAGAGCACAACATAAATCATTAACTGATATTTCCGGCATAAAACACACCCCAGCTCCCGTTCCCATGTCACTGCTGTCCCTATGAGGCGGTTGGTGACTCTGAAAAGAGACTTTGTTTTGTGTTTCTGCAGGAAAACCACAAAGATCCTCCCAGGCAGTGAAACTCATCTTCCCAGAATCTCCATACCAGATTGAAACAGAAAACACAAAGACAGTGAGAAAGTTCCAGAGAGTTACTGAGCATTAAAACCAATGAAATAAACCAATTCTAGAGAGATGTTGGTGCAGATTTTTCAGAGAGATTGTAGGTGGCTCTGAAAAGAGCCGTTGTGTTTCGGGTGTTTTCACTACATGGTGGAGTTTTACTTGGAGTTGATGTACTTGGTCACTCACTTTGTCCCTTCTCACATTCCGAGCGCTTTGTTGGGTGGAAATATTTATTCAGGCAGTTACAACAGCTCAGAGCCGACATTGAGTCAGAAACCAGAAATGGGAGTACGGGACACAGACAAGGAATTGAGGCTGAACCTTTCTAAATCTCACTGGTAAAAGGCCTCAGTTAGAGCATTGTGTCTAATTCCATGCTCCACACTTTAGCAGGAATGTCAAGGCCTTAGAGAGGGTGCAGAGGAGATTTACTAGAATGTATCAGAGATGCAGGAATTCAGCTAATGTGGAAAGATAGGGGTCTGGGGTGTGTGAAGCTGGGGTCCTTCTTCTTAGAGCAGAGGTGTTAATGGGGCATTTGAAAGTTGTGTTCAACATTGTGAAGAGTTTTTATAAGAATAAAGAAGTTTGACTGCAATTAGACAGAGCCTCGGTGAGATCACACCTGGAGCACTGTGTACAGTTTTGGTCCCCTTATCTAAGGAAGGATATACTTGCCTTAAAGGAAGTGTATCAAAGTGTCACTCGTTTGCTTCCTGGGATGAGGGGATTGACCTATGAGAAGAGATTGAGTAGACGAGGCCGATATTCCTCAGAATTTAGAAGAGTGAGAGGTAATCTTACTGGCACCTAAAAATCTTAAGGGATTTAACAGGGTAAATGCTGGGAGGATGTTTGCTCTGGCTGGGGAATCTCGAACTAGGGATCACAGTCTCAGTATAAATGGCTCAATCATTTAGGACTGAGAAGAGGAGAATTTATTTTCACTCAAAGTATTGTGAATCTTTGGAATTCTCGACGCACAGTGGTTAGCACCGCAGCCTCACAGCTCCTGTGACCTCGGTTCCGTTCAGGGTACTGCCTGTGCAGAGTTTGCAAGTTCTCTCTGTGACCACGTGGGTTTCCGCCGGGTGCTCCAGTTTCCTCCCACAGCCAAAGACTTGCAGGTTGATAGGTAAATTGACCATTGTAAATTGCCCCTAGTGTAGACAGGTGGTAGGAGAATGGTGGGAACGTGGCAGGGAATATGGGATGAATGTAGGATTAGTATAAATGGGTGGTTTTTGGTCGGCACAGGCTCGGTGGTCCGAAGGGCCTTTTTCAGTGCTGTATCTCTCTGTGACTCTAGAGATGTGGATGCTCAATCATTGGGTATATCCAAGAGAGAGATCGATAGGTTTTTGGATACGAAGGGAATGAAGGGATCTGTGCTCGTGTGGTAAGATGGAGTTGATGTAGGAGATCAGCTGTGATCTTATTGAATGGCAGAGCTATTTCGATGGGCCGAATGGCCCACTCCTATTTTTTATGTAAAGTTCCATTCCTCTCAGGGAATATTTTATTTTCAAAAAGAGAATTACTGCACACACTGGAAACCTGAATAATAACAGAAGATTCTGGAAACACTCAGCAGTTCCAGCAGTATCTGTGGAGAGAGGAAGGTAGGAGCAATGTTTCAGGTCTATAGAAGGGTCACAGAACTGGACCACTAACCCGAGCTTCTCTTCTCCACAGTTGTTTCTGGACTGGCTGAGTGTTTTCAGTATTTTAGGCTTTTTCTTTCTGTATTTCATCCTTTTCCCATTTGACTATTTGCTGTGAAACTTTCAGCGTTGTGCTCAGTTCTTTGTGTCGTTGTGTTTTCTTTATTTGAAGAAATGTAAATAGTATCCTGAAATGAATTTGCCAAATGGTTGGGCAAATTGTTACAACCAGCTTTTGGGCAAGTTCTCCACATACACAGTGAAGGATTCCTTCACATTTGCGAAGACCATCCAGGACTTGCATATCGATAGCAATGCCGTGTCCATGTGTCATTTGACATTGCTAGCCTATTCACCAATGTACTACTTCAGGAAGCCATAGATATTTGCACTGCAGTGCTATATCATGGCGATCTAGACCCATCACCATTGTGTGAATCCGTATTCATTGAACTTATGAACTCGGCAACTTGCACAGTTGAGTTCAGTTTTATTGACACCATGTATCGCTGGTGTTGCCATGGGATCCCCTCTAGGCCCAGCTCTCACAAACATCTTTGTTGGATTCCATGACAAACCTGTTTTTAAGGGAATGACACCTAACCTCCGACCTCTTGCATATTTCCAATATGTCGATGATACATTTGCTATATTTGAATCCGCAGCTGCATGAAGTAATTTCCTTGCACGTCTTCATGGGCTCCATCCTACACTCAAATTCACCTTTGGAATGGAGCAGTCAAATGAGCTCCCTTTCCTTGATGTACTAGTTGAGAAATCTGCTAAGGGGTTTTCTACCACGGTCTACCGCAAACCTACTTTCACTGGTCAATACACGCGTTGGGATTATTACAGTTCCACGCGCTAGAAGATTGGTCTTTTCGGCAACCTCATAAATAGGGCTGAGCCATTTGCTCACCATGCAAGCTTGATGCTGAAATAGGGCGAATCAAAGACATCCTGCATTACAATGGCTACACTGATCAGATCATTTCTATCTGTATATCACACAAACTTATAAACGGGCTGAAGGACGTCATTTTGAGCCCTGAAAAGTGCCCAGTCTCCCTCAAATTACCCTGGAAGGGTAATATATCCCCAGTATTTGAGTAACAGGTGAAGCTCGCTGTTTCCTGCTGTTACTATGCAGGAGCAACAAGTGTGGTGTTCACCACTAACAGGATGCTGCTGTCAAGCAAAAGAGATGTCCTGCCTATCACACAAATAAGTAACGTGATATATGAATTTCAATACCAGTGTGATGCTAGGTTTCTAGACCGTACATCCCAAAACTGGCGGATTGTATCAAATAACATGTCCCTTCTGCTGTTCGCAATGGGCCCTACCCAACCAACCTGTGCTTGCAAAACCCAAAACACAGTATCCAACATGAGATGTGATTCCACAATAGGACAACATTTGCTAAATAATTCTCAGTGTGCTAAGAATTACACTGACAACCAATTTAAGACTGTCAGTCGGGCTCGCAGTGTGGTGCACTGGTGTGTACTGTAAGCTACATATATTAATACATAGGGCCCTGTTCTTTGCAGACAGAAATAACATGCACACACATTGTGCCAGTTTCAGCTAAACAAAATAAGTGACAGCCATTGACTGGCTCATTCCACAGGGCAATGCCTTGACCAATCAGAGTTCACTTGCCCACCAATCAGCACTCTCTTCTCATACAGAAGAAAGTTGTTGTTTTCCTTTTAATTGGTATTCTTGTGGATTGCCCTGCTGGGTGCAAGACGAAAACAACTGGCTACCAAAGTTTGGACAACATGTCACTATTTTCACGAAATGATTACTTTTATTTTCAATATAAAAATATAAAGCAATATGAGTGTAACATTTACAGACAACTTCTATTACCTCACATTGCCTGATTCTTTCACACTGACAGACTATGTGAACTACTGTCCCGATTTTGCAGTTCTCATTTCCAGTTAGCAAATGTCAGCAATCTGTGATACAGTGCAGTTTACAGACCAGACCGTCAATCACAACATGCAATAATTGTTCCACTTCTGTTGGACTGGTGGGATTTAGAAATACTAGGAATTGAGATGAGCTGTTATTGTATTTAATTATTTGTTTCATGGGATGTGGACGTCGCCAGCCAGGCCAGCATTTATTATCCATCCCTAATTGCCCATGAGAAGGTGGTGGTGAGCTTCCTTCTTGAACCACTGCAGTCCATGTGGGGTAGGTACACCCACAGTGCTATTAGGAAGGGAGTTCCAGGATTTTGACCCAGCGACAGTGAAGGAATGGCGATATAGTTCCAAGTCAGGATGATGTGTAGCTTGGAGGAGAACTTTCAGGTGGTGGTATTCCCATGCATCTGCTGCCCTTGTCCTTCTAGGCAGTAGAGGATGCAGGTTTGGAAGGTGCTGCCTGAGTCGCCTTGGTGCATTGTTGCAGTGCATCTTGTAGATGGTACACACTGCTGCCACTGTACGTCAGTGGTGAAGGGAGTGAATGTTGTGGACGGGGTGCCAATCAAGCATGTTGCTTTGTCCTGGATGGTGTCGAGCTTCTTGAATGTTGTTGGAGCTGCACCCATCCGGGCAAGTGGATAGTATTCCATCACACTCCAGACTTGTGCCTTGTAAATGGTGGACAGGCTTTGGGGAGTCAGGAGGTGAGTTACTCACCGCATGCTTCGTACCTTCTGACCAGCTCATGTAGTCACACTATTTATAAGGCTACTCCAGTTCAGTTTCTGGTCAATGGGAACCCCCAGGAAGTTGATAGTGGGGGATTCAGCGATCGTAATGCCGTTGAATGTCAATGGGAGATCGTTAGATTCTCTCTTGTTCGAGATGGTCATTGCCTGGCACTTGTGTGGCGCGAATGTTACTTGCCACTTATCAGCCCAAGCCTGGATATTGTCCAGGTCTTGCTGCATTTCTACATGGACTGCTTCAGTATCTGAGGAGTCGCGAATGGTGCTAAATTTTGCAATCATCAGTGAACATCCCCACTTCTGACCTTATGATTGAAGGAAGGTCACTGATGAAGTAGTGAAGAAGGTTGAGCCGAGGATACTACCCTGAGGAACTCCAGCAGTAATGTCCTGAAGCTGAGATGATTGACCTCCAACAATCACAACCATTTTCCTTTGTGCTAGGTACGATTCCAACCAGTGCAGAGTTTTCCTCTTGATTCCCATTGACTCCAGTTTTGCTCTGGCTCCTTGATGCCATACTCAGTCAAATGCTACCTTGATGTCAAGGGCAGACACTCTCACCTCACCTCTTGAGTTCAGCTCTTTTGTCCTTGTTTGAACAAAGGCTGTAATGACGTCAGGATCTGAATGGCCCTTGCGGAACCCAATTGAGCGTCATTGAACAGGTTATTGCAAAGCAAGTGCCACTTGATAGCACAGTCGATGACATCTTCCATCACTATACTGATGATTGAGAGTAGACTGATGCGGCAGCAATTGGCTGGGTTGGATTTGTCCTGCTATTTGTGTACAGGACATACCTGGGCAATTTTCCACATTGCCGGGTGGATGCCAGTGTTGTAGCTGTACTTGAACAGCTTGGCTAGGGGCGCGGCAAGTTCTGGAGCACAGGTCTTCAGTACCATTGCTGGAATATTGTCAGGGCCCGTAGCCTTTGCTGTATCCAGTGCCTTCAGTCGTTTCTTGATATCAAGTTGAGTGAATCGAATTGGCTGAAGACTGGCATCTGTGATGCTGGGGACTTCAGAAGGAGGCCGAGATGGATCTTCAACCCGGCACTTCTGGCTGAAGATTGTTTCAAATTCTTCATCCTTGTCTTTTGCACTGATGTGCTGGGCTCCCCCATCATTGAGGTTGGGGATAATAGTGGAGCCACCTCCTCCTGTTGGTTGTTTAATTGTCCACCACCATTCATCATTGGATGTGGCAGGGTGTAGATCTAATCCTTTGGTTGTGGGATCACTTAGCCCTGTCTATTATATGCTGCTTCTGCTGTTTGGCATGAAAGTAGTCCTGGGCTGTAGCTTCATCAGGCTGACGCCTCATTTCAAGGTATGCCTGGTGCTGCTCCTGGCATGCCCTCCTGCAATCTTCATTGAATTAGGGTTGGTCCCCAGCTTGTTGGTAATGTTAGAGTGGGGGAATATGCCGGGCCATGAGGTTATAGAATGTGGTTGACTACAATTCTGCTGCTGGTAATGGTCCACAGCACCGCATGGATGCCCAGTTATACATTGCTAGATCTGTTCAAAATCTATCCCATTTAGCACAGTGGTAGTGGCACACAACACGCTAGAGGGTATCCTCAATGTGAAGACGGGACATCATCTCCACAAGGACTGTGCAGTGGTCACTTCTACCAATACTGTCATGGACAGATGCATCTGCGGCAGGCAGATTGGTGAGGATGAGGTCAAGTATATTTTTCCCTCTTGTTCGTTCCCTCACCACCGACTGCAGACCCAATCGAGCAGCTATGTCCTTTAGGACTCGGCCAGCATGGTCAGTAGTGGTGCTACCGAGCCACTCATGGTGATGGACATTGAAATCCCCCAGCCAGACTACATTCTGCACCCTTGCCACCCTCAGTGCTCCCTCCAAGTGGTGTTAATCAGTCTTTCGCTGTTACTTGCTGGTTTGCTCAGTACCTTTCTCTGTCTGTTCCTTTCTGGGTCCTGATAATCTCTTCCTGGTTTTCTGTGTGTCTTTCTCTGCGTGCCTCATTGTCAGTGCTGTTACTCAGTGTCCTTGTGTCATTGTGCAGTGAGGGTGAGTCTGTCAGCACGTGTGTTGCTGAGTCCGGGATTCTTGAGAAATCCGACGACAATCCTATTTTTGGAAAAACATTGGGGAAATGAACATATTTCACTAACGGGCAGCTAAAATTGAAAATAGTAGTTAGCAGAGTGGCGCAGCGGAAGCGTGCTGGGCGTTCAACTCAGAGGTCAATGGATCGAAACCATTCTCTGCTATCTATGTTTGGTAGCAATACAAACAGTTCACTTTGAAAGCATCAAGTATTTAGCCACAATAACAAGATGCTTCCAAAGGCACTCAATTGCAATCAGCTTCTTCCTTCCAATGAACACATCAATCAGTAACAAATCACTTTTGCTCACACGAACACAAGCTGCAAACACGGACCAGCCGAGTCTCTCCCACTTTGTCAACCCCTTCCTGCAGAGCCTCCTCTCCACCACCAGATGGTGATGTTGGCCACAATAAAACCAGGACAAATGGTCACAGTGAGGAGACGGTCAGTAACAGAAAATAAAACAATAACAGGGAAAACCTTTACACAACAACAGGGGACATCTTTACACAACAGAAAACATATTTACTAAACAGGAAATACCTTTAGACAACAGGGAGAATACAATCATACAAATGCCTTGTTTCTCCATCTCAGTCTCGTTGTCTCTCTCTCTGTTCCTCACTTTTGCTTCCTCACAGTCTATTGGTTTTCTCTGTGTTTTTCTCTCTGTCCCGTTGTCGATGGTGTTACTCAGCGTCCTTGTAACATTGTGTAGCCAGGCTGAGCCTCCCAACACCTGTGTTGCTGTAATAAAGTCAGAAAATGCTGAAAATGCTCAGCTGGTCTGGCAGCATCTGTGCAGAGAGAAACAGTTAACAGTTCAGATCTGTTTCCTTAGCTCACATTAACTTTGTTTCTTTCTCCACAGATGCTGCCAGACCTGCTGACTATTTCAAGCATTTTCTGTTTATGTTTCAGATTTCCAGCATCTGCAGTATTTTGCTTTTGTACGTGTGTTGCTATGTCTGGGATTGTTTGAGTGCAATGCTATTGCTTTATAAACAGCGTTGAAACAAACATTTATCTCGCTAACACACAGCACTAATACACAGCTGGATATAAACAGCAGCCTGCAGCAGAGGGCGCAGTGGAAGTTTATTAACACAAATAATTCACCAACACAATATTTACTGCTGTCCCCAATGACACCACACTTCATCTTAACACGTTTTACTCTTTATTTACATCAACCTCTTCCTTCCAGTAAACACTTCAATTTGGAACATAGCTTCCAAATCACCTTTATTCACAAACCCAAACACACACCAGTCCAGACTTTCCCCTTTCTGTCAACCCATTCCTGCATCACTGCCTCTCCACCAACAGTTGTTGCTAGAATCATACAATCATAGAATGGCTACAGCACAGAAGGAGGCCATTCGGCCTGTCGAACCCGTGCTAGCTCTCTGTTAGAGCAACTCACCTCATTTCACTCCCCAGTCAGTTCAATTTTGGAGGTGAGAAAACTTCTCGAAAGAATAATTCGGGACAAAATTAATAGTCCCATGGACAAATGTGGGTTAATTCAAGAAAGCCAGCATGGATTTCTTAAGGGAAAATTATGTTTAATGTCCTGCGGGAGTTTTTTGATGAGGTAACAGAGAGGGATGATGAGGGCAATGCTGTTGATGTGGTGTACATGGACTTTCAAAAGGTCTGGCAGCATCTGAAAGGTCACTGACCTGAAACGTTAACTTTGCTTCTCTCTGTACAGATGCTGCCAGACCTGCTGAGTATTTCCAGCATTTCTTGTTTTCATTTTGGCACAGAGTTCCCTTTTCAAACTTACAGAATTAACCACAATAATGTACTCTGAGATTCAAGTGAAATATCAGCCCAATATTTACACACATTATGAGTTTATAAGTTTCAGTATTAATTCCCATAGTGCATCCTGACATATACATTAGATATAACATAACATAAGAACAGAAGAAATAGGAGCAGGAGTAGGCCATTCGGCCCCTCAAGCCTGCCCCGCCATTCAGTAAGATCATGGCTGATCTGCCCCAGACCTCAACTCCTCTTTCATGCCAGCTCTTCAAAGCCCTCAACTCTCCAATATTTCAAAAATCTATTTACATCCTCTTTAAATACTTTCAGTGATTTAGCCTCCAATACTGTCTGGGGTAGATAATTCCAGACATTCACTACCCTCTGAGAGAAGAAATTCCTTTGCATCTCAGTGTTAAATGAGTGTCCCCTTATTCTGTAACTATGTCGCCTAGTTTGAGATTCCCCCACTAGTGGAAACATCTTCTCAACATCTACCCTGTTAATAAAAACAAGAAATGCTGGAAATACTCAGCAGGTCTGGCAACATCTGTGAAGAAAGAAGCAGAGTTAATGTTTCAGGTCAGAGACCCTTCTTCACCCTGTTAAGCCCCCTCAGAATCTTGTACGTTTCAAAAAGATCACCCCTCATTCTTCTAAACACGAATGAATAACCTGTTTAGCCGTTCTTCATAAGTCAACACCTTCATCCCAGGAATCAGCTGAGTGAATCGCTTTTGAACTCCTCCAATGCCAGTACATCCTTTCTTCAGTCTAAATCTCAAGTGTAATATCAGATTGAGAGAATCTGAAAGATAGCATAACCTGAGATACAAACTGAGAATTCAGTTTAAAACTCCCCCGGATTGTGAAACTAAAAGATACAAGAGCAATTCAATTTGTATAGACTGTGCTTTGGATCACATTCCAGCCCTCATACAGTATCAGACTGGAAGATACTGTAGCAATTCCATTCGTGCAGACTCAGCTCTACATTACAGAGCAGGGAACATATTTAAACAACCGGGAACACTTTTACACAAGACGGATCATATTTACACAACTGAGAAGATCTTTACCCAACAGAGAACCATTTTACACAATAACAGAGAACATCTTTACACAACAGCGAATACAGTAACACAACAGAGAACATATTACACAGCAGGAAATATCTTTAAAAGAACACAGGGAACATCTTTACACAACAGAGAACACAATTACATAAATCATTGGTCTTTCGCTGTCTCTTGCTGGTTTGCTCAGTACCTTTCTCTGTCTGTTCCCTTCTGGGTGCTGATAATCTCTTCCTGGTTTTCTGTGTGTCTTTCTCTGTCTGTTCCTTTCTGGGTCCTGATAATCTCTTCCTGGTTTTCTGTGTGTCTTTCTCTGTCTGTTCCTTTCTGGGTCCGAATGATCTCGACCCGGTTTTCTGTGTGTCTTTCTCTGTCCGTTCCTTTCTGGGTCCTGATAATCTCTTCCTGGTTTTCTGTGTGTCTTTCTCTGTCTGTTCCTTTCTGGGTCCGAATGATCTCTCCCTGGTTTTCTGTGTGTCTTTCTCTGTCTGTTCCTTTCTGGGTCCTGATAATCTCTTCCTGGTTTTCTGTGTGTCTTTCTCTGTCTGTTCCTTTCTGCGTCCTGATAATCTCTTCCTGGTTTTCTGTGTGTCTTTCTCTGTCTGTTCCTTTCTGGGTCCTGATAATCTCTTCCTGGTTTTCTGTGTGTCTTTCTCTGTCTGTTCCTTTCTGGGCCCTGATATTCTCTTCCTGGTTTTCTGTGTGTCTTTCTCTGCCTGCCTCATTGTCGGTGCTGTTACTCAGTGTCCTTGTGTCATTGTGCAGTGAGGGTGAGTCAGTCAGCACGTGTGTTGCTGAGTCCGGGATTCTTGAGAAATCCGACTGCAATCCTATTTTTATAAAAAATTGGGGAAAAGAACATATTTCACTAATGGGCAGCTTAAATTTAAAACAGCAGCTAGCGGAGTGGTGCAGCGGAAGCGTGCTGGGCCCATAACCCAGAGGTTGATAGATCGAAACCATTCTCTGCCATTTATGTTTGGTAATAACACAAACAGCTTACTTTCAAAACTTCAAGTGTTTCCCCATAATAACAAGATGCGCTCGATTGATATCAGCTTTTTCCTTCGAGTGAACACATCAATCAGTAACAAATCACTTTTACTCACACGAACACAAACTGCAAACACGGACCAGCCGTGTCTCTCCCACTTTGTCAACCCCTTCCTGCAGAGCCTCGTCTCCAGCACCAGATGGTGATGTTGGCCACAATAAAACCAGGACAAATGGTCACAGTGAGGAGACGGTCAGTAACAGAAAATAAAACAATGACAGGGAAAACCTTTACACAACAACAGGGTACATCTTTACACAACAGAAAACATATTTACACAACAGGAAATACCGTTACACAACAGGGAGAACACATTCATGCAAATGCCTTGTTTCTCCATCTCAGTTTCGTTGTCTGTCTCTCTCCGTTCCTCACTTTTATTTCCTCACAGTCTATTACTTTTCTGTGTGTTTTTCTCTCTGTCCCGTTGTCGATGGTGTCACTCAGCGTCCTTGTAACATTGCGTAGCCAGGCTGAGCCTCCCAACACCTGTGTTATGGAACATAGAACATAGAACAGTACAGCACAGTACAGTCCCTTCGGCCCACGATGTTGTGCCGAACCTTTAACCTACTCTAAGATCAAAACTACCTACATACCCTTCATTCTACTATCATCCATGTACCTATCCAAGAGACGCTTAAATGTCCCTAATGTATCTGCTTCGACCACCACCGCTGGCAGTGCATTCCACGCACCCACCACTCTCTGTGCAAAGAACCTACCTCTGACATCTCCTCGAAACCTTCCTCCATCACCTTAAAATTATGCCCCCTGGTGATAGCCCTTTCCACCCTGGGAAAAAGTCTCTGGCTATCCACTCGATCTATGCCTCTCATCATCTTGTACCCCTCTATCAAGTCACCTCTCATCCTTCTTCATTCCAATGAGAAAAGGCCCAGCTCCCTCAATCTTTCTTCGTAAGACATGCCCTCCAGTCCAGGCAGCATCCTGATAAATCTCCTCTGCACCCTCTCTAAAGCTTCCACATCCTTCCTATAATGAGACGACCAGAACTGAACACAATATTCCAAGTGTGGTCTAACCAGGGCTTTATAGAGCTGCAACATAACCTCGCGGCTCTTAAACTCAATCCCCCTGTTAATGAAAGCCAACACACCTTGCGCCTTCGGAACAACCCTATCAACTTGGGTGGCAACTTTGAGCGATCTATGGACATGGGCCCCAAGATCCCTCCGTTCCTCCACACTACCAAGAATCCTGTCTTTTAGCCTGTATTCTGCATTCAAATTCGACCTTCCAAAATGAATCACTTCACACTTTTCCAGGTTGAACTCCATCTGCCTTTTCTCAGCCCAGCTCTGCATCCTGTCAATGTCCCGTTGCAACCTACAACAGCCTTCCACACTATCCACAACTCCAGCAACCTTCGTGTCATCGGCAAACTTGCTAACCCAGACTTCCACTTGCTCATCCAAGTCATTTAGAAAAATCACAAAGAGCAGAGGTCCCAGAACAGATCCCTGCGGAACACCACTGGTCACCGAGCTCCAGGCTGAATACTTTCCATCTACTACCACCCTCTGTCTTCTATGGGCCAGCCAATTCTGTATCCAGACAGCCAACTTTCCCTGCATCCAATGCCTCCTTACTTTCTGAATGAGCCGACCATGGGGAACCTTATCAAACACCTTGCTAAAATCCATATACACCACATCCACTGCTCTTCCTTCATCAATGTGTTTTGTTACATCTTCAAAGAATTCAATAAGGCTTGTGAGGCATGACCTGCCCCTCACAAAGCCATGCTGACTGTCTCTAATCAAACTATGCTTTTCCAACTAATCATAAATCCTGTCTCTCAGAATCCTCTCCAATAACATGCCCACTCCCTACGTAAGACTGACTGGTCTATAATTCCCAGGGTTATCCCTATTCCCTTTCTTGAACAAGGGAATAACATTTGCCACCCTCCAATCATCTGGTACTACTCCAGTGGACAGTGAGGACGCAAAGGTCATCGCCAAAGGCGCGGCAATCTCTTCCCTTGCTTCCCTTAATATCCTTGGGTATATCCCGTCTGGCCTCAGGGACTTATCTGTCCTCATGTCTTTCAAAATTTCCAGCACATCCTCCCTCTTAACATCAACCTGTTCGAGCATATCAGCCTGTTTCACGCTGTCCTCACAAACGACCAGGTCCCTCTCACTAGTGAATACTGAAGCAAAGTATTCATTTAGGACCTCCCCTACCTCCTCCGACTCCAGGCACAAGTTCCCTCCACTATCCCTGATCGGCCCTACTCTCACTCTGGCCATCCTCTTGTTCCTCACATAAGTGTAGAACGCATTGGGATTTTCCTTAATCCTACCCGCTAAGACTTTTTCATGTCCCCTTCTAGGTCTCCTAAGTCCATTCTTCAGTTCCTTCCTGGCTACCTTGTAACCCTCTAGAGCCCTGTCTGATCCTTGCTTCCTCAACCTTAAGTAAGCTTCCTTCTTCCTCTTGACTAGCTGTTCCACATTTCTTGTCATCCAAGGTTCCTTCACCCTACCATCCCTTCCTTGCCTCATCAGGACAAACCTATCCAGCAGTCGCAGCAAGTGCTCCCTAAACAACCTCCACATTTCTGTTGTGCATTTCCCTGAGAACATCTGTTCCCAATTTATGCACCCCGGTTCCTGCCTAATAGCATTGTAATTCCCCCTCCCCCAATTAAATATTTTCCCATCCCGTCCGCTCCTGTCCCTCTCCATGACTATAGTAAAGGTCAGGGAGTTGTGATCACTATCACCGAAATGCTCTCCCACCGAGAGATCTGCCACCTGGCCTGGTTCGTTGCCAATCACCAAATCCAACATAGCCTCCCCTCTAGTCGGCTTCTCTACATATTGAGTCAGGAAACCTTCCTGGACACACCTGACAAAAACTGCTCCATCCAAACTATTTGCACTAAGGAGGTTCCAATCAATATTAGGGAAGTTGAAGTCACCCATGACAACAACCCTGTTACTTCTGCACCTTTCCAAAATCTGCCTCCCAATCTATTCCTCCGTGTCTCTGTTGCTATTGGGGGGTCTATAGAAAACTCCCAATAAAGTGACTGCTCCTTTCCTGTTTCTGACTTCCACCCATAATGACTCAGTAGACAAACCCTCCTCGATGACCTCCCTTTCTGCAGCTGTGATACTATCCCTGATTAACAATGCCACTCCCCCACCTCTTTTACCTCCCTCCCTATTCCTTTTGAAACATCTAAACCCCGAAACATCCAACATCCATTCCTGCCCCTGTGATCTCCAAGTCTCCATAATGGCCACAACATCGTAGCTCGAAGTACTGATCCATGCTCTAAGTTCATCACCCTTATTCCTGACACTGCTTGCATTTAAATAGACACACTTCAACCCAACGTACTGGCTGCAACTTTGCCCTGTCAACTGTCTAACCTTCCTCACAGACTCTCTGCACTCTGTATCTGCCTGATCAACAGCTACCCCATCCACTTATCCATAGCTCCGGTTCCCATCCCCCTGCCAAACTAGTTTAAACCCTCCCAAAGAGTTCTAGCAAACCTCCCACCCAGGATATTGGTGCCCCTCCAGTTCAGATGCAACCCGTCCTTCTTGTACAGATCCCACCTTCTCCAGAAGGTATCCCAATGATCCACGTAACTGAAGCCCTCCCTCCTACACCAGCTCTGTAGCCACGTGTTCAGCTGCACTCGCTCTCTGTTTCTAGCCTCACTAGCACGTGGCACCGGTATCAATCCTGACATTACTACTCTGCTCGTCCTGCCTTTTAGCTTCCAACCTAACTCCTATATTCGCCTTTCAGGTCCTCATCCCTTTTCCTAGCTATGTCATTGGTACCGATATGTACCATGACTTCTGGCTGCTCCCCCTCCCCTTTAAGAATCCTGTAGACTCGATCCGAGACATCAATGACCCTGGCACCCGGGAGGCAACATACCATCCGGGAGTCTCGCTCGCGACCATAGAATCTCCTGTCTGTTCCTCTAACCATTGAATCTCCTCTCACTATCACTCTCCTATTCTCCACCCTTCCCTTCTGAGCTGCAGAGCCAGGCTCAGTGCCAGAGACCTGGCCGCTGTGGCTTTCCCCTTGCAGGTTCCCCCCCCCACAACTGTATCCAAAACGGTATACTTATTATTGAGGGGAACGGCCACAGGGGATCCCTGCACTGTGCGCCTATTCCCTTTCCCTCCCGTGACGGTCACCCAGCTACCTTTATCCTGTGACTTAGGTGTCAGTACTTCCCTATAACTGCTCTCTATCATCCTCTCTGCCTCCCGCATGATCCGAAGTTCATCCAGCTCCAGCTCCAGTTCCCTAACGCAGTCTGTGAGGAGCTGGAGTTGGGTGCACTTCTCACAGGTGAAGGCAGCAGGGACAAAAGTGGTGACCCTTACCTCCCACATCCTGCAAGAGGAGCATGCAACTGCCCTAGCTTCCATCCCCTCTGCTCGAAATTAACAACAGAGAATAAAAAAATATAAAGGAAAACCTTACCTTACCAAACACTCCACACAAGAGTCCTTTTTTTTGGTTGGAGGAGGAGGATGGGTGGGAACACTACACGTGTAGTGTTTCGGGTTTCGCCACTACGCGAATATATAAGTTCACTTATCCAGCAGTCCCCGTGTCCGCGTCCCCCGAATTGCCAGGTAAGTACTTGATAGTGAAACGTACCTTCCCGGCTGCCCCCTGGCTCGCACTATCACCGCTACTGCTGATCAAAGGTGTTGCTGTAATAAAAACAGAAAATGCTGGAAATGCTCAGTAGGTCTGGCAGCATCTGTGCAGAGAGAAACAGTTAACAGTTCAGGTCTGTTTCCTTAGCTCACATTAACTTTGTTCTCTCTCCACAGATGCTGCCAGACCTGCTGACTATTTCAAGCATTTTCTGTTTATGATTCAGATTTCCAGCATCTGCAGTATTTTGCTTTTGTACGTGTGTTGCTATGTCTGGGACTGTTTGAGTGCAATGCTATTGCTTTATAAACAGCGTTGAAACAAACATTTATCTCGTTAACACACAGCACTTATACACAGCTGGATATAAACAGCAGCCTGCAGCAGAGGGCGCAGTGGAAGTTTATTCACACAAATAATTCACCAGCACTATATTTACTGCTATCCACAATCACACCACGTTTCATCTTAACACATTTTATTCTTCATTGACATCAACTTCTTGCTTCCAATAAAAACTTCAATTTGGAACACAGCTTCCAAATCATCTTTATTCACAAACCCGAACACAAGCTGCAAATGCTGCAAACACACACCAGCCCAGACTTTTCCCTTTCTGTCAACACATTCCTGCATCACTGCCTCTCCACCAACAGTTGCTGCGAGAACCATACAATCATAGAATGGCTAAAGCACAGAAGGAGGCCATTCGGCCTGACGAACCCGTGCTGGCTCTCTGCTAAAGCAACTCACCTCGTCTCACTCCCCAGTCAGTTCAATTTCGGGGGTGGGAAAACTTCTCAAAAGAATAATTCAGGACAAAATTAATAGTCCCATGGACAAATGTGGGTTAATTCAGGAAAGACAGCATGGATTTCTTAAGGGAAAGTCATGTTTAACTGTCCTGCTGGAGTTTTTTGATGAGGTAACAGAAAGGGTTGATGAGGGCAATGCTGTTGATGTCGTGTACATGGACTTTCAAAAGGTCTGGCAGCATCTGAATGGTCACTGACCTGAAGCATTAACTCTGTTTCTCTCTCCACAGATGCTACCAGACCTGCTGAGTATTTCCAGAACTTTTTGTTTATATTTCAGATTTCTAGCATCTGCAGTATTTTGCTTTTATTGACTTTCAAAAGAAGTTTGATACAATGCAACACAACAGACTTGTGAGCAAAGTTATAACTCATGGAATAAAAGGGACAGTAGTAACATGGATATGGAATTGGCTGAGTGACAGGAAACAAAGAGTAGTGATCAATGGATGTTCTTCGGGCGAGAGGAAGGTTTGTAGTGGAGTTCCCCAGGAGTCAGTGTTGGGACCCTTGCCTTTCCTGATATATATTAATGACCTAGACCTTGGTGTACAGGGCAGAATTTCAAAGTTTATGGATGATACGAAAATTGGAAGCATTGTGAACTGTAAGGATGATAGTGTAGAACTTCAAAAGGACAGAAACAAGTTGGTGGAATGGGAGGACAGATGACAGGTGAAGTTCAATGCAGAGAAATGTGAATTGATTAATTTCGGTAGTAAGAACATGGAGTGACAATATCGAATAAAGGGTACAATTCTAAAGGGGGTGCAGGAGCAGTGGGACTGGGGTTATATGTCATTGGTTGAGAGAGTGGTTAATGAAGCTTACAGTATCCTCGGCTTTAGTAATAGAGGCATAGAGTACAAGAACAAGGAGGTCATGTTGAACTTGTATGAGACACTAGACTCAGCTGAAGTACTGCATCCAGTTCTGGGTGCCACACTTTATGAAAGATGTGAAGGCATTGGAAAGATTATGGAAAAGATTCATGAGAATGGTTCCAGGGATGAGGAATTTCAGTTATGAAGATAGATTGGAGAAGTTAGGACTGTTTCCCTTGGAGAAAAGAAGGCTAAGAGGAGATTTCATAGTGATATTCAAAATGATGAGGGGTGTGGACAGAGTGGATAGGGAGAAACTGTTCCCACTTGTGAAAGGATCGAGAATGAGAGGGCACAGATTTAAAGTCATTGGTAAAAGAAGCAAAAGCGACATGAGGAAAAACTTTTTCACACAGCGAGTGGTTAAAGTATGAACTGCCTGAGAATGTGATGGAGGCAGGTTCAATTGAAGAATTCAAAGGGGAATTAGACTGTTATCTGAAAAGGAAGAATGTGCAGGATTATGGGGAGAAGACGGGGAAGTGACATGAGGTGAATTGCTCATTTGGAGAGTCAGTGCAGACACGATGGGACAAATGGCCTCCTTCTGTGCAGTAACAATTCGGTGATTCTGTGATTCCAATATTCAAGTCATTTATATATATGGTGGTCCTGACACTGACCCTTGTGGACATCACTGTTCACCATCTTCCATTCTGAAAAACAACCAAATATCACAACTCGCTTTTCTTGATATTTCATCCATTTTTTAATCGAAGCAGATACTGACCCTCCTATTCCAGGAACCTCAGTTTTGTTACCCAGCCTTTTATGTGGTCGTCTGTCAAACGCTTTCTTAAAATCCATATAGACAACATCCATTGCTTTCCCTTCATCAACCTTTTCTGTTACTTCATCAAAAAAATTAGTTATGTTGGTGAAGAAGTGGAAAGATTAGATTAGAGATACAGCACTGAAACAGGCCCTTCGGCCCACCGAGTCTGTGCCGAACATCAACCACCCATTTATACTAATCCTACACGAATCCGATATTCCCAACAAACATCCCCACCTGTCCCAATATTTCCCTACCACCTACCTATACTGGTGACAATTTATAATGGCCAATTTACCTGTCAACCTGCAAGTTTTTTGGCTTGTGGGAGGAAACCGGAGCACCCGGAGAAAACCCACGCAGACACAGGGAGAACTTGCAAACTCCACACAGGCAGTACCCGGAATCGAACCCGGGTCCCTGGAGCTGTGAGGCTGCGGTGCTAACCACTGCGCCACTGTGCCGCTGAACCTCTCAGTTTTCGGTCTACCCAAACCAAGTTCAAGGCCTGAATAATGAACCGATTGCCTCATTAGTTCTGTGAATAATACAATGATTTAATAGACAAAGTTTTGAAACATTCCTGCCCATAAATCTTGATAACAGAGAGTGTGTGGATCTCCTGACTCAGAATGTTTAATGGATACAGTCCTCAGATCCGACAAGGAACCCCTGAACATCCACAGTAAAGACAGTGTGGATGAGGAAATGTAAGAGCCGGGAGCTGAAACTCAGCGACGGCCGAGCTCTCCTGTCATTGAGCTTGTGTGTCTGCTCTGCTCGCCGCACTTCCGGCTCTACTTTGTTTCCAATGAAAAGATGAAAAGGGCCGTTCGGTTTTCCTCTCACTGACAGCGTGTTTCACTCGGGTTAATATAACCCGGGACTTTTGCTGCTGAAATGAATTCTGCAAGGTCCCAGCAAACACACCGGCTCCCTCCTTTCTCCCCTCTTTCTATCGGATTGTTTTACCAGGAGGGGCTCAATAATAACAAACCCCCTGCAGGGAATGACCGCAAATTGAGCATCTAAATGGGGCAAGTGGGCAGCTTTCTGGGTTCTAGGTTCCCCCTACCCCGCACCTCCCTCGCTCCAGCCCAAGCCCCTCTTCACTTTCTTTGGGACTTTGATGAGGGTGAAATGGGGAAAGTTCCCATTGATGTTTGAATGCTGAATTGCTGCAAAGATCTGCGCACGCGCCACATATCCCCGCCCCCAGTGAGACGTCACAATGAGGAGTGGAGCGCATGCGCATCCTTCCCCAACCCAGTCTGTGAGGCCATTCACTCAATCAGGGGAAGATGCTTTAAATCAGCTGCTAATGGAGACTTCCCGGGCCCGGGGGAAGGGAACAAACAGCATCTGCTTCCAGCAGCCACTGCTTTGCGAGCGTGTCCGCAGATGTGCTCAGAGATTAGCATTGAGTGGTGGGAAGTTGAGGGGGAGTCGGGGAGTGTTTGTAACAGACACTGTGGAGCAGGAGCTGCTCCCGGAACATGGAGTAAGCCGGGGACACGGGGAAGGGAGAGTTCATTCTCGGACAGTGTCTGTACAGGCTCAGGGAGACACAATGGGAAGAAATCACTATTGAAAATCACTGACAATTTCACCACCCAAAGGAGAGGGAATTTTCCTGCTTTAGTTCCAGTCTCTCACTGTTTGTTGGATTGTGAACAGTGGGGGGAAAATAGCCGCAAAATAACGATGTGGACAGTTAGACAAAGAACATTTATTGCAGACACCAGGTGAGAAGTGTGAAAGGCATATTTTAAATAGTGGCTGCTTGTTTTCCGTTGAAATAGAAATGTGACTGTGCAAAGGTCACTGCTCTATCGGACAGTCCCAGTCATTGAGCAGTGCAGGGCTTGTGTTGTTTCTGAATGTCACAAACTTGTTGTAAAACCACTGCAAACACCTGGTAAACAGAAGCTGAATGCTGCAGTACTGCAGTGGAGTCAGACACTGACACTGTTTGTGTTCCTGGTTTTCATTTTGTGATTGTTCATAATGATTATTATTGGGACGATTACATTGATCGCTTTTGTATCTTCTCCCTCACCAGTTCTTTCATTCCTGCAGGAAAATACATGAAGGAACCTGAATGGATGTGGTGATTCCTCGACATACACTGATCCCAAAATCGAGAGACACATTTTCAATCCAACAGTCAAACAACAGCAGGAGAGACAGAACTTGTTTCCATTTCACTCCAATTCAGTTCACCTGAAAGGTGGATACATCAATCGCAGTCCAAAAACAAACCCACTATCAGATCTGAATAAACTCTGTCACCATGGTCACATTTTAAATATAAAATCTGAAATAGAACAGACAAAATTTACATGATTGAAAGGTACAGAATGAATGCAAAGAGGATTCAAAGGGGATTTGGACAGGGTAAGTGAATGGGCAAGAACATGGCAGATGGAATATAATGTGAATAAGTGTGAAGTTCTCCACTTTGGTCGAATAAACAGAAAGACAGAGTATTTCTTCAATGGTGAGAGGTTGGGAAGTGTTGATGTCCGAAGGGACCTGGGTGTCCTTGTTCATGAGACACTAAAAGCTAGTGTGCAGGTGCAGCAATCAATTAAGAAGGCAAATGGTATGTTGGCTTCATTGAAAAGGGATTTGAGTACATGTGTAAAGATGTATTGCTTCAATTATATAAAGTCTAGCTGAGACCGCACCTGGAGTATTCTGTGCAACTTTGGTTTCCTTATCTAAGGAAGGATAGACTTGTCACAGAGGGAGAGCAACAGAGATTCACCAGACTAATCCCCTGGGATGGTGGGATTGTTGAAAGATGAGAGACTGCAGAAACTGGGCCTAAATTCTTGAGAGTTTTGAAGAATGAGAGGTGATCTCATTGAAACAGACAAAATTCTTACAGGGTGTGACAGGGTAGGTATGGAAAGGATGTTTCCTCTGTCTAGTGAGTCTAGAACAAGGGGACACAGTCTCAGAATAAGGGCAGGCCATTTGAGACTGAGATGAGCAGGAATTTCTTTACTCAGAGGGTGGGAAATCTGTGGAATTCTTTATCCCCGAGGGCTATGGAGGCTCAATCATTGAACATATTCAAGATAGAAATCGATAGATTTCTAAATACTAACAAGATCAAGGGATATGGAGATAGCAGGGAAAAATGGCGTAGAGGTAGATGATCAGTCACGATCTGTTTGAATATTGGAGCAGGCTCGATGGGCTGAATGGCCTAATGCCCCTATTTCCTATGATCCTATGAATCCCAATAATGTACATCAGACGTTAGACCAAGTCATGTATTACATACCAGTTCAAAAATCCCACAGAGATTAAGACTGAAAGATACAGTATCAATTCCATTACTACAAAATGAAGGACTTGGAGCTTGCAGACCAGCCCATGTATAAGATTGAAAGTTATATTTTCATTCACAATCGTTTTCACAGAGCTAAATATTAAATACCAATCCACAACTTACACAGGACTACCAAATACAACTTACAACTGTAAAATACAGTTAATCCATATTTTAAATTAAACACAAGGCAAATAAATATTGATCCATCAAGAGAGCGGGAAACAGTGAGAACAATGGAGCATAAAGAGCCCAGGAGAGGGAGCAAGAGTTCCCTCGGAGAGCAGGGAACAGCGAGAGCAGGCGTCAAAAAAGGCAAAGGAATACACAATTAATGGGAGAACACTGAACGGTGTAGAGGAAGTGAGGGACGTTGAAGTGAATGTCCACAGATCCCTGAAGGTCACAGTACAGGTCAATAAGGTGGTTCAGCAGGTATATGGAATCCTTTCCTTTATTAGCTGAGGTATCGAATATAAGGGTGATCTGGGTGTCCATGTCAATAAGTCACTGACAGCTCACATGCGGGTGCAGCAAGCAATTAGGAAGGCTAATAGTATGTTAGGCTTTATCACAAGAGGATTTGAGTACAGGAGTCGTGAATTCTTGCTTCAATTGTTAAGAACCTTGGTTAGACTGCACTTGGAGTACTGTGTGCAGTTTCAGTCCCCTTCCCTTAGGAAGGATATTATTGCCACAGAGGGAGTGCAACGAAGGTTCAACAGACTTGTTCCTGGGATGGTGGGACTGTCCTATGAAGAAAGATTGGGGAAACTGGGACTGTATTCTCTAGAGTTTTGAAGAATGAGAGGTGATAAGATGCAGCTAAGATGTTTTCCTTGGTTGGGGAGTCAAGAACCACGGGACGCAATTTCAAAATAAGGGGGAAGCCACTGAGGACAGAGATGAGGAGAAATGTTGTTACTCAGAGGGTTGTGAATCTTTGGAATTCTGTTACCCAGAGGGCTGTGGAAGCTCAGTCATTGAGTATGTTTAGAGCAGAGATTGACAGATTTCTAAATGCAAATGACATAAGGGAATATGAAGAAAGTGTGGGGAAAAGGGCATTGAAGTGGATGATCAGCCATGATCATATTGAATGGCGGGACAACTTGATGGGCTGAATGGCCGACTCCTGCTCCTATGTTCCTAACTCCACATGATCGGTGAGGCACAGCCTCAGGCCGACTTGGTGGGCGGTGCAAACGGATATCACTGCTTCTGATCTTCACCAGAACAGAGAATGAGATGTCACATTGATCATCAAACAGACTGTGAGAGAATACACAGAATAAAACACATGGAGAGACACTGTGGAATAACAAATCGATTTGATTGGAATGTTGAATTTTGATTGGAATGATTAAAACAGCAGATTAAATTGGGATTCTCATCATTATATTGATCTGGGACAGAAAAGAGAAACTGATGGAAGAAAGAAGAAAAGAAAAAATGGAACAGTTCAGTTTTTTTCAGTTTTTTCACTCGCCCATCAAAGTTGGATTAAAAAAAGATGCAAATAACAGAGAATTTCACCAAAAAGGGAGATTAAATGCTTCTGAAACCTTGGATCGAAGGATGCCCCAACAGATCACCTGTTTAACTGTCTCCTCACTGGGGGATTTCAATCAATGAGCAATATTATTTTCTACTTTTCTTTTGTTAAATGAAACCACTACTGTCACTTGGAGTTAATATCCCTGTGTTCCAACTCCTGAATAATAAAATTGTGAGTTTCTTGATATTTTCAGGACAAAGTTCCTGCTGAAAGAACTAAGAACTCTTTTCTAATTTACACAATACTATATACACAGTCATCAAGCCTCCTAAACTAGCATCCTTGCTGCTGCTCTCTCTTCTCCCAAACCTCATCTCATGTGACTGTTACATCATCACTCTGACAGTGGGAGGGGTTGATCCCACTGTCTTCAGCATTAACCCATTACATCCTTATACTGCACTGTCTGTCCAAGAAAACGGGTGGAGGGAACTTGATTTATCGAAACAGTAACAGCTGCCAGTTGAAAATCAACTCAATCCCATCAGAGATGGGATTGTTCCTGACTGGCAAATATTCCAAACCTCAGATCAACCCTCCCTCTTGCGTCATGTCCCAGTCTCGGTTAAAAGCAACACATATCGACTCAAACACTCTGAAACATACAACGTGGTCACACTTTCCTTCAGTGAGATTAATGTCTAGCTGTTTTCCAGATTGAATGCAACTGTGAACAAATTTCTGTCAAAGGAGTTGCCTTTGGTGTATCAGCACTGAATTTCTGAAGGAGGAACAGCCATTCCAAATTCACATCCTTCACAAAGGCTGTATTTTTCTGTGACTGAAACTCAACATGTAATTTGAATTCTGAGTTGAAGTTCACAAGACACAGATGTAAACGTAGGTAAGGAAACTTCTAAAGCATGTTGCTACTGTGAATTAAGGCTCTGCTGGGAGTTGAATTCAAGATTTCTTGTTTGTTAGGTAGGTGTTTTAACCAATTAAGCTACAGAGCCAGAGCACAGATGTGTGTGCAATTGAAATCAGAGGAGGGCACTATTTATTCTCATCCCATTTCTCCACAGGTCACAACATATTTTAACTTTTCCCACTTACTGAAACAGTCAATCATATACTCTATTTTTCCCAGTACTGAGAATGAATGTTTTGGAAGAAAATACATACATTCAATTGTTTCTGAAAGGTTACAGAACACAACATGTGAGTAATATTCCCCATGGCTTTCTCAGCACTGATGGATTGTGAAGCGGGAGACCGCCAGAAGTCCCACTGAGCCGCACAGACCCTGAGCTGAGAATGAAATGAGATAAAGTTCAATCTTTCACAGCGAGATGCTGCAGAGAGTTAAGATTCCCGAATCAAAGTGAGACTTTCTCATACTGTTGTTGAATTTCATGTCAAACACTCCTTGTACTCTCTGCTAATGAAGCCTAAAAAAAGGGATAAACAGAATGGCACTCAAACTCACAACCCTGAGATTAAAAGTCTCATGTTCGACTGACTGAACTGTCACTTCTACTCAGTCTCTTATTGGATGGATGCAACTGTATGCTCCAATGCAGGGGCGGCTTTCAAATCCTCCCATGGATCCACATGTCAGTCTGAGTGACATGTTGTAGCCTCAAGCAAAGGAAATCTGCTCACTTTCAAAACTATCAGTGAGTTGAAGCTGATTACGATCAACATCATCAGAGGTCAGAACTACCTGGTGAACGAAAATACCCTGAAGATGGATCCACAATTATTCAAACATATCAAAAAAGTGAAAAACAAGAAAATCGATGAGTTAATCCAAACCAAACAACAGAAACACAGAAGAATCCATTCCATACCAGATACTAGTCGTGTTGTTTTGCATCCAGCTCTCAGTTACTGCTCCACCTTCATACACACACTTGGTGATCTGTACATTTTGTTCATTTCAATTTTGTCGACAGGCTCTTTGAATCCAGTTCTCTGGTCGTCAAACAGGCTTCGTATGAAAGTCAATTCCGCTTTCTTTAAGGCTGCAACCAATCAATGACCTTCAACTAAAAACACAAATGAAAATGGGCTCGTCGGGCAGTTGAACCCGAGACCCCTCGCATGCTTGTCAATTGTACACCCAAAGCGAGAATCATGCCCCTAAACCAACAAGCCACTTACAGTATGTGTTTTTTTAGCTCCTGTGGAAAAGCTGTTCTTCCATGTTTTTTTCAGATCAAAGCAACATCCTGTAAATGCTGAAATCATAACAGAAAGTGTTGGAAATGTTCAGCAGCTCTGGCAACATCTGTGGAGAGAGAAACACAGCTAACGTTTCAGGGTGTTCACCTTTTGTTTGAGGCATCCTTTCAGACTGCTTCTGTCCATCCAATCTCACTTTCTATTCTATCCACATTCGAACCATTCACTATGTAAATACATTTTTCATGAATTCCTCATTTCTTTTATGAATGACAATTTCATATTTCCAACCCTTGCTTCAGACACCACCACAAGTGGAATCATGGCTCCATCTACCCAATCAAACACCTTCACTATTTCCTCACATTGCAATGTTTCTTTAACCCTGACAGACTGTGGAGTTTCTGCTGCTTAATTGCCGTTCTTGTTTCCTGCCAGTAGATGTCACCTCACTCCAATACAGTGAAGTTTACAAATCTGAGAGAGACACAACAGGAAATAATTGTTCACATTATAGTGAATGTGTGGGATTTAGTAACACTAGGAGTGGAGACGAGTTATTATTGCATTTTGTCAAAACAAACATAACTTATAATGTTGTGTTAAATCCGTCACTCTGTTGTCTTGACTCTGCGAGTGACTTAGAGTCATCGAGTCATTGAGTCATTTGTGGTATAGAAGGAGGCCATTCGCCCCGTCGAGTCCTGGCCGGCTCTCCAGGGAGCGATCCAGTCAGTCCCACTCGTCTGCTCGATCCCCGTAGCCCTGTAAATTTATTTCCTTCAAGTGCCCATCCAAATTCCTTTTGTAATCATCGATTGTTTCCACTTCCTCCACCCTCATGGGCAGTGAGTTACAGATCATCACCAATCACTGTGTAAAAAGGTTCTTCCGCACATTCCCCCCGCATCTCTTGTCCAAAACCTTCAATCTGTGTTCCCTAGTCCTTGCACCAATAGTTAATGGCAACAACTTTTCCTTGCCAACTTATCTAAAACTGTCATAGCCTTATACACCTCTATCAATTCTCCCCTCAATCTCCTTTGATACAGGCAGAACAACCCTAGCTTTTCCAGCCTAACCTTGAAACTATAATCCTCTATTCCTGGAACCATTCTGGTAAATCTCCTCTGCATCCTCTCAAAGATCCGCACATTCTTTCTAAAGTGTGGTGAGCAGAACTGAACGCAACACTCCAATTGGGGCCAAACCAGAGCTTTATGAGTTTCAGCATAATTCCCCTGCTTTTGTACTCAATGCCTCTATTTATAAAGCCCAAGATCCCATCTACTTTGCTCACCACTCTCGCAATATGTCCTGCCAACTTCAAAGATTGATGGACATGCACCCAAGTCCCTCTACTCCTGCACATTCTTCACAACTGTAGCATTGCGTATCTATTGCCTCTCCCTATTCCTTCTGCTAAAATACATCACCTCACATCAGTCACTATTAAATTCCATCTGCCACTCGTCTGCCCATTCTGCTAGCCGATCACTGTCCTGTTGCGAGCAGTTCATATCATCCTCACTGTTTGCCACTCATCCAGGTTTGATGTTATCGGCATATTTTGAGATTCTACTCTATATTTCAAGATCCAAGTCATTTATCTGGAGCAAAAAAAGCAGTGGTTCTAGCACTTACCCCTGGGGAGCACCACTGTCGACTATCCTCCAGTCTGACAAAGAACCATTTACTACGACTCACTGTTTTCTATCCATAAGCCAATTTTCTATCAAATTGGACACTGATCCTCCTATTCCATGAACCTCAATTTTGTTAACCACCCTTTTATGTGATACCTTATCAAAAACTTTCATAAAATCCATATAAACAACATCCACTGCATTCCCTTCATCAACCTGCTCTGTTAGTTCATCAAAAAATGCAGTAAGATTAGTCAAGCATGAAACTTCCATTTCTCAATTCATGCTCGCTCTCCTTAATTAACTCAAACCTCTCCAAGTGACTGTTGATTTTTTCCCTGTTTATTGTTTCTAAAACCTTACCCACCACTACTGTTAATCTAACTGGCCTGTAGTTACCCGGACTGTCCTTACACCCTTTCTTGAATAAGGGTGCCATATTTGCCACTGTTAAATCCTCTGGCCCCTCCCATGTTTCCAGGGAAGATTATAGCAAGCCCTTCCGTTATCTGCATCAGCATTTCCTTTTGCAACCTGGGATGTAAGACATCCGGACCTGGTGATTTACATACCCTAAACATAGCCAGTCTTTTTAGTACCTCCCTCTCTCAATCTGTATCCTATCCATTGCCTCTACTCTCTCCGCTTCGACTGATAGTTTGTCAGATTCCACTTCCTTAGTGATCACTGATACAAAGTACTCATTAAGTATATTAACATTGCCCAGCACCTCTCAGCAAACACTATCGTCTTTGTCCTTAATAAGGTCCCACTCCACCTCTTACTACCCACTTATTACTTATATACCGCTCAAGGACTTTTGGGTTGTCTTTCATGTTGACTGCCAGTCTCTTCTCATTGAAATAGAGGATAAGCTAAATATAGAAGATATAAATATTTCACATCCTTGGGTGAGGTGGAACTTTTTATGCCGTGGGTGGTGGAAGCAGAGACAATCAATGATTTGAAAAGGAAATTGGATGGATACTTGAAGGAAAGAAACTTGCAGGAGGAAAGGGACCGAGCTGGTGAGTGGAACTGACTAGATTGCTCCGGGGAGAGCCAGCATGGACGTGATAGGCCAAACGACCACCTTCTATGCTGCAAATGACTCTGTGTTGTTTCTCAAATCCAATCCACTGGTGTTTGTTAAATAATTTCAAAGCAAATTGTGCAACTGGAAAATCAGAACCAAAGCATGGGACGCATAAAGAATTGAAATTGCCTTTAGATCTTCAATCTAACACTCCCCCAACTGAGCTATTTCAGCCCCACATTGTTAATGTCTTTGTGTCCTTGTTTTGGAAGAAAATACATACATTCAATTGTTTCCGAAAGGTTACAGAACACAACATGTGAGTAATATTCCCCATTGCTTTCTCAGTACTGATGGATTGTGAAGTGGGAGACAGCCAGAAGTGCCACCGAGCTGCACTGACCCCGAGCTGAAAATGAAATGAGATAAAGTTCAATCATTCACAGCAGAGAGTTAAGAGTCCCGAATGAAAGTGAGACTTGCTCATACTGTTGTTGACTTTCATTTCAAACACTCCTTGTAATCTCTGCTAATGAAGCCTAAAAAAAGGGAAAAACTAAATAGCACTCAAACTCACAACCCTGAGATTAAACGTCCCATGATCGACAGACTGAACTGTCACTTCTACTCTACCTCTGTTTGGATGGATGCAACTGTATGCTCCAATGCAAGGGCAGCTTTCAAATCCTCCCATGGGTCCACATGTCAGACTGAGTTACATGTTATAGACTCAAGCAAAGGAAATCTGCTCAGTTCCAAAACTATCAGCGAATTGAAGCTGATTACGATCAACATCATCAGAGGTCAGAACTACCTGGTGAAAGAAGACACCCTGAAGAAGGATCCACAATTATTCAAAGGCATCGACAAAGTGAAAAACAAGAAAATCCAAGTCAAACAGAAACACAGAAGAATTCCAATCCAAGCCAAACAGAAACACAGAAGAATTCCATTCCAGACCAGAACACAGTACTGTTGCTTTTGGAGCTAGGTCTCAGTTAATGCTAGAACATGGCTCCCTGCCTGACCCTAACCCAAAGGGTCCCGATGACATGTGTCGGGTTTGGGTCGCTCCTCCGGGTTCAGCATTTGGGTTCAGCATTCGGGCTCGGGTCAGGCCGGGCTGTGTCAGACACACTCGAACACTCTAAATGCCTTGTGTTATAATTGTGTTGGTGAAACACCGGAAACCGCAGATCTTTTGAAGTGTACTTCCGACTCTGCTTGGTATTTCAACTTCCTGTGTACTATTCAATAAACAGTTTTTGTGTACATTGTAGCAGAACTCAGCCCCAGGGACATAATTATCCAGTTAGCCCTTTCTTGCCCTTTCCTGATTCTAGGGGTGTTGAAGGCCTTTGCCATTTTAATCTTAATGAAATATTTACAATGTAATCAGTTGCTGCACTGTTGTGTAATAAGATGTTTTTAATGAGTTCTATTTTTCACTGACACAAATTTAACCTTTTTATGTTTTGGTTTATTTTTTGGTTTTCCTTCGTGCTTTGTATTCTTGGTGACAAAATCATTTGAACAGCTTCAATCTGCATTAATAGCAACTTCAACCTTTTCTTTAATTGCACAGTTTGCAAATGAATTGACTGCATCCCGTTAGGGGTTGGCAAGACGTCTTGTGCCTGCCTCAAAACATATTGTATTGAATAAAGATTGTAAAGCAAAGGAGGCTTGTAATGCAAATTAAGAGATTTAAAGGGGAAAGACAATGAATTATGCTCTGAATTTGGAATATATTTAATCAATTAAGTGTCAGACTTGATAAATCGCTGCTTTTAGTTTAATGTGGCCTCAGTGTTTATGGATAATTAATGAAATTAAGAGGCATGTTTTATATACAAAGCTCGGCATTAGTACTTAATAGTTGATATATAATTTTGAATATATTTTAATTTCTTTATTCATTTGACACTGCTAAATACGAAGCAGTCTTAAATAAGATAATTTTTTTTTGTAAAATCTGACTTACCAGATTAAAATATTAAATCAAGGGAGACATTTGAAAGATTACTGAACCAGTAATCCAGAGGCCTGGACTCAAGATCCAGTGACAGCCAGGACGTCAAGGTGGGAAACACTCTGCACTAGTCTGCAGTGAGCGATTCCATCGAAGGTAGAGCACAATCTCTTTAATATAAGAATGTATATTTTATAATAATTAATCACTCAAGACCTTACTGGTCTCTGCATCTCAGCTGCTCTCTTGATAAACTTGCAGCAAGTATTTCAGCCTGTAAAGCAGGAGTCTAGGGAATGTATAATGATATTTTCTAGCCTTCGGGCAATATTTTAATCAATACAGTGTGGGACAACCTGTCTGGGCACAACTCCATGAGTTTCTCTTTAACTAGTGACCTAACAATCACTAACTTCTATGGTAACAATCTTCAGCTCATCACCTCCGGTACGTAGCTCGAATCTTAATGTACATTGAAACAACCTTTCAAGTCCAGTTACAGTTTTTGTTGCTTATCTGCACAAGTGAAAAAGTGAAAAAGGGAAGCAAGTTTAACTGAACATTCTGGTGGTCGGTTCGGGCACGGGAAAAAAATGAAAGGATTCGGACCAGGTGGGATGTGGCGCTGTCAAGTTTGGGTCAGGTTTCATTTGCAGACCTGAGCACGCCTTTAGTTACTGCTGCAACTTTATTTTCCCACTTGACGATTTGCATATTTTGTTCATTTCAATGTTGTCGACAAGCTCTTTGAACCCAGTTCCCCGGCCCTCAAGCAGGCTCAGTATGGAAATCGATTCCGCTTTCTGGAAGGCTGAAACCAATCGATGACTTTCAACTAAAAATAGCAACAGAGAAAGGGTCATTTAGGATTCGAACTCAGGAACTCTCACACGTTAATTATTTATACACCCAAAGCAAGAATCATACCCCTAAACCAATGAGCCGCTGCCGGTGAAGTTTATTTTCCCTCCTGTGGAATTTCACTGGCACCCACAGCCGATCATCCATTTTTTTCTGATCAAAGCAACATCCTGCAAAGCTGAAATAAAAACAGAAAGTGCAGGAAATGCTCAGCACCTCGGGCAGCATCTGTGGAGAGAGAAACAGAGTTAACATTTCAGGGTTTTCACCTTTTGTTTGAGCCATCTTTTCAGACTGCTTCTGTCCATCCAATCTCACTTTTTATTCTATCCACATTCAAAAGGTGGTGCAGTGGTGAGCACTGCAATCTCACAACTCCAATGACCCAGGTTTAGTTCTGAGTACTGCTTGTGTGGAGTTTGCAAGTGGTACTTTATCAAATATACAACACCCACTGCATTCCCTTCATCAACTTTCTCAGATAGTTTATCACAAAATGCAGTTAGATTTGTCAAGCATGAACTTCCACTTATAAATCCATGCCCACTCTCCTTAATTAACTCAAACCTCTCCAAATGACTTGATTTTTTTCCCTGACCTGTTGGTCTCGTGCTGACAGCAAGCTCACCATAGAGCATGTATTTGGCAATGTGACCGTCATTCATTTGACCCAGTCAACAGAGCCACCACTGACTCAAGAGGGCAAACATGCTGCGGATCCCTGCACGCTGGTGTACTTCCGCATTCGGCACTCTGTCCTGCCAGGAGATGCCCAATATCCATCTGAAGCAGTGGAGGTGGAAGCTGTTCAGCTGCTTTTCTTGGCTTGCATAAGTTTTTGATGCTTCTCTGCGATAAAGGAGGGTGCTGAGAACACAAGCCGAGTACACGTGGAGCTTTGTATTTATGGTCAGTTTGCTGTCGGTTTACACTTGTATTCTCAACTTTGACATGACAGCTGCAGCATTGGAAATCCTGGTGCTGATTTCAGTATCAAGGGACAGATTTCTGGTGATTGTTGATCCAAGGTATGTGAAGCTGTTGACAACCTCCAAAGTGATGTTGTCGATGTTGATGGAAGGTGGAGTCTCGACATCCTGGCGCATAATTTTCATCTTCCTGAGGCTGATCGTCAGTCCAAACTCCTTGCAGGCCAGGGAAAACCGATATACAAGCTGCTGTAAGTGAACTTCATTATGGGATGTCAGCACAGCGTCATCAGCAAACAGCAACTCACAGACTAGGAATTTACCCACTTTGGTCTTGGCGCACAGTCTTGCCAAGTTGAACAGCTTGTCGTCAGCTCTGATGTGCAGGTGCACTCGCCCATCTGAGTACAGAAAGCGTACAATAGCAGCATGGAGAAGAATACGCCAATTATAAAGGATGTGATAAGTAGACAGTTAGAAAATAATGATTTGATTGGGCAGAGTCAACATAGATTTATGAAAAGAAAAACAGGTTTGAAAAACCTGTTGAGTTTTTTGAGGATGTTACCTGTAGAACAGATAAAGGAGAACCTGTGGATGTGTGGTATTTGCATTTTCCTTTGGTAAGGTCCCACACAGGAGGTCAGTAAACAAAGTTAGAGCATGTAGGATTGGGGATAATATACTGGTATGGATTGAGAATTGGTTAACAGACCGAAAACAGAGAGCAGGAATAACGGGTCCTTCTCAGGATGGCAGGCTGTTACTATTGGGGTACTGCAAGGATCAGTGTTGGAGCCACAGCTGTTAACAACCGAAATAAATGATTTGGATGTGGGGATTAAATGTAATATTTCCAAGTTTGCAGATGACACAAAGCTCGGTGAAGTGTGAGTTGTGAGGAGGATGTAGAGAGGCTTCCAGGGGACCTGGAGCAGCTCAGTGAATGGGCAAGAACATGGAATATAATGTGAATAAGTGTGAAGTTATCCACTTTGGTAGAATAAACAGAAAGACAGAGTATTTCTTAAATGGTGAGAGGTCGGGATGTGTTGATGTCCAAAGGGACCTGGGTGTCCTTGTTCCTGAGACACTAAAAGCTCTTGTGCAGGTGCAGCAATCAATTAGGAAGGCAAATAGTATGTTGGCTTTCACACGAGGGGTCATGAGTACAGGAGTAAAGATGTCTTGTTGCAATTGTATAGAGCCTTGGTGAAACCGCGCTGGAGTATTGTGAATAGTTTGGTTTCCTCATCTCAGGAAGGATATACTTGCCATAGAGGGAGTGAAACAGAGGGTCACCAGACTAATCCCTGGGATGGTGGGATTGCCTCATGAGGAAACTGGGCCTGTATTCCTTAAACTTTCGAAGAATGAGAGGTGATCTCATTGAAACTGACAAAATTCTTACAGGGCGTGATAGTGTGGGTGTCGACAGGATGTTTGCCCTGGTTGGTGAGTCTAAGACCAGGGGACATAGACTCAGAATAAGGAGTAGGCCATTTAAAACTGAGATAGGGTTGAATTTCTACACTCAGACGGTGGTGAGTCATTGGAGTTCTGTACCCCAGAGAGCTGTGGCAGCTCAATCATTGAGCATGTTCAAGACAGAAATTGATAGAAATCTTGATACTCATGACATCAAGGGATATGGGGATAGCAGGGGAAAGGGGCATTGAGGTAGATAATCAGCCATGATCTAATTGAATGGTAGAGCAGGCTCAACGGGCTGAATGGCCTCCTCCGATGTTCCTCTGTTCCTAAGAGAGTTGGCACCAGCGCGCAGCCCTGCTTTACCCCACTGCTGATCTTGAAAGTGTGTGATGTTGCTCCATTGTAACTGATGGAACTGTGCATGTTCTCGTGGAAAGAAGAAATGACGCCCAAGTGTTCAGGAGGGCAGGCAATGTTCCATCGCAGTTTGAAGAATCCGTCTCTGCTAACAAGATCAAAGGCCTTGGTGATGTCTTCCAGCACATGTATGCCTCTGTGGTGCAATGGATAGCGTGTTGGACTTTTAAATAATGATTTTAAAAAATATTCAAAGGTTGTGGGTTCAAATCCCACCAGAGTCAGATTTTGGACCAGAGACAGAGGAACACGACGGAACAGAGAGTTCAGAAATGCGTCAAAAGCACAGACTCTGAGACAGAGCAAGAGAGAGAGAAGCACAGCAAGAGTGACATCACAATGGAGAGTGAGAGCAAGGAAACAGAGAGCTGCTGGGGTGAGTTTGCAGGATTTGGTTCTTGCTTCGGTGCAGTGGAAGGAGCTGTTTGGTGAGGATCTGGTAAGCTGTGACATCACAGGCAGGCAGGTAGTTGATTGGTTTGGAAGAAGCTACCTGTTTGATGAGTATCTGGTAAGTGATTAAGTTCCATTTTAGTCCTAACGTTTAAAATAGTAAACAAACTAGTAGTAAGCTTAATAAAACAGACAGTAAAATAAATAATTGAATCAAATATTTAAGTAGTTAATTGAAACACGTTAAGGATGACAGGACAGGTGATGTGTCACAGCTGCAGCATGTGGGAGTTCCTGGATGCCAGTGTGATCCAGGGCAAACACGGCTGCAGTAAGTGTTTGCGGCTCAAAGAGGGAGAAAAAAGGAATGTAGTGGTAGTAGGGGACAGTATAGTAAGGTGGATTGATTCTGTTCTCTGCAGCAAAGAGCAAGCGTCCAGACGGCTGTGTTGCCTGCCGGTGTTAGGATTAAGGACATCTGCTCAGGGCTGGAGTGAAACATACAATGGGAGGGGGAGGATCCAGTCATCGTGGTCCATGTCGGTACCAACGACATAGGCAGGACAAGGATAGAGGTTCTGCAAAGTCAGTATGAGGAACTAGGCAGCAAATTAAGAAGCAGAACCTCAAAGGTAATCATCTCTGGATTATTACCTGAGCCATGTGCAAATTGGCAGAGGACAAATAAGATTAGAGAAATTTATGCACAGCTCAAAGACTGGTGTGGTAGTAGTGGGTTCTGGTTCGTGGGGCATTGGCACCAGTACTGGGGAAAGAGGTGGCTGTCCCGTTGGGACGGTCTGCACCTGAACCGTGCTGGGACCGGTGTTCTAGCGAACCACATAACTAGGGAAGTAGAGACAGTTTTAAACTGAATAGTGGGGGCAAGGAATCAAATTTGGGAAGATATGGTGAATCAAGGAGTAGAGACAAGGCAAGAGAGAAAGGTATAAATATGGGAAATGATAAAGAGACTGTGACAGGAAGGGACAGAATGTACAAATCAAAGAGTAAATCAACAAATAAGGCGAGAGGTGACAAAAATAATAAAAGGACAAAACTAAATGCTCTGTATCTGAATGCATGGAGCATTCAAAACAAAACAAATGAACTGACAGCACAAATAGAATAAATAAGTACTATCTGATAGTCATTACAGAGACATGGCTGCAGGGCGACATAGATTGGGATGTGAATATTGGAGGTTACATGGCATTTTGGAAGGACAGGAAGCAAGGAAAAGGTGGCGGGGTAGCTCTGTTAATTAATGATGGTATTAGCGCAATAGAGAGGGATGACCTGAGTTCTGGAGATCACGATGTCGAAGCAGTTTGGGCAGAGATGAGAAATCATAAAGGCAAGAAGTCACTTGTGGGAGCGGTGTACAGGCCACCTAACATTAACCACACTGTCGGATGGGGTAGAAAGGAAGAAATAATGGCAGCTTTTCAGAAATGTACAGTGATAATTATCGGGGGTTTTAATCGACATATAGACTGGAAAATTCAGATGGGCAGAGGTAGCCTAGATGAGGAGTACATAGAATGTTTTTGGGATAATTTCTTGGAATAATACATTCTGGAGCCAACCAGAGAGCAGGCTATACTAGACCTGGCATTGTGCAACGAGATAGGGTTAATTAATGATCTCATAGTTAAGGTGCCTCTAGGTAGTAGCAATCATAATATGATTGAATTTTACATTCAGTTTGAGGGAGAGAAGAGTGGGTCCCAGACTAGTATTTTAAACATAAATAAGGGCCTTTTGGCTAAGATCAAGTGTAGTATCTGTTCTTATCAGTGCTTATTTGGAAGAGAAGAAACCATGATCAGTGGCTTTTGATCCTGGGTAGGTTTTGAGTAAAATGGCTATAACCAATCTTTGCGCTTGAGGCCAGGGAGTGTGGAACACCGTTCGGGTGGTGGTGAAGGACAAGGAAGGAGATGCACTGGTCGATCGCACCTTCTTCATCAAGAAAATTCTCATCGATTGCTGTGGATTTCAAGCTTCGGACATCTTCTGCCTGCAGGATTTCCCCAGCAGTGGGTATTTCGACGTGACGTTCAAGAATGTGGCGGGATGCATCAAGTTCCTGAAGGCATTCAAGGAGAAAGGGGACCGGGCGCCGTTGTCGATCCTCACAGTGGAGGCACTCTTCACAACGTGACCGGGTGGTGACGATTCACCTCTACAACCCCCATGTTCCGGTGGTGGATGTACTCACCTTTCTCGCCAGGTACGTCGAGGTGGCCGGCAGCAGCACTGATGTCAAGGACCCCTTTGGGATTTGGACCAGCAAGCGGCAGGTCAAGGTGACCTTGAAGGTCGATGCCAGTGAAGCCATCATCCATCCTCCCTCCAGCGTCGCTATCGGGGGAAGTCGAGGCTTCTTGGTCTACGCTGGGCAGCCAGATTTTGCTGCACCTGTGGCAAATCTGGTCACGTGGCAGCTAACTGCAGCACGGTTGTTTGTAAGAACTGCAAGGAGGAAGGCCATCAGACCAAGGACTGTAAGCAGACTAAGTGTTGCAATTTGTGCGGTGCGGCAGGCCATCTCTACAAAACCTGCCCCAAACGCTGCCTCAGTTATGCTCAGGCGGCAAGGTCCAAGGAAAGGCCGGGAGAAGATTCAACGAAGGCGTCCGGTGCTGGAAAGGAGACAAGCAACCTTCTCTGCATTGAGGAACTTCTACCTGAGAAGGAGAAGAAAGGGGAGGCAGCTGAAACCAGCGACCCAGCACCTACCTTGCACCCATAAACCCCTCCTCCACAGACAGAATCAATGGAGGAGGAGGCAGCAGATGGACAAACCGGTCAGTGGCAAGTGGTACAAAAGGAAAACCACAAAGAAAAGACCTCCAAAAGCGGAATAGGCCACCACCCAAACCAGTGGCAAGAGGAGACTACCATCTGAGACAGACTACAACAGCTCCTCTTCACTGGATGAGGAAGTGCTGGAACGACGGCCCCTTCAAAGGAAGCGGCAGAACTCCAAGGAGCTGGAAGATAAAGCCCCCCAGCCCCCGGACACAGGAGGTTGTGATGGGCCTGGCGAGCCCCAACACCAAAGCGCCAAACCTAACGACATGGCCAGCGCATCCCAGCTCCGGGACACCGGGAGCAAAGACACGTCTGGCGCACCTCAGCTCCGGGATACCGGGAGCAAAGACACGGCTGGCGCACCTCAGCTCTGGCAAGCCGGGAGCAGTGATGTTTTCGAGGAGGAACAAAGGGGAACAGCAGAGAACAAACCAATACTTGCTACCTACAAGACCGCCCCCCCCCCCGTTGTCACCCCAGCGGAACAAATGTTAAACAGCTTGCGTACACTATGGGTATGCAGGAACATCCCGAAGGACTGGGACTAGCTAGGACAAATGGTATGGGAAGCAACAACCAACTTTTAAAAAATGGGTATAAGAATTGCTTCCAGTAACATGCACAGCATTAAATCCACTGCGCGATGTGTTTCAACCTTGGATTACCTTGCCAAGGTCAAAGCCGACCGACTGTTTCTGCACGAGTGTGGAATACCACACCTCAGCACCTACAGGCAGTGGTCGCGATGGTGGTCCCACGGGCCATCGATCTGGTCGGGGGGTAATGACTGCCGTTCCTCCAGCCTGGGTATTCTGCTGCGGGGAGGTAACTTCACCATCTCCGAAGTTAAGGAGGTGGTGGGCGGCCGCCTCCTCGTAGCAGATGTAATCTACAACAACGCTCCGCTCCGGTTGATCAACGTGTACGCCCCGGTACAATGCAACGAGCAGCTGACCGTCTTCCAGCAGCGCCCACTACTGCTGGCGACATCCAGGCCGGTCATCCTAGGCGGTGACTTCAACTGCAGCATTGATGCAGCTGGACGATCCGGCAGAGACGACAGCAAACTGGACGCTACGTCCAGATTCCTAATAGAAACAGTTAAAGATGCCAAACTGCACGACGTCTTCAGCAAACCTACAGACGGAGCACAGCACAGATACACCTGGTCAAGATCGGACCGGTCTGCCCGTTCCAGCATTGACTTCCTGTTTGTGTCCCGCACTGTCATGGTCGGATCCACCGACGTCAAGCCGGTGTTCTTCTCCAAGCATTGCCTCTTACTGGCTGACTTTCACTTACAGGATTACCAGTGGGTTGGCAGAGGGACGTGGAAGCTCAATGCTACACTGTTAACCCCAGAGAACGTTGAGGAACTCAAAAGGGATTACAAAGGTTGGAGGACCGTGAAACCCCTCCTGAGTCTCCAGTTCACTGGTGGGAAGCGATCAAGGAGAACAGCAAGAGGTTCTTCATCCACAAAGGTGTTCAGAGGGTGAGAGAGAGAGAGAGGAAAATGTCCCGACTCCAGAAAAGTATGCAAAATCTGCTCCGGCTGCAGTCAATGAGGGGCGAGGTCAAGGAGGACCTCCAAGAGGTGAAGAGCCAGCAGGCCTCGCTCTTTGCCAAGGAGGCCTCCAAGATCATCTTCGGGTCCAGAGTCCGCTCCATTGAGCAGGATGAGATGTGCCCGTGTTACTTCTTCCAAAAGGTACACAGAGAGAGCTCTGTGATCAGCAGCCTGAAGGAAGAAGATGGCTCGGTGACGGCGTCGCAGTACGAGATACTAAGGATCAGCAAATCCTTTTATGCTGGGCTGTATGACGCGAAGCCCACAGACAGCAGAGCCTCCCAGTCCTTCCTGTCATCTATCACAGAGGTCTTAGATAACAGCAGGAGGGAGAGACTGGACAAGCCGCAAACTCTGGACGAGCTGACAAAGGCCGTCGGATCCTTCAAGACAAGTAAAACTCCCAGAAGCGACGGCTTACCGGTTGAGTTGTATTCGGCCCTGTGGGACTGGGTCAGCCCGGACCTGCTGGAAGTATACGAGAGTATGCTCCTGGCCCGCAGCATGTCAGACTCCATGAGGAAAGACATCATCACCCTCATCTACAAGCGGAAGGGGGAGAGGGCAGAAATGAGAAATTGGCGGCCCATCTCACTGCTTAATGTTGACTACAAGATTCTGCACAAAGTCATAGCCAGTCGATTCAAGTCTGCTCTGGAGTTGGTGATCCACCCTGATCAGACCTGTACTGTACCAGGCAGGAAGATCTCTGATAGTATCGTGCTACTCAGGGATACGATCGCCTATGTACGGGACAGGAGGGTGGACACCTGCCTCATCAGCCTGGACCAGGAGAAGGCTTTTGACAGGATATTGCACACATACATGATGGACGTGCTTTCCAAAATGGGGTTTGGGGAGGGAATCTGCAATTGGATCAAACTGCTCTCCACAAACATCAGTAGCGCAGTTTCAATCAATGGGTGGGAATTGGAAAGTTTCCCGATCCAATCTGGAGTCAGACAGGGCTGTCCTCTCTCCCCGGTCTTGTTTGTTTGCTGTATTGAACCCTTTGCTGAGACTATTAGGATGGATGCGAGCATAAGAGGGGTGACTATCCCAGGCAGTGGATGCACTCAGGTGAAAACCTCCCTGTACATGGATGACGTCGCCGTCTTCTGCTCAGATTCGCTGTCCGTGCGCAGACTGATGAGCATCTGCGACCAGTTCGAACTGGCCTCGGGAGCCAAAGTTAACCACGGCAAGAGCGAGGCCACGTTCTTTGGGAACTGGGCTGACCGATCCTTTATCCCCTTCACCGTTAGGCCAGACTACCTGAAGGTGCTGGGGATATGGTTCGGAAGGGCCAGGGCATGCACCAAAACCTGGAAGGAGCGAGTAGCCAGGGTACAACACAAGCTGAGAATGTGGGGGCAGCAACTCTCTCCATTATGGGTAAGAACCTGGTCATCAGGTGTGAGGCACTCACGTTGTTGTTGTACGTGGCGCAGGTCTGGCCCATACCCCACTCCAGCGCTGTGGCAGTCACCAAGCCATTTTCCGCTTCATCTGGGGATCTAAAATGGACCGTGTCCGGAGGGACACGATGTTCAAACCTCTGGATCAGGGTGGGAAAAATGTACCCAACGTGGCCCTCATCCTGATGACCACCTTCGTGTGCGGCTGCATCAAGCTGTGTGTAGACCTCCAGTACGCAAACTCCAAGTGTCACTACGTGCTTAGATTCTATCTGTCCCCGGTGTTGTGAAGGATGGGCCTGGTCACACTGCTGCAGAACGCTCCATCCAGTTGGACTGTGCCCAACCACCTATCCTTCGTGGAGCAGTTTCTGCGGGATAACACCTTGGACCACCGATCCATCAGGCAGTGGTCCTCAAGGCACTCCGGGAAAATGAGACGGTGGATCCTGTCGGATGGTTCCTCGAGCAGACTGCCAAAGTCATTTGGCGGAATGCCTCATCACCAGAACTTTCAAACAAGCACCAAGATGTAGCTTGGCTGGTGGTGAGAAGAGCCCTCCCCGTCAGATCCTTACTGCACGCCCGAAGTCTCACCCCCTCTGCACAATGCCCTCACGGTGGATGTTCTGGGGAAGAGACAGTTGCCCACCTCCTCCTGGAATGTGTCTTTGCAAAGCAGGTGTGGAAAGGGATGCAGTGGTTTTTGTCGAGGTTCATCCCAAGCAGCTCTGTAACACAGGAGTCTGTGCTCCACAGACTGTGCCCAGGGACGCACACCGAGATAAACATCAACTGCTGCTAGAAGACTATCAATTCGGTGAAAGACGCCCTTTGGTCTGCCCGAAACTTGCTGGTCTTCCAGCGCAAAGAGTTGTCCACGACTGAATGTTGCAGAATAGCACATTCCAAGGTCCAGGACTACGTGCTGAGGGACGCACTAAAGCTTGGGGCAGCCGCAGCAAAGGCTCAATGGGGAAAGACCACAGTGTAAGGTCCCCCGACCAAGTTGAACCGAGGGGCTAGATCCATGGGAAACCCCTTGAACTGCATCGGGAAAATGTTTTTTCCTGTAAAATGTAAAAATGTATCTGGCACGACAAATGTGAAACGGAAGGGTTGTGAGGCAACCCATGATTGTATTGAAGCAAACGGACCTCCTTTCCACTGTTTGTAATTTTTGACTTGGTGCTGTTTGAAACTGGTGATGTATTTTTTACAGATTTTTATGAATAAAGTATATTTTGGAAATAAAAAAAAAGTTCAGAGAAGGTTCACTTCAGAGAAGGCTGATTCCTAGGATGAGGGGTTTGTCTTGTGAGGAAAGGTTGAGCAGGTTGGGCCTGTACTCATTGGAGTTTAGAAGAATGAGAGGTGATCTTATTGAAACATATCAGATCCTGAGGGGGCTTGACAGGCTAGATGCTGAGAGGATGTTTCCTCTCATGGGGGAATGTAGAAATAGGGGACACAGTTTCACATTAAGGTGATTCCAATTGAAGATGGTGATGAGGAAGAATTTCTTCTCTCAGAAGGTCATTAGCGTTTGGAATTCTCTTTCCCAGCGAGCAGTGGAGGCTGGGTCAATGAATATATTCAAGGCTGAGTTGGACAGATTTTTGATTGACAAGAGAACCAAGGGTTATTGGGGGGCAGGAAAGTGGAGTAAAGACAACGATAAGATCAGCCATGATTTTATTGAATGGCGGAGCAGGCTCAAGGGGCTGAATGGCCTACTGCTGTTCCTACTTCTTATGCTCTTATACCTACACAGACAGTCCTTTTTCACAGCTAATCTAAAACGAATGATATTTTAATGACTCTTTCACACAATCCTTTCCGACTGAAACAAACTTCATTCACCTGACTTCATTCTCCAAATCTAGATCCAGTACCATCTCCTTCCCCATTGGATGGAAATATACTGATTCGGAAAGTTCTCTTACACACATTCCAGGAATTCTTCTCCCTCTTTGCCCTTCACACAGTTATTTTCCCAGCCTGTATTCGGATAATTGAAATCCCCATTAGCATTACTCAGAGGTTCTTGCATCTTTCGACAATTTGCCTGCAAATTTGCTCCTCTGTCCACTTCCTACTATTTAGTGGCCTGGATATACACTGAGCAGTGGAATAACTCCTCTGTTGATGCATTATTCTAAACAAATAGATTCTACCTTTCAACCCTCAAGTACATTTTCTCTTCCTAGTGCTGTAACAGTATCTTTGATCAATACAGCTGCACCCACACAATCCTCTGCCTATTTTTCTTCTCTATCTTTCTTGAATACATCGCAGTGAGGAATATTAAGTTCCCATTCCTCCCCTTGTTTGATCCATGTCTCCGTTATTGCCACTGGATCACAATCCCATGTGGCTACTTGTGCCTGCAGCTCACCAATCCTATTTACCATGCTTCAAGTATTTACAAACATGCACTCTAAACCTATCTCAGTCTGCCTTGCATTTGTCTCCTGTTTGAGTTTTGTGCTTCTGAACTATTCTTTATTCTAATGCTGTTTGTTTCTCTCAGTCCTCGGTGCACCTTGTATCTATTCTCTAATGCTTCATCCTTGTGCCCCTCCCCCAGCCAAATTAGTATAATTCCTTTCACAAAGCATTAGTTAAAGTGACAGCGAGGACATTTGTCCTGTCCATATTGTGCAGGTCACATCAACACCAGAAGTGGTGACAATGTTCCTGGAAGCTGTAGCCCTGCCTCATCCACCATTTCTCCAGCCATGCATTAACCTGTATTATCCTACTATTCCTACACTCACTAAAACACATGGCAGTAATCCAAATATTATAACCTTTGTGGTCTTGCTCTTTAACTTCCTTCCCAGCTCCTAAAACTCTGATTGTAGGATCTCAACCCTTTTCATACCCATGTCATTGGTTCAAAAATAGACCACGACTTCTGACTGTTCTTCTTCCCCATTGAACATATTTTGAAGACTGAAAACTGGTTTCAGAATCTCACACTTGGTCCCACTGCCAAGCGGCCGGTGGGGAGGTGAGGGTGGGGGGTGGGGGAGCGGCGGGCCTTTCCCGAAGTCGGGGGTCGCGGCGGGTCTCTTCCCGCGGAATTTTATGGCCCCCTCCTGCCGTGACCCATGACATCGAGAGGCTGGTAAAATTCAGCCCGATATGTTCAGCTGCAATGGCGGTTCTTGCTGCCCTCTTCTGGTCATTGGCTGACATACATGCAAAGTTTCTGTAAAATGAATGTAACGTGGATATATTGCCAGGACAGGGGAGGATCACCTTGAGATGTTTTTAGGAAGAAGCAGAGCAGTTGGACTAATTGGAGAACACAGCCAAAGATACAGCACTGGCATGATGGGCCAAATGGTCTTTGTTCACTATTCTATGACTCGATAAACATTTCCCATCCTAATTTCACATTTTCTACAACTGCAGCATTTGGCTTTGTAAAGGTCTGGTGTGTAGACTTTTCCCAGAGCTGCAAATAGTACCTTGTGACAATATAAACTGTCAGTGTGTGAATGTGGGTGTCACATTTCTATACAAAATGAGTGCTGAAGTTATGACAGTGTCAGTTGTAAATGTATTTTCATTATGTTTCTAATCTGTAATATGTTATACATATCTATGATTGAAACTGTGCTCCTGTAAATGGTGAGTTTTATTAATCATTCATTGGATGTGGACATCGTTTACAAGGCCAACATTTACTGCCCATTCTGACTTGCCCTTGAGATGCTGGTGCTGAACCGGCTTCCTGAACAGCTGCAGCCCGTGTGGATTTGCAGTTTTTCTTGTAGTTGTTCATTTGAAACAGATGAACGGTATGCTTGGGCATTTCAGAGAGCAGTAAAGAGTTAACTACATTGCTGTGAGTTTGAAGTCACACATGGGCCAGACCAGGTGAGGAGAACAGATTTCCTGTCCTAAGAACATTAGTGAACCAATACTCCAGTTGTTTCATTGTCACCATTACTGATACAAGCTATTTATTGTTGATTTATTTCATTAACTGAACTTAAATTCTGCAACTGTGGTGATGGGATTTGAAATCACTGTCACCAGATTATTGATGGGATTTGAAATCACTGTCACCAGATTACTGATGGGATTTGAAATCACTGTCACCAGATTATTGATGGGATTTGAAATCACTGTCACCAGATTACTGATGGGATTTGAAATCACTGTCACCAGATTATTGCTGGGATTTGAAATCACTGTCACCAGATTACTGATGGGATTTGAAATCACTGTCACCAGGTTATTGCTGGGATTTGAAATCACTGTCACCAGATTACTGATGGGATTTGAAATCACTGTCACCAGATTATTGCTGGGATTTGAAATCACTGTCAGCAGATTATTGCTGGGATTTGAAATCACTGTCACCAGTTTAGCGATGGGATTTGAAATCACTGTCACCAGATTATTAGTCCAGGCCTCTGGATTACTAGTGCAGTAAATATTACCACTATTTTACTGTAGCCAGGGGTGCATCAATGGGCTCATTATGAATAAATGTGTATGTCTATGTGTGTGGTTTTGGAATATATTTGTGTGTATCTTTGTGTATAAATGTACTTAGGTGTTATTAATAAATAAAACAGAAATAAATAAACAGATAATTTTTTTTGAATAAGACAATTCAACCTGAATAAATAATAGATTCGTGCAAATAAGCATGTAAGCAGTATTTAACACAAGAAATCAAAAATGTTCGAGTTTAACATGGATGAAAGGAAGAGCAAATGTAACAGGGCTTTCAGGTGATAAACTCATAGAATCAGTGACTGGTTACAGCACAGAAGGAGGCCATTCAGCCTATCGTGTCAATGCTAGCTCTCTGCAACAGCAACTCACCCAGTCCCACTCCCCTGCCTTTTCTCCATTGCCCTGCAAATATTTCTCCTCAGATAATTATCCAATTCTCTTTTGAAGGCCTCGATTGAACCTGCCTCCGCCGCACTCTCAGGCAGTGCATTCCAGATCCTAACCACTCGCTGCTTAAAATAGTTTTTCCTCATGTTGCCATTGATTCTTTAGCCAATCATCTTAAATTGGTGTCCTCTGGTTGTAGATCCTTCCAGCAATGGGAACAGTTTCTCCCTATCTCCTCTGTCCAGACACAAGAACACAAGAACATCAGTAGTATGAGAAATGGTCCATTTTCCTGCTGATTTTTCTATTGCCTCACCTCAATAACCACAATAACAATCATCTCCTTGGGTTTCTTGGTTTATTGAATGAATTTGCAGTCCTGACACAGTGTGAATCCACAGAAGTCATCGATAAGGTCCATCTACTGCCCCGTGACATGGTGTAGCTAGCTTTATTCTATCAATAAAAGTAATTCGCATTGGCATTACATACTATATTGCTTGCTTGCCAGCTAATGCATTTTGCTGCTCTCCATTGATGTTTGTATGCTACTTTATTTATAGGGAGAAAATATGTTTTAAATCAGACTGTGTTTTGAAGGCATCAGATTGGCTATAGAATTTATATACAGATTAATTGCCCCCATGTCCATGGCTGAGTCAATAATTTTGTCAAATGTCCATGGTGCAACATCAACATGTCAGTGCCTATCCCTGCACAGATAAGAGGGGCTCCCTCTTCATTTAGGGCAGGGGGAGGAGGAATGGCTTTCCCAGAAGACATAAATCTCAAAGAACACATCCATTCACAGTTTTGACTGAACTGAACTGCACAGAATGATGTGAGAGAGCAATCCAGTTCCTTTTCCCACTCTCTTGGGGCTTGAGGAAAAAATGTTCTTTAAAACAAAGAAAGAAATGCACTGGACACATTCAACTGGAGAAACGGGATCAAAATTCTTTGCCGCTGTTTGTTGTTCCACCTCCCCTAAAGGTTTAATGGGTGTATGTGGCGTGGCAATGGAATGATGGAAACTCGGAAACCCCAAGGTAGATTTGCCCAGATTTGTGCTGAGCTGACGTACCACATTTAGTCTCAGTGTCCTTAGTTTAAGAATGGAAAAACGTAGCCAGGATTCCTCCTCCTAATAGCAATTCAGTGACTTGATGTCAATTACACAGGGATGGACCTGAGGCAAGGGAGAGATTAAGCTGAACTTGTGCTGTGCTCCAAGCAGCCTGTCAACAATGGCTCTCTCAGCTCACACATGAAGAATGTTCTAGAAGGCTGACCGAACCCATGGATCATAATCCCAGTGAGGACACAACAACCAGAGGAGGAGAAAAACAATGATTGGATAAAATAATTGAAATGCTGTTTGTAAAGTTATATATAATGCAACAGTTCATGCTGCAACAAAACAACATGATGTGGGTTTGAACCCGTAAGTGCCCAGCAGTAATATTCTCCATCTACAGACTAGGAGGCTCCTCAGTGAAAGTGAAATTGGAGTGTCAGCCTAGGACATGAAAGCTAGTGCCAGTTATTTTAGCAAACTAAGACACACAGGTTCAACTGGTAGAAAGCAAAATTAGGACTGATGTCAGGAATTTCCGTACACAAATAGTGATCGCCGTGTGGAAAAGACTTCCAGATAGGGCAGTGAAGATAAAAAAGCTTGTCAACACTGAAGAAACAGTTGGAGAGTGTGGGAGTGAGGGATGCAGTTCTTTCTGAATCAATGAGCTTGAATAGGCCAGATGGCATTCCTCAGAATCCCAATGTTTATAACCTGTAAGGCTGAATTGCTATATGTCTGGGGATAGGTTATCTGTTTGCTTCGTAGTCTGAGTGAAGTGTCTCGCATGGGCAAAACAACCAATGGAAAAGAGGTAACTCACCGACATGAGACTCCCTCTCATGCAGTGACAAGGTTATGATAAGCTTGGTGAGGACACAGAACTGCGAGCTCAAGGTACAGCTAACAGATCTTCAAAATAGATTTGGAAAACCTGTATGTATTTTACATCTCCTCTTTGTAAAACCCAAGATCTTATTCACAAATGTGTTTCTGAATCTATTTCACTAATCCTCACATCAACTGGATCCATTATTAAGTCTTTGTGGTCAAAATCCTGAAGTTCCCTCTTGCATTTTGGGTGTATTTAGACTGCATTTTCGATCAGTGTGAAGTGGTTTCAACTTTGCACTGACACTTTTATTATGTTCATTCAAAGGTAAAGTAGTATCCATCTTCGAAAAGGGTGACAGAACTAAGCCGAATAATTGCAGCCCAGTTAATTTAACATCTATGTTAGTTGAGTGAGTATGTTCAAGACTGAGATTGGTAGAGTGTTGGACATGAATGGAAACAAGGGAAATGGGGATAGGGTGGGAAATGGATTGAGGTAGAAGATCAACCATGATCTTATTGGATGGTGGAGAGGCTCGAGGGGCCGTACTATCTACACCCGCTCCTATTTCTTATTTTCTAGGTCAATGTTTAGAATCTTTAAAGATAAAATTGCTAAATATCCAAGTGAGAAAATTATTAGAAGCAGAAACACTGGTTTCATAAAGGAAAATCGTGCTCGACAAAACCCAATAGAGTTCTTTTGAAGTGACAGATAATGGTGGCCGTGTGTACAGGGACATTCGGAATGCCTTGGAAAAGTTAGTAGAGAGGAGACCATTGGAGAAGATTAACACTTTTGGTATCAGGGGAATGGGATGAAATGGGATTAAAAACTGGTTCTGAGGGAGGGGAGAGTAGGAGTTAAGGGCAGTTTCTCCGAGGGGATGGAAGTGGGTAGCAGTGCCCCACAGGGTTCTGTTCTAGTGCTGCTAATTTGTAGTGTGTAAGGTCACTTGTACACTTGGCGAGGAGTGAATTATGGTGCAGGGCATGGGGAAGATGCAAAAAGACCATCTTTAAGAAAAGGAGTCTGGCCTCAATGGTCCGGGTGGAAACACTTGTGACACCATGCAGTCACAATGACTCCCTCGTATGCATGGGTTTGGCCTGTGTTGACAGCCCGAGCAATAAGGGAATAATTTCTTTCTACAGAATGTAACATTTGTTTCGCTTTCGGTTGAGTTGAAGAATGACGGTTTTTATACAATTGAGAAACCGGTTCTTGCAAACTGCTTGTTTCTCTTATGGAGTTTGTTGAACCCAGACTGAGCCACAACACTTCAATAACCTGAAACATTCTCAGCACAGTAACTTTTTATTCATGTGATTGTGTTTTTACTCCCCAGATCTAGAAGACAGCAGCTTGACAGATGATATTGAGTCTTCAAGCACTTCACTGAGCTGCTGTGCTTCCAGCAGAGGCTCTGCAGCAAAAGCAGGCTTGCCTTCCGAAGACTGCACTACTAAACAGACCAGACAACTTACCGAAGAAATCCAGAACCTACAGGTCAAACAAAACTCATCCCTGACCTTTTGTAGATGTGTTCCCTTTCTCTACAAGCATGAAAAAACATGAGGCAATCAAGATTAGAGCCGTCTGACAATCTGATCCATTCAAGCACAGGGAATATAATTTTTTGGGGGGTGGGAGATGTTTGTAAATAGTTAAGGATCTAAAGGCTAAGTGTGTTGATGAGCAACATTGTGGTGGAACGCGAGGAATTTTGAGGCCAGAGAAACGGTGGTTCTACAAAACACCAGCGTTAATCTAGCATGACCTCTCATAATGCCTCATCAAAAAGATGACTATAATTCATAACCAAGTTCCTTTAACTTCTGTAAACAGCTGCTTTGAAACCGTTTACAAACATAATCACATATATTGTAGATTTTTAAAAACCCAGTGTAATAAGTTCCTATCCTTCCCAGAGATTTAAGTTATTATAATTCTTAAATGACATTAATCAGATTGTCCCAATCAGGAGCCATTTGACCTGTCTGCTTTTGTAGACTAATTACACTCTATCCTCAAGGCTCAATGGGAACTCAGTGCATTTGTGTAAAATCCAGACAGGGAATTGTGAAAATATACTAAATCTGTGTTTTTTAAGCTGCTGAAAACAAATTGCACTTTTTAATTTAGAAACGCAGTTTCTCGAGTTCCCCAATGGTCTAGTGGTAAAGGCACTGCCGTTCACCTGACATTCAACCATATGAATCAGAGGATCTCAGGTTTGATTCCCACTCTTGGCTGAGTTAGCTAATTTAAACTAGAGACGCTGTCGGGCTGCTGCAGTTACCTCAGTCACCACTTGAACCATGTAGGTTTGGTGCTCCGAAGTCGGAGATGATAAAGGGGGTGAGAAAGGGAACGGTGGCCTCATTCCCTGTCTCTGTTCAAGTTTTGGAGCTGGGGGATCCTCCAAACACCACCAGGTTTCATCAATTTCTGTCTCCGCTGGGCAAGCTAATATTGTCACTTGCTGTCCTTCCATCCTCTTCGCAACCACTCACAATCACTCTGGTGAGCAGATTGTTGAGGTATTTGCTGTTTGCTTCTCTCATTGCAGTGTGTCAGGGGCCTGGAGAACATGACCTTTGGAGATGCTGGATGGTTTTGGAGGGTGCTGGGCTCAATCATTATCCTGTTGAGGAATAAGCACAACAAAGAGATGCTAACGCTTGAGGTGCTGTCATACCTGTCGAAGAACATGATTCAGTTGAGAGCAAACACTAATCCACCCTTTGTCGATACAATCCTCAGCAGAATTCAGTCACTCTTTGAGGGAAGGTGTGAGAAAGTACTGGTGGAAATGTTCCAATGTGTTGGGAAACTTGACCAAGTGGAATCTGAGGGTGAAGATCTTTCTTCTACCAACAGGTCCATTCCAAACTGGTTCACTTATTGTTGCACTTGGATGGAAAGAGTGAGGAGATCATCAGATCTTGTAGGTCAACACTGTGGATGATCTTGCCACTTACTGGATCTGCTGAGGCTTCCTCATTGATATCTAGAGGAGCCCAATGGGAGTTACATGGACTTCCTCAGATACCTATCACAGCAGTTAGTTTAAGATGCTTCGAAACCTGTGGAGCTTTTATCAGTTCTCCAAGGAAGACAGTCACAGTGACTGCCTGACAGTGTTGGATCTTAAGGATGTGAGAAGCCAGCTGCTCCACAATACCAGGCAGACTGGGACCAGCATATTCCACCATTGCTCTGGCAGCAGAACAACCTCCTTGTTGAATTTGCAGAGGTTCATCATCTGTTCCCATCCTCCATTTCTTTCCATGTATTCAGCTCCGTCACTATAATTGTCTGATTCAAAGGGATCTTTAGTGTCTCCACACTAGTGACACACAAATCCCTACTTATAGATGTTTGAAATTTAGCTGTGAATTCTCTCTGCTGTGATTCACTCTCAGAAACAAAACCATTGATCAGTGAAAGATCAATTCCTATACCATGGATTGTGAGTTATTCTTCAATAATGAGCAGGAGCAGCTCCGAGAACACGCAGTGACCTTTTCAACTTTACTCCTGCAGCAGCTGGAACGTGTCCGACCCGCCCGGTGGGTTACCTGGTGGACAAGCTGTGTAATGAACTGCTGCTGTCCCCCATCAGAATTAAACCTGAAGACACAGACCCCGATCCTCCTCCACCTCCTCCTCTTCAGAACAACAAACTGATCATTCTTTCAACATGACCTACACATTTGTAACTGTATGGATTGTAATTAAATAAATATTCTGTTGTGTTATTGTAACTATTGGTGAATCTTCAAACCCATTCAGGGAGGCAGTATTCCTGACACAGAGCAGCAGTGAGCAGGAGGAACTGGGGATAACATTGAGGAGAAATCTGTCTCCCCCCGGGGGTGACAGAAGCAGGAGGTCTCCGCTGAGGATTCCAAGAGCAAGATCTCCGAGGCCTCGGCTGGTAAAGATCAATGATTGATGAGCATTGGTCTCACACACAGGCTGTGGAGACAGTCTCTTCTCTCCTGGTGCAGATGACGGGACAATTGGAGGAGTCCAGAACTCACACCGACAACACAATGAGGGAGGCAACACATGAAGTGAGGAAGACCCTGGGCACTGGCCGTCAGGGAGATCAATGTAGCTGCCAACCAGACATTAGGATGAGGGTAGAAGAGCTCTGGTCACTTCTACAGTGACAACAGTTACTGCTTCCACAGCTGGCATTCTGACAACGTAGCCTTGACTGCTCAGAAACTGCAGTTTCATCATCATTGCCATAACTCCTGGTAAATCCGTAATCCAGAATTAGCCCACTGTGTGTTCACATTTAGCCATTTCTCCCCCGTCGCTCCAGTCATTTGATTCTGGTGGGTGCACTGTCACAAAATGATCAGAGTTACAGAGGCTCAGAGAGGGAAATCATGGCAGAAATCCCAGTGGTCACTTCTGGTGTGGAGTTTTGCTGTGGGGCCGTGTCCCACTTCACTTGCCAGACCAGCTCCCAGAAGTGGGTGGTTTTTGGAAGGAAATTCCAGCTGGTGATTTTGGGATACGGGTGCTGTGATAATAAGACTCGCCTGTTTGAAATCTGGTTTTCACACAACATTCTGATGACCATAATTTGAAATTGCCTGGAGGCATGAAAACAGAAAGCTGCAGTTCATCACTCGAGTGCTGATTCGAAGCAATGTTCTTGGTGCAGTATAAGTGGATTCTACACACACATTTCCACTGAAGGTGTGAAGTGTGCTGTCTGACACACAGCAGCATGTTTCAGGATCACTCAGGGACTGAGGGAACGAAGGCACAGGTTCACAGGTACAGTACTGGAGGTACTGATGGAGGAGGTCCAAAGGAGGAGGAATGTCCTGTACTTACAGAGGAGAAGGAGTCCACCTCCCTCTCCTGTCTCTCCTGTCCTTCTCTCCTGCCGCGGCTGGTGCTGCTCAGCCTGGCCTCGTGTCCTCCTCCCATTTCTCCCGCGGACCGAGCAAGATGTCAATGACCAAACGCTCCCTTTCTCCTGCTGATTCCTGTAAAGTTTCCAATAAGGTGGAGTAACACAGCACTTACTCTTTATAGGTGAAATCCTCAGAGTATTTCCCGAGTAAATGCTGACAGAGTGTTGGTGAAGTCTTGACAAAGTTTCTCAGAAAGTCTCCTAACGTGTTTCAAATGTCCTCTTCAAACCTCCAGCAGTAAGTGAACAGTAAAAGGTGAATAATCTTTAAATAGCACTTGAAATCCTCAGCGATAACTTGTTTACTCCTGTCACTGTCAGGAGACGGTGTGAGTTCAAGAGCCAGCCACCAAAATGCTGAACTGAGCAAGATGTCGATGACTAAACACTCCCTTTGTCCTGGTGACTCTGATAGGGAGGGGTCGACCCAACTCACAATCTCACTGATTTCACACAAATCATAAACTGCAGGACTGTCTGTGAAATTAACCTCCAATGTCGCATTCAAAATAAAATATGAATTCATAATTTAATAGTTTGTTTTAAAACTCCTCTGTGGTCACTGTGATACAAAAGCACTTCACTTCCTTCATGTGATGATGTGATCTTCCAAAAGGAAATTGAAACAGTCCTCGTTCAGGAGTGAAAATTCTTCTGGTCACTGGCTGCAGAGTTAAAGGTGCCAACAATAGATTCCTCTCTTGCGGATTTCCACTGTAATCACAGTTTCATACAACAAGGAAAGTGTTTACCAGCATATATCAGCAGTATGGAATTCTGTTGTGTATACAGGAAAGGGAGGTGGGAACAGGACAGGTACATGGGATTAGGACGACTGCTCATGTGGAGGATGATCACCAGTAATCTATCAGAGATCAGATTACACCAGAGAGACTCCAAAAGAGAAACTGGTGTTGAATTTGTGAGCCTTGCTTTGTGGAATGCTTTAGTGTTTGATGAGAATGTTGAACCAGTGAAATTTTGGAGCTGTGGGATGACAGTTACCTGAATAGATATTATAATATTTATTGCAACATTAAGGTACCAGGTGTACTGAGTGTAACAACGTTAGCAGCATCCAATCATACAGCTGTGAAATATCTGCAAATGTTGCTATTTATGTCGTGAGACAAATTGAAAAGTGTTTAATTTCTCTGCGATTTAAGTAGACATCTAGTCACTGGACCCAGAACCCTGAAGTGGAAGAAAATCATTCTCGTTCCCGAGGGACTGCCTAAGAAGAAGAATAAGAAGAAGAAGAATGGAATAAAGTAACACCCTGACAGTTCATTAATTGTCTGCATGGGACCTTGCAGAATTTGGAAGACAGGCAGAAAAGTCAAAGTCACTGTCTTGGTCCCAAGTCCTCCACTCTTCCAATATTGCATATTTACATCTCTATAAAGGAGATGGCTTTTTGGTAAAGGAGCAGAATTCCTGCTGTGTATTTGTGTGAGGTCCTGGGTTCAAATCATACATAAGCCCTCATTTCGCCAGTAACATTAGAACTTGTAAGTGAAGTATTTAATACTTTTTCCCATGCGAATTGTGAAATTTACAATAGTCTGCTACAAAAGAGGTTGAACCTCTGTTGAAAAAGGGAGCGAAGGAAAGACCGAGTAATTACAGGCCAGTCAGACTAACCTCAGTCATGGCCCAATAACTGGAACCTATTCTGAGAGACAGAATAAACTGTCAGTTCGAAAAGCACAGGTTAATCAAGGATAGTCAGCATGGATTTTTAAGCGAAGATCTTGTTTGACCAACTTGATGGATTTTTTTGAAGAAGTAACAAGGAAGATAAATGAGGGAAGTGCAACTGACGTGTCCCACATGGATGTTAGCAAGGCATTTGACAAGGTCCCACATGGCAGACTGGTTAAAAAAATAAAAAACCTATGGGATACAGGGAAATGCAGTAAGGTGGATACAAAATTAGCTCAGTGGCAGGAAACAAAGGGTAATTGTTGACGGGTGTTTTAGCGACCGAAGGGCTGTTTCCAGTGGTGTTCTGCAGGGCTCAGTACCAGGTCCCCTGCTTTTTGTGGTACATATTAGCGATTTGGAAGTAGGGGGCATGATCAAGAGCTTTGCAGATGACACAATGATTGGCCATGAGGTAGATAATGAGGAGGATAGCTGTAGGCTGCAGGAAGATATTGATGGTTTGGTCAAGTGGGCAGAAAAGTGGCAAATGGAATTCAACCTGGAGAAGTGTGAGGCGATGCATTTGGGGAGGTCAAACAAGGCAACAGAATACACGATACTGAGAAGTATAGAGGAAGTGAGAGACCTTGGATTGAATGTCCACAGATCCCTGAAGATGGCAGGACAGGTCGATAAGGTGGTTAAGAAGGCAGATGGAATCCTTTCCTTTGTTAGCCGAGGTATAGAATACAAGAGCAGCGAGCTTATACTGCAACTGTATAACTCATTGGTTAGGCTACAACTTGAGTTTTGTGTGCAGTTCTGGACACCTCATTACAGAAAGGATGCAATTGCACGAGAGAAGGTACAGAGGAGATTTACAAGGATGTTGCCAGGACTGGAAAAATGCAGCTCTGAGGAAAGACTGGATAGGCTGGGGCTGTTCTCCTTGGAACAGAGAAGGCTGAGAGGAGATCTGATTGAAATGTACAAAATTTTGAGCGGTCTAAATAGAGTGGAAGTGCAAGGTCTATTCACCTTAGCAGAGAGGTCAGTGACGAGGGGGCATAGATTTAAAGTGATTGGTAGAAAAATTAGAGGGGAGACGAGGAAAAACCTTTTCACCCAGAGGATGGTGTGGGTGTGGAACTCACTGCCTGAAAGGGTGGTTGAGACAGAAACCCTCAACTCATCCAAAAGGAGTCTGGATAATCACCTCAAGTGCCGTAATCTGCAGGGCAACGGACCAAATGCTGGAAGGTGGGATGAGAACAGGTGGATCATTTTTCAGACACCACAGACATGATGGGCCAAGTGGCCTCTTTCTGTGCGCTCAACTTTCTATGATTCTGTGATTCTTAACTCTCTCCAGCATCTTGCTTACTGATTTTCTTGTTTTTCTTGTTTTTCACTTTGTCGATGCCTTTGAATAATTGTGGATCCTTCTTCAGAGTGTCTTCTTTCACCAGGTAGTTCTGACCTCTGATGATGTTGATCGTAATCAGCTTCAATTCGCTGATAGTTTTGGAACTGAGCAGATTTCCTTTGCTTGAGTCCACAACATGGAACTCAGTCTGACATGTGGACCCATGGGAGGAGTGGAATGCCACCCCTGCGTTGGAGTTGCATCCATCCAATAAGAGACCGAGTAGAAGTGACAGTTCTGTCAGTCGAATATGAGACTTTTAATGGCAGGGTTGTGAGTTTGAGTGCCATTCTGTTTTTCCCTTTTTTAAGGCTTCATGAGCAGAGAGTGCAGGGAGTGTTTGAAATGAGCAAGTCTCGCTTTGATTCAGGACTCTTACCTCTCAGCAGCATCTCACTATGAAAGATTGAATTTGATCTCATTTCATTCTCAGCTCGGGGTCTGTGCGGCTCAGTGGCACTTCTGGCTGTCTCCCGCTTCACAATCAATCAGCACTGAGAAAGCAATGGGGAATATTACTCACATGTTGTGTTCTTTAACTTTTTAGAAAACTTGAATGGATGTATTTTCTTCCAAAACAAGGACACCAAGCCACTGTTAATGTAGGGCTGAAATATCTCAGTTGGGAGAGCATTAGACTGAAAATCTAACGGTCCCTGGTTCAATCCTGGGTTTCAGCAATTTTGCTTCCTTATGCGTCCCTTGCCTTGGTTCTGATTTTCCGGTTGCACAATTTACTTTGAAATTATTTGCCAAGCACCAGTGGATTGAATTTGAGAAACAACACAGAGTCATTTACAGCATAGAAGGTGGTCATTTGGCCTCTCATGTCCATGCTGGCTCTCCCCGGAGCAATCTAGTCAGTTCCACTCACCAGCTCGATCCCTTTCCTCCTGCAAGCTTCTTTCCTTCAATTATTCATCTAATTTCCTTTTCAAATCATTGATTGTCTCTGCTTCCACCACACTCGTGGGCCAAGACATTACGACCCACAACATAAAAAATTCCACCTCATCAAGGATGGGAAATACTTATATCTTCTATATTTGCTTAATCTCTATTTCTATGAGAATAGACTGGCAGTCAACATGAAAGGAAACCCAAAAATCTTCGAGCAGCATGTAAATGATAAGTGGGTAGTAAGAGGTTGAGTCGGGCCTATTAGGGACAAAAAGGATAATATAAGCTTAGAGGTGCAGGGCAATGTTAATCTACTTAATGAGTACTTTGTCTCAGTGATCACTAAGGAAGTGGAATTTGACAAAATATCAGTCGAAGTGAAGAGAGTAGAGTCAATGGAGAGGGTACAAATTGAGAGAGGGAGGTACTAAAAAGGCTGGCTGTGCTTCGGGTAGATAAATCACCTGGTCTGGATGGCTGGCATCCCAGGTTGCGAAAGGAAATGCGGATGCAGATAATGGAAGAGTTTGCCATAATCTTCCAATCTTCCCTGGATACGGGGGAGGTGCCAGGAGTAAACAGTGGCAAATGCGACGCCCTTATTCAAGAAAGGGTGTAAGGACAGTCCGGCTCACTACAGGCTAGTTAGATTAACAGCAGCGGTGGGTAAGGTTTTAGAAAGAATAATCAGGGGAAAAAATCAACAGTCACTTGGAGAGGTTTGAGTTAATTAAGGAGAGTGAGCATGGATTTATAAATGGGAGTTCATGCTTGACTAATCTAACTGCATTTTTTGATGAACTAACAGAGCAGGTTGATGAAGGGAATGCAGTGGATGTTGTTTATATGGATTTTCAGGAAGCGTTTGACAAGGTCCCACATAAAAGGGGGCTTTACAAAATTGAGGTTCGTGGTATAGGAGGGTCAGTGTCCAATTGGATAGAAAATTGGTTTAAGGACAGAAAACAGCGAGTCTTATGAAATGATTCTTTGTCAGACTGGAGGATAGTCGACCGGGGTGTTTCCCAAGAGTCAGTGATGGAACCACTGCTTTTTTTGCTAAAGATAAATGACTTGGATCTTGGAATATTGAGTAGAATCTCAAAATATCCCGATGACAACAAACTTGGAGGAGTGGCAAACAGTGAGGATGATATTAACTGCCTGCAACAGGACAATGATAGGCTAGCAGAATGGGCAGACAGGTGGCAGATGGAATTTAATAGTGACAAGTGTGAGGTGATGTATTTTGGCATAAGGAATAGGGAGAGGCAATATTTACTTCATGGCACAGTTCTAAAGTGTGTGCTGGAATAGAGGGACTTGGGGTTCATGTGCATCAATCTTTGAAGGTGGCAAGACATATTGCGAGAGTGGTTAGCAAAGCATATGGGATCTTGGGCTTTATAAATAGAGGCATTGAGGACAAAGCAGGGAAGTTATGCTGAACCATTATGAAGCTCTGGTTCGGCCCCAGTTGGAGTGTTGCTTCCAGTTTTGCTTACCACACTTAAGAAAGAATGTGAGCGTCCTTGAGAGGATGCAGAGGTGATTTACCAGAATGGATCCAGGGATGGGGGATTTTAGTTGCAAGGTGAGGTTGGAAAAGCTAGGGTTGTTCTGCCTGTATCAAAGGAGAGTGAGGGGAGAATTGATAGATATGTTTTCGGCTATGACAGTTTTAAATAATTTGGCAAGGAAACATTGTTCCCGTTAACTATTGGTACAAGGACTAGGGGACACAGATTGAAGGTTTTGGACAGGAGGTACAGGGGGAATGTGCGCAAGAACTTTTTTTACACTGATTGGTGATGATCTGTTACTCGCTGCCCACGGGGGCGGTGGAAATGGAGACAATCGAGAATTACAAAAGGAATTTGAATGGGCACTTGAAGGAAATAATTTTACAGGGCTATGGGGATCGAGCAGACAAGTAATAACTCTTCTCCACTCCTAGTATTTCTATATCCAACACATTCACTATCATGGGAACAATTCTTTCCTGTTGTTTCTCTCTCAGATTTGTGAACTTCACTACATTGGAGTGAAGTGACATCTACTGGCAAGAAACAAGAACTGCCGTGATGAGATCAGCCATGATTGTATTGAATGGCAGAGCAGGCTCGAGTGGCTGACTTGCCGACTCCGGCTCCTCGTTCTTATGTTCATAGAATCATACAGCACAGAAGGAGGCCATTCGGCCCCATTGTGCCTCTGCTGACTCTCTGACAAAAAGATGCAATTAGTCCAACCTCCTGCCTATTTCCCCATAATCCTGGAGAATTTCACTTTGAAATATTTGTCCAATTCCTTTATGAAAGTTATAATTGAATCTGTTTCCACCACCCTGTCAGACAATTCATTCCAAATCCGAATCAGTTACTGGGTAACAAGATCTCTCCTCACCTCCCCTTGACATTTTTGGCCAATTATTTTAAATCTGTGTCCTCTGGTTCCTGACCCCCAGGACAGTGGAAACAGTTTCTCCCTCTCTACCCTATGAAAATCCTTCATGATTCTGAACATCTCTATTAAATCTTCCCTTAACATTCTCTACTCTGAGGAGAACAATCCCAGCTTCACCAGCCTGTCCAGAGAACTGACACCCCGCATCTCTGGGATCATTCTAGTAAATCTCCTCTGAACTATCTCAGAAGCTTTGATGTCCTTTCTAAAGCCTGGTGCCCAGAACTGGACACATTACTCGAGCTGAGATCGAGCCAGCGACGCCCACATCCCACGAACGAATAAAAAAAACGCTCCCGGACCAGTCCCCAATTCTTAAGCATTTATCGACGCTCCCTGCCCAGTCCCCAAATCTTATTCATTTAGAAACGCTTCCTGCCCAGTCTCCAACTCTTATTCAATTATAGACGCTCCCTGCCCAGTCCCCAATTCTTATCCATTTACAGACGCTCCCTGACCAGTCCCCAAATTTTATTCATTTAGAGACGCTCCCTGCCCAGTCCCCAATTCTTATCCATTTACGCGGTTTCGGGAAGCTTCACCGGGAAAAGCTTCACCACCGCCATCCGCAGGGATACAGATGGGATTGTTCCATGTTATTGTGGCCCTGAGGCCCTGCTCCAGCTGTGTGAGCCCGCAAAGTCTTCTCGCACTTTGTGAATATCCCGCTCCAACTCCGAACCCGCAGCTCCAGCTGCTGACAAAGCTGTCTCTACTGCGCCTGCGCGCCCCGCTCCTGTCACAGATAGGGCGGATTCCCGGCCGCTGAACATTCTGGGTACCACACCTGTCATGAATGCTATTCTTTCAGCTGAAAGGTTTTATTACGTACATTTCATGACCTGGTATCTTCGTGAGTGTTTTCTTTTGCACCTGTCAATGCCTGGGAGGATGGAGTAAGCTTCACTTTGTAGCCATGAGTTTCTGGTGCGAGAAAGTGATGTTTAACTCAGTATATTTCAGTTTTTGGTCTGTGACTGTGGGTATTATTCAGTACCTGTTTGTTTCTGCTATTGCTCTGTGAGTTTCACCACAGATCTTTCAACAACTTGTATGTGAGCATCAGCTTTTGTCTATATCTATCAGTTTCTGAGAAGTGAGAAAGGGTTTGATTCTATCCCTATCATTTTCTGTTACATGCATGTGTCTTTAATCTGCACCTCCTCTGAGTGTTTCTTCGTCTCTGTACTTGCAGGTGAATATGTGTTTTGCTTTGTATCTCTCAGTCTTTGAAGTGTGAGCCTGGGTTTGTACCTAATTTCCTTTGTACCTTGCAGTTGGGATATGAAAGAAAGATTTTTACACGTTACCTGCCAACTGCTGTTACGTGACTGTGGGTTTCACACTGTATCTGTCAATTTCTTGTCTGGTAATGCGAAGTTTACAGTGTACCTGTCAGTTTCTAGTCCAGGACTGATTGGTTTTACTCTGTCCCTAGCATTCGCTGGTATGTTAGTGTGGGGTTTACATTGTACCTGTCAGTTTCTTGTATGTGAGTGTTGATTTCACTCTGAAAAGAATCATCGATCATAGAATAGTTACAGAACAAAAGGAAGCCATTCAGCTCATTGTGCTTGTGCTGCTTCTATGCACGAGCAACTCAGCTCACGCCACAGACTCATGTATTCCATGAAAACATGCAATTTTTCCACTTCAGATAATTATCTTATACCATTTTGAAAGCCATGGTTGAATCAGCCTCCATCACACTCTCAAGCAGTGCATATCAGATCTTAACCACTCGCTGTGCAAAAGAAGTTTTTCCTCATGTTGCCTTTGGTTCTTTTGCCATTCACCTTAAGACGGTGTCCTCAGGTTACTGAGCCATGAATAATATTCCCCATTGCTTTCTCAGCACTGATGGATTGTGAAGCAGGAGACAGCCAGAAGTCCCACTGAGCCGCACTGACCCCGAGCTGGGAATGAAATGAGATGAAGTTCAATCTTTCACAGCGAGATGCTGCAGAGAGATGAGTCCCGAATCAAAGTGAGACTTTCTCATACTTTGATGAATTTCATTTCAAACACTCCTTGTACTCTCTGCTAATGAAGCCTTAAAAAAGGGAAAAACAAAATGGCACTCAAACTCACCACCCTGAAATTAAAAGTTTAATGTTTGACTGACTGAACTGTCACTTCTACTCGGTCTCTTATTGGATGGATGCAACTGTATTCTTCAACGCAGGGTTGGCATTCAAATCCTCCCATGGGTCCACATGTCAGACTGAGTTCCATGTTGTAGACTCAAGCAAAGGAAATCTGTTCAGTTCCAAAACTATCAGTGAGTTGAAGCTCATTACGATCATCATCATCAGAGGTCAGAACTACCTGGTGAAAGAAGACAATCTGAAGAAGGATCCACAATTATTCAAAGGCATCGACAAAGTGAAAAACAAGAAAATCGATGAATCAATGCAAGCCAAACAGCAGAATCACTGAAGAATTCCATTCCATTCCAGTCCAGAACCCAGTCCTGTTGTTCTTGGAGTCAGGTCACAATTACTGCAACAATTTTATGTTCCCACTTGGCTATCTGTACATTTAGTTAATCAAGCTCTTTGAATCCAGCTCTCTGGTCCTCAAGCAGGCTCCATATGGAAATCAATTCCGCCTTCTGCAAGGCTGAAACCAATCAATGACCTTAAACTAAAAATGCCAAAGAAGAAGGGCTTGTCCAGGATTTGAACCCAGGATCTCTCACACATTAATTAATCACTCACCCTAAGCAAGAATCAAACCCCTAGATCAACATGCCACTGATATCAGAACTTCCTTTTAGCTCCTGTGGAATTTCACTGGCAGCCAAAGCCGATCATCCAATTTTTTTTCAGAGCAAAGCAACATCTTGCAAATTCTGAAATAAAAACAGAAAGTGTTGGAAATGTTCAGAAACTCTGGCAGCATCTGTGGAGAGAGAAACAGAGTTCACCTTTCAGGGTGTTTACCTTTTGTTTGAGCCATCCTTTCACACTGCTTCTGTCCACCCAATCTCACTTTCTATTTTATCTAGATTCCACCCACACACTACCTAAATACATTTATCATGAATTCCTAATATCTTTTAATAATGACAATTTTATATTTCTGGCCTTTGCTTTGGACTCCACCACAAGTGGAATCATGTTTCCATCAACCCAATCAAACCCATTCACTATTTCCTCACATTGCAATGTTTCTTTCACCCTGACAGACGATGGAATTTCTTCTGCTTGATTGCAGTTCTTGCTTCCTGCCAGTAGATGTCACCTCACTCCAGTCCAGTGAAGGTGACAAATCTGAGAGCACACAACAAGAAGTAGTTGTTCACGTTGTTCCTTGTTCAGTGAACAGGTCCCTCTATTCCTGCACACTCTTTAGAACTGTGCCATTAAGTATATATTGCCTCTCCCTATTCCTTCTGCTAAAATGCATCACCTCACACTAGTCACTATTAAAATCCATCTGCACCTGTCTGCCCATTCTGCTAGCCTATCACTGTCTTGTTGCAGGTCGTTCATTTCATCCTCACTGTTTGCCACTTCTCCAAGTTTGGTGTTATCGGCATTTTTTGAGATTCTACTCTATATTCCAAGATCCAAGTCATTTATCTGTCGCAAGCAAAAAGCAGTGGTTCCAGCAGTGACCCTTGGGGAACAGCACTGTCGACAACCTTCCAGTCTGAGAATGAATCTTTTATTACGACTTGCTGTTTTCTGTCCTTAAGCCAATTTTCTATCCAATTGGACACTGACCCTCCTATTCCATGAACCTCAATGTTGTTAATCACCCTTTTATGTGTCGTTTCTTAAAATCCACATAAACAACATCCACTGCATGCCCTTCATAAACCTTCTCTGTTAGTTCATCAAAAATGCAGTTAGATTAGTCAAGCATGAACTCCCATTTATAAATCCATGCTCACGCTCCTGAATTAACTCAAACCTCTACAAGTGACTGTTGATTTTTTCCATGATTGTTCTTTCTGAAACCTGACCCACCACTGCTGTTAATCTAAATGGCCTGTAGTTAGCCGGACTGTCCTGACACCCTTTCTTGAATAAGGGTGTCACATTTGCCACTGTTTAATCCTCTGACACCTCCCCCATATCCAGGGAAGATTGGAAGATTATAGAAAGCCTTTCTGTTATCTGCATCCACATTTCCTTTCGCAATCTGGGATGAAAGCCATCCGGACCAGGTAATTTATCTTCCTGAAGCATAACCAGCCTTTTCAGTACCTCCCTCTCTCAATTTGTACCCTCTCCATTGCCTCTACACTCTCCACTTCTACTGATATTTTGTGAAATTCCACTTCCTTAGTGATCATTGATACAAGGTACTTATTAACTAGATTAACATTGCCCTGCAGCTCTAAGTATATATTACCCTCTTTGTCCCTAATGAGGCCCACTTCACCGCTGACTACCTGCTTATTATTTATATACTGCTCGAAGATTTTTGGGTTCCCTTTCATGTTGACTGCCATTCTATTCTCGTAGAGATAGGGAATAAGCTAAATATAGAAGATATAAATATTTCCCATCCTTGGGTGAGGAGGAATTTTTTTATGCTGTGAGTAGTAATGTCCTGACCCACGAGTGTGGTGGAAGTAGAGACAATCAATGATTTGAAAAGGAAATTGGATGGATACCTGAAGCAAAGGAACTTGCAGGAGGAAAGGGATCGAGCAGGTGAGTGGAACTGAATAGCTGGCTCCGATAATTGCTGCAGTCACTGCGATCCCCCTTAATTTTGTACAAGGTGACAATGTTTGCATCGCGCATGTTTTGAGCCCTTGTTGAGCTCGACTATGGAGGGCTCACTGTCCAGTTCCTCCATGACAGGGAAGTCTGGAATGGCACTGAGAGCGACTTCAATGACAATGTTCTCCGTTATGTAGAGTTCAAGATAATGCTCCACTCACCTTTCCATCTTCTTGTTAGGTTCAGTGATGATCACCCCTCTCTTTGTCTTCAAAAGGTGCTGATTTAGTTACTACTGGGCCCATTGCTTTCTTAATTCCTTCATACATCCCTCTAGCATCCCCGGATTCAGCAGCAGAGTTTTAACCAGTATTGATTGGTGCAGTGCCGAGCAGTCTGCAGAGACTTGTTTCTGGCAGCTCTGAGAGCATTTAGATGTTGTTTGCTGGGGACTTGTTTGTAGTTCATGAGGGCTCTCCTCTTAGTTACAGTAACTGACTCCATTTCAGTCCAATAAGCCTCAAACCAGTCAGCATTCCTCCCATCTCTTTTCCTATACACAGTGAGTGCAGAGTTATAGATGGTGGTGTGCAGATGATTCCACTTTGACACTGCACTGAGGCCTTGAGCATTGTTGTCTGAAAAAGCCTGATCGAGGATGTTGAGGAACTCCTGGGTCCTTTCTGGATCAGTGGTTCGGCAAGTGTTGATCAGAAGATGAGCTTTCATCATGGATGGATGAAGCTTCCTTGGCTGAAGCCTGACCTTGTTACACACCAGGGAGTGATCAGTGTCACAGTCAGCGCTGTGATAGCTGCGAGTGATGAGGACACTGCTGAGGGTGTTATGTCTAGTGAAGATAAGGTCTAGCTGGTGCCAATGGCATGATCTCGGATGTCTCCAGGACACCTTGTAGCACAGCTTGACCTGGAAGTAGCTGTTCATCACACAGAATCCATGGTGACAGCATAGCTCCAGCAACCTCTGTCCATTTACGTTCATCTTGCCAATCCCCTGGTGCTCTATGAACATTGGCAAAGCTGTGTAGTCAGTACCCAAGCTTGTGTTGAAGTCTCCTAGAAGGTACAGTCCCTCAGTGCTGGGAATTCTACTGATGGCAGTGTCAAGTGTCACATAGAATTGATCCTTGACATCTGGGGTGGAGGTGAGTGTCGGGACATAGATGCACATGAGATTAACTGGGCCCACACGTGTTGACAAGTGAAGAGTAAGAAGTCTCTCTGAGCCTACTGTGGGTGGTTCACTCATCTCAAGTGGCGTGTATTTTACTGTGAAACCCACTCCATGCTCACGAGTTGCCTCTTGGGCTTTCCCTGCCAGAAGAAGGTATAGTGTTTCTCTTTGAGGGATCCACTTTGAACGAGTCTAGTTTCTTGCAGCACAGCAATGTCCACATTGAGCATTGTGAGTTCCTTGTCGATCACAGCTGTCTTGTGTGTGTCATCAACCTGCAGAAGGTTGTCGGTAAGGCCAGGACACATGTTCCTCACATTCCAGCTTGTGATGCGAAGGACTGGTGTCTTCTTTGTTGAGTTTGTTTTTCTTGGTGCATAGATTATCAATCCGCCTGTTGAGAGATGACTCTCTAAGCTCCAAGCACCCATTGAAGCAAGCAGGTCGTGGCTTCACAGCACCTAACTGACTGGGGGCTGCCCAGCTTGGAGTGAATGGTAGCTATCCAATGAGACACTAAGAGCTCTCCCACTGTCCGAAGTAACCCCTGGCGCTCATACTCTACACCAATTGAATGAGAGCTTATAATCAGTAACTGTTTATTCCCGGGTTGTGCTCATGTTTAACCACGAAGCTGGAGTGTCCTCTCTGGGGCACAGGCCTGGGCAAACAGTATGGAGACCCTGAGCATCAGGACCTCCTCTCAGCATTGCTCGTATTGTCCAAACGAAAGGAAAAACCAGTACTGTTTGTTACCAGTTCTGCTGTAGGAGTTGCTGGAAAACTGCCTGATAAGTCACAGGTAACCGCCTCCAGGACTCCACTCCGGATTTACTGTCCAGGTTTACTGCCTCAGCCTTCTTATTTATTTATTTAGAGATACAGTACTGAAACAGGTCCTTCCAGCCCACCGAATCTGTACCGACCATCAACCACCCATTTAGACTAATCCTACATTAATCCCATATTCCTACCACATCCCCTCAATTCCCCTACCACCTACCTACACGAGGGGAAATTTACAATGGCCAATTTACCTATCAACCTGCAAGTCTTTGGCTGTGGGAGGAAACCAGAGCACCCGGCAGAAACCCACGCAGTCACAGGGAGAACTTGTAAACTCTGCACAGGCAGTACCCAGAATCGAACGCGGGTCACTCGAGGTGTGAGGCTGCAGTGCTAACCACTGCGCCACTGTGTCTTCTCGAGACACCCCTTGAGAAGTGAGACTTTTTGCCCAGAGATGGGGCTCTGTTTCTTGGCATCAGGATGGAACCACACACCAGTGGGCCTGTATGACATGCACAAGGATATCACACACTGCCGCATCTCTGGTACAGATCAGAGACAGACACTGAACAGATTGCAACCCACAAGGACATCACAACCTTCCCGCTCTCTGGGACAGGTCAGTGTGATACACCAAACAAACAGCACCCCACAGGGACCTCATAAATGCCACGTCCCTGTGGCAGATCAAGGTCAGACACTGCAAAGATTGCAACCACAGGAACATCACAAATTGCCCCATCCCTCGGACAGCTCGGGGTCTGACATTGAACATATTGCAACAACAAGGACATTACTGTATTACTCCCTCCATTCTGAAAAACAAGCATTCACCCTACTTTTTGCCCTGCAGCCAATTTTGGATCCACACTGCCACTGCCCCTTTAATCCCATCTGCTTGAATTTTGTTAGCAAGTCGTAGAGAGATGGAAAACTGAAACAGGCCATCCGGCCCACTGAGTCTGTGCTGACCAACCACCACCCATTTATAGTAATCCTACACCATAATCCCATATTCCCTACCACATCCCCACCATTCTCTTACCTACACTAGGAGCAATTTGCAACAGCCAATTTACCTATCAACCTGCAGTCTTTGCTTGTGGGAGGAAACCGGAGCACCCAGCAGAAACACACACAGTCACAGGGAGAACTTGCAAACTCTGCACAGGCAGTACCCAGAACTGAACCTGGGTTGCGAGAGCTGTGAGGTTGCAGTGCCAACCACTGTGCCATTGTGCTGCCCCAAGTCTAGTTTATGGTATCTTTTCAAACACAATTTTGATGTCCAGACACGCACCATTCACCTCACCACCCTCGTCAACTCTCTCTGAATCTTCATCAAAGAAATTAATTCATTAATTATTTCAGACACAATCTTCTGTTAACCAATCTGTACTGGCTGTCGTTTATTAGGCCCATGTTCTACCAAGTGACAGTTAATTTTCTCCTGGATAATTGTGTCTAAAAGTTTCCCCACCACCGACATTAGACTAATTGGTCTGTAGTTCCTGGGCTTATCTCTCTTTTTAAACAGGGCTGTAATATTCACAACCCTTGCAGACTTATCTTTTAATTCTGGAAAGTCTATTGCAGACAATCACTTTGGGAATGACTTTAACCAATTAAAGCAACAGGATACTTCATTAATAAGTCCAGAACTTTTATTGAGAGTAAAATAGTACTTAATAATTGAAAGTAAAATTATACTTAACAAACTTGGGGAAGATAACTTTACAGCTCTGGGGACTGGTCGAGCTTGGTCTCAGAGTGTCACGGTCCTCTTTGTCCAGTCTAGATCCCTCATCAGGTGGAGAACTTGGTCGGTGATCTGAGCCTTTACCCCTGAGGCCTTCTAGTGTTCCTCCACACTGAAACCTTACAAGATCCCTACTTCTAACCCCTGGATGGCCATCACACCACCATGTAAAATAATAATTGGTCCTAGCTGTTGCTAGGTACATTTAATTCGTTCTTAATGATGTCTTCCACTAACAGTCACCTGTCCTCAGAATCTCAGACATGAGTACAATGGAGTGGTTTCACACTGTCTCCCAATCTGATCTGAAACAAGTTTCCTATTCATTAAATCCAGACTCTTGAAGGTCACGATGTACCATACCATGGGTTTTATCAGGGGTCCGAGAAAGGTCCATTGTTTAAATACATTTAGCTGAAACTGTCCTTTCCCACAAAGACACAGAAACTCACAGTAATTAGATTGAACTAACTTTAAATGAAAACGCATTCTCTCTAAAATGTTTATTGATTCATTAATTATAACTCAATCAAGGTTAGTTACTTTTACAATCATCTGTTTCAGGATGGGTAGCTACTCATTAATTATACAGGATATAAACGTTAGTACTGAACACAAAATGGTTCCTTTGGTCATGTGTTCATTATAAAATGGCTTTCTTAACGTTGTTAGTTATGACAATGGATACATGATAAAAATGGTCAAGTTAAACTGAGATCGAACTACCCAAGCTTACCTCCATCCTCCAGTCCTCTGGCATCATTCCCATATTCAAGGAGGATTGAAAGATTGTGGTTCGAGTCTCTGCTATTTCCACCCTGACTTCCCTCAGCAACCCAGGATGCAGCCCATCCAGACCGGGTGACCTGTAGACAGGTGTGAGTACTGCTAACCTTGTAATTGTCTCCTCTTTATCTATTTTCATCCCCTCCAAATTCTCCACTTCCTCCTCCTTTACTGTGACATTTGCAGCACCCGTTTGTTTTGTGATGACAGATGAAATGTACTTAATTGGTACCTCAGCCACACCCTCTGCCTCCACAGGATCTCCTAATTGACCCACCCTTTCATTGACTGTCCATATGTTGGTAAAAGACTTCAGTGTTCCCAGTTATGTGACCTGCTAATCCTTTCTCATACATTCTCTTGCTGATCTCATTTCCTTTTTCAGCTCTCCTCTGTACTTTCTGTATTCTGCTTGTTTCTCTACTGCATATGAATCCTCACATGATTTTTCAGTGAATGGTTTTTGAACTATTTTGTAAAAGGATTTAGTTTTGTAAATTTCTCCCCAGCTCCCCTCATGGTCAGGCAAAAAGTTTAACTGCTGTGTTTTCAAACAGCAACAGTTTTATTTGAAAAGCCATTATGACAGGATTCCGGGTTTTAATCCAGTCACAAATCTGGTTCTGATGTCTTGTGGCTCCAGCTGTCACATGACCTGTCAGAGGATGACCTCACAATTGACCCAGTCATGGAGCTGTGGGTTGATGTTTAAATTGCTTCAAGATAATTTTCCAGAAGGACAATCAAAATGAATCGATATATAAAAGGTAGATTTTGTGAATTTGTGCTCCCAGTGGAAATTCCTGCAAAGTCTGCTGGTTTTCATATCCCCAATTCCCCACAGGAAGCTCTGTGCTCGGAGTCTGTATTCATTACATCAACATTATACAGAATCATTTCATGGGAGACCCCAGTGTGAATTGTAGACAGGTGGGTCAGTTTTAACTTTCAAAGTAACACAGAAGCAAAATACTGCTGATACTGGAAATCTGAAATAAAAACAGAAAATGCTGGAAATACTCAGCAGGTCTGGCAGCATCTGTGGAGAGAGAGACAGAGTTAACGTTTCAGATCTGTGACCTTTCATCAGAACTGAGCTGAAATTGTCTGAGGGACTGCGATTGTGGAATCAATTTCAGGGTCAAAGACATTGTACTTGGTAAGGATAGGAAGATGGAGATTATTAAGTACAGTGCAAAAATATAGATACTTTTCCATTATTTTAATCAAAATTGATTTACACTTTGTGCTCATGAATCCTATCTTTTGATCACAATGACACTGATAACAATGGAAAAAGCAAGACTTGCATTTCACGACCACAGGACATTGCAAACCCTTTTACAGCCAATGAAGGAAGGTCTTTTAAAGTGTAGTCACTCAACAGTACAATAGAGTACCCTACAATAAAGATGTATAAGATTCTCACCACACAACTGCCAGACAATGACCATCCCAAACAAGAGAGAATCTAACCATCTCCCTTTGACATTCAATGGCATTACCATCGCTGAATCCCCCACTATCAACAACCTGGGGGTTACCATTGAGCAGAAACTGAACTGCAGTAACCATATAAATATTATGGCTACAAGAGCAGGTCAGAGACTAGGAATCCTGCGGCAAGTAACTCACCTCCTGACTCCCCAAAGCCTGTACATTAGTCAGGGGTATGATGGAATACTCTCCACTTGTCTGGCTGGGTGCAGCTCCAACAATACTCAAGAAACTCAACAGGACAAAGCAGCCCGCTTGATTGGCACCCCATTTACAACATTCATGCCCTCCATCACTGGCACACAGTGGCAGCAGTGTGTACCATCCACAAGATGCACTGCAGCAATGTGCCAAGGCTCCTGAGACAGCACCTTCCAAACCCGCGACCTTTATCACCTAGAAGGACAAGGGCAGCAGATGCATGGGAACACCACAACCTGCAAGTTCCCCTCCAAGCCACAGACCATCCTGAATTGTAACTGTATCACCGTTCCTTCACTGTTGCTGGGTCAAAATCCTGGAACTCTCTTCATAACAGCAGCACATGGACTGCAGTGGTTCAAGAAAGCAGCTCAGCACCACCTTCTCAAGGCAATTAGGGATGGATAATAAATGCTGGCCGAGCAGCGACACCCACCTACCATGAATGAATAAAAAAAATGATAATATCCTGTAATCCTCCAAAGTAGAAAATACAGATGGAAATGAAAAATAATAAAACACAGTCAGCATGGATTTCATAAAGAAAGATTTGATGAACCTTATCTTTGAAAAATCAACAGCAAGAGTAATATAGCAGATGTAGAAGAGTTTAAGTTAATAAAGCCTCATCCATTTATGTGCTTGAACCATCAAATTGTGGGTTAACAAACAAACACACTAACTGACAGAGCTGCATGTTGTGCTTTCTAAATTACCCTAAAGTAGGATGTTAATGAGTTAAAGCTTCAGGTTGCTGCAACCAGAATAGCCATTGTCCACTATCAGTTTTACTGTTATAAATAAAGGGTGGAACATTCATCGTGAATCTATAGAAACAGTCTGGTCCTGCACACTGCAGACACATCCACGTCATCACCAACCAGCTCTCCTATAATTGATGCAGTTATTTGACTTTGTCCCATTAGCTCCATGGAAATACTTTTAAAAGATTTTAAATTACAAGCAGTTTTGTTAATGTTCAGCCTTTGAGAAGAAATCATTCCCTGGCCACAGTGGAGACAGCATTGAATATAAAACAGTAGACTACCAGGTAACACAGTGAAAGCTGATCAGCTAATCTATAATTACTTACATTTCTTAATTTTGCTCTTGCTATTCGGTTTTTCATCATTTTCAGCTCCTGACTGTGGATATTATTGTGATTAAATGTGAAATGATGCACTGTGTCTCAGCCCCGGTATATTGGCTCTTTCTCTGTACAGTGCTGTACACACTCAGATACTGACAGTGTCTCTCCCTCCCTCAACTTTCCAGCCCTGACGGTGCAGAAAGCGCTGCTCAAAGTTACACATTCTGACTGTTTGCAGTTGATTAGTGAGAGATTATTAACGTATCCTTCTGCAGCGCTGCCTCGGTTAATAACAGCAGATCGAAGTCACATTTCAGAGACAGAAACAGATGCATCAATTATTCACTCTTTCCCAGAGTGAGTGAGGCCGGGACAAGCAGCAACATTCCAGCCCCACGCTCTGCAATTACCCAGCACCAGTGGAAAGCAGTGAATACAGATTCAATCAGTGGGTTAATGTCCATTACAGGGATGCAAGATTCCACAGCCCAGGATAAACATCCCCATACACCGAGAACAAGCTCAGGAAAACCAGGGGGAGTTAATATCCCAGTCACTGAGCATTCCAGCAACATTGAACAAGTTCCTGAACTGAGTGAACCTTTCCAAGTACAGAAGTGAGGACGAGGTCAAAAAGGTCTGAACAGTTGAGGTGACTGAGCGGTTTCAGCTTCTCTGTTCAGGTTGCAGCTTTCACTGGAGGCATGTGGTTAAATCCCACTTCTGACAACTTGATTTTCAGTTACTTTGCAGAGCTTCCTTGAAGGTTTCAGGTAGAGTAAATACTGAGGAACTGTTTCTAACTGCTGAAAGGTCAATAACCGAAGGTTATAGATTTAAGGTGACTCACAAAACCAGAAGGAACTTGAGGAAAAATTCCTTTCTGCAACGTGTGGTTAGCATTTCAGTTATGTGGATAGAGTGGAGAAGCTGGGGTTGTTCTCTTTAGAGAGGAGATTTGATAGAGGTGTTCACAATCATGAGGGGTCGTGACAGACCCGATAGAAATTGTTGGTAGAAGGATTGAGACTCAGGTAAAAGCTGTGGCTCAGTTGGTCACACTCACCTCGAAATCACAAGCTTCTGGGTTCAGATTTCACAGCTGACACTGCAGTGCAGCACTGAGGGTGTTGAAGGTGCTGCCTTTCAGGTGTGATGTTAAACCAAAACCTGGTCTGCATGTTTGGGTGAATGTAAAAGATCCCATGCTGCAATTCCAAACAAGTGAAGAGCAATTCTCCCTGGTGTTGTGATCAATATTTGTCCCTCAATCAGATCAGTTGGTCATTATCACATTGCTGTTTGTGGGTATTAGCTGCTGCATTTCTGACATTACAACAGTGATTACACTTCAAAAGTATTTCATTGTCTACAAAGTGCTTTGATATGTCCAGTGGTCTTGAAAGGTGCTATATAAATCCAAGACTTTTCTTTCTTTATCACAACACATTGCTGTGTGAACAATGGTTCTTCATGTCACCTCTGGTTCTTCTGCCAATCACCTGATATCTGTGTCCTCTGCTTACTGACCCTTTTACCACTGGAAACAGTTTCTCCTTATTTAAACTATTGAAGAACTTCATGACTTTGAACAAATGTGTCAAATCTTTTCTGAATTTTCTCTGCTGCAAGGAGAACAACCCCAGCTTCTTCAATCTCTCCACATAACTGAAATCCCTCACCCTGCTACCATTGTGGTAAATCTCTTTTTTATTATTTCATGGGATGTGGGCACTGCTGACACAATGTGATTCCTGTCAACGGAGCGGCCCGCTGACATCATCGGACTGTGCCAAGCTGTGCATAGGCACAGCTACATCTTGCCAGGATTAAGTGGCACATGTGGAGGATGATGTCATTGCGCAGTGCCAACATCATCGCATATCCGCGCTTGTTCCATCTTCGCACATGTGCGCTAAAGCGTAATCAGGTATCCAGCCCCTCACTCAGCTGGAGGAAGCGGCTGAATAGGAGACTTTGAGGCTGGAGCTCTCCCCCCTCGGCAACTCGCTCCAGGCCTCGACGCTTCCTCCCCTCATCCGCTCGCTCTACACCTCGATGCTCCCCTGGACAATTGTTCCCCACTCGCGTCATCCAGTTCTATGGCCGCTTGCTCTCTGCCCCCCCAACCCCCGCTCCAGCCGCTAGCTCTAGGCCGTGCCACTTCCCTCCTCTAGGCCACTCTCTACTCACTCCTACGTCACACTTTGCAGCCCACCTTGCTTCTTCGGGCGGCGCGTGGAGACTGGACAAACGTGGGAGCAAGTGGCCGAGAGAAGGGAAGCAGCGCAGCCTAGAGCTAGTGGCTGGAGGGGAGGAGGGGTGGGGAGTGAGCGAACGACTGGAGAATGGGGTGACATGATCGGGAGACAATCGGCCAGGGAAGTAGGGGGGGGGAGCAGCGAGGTCTGGAGCGAGCGACTATGGAGGGTGGAAGCGGCCGGTGCAAAGCAGGGGGAGAAAGCGAGTTGTGCCACCTAGTGGTTGCGTTGTCAGCAAACGCAGCCTTTATTGTCCATCCTTAATTGCCCTTGAGAAGGTGGTGGTGAGCTGCCTTTTTGGAGCTGCTGCAGTCCATGTGTTGTACGTAAACCCACAGTGCTGTTAGGAAGGGAGTTCCAAGATTTTGATCCAGTGACAGTGAAGGAATGGTGATATAGTTCCCAGTCAGGACGGTGTGTAACTTGGAGGGGAGCTTGCAGATGGTGGTGTTCCCATTCATCCAATGTCCTTCTAGGTGGTCGAGGTTGGGGGTTTGGAAGGTGCTGTCGAAGGAGGCTTGGTGAGTTGCTGCAGTGCATCTTGTAGATGGTACACACTGCCGCCACTGTTCACTGGTGGTGCAGGAAGTGAATATTTAAAGTAGTGGATGGAGTGCTGATCAAGTGATCTGCTTTGTCCTGGATGGTGTTGAGTTTCTTTGGTGTTGTTGGAGCTCCACTCATCCAGGCAAGTGGGGAGTATTACATCACACTCCTGACTTGTGCCTTGTAGATGGTGGACAGGAGGTGAGTTACTTGCAGCAGAATTCCCAGCTTCTGACCTGCTCTTGTAGCTACGGTATTTATATGACTGATCCAATTCAGTTTCTGCTCATTGGTAACCCCCCGGATGTTGATTGTGAAGGATTCAGCAATGGTAATGTCATTGACTGTCAAGGGGAGATGGTTAGATTCACTCTTGTTGGAAATGGTCATTGCCTGGCATTTTTGTGGCGTGCATGTTACTTGCCACTTATCAGTCCAAGCCCAATCTTGCCCAGGTCTCTCTACATGTGGACACGGACTGCTTCAGTATCTGAGGAGTTACTAATGCAACTGAACATTTTGCAATCATCAGTGAACATTTCCACTTCTGACCGTATGATGGAAGGAAGTTTATTGATTCTAGACAGATACATGAATGGGCAGGAAGAAAAGAGATACAGACCCTTAGAAAATAGGCGACATGTTTAGATAGAGGATCTGGATCGGCGCAGGCTTGGAGGGCCGAAGGGCCTGTTCCTGTGCTGTAATTTTCATTGTTCTTTGTTTGTTCTTTGATGAAGCAACTGAAGACGGTTGGGGCCGAGGACACTACCCTGAGGAACTCCTGCGCGATGTCTGGTGCTGAGATGATTGGCCACCAACAAGCAGCACCATATTCCTTTGCGCAAGGTATGACTCCAACCAGTGGAGATTTTTCTCCTTGATTGCCATTGACTTCAATTTTGCAAGGGCTCCTTGATGCCCTTGGCAAGAGCAGTCACTGTCACGTCACCTCACCTCCTGAATTCAGCTCTTCTGTCCATATTTGGGCCAAGGCCATAATGAGGTCAGGAACTACGTGGCCCTGGCAGAACCCAAAATGAGCATTGGTGAGTAGGTTATTGCTGTGTAAGTGCTGCTTGATAGCACTGTCAACGACACCTTCCATCACTTTACTGATGATCAAGAGGAGGCTGATCGGGCAGGAATTGACCGGGTTGGATTTGTCCTGCCTTTTGTATACAGAACATACCTGGGCAATTTTCCACATTGCTGGGTAGATGCCAGTGTTGTAGCTTGGTGGGCGGCGTGGCACCTGTCTGGAGCACAAGTCTTCAGCACTGCAGCCAGGATGTTGTCAGCATCCAGAGCCTTCAGCCATTTCTTGATATCATGTGGAGTGAAGTGGATTTAGCTGAAGATTGGCACCTGTGATGCTGGGGACCTCAGGAGGAGGCCGAGATGGATCATCTACTTGGCACTTCTGGCTGAAGATGGTTGCAAATGATTCAACCTTGTATTTTGCACTGATATACTGGTCTCCCTTATCATTAAGGATGGGGATATTTGTGGAGCCTCGTCCTCCTGTTAATTGTTTAATTATCCACCACCATTCAGGACTGGATGTGGCAGGACTGCAGAGCTTTGATCTGATCTGTTGGTTGTGAGATCACTCAGCTTTGTCCATTGCATGCTGCTTCCGCTATATGACATGCAAGTAGTCCTGTGTTGTAGCTTCACTCATTTTTAGGTCTGCTTGGTGCTGCTCCTGACATGCCTTCCTGCACACTTCATTGAACCACTATTGCTCCCTTGGCTTGATGGTAATGGTAGAGTGAGGGATATGTCAGGTCATGAGGTAACATATTGTGTTTAAATACAATTCTGCTGCTGCTGATGGCCCACAGTGCCTCATGGATGCCCAGTTTTGAGCTGCCAGATCTGTTCATTTCTTCCCTCAGATATAATTGAAAAAAAAATTCTGAAGGAATGCATGAACTAAATAAAAAGGAGAGAGAAATAAATACTGACAAAATAGATGGCAGCATTTGGAAGGTAAAAATATTTCAGTTTTATTATTGATGAGTGAGAGGAATATATCACACTTTGGGGCTTCTGGAAGTGGATTTACTGATAATCTGGGGAATTGATCGGAAACTGCTTCATAGTTGGTGGAACAAATTCCCGCCCTTGGTGTGGAGCCAACAGCTGCATCCGTCCAATAACAGACAGAGTAGAAGTACTGTATCAGGCCTTGTTAGCTCAGTTGGTAGAGCATGAGACTTTTAATCTCAGGGTCTTGGATTTGAGACCCTTGTTGTGTTGTTGTTCTTCCCTTTTTCAGTCTTCATCAGCAGAGAGTTCAAGGAGTGTTTGAAATTAAATTCAACAACATCACCAGATTTCAACTACTCCCCCCCCCGCCCCCTCCCAGTGTAGTTGACAGGACTCTCAACCTCTGCCTGCCCCCTTCCCCTCCCTCCCAGAACTGCGACAGGGTTCCCCTTGTCCTCACTTTCCACCCCACCTGCCTCCACATCCAAAGGATCATCCTTCACCATTTCCGCCACCTCCAGCGTGATGCCACCACAAAACGCATCCTCCCATCCCCTGTCAACATTTGGAAGGGATTGTCCCCTCCGTGACACCCTGGTCCACTCCTCCATTACCCCCGATACCTTGTCCCCTTCCCAAGGCACTTTCCCATGCAATCGCAGGAGATATAATACCTGCCCTTTTCCCTCCTCTCTGCTCATTATCTAAAGCCCCAAACACTCCTTTTAGGTGAAGCTACGATTTACTTGTACTTCTTTCAATTATGTATACTGTATTCACTGCTCACAATGCGGTCTCCTCTAAACTGGAAAGACCAAACGCAGATTAGGTGGAACACCTCTGCTCAGGTCGAAATCATGACCCTGAGCTTCTGGTTGCTTGCCATTTCAACACTCCCCCCTGCTCTCATGTCAACATTTCTGTCTTTGGTCTGCTCCAGTGTTCCAGTTAAAATCAACCCAAGCTCGAGGAGCAGCACCCGACCTTTTGATTCGGCACTCTACAGCCTTGTGGATTGAACATTGTGTTCAATAACATCAGAGCATGACCGGTGTCAGGCAACCACAAGCATTAACACACTCTTTGCCTTTGTCCCCGGACAGCTTTGTTATTTAATCTCTCCTGCCCTCTGCCCTATCAAACACCTTCCCCTTTGTTCTCTCCCACATGCCCCTCCCCTTCACTTGTTTAAAACCTAATTCTTTTCTAACCAGTGTCAGTTCTGATGAAAGGTCACAGACCAGCACAGTAGCGCAGTGGTTAGCACCGCCACCTCGCAGCTCCAGGGACCTGGGTTCGATTCCTGGTACTGCCTGTGTGGAGTTTGCAAGTTCTCCCTGTGTCTGCGTGGGTTTTCTCCGGGTGCTCCGGTTTCCTCCCAAAAGACTTGCAGGTTGATAAGTAAATTGGCCATTATAAATTGTCGCTAGTTTAGGTCGGTGTTAGGGAAATATAGGAAAAGGTGGGGATGTTTGGTAGGAATGTAGGATCAGTAGAAATGGGTAGCTGATGTTCGGCACAGACTCGGTGGGCCGAAGGGCCTGTTTCAGAGCTGTATCTCTAATCTAATCTAACCAGAAACGTTAACTCTGTTTCTCTCACCACAGATGCTGCCAGAGCTATTGAGTATTTCCAGCACTTTTTGTTTTTATTTCAGATTTCCAGCATCTGCAGTATTTTGCTTTTATTGTGTCAGAAAGTCTTTCCTTGATTCAGGACTCTTACCTCTCTCCAGAATCTCTCTGCTAAAGATTGAACTTTATCTCATTTCACTCACAGCTCAGGGTCAGTGTGGCACAGTGGGACTTCTGGCTGTGTCCCACTTCACAATCCCTCAGTACTGAGAAAACAATGGGGAATATTACTCACATGTTGTATTCTGTAACTTTTTACAAACACTTTAATGTATATATTGTCTTCCAAAGCAGTGACAGAATGGTGGCTTTAGTGTGTTGTTGAAATAGCTTTGTTGAGTTCGTGCTGTACTAACAGTTAAACAGTTCTTGGTTCAATCCCAGGTTTTGGCACTTTCAACCTCTCCTGTGTCTTTTTCTTTGGCTCCAATTGTCAAGCTGCATGATTTACTCTGAAATTAGCACCAGAGAACCAAGGCACCAGCGAGCATGAGGAGCTGAAATTAGCACAGATCAAATCCACTTAATATTTCTGACTGAAGATGGTTGCAAATGCTTCAGCTTCATCTTTTGCACTGACGTGCTCAGCACCACCATCATTGAGGATGTGAATGTTTTTGGAGCCTCCTCATCTTGTTCGTTATTTAATTATACACCACCATTCACGACTGGATGTGGCAGGACTGTGGAGCTGTGATCTGATCCTGAGGGAGATATCTGTGCGTGGAGTGACGGGATGTATGGAGAGTGCTCCTGAAGAGGGTGTCCGAGCCTGGAGTGGAAGCTTTCCGTGGAGGTGCAGGAGTAGGCCATTCAGCCCCATTGTTTTATAAAGGTTTAGCATAACTTATTTGCTTTTACTCTATGCCTCTATTAATAAAGCCAAGTGTCCTGTTTGCTCTTCGCAACCTTTTCAAACCTTGATCAAAAAAGATTGGTGTACATTGTCTCATTCTTCCTCCCAAACTGTATCACTTCACAATTCTCTGTGTAAAATTTTATCTGTTGTGTGAAAGCCCATTTTACCAGTGTGTTTAAGTTCCTCTGATGTGTGTTACTGTCACTGGCATAGGACGAAATTCACGAGCATTCTTTGATGCTATCTCCATGGAAAGAGCAATCTTACACACTTGCTCAAATTGGGATTTTGTGTGTTTAGTATCTTTTCTCATCCACCAATATAAGCACAAATCTGTCTCATAATGTACGGTCTAAGAATGTGCCAATGTTGCAATGTGGTGATAAATTCTTCAGTGTCACAATGCACTCACCAACTGTTTCACTACTTTTCTGATTTCTGGATCCAAGTTTGTAGCTTTCCGCGATCTCTAGTGGCTTAGGGTAGAGCCTCACTTCAACGAAGAAACGGAAAATTATGATTTAAAGATTACACTGTCAAACATTCACATCTCTGTCTTCTCCTGAACTTCGAGTTCAAATTTGTTTGTGAAGTTGAGTCACACGTTAAGACAGCACAGTCTTTGTCTTTGTGAAGGAAGTGATTTGGGAATGGCTGTTTGAAACTGTCCCTTCTTGCACAGAAATTCAGTGCAAATACTTGATCACTCACAATTTCCTTGAGAGAAATTTGTTCACAATCGCATTCGACACGGAAACTGCCTCAGCATTAATCTCACTGAAGCAGAATGTGACCGTGTTGAATGTTTCAGAATGTTGGTGCCGTTATTTGTCGCTTTTAACCGAGACCGGGACACAGGGAAAGGTTCATCCGAGTTTGGAATATATTATCATTCAGGAGGAAGAAAAATCAAAAGGAACCAAATAAGAAAACCCAGTCTCCAGATTTGAGAATCTGCAGATCCGCTTTGGGAAAGTGAATCAGGGCAGAATGAAGGGTGAACAGTCCAACTGCCCAGAAGAGATGAAGACACAGCTCAGTCAACACGTTCCCCTGGTTTATGATGCTGGAACATTCCTCACACAGAAATGATTCAACCCAATGACAAACATTCTTACAGCTGATAATTTATGCTACTGATTTAAGGACTGTCTCATGTGGTTACCGAGTGATGACGAGAAGATATTAAACTTTGTTCTATTCAATCTAGCTGTGATGAAGTTTGAATTTTTCTCCCTTTTATAAACAGTATTTGAAGGGTCTCGGTAACAATGTTCAGTGTTGATGAGAGTGGGGTCTGGGTGAGAAGCTGCTGAGTGTGACAGGGTCAGGACTGGATGCAGGAAGTTCTCTGACAGTCTCCCTCTATCTCTCTAATGGGTTTGAGTTGATTTACGACTGGTAGCTTTTATTTTACTTTTCTTATTTAGAGATACAGCCCCTTCGGCCCACCGAGTCTGTGCCAACCAGCAACCACACATTTATACTAATCCTACATTAATCCCATATTCTCTACCACATCCCCAACATTCTCCAACCATGTACCTACACGAGGGACAATTTACAATGGCCAATTTACCTATCAACCTGCAAGTCTTTTGGAGGTGGGAGGAAACCAGAGCACCCGGCGGAAACCCACACAGACACAGGGAGAACTTGCAAACTCCACACAGGCAGTACCCAGAACTGAATCCTGGTCGCTGGAGCTGTGAGGCTGTGGTGCTAACCATTGCGCCACTGTGCCGCTGTTGGTGTTTTGATAAATGAAGGAAGTTCCCTCCACCCATTTTTTCTGGACAGACAGTGTGGTATAAGGATGTCTCGGGTTAATGCTGAAGATAGTGGGATCAACCCCTCCCAATGTCAGAGTGATGATGTAACAGTCACATGAGATGAGGATTGGGAGAAGAGAGAGCAGCACCAAGGATGCTAGCTTAGCAGGCTTGATGAGTGTGTATATAGTATTGTGTAAATTAGAAAGAGTTCTTAGTTCTTTCAGCAGGAACTGTGTCCAGAAAATATCGAGAAACTCACAATTTTATTATTCAGGAGTCGGAACACAGATATTAATTCCAAGTCACAGTTCTGGGACCAATTAACAAAAAAAGTAGAGAATAATATTACTCTCTGATTGAAATCCCCCAGTGAGGAGACAGTTAAACAGATGATCTGTTGGGGCATTATTCAATCCAAGGTTTCAGCAACATTTAATCTCCCTTTTTGGTGAAATTCTCTGTTATTTGCAACGTTTTTTATCAGCTTTGATGGGCGAGTGAAAAAACTGAAAAAATTGAACAGCTCCATCCTTTCTTTTCTTCCTTCTTCTCTTCTTTCCATCAGTTTCTCTTTTCTGTCCCAGATCAATATCATGATGAGAATCCCAATTTAATCTGCTGTTTCTGGTGTTTTATCCATTCCAATCAAAATTTCAACATTCCAATCAAATCTATTTGTTATTCCACAGTGTCTCTCCATTTGTTTTATTCTGTTGTATTCTCTCACAGTCTGTTTGATGATCAATGTTACATCTCACTCTCTGTTCTGGTGAAGATCAGAAGCAGTGATATCTGTTTCCACCACCCGACAAGTCGGCCTGAGGCTGTGCCTCGCTGATCATGTGAAGTTAAAGCATTTCTTCCAGTCAGTTAGTTCAGTTGTCATTTCATGAGAAATTCGGTCATCATGACTTCGTCAGTGACCTAATGGTTCAGGTGTCTGAGTGATGTTAATCATGATGTGATGAAATGATTGTATGTTCCAGTCTTTCCGTGGTGGGTTTTCACACTGAGTAGAAACGTGTTGGACATGGTCTGGAAATGTTTCACACCGCTCCATTCCCAACTTCATTTACTGACAGAAGATATATTTCCATCATTACACAGCTGGCTGCACAGCCAGAATCTGTGCTGAAGGTGACAGCTATGTCTATGCAACTGACAAGGTGGCGGAGAGGTTAAGGCGATGGACTGCTAATCCCTTGTGCTCTGCACACGTGGGTTTGAATCCCATCCTTGTCGCTAGTTTATGAACTGTTCAGTGTATGGTTTATGTGTAAAGTCAGCCTCGAAACCTGTTCTTGTCAATGTCCAGACAGTGATTCCAGAATTGGTTATACTTTATTAAAATTGAGACAGACAATTGGAATTCTTCACCCAAACTGCACTGGAATGAAGATCAAATAGGGATCACGAAACGGAGCAGGATTTTTCCTCCCCACCTTCCTTCCATCTTTACTTTCTCTGGATTTGCACCAAGTGAAAGACAAATGGGAAAATAAAATGGCGAGGGAGCAGATGCAGAAAATTATCCTTTGGCAAGAAATTTATTTTCAAATCTTCTTGATAGATTAAGTGAGTGAGCAATGCTTTGGCAGATGGTGTTTAAAATGAGGTGTCATCTACTACCTACTTTAGATCAGAGTGCTTTTTTGTATGAGGTGCGATGTTAGAAACGGCGGAGGAGCAGAGACCCGAATACTGAATTAATAAAAGCTAGTGGACTGGTAGAAAATAATGTGAAAAGTGAACAGAATATGAAGATTGGAACTCATGTTGCAGTGATATAAAGCTCTGTGCTCCTGAAGTAAATGTCCAAGCCCAGATTGTGGGGAATCTGTGGAGAGTGATTTGGTTTTTATTCATTCTTGGGTGTGAGTATCGCTGATAAGGCTAGCATTTATTACCCATTCCTATTGCCGTTGAGAAGGTGGTGGAGAGCTGCCTTCTTGAACTGATGCAGTCCATATGGTGCAGGAACACCCACAGTGCTATTGGGGAGGGAGTTCCAGGATTGTGACCCAACAACAGCGAAGAAATGGCTATATTGTTCCAAGTCAGGATGGTGAGTGACTTGGAGGGGAACCTGCAGGTAGTGAGTTCCCATGCATCTGCTGCCCTTGTCCTTTGAGGTGGTAGTGGTCACGAGTTTGGAAGGTGCTGTTGAAGGATACTTGGCGAGTTGCTGCAGTGCATATGGAGATGGTACACACTGCAGCCATTGTTTACTGGTTGTGGAGGGATTGAATGTTCAAGGTGGCGGGTGAAGTGCCGATCAAGTGCGCTGCTTTGTCCTGGATGGTGTTGAGCTTCTTGAGTGTTGTTGAGTGGGATGTATTCCATCACACTCCTGACTTGTGCCTTGTAGATGGTGGACAGGATTTGGGGTGTCAGGAGGTGAGATACTCGCTGCAGAATTCGTAATCTCTGACCTGCGCTTATAGCCACAGCATAGATGTGACTGGTCCAGTTACGTTTCTGGTCAAGATGTTGATGGTGGGGGATTTAACGATGATAATACTTCTGAATATCAAAAGGTAGATTTTTTTTTCTCTCTCATTGGAGATGTTCACTGCTTGGCACTTGTGTGGCCAGAAGGTTGCTTGTCACTTATCAGCTCAGGCCTGAATGTTGTTCAGGTCTTGCTGCTTGCAGGCACAGACTGCTTCAGTATCTGAAGAGTTGTGAGTCATCATCTAATATTCCCACTTCTGACTTATGTTGAAGAGAAAGTCGTCAATGAAACAGCTGGGATGTTTGGGTCTCGGACACTACCCTGAGAAACTCCTGAGGCAATGTCTTGGGCTGAGATGATTGGCCTCCACGAACCACAACATCTTGTTTTGGGCGAGGTATGACTTCAACAAGTGGAGAGTTTTCCCCCTGATTCCCATTGATTTCAATTTTGCTGGGGATCCTTGATGCCACACTCACTCAAGGGTAATCACTCTCACCTCTCCTCTGGAATTCCACTCTTTCGTCTCTGCTTGGACCAAGCTGCAATGTGATCATACGAACATAAGATCAGAAGAACTAATAGCAGGAGTAGGCCATTTGGCTGCTCGAGCTTGCTCCGCCATTCAATAGGATCATGGCTGACCTGATCATGACCTCAACCCCACTTTCTTGCCTGCCCACATAACCCTTGGCTATCTTGTAGATAAAAATCTTGAAGACATTCAATGACCCAGCCTCCACTGCTCTCTGCGGTAAAGAATTCCAAAGATTAATGACCCTCTGAGAGAAGAAATTCCTTCTTAAATGAAAAACCCCTAAATCTGAAACTGTGTCCCCTAGTTCTAGATTCCACCACGAGGGGAAACATCCTCTCAGCATCTACCCTGTCAAGCCCCCTCAGAATCTTTTATGTCTCAATACGTTCTCCTTTCATTTTTCTCAACTCCAATGAGTATCGGTCCATCCTACTCAGCTTTCCTCATAAGACAACACCTTCATCACAGGAATCAATCCAATGAACCTTCTCTCAACTGCCTCCAATGCAAGTATCTCCCTCCTTAAATAAAGAGACAAAAACTGTACACAGTACTCCAGGTGTGGTTTCATCAGCACCATGTACATTTGTAGCAAGACTTCTCTACTTTTATACTCCATTCCCCTTGCAATAAAGGGTAACATTCCATTTGCCTTCCTAATTATTTGCTGTACCTGCATGGTAACTTTTTGCGATTCATGTACGAGGACACCCAGATCCTTCTACACCGCAGCATTCTGTAATCTCTCACAATTTAAATAATCTTTTTCTTTTCTATTCTTCCTGCCAAAGTGGATAACCTCACATTTTCCCACATTCTACGCTATCTGCCAAATTATTTCCTGGAGCTGAGAGACCCTGGCAGAACCTAAACTGAGCATCGATGATCAGATTATTGCTAAGTGTGTGGTGCTTGATAGCACTGTTGGTGACATCTTCCATCACTTTGCTGATGATTGATAGTAGACTGATGGGGTGGCAATTGGTCAGATTGGATTTGTCCTGCATTTTTTTTATGGAGAGGGCACACTTGGACAATTTTCCACATTGTCAAGTCGATGCCTGTGTTGTAGCTCTACTGGAACAGCTTGGCTGAGGGTGCAGCTAGTTCTGGAGCACAAGTCTTCAGTACTAGAGCCGGAATGTTGTTAGGGCCCATAGTCTTTGCTGTATCGAGTGCCTTCAGCTGTTTCTTGCCATTATGTGGAGTGAAGCAAATTGGCTGAAAACTGGAAGCTGTGATGCTGGGGACCTCAAGAGGCCGAGATGAATCATCCACTGAGCAATTTCTGACTGAAGATGGTTTCAAATGCCCCAGCTTCACCTTTTGCACTGACGTGCTCGGCTCCACCAACATTGAGGATAGGAATGTTTTTGGGCCCTCCTCATCTGGTTCGTTATTTAATTGTCCACCACCATTCATGACTGGATACCTAGTTTCTCAGGGCAGTGTCCGAGGCCCAACCATTCTCAGCTGTTTCATTGATGGCTTTCTCTTCAACATAAGTCAGAAGTGGGAATGTTCGCTGATGATTCACAACTCCTCAGATACTGAAGCAGTCTGTGCCTGCAAGCAGCAAGACCTGAACAACATTCAGGCTTGAGCTGATAAGTGACAAGCAACATTCCTTGATCGGATCCTGAGGGAGATATCCGTGTGTGGAGCGGCGGGATGTCTGGAGAGTGATTCTGAAGAGGGTGTCTGAGCCTCGAGGGAAGAATCTGTGGAGAGTGATCCTGAAGTGGGTGTCCGAGCCTGGAGTGGCAGGATCTGTGGAGAGTGATCCTGATGAGTGTGAGTAAACCTGGAATGGAAGCTTTCTGTGGAGGTGTAGGAAGAGGCCATTCATTCCCAGTATTCTATAAAGGTTTAGCATAACTTATATGTTTTTACTCTGTGCCTCTATTAATAAAGCCAAGTGTCCTGTTTGCTCTTAGCTACCTTTTCAATCCTTCTGACATTGGTGTACATTGTCTCTCTGCTCCTGCACCCAGTTTAGAATTGTAACGTTTCATTTATATGAGACTGTGCCTCTCTGATCATGTGGAATTAAAGCAATTCTTCCAGTCAGTCAGTTCAGTTGTCATTTCATGAGAAATTCGCTCATCATGACTTCGTCAGTGACCTCATGGTTCAGGTGTCTGAGTGATGTTAATCATGATGTGATGATATGATTGTATGTTCCAGTCTTTCCGTGGTGGGTTTTCACACTGAGTAGAAACGTGTTGGACATGGTCTGGAAATGTTTCACACCGCTCCATTCCCAACAGGCCATGACCTGATGTGATGGAAATTTCATTTACTTACAGAAGCTGCATTTCCATCATTGCACATCTGGCTGCACAGCCAGTATCTGTACTGTCCAAACAGCTGACAAGGTGGTCGAGAGGTTATGACGGTGGCGTGCTCATGCATTTTGCTTTGCATGTGTGGGTTCGGATCCCAATTTTGTCGTTAGTTCATGAAGTGTCTAGTACATTGTTGTGGGGGAGCTTTTGTGGAACGTTGGCCTGGAAACATGTTCTTGTCAATATCTCGCTGGTGATTCCAGAATTGTTTATCCTTTATTAAAATTGAGACAGACAATCGGAATTCTTCACCCAAATTGGACTGGAATGAAGATCAAATAGGGATCACGAAAAGGAGCAAGATTTTCCCCTCCTTCCTGCCTTCCATCTTTACTTTCTCTGGATTTGCACCAAATGAAATACTAATGGGAAAAGCAAATGGCAAGGGAGCAGAAGCAGAACATTATCCTTTGGCAAGAAATTTATTTTCAAATCTTCTTGATAGATTAAGTGAGTGAGCAATGCTTTGGCAGATGGAGTTTAAAATGTGGGGTCATCTCGGACCTACGAAAGATAGATCAGAGTGTTTTTTATAAGGGGTGAGATGTTAGAAACTGGAGAAGCAGAGACCCGAGTGCTGAATCACTAAAAGCTAGTGGACTGGCAGAAAATAATGTGAAAGGCTAATGGAATCTGAAGATTGGAACTCATGTTGTAGTTATATAAAGCTCTGTGCTCCTGAAGTAAATGTCCAAGCCTGGATTGTGGGGAATCTGTGGAGAATGATTTGTTTTTTATTCATTCTTGGGTGTGAGTATCGCTGGCAAGGCTAGCATTTATTGTCCATCCCTAATTGCCCTTGAGAATGTGGTGGGGAGCTGCCTTCTTGAACTGCTGCAGTCAATGTGGTGTAGGAACACCCACAGTGCTATTGTGGAGGGAGTTCCAGGATTTTGACCCAGCAACAGTGAAGAAATGGTGATATAGTTCCAAGTCATGATGGTGAGTGACTTGGAGGTGAACCTGCAGGTGGTGGTGTTCCCATGCATCTGCTGCCCTTGTCCTTCGAGGTGGTAGTGATCACGGGTTTGGATGGTGCTGTCGAACGTTACTTAGCGAGTTACTGCAGTGCATCTTGCAGGTGGTACACACTGCTGCCACTGTGCTCTGGTGGTGGAGGGAGTGAATGTTTAAAGTGCTGGGTGAGGTACCGATGAAGAGGACTGCTTTGTCCTGGGTGGTATTGAGCTCTTTATGTGTTGTTGGAGCTGCAGCTGTCCAGAAAAGTGGAGAGTATTCCATCACACTCCTGACTTGTGCCTTGTAGATAATCGACAGGCTTTGGCATGTCAGGAGGTGAGATACTTGCTGCAGAATTCCCAATTTCTGACCTACGCTAAAAGCCGCAGCATAGATGTGACTGGTCCAGTTTAGTTTCTGGTCAATGGTAACCCCCAAGATGTCGATGGTGAGGGATTCAGTGATGATAATGCTGCTGAGTATTAAAAGGTAGATGGTTTGATTCTCTCTCATTGGAGATGTTCACTGCGTGGCACTTTTGTGGCAACCAAGTCGCTTATCACTTATCAGCTCAAGCCTGAATGTTGTTCAGGTCTCGCTGCTTGCGGACATGGACTGCTTCAGTATCTGAGGAGTTGTGAATCATCACCTAACATTCCCACTTCTGACTTAAGTTGAGGGGAAACTCATTAATAAAACAGCTGAGGATGGTTGAGCCTAGGACACTACCCTGAGAAACACCTGAGGCAATGTCCTGGATTGAGATGATCGGCCTCCACCAACCATAATCATCTTGCTTTGTGCTAGCTAAGACTCCAACAAGTGGACAGTTTTCCCCTGATTCCCATTGATTTCAATTTTGCTAGGGATCCTTGATGCCACACTCACTCAAGGGTAATTACTCTCACCTCTCCTCTGGAATTCCACTCTTTTGTCTCTATTTGGAACAAGCTGCAATGAGATCATAAGAACAGAAATAGTAGCAGGAGGAGGACATTTGTCCCCTCGAGCCTTCTCCGCCATTCAATAGGATCATGGATGATCTGATCATGGCATCAACCCCACTTTCTTGCCTGCCCCCCATAACCCTTGACTTCCTTGTAGATAAAAATCCAAAGATGAACGACTGTCTGAGAGAAGAAATTCCTCCTCATTTCCTTCTTAAATGGAAAATCCCTAATTCTGAAACTGTGTCCCCTAGTTCTAGATTCCACCACGAGGGGAAACATCCTCTCAGCATCTACCCTGTCAAGACCCTTCAGAATCTTATATGTCTCAATACGATCACCTCTCATGTTCCTAAACTCCAATCAGTATAGGTCCAACCTGCTCAATCCTCCTCACAAGACAACCCCTTCATCACAGGAATAAATCCAGTGAACCTTCTCTGAACTTTTTTTTAAATTTCCAACATATACTTTATTCGTTAAAAAAATTATAAAAAGATACATTACAAAACAGTTCAAAAACAGCACCAAGTCAACAATACAAAGATTGCAAAGGAGATCAGTTTCCTTCAGTACAGGAATGAATTGTCTCACAACCCTTCCATTTCATTTTACCTGCCATGTACTTTTTGCAGCAAACAAATATTTTCTGGAATAAAAACAAGAAATACTGGAACCACTCAGCAGATCTGGCAGCATCTGTGGAAAGAGAAGCAGAGTTAACGTTTCGGGTCACTGACCCTTCTTCGGAACTGACAAATATTAAAAATGTCACAGGTTATAAGCAAGTGAGGTGGGGGTGGGGCAAGAGATAACAAAGGAGAAGGTGCAGCTTGGACAAGGCCACATAGCTGACCAAAAGGTCATGGAGCAAAGGCAAACAATATGTTAACGGTGTGTTGAAAGACAAAGCATTAGTACAGAATAGGTGTTAACGGACTGAATATTGAACAGCAGCAAGTGCAAACCTGAAAAAAAACAGTGGGTTAGCAAACTGAATAAACTAAGATGAAATGAAATAAATGCAATATAAAAGGTTGTAAAAAATGTAAAAAAGCAAAAAAGAAGAAAAAAGAAAAAACAACTAAAAATGAAAGTAAAATGGGGGGCTGTCATGCTCTGAAATTATTGAACTCCATGTTCAGTCCGGCAGGCTGTAGTGTGCCTAATCGGAAGATGAGATGCTGTTCCTCGAGCTTGCGTTGATGTTCACTGGAACACTGCAGCAATCCCAGGACAGAGATGTGAGCATGAGAGCAGGGGGGAGTGTTGAAAAGGCAAGAAACCGGAAGCTCAGGGTCCTGCTTGCGGACTGAGCGGTGGTGTTCCGCAAAACGGTCACCCAGTCTGCGCTTGGTCTCCCCAACATAGAGGAGACCACATTGTGAGCAGCGAATACAGTATACTACATCAAAAGAAGTACAAGTAAATCGCTGCTTCACCTGAAAGGAGTATTTGGGGCCTGGGATAGTGAGGAGAGAGGAGGTAAATGGGCAGGTATTACACCTCCTGCGATTGCAGGGGAAGGTGCCATGGGATGGGGACGAGATGGTGGGGGTAATGGAGGAGTGGACCAGATTGTCGCGGAGGGAACAATCCCTTCGGAATGCTGACAGGGGAAGGGAGGGGAAGATGCGTTTGGTAGTGGCATCACGCTGGAGGTGGCGGAAATGGCAGAGGATGATCCTTTGGATATGGAGGCTGATGGGGTGGAAAGTGAGGACAAAGGGAACCCTGTCATGTTTCTGGGAGGGAGGGGAAGGGTTGAGGGCAGAGGTACGGGAAATGGGCCAGACACGGTTGAGGGCCCTGTCAACAACAGGGGGGGGGGGGGATTCCTCCGTTGAGGAAAAAGGAGGTCATACCAGAAGCACCGTCATGGAAGGTAGCATCATCAGAGCAGATGAGTCGAAGACGGAGAAACTGGGAGAATGGAATGGAGCCCTTACAGGAGGTAGGGTGTGAAGAAGTGTAGTCGAGGTAGCTGTGGGAGTCGGTGGGCTTATAATGGATATTAGTAGACAACCTATCCCCAGAGATGGAGACAGAGAAGTCGAGGAAGGGAAGGGAAGTATCAGAGATGGACCATGTAAGGGTGAGAGAAGAGTGGAAATTGGAAGCAAAGTTGATAAAGTTTCCCAGTTCGGGGCGGGAGTAGGAAACAGCACCGATGCAGTCATCAATATACCGGAAAAAGAGTTGGGGGAGGGGGACTGAGTAGGACTGGAACAAAGAATGCTCGACATATCCCACAAAAAGATAGGCATAACTAGGACCCATGCGGGTACCCATAGCGACACCTTTTTCTTGAAGGAAGTGCGTGGAGTTGAAGGAGAAGTTGTTCAATGTGAGAACAAGTTCAGCCAGGCGGAGGAGGGTGGTGGTGGATGGGGACTGGTTGGGCCTCTGTTCCACGAAGAAGCGGAGAGCCCTCAAACCATCCTGGTGGGGGATGGAGGTGCAGAGGGATTGGACGTCCATAGTAAAGAGGAGGAGGTTGGGACCAGGAAACTGGAAATTGTCAAAATGACGTAAGGCGTCAGAAGAGTCACGGATGTAGGTGGGAAGAGACTGGACCAGCGGAGAAAAGATAGAGTCAAGATGGGAAGAAATAAGTTCAGTGGGGCAGGAGCAAGCTGACACAATGGGTCTGCCGGGACATTCCCGTTTGTGGATTGTGGGAAGGAGGTGGAAGCGGGCTGTCCGGGGTTGCGGGACTATGAGGTTGGAAGCTGTAGAGGGAAGATCTCCAGAGGAGATGAGGTCAGTGACAGTCCTTTGGATGGTGGCTTGATATTCGCCGATGGGGTCATGGTCCAGAGGGAGGTAGGAAGAGGTGTCTGTGAGTTGGCGCTGAACCTCTGCAAGGTAGAGGTCGGTACGCCATACAACAACAGCACCACCCTTGTCTGCAGGTTTGATGACCATGTCGGGGTTAGACCTGAGAGAACGGAGTGCATCAAGATCAGAGGGGGACAGGTTAGAGTGAGTGAGGGGGGCAGAGAAATTGAGATGACAAATGTCCAGCCGACAGTTTTCAATGAAGAGATCAAGAGTGGGTAAGTGGCCAGGGGGAGGGGTCCAGGTAGAGGGAGAATGCTGGAGGTGGGTGAATGGGTCTGCTGGTCGGGAGGAGGACTCCTGGTCAAAAGAAGTGAGCCTGGAGGCGGAGAAATATTTTCTGGATACAGCCCGAGGGGATTTCCATGGATCCAGTCCCTCAGTTCACCTTCGTGGGGGTACCTTACACAGTGGTCTTCCCCAGTGAACCTTTGCCCCAAGCTGTAGTGCGTCCCTCAGCACGTAGTCTTGGACCTTGGAATGTGCCAGTCTGCAACATTAGGTCGTGAACAACTCTTTGCGCTGGAAGACCAGAAAGTTTCGGGCAGACCAAAGGGTGTCTTTCACCGAATTGATAGTCCTCCAGCAGCAGTTGATGTTTATCTCGGTGTGCATCCCTGAGAACAGCCTGTGGAGCACAGACTCCTGTGTTACACAGCTGCTTGGGATGAACTGCGATAAAAACCACTGCATCTTTTTCTGCACCTGCTTTGCAAAGACAGACAGGGCAGTCCTCTCTCCTCTGTCTTGTTTGTTTGCTGTATTGAACCCTTTGCTGAGTCTATTAGGAAGGATGCAAGCATAAGGGAGGTGTTACAATCCGAGGCAGTGGAGTCACTCAGGTTAAAACTTCCCTGTACCTGGATGACGTCGCCGTCTTTTGCTCGGATCCGCTGTCCGTTCGCAGACTGATCAGCATCTGCGACCAGTTCGAACTCGCCTCGGTAGCCAAAGTTAACCACGGCAAGAGCGAGGCCATGTTCTTTGGGAACTGGGCTGACCGATCCTTTGTCCCCTTCGCCGTCAGGTCAGACTACCTGAAGTTGCTGGGGATATGGTTCGGAAGGGCCGGGGCGTGCACCAAAACCTGGAAGTAGCGAGTAGCCAGGATACACCATAAGCTGAGCATGTGGGAGCAGCGATCTCTCTCCATTGTGGGTAAGAACCTGGTGATCAGGTGCGAGGCGCTCACGTTGCTGTACGTGGTGCAGTTCTGGCCCATACGCCACTCCTGCGCTGTGGCGATCACCCGAGCCATTTTCCGCTTCATATGGGGTTCCAAAATGGACCAGGTCTGGAGGGACACGATCTTCAAACCCCTGGATAAGGGCGGGAAAAATGTACCCAACGTCGCCCTCATCCTGATGACTACCTTCGTGTGCAGCTGCATCAAGCTGTGCGCAGATTCCACGTGCACAATCTCCAAGTGTCACTACGTGCTGAGGTTCTATCTGTCCCCAGCGTTGTGAAGGATGGGCCTGGTCACATTGCCGCGGAATGCTCCATCCAGTTGGACTGTGCCGTACCACCTATCCTTCGTGGGAAAGTTTCTGTGGAAAAACATCTTTGACCACCAATCCTTCAGGTAGTGGTCTGCATGGAATGTCCTCAAGGCCCTACAGGAAAAGGAGGTGGTGGATCCAGTCGGATGGTTCTCCGAGCAAACTGCCAAAGTCATTTGGCGGAATGCCTCATCACCAGAACTTTCACACAAGCACCAAGATGAAACTTGGCTGGTGGTGAGAAGAGCCCTCCCCATCAGATCCTTCCTGCACGCCCGAAGTCTCACCCCCTCCGCTCAATGCCCTCGAGGTGGCTGTGGCGGGGAAGAGACAGTTGCCCACCTCTTTCTCTGAATTGCCTCCAATGCAAGTATATCCCTCCTTAAATAAGGAGACCAAAACTGTTCACAGTACTCCAGGTGTGGTTTCACCAACACCCTGTACATTTGTAGCAAGACTTCTCTCCTTTTATACTCCATTCCCCTTTGTAATAATGGGTAAAATTCCATTTGCCTTACTAATTATTTGCTCTACCTGCATGCTAACTTTTTGTGATTCACGTACGAAGACACCCAGATCCTTCCATACCGCAGCATTCTGTAGTCTCTCGCAATTTAAATAATATTTAATTTATCTGTTCTTACTACCAAAGTGAATAACCTCACATTTTCCCACATTATACTCCAGCTTCCAAATGTTTGCCTGGATCTGAGAGGCCGTGGCGGAATCTAAACTGAGCATCGATGAGCAGTTTATTGCTAAATGCGTGGTGATTGATATCACTGTTGATGACATCTTCCATCACTTTGCTGATGATTGATAGTAGACTGATGGGGCGGTAATTGGTCAGATTGGATTTGTCCTGCTTTTTTTTTATGGACAGGGCACACCTGGGCAATTTTCCACATTGTCGAGTAGCTGTTTGTGTTGTAGCTCAAAAAAAAATTATCTTAATAAATTATCGGCTGTAAGCACGTTTGTCATCAGGTTGAATAATTTCTGTGTGAGGAATGTTCCAGCATCATAAACCAGGGGAACGTGCTGACTGAGCTGTGTCTTCATCTCTTCTGGGCAGTCGGACAGTTCACCCTTCATTCTGCTCTGATTCACTTTCCCAAAGCAAATCTATAGATTCTCACATCTGGAGACTGGGTTTTCTTGTTAGGTTCCTTTCGATTTTTCTTGCTCCTGAATGATAATATATGCCAACCTTGGATCAAGGGGAACCCTGTCGCAGTTCTGGGAGGGAGGGGAAGGGGGAAGGCAGAGGTTGAGAGTCCTGTCAACTACACTGGGACGGGGGGGAGGGGGGAGGGGGGAGGGCAGAGGTTGTGGGTCCTGTCAACTACACTGGGACGGGGGTGGGGCGTTGAAATCTGATGATGTTGTTGAATTTAATTTCAAACACTCCTTGAACTCTCTGCCGATGAAGACTGAAAAAGGGAAGAACAACCACACAACAAGGGTATCAAATCCAAGACCCTGAGATTAAAAGTCTCATACTCTACCAACTGAGCGAACAAGGCCTGATACAGTACTTCTACTCTGATACAGTAAATCCACTTACAGAAGCCCCAAAGTGTGAGAAATTCCTCTCACTCATCTATAATAAAACTGAAATCTTTTTCCCTTCCAAATGCTGCCATCTATTTTGTCAGTATTTATTTCTCTCTCCTTTATATTTAGTTCATGCATTTGTTCAGAATTTTGTTATTTCAATTATATCTGAGGGAAGAAATGAACAGATCTGGCAGCTCAAAACTGGGCATCCATGAGGCACTGTGGGTCATCAGCAGCAGCAGAATTGTATTTAAACACAATATGTTCCCTCCTGGCCTGACATATCCCTCACTCTACCATTACCATCAAGCCAAGGGAGCAAGAGTGGTTCAATGAAGTGTGCAGGAGGGCATGTCAGGAGCAGCACCAAGCAGACCTAAATATGAGGTGTCAACCTGGTGAAGCTGCAACACAGGATTACTTGCATGTCATATAGCGGAAGCAGCATGCAATAGACAGAGCTAAGCAATCTCACAATCAACAGATCAGATCAAAGCTCTGCAGTCCTGCCACATCCAGACCTGACTGGTGGTGGATAATTAAACAATTAACAGGAGTCACAGAGTCATAGAGTCGTACAGCATAGAACCAGGCCCTTCGGCCCACCGCGTCCATGCCGAACATTATGCCTATCTATACTAATCCGACCTGCCTGCATTAATTCCATATCCCTCCATGCCTTGCTCATTCAAGTACCTGTCCAGATGCCTCTTAAATGTGACTACTGTTCCTGCCTCCACCAGGCAGTTCATTCCAGATACCCACTCTTCTTTCTGTGAAAAATTTACCCCTTTGACCCCCTTTAAACCTCCTCCCTCTTAGCTTAAATCTATGCCCTCTAGTTTTAGTCACCCCTGCCATGGGAAACAGACTCTGGCTATCTACACTATCGATACCTCTCATAACGTGTGACGTAGGAGTGAAGAACGAGTGGCCAAGAGGAGGGAAATGGCACGGCCTAGAGCTAATGGCTGGAGTGGGGGTTGGGGGGCTGGGAGCGAGTGGCAGGAGAGCTGGGTCACGCGAACGGAGAACAATCATCCAGGGGAGCAGCGAGGTGGAGAGCGAGCAGCTGAGGAGAAGAAGCGTCAAGGCCGAGGGGGGAGAGCTCCAACCTCAAAGTCTCCCATTCAGCCGCTTCCTTCAGCTGAGTGAGAGGCTGGATACCCGATGACACTTCAGCGTGAATGTGCGAAGATGGAACATGGGCGGATATGCGATGATGTTGGTGCTGAACCATGACATCATCCTGTGCATGTGCCACTTAATCCTGGCAAGATGTAGCTGTGCCTATGAGCAGCTTGGCGCTCTCCGATGATGTCAGCGGGCCGCTCCGTTGACAGGAATCACATTGTGTCAGCAGTGCCCACATCCCAGGAAAGAATAAAAAAGAGATTTACCACAATGGTAGCAGGGTGAGGGATTTCAGTTATGTGGAGAGATTGGAGAAGCTGGGGTTGTTCTCCTTGCAGCAGAGAAAATTCAGAAGAGATTTGACACATTTGTTCAAAATCATGGAGGTTTTCAATAGTTTAAATAAGGAGAAACTGTTTGCAGTGGTAAAAGGGTCAGTAAGCAGAGGACACAGATATCAGGTGATTGGCAGAAGAACCAGAGGTGACATGAAAAGCCATTTTTTACACTGCAATGTGTTGTGATAAAGAAAGAAAAGACTTGCATTTATATAGCACCTTTCAAGACCACTGGACATATCAAAGCACTTTGTAAACAATGAAATACTTTTGAAGTGTAATCACTGTTGTAATGTCAGAAATGCAGCAGCTAATACCCACAAACAGCAATGTGATAATGACCAACTGATCTGATTGAGGGGCAAATATTGATCACAACACCAGGGAGAATTGCTCTTCACTTGTTTGAAATTGCAGCATGGGATCTTTTACATTCACCCAAACATGCAGACCAGGTCTTGGTTTAACATCACACCTGAAAGGCAGCACCTTCAACACCCTCAGTGCTGCACTGCAGTGTCAGCTGTGAAATCTGAACCCAGAAGCTTGTGATTTCGAGGTGAGTGTGACCAACTGAGCCACAGCTTTTACCTGAGTCTCAATCCTTCTACCAACAGTTTCTCTCTATCGGGTCTGTCACGACCCCTCATGATTGTGAACACCTCTATCAAATCTCCTCTCTAAGGAGAACAACCCCAGCTTCTCCAATCTATCCACATCACTGAAATCCTAACCACACGTTGCAGAAAGGAATTTTTCCTCAAGTTCCTTCTGGTTTTGTGAGTCACTTTAAATCTGTAACCTTCGGTTATTGACCTTTCAGCAGTTAGAAACAGTTCCTCAGTATTTACTGTACCTCAAACCTTCAAGGAAGCTCTGCAAAGTAACTGAAAATCAAGTTGTCAGAAGTGGGATTTAAACACATGCCTCCAGTGAAAGCTGCAACCTGAACAGAGAAGCTGAAACCGCTCAGTCACCTCAACTGTTCAGACCTTTTTGACCTTGTCATCACTTCTGTACTTTGAAAGGTTCACTCAGTTCAGGAACTTGTTCAATGTTACTGGAATGCTCAGTGATTGGGATATTAACTCCCCCGGGTTTTCCTGAGCTTGTTCTCGGTATATGGGGATGTTTGTCCTGGGCCGTGGAATCTTGCATCCCTGTAATGGACATTAACCCACTGATTGAATCTGTATTCACTGCTTTCTGCTGGTGCTGGGTAATTGCAGAGCGTGGGGCTGGAATGTTGCTGCTTGTCCCGGCCTCACACACTCTGGGAAAGAGTGAATAATTGATGCGTCTGTTTCTGTATCTGAAATGTGACTTAGATCTGCTGTTATTAACCGAGGCAGCGCTGCAGGAGGATACGTTAATAATCTCTCACTAATCAACTGTAACAGTCAGAATGTGTAACTTTGAGCAGCGCTTTCTGCACCGTCAGGGCTGGAAAGTTGAGGGAGGGAGAGACACTGTCAGTATCTGAGTGCATACAGCACTGTACAGAGAAAGAGCCAATATACCGGGGCTGAGACACAGTGCATCTTTTCACATTTAATCACAATAATATCCACAGTCAGGAGCTGAAAATGATGAAAAACTGAATAGCAAGAGCAAAAGTAAGAAAAGTAAGTAATTATAGAATAGCTGATCAGCTTTCACTGTGTTACCTGGTAATCTACTGTTTTATATTCAATGCTGTCTCCACTGTGGCCAGGGAATGATTTCTTCTCAAAGGCTGAACATTAACAAAACTGCTTGTATTTTAAAATCTTTTAAAAGTATTTCCATGGAGCTAATGGGACAAAGTCAAATAACTGCACCAATTATAGGAGAGCTGGTTGGTGATGACGTGGATGTGTCTGCAGTGTGCAGGACCAGACTGTTTCTATAGATTCACAATGAATGTTCCATCTTTATTTATAACAGTAAAACTGATCGTGGACAATGGCTATTCTGGTTGCAGCAACCTGAAGATTTAACTCATTAACACCCTACTTTAGGGTAATTTAGAAAGCACAACATGCAGCTCTGTCAGTTAGTGTGTTTGTTTGTTCACCCACAATTTGATGGTTCAAGCACATAAATGGATGAGGCTTTATTAACTTAAACTCTTCTACATCTGCTATATTACTCTTGCTGTTGATTTTTCCAAGATAAGGTTAATCAAGTCTTTCTTTGTGAAATCCATGCTGACTGTGTTTTATTATTTTTCATTTCCATCTGTATTTTCTACTTTGGAGGATTACAGGATATTATCATTTTTTAATTCATTCATGGGAGGTGGGTGTCGCTGGCTGGGCCAGCATTTATTATCCATCCCTAATTGCCTTGAGAAGGTGGTGCTGAGCTGCCTTCTTGAACCACTGTAGTCCATGTACTGCTGTTATGAAGAGAGTTCCAGGATTTTGACCCAGCAACAGTGAAGGAACGGTGATACAGTTATAATTCAGGATAGTGTGTGGCTTGGAGGGGAACTTGCAGGTTGTGGTGTTCCCATGCATCTGCTGCCCTTGTCCTTTTGGTGATAAAGGTCACGGGTTTGGAAGGTGCTGTCGAAGGAGCCTTGGCACATTGCTGCAGTGCATCTTGTGGATGGTACACACTGCTGCCACTGTGTGCCAGTGATGGAGGGCATGAAAGTTGTAAATGGGGTGCCAATCAAGCGGGCTGCTTTGTCCTGTTGAGTTTCTTGAGTATTGTTGGAGCTGCACCCAGCCAGACAAGTGGAGAGTATTCCATCATACCCCTGACTAATGTACAGGCTTTGGGGAGTCAGGAGGTGAGTTACTTGCCGCAGGATTCCTAGTCTCTGACCTGCTCTTGTAGCCATAATATTTATATGGTTACTGCAGTTCAGTTTCTGCTCAATGGTAACCCCCAGGTTGTTGATAGTGGGGGATTCAGCGATGGTAATGCCATTGAATGTCAAAGGGAGATGGTTAGATTCTTTCTTGTTTGGGATGGTCATCGTCTGGCAGTTGTGTGGTGGGACTCTTATACATCTTTATTGCAGAGTACTCTATTGTACTGATGAGTGACTACACTTGAAAAGTCGTGAAATGCAAGTCTTGCTTTTTCCATTGTTATCAGTTTCATTGTGATCAAAAGATAGGATTCATGAGCACAAAGTTTAAATCAATTTTGATCAAAATAATGTAAAAGCATCTATAATTTTGCACTATACTTAATAATCTCCATCTTCCTATCCTTACCAAATACAATGTCTTTGACCCTGAAATTGATTCCACAATCTCAGTCACTCAGACAATTTCAGCTCAGTTCTGATGAAAGGTCACAGATCTGAAACGTTAACTCTGTTTCTCTCTCCACAGATGCTGCCAGACCTGCTGAGTATTTCCATCATTTTCTGTTTTTATTTCAGATTTCCAGTATCTGCAGTATTTTGCTTCTGTGTTACTTTGAAAGTTAAAACTGACCCACCTGCCTACAATTCACACTGGGGTCTCCCATGAAATGATTCTGTATAATGTTGATGTAGTGAATACAGACTCCGAGCACAGAGCTTCCTGTGGGGAATTGGGGATATGAAAACCAGCAGACTCTGCAGGAATTTCCACTGGGAGCACAAATTCACAAAATCTACCTTTTATATATCGATTCATTTTGATTGTCCTTCTGGAAAATTATCTTGAAACAATTTAAACATCAACCCACAGCTCCATGACTGGGTCAATTATGAGGTCATCCTCTGACAGGTCATGTGACAGCTGGAGCCACAAGACATCAGAACCAGATTTGTGACTGGATTAAAACCCGGAATCCTGTCATAATGGCTTTTCAAATAAAGCTGTTGCTGTTTGAAAACACAGCAGTTAAACTTTCTGCCTGACCATGAGGGGAGCTAGGGAGAAATTTACAAAACTAAATCCTTTTACAAAATAGTTCAAAAACCATTCACTGAAAAATCATGTGAGGACTCATATGCAGTAGAGAAACAAGCAGAATACAGAAAGTACAGAGGAGAGCTGAAAAAGTCAAAGAGATCAGCAAGATGTATGAGAAAAGATTAGCAGGTCACATAACTGGGAACACTGAAGTCTTTTACCAAACATATGGACAGTCAATGAAAGGGTGGGTCAATTCGGAGATCCTGTGGAGGCAGAGGGTGTGGCTGAGGTACCAATTAAGTACATTTCATCTGTCATCACAAAACAAACGGATGCTGCAAATGTCACAGTAAAGGAGGAGGAAGTGGAGAATTTGGAGGGGATGAAAATAGATAAAGAGGAGACAATAACAAGGTTAGCAGTGCTCACAGTAGAAAGGTCACCCGGTCTGGATGGGCTGCATCCTGGGTTGCTGAGGGAAGTAAGGGTGGAAATAGCGGAGACACGAACCACAATCTTTCTATCCTCCTCGAATATGCGAATGATGCCAGAGGACTGGAGGATGGAGGTAAGATTGGGTAGCTCGATCTTAGTTTAACTTGACCATTTTTATAATGTATCCATTGTCAAAACTAACAACGTTATGAAAGCCATTTTATAATTAACACATGACCAAAGGAACCATTTTGTGTTCAGTACTAATGTTTATATCCTGTATAATTAATGAGTAGCTACCCATCCTGAAACAGATGATTGTAAAAGTAATGAACCTTGATTGAGTTATAATTAATGAATCAATAAATATTTTAGAGAGAATGCGTTTTCATTTAAAGTTTGTTCAATCTAATTACTGTGAGTTTCTGTGTCTTTGTGGGAAAGGGCAGTTTCAGCTAAATTTATTCAAACAATGGACTTTTCTAGGACCCCTGATAAAACCCATGGTCTGGTACATCGTGACCTTCAAGAGTCTCGATTTAATGAATAGGAAACTTGTTTCAGATCAGATTGGGAGACAGTGTGAAACCACTCCATTGTACTCATGTCTGAGATGCCGAGGATAGGTGACTGTTCGTGGAAGACGTCATTAAGAACTAATTAAATGTACCTAGCAACAGATAGGAGCAATTATTATTTTACAAGGTGGTGTGATGGCCATCCAGGGGTTAAAAGTAGGGATCTTGTAAGGTTTCAGTGTGCAGGAACACTAGAAGCTCTCAGGGGTAAAGGCTCAGATCATCAACAAGGTTCTCCACCTGATGAGGGATCTTGACTGGACAAAGAGGACCGTGACACTCTGAGACCAAGCTCGACCAGTACGCACACCTGCTAGAGCTGCAAAGTTATATTCCCCAAGTTTGTTAAGTATAATTTTACTTTCAATTATTAAGTACTATTTTACTCTCAATACAAGTTCTGGACTTATTAAACAATTATCCTGTTGCCTTATTGGTTAAAGTCATGCCCAAAGTGATTGTCCACAATAGACTTTCCAGAACTGAAAGATAAGTCTGCAAGGATTGCTAATTTTACAGCCCTGTTTAAAAAGAGAGATAAACCCAGGAAGTACAGACCAGTTACTCTAATGTCGGTGGTGGGGAAACTTTTAGAGGCAATTATCCAGGAGTAAATTAATTGTCACTTGGTAGAACATGGGCTAATAAATGACAGCCAGTACAGTTTGGTTAACAGAAGATTGTGTCTGAAATAATTAATTAATTTCTTTGATGAAGTTTCACACAGAGTTGACCAGGGTGGTGAGGTTGATGGTGTGTGTCTGGACTTCAAAATTGTGTTTTAAAAAGTACCATAAAATAGACTTGTTAACAAAATTCGAGCAGATGGGATTAAAGGGACAGTGGCAGCGTGGATACAAAATTGGCTGAGGGACAGAAAGCATAAAGTAGGGTGAATGCTTGTTTTTCAGAATGGAGGGACTAATACAGTAATGTCACTGTTGTTGCAGTGTGTGCAGTGTCTGACTCTGAGCTGTCCTGGGGAGGGGGCTGTTTGTGATGTTCCTGTGGGGTGTATTATCATCAGGGTATCTCTCTGAGCTGTCACAGGGATGGGGCAGTGTGTGATATCCTTGTGCATGTCATGCAAACCCACTGGTGTGTGGTTCCATCCTGATGCCAAGAAACAGAGCCCCATCTACGGGCAAAAAGTCTCACTTCCCTGTGGGTGTCTTGAGAGAGAAGAAGGCTTAGGGAGAAAACCTGGGCAGTAATTCCGGAGTGGAGTCCCGTAGGCGGTTACCTGTTACTTATCAGGCAGTTTTCCAGCAACTCCTGTAGCAGAGCAGTTACCAAACAGTACTGGATTTTCCCTTTCCTTTGGACAATACTAGCAATGCTGAGAGGGGGTCCTGATGTTCAGGGTCTCCATACTATTTGCCCATGAGAGGACACTCCAACTTTGTGGTTAAACATTAACACAACATGGGAAGAAACAGTTACCGATTATAAGCTCTCATTCAATTGGTGTAGAGTATGAGCACCAGGGGTTACTTCCGACAGTGGTAGAGAACATCAGATCTCATTGGATAACTACCACCTACTCCAAGCTGGGTAACCCCAGTCAGTTAGTTGCTATCCTGCCACAACCTGCTTGCTTCAATGGGTGCTTGGAGCTCAGAGAGTCATCTCTCAACAGGTGGATCGATAATCTGTGCACCAGGCAAGACAAACTTAACAAAGAAGACACCAGTCCTTCGCATCACAAGCTGGAATCTAAGGACCATGTGTCCTGGCCTTACCGACAACCTTCTGCAGGTTGATGACACACACAAGACAGCTGTGAAGTACAAAGAACTCACAAGACTCAATGTGGACATTGCTGTTCTGCAGGAAACTAGACTCGTTCAAAGTGGATCCCTCAAAGAGAAACACTACACCTTCTTCTGGCAAGGGGAATGCCCAAGAGGCAACTCGTGTGCCTGGAGTGGGTTTCACAGTAAAAAACATGCTTCTTGCGATGAGTGACCCCCCCCCCACCCCCCCCCCCCCCACAGTTGGCTCAGAGACACTTCCTACTCTTCACTTGTCAACAAGCGCGGGCCCAGTTAATCTCATGTGCACCTATGTCCCGACACTCACCTCCACCCTAGATGTCAAGGATCAATTCTATGTGATACTTGACACTGCCATCAGTAGAATTCCCAGCACCGAGGGTTTGTACCTTCTGGGAGACTTCAACACAAGCTTGGGTACTGACTACAGCTTGGCCAACGAGCATAGGGCACCAGGGGCTTGGCAAGATGAACAAAAATGGACAGAGGTTGCTGGAGCTATGCTGTCAGCATGGATTCTGTGTGATGAACAGCTACTTCCAGGTCAAGCTGTGCCACAGGGTATCCTGGAGACATCTGAGATCACGCCACTGGCACCAGCTAGACCTTATCATCACCAGACCTACCACCCTCAGCAGTGTCCTCATCACTCGCAGCTATCACAGTGCTGACTGTGACACTGATCACTCCCTGGTGTGTAACAAGGTCAGGCTTCAGACAAGGAAGCTTCACCCATCCATGAAGAAAGGTCGTCCTCAGATCAACAACCGCCGAACCACTGATCCAGAAAGGACCCAGGAGTTCCTCAACATCCTTGATCAGGCACTTTCAAACAACAATGCACTCAGTGTGTATGGAAAAAGAGATGGGAGGAATGCTGACTGGTTTGAGGCTTATTGGACTGAAATAGAGTCAGTTATTGCAACTAAGAGGAGAGTCCTCATGAACTACAAACCAGTCCCCAGCAAACAAAATCTCGATGCTCTCAGAGCTTCCAGAAACAGGTCTTTGCAGACTGCTCGGCCCACCTCCTTCTGGAATGTGTCTTTGCAAAGCAGGTGTGGAAAGAGATGCAGTGGTTTTTGTTGAGGTTCATCCCAATCAGCTCTGTAACACAGAAGTCTGTGCTCTGCGGGTTGTTCCCAGGGACGCACACCGAGACAAACATCAACTGCCGCTGGAGGACTATCAATTCGGTGAAAGATGCTCTTTGGTCTGCCCGAAACTTGCTGGTCTTCCAGAGCAAAGAGTTGTCCATGATCGAATGCTGCAGACTGGCACATTCCAAGCCAGGACTACGTGCTGAGGGACGCCCGACAGCAAAGGCTCAATGGGGAAAGACCACAGTGTATGGTCCCCCCACCAAGTTGAACTGAGGGGCTGGATCCATCAGAAACCCCTCGAACTGTATTGGGAAAATTTTCATTTGCTGTAAAATGTAAAAATGTCCATGGCATGACAAATGAAATGGAAGGGTTGTGAGGCAACTCATGATTGTATTGAAGGAAACTGATCTCCCTTGTGCTGTTTGCATTTTTTGACTTGGTGCTGTTTGAAACTCTTTAGTAATGTATTTTTTACAGATTTTTATGAATAAAGTATATTTTATAAATTTAAAAAAAAACTGCTCGGCACTGCTGGTTAATCAATACTGGTTAAAACTCTGCAACAGCATACAATCTGCTGCTGAATCCGGGGATGCTAGAGGGATGTATGAAGGAATTAAGAAAGCAATGGGACCAGCAGTAACTAAATCAGCACCTTTGAAGACAAAGAGAGGGGTGATCATCACTGAACCTAACAAGCAGATGGAAAGGTGAGTGGAGCATTACCTTGAACTCTACATAACGGAGAACATTGTCATTGAAGTAGCTCTCAGCGCCATTCCAGACTTCCCTGTCATGGAGGAACTGGACAGTGAGCCCTCCATAGTGGAGCTCAACAAGGCCATTGACCGTCTTGCCAGTAGTAAAGCCCCGGGAAATGATGTTATTCCACCTGGAATCATCAAAAGTGGAAAAGCGGCTCTGCTGCAGCATCTCCATGAACTTCTGTGTCTCTGTTGGAAGGAAAGATCTGCACCTCAAAACATACGTGATGCAAATATTGTCACCTTGTCCAAAAATAAGGGGGAAATCGCAGTGACTGCAGAAATTACCGAGGCATCTGCTTGCTAAGTATTGTGGGGAAGGTCTTTGCTCACATTGCTCTGACCAGATTGAAGACCCTGGCATCACACATCTATCCTGAGTCTCAGTGCAGCTTCAGAGCTGGTAGATCGACAGTCGACATGATTTTCTCACGTCGGCAGTTACAGGAGAAGTACTGTGAACAGTACAGACCACACTACATTGTCTTTATCGACATCACCAAGGCCTTCGATCTTGTCAGCAGAGACGGACTCTTCAAACTGCTGTGGAAACTAGGCTGCCCTCCTGAACTCTTGGGCGTCATTTCTTTCCACGAAACATGCACAGTTCCGTCAGTTACAAAGGAGCAACATCAGACACTTTCAAGATCAGCAGTGGAGTAAAGCAGGTTGTAAGCTCCTCACAGCTCACATCTTTACAATTAGCATACTCTTCTCCATTCTGCTATTTTACACTTTCAGTGACTCAGATGGGGGATGTCCACCTGCATACCAGAGCTGACGACAAGCTGTTCAACTTGGCAAGACTGTGCGCCATGACCAAAGTGGGTAAATTCCTAGTCCGTGAGTTGCTGTTTGCTGATGACGCTGTGCTGAAATCCCATAATGAAGTTCACTTGCAGCAGCTTGTAGATCGCTTATCCCTGGCCTGCAAGGAGTTTGGACTGATGATCAGCATCAGGAAGATCAAAGTTATGGGCCAGGACGTAGAGACTCCACCTTCCATCAACATCGACAGCCTCACTTTGGAGGTTGTCAACAGCTTCACATACCTTGGATCAACAATCACCAGCAATCTGTCCCTTGATGCTGAAATCAGCACCAGGATTGTCAATGCTGCAGCTGTCATGTCAAAGTTGAGAAGACGAGTGTGAACCGACAGCAAACTGATCGAAAATATAAAGCTCTGCGTGTACCAGGCTTGTGTTCTCAGCACCCTCCTTTATAGGAGAGAAGCATCAACAACTTATGCAATTCAAGAAAAGCAGCTGAACAGCTTCCACCTCCGCTGTCTCAGATGGATATTGGGCATCTCCTGGCAGGACAGAGTGCCGAATGCAGAAGTACACCAGCGTGCAGGGATCTGCAGCATGTTTGCCCTCTTGAGTCAGCGGTGACTCTGTTGACTGGGTCATGTGTGCTGAATGGATGACGGTCGCTTTGCCAAAGACACACTCTTTGGTGAGCTTGCTATCAGCACGAGACCAACAGGTCACCCACGTCTATGATACAAGGACATCTGCAAGCGAGATCTCAAGCAGACTGAGATTGGAGTCGATGCATGGGAAGTCCTTCCTGCTGACTGGAATTCCTGGAGAAAGGCATTCAGGAAGACCATGGGAAAAGCAGAGGACAAAAGAAATGACCAGTTGGGGGCAAAGAGAGCTCAGAGGAAGGAAAAATTATCAGTCGACCTCGGGCCAATGATATTCATCTGTACCAGCTGTGGAAGGGATTGTCACTCACGAGTCGTCCTCGACAGCCACAACAAACGATGCTTAATACAGAAGTGACGTACATCCCGGGCGTAGCCCATCGTCTTCTGAGACGGACGATTGCCTATTACTACTACAACTACAGCTACAACTACAAGAGCGGGTCATGAGGCTGGGAACTCTGTGGCGACTAACTCATCTCTTGACTCGCCAAAGACTGCCCACTACCTACAAGGCACAAGTCAGAAATGTGATGGAATACTCATGCCTGGATGAGTGCAGCTCCAACAACACTCAAGAGATTGACACCATCAGGTCAAAGCAGCCCACTTGATTGGCACCCCATCCACCACCTTAAACATTCATTCCCTCTAGCAACAGTGCAGAGTGGCAGCAGTGTGTAACATTTACAAGATGAACTGCAGCAACTTGCCAAGCCTCCTTCAACAGCACCTTCCAACCCACAAACACTACCACCTAGAAGGATAAAGGCAGCAGACGCATGGGAACATTACCACCTTCAAGTTCCCCTCCAAGTCACACACCATCCTGACTTGGCACTATACCGCCATTCCTTCACTGTTGCAGGGTCAAAAACCAGGAACACCCTCCCAAAAAGCACTGTGGAGGTGCCAGAGGATTGAACAGTGGCAAATGTGACTTGCTATTTCAACAAAGGGTGTAAGGACAATCCAGGTAACTACAGGCCAGTTAGATTAACAGCAGTGGTGAGTAAGGTTTTAGGAACAATAATTAGGGAAAAAAATCAACAGTCACTTGGAGAGATTTGAGTTAATTAAGGAGAGTGAGCATGGATTTATAAATGGGAGTTCATGCTTGACTAACTGCATTTTTTGATGAACTAACAGGAAGATGATGCAGCGAATGTTGTTGATATGGATTTTAAGAAAGGATGGATGGATGGATTAAGAATGGATGAGAAGGGGATTGAGTTTAAGAGCCGCGAGGCTATGCTGCAGCTCTATAAAGCCCTGGTTAGACTACACTTGGAATATTGTGTTCAGTTCTGGTCGCCTCATTATAGGAAGGATGTGGAAGCTTTAGAGAGGGTGCAGAGGAGATTTACCAGGATGCTGCCTGGACTGGAGGGCATGTCTTATGAAGAAAGGTTGAGGGAGCTCGGGCTTTTCTCATTGAAGCGAAGAAGGATGAGAGGTAACTTGATAGAGGTGTACCACTTGATGAGAGGCATAGATAGAGTGGATAGCCAGAGACTTTTTCGCAGGGCGGAAAGGGCTATCACCAGGGGGCATAATTTTAAGGTGATTGGCGGAAGGTTTAGGGGAGATGTCAGAGGTAGGTTCTTTACACAGAGAGTGGTGGGTGCGTGGAATGCACTGCCAGCGGTGGTAGAAGAAGCAGATACATTAGGGGCATTTAAGCGACTCTTGGATAGGTACATGGATGATAGTAGAATGAAGGGCATGTAGGTAGTTTGATCTTAGAGTAGGTTAAAGAGTCGGCACAACATCGTGGGCCGAAGGGAATGTACTGTGCTGTACTGTTCTAAGGTACCACATAAAAGGGTGGTTAACAAAAGTGAGGTTCATGCAATAGGAGACTCCCTGTCCAATTGGATAGAAAATTGCCTTAAGGACAGAAAATAGCGAATCATAGTAAACGGTTCTTTGTCAGACTGGAGGATGTTCGACAGTGGGTGTTCTCCAATGGTCACTGCGAGAACCACTGCTTTTTCTGCTATATGTAAATGACTAGGATCTTGGAAAATAGAGTAGAATCTCAAAATATGCTGATAACACCAAACCTGGAGGAGTGGTAAATAGTGAGGATGAAATGAACTGCCTGCAACAGGACAGTGATAGGCCAGCAGAATGGGCAGACAGGTGGCAGATAGAATTTAATAGTGACTAGTGTGAGGTGATAGACTTTCGCAGAAGGGATCGGGAGAGGCAATATATACTTAATGACACAGTTCTAAAGAGTGCTAAAAATAAGGCTCTTTATAGTGTCTTGTTGGTCCAGGGGTATGGTTTTCATTTTCGATGTGTAATTGGATAGCATGTGAGAGATCCTAGTTTCTAATCCTGCATGACTCCTACTTCATTTGCATTTTTAGTTGAAGGTCATCGATTGGTTGCAGCCTTACAAAAAGCGGAGTTGACTTTCACATGGAGCCTGTTTGAGGACCAGAGAACTGGATTCAAAGAGCCTGTTGACAAAATTGAAATGAACTAAATGTACAGATTGCCAAGTGTGTGTATGAAGGTGAAGCAGTAACTGAGAGCTGGATCCAAAAACAACAGGACTGGGTTCTGGTATGGAATGGAATTCTTCTGTGTTTCTGTTGTTTGTCTTGGATTAACTCATCGATTTTTTTGTTTTTCACTTTGTCGATTTGTTTGAATAATTGTGGATCCTTCTTCAGGGTGTTTTCTTTCACCAGGTAGTTCTGACCTCTGATGATGTTGATCGTAATCAGCTTCAACTCACTGATAGTTTTGGAAGTGAGCAAATTTCCTTTGCTTGAGTCTGCAACATGGAACTCAGTCTGACATGTGGATCCATGGGAGGATTTGAAAGCTGCCCCAGCGTTGGAGCATACAGTTGCATCCATCCAATAAGAGACCGAGTAGAAGTGACAGTTCAGTCAGTCGAACATGAGACTTTTAATCTCAGGGTTGTGAGTTTGAGTGCCATTCTGTTTTTCCCTTTTTTTAGGCTTCATTAGCAGAGAGTACAAGGATTGTTTGACGTGAAATTCAACAACAGTATGAGAAAGTCTCACTTTGATTCGGGACTCTTATCTCTCTGCAGCATCTCACTGTGAAAGATTGAACTTTATCTCATTTCCTTCTCAGCACAGGGTCAGTGCGGCTCAGTGGGACTTCTGGCTGTCTCCCGCTTCACAATCCATCAGTGCTGAGAAAGCAATGGGGAATATTACTCACATGTTGTATTCTGTAAACTTTTGGAAAAAATTGAATTATGTATTTACTTCCAAAACATTCATTCTCAGTTCTGGGAAAAATACAGTATATGATCGACTGTATCAGGAAGTGGGAAAAGTTAAAATATGTTGTGACCAGTGGAGAAGTGGGATGAGAATAAATAGTGCCCTTCTCTGATTTCAACTGCGCAAGCCTTTTCAATCTGGCTCTGTAGCTTAGTTGGTTACAGCACCTGTCTAGTAAATAGGAGATCCTGGGTTCAACTCCCAGCAGAGTCTTATTGCACATTTGCAGTGTGCTTTAGAAGCTTCCTTATCTTTCATTTACATTTCTGTCTTGTGAAATTTGACTTCGAATTCAAATTACATGATGAATTTCAGTCACAGGAGAAAACAGCCTTTGTGAAGGATGTGAGTTTGGAATGGCTGTTCCTCCTTGCACAGAAATTCAGTGCTGATACGCCAAAGGCAACTTCTTTGATAGAAGTTTGTTCACAGTTACATTCAACCTGGAAAACAGCTCGACATTAATCTCACTGAAGGAAAGTGTGACTGCGTTGTATGTTTCAGTGTGTTTGTGTCGTTATGTGTTGCTTTCAACCGTGACTGGGACATGACGCAAGTGGGAGGGTTGATCCGAGGTTTGGAATATTTGTCAGTCAGGAACAAGAAAAATCAAAGGAAGCAAATAAGAAAACCTATGTCTCATGTGGTTACCGACAGACGGTGAGAAAATATTAAACTTTGTTCTATTCAATACAGCTGTGTGAACTTTGACCTGTTCTACCTTTTTATAAACAGTATTTGAAGGGTCTCGGTAACAGTATTCAGTGTTGATGAGAGTGGGGTCTGGGTGAGCATCTGCTGAGTGTGACAGGGTCAGGACTGGATGCAGGAAGTTCTCTGACAGTCTCTCACTCTCTCTCTCTCTCCCTGATGGGTTGAGTTGATTTTCAACTGGCAGCTGTTGGTGTTTCAATAAATGAAAGAGGTTCCCTCCACCCAATTTTTTTGAACAGACAGTGTAGTATAAGGATGTAAAGGGTTAATGCTGAAGACAGTGGGATCAACCCCTCCCACTGTCAGAGTGATGATGTAACAGTCACATGAGATGAGGTTTGGAAGAGAGAGCAGCACCAAGGATGCTAGCTTCGGAGGCTTGATGAGTGTGTACATAGTATTGTGTAAATTAGAAAAGAGTTCTTAGTTCTTCCAGCAGGAAATGTGTCCAAAAAATATTGAGAAATTCACACTTTTGTTATTCAGGAGTGGAAACACAGATATTAACTCCAAGTGACAGTTCTGGGTTCATTTAACAAAAAAAAAGGTAGAGAATAATATTACTCACTGATTGAAATCCCCCAGTGAGGAGACAGTTAAACAGGTGATCTGTTGGGGCATCATTCGATCCAAGGTTTCGGCAGCATTTAATCTCCCTTTTTGGTGAAATTCTTCGTTATTTGCATCTTTTTTTAAAATCCAGCTTTGATGGGTGGGTGAAAAAACTCAGAAAAACTGAACAGTTCCATCCTTTCTTTTCTTCCTTCTTCCCACCAGTTTCTCTTTTCTGTCCCAGATCAATATAATGATGAGAATCCCAATTTAATCTGCTGTTTTATCTATTCCAATCAAAATTCAACATTCCAATCAAATCTATTTGTTATTCCACAGTGTCTCTCCATGTGTTTTATTCTGTTGTATTCTCTCACAGTCTGTTTGATGATCAATGTTACATCTCACTCTCTGTTCTGGTGAAGACCAGAAGCAGTGATATCTGTTTGCACCACCCACCAAGTCGGCCTGAAGCTGTGCCTCACCGATCATGTGGAGTTAGGAACATAGGAACATAGGAGCAGGAGTCGGCCATTCAGCCCATCGAGCCTGTCCCACCATTCAATATGATCATGGCTGATCATCCACTTCAATGCCTATTTCCCCACACTTTCCTCATATTCCCTTATGTCATTTGTATTTAGAAATCTGTCAATCTCTGCTTTAAACATACTCAATGACTGAGCTTCCATAGCCCTCTGGGGTAAAGAATTCCAAAGATTCACAACCTTCTGAGTAACAACATTTCTCCTCATCTCTGTCCTAAGTGGTTTCATCCTTATTTTGAAATTGCACCCTCTGGTTTTCGACTCCCCAACCAGGAGAAACATCTTAGCTGCATCTACCCTGACTGTCCTTTAAGTATTTTGTGGGTTTCAATGGGATCACCTCTCATTCTTTGAAACTCCAGAGAATACAGCCCGTTTCCCCAATCTCTCTTCATAGGACATTCGCACCATCCCAGGAACAAGTCTGATTAACCTTTGTTGCACTCCCTCTGTGGCAATAATATCCTTCCTAAGGTAAGGAGACCAAAATTGCACACAGTACTCCAAGTGCGGTCTAAGCAAGGTTCTTTCCAATTGAAGCAAGAATTCACTATTCCTGTACTCAAATCCTCTTGTGATAAAGGCTAACATACCAATAGCCTTCCTAATTGCTTGCTGCACTTGCATGTTAGCTTTCAGTGACTTATTGACATGGACACCCAGATCACCCTTATATTCTGTACCTCAGTTAATAAAGGAAAGGATTCCATATACCAGCTGAACCACCTTATTGACCTGTCCTGCTACTTCAGGGATCTGTGGACATTCACTCCAACGTCTCTCACTTCCTCGACACCATTCAGTGTTCTCCCGTTAATTGTGTATTCCTTTGCCTTTTTTGACGCCTGCTCTCGCTGTTCCCTGCTCTCCGAGTGAAATCTTTCTCCCTCTCCTGGGCTCTTTATGCTCCGCTTCGCTTTCACTGTTTCCCTCTCTCTTAATGTATCAATATTTGTTTGCCTTGTGTTTAATTTAAAATATGGATTAACTGTATTTTACAGTTGTAGGTTTTATTTGGTAGTCCTGTACAAGTTGTGGATTGGTATTTAATATTCAGTTCTGTGAAAACGATTGTGAATGAAAATATAACTTTCAATCTTATACATGGGCTGGTCTGCAAGCTCCAAGTCCTTCATTTTGTAGTAATGGAATTGATACTGTATCTTTCAGTCTTAATCTCTGTGGGATTTTTGAACTGGTATGTAATGCATAACATGGTCTAACGTCTGATGTACATTATGGGATTCATCGGAAATAGGGGCATTCGGCCATTCAGCCCATCGAGCCTGCTCCACCATTCAAACAGATTGTGGCTGATCATCTACCTCTATGCCATAATCTATCGATTTCTGTCTTGAATATGTTCAATGATTGAGCCTCCACAGCCCTCTGGGATAAAGAATTCCACAGATTTCCCACCCTCTGAGCAAAGAAATTCCTGCTCATCTCAGTCTCAAATGGCCTGCCCTTATTCTGAGACTGTGTCCCCTTGTTCTAGACGCACTAGACAGAGGAAACATCCTATCCATATCTCCCCTGTGACACCCTGTAGGAACTTTGAAAGTTTCAATGAGATCACCTCTCATTCTTCAAAACTCCAGAGAATTTCGGCCCAGTTTCTGCAGTCTCTCATCAGAAGACAACCCCACCATCCCAGGGGATTAGTCTGGTGAATCTCCGTTGCACTCCCTCTATGACAAGTCTATCCTTCCTTAGATAAGGAAACCAAAATTGTACGGAATATTCCAGGTGCGGTCTCATCTAGACTTTTTACAATTGAAGCAATACATCTTTACTCATGCACTCAAATCCCCTTTCAATGAAGCCAACATACCAGTTGCCTCTTAATTGCTTTCTGCACCTGCACACTAACTTTTAGTGTCTCATGAACAAGGACACCCAGGTCCCTTTGGACATCGACACTTCCCAGCCTCTCACCATTTAAGAAATACTCTGTCTTTCTGTTTATTCTACCAAAGTGGAGAACTTCACACTTATTCACATGATATTCCATCTGCTATGTTCTAGCCCATTCACTTGGCCTGTCCAAATCCCCTTGAAGCCTCCTTGCATTCATTCTGTACCTTTCAATCATGTAAATTTTGTCTGTTCTATTTCAGATTTTATATTTAAAATGTAACCATGGTGACAGAGTTTATTGAGATCTGATAGTGAGTTTGTTTTTGGACTGCGATTGATGTATCAACCTGTCAGCTGTACTGAATTGGAGTGAAATGGAAACAACTTCTGTCTCTCCTGCTGTTGTTTGACTGTTGGATTGAAAATGTGTCTCTCGACTTTGGGATCAGTGTCTGTCTGACTACTTCTTTTGTTTGTTCCAGTGGAACTGATGAGCTGGCAGTATCTCTGTGCTTTGGGAGTGATCCTGTACCGACTGTGTGTTGGAACGAGATCACTGCACTTTTCCTTGTGTCCAGGAATCACCACATCCATTCAGGTTCCTTCATGTATTTTCCTGCAGGAATGAAAGAACTGGTGAGATAGACGATACAAAAGCGATCAATGTAATCGTCCCAATAATAATCATTATGAACAATCACAAATTGAAAACCAGGAACACAAACAGTGTCAGTGTCTGACTCCACTGCAGTACTGCAGTATTCAGCTTCTGTTTACCAGGTGTTTGCAGAGGTTTTACAACAAGTTTGTGACATTCAGAAACAACACAAGCCCTGCACTGCTCAATGACTGGGACCGTCCGATAGAGCAGTGACCTTTACACAGTCACATTTCTATTTCAACGGAAAACAAGCAGCCACTATTTAAAATGTGCCTTTCACACTTCTCACCTGGTGTCTGCAATAAATGTTCTTTGTCTAACTGTCCACATCGTTATTTTGCGGCTATTTTTCCTCCACTGTTCACAATCCAACAAACAGTGAGAGACTGGAACTAAAGCAGGAAAATTCCTTCTCCTTTGGGTGGTGAAATTGTCAGTGATTTTCAATAGTGATTTCTTCCCATTGTGTCTCCCTGAGCCTGTACAGACACTGTCCGAGAATGAACTCTCCCTTCCCCGTGTCCCCGGCTCACTCCATGTTCCGGGAGCAGCTCCTGCTCCACAGTGTCTGTTACAAACACTCCCCGACTCCCCCTCAACTTCCCACCACTCAATGCTAATCTCTGAGCACATCTGCGGACACGCTCCCAAAGCAGTGGCTGCTGGAAGCAGATGCTGTTGTTTCCCTTCCCCCGGGCCCGGGAAGTCTCCATTAGCAGCTGATTTAAAGCATCTTGCCCTGATTGAGTGAATGGCCTCACAGACTGGGTTGGGGAAAGTCTGCGCATGCGCTCCACTCCTCATTGTGACGTCTCACAGGGGGCGGGGCTACAGCGCGCGTGCGCAGATCTCTGCAGCAATTCAGCATTCAAACATCAATGGGAACTTTCCCCATTTCACCCTCATCAAAGTCCCAAAGAAAGTGAAGAGGGGCTTGGACTGGAGGGAGGGAGGGGCGGGGTAGGGGGAACCTAGAACCCAGAAAGCTGCCCACTTGCCCCATTTAGATGCTCAATTTGCGGTCATTCCCTGCAGGGGGTTTGTTATTATTGAGCCCCTCCTGGTAAAACAATCCGATAGAAAGAGGGGAGAAAGGAGGGAGCCGGTGTGTTTGCTGGGACCTTGCAGAATTCATTTCAGCAGCAAAAGTCCCGGGTTATATTAACCCAAGTGAAACACGCTGTCAGTGAGAGGAAAACCGAACGGCCCTTTTCATCTTTTCATTGGAAACAAAGTAGAGCCGGAAGTGCGGCGAGCAGAGCAGACACACAAGCTCAATGACAGGAGAGCTCGGCCGACCCTGAGTTTCAGCTCCCGGCTCTTACATTTCCTCATCCACACTATCTTTACTGTGGATGTTCAGGGGTTCCTTGTCGGATCTGAGGACTGTATCCATTAAACATTCTGAGTCAGGAGATCCACACACTCTCTGTTACCAAGATTTATGGGCAGGAATGTTTCAAAACTTTGTCTATTAAATCATTGTATTATTCACAGAACTAATGAGGCTGACAGGAGAAGGGAGGGGAAGATGCGTTTGGTAGTGGCATCACGCTGTCCCAATGCTTTGTCTTTCAACACACCATTAACATATCGTTTGCCTTTGCTCCATGACCTTCTGGTCAGCTATTCTGTGACCTTGTCCTATTTACACCTTCTCCTTTGCCCCACCCCCACTTTACTTGCTGATAACCTTTTACATTTCTAATATTTATTATTTCTGAAGAAGGGTCACTGACCTGAAACGTTAACTCTGCTTCTCTCTCCACAGATGCTGCCAGACCTGCTGAGTATTTCCAACATTTCTTGTTTTTATTTCAGATTTCCAGCATCGACAGTATTTTGCTTTTATTATATCTCAATGTCTTGAATATTGGAATCACAGAATTGTTATTGCCCCGAAGGAGGCCATTTGGCCCATCGTGTCTGCACTGACTCTCCAAATGAGCAATTCACCTCATGTCACTTCCCCGTCTTCTCCCCATAATCCTGCACATTCTTCCTTTTCAGATAACAGTCTAATTCCCCTTTGAATTCTTCAATTGAACCTGCCTCCATCACATTCTCAGGCAGTTCATACTTTAACCACTCGCTGCGTGAAAAAGTTTTTCCTCATGTCGCTTTTGCTTCTTTTACCAATGACTTTAAATCTGTGCCCTCTCGTTCTCGATCCTTTCACAAGTGGGAACAGTTTCTCCCTATCCACTCTGTCCACACCCATCATCATTTTGAATACCACTATGAAATCTCCTCTTCGCCTTCTTTTCTCCAAGGAAAACAGTCCTAACTTCTCCAATCTATCTTCATAACTGAAGTTCCTCATTTATTTTTATTTATTTTTTATTTAGAGATACAGCACTGAAACAGGCCATTTGGCCCACCAAGTCTGTGCTGAACAACAACCACTCATTGATCCTAACCCTGCAGTAATCCCTGCCACCACTGGGAATAATTTGGAATGACCAATTTACCTATCAACCTGCAAGTCTTTGGCTGTGGGAGGAAACCAGAGCACCCGGTGAAAACCCACGTGGTCACAGGGAGAACTTTCAAACTCCGCACAGGCAGTACCCAGAATCAAACCCATGTCTCTGGAGCAGTGAGGCTGCAGTGCTAACCACTGCACCACTGTGCTGCCCCAGCCCTGGAACTATTCTCATGAATCTTTTCCATAATCTCTCCAATGCCTTCACATCTTTCCTAAAGTGTGCGCCCAGAACTGGACTCAGTATTTCAGCTAAGGCTAGTGTCTTATACAAGTTCAACATGACCTCCTTGTTCTTGTACTCTATGCCTCTATCACTAAAGCCGAGGACACTGTATGCTTTATTAACCGCTCTCTCCACCAATTCCACCACCTTGGATGACTTATACCCCCAGGTCCTTCTGCTCCTGCACCCCCTTTAGAATTGTACCCTTTATTCGATATTGTCTCTCCATGTTCTTCCTACCAAAATGAATCAATTCACATTTCTCTACATTGACCTTCACCTGTCATCTGTCCTCCCATTCCACCAACTTGTCTATGTCCTTTTGAAGTTTGACACTATCCTCCTTACAGTTCACAATGCTTCCTATTTTCGTATCATCCATAACCTTTGAAATTGTGCCCTGTGCACTCAGGTCTAGGTCATTCACATATATCAGGAAAGGCGAGGGCCCCAACACTGACTCCTGGGGAACTCCACTGCAAACCTTCCTCTCGCCTGAAAAATATCCATTGCTCACGACTCTTTGTTTCCTGTCACTCAGCCAATTCCATATCCATGTTACTACTGTCCCTTTTATTCCATGAGTTATAACTTAGCTCACAAGTCTGTTGTGTTGCACTGTTTCAAACTCCTTTTGATAGTCAATTAAATAAAAATACTGCAGATGCTAGAAATCTGAAATATAAACAAAATGTGCTGGAAATACTCAGCAGGTCTGGCAGCATCTGTGGAGAGAGAAGCAGAGTTAACATTTCACGTCAGTGACCTTTCAGATGCTGCCAGACCTTTTGAAAGTCCATGTACACCACATCAACAGCATTGCCCTCATCATCCCTCTCTGTTACCTCATCAAAAAACTCCAGCAGGACAGTTAAACATGATTTTCCCTTAAGAAATCCATGCTGACTTTCTGGAATTAACCCACATTTGTCCGTGGGACTATTAATTTTGTCCCGAATTATTCTTTTGAGAAGTTTTCCCACCACCAAAATTGAACTGATTGGGGAGTGAGACGAGGTGAGTTGCTCTAGCAGAGAGCCAGCACGGGTTCGACAGGCCGAACGGCCACCTTCTGTGCTTTCGCCATTATCTGATTGTATGATTCTAGCGACAACTGCTGGTGGAGAGGCAGTGATGCAGGAATGGGTTGACAGAAAGGGGAAAATCTGGGCTAGTGTGTGTTTGCAGCATTTGCAGTTTGTGTTCGGGTTTGTGAATAAAGGTGATTTGGAAGCTGTGTTCCAAATTGAAGTGTTTACTGGAAGCAAGAAGTTGATGTAAATGAAGAGTAAAACGTGTTCAGATGAAGTGTGGTGTGATTGAGGATAGCAGTAAATATAGTGTTGGTGAATTATTTGTGTTAATAAACTTCCACTGCACCCTCTGCTGCAGGCTGCTGTTTATATCCAGCTGTGTATTAGTGCTGTGTGTTAACTAGATAAATGTTTGTTTCAACGCTGTTTATAAAGCAATAGCATTGCACTCAAACAGTCCCAGACATAGCAACACACGTACAAAAGCAAAATACTGCAGATGCTGGAAATCTGAAACATAAACAGAAAATGCTTGAAATAGTCAGCAGGTCTGGCGGCATCTGTGCAGAGAGAACAGTTAAAATTTCAGATCTGTTTCGTTAGCTCACGTTAACTTTGTTTCTTTCTCCACAGATGCTGCCAGACCTGCTGAGTATTTCAAGCATTTTCTGTTTTTATTACAGCAACACAGGTGCTGGGAGGCTCAGCCTGGTTACACAATGTGACAAGGACGCTGAGTAACACCATCGACAATGGGACAGAGAGAAAAACACACAGAAAACCAATAGACTGTGAGGAAGCAAAAGTGAGGGACGCAGAGAGAGAGAAACAGACAGACAACAAGACTGAGATGGAGAATCAAGGCATTTATATTTTATTGAGTTCTCCCTGTTGTATCAAGGTATTTCCTGTTGTGTAAATATGTTTTCTGTTGTGTAAAGATGTCCCCTGTTGTCGTGTCAAGGTTTTCCCTGTTACTGTTTCACTTTTCTGTTGCTGACCGTCTCCTCACTGTGACCATTTGCCCTGGTTTTATTGTGGCCAACATCACCATCTGGTGGTGGAACGGAGACTCTGCAGGAAGGGGTTGACAAAGGGGGAGAGACTCGGTGATTTGTGAGATTTGTTGCTGATTGATATGATCTCTGGAAGAAAAAAGCTCATTGCAGTAAAGTAGGAAGCATGATGTCATTGTGGATAAACACCAGATGTTTTGAAAGTGACCTGTTTGTGTTACTACAAAATAGCAGAGAATGGTTTCGACCTCTGGTTTAAGGGCCCATCACACTTCCGCTGTGCCACTCTGCCACTGGCTGTTTCAAATTCCAGCTGCCTGTTCGTGAAATATGTTCATTTCCCCAATTATTTTTGTAAAAATACGATTGTAGTCAGATTGCTCAAGGATCCCAGACTCAGCAACACACGTGCTGACAGACTCACCCTCACTGCACAATGGCACAAGGACACTGAGTAACAGCACCGACAATCAGGCAGCTTTGTACAAAATTGGATTAAGGACAGAAAATAGCGAGTCGTATTAAATGGTTCTTTGTTAGGAAGGATGCGAGCATAAGAGGGGTGACAATCCCAGGCAGCGGAGGCACTCAGGTGAAAACCTCCCTCCTGCACATGGATGACGTCGCCGTCTTCTGCTCGGATCCGCTGTCCGTGCGCAGACTGATGAGCATCTGCGACCAGTTCGAACTGACCTCGGGAGCCAAAGTTACCCACGGCAAGAGCGAGGCCATGTTCTTTGGGAACTGGGCTGACCGATCCTTTGTCCACTTCACCGTCAGTTCAGATTACCTGAAGGTGCTGGGGATATGGTTCGGAAGGGCCGGGGCGTGCACCAAAACCTGGGAGGAGCGAGTAGCCAAGGTACGACAAAAGTTGGGCATGTGGGGGCAGCGATCTCTCTCCATTGTGGGTAAGAACCTGGTCATCAGGTGCGAGGCGCTCACGTTGTTGCTGTATGTGGCGCAGGTCTGGCCCATACCCCACTCCTGCGCTGTGGTGGTCACCTGAGCCATTTTCCGCTTCATCTGGGGATCTAAAATGGACCGGGTCCGGAGGGACACGATGTTCAAATCTCTGGATGAGGGCGGGAAAAATGTACCCAACGTCGCCCTCATCCTGATGACCACCTTCGTGTGCGGCTGCATCAAGCTGTGTGTAGACCTCCAGTACGCCAACTCCAAGTGTCACTACGTGCTGAGGTTGTATCTGTCCCCGGTGTTGCGAAGGATGGGCCTGGTCACATTGCCGTGGAACAATCCATGCAGTTGGACCGTGCCGTACCACCTATCCTTCGTGGAGCAGTTTCTGCGGGAAAACACCTTTGACCACCGATCCATCAGGCAGTCGTCTGCACAGAATGTCCTCAAGGCCCAACGGGGAAAGGAGACGGTGGATCCTGTATGATGGTTCCCCGAGCAGACCGTCAAAGTCATTTGGCGGAATGCCTCATCACCAGAACTTTCAAGCAAGCACCAAGATGTAGCTTGGCTCGTGGTAAGAAGGGCCCTCCTCGTCAGATCCTTCATGCACACCCGAAGTCTCACCCCCTCCGCGCAATGCCCCCGCGGTGTCTGTGGTGGGGAAGAGACCGTTGCCCACTTCCTCCTGGAATGTGCCTTAGCAAAGCAGGTGTGGAAAGAGATGCAGTGGTTTTTGTCGAGGTTCATCCCAAGCAGCTCTGTAACACAGCAGTCTGTGCTCTACGGGCTGTTCCCAGGGACGCACACCGAGACAAACATCAACTGCTGCTGGAGGACTATCAATTCGGTGAAAGACGCCCTTTGGTCTGCCCGAAACCTGCTGGTCTTCCAGCGCAAAGAGTTGTCCACCACCGAATGTTGCAGACTGGCACATTCCAAGGTCCAGGACTACGTGGTGAGGGACGCACTAAAGCTTAGGGCAGCCGCAGCAAAGGCTCAATGGGGAAAGACCACTGTGTAAGGTCCCCCCACCAGGCTGAACTGAGGGGCTGGATCCATGGGAAACCCCTCGAACTGTATCAGGAAAAGTTTGTGTGCTGTAAAATGTAAAAATGTATATGGCATGACAATGAAATGGAAGGGTTGTGAGGCAACTCATGATTGTAAAGAAGGAAGCTGATCACCTTTGCACTGTTTGTATTTTTTGACTTGATACTGTTTTGAACTGTTTGGGAATGTAATTTTTACAGATTTTTATGAATAAAGTATATTTTGGAAATTAAAAGAAAGTATTAAATGGTTCTCGGTCAGACTGGAGGATAGTCGACAGTGCTGTTCCCCAAGGGTCAGTGCTAAAACCACTGCTTTTTTTGCTACAGATAAATGACTTGGATCTTGGAATATAGAGTAGAATCTCAAAATATCCCAATGACACCAAACATGGAGGAGTGGCAAACAGTGATATGAAATGAACTGCCTGCAACAGGACAGTGATAGGCTAGCAGAATGGGCAGACAGGTGGCAGATGGAATTTAATAGTGACGAGTGTGAGGTGATGCATTTTAGCAGAAGGAATAGGCTGAGGCAATATATACTTAATGGCACAGTTCTAAAGAGTGTGCAGGAATAGAGGGACTTGGGGTTCATGTGCATCAATCTTTGAAGGTGGCAAGACATATTGCGAGAGTATCTGATCTATGGGAGAAGATTTTAGATATCGGCTTGTTCAATTACAGTTTCTGTTTTCTCTGTTACTTGTGGTTAGCAAATAAATGGAGGTATTGAATACTCCTCCACCAGTCCTAGGGATCATCCAAGTTATTTTAAATCCTCCCATGGGTCCCCATGTCAGACTGAGTTCCATGTTTTAGAATCAAGCAAAGGAAATCTGCTCAGTTCCAAAACTATCAGCGAGTTGAAGCTGATAACGTGCCTCTGGTGTCATCAGCAACACGGGAAATGCTGCAGCTGCAGTGAGAGGTCAGGCAACATCTGGCAGAGTTGCCAGAGGCTATGTGTACCGAAGCACGGACGATGGAGGAGTCCATCCAGGCCTTGGGTGCTGCACTGTCTCTGATGGGGGTGTGTCTGGCTTCCTCCATTGAGAGATTGGTGACTGTCATGGAGAGCCAGATCCAGCCGACCAATCAGTGGCTGCCGGAGATGTTCGCAGACCTGCACTCCATCACTTTGTCCATGAGCTCCATCCAGCGGTGACAAGGTGAGAGGGGGGACGAGGCACCTGAACTCTCCACCAGGTCCACGTCCCTCTCAGGTCAGCAGGGAGGTACAAGTGTGTCTTATAACGGGGAGGAGCAGCTGGCTGCTAAATCTGGGGGTGCCCTCTCTGGGTGCTCCTGGTGTGGACAGTAGCTCCAAAGCCCCTCTGCCAGTGACACCAGTGATGCCAGTGCCTGCCTCCATCACCCTCGATGACAGAGGGGGTCCCTGTACCTGTGCAGGAGGCCCTCAGTGTGCCGGGGCCCTCCAGGCCTCAGGCAGCAAGAGGATGGCCGCCAATGTCATCCCAAGCCATGGGGCAGCAAGGTCAGCAGCCTGTCTCCACCTCAGCTGACAGAGCGGGTGGAGCACCACGTAGGAGCACCCGGAAAAGATTTAAGAAGAATACCTTGATTCACTGAGGGGTTCAAGGGTGAATGTTCATTCCAGATGTACATTCCAGATGGAACGTCATTTAAACCCTTCCTCCCAAGGGGCTGGAAGTGAGGGACCAAGCCCCGAGCTCAGAAAGCTTTGGTCTTGCCACTGTGCAATGCGTACCTGGGTGCTGCAGTGCAGAAGGAAGGAGTCAACAACAGGGCTGCTCACTGTCTGCAATGTAGTGTAATGATGACTTCACCTTTGAGAAACTGTATTCTTTTCGAGACCAAGCCACTGCTGCAACTCATGCCATCATCATACATTTGTAAAGAAACTCCATTTTGAAAGACACATTCAACACATGGCTTGCAATGCATGTACACACGCACACACACATGCATGCAAACACATAGAGGCACACGCGCGCACACACACACATACACGCACATGCACACGCGCGCACATGCACACACACATACACACACATGTACACACACACACATCGAGGCACACGTGCACATACACGCGCACACACGCGCACACACATGCACGCATACACACACATATCATGCACACACACGCATACACACACACACACACACACACACACACACACACACCAGTAAGGAAAATACCTGGACCTGAGATCATGTCGATAAGTAAGATGATAAGTACTGTTTGTATTTAATTTGAATATAAAGCCTGGGGCATCATTTAATGAAGACTTATGAACACAGCACAACACCATATTTCTCTGGCATTGAGGATCAAAAAAGGAAACCACACAGACAACCAGGGAAATACAGAAGACTTGCATTGACAATTTCAGATTTAAATAAATAGCAATCACCATGTGTGTACAATGACAGCCAGTCTTTCCAGCCTTTACAGAGACACACAGTAATCCAGGGCCACACTGGAGAAAATACTTAGCAAGATTTGAACTCCGAAAGGGGCATTCGATATCAATACATCCCGAAGAAAGAGAACGTTACTCCTACACTCTGCTGAACCAAAAGTCGACAATACTTTCAATACACTCAGAGACACCGGAAGCGATGATGATTATGATGCAGTGAAGAATGCTCTAACAAGATATTCTCAACAAAGGGCAAATCCTCACTATGAAATTTATGTCTTCAGGCAAACAAGGCAAGATAAATGTGAGACTCTTGACCACTACATGATAAGACTCAGAAGTCTGAGCCAGAATTACAACTTCACAAACATGGACAAAACATCATCTCCCAGATCATTATGACCTGCAAATCATCAAGACTAAGATGGCAAGCTCTTAGAGAGAGCAAATTGGCAAATTGTTAAACTTGCAAAGGCTACTCAATAATGACAGAACGTGGGAAGCCAGCAAAAGACAAGCTGAAGTCTGAGAAGGGAAACCAAATAAAGGAAAGAAGAAATTCTCCTGGTTCCTGTTCAGGGGTTTTTGCACCATTGTAAAAACATCCCAAAGTTATTCACCTGCTGTCCTGGCAGTATATTCACATTAATCTATTTACTCCAGCTATCACTTCACAGTATTGCTCATGTACCTTTAGAGATCTGTGCAACGGAACACCCAGACAACTGCTTGAGATTATTTTCTTTCTCAACCTTCTTTAATCCTTTTCCCTGAAGGGTGAGATCAGTTCATTGAGCACAGGCCCTTCCTGCTCTATATGGTGTTCAGTGCCTCATCAAATGAGAATAACTAACACACCACAGGCCAGGGAGCATCGGCCCATCCTCCCCTGATTGTGGTTCAGTGCCAACCAGGTCAGATCAGCTAATTCAACACAGGCCGGAGATGGAACCTGGATCTTTCCTGCTCTGGGGGCTCCGTACCATACCAGGTGTGATAAAGTAAAATACCACAGGCTGGGGATGGAGCCTGGGATTTTCCTGTTCTGTGTGGGGCTCTGTACAAAACCGTGTGAGATGAACTATCATCCCTCAGGCTGAGGAAGGAGCCTGGGCCCATTCTGTTCTGTGTGACTCCGTACCACACTGGGTGCGATCAGTTCACTCAACACAGGCCATGAATACAACCAGGCCCTTTCCTGCTCTGTGTGACTCGGTATCACACCAGGTGACATCAGCTAACACAGCACAGACTGGGGCTGGAGCCTGGGCCTGTCCTGCTCTGTGGACTCAGTAACACGATCTGTGAATACCTTTTATAAACACTCTGTGTCCAACATTGTGAGGCAGTTCTCTGTGTTTATATAGAGTGTCATTTATTGAGTGCTCTCTTGGATCCAACAGGGTAAAAGACGGTTGGGTGGTGGGGTGTGGATGGTGGTGCGGGGTGTGTGCAGAGAATTCGGGGGTGAGCTCTGATTCCTAACCATTTCTGGATTGTAAGGAATAAAGAATCAATGAAAGAGGGAGAAGCAATGTGGGAGAAGGGATGATTGAAGAATTTGTCCATGAAGCTGATTAAAAGTGTCTCAAACACAAGATAATATTCTTCTTTGGCCTCCCTGTCTCGAGAGACAGTGGGTAAGCACCTGGAGGTGGTCAGTGGTTTGAGAAGCAGTGCCTGGAGTGGCTATAAAGACCAATTCTAGAGTGACAGACTCTTCCACAGGTGCTGCAGATAAAATTGGTTGTCAAGGCTGATACACAGTTGGTTCTCTCCTTACATTTCTGTCTTTTTTCCTGCCAACTGCTAAGTCTCTTCGATTGTGGTCAATGTCACAGGGCTTCATGTCCCGTTTGTAGACGTCTTTAAATTGGAGACATGGACGGCTGGTGGGTCTGATACCAGTGACGAGCTCGCTGTACAATGCGTCCTTGGGGATCCTGCCATCTTCCATGCGGCTCACATGGCCAAGCTATCTCAAGTGCCGCTGCTCAGTCGGGTGTATATGCTGAGGAAGAGTCAGTTACTAGGGGACATAGGTTTAAGGTGCGAGGGGTAAAGTTTAGAGGGGATGTGCAAGGCAAGTTTTTTACACAGAGGGTGGTGAGTGCCTGGAACTTGCTGCCAGGGGAGGTGGTGGAAGCAGATACGATAGCGACGTTTAAGAGACATCTTGGCAAATATATGAATAGGAAGGGAATAGAGGGATATGGGCCCCGGAAGTGCAGAAGGTGTTAGTTTAGGCAGGCATCAAGATCAGCGCAGGCTTGGAGGGCCGAATGGCCTGTTCCTGTGCTGCACTGTTCTTTGTTCTTGTTTGTTGTTGTTGTTAATGTTGGCTGCCTTGAGGACTTCTGCGTTGGAGATACAGTCCTGCCACCTGATGCCAAGTTAATATTAATATTAAGAATTGGGAGGATTTTTAAAAAACCACCAAATGAGGAGTAGGAAATTGATAAAGAGGGAGAAAATGGAATCTGAGAGTAAACTGTCAAGAAACAAGTTATAAAAGGTTTTACTAGTATACAAAAAGCTCAACAATAACAAACAGATTCCTTCGATGCAGAGACAAGAAATTTATTGTGGGGAGAAAGAAAATGGTAGAGAGTTTACACAAATATTTTGTGTCTGTTTTCACAGTAGAAGGTACAGCGAACATGTCGGAAATCGTGTGGAACGGGGAAGAGATCTGTTCGTTGCCACCCTGGCTCAGGGTACTTAATGATAGCGACTAACTCTGTCATACAATCGGTTAGTGTGTTCAGCTATTACCTGTAGTGTTGGTGTTTTAAGCCCACCTGGTGACAGAGGCAGAGTCTATTTTCCTCATTTAGGATTCATTGTCACACAGTTCCAAATTGTCAATGTGTGCTTTGGCTGCAAGCAAGTATTTCCCAAACATTGCCAGCTCCGCTGTTATCCAGTAAATCACACCCTAATGCTTTTCCTTGCATTCATTTCACATAAAATTCTTAAATATTTAGATGATCATGTACCTCCAGCCAACCCATTAGAAATAAATCAAGTTATTGGGTTCAAAGTGCATTTATAGAACTGGAACACGCAATCCCACCGTGTGAAGCTACATTAAATTTGTGGTGATTGTACAGCTGGTATTAGAGAAAACAATCCAGAACATGTTGGACCATTTTAATGATATTTTACTTGCTTCTAATAACCTTATTTATGTTGATGTAAAATTTTGGAAAATCCTCTGGTCCAATAGCAGGTACATGAGAAAATGATGCAATATTTATATAAGCCTGGTGTGCTGGAATTCGTGCCTAAACTCCTCCACCTGTAACACTCCATCACCTCCTTAAAACTGTAAGTTTTGATCAGTATTTCGGACAGGAGTTTTAGTTTTAGTTTTAGAGATACAGCACTGAAACAGGCCCTTCGGCCCACCGAGTCTGTGCCGACCCTCAACCACCCATTTATACTAATCCTACACTACTCCCCTATTCCTATCACATCCCCACCTGTCCCTATATATTCCCCTACCACCTACCTATACTGGGGCAATTTATAATGGCCAATTAACCTATCAACCTGCAAGTCTTTGGCATGTGGGAGGAAACCGGAGCACCCGGAGGAAACGCACGCAGACACAGGGAGAACTTGCAAACCCCACACAGGCAGTACCCAGAATTGAACCCGGGTCGCTGGAGCTGTGAGGCTGCGGTGCTAACCACTGCGCCACTGTGCCGCCCTGCCTTTTGCCCTGATTTGTCAGTAATCATTTAAAACCATTTTGGGTCAATCCCTTCCTTTAACTCCTGCACAGCAGCAGTGACAATAACTTTGTGGATTTAATGGTTGAGCCAAATCCGACTCAGTTCCCCAGGAGAAATTCCTGAACTCATGGGCACTTTGTATCAAGCAGCAGTTAGCAGCAAAAAGTCTGATTAATCAGAGTAGTGAGTCCAGTAAATACTTAAACAGAAGACACCCTGTAAAACAGAACTCCAAGTATCAGTTTGAATAAAGTATTGAACTGACAGAGTGGAGAGCAGATGAGGATTGAATTAAATTGCAATTCACTGAATCGAAACAAGAAGTGATTCTATCAAGAATGGGACACAGCTCTTTGTTTGTGAACTTGTGGCGCAACGGTAGCGCGTCTGACTCCACATCAGAAGGTTGCGTGTTCAAATCACGTCAGGCTCAGTTAAGTTTTACAGCAGCTCAAGCTGCTGGATTTTATATCAGAAGAGAGTTCGCTCTGTTGGGATAAAAACAAGAAATGCTGGAACCACTCAGCAGGTCTGGCAGCATCTGTTGAAAGAGAAACAGAGTTAATGTTTCGGGTCAGTGACCTTTCGGAACTGTTCGTGTATTGTTCAATTTCAAAATCGACTTTAATAGATTAAAGTTCTTATTTCTGGATCCGTTCAATTTCCACGCTCAGTTCTTATTTCTCAGTTTTCTATCGGAACAATGTTTCAGGGATGTGCTATCTCCATTGTTTATACAATAACTCTGTCAGCAAGTGTGCGAAGTAAAACACAAACGACCCAGCGTGGGTCTCATCCCACACCCGGCTCCGTCTGCACAGCTCCTTAGTTCAGTTGACGAGAACGCAGTGTTAATAACACCGAGGCTGTGGATTTGAACGCCGTAAGTGCTGGCAGATGTTCAGTTATTACTTTGACATGTTTTCCTAACACTTCAAATCCAACTTTTAGATGCACACAGAATGTCAGAGAACTTATTTTGAATAACATCCATTGCATCTTTGTCACTGGGCTGGAGTAATCCAGAATACATTTTAATAATCTTCCGTTTGCTGATAAAGGTTGAATTTGCGGCTGTTCCCGTTAATGGTCACAAGCAGGAACAAACAGACAGAGTGTATCTGACCGCCCAGAGATGTGGAAAGGCTTCAGTTTAGGACAATTGCATCAAATCAAATGTTCACCAGGCCCCGAGAGAGTCAAAAGCTGGGGGAAAGGACGGAATGAGATAGTGAATAAGCTAAACTGAGGTGGAGGTGGGATGGCAGCGGTCCAGGGGACAGAAGCAGTGAGGCCGGGAGTGAGCGGCCGAAGCAGGGTATTTTGTGGGGAATGGAAATGACGATCGCAGCCACTGAGGGGTGAGGCAATGTTTGGACGTCATTCCGTCTTGTGTCGGTGCGTGATGACGTCGGTGCACGCATGCGCAGATTCATACTGGCAAGCTGACAAATGTTTGGATGCACTGATGATGTCGACGATCGCTCTGCACATGCTCTGTGTTGTCAGGAAACACTCTGTAGTGAATAAGCTGAATACAGAAGATATAAATATTTCTCATCCTTGATGTCTCACTATTCCAGTCCAACCCAATCCTTCAATGCTGGGTAAATAATTTCAGTAAAAATTGTGCAGCTCGAGGATTGAAACCATAAGGCCAATGCAGAATAAAGGAGAACTGACGGAACTCCAGACTGAACCAGAGATCTTCAGTCTAACACTCTCCCAACTGAGCTATTTCAGTCTCACAGTGAAGTATCCTTTGTGTCATTTATTTATTTATTTAGAGATACAGCACTGAAACAGGCCCTTCGGCCCACCGAGTCTGTGCCAACCAACAACCACCCATTTATACTAATCCTACATTAGCCCCATATTCTCTACCACATCCCCACCATTCTCCTACCACCTACCGACACTAGGGGCAATTTACAATGGCCAATTTTACCTATCAACCTGCATTTCTTTGGATGTGGGAGGAAACCAGAGCACCCGGCGGAAACCCACACAGCCACAGACTGTGTGGCTTACAAACTCTACACAGATAGTGCCCAGAACTGAACCCGAGTCGCTGGAGCTGTGAGGCTGCAGTGCTAACCACTGCGCCACTGTGCCACCATTGTTTTGGAAGAAAATATAACCCTGGTGGAATTGCCCCTCCCAATCACACCTCACTTTATAGAACATAGAAAATGGAGAAAATTTATGGCACAGAAGAAGACCATATAGCAATCGTGTCTGTGCCAGCTGAAAAAGAGCGATCCAGCCCAATCCCACTTTCCAACTCTTGGGAATGGGATCTGAACAGATCTCAGAGCTCACATTATGTGAATGTTGTGCTGAAGTGTTGGTAAACATAGGAAGTTGACACACTAGGGGGGACCTCACACTGTTAGACACAGCGTGAAATACACTCAAGTGTTTATAAAACATTACAACATGTGAGTAATATTCCCCATTACTTTCTCAACACTGATAGATTGTGAAGGGAGAGACAGTCAGAAGTCTCACTGATCCACACTGACCCCCAGCTGAGAATGAAATGAGATAAAGTTCAATCTTTAGCAGTGAGATGCTGGAGAGAGGTAAGAGTCCTGAATCAAGGAGAGACTTTCAGATAATGCTGTTGAATCTCATTTCAAACACTCCTTGAATTCACTGCCGAGGAATTCAGAGCTGGAGAATGCCTGTAAAATCAGCCGAAACAGGAAAAATAAACACCCACCATGGGGCTCAAACTCAAAAGCTTGAGATTCGGAGTTTCATGCTTTCATCGACTGAGCTCACTGGGCCTGAGACAGTGTCCCCGTCCTGTCTGTTATTGGACGGTGCAGCTGTTGGCTCCACCCCAGGGGCTGAATTTGTTCTGTAAACCATGAACCAGCTTCCTCTCAAATCCCAGGTTTATCAATAAATCCTCTTACAAAAGCCCCAAAGTGTGATGTATTCCTCTCACTCATCCAGAATAAAAGTTACATTCTATGATTCTAACTCTGTCAAATCTGTTCTGAACTAGGGACAGAAGACATCGGACCGGATCTTTTTGTCGGCGGCTGACATGGAGGGCGGACTTCACACATCCACATGGCGAGAAGGTGTTTCAGGTGTTTAAATCTGATTGTCAGCAGTTTTATTCACTGGGTCCAATTGAACAATGGCACATGGGAACCTCGGGGCTTGACAGCCTCGCCTGGTTAAAGGAGGTGACTGGGAAGTGGGAGCTGAGTGTTGGCTTCACTAGGAAGCCATTGGGTGAGGTAGCATCACTTGGCAGCAAGGGTGGAGGGGGAAAGGGCATCGGGAAACACTGTCAGGATTGGGGGCTAAGGTGGCAGCTCTGCAGGCGGAGCCACACCAGGGAGCCATTGGGGCAGTGCCACCTCATTGAGGGTGTCAAGTGAGGTAAAGGTGGCTGGGTGTTGTTTACTGTGAAGGCCTTGCACTCAGGGAAGGCTAACCTGTCATGGGCCTCATTCACCCTGGATTCGAGGCTCCCATTGAGGAGGTACAGTGGCTGCATAGTGGTTAGCACCGCAGCCTGACAAAGAACAAAGAACAGTACAGCACAGGAACAGGACATTTGGCCCTCCAAGCCTGCTCGATCTTGATGCATGTCTAAACTAAAACTTTCTGCACTTCCGCAACCCGGGTTCAGTTCTGGGCACTGCCTGTGCAGACTTTGCAAGTTCTCTCTGTGACCGCGTGGGTTTCCGCTCGGTGCTCTGGTTTTCTCCCACAGCCAGAAACTTGCAGGTTGATAGGTAAATTGGCCATTGTAAAGTGCCCCTAGTGTAGGTGGGTGCTAGGAGAATGGTGGGGATGTGGTAGGAAATATGGGATTAATGTAGGATTATATAAATGGGTGGTTGTTGGTCATCACAGAGTCGGTGGGCTGAAGGGCCTGTTTCAGTGCTGTATGACTCTATGAGAGAGAGGGAGGGAGATGCAGGCACCACAGCAGCTTGGGGGCCCACAGGAGGGCCAGCCTTGAACAAAAGGCTGGAGAAGGAGGCAGAGGAACACATCAGCCGAGGTTCAACTACCTGCAAATGCCCGAGTGACAGTGTCTCCGCAGACTGCACCTCTCCATGGAGGTCGTCACTGATCTCTCTGCCATGGTGCAGTTGGCCCCATGGATCTTGGTGGGCATCTGATGCCAGTGTCCCTGTGCCACTGAACTCCTACACCACCAGATCGTTGCAGGGATCCACTGGAGATAGGTGCAGAACCTCACAGTCTGTGGTGAATCAGTACATCAACATCACCAATGTCCTGTTCAGGAGGGCCGGCGACTATGTGTGCTTTGATCCAAACAGTCAAGCTGAGAGGGCTATAGGATTCGGGACCATCACTGGATTCCCCCAGGTGTAGGGTGTCATTGACTGTACATACTTGGCCATCAAGGCTTCTGTAGACCAGCCAGCAGCCTTCAACAGGAAGGCTTTCCACTTGCTCAGTATGCAACTGGTCTGCGACCACCGCAAATGTATCCTACAGGCGTATGCATGATTCCCAGAAAGCAGCCACAACACCTGTATAGCAAGGCAGTCCCAGGTGACAGAACTTTTCCGTGCCCCCACCCCCATGTGCCTTCAGAGATGGATCCTTGGGACAAGGGCTACCCACTGAGGACATGGCTACTGACGCCTGTGAGGAACCCACGCACAGATGCAGAGGAGAGGTACAACACCTGCCACCCGAGCGACCATCGAGGATGCCATTGGATTCTTGAAGATGAGATTCAGGTGCCGAGAGCAATCCAGTGGATCCCTTCAGTATGCCCTAGCGAGGGTCTCACGTATCATGGTGGTTTGCTGTGCACTGCACTATCTGGCACTACAGAGGGGTGAGGTGTTGACCAGTGAGGATATCATGGAGTGCAATGCCTCCTCTGATGATGAGGATGCGGAGGATGCCAGGCAATGCCAGATGAAGGGCCTCAGGCACAGCAGGAAAGCCACCAAGAGAGACACGAGACACCCTTATACATGCACGTTTCCCTTGAGCCTTACCCACTTTTTTAAAAATTCATTTTTTTTTATTCGTTCGTGGGATGTGGGCATCGCTGGCTAGGTCAGCATTTATTGCCCATCCCTAATTGCCCTTGAACTGAGTGGCTTGCTAGGCCATTTCAGAGGGCATTTAAGAGTCAACCACATTGCTGTGGGTCTGGAGTCACATATAGGCCAGACCAGGGAAGGATGGCAGGTTTCCTTCCCGAAGGGCATTAGTGAACTAGATGGGTTTTTACAACAATTGACAATGGTTTCATGGTCACCATTAGAATGGCTTTTAATTCCAGATTTTTTATTAATTGAATTCAAATTTCACCATCTTCCATGGTGGGATTCGAACCCATGTCCCCAAAGCATTAGCCTGAGCCTCTGGATTATTAGTCCAGTGACATTACCACGACGCCACCACCTCCCCTTCTGGAACCACAGCAATAAAGCCTTAGCTTTCAGCAGCCCTGTTGTCACCTCCTTCCTTCTGTACTGCAGCGCCCAGGTACACATTGCACAGTGGAAAGGCCGAAGCTTTGTGAGCTCGGGGCTTGGTCCCTCACTTTCAGCCCCTTGGGAGGAAGTATTTAAATGGAGTCCCAAAGGGCATCAACACTAGGAAGGAGACATAGTGAGAGAACAACATTTCTTTATTCCATGTGACATCAATGGCAACCCCATCCATCTGGAATATACATTCACCCGTGAATCCCAAAGTGAATCTAGGTGCTCTTCTGAAATCTTTTCCGGGTGCTCCTACATGGTTTTCCCCCTGCTCTGTCAGCTGAGGTGGAGACAGGCTGCTGACCTTGCTGCCCCATGGCTTGGGATGACATTGGCGGCTGTCCTCTCACTGCCTGAGGCCTGGAGGGCCCTGGCACACTGAGTTCCTCCTGCACAGGTACAGGGACCCCCTCTGTCATCGAGGATGATGGAGGTGCTGGCATCACTGGTGTCACTGGCAGAGGGGCTTTGGAGCTACTGTCCACACCATGAGCACCCAGAGAGGAGACCCCAGATGTAGCAGCCAGCTACTCCTCCACCTTATAAGACACACTTGTACCTCCCTGCTGACCTGAGAGGGACGTGGACCTGGTGGAGAGTTCAGGTGCCTCGTCCCCCCTCTCACCTTGTCACCACTGGATCGAGCTCATGGACGAAGTGATGGAGTGCAGGTCTGCGAACATCTCCGGCAACCACTGATTGGTCGGCTGGATCTGGCTCTCCATGACAGTCACCAATCTCTCAATGGAGGAAGCCAGACACACCCCCATCAGAGACAGTGCAGCACCCAAGGCCTGGATGGACTCCTCCATCATCCTTGCTTGAGTACACATAGCCTTTGGCATCTCTGCCAGATGTTGCATGACCTCTCGCTGCAGCTGCAGCATTTCCAGTGCTACCGGTGACACCAGAGGCACGTCATCAGCCTAGGACTCAGCATGGGCCTGGCATCCCACAGTCCTCCCTCTGTCAGTGGCCTCGGCTGTCACAGCCTCCGTCAGCTGCCCGCGCCTGTCTGTGATGTGCTCACCAGCTTGTGAGCTCGAATCGAACCGCGATCGGATACCCACCGTGTAAGAGTTTCTGTGCTGGTGGAGGATGCGGGGGAATGATGTGACGGTGCACCCTCTGAGGCTCCCTCCTCCTCCTCAGAGGTGTCCGGCTGTCCCCCAGTCTCTCCAGCTCTTCGCTCTTGTCATTCATCCGGACCTGCATGTGAAAACAGGGACATTGAAGGGTTAGGGTCTTCCCATCGGGACATTCCAACCACCCCTACTGTGCAGCTCCATTGATGCAGTGGTGAACAGATGAGCAGTGTGGCTCCTTTGCAGCAGATGCTCCCTTGTGCCCCAGGAGATGCTCACTCACTCTCTTGGGTAGGTCTCCCTGTCTCTCCATCAGCTATGGAGCAGCTGCCTTGCTGCCCAGCCAGTTCCATGGCCTCCTCCTCCATCGGGATGAGGACATTGGAGATAAGGCACTCCACCGCCAGTCTTGACACGCTCTTTCCAATTGTGGGCTGTCTTCTCCTGCAGACACAATGATGAACAAAATTAGTCTCCCAGCGGGGACAAGCCCAACATCTCTGATGGTGATAGTCCAGCAGTCCATGATGGGGACACACATAAGTCTCCTGCATGCGGCCCCTCTCGAGGGACTGTGTGAGGTTATGCAATGACTGACGTGCGCCTCTCACTGAAATGCAGCCAAGCCTCAGGCAGCATGTCCTGCTGCCCTTCCCCAATACACATGACTGGGTGGTCACTCCCATTCCACCAAACACTCCCTCTCACTCTGCCACATGCAATGTCCAAAGGGTCCAAAGTGTTTAGAGTTCTCACCTGAGCAGCCCGGATCAGGTCATTGACCCACTTGCTGCACTGGATCCATGTCCTGGGGGTGAACCCACAGCTGCTGACCTCCCCCAATACCTCTAGCCAACCTTGCTTGGCCAGGTGGGCAGGCCTCCTCCTCCTGCCCCTGGGGAAGATTATTTCCCGCCTTTCCCTTGCAGCCTGAAGGAGAACATGCAGGGAGACATCGCTAAACCATGGGGCCACCTGGTGTCTTCTTTCAGTCATGGACGCTGCAGGTTCGTGTTCAGCTCCTTACCCATCAGGCAGCAGAGGCAGCAGAACGGGTCCTGGGACAGCAGAGGGTTCTCAGGAAGACACTCCTTTAAACCAGGCAGCAGTGAATGCAGGGCTGGCAGCCCTTTTAATATGGTGCCAGCACCTGCCGTTGTGTCAGATGTCGGTGCCATCGGTACCTCGTTCCCTGCCTCTGGTCCTTGATTCCACGGGCCCCACGTCTCCCCTTCATTAATTGGTCGGCTGCTCCGTGATCGGGGTCGGCCGGCCACATTTCACTCGTGTGGTGACGACACCTGCTTCCGGTGCCTCTGCCGAGAGCCGCACCGTTAGTTTAAAATTCAGCCCATGGGATCAAGAGTGGAAAATCTCCCCTCTGATTCTCTCTACTTAAAATGAAGGAGTCACCAAATTAAAACTGATGAAACCAGGGATTGTATCCTGGTTCTTCAATCTAGTGTTCTCCCAACTGAGCTATTCCATCCTCACTGTGAACTCATCTTCATTGGAGACAAATATAACTCCAGGTGGAATTTCCTCACCCGTTCATTCCTCACTTCAGGGGAATGGGACCCGACCAGATCGCGGAACTCAGATTATGTTAATGTTCTGCTCTTGATATCTTAATATTATCTTGCGTTTGAGCCACTTTTAATCAGGTTCAAGGACAAATTCTTCCATCATCTCTTCTCCCACATTCTCTCTCTCTCATTCATTCTTTATTCCTCACAATCCAGAAAGGGTTAGGAATTAGAGCTCACCCCCAAACCCTCTGCACACAGATCTCTGTCTGTTACCCTGTTTGATCCAAGAGACCAGTCAATAAATTACACTTTTTATAAACACAGAAAGCTGCCTCACAGTGTTGGACAGAGTTAAATACACTAAAGTCTTTCTAAAAAGGTTCATCTCACAGATTGTGTTACTGAGTCCACAGAGCAGGACAGGCCCAGGCTCCAGCCCCAGTCTGTGCTGTGTTAACTGATGCCACCTGGTGTGATACTGAGCCACACGGAGCAGGAAAGGGCTTGGTTGTATTCATGGCCTGTGTTGAGTTAACTGATCCCACCCAGTGTGGTAGGAGCCACACAGAACAGACTGGGCCCAGGCTCCTTCCTCAGCCTGAGGGATGATAGTTCATCTCACACGGTGTTGCACAGAGCCCCACACAGAACAGAGAAATCACAGGCTCCATCCCCGGAGTGTGGTATTTTACTTCGTCACTCCTGGTATGGTACGGAGTCCCCAGAGCAGGAAAGGTCCAGCTTCCATCTCCGGCCTGTGCTGAATTAGCTGATCTGACCTGGTTGGCACTGAACCACAATCAGGGGAGGATGGGCCGAGGCTCCATGGCCTGTGGTGTGTTGCCAGCGGAGGTGGTAGACGCAGGCACGATAGCGTCTTTTAAGATGTATCCAGACAGATACATGAATGGGCTGGAAGCAAAGAGATACAGACCCTTAGAAAATAGGCGACATGTTTAGATAGAGGATCTGGATCGGCGCAGGCTTGGAGGGCCGAAGGGCCTGTTCCTGTGCTGTAATTTTCTTTGTTCTTTGTTAGTTATTCTCATTTGATGAGGTACTGAGCACCATATAGAGCAGGAAGGGTCTGTGCTCAGTGAACTGATCTCACCTTGTGTAGTCCTGAGACCCACACACAGAGCAGGACAGGACTAGGCCGAATATCCGGCCTGTGTTCAATTAGCTGATCTCATCCAAAAGATTTTGATAAGGTTCCACACAAGAGGCTTCTCTACAAGATTAAAGTCCCTGGTATCAGTGGTAATATATTGAGCTGGATTGGGAACTGACTGGCAGGACGTAGGCAGAAGGTAGTTACAGATGGATCTGGATCTGTTTGGAGACCAGTTACCAGTGGTGTCCCACAGGGATCGGTGTTGGGACTGTTGCTCTTTACTATTTATATTAATGATCTGGATGTAGGTGTAGGGGGCACCATCTGTAAATTTACAGTTGATTTGAAGATCTGTGCGAGTGTTCAGACTGTAGACGATACTCGACTGTTTCAGGCTGATCTTCATGTGTTGGGAGATTGGGTTCATGACTGGTAAATGATGTTTAAATTGTGTAAGTGCAGTGTTATTCATGTGGACAAGGGCGAATGCTCAACATTCATACACCCTTCAGGGAAAAACATTAAAGCAGGTGGAGAAAGAAAATAATTTTGAGCAGAGATCTGGATGTTCTAGTGCACAGATCTCTAAAGTTACAGCAGCAATGCTGTGAAGTGATAGCTGGAGCAAATAGAGGGTTGGGCTGCATTCAGAGGACAATTGAGTATAAGATGAGGCATATTCTTGCATGGGTTGTGAGTGACGCTGGGAAGGCCAGAATTTGTTACCCATCCCCATTTGTCCTTGACAAGGCGGCGGTGAGCTGCCTTCTTGAATTGCTGCACTCCATGTGGTGTAGGTACACCCACAGAGCTGTTAGGAAGGGAGATCCAGGATTTTGACCCAACATCAGTGAATGAACAGCGATATATTTGCAGATCAGATGGTGGGTGACTTGGAGGGGAATTTGCAGATGGTGGTGTTTCCATGAATCTGCAGCCCTTGTCCTTCAAGGTGGTGGAGGTCTTGTGTTTGGAAGGTGCTGTCAAAGGAGCCTTGGCGGGTTGCAGCATTGCATCTTGTAGATGGTACACACTGCTGCCACCGTGTGTCAGTGATGGAGGGAGAGAATGGAGGTGGTGGATGGGGTGACAATCAAATGGGCTGCTTTGTCCTGAATGATGTTGAGCATCTAGAGTGCTGTTGGAGCTGCACTCATCCTGACTTCTGCCTTGTAGATGGACAAGTTTTGGAGAGTCAAGAATCACAGAATTGTTACAGTGCAGAAGCAGGCCATTCGGCCCATCGTGTCTGCATTAGATCATAGAAAGTCGACGGCACAGAAAGAGGCTGCTTAGTCCATCGTCTCTGCACCAGTCAAAAAATGAGTCACCCAGCCTCATCCCATTGTCCAACATTTGGTCCGTAGCCCTGCAGGTTCAGGCACTCGAGGTGCACATCCAGACACCTTTTAAATGAGTAGGGGGTTTCTGCCTCAACTACCCTTGCAGGCACTCATTTCCAGAGTCCTCGTACCCTCTGGGTGAAAAAACGTTTCCTCATCTCCCCTCTAATCATTCTACTAATCACTTTAATTCGATGACCCCCTAGTCACTGACCTCTCTGATAAGGTAAATAAGCCCTTCCCATCCACTCTATCCAGGCCCCTCACAATTTTGTACATTTCAATCAAATTTCAATCAAAATTCAAAAGCAGGGATGTAATGCTGGAACTGTATAAAATGCTGGTTATGCCACAGTTGGAGAATTGCATACAGTTCTGGTCACCACATTACAGAAAGGACATAATTGCACTGGAGAGAGTACAGAGGAGATTTACCAGAATGTTGCCAGGACTCAAAAGTTGTAGCTATGAGGAAAGATTGGATAGGCTAGGGTTGTTTTCCTTAGAACAGAGGAGGCTGAGGGTTGACTTAATAGAGGTGTAAAAAATTATGAGGGTCCCAGATAGAATAGACAGGAAGGACCTATTTCCCCTAGCGGAGAGGTCAATTACCAGGGGGCACAGATTTAAGGTGATTGGCAGAAGGATTAGAGGGGACATGAGGAGAAAGTTTTTCACCCAGAGGGTGCTGGGTGTCTGGAATTCACTGCCAGGAATGGTGGTGTCGGCAGAAACCCTCAATTCTTTTAAAAGGTACCTGGACATGCACCTGAAGTGCTGTAACCGGCAAGGCTATGGACCAGGTTTTGGAAGGTGGGATTAGATTGGGCGGCTAGATTTTTTTCGGCCTGCACGGACACAATGGGCTGAATGGCCTCCTCCTGTGCCGTAATTTTTCTATGGTTTCTATGGTTTCCAATTTTTCTTCATTGCTGCATTTTTCCAGTCCTGGCAACATCCTCGTAAATCTCCTTTGTATCCTCTTCAGTGCAATTACATCCTTTCTGTAATGAGGTGACCAGAACTGCACACAGAAGTCAAGCTGGCGCTTAACTAAAGATTCATCCAGTTCCAGCATAACCTCCCTGCTCTTATATTCTATACCTCGGCTAATAAAGGAAATGATTCCATAAGCGTTCTCAACCAACTTATCAACCTGTCCTGCTACTTTCAGGGATTTGTGGACATTCACTTCAAGGTCCCTCACTTCCTCTACAGCTCTCAGTATTCTCCCACTAATAGTGCATTCCTTTGACAGCTTGACCTCCCCAAATGCATCACTTCACACTTCTCCGAGTTGAACTCCATTTGCCACTTTTCTGCACACCTGATCAGTCCATTGCACCAGCTCTCCTGATGAGCTTTTCACCAAGTGCCTAGAGCTGCGTGACTGATTGCAGAATTCCAAGAATTCCCAGCCTCTGATTTACCCTTGGTGCCACAATATTTATATGGATGGTCCAGTAAGCTTCTGTCAATGGTAACCCCCAGGATGTTGATGGTGGGGGGATTCAGCGATGGTCATGCTGTTGAACGTCAAAGGGAGTTGGTTACATTCTCTCTTGTTGGAGATGGTCATTGCCTGGTACTTATGTATTGTGAATGTTACTTGCCACTTAGCAGCCCAAGCCTAAATGTTGTCCAGGTCTTGCTGCTTCTGGACACGGACTCCTTCAGTATCTGAGATGTCCCTAATTTGTCCTTTTATGAAACCTTGGTCAGGCCTCACATGGAATATCGTGTCCAGTCCTGGTCTCCTCACATGATGGGTGATATTGAGGCCTTGGAAAGGGTACAGAGGAGAGACGTTAGACTAATTCCCAGTATAAGACATCTTCGTTATCAAGTTAGACTAAAAGAGTTGGGATCCCACATCTGAGAGAAACCTAGACTGAGGGGTGATCTGACTGAGGTTTATAAGATCATGAAGGGTCCAATTTAGCGTGGGAGATGAGTCATAATTGTAGATTGTAAAAGGCCAGATGGCACCTGAATCACATTAAATTTCATTTTGTTGGATTTGGCTACTGCATCAGGATGGCTGAGTGGTTAAGGTGTTGGACTTAAAATCCAGTAGACATGTGTCTGCCTGGGTTTAAGTCTCACTCCTGGTATCTATGCCTTCTAAATGTTGTTTGCTCCCACTTTTGCCTTGCACCATCATCTCTTCTGTCATTTAATCACTCCTGCCTTCCATCCAAACACAGCTTCCTATTATTTGATCTGCCCTGCACCTTTCCTTGCCTCTGCATTTGCTTATAAACTGGTAAATCTTGAACGTAATCTCCTCTGTACCCTCACAATGACCTTCTCATCCTTCCTGAATTGTGGTTCCTCACAGGATCCGCTGCCTCTCCAACTCCCCTCCAGGTAATTGAAGGCCCCGCGCCTGGGTCTCACTTGATAGGCTCGCCGGTAGTTGGTTCCTCAGAGGTCCACCACCGCTCCAGACTCCCTCCAGGAGGGGCTTGCCATAATCCTCCAATCTTCCCTGGATAAGGGGATTGGAGAGTGGCAAATAACACCCTGATTCAAGAAAGGATGTAAGGACAGTCCAAGCAACTCCATGCCCGTTAATTTAACATCAGTGTTGGATAAGGATTCAGAAATGATAATCAGGGAAAATATCAATGGACACTTAGAGTGGTTTGAGTTAATTAAGGATAACCAGCATGGATTTGTAAAAGGCAGATCATGCTTGACTAATCTAATTGAATTTTTTGATGTAATAACAGAGAAGGTTGATGAAGGAAATGCAGTGGATGTTGTTTATTTATTTTATTTAGAGATACAGCACTGAAACAGGCCCTTTGGCCCACCGAGTCTGTGCTAACCATCAACCACCCATTTCCACTAATCCTACATTAATCCCATATTCCGACCACATCCCCACCTTCCCTCAATTCCCCTACCACCTACCTATACTAGGGGCAATTTATAATGGCTAATTTACCTATCAACCTGCAAGTCTTTGGCTGTGGGAGGAAACCAGGGCACTCGGCGAAAACCCACGCGGTCACAGGGAGAACTTGCAAAGTCCGCACAGGCAGTACCCAGAATTGAACCCAGGTCACTGGAGCTGTGAGGCTGCGGTGCTAACCACTGCGCCATTGGATTTGAAGAAAGCCTTTGATAAGGCACCACATAAAAGGCTGGTTAACAAACTTGAGGCTCATGGAATAGGAGGGTCAGTGTCCAAATGGAAAGAAAATAGGCTTCAGGGCCGAAAACAGTGAGTTGTCGCAGATGGTTGCTTTTTGGATTGGGGAATGTGCTGGGATCAATGCTTTTCTTGCTATGTATAAAATATGTGGATCTTGGAATATAGAGTAGAATCTCAAAATTTGCCGATTACACCAAACTTGGAGGTGAGGCAAACAGTGAGGATGATATGAACTGTTTGCAACAGGACATAGATAGGCCAGCAGAATGGGCAGAGAGGTGACAGATGGAATTTAATACTGTTATGTATGAGTTGATGCATTTTGACAGAAGGAATTGGGAGAGGCAATGTATACCTAATGGCACAGTTCTAAAGAGTGTGCAGGGTCAGAGGGACCTGGGGGTACATGTGCATAGATCTTTGAAGGTGACAGGACATATTGAGAGAGTGGTTGGTAAAGCATATGGGATCTTAGGCTTTATAAATAAAGGCAGTGAGTACAAAAGCAGAGAAGGTATGCTAAACCTTTATATAGCTCTGGTTAGGGGCCAAATGGATTACTGCATGCAGTTCTGGTCACTGCACTTTAGGAAGTATGTGAGGGTCCTTGAGAGTGTGCAGATGAGATTTACCACAATGGTTCCAGGGCTGGAGGATTTTAGTTACAGTTGGAACTTGGAAAAGCTGGGTGGAGATTTAATAGAAGTGTACAAGGTTATGAAAGTCAGTAGATAAGTTAGACAAGGAAAACCTGTTCCCATTAACAAATGGTACAAGGGCTAGGGGACACAGATTGAAAGTTTTGGGCAGAAGAGGCAGGGGAAATATGAGGAAGCACTTTTTTACACAGTGGGAAGTAATGACCTGGAACTCGCTGCCCACAAGCGTGGTGAAAGCGAAGATGATCAATGACTTCACGAGGAAGTTGGATGGCCACCTGACAGAAATAGACTTGCAAGGTTACAGGGATCGAGCCGGGGAGTGGGACTGACTGCATTGCTCCATAGAGAGCTGGTATGGACTCAATGGACCGAATGGCCTCCGTCAGTGTCATAAATAAATGACTCTAAGACTCTGAAATGAATTTTAAACCGATGATTCTTGTGTTGGTTATTGAATTAATTCATGAGAAGTCTGAATAATTTAATATGATTTGCAGCATCACGGAGAGAGCATTGGGATTTTGGAAACTGACAAATTGGAACTCCAGTCAGTGCTGGTTTAGGTAAAGGATGTAAGAAGTGAAGCAGGTAAAACCTTTTGAGTTAATTACCAAATGATCCACTTGTCTCTGGTAACCAACCTTGCTTTCAAGAAGCTACTTTTTTTTTCCAAAATATACTTTATTGATAAAAATCTCAAAAAATTACATTCCCAAACAGTTTAAACCAGCAAAAAGTCAAAAAATACAAACAGTGCAAATGTGATCAGTTTCCTTCTATACAATTATGAGTTGCCTCACAACCTTTCCATTTCATTGTCATGCCATATACATTTTTACATTTACAGCACACAAAATTTTCCCAATACAGTTCGAGGGGTTTTCCATGGATCCAGCCCCTCAGTTCAGCTTGGTGGGGGGACCTTACACTGAGGTCTTTCCCCATTGAGCCTTTGCTGCGGCTGCCCCAAGCTTTAGTGCATCCCTCAGCACGTCGTCCTGGAACTTGGAATGTGCCAGTCTGCAACATTCGGTGGTGGACAACTCTTTTCGCTGGAAGACCAGCAAGTTTCGGGCAGACCAAAGGGCGTCTTTCACCGAATTGAAGCTACTGCTCTCTGAAATCACTTCATTGCTTTAAACAGTTTTTCAACAAAAAATGGTCTCATTTCTTTTCCCTATTTCCATATCAGGGTAACTTGTGGAGGGTTCAACATGTTTGTGTGAAATGATCATCTGTCGAATTAGAAGGCCCAACTGTAAAGTGCTGTAATTTTTCACTTCACTTGCAGTGTTGTGGGGTTTTGTTGGAGAGAACAACGCTATTAGAAAATGTAACATCCGTGTAAGGCAGTACCAGAACAAACTGTTCTGCCTGAATGAATTTTCTAGATCCTGGTATCCATAGAAACCTGACACCAGGGTGTGTCCTGTTGTAAAGCATAAAAATAAATCAGTTTGTGATGAACATGCAGCACCTGTTTATAGATGGATGTAAAAGGTAGTTTCCAATATGCAGGATTGGACTAAATTGCACCTGTGATTCTGTAAGCTTGTTGGTCTGTGGATTTGAAGTTGGGCCTTATGGCTGCATACCTGCTGTACCTTCCGTAATGGATGAACCCACATATAGAAGGCAGTAAGCACAATATCACTACAGTAACCAATACATGCTGTTAAACTGATTGGCCTGAAGGCAGGCAGGAAATATGGCTGCCTTCTTCCTGCAAGTCCAATCTTTTTACATAGATTTACATAGATTCACAGCACAGAAACAGGCCATTCAACCACAACTGGTCTGTGTCAGTGTTAATGCCTCACACAGCCTCTTCCCATCCGTCTTGTTCTAATCCCATTAACATATCCTTCTATTCCTTTCTCAATCCTGCTTATCCACATTCCCTTTAAATGCCTCTGTTCTATTTTAAGACAGGTATTAACTCATTTTAAATAAATTCATTTCAAAGAAACAGGTTAAAGCCATTAAAATAGCAGACAGAGGAGCTGACAGAAGCCTGTTAACTGCTGGTACAATTATACAACAAATATTTGATCCTCGGATAAAGAAGCGTGTTTCCAGGAATTCCCTGTTTTATTGATTTGTGAGTGTTCGACACCAGGATAACTACAAATACACAATCTGCAACATCCACGGGAGGCACAATCCCGACAGTTACTCTGAGATCACTCCTGCTGTGGAACTCCACCACTGACCCCGCATTACATTGAGTACATAGAGTTACATCAAATCGACAGCAGTGGTTCTCAAAGTGTTTTGGTTGAAGGACCCCTTTTTAAATGGATTAGTAATCACGGACCCCTCCCCATCTAAATTATACTATAACCTCCTTTCACATTTACATTTCTGAATGTAAAATTCATCAGTGATCTGTTAAAGGGAGTTACAGGAAAGTTTACCAGGACTGTCCAGTATAGTGTACATTGATGTGATTGATGATGTGAAAACTTTTATCCTCCCTTCAGCTGAAAGATAACTTGACAGGTTCAGCAACCTGCCTGTTAAATACTTCACCACATGACACCTGCCTGCTCTTCCTGGAGTGGGATTAGGCTTTGTGGCTCCTGTTGTAAGTTTCAGGTGTAACCCTCCACCACCTGCCTACTCACTGCACAGTTGCTGATTGTTTCAGGGTATTTTTCTCCCCCTCTGCTGTTTCCCAGCCTGTGTGCACTGGAATATCTCTGACTCACTGCCTGGTGTTCAGCATTCCTGCCATCAGGACACCGCCAGGAACTGGGACTGCGGCTTTATTCCGGATCCAGCTGCCGTACACAGTGAATGAAGCTGAGAGTAATCATCATTCCAGGCCTCTGAACAAGGCTGATGTGGCGGCTCCTTCCTCACCTCCCCCAGCCCCAGTCCTGTGAATCCATTCCTGGTGTGTCTGGGGTCTCCCGTCTTCTCTCTCGAGATTCTCAGTCAGTCCAAGGCATTGCTAATCCGGTTACATGTCTGTTTCCAGAACTGCCTCAGCCCCAGTGCTGGCCCAGTGATCACTTCCCAAAGTCTTGCTGGAAATGGATCCCATTCCCATTACTCCACACACCCCCTGGTAAATCTGTACGGAGTGGCAGGGGTTCACAGACCCCAGTTTGAAAACCACTGATTTACAGGATTATTCTTCAGCATCAGTGACTTCCTGTCCCAGATCCAGACTCACGCTGCCTTCAGAGAATAAATCTCTGTTCATGATCTGATGTCGGCTTTTGTTTAATGAGAATGGGTCTGTACAATGATATAATGTGAAGTAAATTGATGCTAACCTGGATCTGACGATAATAGTTTGAAATGTGTCTCAATGTACTTGGACCAGACACTTCCCTGGTGCAGGGGGTGGGAGAACTTTTCACCATCTCCCACTTTGTGTCAGGACAACTGCTTTGAGAGATCAGAGAGAGGCCCAGCAGACATTCTGTCTGTGGACGGAAGTGTAAGGATTCTGTCTACGGACGGAGGCTAAGACATTCTGTCTGTAGATGGAGGTCCAAATATTCTGCCTGTGGATGGAGGTCCAGACATTTGGTCCACCTACGGGGATCCGGACATTCTGTCTACTGATGGAGATCCAGACATTCTGTCCACGGACAGAGGACCAGACATTCTGTCTGGGGAGGGGGATCCAGACATTCTGTCTATGGATGGAGCTCCAGACATTCTGTCTACTGACGGGGATCCAGACATTTGGTCGACTGCCACAATCTGTGTTTCAAGTTCTAATGCATCTATTTCTAAACATTGACTTGAGATGATGAAATCTGTGAATTGATTAATTAATGTGTGACTTTAACCAGCACATTTATTGAAGGGACATTTCTGAGTTAGTGAATTATTGGTAGTTAGTGAAAGATGAGCAATTTTATTCATGAAGCTGTACCTAGAAATCCATGGTCTGTTCCCAGTGTCCGGATCCTCAGTCATTGTTTCAATCCACCCACGTTCCTTTACATTCACTGTTCCTGCTACTCTTCCTCAAACACCAGCATGTCCAAATAGATCAACCTGTCCTTCGGGATCTAAATCATCCGCATCATGTGAAATGTCAAAAGTTTAAATTAAAAAATCTTCTGGTGAGTTATCTGTAATCTTTCTGATTATTTTTTCTCTATCTCACACTAACTTGAGGACCATTTTGATCCTGTCCCGAGGAGAGTGCCATCTCTCCAGATGTATCACTTGATACCTGGTGTCTATGATGGGGAGGTTGTTGTCCTGTCTAGACCACCCTGATTATCCTTGCTCCATAACTGTCACGAAGAGAAGGTCCTGATATTGCAAGGAGAGCCTCAGGGCATCAGTCTCAGTGAATCTGTAAAATAGAGGAACACATGAGCGTAATGAGGCCATTCAGTCCCTCCAGCCTGGTCCACCATTCAATAACATCATGACTGATCTGTATTTCAACTACATTTACCCAGGTTGGTTCCACATCCTTTCATAACCTAACTGAACAAAAATATATCAATCTCAAGTTTTGAAATTCACTCTGTCTCTCGTGGTCAGTCTCTTGCTCCCTCTCTCTGTCTCTATCTTTCACTCTCACCGTTTGTTTCTATCTCCCACCCTGTATGTGTCTCCCCCTCTCTGAATCTCCCCCTCTGTCTCGCTCTCTCTTACCCTCTGTCTGTCTCTCACACTCTACCTTTCACTCTCTGTTTATCTCCCACCCTCTCTCTGTCTCTATCTCACTTGCTCTCATTTTGTCTTACGCTGACATTGATTCTCCTGTTCAGATACCTTTGAGCTGCCACTCCAAGGTCAACACAACACACATGAGCCCAGGGCTGTGACCTCATACAGAAGACAATTGGACCAATGATTCCAGTCATTTACAATCAGGGTACATGAAGATGATGGTAGATAAGAACAACATTAATCAGAGTGGAAGGAAATCAGACTCATCCTGGTGTGAATCAGGTGCTGACTTAAAGCCCCATTGATCTTCCCTTTCTGTGATAGCACCATCTCCTGATTACGAGTGTCAGGAAAAGGCTGAATTGCATGTGGCAGAAAAGCTGATTGATCCAGATATGTAAACGTTTCCACAGCATAAATCCCAATTTAATTTTTAATGTGAATGAAATGATTTGAACTAATTAACGACAGGTTTATAACGATGGCACCTTAAGCGTCTCAGCGACTGAATTTCATTAACCAAAAGGCTCCTGTAAAGTACATTTACTGGGATAATTTCAATTTGAACCAGGTTTGCTCTATTCACACATCGAAGGTGTGAGAGATGTTGTGGGACACACACAAAGTCCAGTCGCTAAAAGTGATTAACAGACTGGGTTTTGTGTTTAGTGATCCCGGGTCTGTTAGAACAAAGAACAAAGAACAGTACAGCACAGGAACAGGCCATTCGGCCCTCCAAGCCTGCGCCGATCTTGATACCTGCCTAAACTAAAACCTTCTGCACTTCCGGGGTCCGTATCCCTCTATTCCCATCCTATTCATGTATTTGTCAAGATGCCTCTTAAACGACTCTATGATACCTGCTTCCACCACCTCCCCCGGCAACAAGCTCCAGGCACTCACCACCCTCTGAGTAAAGAACTTGCCGCGCACATCCTCTCTAAACTTTGACCCTCTCACCTTAAACCTGTGTCCCCAAGTAACTGACTCTTCCACTCTGGGAAAAAGCTTCTGACTATCCACTCTGTCCATGCCGCTCATAACTTTGTAAACCTTTATCATGTCGCCCCTCCACCTCCGTCGTTCCAGTGAAAACAATCCGAGTTTATCCAACCTCCCCTCATAGCTAATACCCTCCAGACCAGGCAACATCCTGGTAAACCTCTCCTGTACCCTCTCCAAAGCCTCCACGTCCTTTTGGTAGTGTGGCGACCAGAATTGCACGCAATATTCGAAGTGTGGCCGAACTAAGGTTCTGTACACCTGCAGCATGACTTGTCAATTTTTATACTCTATGCCCCAACCGATTAAGGCAAGCATGCCGAATGCCTTCTTGACTACCTTATCCACCTGCGTTGCCACTTTCAGTGACCTGTGGACCTGTACACCCAGATCTCTCTGCCTGTCAATACTCCTAAGGGTTCTGCCATTTACTGTATACCTCCCACCTGCATTAGACCTTCCAAAATGCATTACCTCACATTTGTCCGGATTAAACTCCATCTGCCATTTCTCCACCCAAGTCTCCAACCGATCTATATCCTGCTGTATCCTCTGACAATCCTCATCACTATCCGCAACTCCACCAACCTTTGTGTCGTTTGCAAACTTACTGATCAGACCAGCTACATTTTCCTCCAAATTATTTATATATACTACAAACTGCAAAGGTCCCAGCACTGATCCCTGCGGAACACCACTAGTCACATCCCTCCATTCAGAAAAGCACCCTTCCACTGCTGCCCTCTGTCTTCTATGACCGAGCCAGTTCTGTATCCATCTTGCCAGCTCCCCTCTGATCCCATGTGACTTCACCTTTTGTATCAGTTTGCCATGAGGGACCTTGTCAAAGGCTTTACTGAAGTCCATATAGATAACTTCCACTGCCCTTCCTTCATCAATCATCTTTGTCACTTCCTCAGAAAACTCAATCAAATTAGTGAGACACGACCTGCCCTTCACAAAACTATGCTGCCTCTCGCTAATAAGTCCATTTGTTTCCAAATGGGAGTAAATCCTGTCCCGAAGAATCCTCTCTAATAATTTCCCTACCACTGACGTAAGGCTCACCTGCCTATAATTTCCTGGATTATCCTTGCTACCCTTCTTAAACAAAGGAACAACATAGGCTATTCTCCAGTCCTCTGGGACCTCACCTGTAGCCAATGAGGATGCAAAGATTTCTGTCAAGGCCCCAGCAATTTCTTCCCTTGCCTCCCTCAGTATTCTGGGGCAGATCCCATCAGGCCCTGGGGACTTATCTACCATAAAGCTTTGCAAGACACCAAACACCTCGTCTTTTTTGATAATGAGATGACGGAGACTATCTACACACCCTTCCCTCGGCTCATCATCCACCAAGTCCTTCTCCTTGGTGAATACTGATGCAAAGTACTCATTTAGTACCTCGCCCATTTCCTCTGGCTCCACACATAGATTCCCTTCTCTGTCCTTGAGAAGGCCAACCCTTTCCCTGGTTACCCTCTTGCTGTTTATATACGTATAAAAAGCCTTGGGATTTTCCTTAATCCTGTTTGCCAATGACTTCTCATAATCCCTTTTAGCCCTCCTGGCTCCTTGCTACTGTCTTTATATTCCTCAAGGGATTCGTCTGTTCCTAGCCTTCCAGGCCTTACGAATGCTTCCTTTTTGACGAGGCTCACAATATCCCGCGTTATCCAAGGTTCCCGAAACTTGCCAAACTTATCCTTCTTCCTCACAGGAACATGCTGGTCCTGGATTCTAATCAACTGACGTTTGAAAGGCTCCCACATGTCAGATGTTGATTTACCCTCAAACAGCCGCCCCCAATCTAAATTCTTCAGTTTTTGCCTAATATTGTTATAATTAGCCTTCCCCCAATTTAGCACCTTCACCCGAGGACTACTCTTATCCTTATTCACAAGTACCTTAAAACTTATGGAATTAGGGTCACTGTTCCCGAAATGCTCCCATATTGAAGCTTCGACCACCTGGCCGGGCTTATTTTTTTATTTCCAAAATATACTTTATTCATAAAAATCTGTAAAAATTACATTCCCAAAAAGTTTAAAACAGTATCAAGTCAAAAAATACAAACAGTGCAAAGGTGATCAGTTTCCATCCATACAATCATGAGTTGCCTCACAACCCTTCCATTTCATTGTCATGCCATATACATTTTTACATTTACAGCACACACAATTTTCCCGATACAGTTCGAGGGGTTTCCCATGGATCCAGCCCGTCAGTTCAGCTTGGTGGGGGGACCTTACACTATGGTCTTTCCCCACTGAGCCTTTGCTGCGGCTGCCCCAAGCTTTAGTGCGTCCCTCAGCACGTAGTCCTGGACCTTGGAATGTGCCAGTCTGCAACATTCGGTGGTGGACAACTCTTTGCGCTGGAAGACCAGCAGGTTTCGGGCAGACCAAAGGGCGTCTTTCACCGAATTGATAGTCCTCCAGCAGCAGTTGATGTTTGTCTCGGTGTGCATCCCTGGGAACAGCCCGGAGAGCACAGACTCCTGTGTGACAGAGCTGCTTGGGATGAACCTTGCACTGCATCTCTTTCCACACCTGCTTTCCAAAGACACATTCCAGGAGGAGGTGGGCAACCATCTCTTCCCCACCACAGCCAACACGGGGGCATTGCGCGGAGGGGGCGAGACTTCGGGCGTGCTGGAAGGATCTGACAGGGAGGGCCCTTCTCAATACCAGCCAAGCTACATCTTGGTGCTTGCTTGAAAGTTCTGGTGATGAGGCAATCCGCCAAATGACTTTGACAGTCTGCTCGGGGAACCATCCGACAGGCTCCCCCGTCTCCTTTTCTCGTAGGGCCTTGAGGACATTCCGTGCAGACCACTGCCTGATGGACCGGTGGTCAAAGGTGTTTTCCCGCAGAAACTGCTCCATGAAGGATAGGTGATACGGCACGGTCCAACTGCATGGAGCGTTCCGCGGCAATGTGACCAGGCCCACCCTTCGCAACACCAGGGACAGATAGAACCTCAGCACGTAGTGACACTTGGAGTTTGCGTACTGGGGATCCACACACAGCTTGATGCAGCCGCACACGAAGGTGGTCATCAGGATGAGGGCGACGTTGGGTACATTTTTCCCGCCCTTGTCCAGAGATTTGAACATCGTGTCCCTCTGGACCCAGTCCATTTTAGATCCCCAGATGAAGCGGAAAATGGCTCGGCTGACCACCAGAGCGCAGGAGTGGGGTATGGGCCAGGCCTGCACCACGTACAGCAACAACGTGAGTGCCTTGCACCTGATGACCAGGTTCTTACCTACAAAGGAGAGAGATCGCTGCCCCCACATGCCCAACATTTGTCGTACCTTGGCTACTCGCTCCTCCCAGGTTTTGGTGCACGCCCCGGCCCTTCCGAACCATATCCCCAGCACCTTCAGGTAGTCTGACCTAACGGTGATGGGGACAAAGGATTGGTCAGCCAAGTTCCCAAAGAACATGGCCTCGCTCTTGCCGTGGTTAACTTTGGCTCCCGAGGCCAGTTCGAACTGGTCGCAGATGCTCATCAGTCTGCGCACGGACAGCGGATCCGAGCAGAAGACGGCGACGTCATCCACGTACAGGGAGGTTTTCACCTGAGTGCCTCCGCTGCCTGGGATTGTCACCCCTCTTGTGCTCGCATCCTTCCGAATAGACTCAGCAAATGGTTCAATACAGCAAACAAATAAGACCGGGGAGAGAGGACAGCCCTGTCTGACTCCAGATTGGATCGGGAAACTTTCCGATTCCCACCCACTGATTGAGTCTGCGCTACTGATGTTTGTGTAGAGCAGTTTGATCCAATTGCAGATTCCCTCCCCAAACCCCATTTTGGAAAGCACGTCCATCATGTAGGTGTGCGATATCCTGTCAAAAGCCTTATCCTGGTCCAGGCTGATGAGGCAGGTGTCCACCCTCCTGTCCCGTACATAGGCGATTGTATCCCTGAGTAGCGCGAGACTGTCAGAGATCTTCCTGCCGGGTACAGTACAGGTCTGATCAGGGTGAATCACCAACTCCAGAGCAGATTTGACTCGACTGGCTATGACTTTGGACAGAATTTTGTCGTCAGCATTCAGCAGTGAGATGGGCCGACAATTTCTGATTTCTGCCCTCTCCCCCTTTCGCTTGTAAATGAGGGTGATGATGCCTTTCCTCATGGATTCTGACATGCTGCCGGCCAGGAGCATACTCTCGTATAGTTCCAGCAGGTCCGGGCCGACCCAGTACCACAGGGCCGAGTACAACTCGACCGGTAAGCCGTCGCTTCCGGGAGTTTTACTCGTCTCGAAGGACTCGACGGCCTTTGTCAGCTCGTCCAGAGTTAGCGGCTTGTCCAGTCTCTCCCTCCTGCTGTCATCTAAGACCTCTGTGATAGATGACAGGAAGGACTGGGAGGCTCTGCTGTCTGTGGGCTTTGCGTCATACAGCCCAGCATAAAAGGATTTGCTGATCCTCAGTATGTCGGACTGCGAAGATGTTACCGAGCCATCCTCTTCCTTCAGGCTGCTGATAACAGAGCTCTCTGTGTACCTTTTGGAAGAAGTAACGCGAGCACGTCTCATCCTGCTCGATGGAGCGGACTCTGGACCGGAAGATGATCTTGGAGGCCTCCCTGGCAAAGAGCATGGCCTGCTGGCTCTTCACCTCTTGGAAGTCCTCCTTGACCTTGACCCCCATTGACTGCAACTGGAGCAGATTTTGCATACTTTTCTGGAGTCGGGACATTTCCCTCTGTCTCTCTCTCACCCTCTGAACACCTTTGTGAATGAAGAACCTCTTGATGTCCACCTGGCCGGGCTTATTCGCCAATACCAGCTCCAGTACGGCCCTATCCCAAGTTGGACTATCTACGTATTGTTTCAGGGAATTCCTGCACTGACTTCCTGCCCATTCTAGCAGTCACCCATCTATCTGCCTGCACCTTGGGTGTAACCACTTCTCGAAAGCTCCTGTCTTTGACACTTTCTGCCACCTGCATGCTCTTAAGTGCCTCCAGTTGCTGCTCCAACCGATCCATGCGGTCTGTGAGGAGCTGCAACTGGGTACACTTCCTGCAGATGTAGTCGTCTGGAACGCTGGAAGAGTTTGTGATGCCTTCCCTGAATACCAAAGCTAGGAGAGGCATTCTGGAAGGTATGGGGAGCCGTGTGTTGTTCCTGAGAATAACTGACAGTATCAGAACTGAAATAATCTAGAGTTAGAAAGAAGAAAAGGCCCAAAAATGGGAACAGTCGGTAACAGGATATGAATTAGTCAACACTTATCTTGGAGAAATTAAGGACCTGACACAGTGTGTGTTTAAAACAACATTAATTGATTTAACAGATCTCAAAATATGAAACTCAAGCCCATTTGTAGGAGTTATTGACAAGAGGACAATTAAACTCTGACAATTAAACATATTTCAGTCCTGGATGTGAATAGTCTTAGGCAGTTCCTCGGGAACGAGGATGACTATCTTCCCCTCCAGGATGCTTAGGTGACTAAATAATCCAATTCTGATATTCCAGATCCCCAAGTCCATTTTGAGGGGGTGGTAGATGCCTTTGCGTGGGTTCTTTTAACTTGGGGTGGCCATTGCACACCGACTACCACACAGTCCGAGAGAAGCACTGTCTTTGTCCAATGGCAGGGATGGCCGAGGTGACTGGAGACCAGTCTCCACTACACAGACGGGGACTAATACGTACACATGGCCAGCAGGTCCAGCTGGCGAGCCCGGACGCAGGCCGTGTGGATCTGTGTCAGGGTGTTCCTGAAAGAGCAGCTGAAAGCCTGCTCCGAGGGCTCCTGTGAGAAGGGCTCCACGGGACACCTCATGGAGTTGGCAGGAATAGGCTGAAGCAGAAAAACCAATATAACCAGTGGCCAGTCACAGACTCAGCAGGAGACTGAAGTCTCTCAATCAGAGCATGGTGGGGGAAGAGTAGTAAATTAATCAAAGTTACTTTAAATATCTTCCATGCGGCTCACATGGCCATGTGAGCCGCATGGAAGATGGCAGGATCCCCAAAGACACATTGTACAGCGAGCTCGCCACTGGTACCAGACCCACCGGACATCCATGTCTCCACTTCAAAGACGTCTGCAAATGCGACATGAAGTCCTGTGACATTGATCGCAAGTCGTGGGAGTCAGTTGCCAGCGTTCGCCAGAGCTGGCGGGCATTCATCAAGGCGGGGCTAAAGTGTGGCGAGTCTAAGAGACTTAGCAGTTGGCAGGAAAAAAGACAAAAGCGCAAGGGGAGAGCCAACTGTGTAACAGCCCCGACAAACACATTTTTCTGCAGCACCTGTGGAACAGCCTGCCACTCCAGGCACTGCTCCACACACCACTGACCACCTCCAGGCGCTGCTCCACACACCACTGACCACCTCCAGGCGCTGCTCCACACACCACTGACCACCTCCAGGCGCTGCTCCACACACCACTGACCACCTCCAGGCGCTGCTCCACACACCACTGACCACCTCCAGGCGCTGCTCCACACACCACTGACCACCTCCAGGCGCTTACCCATTGTCTCTCGAGATGAGGAGGCCAAAGAGAAGAGAACTTTAAATATCACAACAGAGCTGAGCGGGGGTGAGCGCGGCCTCCGCTGCACCGAGTCACAGCGGCTCTCAGGACCCCAATCAAAGCCGCTGGGCCCGGCGGACGTGCAGCGAGGACCCCGGGGAAGGGAGGATGCACCATTAAAGTGATGGTGCAGCACCTCCCCCATCCTAGCCACCGCTACCCGGTTTCTTCTCCCGTTTATCTCAACATTAAGAAGACGCTTTTGCTCTGGACTACACTGGTTATAATGTAAGACCCAACTTTGTCACTGAATGTGACTAATAGCAGCAACAACAGCAGAATCTAGCCATTACAGTCACATGTGAACTCGCTGATGTTGCAGCAGATTGGATGACTGAGTGAATCTCTTCCCACACACGGAGCAGGGGAACGGCCTCTCCCCAGAGTGAGTGCGTCGGTGTTTCAGCAGATCATTACTGCTTTTAAAGCTCTTCTCACAGTCAGGACATTGAAAAGGTCTCTGATCAGTGTGAACAAGTTGATGTTCAGTGAGGTTGGATGACTGACTGAATCCCTTCCCACACACGGAGCAGGTGAATGGTCTCTCCCCAGTGTGAATTCTCTGGTGGTTCAGCAAGTTGGATGGGCGATTAAATGTCTTCTCACACACGGAACAGGTGAATGGCCTCTTCCCAGAGTGAGTGTATTGGTGCTGCAGTAGATCATTGCTGCTTTTAAAGCACTTCTCACAGTGAGGACATTTAAAAGGTCTCTCATCAGTGTGAACTTGTTGGTGTTGCTGCAGATTGAATAACCGAGGAAATGCTTTCCCACACACAGTGCAGGGGAATGGCCTCTCCCCAGTGTGAGTGCGTTGGTGGTTTAGCAGATACCTTGAGCTTTTAAAACTCTTCCCACAGTCAGGACATTTAAAAGGTCTCTCCTCAGTGTGAACAAGTTGATGTTCAGTGAGCTGGGATGTCTGAGTGAATCCCTTCCCACACACGGAGCAGATAAATGGCCTCTCCCCAGTGTGAACTCGCTGGTGTGTCAAAAGGTTTGATGAAGTTTTGAATCCTTTCTGACAGACGGAGCAAGTGAATGGCTTCTCCCCAGTGTGAACTCGCTGGTGTGAGAATAGATTGGAGGCAGTTGTAAATCCTTTCTGACACACGGAACAGGTGAAAGGTTGTTCCAGAGTGTGACTTCGCAGGGGTGATGAGTGAGTGAATCCCTTCCCACACACTGAGCAGGTGAAAGGCTTCTCCCCAGTGTGACTGCGTCGATGTATTTCCAGCTGGGATGGAGATCTGAATCCCTTCCCACAGTCCCCACATTTCCATGGTTTCTCCATGGTGCGGGTGTCCTTGTCTCTCTCCAGGTTGGACAATCAGTTGAAGCCTTGTCCACACACACAAACACGTGTACAGTTTCTCCCCACTGTGAATGGTGTGATGTGTTTTCAGGCTGTGTAATTGGTTAAAGTTCTTTCCATAGTCAGTGTACAGGAACAATATCACTCTGGTATGTGTCTCATTGCCTTTCCAGTGAAACCGATGTTTCAAATCTTTTCCAACAGACAGAACAGACGAATATTTTTCTTTCTACATACAAAGGCTGATGATATTCCGGTTCTGATAAGTCTAGTGACGTCAATCCTCGGCGTGATGCTTGGTTTGATCTTTCTATCTCAAATCCTCTACTTCTAAAACCCTGTAAAAGAAGTTTACAAAAGTTACAGTGTAAATGCAGGATAGATATTCAGAACAGACAGTTCTAATTTCTATGGAACGTTCTTTCCTGTCTTGTTCTCCAAAAGATGAAAATCCCCATCCCACACACTCCCCCTCCTCCCTGTGCTGAAATCCAAACTCATCACACCATCTCCCACAGTTTTCCTTTTGGTTGACTTTTCTCCCTCCCCTGAAGGTGCTGACTCTGGCTTGATTCAGTTCTACACTCACTGCTTCCCCTCCCACTCCTCCCCTGAAGGTGCTGACTCTGGCTGGGTCCAGTTCTACACTCACTGGTTCCCATCTCTTTCCTCCCCTGAAGGTGCTGACTCTGGCTGGGTTCAGTTCTACACTCACTGCTTTCCCTCTCTTTCCTCCCCTGAAGGTGCTGACTCTGGCTGGGTTCAGTTCTACACTCACTGGTTCCCCTCTCTCTCCTCCCTTGAAGGTGCTAACTCTGGCTGGGTTCAGTTCCACACTCACTGCTTCCCCTCCCACTCCTCCCCTGAAGGTGCTGACTCTGGCTGGGTTCAGTTCTACACTCACTGGTTCCCCTCTCTCTCCTCCCCTGAAGGTGCTGACTCTGGCTGGGTTCAGTTCTACACTCACTGCTTCCCCTCTCTTTCCTCCCCTGAAGGTGCTGACTCTGGCTGGGTTCAGTTCTACACTCACTGGTTCCCCTCTCTTTCCTCCCCTGAAGGGGCTAACTCTGGCTGGGTTCAGTTCCACACTCACTGGTTCCCCTCCCACTCCTTCCCTGAAGGTGCTGACTCTGGCTGAGTTCAGTTCCACACTCACTGCTTCCCCTCTCTCTCCTCTCCTGAAGGTGCTGACTCCGGCTTGATTCAGTTCTACACTCACTGCTTCCCCTCTCTCTCCTCCCCTGAAGGTGCTGACTCTGGCTGGGTTCAGTTCCACACTCACTGCTTCCCCTCTCTTTCCTCCCCTGAAGGTGCTAACTCTGGCTGGGTTCAGTTCCACACTCACTGCTTCCCCTCCAACTCCTCCCCTGAAGGTGCTGACTCTGGCTGGGTTCAGTTCTACACTCACTGGTTCCCCTCTCTTTCCTCCCCTGAAGGTGCTGACTCTGGCTGGGTTCAGTTCTACGCTCACTGCTTCCCCTCTCTTTCCTCCCCTGAAGGTGCTGACTCTGGCTGGGTTCAGTTCTACACTCACTGGATCCCCTCTCTTTCCTCCCCTGAAGGTGCTGACTCTGGCTGGGTTCAGTTCTACACTCACTGCTTCCCCTCTCTTTCCTCCCCTGAAGGTGCTAACTCTGGCTGGTTTCAGCTCCACACTCACTGCTTCCCCTCCCACTCCTCCCCTGAAGGTGCTGACTCTGGCTGGGTTCAGTTCTACACTCACTGGTTCCCCTCTCTCTCCTCCCCTGAAGGTGCTGACTCTGGCTGGCTCAGTTCTACACTCACTGCTTCCCCTCTCTTTCCTCCCCTGAAGGTGCTGTCTCTGGCTGGGTTCAGTTCTACATTCACTGCTTCCCCTCTCTTTCCTCCCCTGAAGGTGTAAACTCTGGCTGGGTTCAGTTCCACACTCACTGGTTCCCCTCCCACTCCTCCCCTGAAGGTGCTGACTCTGGCTGGGTTCAGTTCCACACTCACTGCTTCCCCTCTCTCTCCTCTCCTGAAGGTGCAGACTCTGGCTTGATTCAGTTCTACACTCACTGCTTCCCCTCTCTCTCCTCCCCTGAAGGTGCTAACTCTGGCTGGGTTCAGTTCCACACTCACTGCTTCCCCTCCCACTCCACCCCTGAAGGTGCTAACTCTGGCTGGGTGCAGTTCCACACTCACTGGTTCCCCTCCCACTCCTCCCATGAAGGTGCTGACTCTGGCTGGGTTCAGTTCCACACTCACTGCTTCCCCTCTCTCTCCTCTCCTGAAGGTGCTGACTCTGGCTTGATTCAGTTCTACACTCACTGCTTCCCCTGCCTCTCCTCCCCTGAAGGTGCTGACTCTGGCTGGGTTCAGTTCCACACTCACTGCTTCCCCTCTCTCTCCTCTCCTGAAGGTGCTGACTCTGGATAGATTCAGTTCAACACTCACTGCTTCCCCTCTCTCTCCTCCCCTGAAGGTGCTGACTCTGGCTGGGTTAAGTTCCACACTCACTGCTTCCCCTCTCTTTCCTCCCCTGAAGGTGCTGACTCTGGCTGGGTTCAGTTCTACACTCACTGCTTCCCCTCTCTTTCCTCCCCTGAAGGTGCTGACTCTGGCTGGGTTCAGTTCCACACTCACTGCTTCCCCTCTCTTTCCTCCCCTGAAGGTGCTAACTCTGGCTGGGTTCAGTTCCACATTCACTGCTTCCCCTCCCACTCCTCCCCTGAAGGTGCTGACTCTGGCTGGGTTCAGTTCTACACTCACTGGTTCCCCTCTCTCTCCTCCCCTGAAGGTGCTAACTCTGGCAGGGTTCAGTTCCACACTCACTGCTTCCCCTCCCACTCCTCCCCTGAAGGTGCCGACTCTGGCTGGGTTCAGTTCTACACTCACTGGTTCCCCTCTCTCTCCTCCCCTGAAGGTGCTGACTCTGGCTGGGTTCAGTTCCACACTCACTGCTTCCCCTCTCTTTCCTCCCCTGAAGGTGCTGACTCTGGCTGGGTTCAGTTCTACACTCACTGCTTCCCCTCTCTTTCCTCCCCTGAAGGTGCTGACTCTGGCTGGGTTCAGTTCCACACTCACTGCTTCCCCTCTCTTTCCTCCCCTGAAGGTGCTAACTCTGGCTGGGTTCAGTTCCACACTCACTGCTTCCCCTCCCACTCCTCCCCTGAAGGTGCTGACTCTGGCTGGGTTCAGTTCTACACTCACTGGTTCCCCTCTCTCTCCTCCCCTGAAGGTGCTAACTCTGGCAGGGTTCAGTTCCACACTCACTGCTTCCCCTCCCACTCCTCCCCTGAAGGTGCCGACTCTGGCTGGGTTCAGTTCTACACTCACTGGTTCCCCTCTCTCTCCTCCCCTGAAGGTGCTGACTCTGGCTGGGTTCAGTTCTACACTCACTGCTTCCCCTCTCTTTCCTCCCCTGAAGGTGCTGACTCTGGCTGGGTTCAGTTCTACACTCACTGCTTCCCCTCTCTTTCCTCCCCTGAAGGTGCTAACTCTGGCTGGGTTCAGTTCCACACTCACTGGTTCCCCTCCCACTCCTCCCCTGAAGGTGCTGACTCTGGCTGGGTTCAGTTCCACACTCACTGCTTCCCCTCTCTCTCCTCTCCTGAAGGTGCTGACTCTGGCTTGATTCAGTTCTACACTCACTGCTTCCCCTCTCTCTCCTCCCCTGAAGGTGCTAACTCTGGCTGGGTTCAGTTCCACACTCACTGCTTCCCCTCCCACTCCTCCCCTGAAGGTGCTAACTCTGGCTGGGTTCAGTTCCACACTCACTGGTTCCCCTCCCACTCCTCCCCTGAAGGTGCTGACTCTGGCTGGGTTCAGTTCCACACTCACTGCTTCCCCTCTCTCTCCTCTCCTGAAGGTGCTGACTCTGGCTTGATTCAGTTCTCCACTCACTGCTTCCCCTCCCTCTTCTCCCCTGAAGGTGCTGACTCTGGCTGGGTTCAGTTCCACACTCACTGCTTCCCCTCTCTCTCCTCTCCTGAAGGTGCTGACTCTGGCTTGATTCAGTTTTACACTCACTGCTTCCCCTCTCTCTTCTCCCCTGAAGGTGCTGACTCTGGCTTGGTTCAGTTCTACACTCACTGCTTCCCCTCTCTTTCCTCCCCTGAAGGTGCTAACTCTGGCTGGGTTCAGTTCCACACTCACTGGTTCCCCTCCCACTCCTCCCCTGAGAGTGCTGACTCTGGCTGGGTTCAGGTCCACACTCACTGCTTCCCCTCTCTCTCCTCTCCTGAAGGTGCTGACTCTGGCTTGATTCAGTTCTACACTCACTGCTTCCCCTCTCTCTCCTCCCCTGAAGGTGCTAACTCTGGCTGGGTTCAGTTCCACACTCACTGCTTCCCCTCCCACTCCTCCCCTGAAGGTGCTAACTCTGGCTGGGTTCAGTTCCACACTCACTGGTTCCCCTCCCACTCCTCCCCTGAAGGTGCTGACTCTGGCTGGGTTCAGTTCCACACTCACTGGTTCCCCTCTCTCTCCTCCCCTGAAGGTGCTGACTCTGGCTGGGTTCAGTTCCACACTCACTGCTTCCCCTCTCTCTCCTCTCCTGAAGGTGCTGACTCTGGCTTGATTCAGTTCTACACTCACTGCTTCCCCTCTCTCTCCTCCCCTGAAGGTGCTGACTCTGGCTGGGTTCAGTTCTACACTCACTGCTTCCCCTCTCTTTCCTCCCCTGAAGGTGCTAACTCTGGCTGGGTTCAGTTCCACACTCACTGGTTCCCCTCCCACTCCTCCCCTGAAGGTGCTGACTCTGGCTGGGTTCAGTTCCACACTCACTGCTTCCCCTCTCTCTCCTCTCCTGAAGGTGCTGACTCTGGCTGGGTTCAGTTCTACACTCACTGGTTCCCCTCTCTCTCCTCCCCTGAAGGTGCTGACTCTGGCTGGGTTCAATTCTACACTCACTGCTTCCCCTCTCTTTCCTCCCCTGAAGGTGCTGACTCTGGCTGGGTACAGTTCTACACTCACTGCTTCCCCTCTCTTTCCTCCCCTGAAGGTGCTAACTCTGGCTGGGTTCAGTTCCACACTCACTGGTTCCCCTCCCACTCCTCTCCTGAAGGTGCTGACTCTGGCTTGATTCAGTTCTACACTCACTGGTTCCCCTCCCACTCCTCCCCTGAAGGTGCTGACTCTGGCTGGGTTCAGTTCCACACTCACTGCTTCCCCTCCCTCTCCTCTCCTGAAGGTGCTGACTCTGGCTTGATTCAGTTCTACACTCACTGCTTCCCCTCTCTCTCCTCCCCTGAAGGTGCTAACTCTGGCTGGGTTCAGTTCCACACTCACTGCTTCCCCTCCCACTCCTCCCCTGAAGGTGCTGACTCTGGCTGGGTTCAGTTCCACACTCACTGCTTCCCCTCCCACTCCTCCCCTGAAGGTGCTGATCTGGCTGGGTTCAGTTCCACACTCACTGCTTCCCCTCTCTCTCCTCTCCTGAAGGTGCTGACTCTGGCTTGATTCAGTTCTGCACTCACTGCTTCCCCTCTCTCTCCTCCCCTGAAGGTGCTGACTCTGGCTGGGTTCAGTTCCACACTCACTGCTTCCCCTCTCTCTCCTCTCCTGAAGGTGCTGACTCTGGCTTGATTCAGTTCTACACTCACTGCTTCCCCTCTCTCTCCTCCCCTGAAGGTGCTGACTCTGGCTGGGTTCAGTTCCACACTCACTGCTTCCCCTCTCTCTCCTCTCCTGAAGGTGCTGACTCTGGCTTGATTCAGTTCTGCACTCACTGCTTCCCCTCTCTCTCCTCCCCTGAAGGTGCTAACTCTGGCTGGGTTCAGTTCCACACTCACTGCTTCCCCTCCCTCTCTTCCACTGAAGGTGCTGATTCTGTCTGTGTGTACATGCTCTCTCTTCGCACCACCCCCCCCCCCCGCCCCCCCGCCAACCCCAACACGCTGATCCTCCCGGTTCAACATAATATCTCCCAGTTTTGGTGACGTGCTCTCCCTGACCCCTCTCCATTTCTCCTTCTTATACAGACTTTCCCTGACTGTCACTATTTCACAGAATCATACAGCACAGAAGGAGGCCAATCGGCACATTGTGCCTGTGCTGAATCTCTAAAAAAAAATTATGCAATTATTCCCGCTCACTGCCTATTTCCCCATAGTTCTGGAGAATTTCACTTTGAAATATTTGTCCAATTCCTTTATGAAAGTTGTAATTGAATCTGTTTCCACCACCCTGTCAGACAATTCATTCCAAATCCGAATCAGTTACTGGGTAAAAAGATCTCTCCTCGACTGTCTTTGACGTTTTTGGCCGATTATTTTAAATCTGTGTCCTCTGGTTACTGAGCCCCAGGACAGTGGAAACAGTTTCTCCCTCTCTACCCTATGAAAATCCTTCATGATTCTGAACACCTCTATTAAATCTTCCCTTAACATTCTCTACTCTGAGGAGAACAATCCCAGCTTCACCAGCCTGTCCAGAGAACTGAAACCCCTCATCTCTGGTATCATTCTAGTAAATCTCCTCTGAACTGTCTCAAAAGCTGTGATGTCCTTTCTAAAGCCTGGTGCCCATAACTGGATACATTACTCTAGCTGAGATCGAGCCAGTGACGCCCACATCCCACGAACGAACAAAAAAAGTCCCCTGACCAGTTCCCATTTCCCTCCATTTACAGACACTCCCTGCCCAGTCCTCAATTCTTATCCATTTACAGACACTCCCTGACCAGTCCCCATTTACAGACACTCCCTGCCCAGTCCTCAATTCTTATCCATTTACAGACACTCCCTGACCAGTTCCCATTTCCCTCCATTTACAGACACTCCCTGCCCAGTCCTCAATTCTTATCCATTTACAGACACTCCCTGACCAGTCCCCATTTCCCTCCATTTACAGACACTCCCTGCCCAGTCCTCAATTCTTATCCATTTACAGACACTCCCTGACCAGTCCCCATTTCCCTCCATTTACAGACACTCCCTGCCCAGTCCTCAATACTTATCCATTTACAGACGCTCCCTGCCCAGTTGCCCGACATGTCTGGCTGGCAGTTTCCGAGAAGCCTCACCAGGAAAAGCTTCACCGCCGCCATCCGCAGGGACACAGACGGGATTGTTCCATTATATTGTGGCCCTGAGGCCCTGCTCCAGCTGTGTGAGCCCGCAATGAGCACGGTCTTCCCGCACTTTGTGAATATTACGCTCCCGCTCCGGAGCCGGAGCTCCAACTGCTGACGGAACTCAGCCCCAACCGCGCTTGCGTGCCCCCGCTCCTGGAATAGACAGGGCGGATTCCGGAGCGCAGAGCATTCTCGGTAACCACACCTGTCATTAATGCCAGTCTCTCGTATGCGAATCAGGGTTTATTTCGTACTTTTCAGTTCCTGGTATGTTACTGCATGTTTTCCTTTGTACCTGTCAGTGCCTGGGAGGAGAGAGCCAGCTTCACGTTGTCACCGTGAGTTTCTGGTGTGAGAAAGTGGGCTTCTGCTCGGTATGTTTCAGTTTTTATTTTGAGATACAGCACTGAAACAGGTCCTTCGGACCACAGAATCTGTGCCGACCAAGAACCACCCATTTACACTAACCCTACCGTAATCCCATATTCCCTCCCTGCACTCGGGGCAATTTGCAATGGCCAATTTCTTTGGCGGTGGGAGGAAACCGGAGCACTCGGCGAAAGCCCACACAGTCACAGGGAGAACTTGCAAACTCCGCACAGGCAGTACCCAGAATTGAACCCTGGTCCCTGGAACTGTGAAGCGGCGGTGCTAACCACTGCGCCATTGTGACTGTTTCTGCTATTGTCATGTGAGTTTCACCACATGTATTTCAACAACTTGTATGTGAGCATCAGCTTTTGTTGATATCTATCAGTTTCTAATATGTGAGAAAGGGTTTGATTCGATCCCTACCAGTTTTTGTTTCATTACATACCTCCTCTAAGTGTTCTCTATACTTGTCAGTCTCTTGTAGTCTGTGTTTTGCTTTGTATCTCTCACTCTTCCAAGTGTGAGCCTGGGTTTGTACCTAGTTTCCTTTGGACCTTGCAGTTTGGATATGGAAGAAAGGTTTTTACACGTTAACTGCCAACTCCTGCTAAGTGATAAAAACATAGAAAATAGGAGCAGGAGTAGGCCATTCAGCCCTTTGAGCCTGCTCCGCCATTCATTATGCACATGGCTGATCATCCAATTCAGTAACCTGTTCCCACTTTCCCCCCATATCCTTTGCTCCCTTTCGCCCCAAGAGCTATATCTAACTCCTTCTTGAAAACATATAAAGTTTTGGCCTCAACTGCTTTATGTGGTAGCGAATTCCACAGGCTCACCACTCTCTGGGTGAAGAAATTTCTCCTCATCTCAGTCCTGAAAGGTTTACTCCGCATCCTCAGACTATGACCCCTGGTTATGGACTCTCCCACCATCGGGAACATCCTTCCTGCATCTACCCTGTCAAGTCCTGTTAGAACTTTAGAGGTTTCTATGAGATCCCCCTTCACTCTTCTGAACTCCAGCGAATATAATCCGAGCTGACTCAATCCCTCATACGTCAGTCCCGCCATCCCAGGAATCAGTCTGGTAAACCTTCGCTGCACTCCCTATATAACAAGAACATCCTTCCTCAGATTAGGAGACTGAACCTGCACGCAATATTCCAGGTGTGGCCTCACCAAGGCACTGCATAATTGCAGCAAGACATCCCTGCTCCTGTACTCGAATCCTCTCGCGATGAAGGCCAACATACCATTTGCCCTTTTTACCACCTGTTGCACCTGCATGCTTACCTTCAGTGATTGGTGTATGAGAACACCCAGGTCTCGTTGCATATTCCCCTCTCTCAGTTTATAGCCTTTCAGATGATAATCTGCCTTCCTGTTTTTGCTACCAAAGTGGATAACCTCACATTTATCCACATTATACTCCATCTGCCATGCATTTGCTTACTCAGTCAACTTGCCCAAATCACCCTGAAGCCTCTCTGCATCCCCCTCATAACTCACCCTCCCACCCAGTTTTGTGTCATCTGCAAATTTGGAGATATTACATTTAGTTCCCTCATCTAAATCATTAATATATATTGTGAATAGCTGGGGTCCTAGCATTGATCCCTGCGGTACCCCACTAGTCACTGCCTGCCATTCAGAAAAAGACCCGTTTATTCCTCCTCTTTGTTTCCTATCTGCCAACCAATTTTCTATCCATTGCAGTACACTATCCCCAATCCCATGCGCTTTAATTTTACATGCTAACCTCTTATGTGGGACTTTGTCGAAAGCCTTCTGAAAGTCCAAGTAAACCACATCCACTGGCTCTCCCTCATCAACTCTACTAGTTATATCCTCGAAGAATTCTTGTAGATTTGTCAAAAATGATTTCCCTTTCGTAAATCTATGCTGACTCAAATCCATGCTGACTCTGTCCGATTCTACCACTGTTCTCTAAGTGCTCTGCTCTAAAATCTTTGATAATGGACTCTAGAATTTTTACCACTACCGACGTCAGGCTGACTGGTCTATAATTCCCTGTTTCCTCTCTACCTCCCTTTTTAAATAGTGGGGTTACATTAGCTACCCTCCAATCTGTAGGAACTGTTCCAGAGTCTACAGAATCTTGAAAGATGACCACCAATGCATCCACTATTTTAGGCTCACTTGCTTAAGTACTCTGGGATATAGATTATCAGGCCCTCGGGATTTATTGGCCTTCAATTCCATCAATTTCCCCAACACAATTCCTCTTCTAATACTGATTTCTCTCAGTTCCTCCCTCTCACTAAACCCTGTGTTCCCCAACATTTCTGATATGTTATTTATGTCCTCATTTGTGAAGACTGAAACAAAGTATGCATTTAGTTGGTCAGCCATTTCTTTGTTCCCCAGAATAATTTCCTCTGTTTCTGACTGTAAGGGGCCTACATTTGTCTTCACCAATCTGTTTCTCTTCACATACCTATAGAAACTTTTAGAGTCAGTTTTTATGTTCCCTGCAAGCTTACTCTCGGACTCTATGTTCCCCTTCTTAATCAATCCCTTGGTCCTCCTTTGCTGAACTCTAAACTACTCCCAATCCTCAGGTCTGTTGTTTTTTTCTGGCGAATTTTTATGCCTCTTCCTTGGATCTAATGCTATCTCTACTTTCCCTTGTAAGCCATGGTTTGGCTGCCTTTCCGTTTTACTTTTGCACCAGACAGGAATAAACAATTGTTGCACTTCAGCCATGTGCACTTTGAATGTTTGCCATTGCCTATCCACCGACATCCCTTTAAGTAACATTTCCCAATCCATCATAGTCAACTCGAGCCTCATATTTTTTATTTTACTTTTATTTAGAGATACAGCACTGAAACAGGCCCTTCGGCCCACCGAGATTGTGCCGACCAACAACCACCCATTTATACTAACCCGACAGTCATCCCATATTCCCGATCACCTCCCTTCACGAGGGGCAATTTACAATGGCCAATTTACCTATCACCTGCAAGTTTTTGGATGTGGGGGAAACCGGAGCACCCGGCAAAAACCCACGCAGACACAGGGAGAACTTGCAAACTCCGCACAGGCAGTACCCAGAATCGAACCCGGGTCCCTAGAGCTGTGAGGCTGCGGTGCTAACCACTGCGCCACTGTGCCGCCCATACTTTCGTACTTTCATTTTTTAAGATTCAGGATCTAGTCTCAGAATCAACTACGTCACTCTCCATCTTGATGAAGAATTCTATCATATTGTGGTCGCTCACCCCCAAGGGGTCTCGCACAACTTGACTGTCAATTATTCCTCTCTCAGTGGACAATACCCAGTCTAGGATGACCTGCTCTCTAGCCGGTTCCTCAACGTATCGGTTTGTGGGTTTCACACTGTATCTGTCAGTCTCTGGTATGTTAGTGTAAGGTTTATACTGGAACTGTTAGTTTCTGGTCTCGGAGTGTTGGTTTTACTCTGTATAGAATCATAGATCGTAGAGTAGTTACAGCACAAAAGGAGGCCATTCAGCCTGTCGTGCTTGTGCTGCCTCTCTGCACACGCTACTCAGCTCAGGACACATCCTCATGTATTCATGAAGCTCTGCAATTTTCTTTTCTCTTCAGATAATTATCTGATACCCTTTTGAAAGGCATGGTTGAATCTACCTCTGTTACAATCTCAGGTAGTGCATATCAGATCTTAACCAGTCGTTGCATAAAAAAAAAGTTTTTTCTCATGTTGGCTTTGGTTCTTTTCCCGGTCACCTTCGATTAGTGTACTTTGGTTCTCAAACTCTCCACCAACGAGAACAGTTTCTCCCTATGCACTCTGTCCAGAGCTCCCATGATTTTGAATAGCTCTATCAAATCCCCTCCAACCATCTCTTCTCTAAGCAGAACAGACAAACCTCCTCTAATCTATCAATGTATATGCCAGTCTCTGGTGTATAATGCACTGTACCTGCTGTCATGCACACCGGAACTGCGATGATACACAACCATGGAATAGCTCTGAAGTGTTATGACAAACGGACTTTGTCTTTAAAAAATAAACCTTTATGTTAGAAAGTGAACAATGGTCCAAAATGGCCACCGAAGAAAAAGGGGATTGGCCTTTTGTGTGTTCAAACTGTCTGACAAAGGCAAAGGACAAATCTTCGAATCTAAAAGGTGTTGAGGTAACCCATCCTACATCTATCCTAAAACATTCCAGAATTGAATGTCTTCTTATGAAACAAAGGAGGTGTGAAGTATCCATGTCCTGGTCCATTGTGCAATCACCATGCGGAGGAAACCAGAGTTCCTCCCAACAAGAGTTGAGAGATAACAGCATTTCCTTGAAAAAGAGCCAGAGAGAGAGAGACTCACCCAGGAGCAAAAAGCAACATCAGAACAGCTTTCATTCCAGCCAAGCAAAGAAGCACGTGCCCTGCTGAAAAAATCCAACATCTCCCTTTTTTAGCAGTGAGAGCTGGAAGTAACCCATCGTTTTCAACAGAACCTTCAATCAAGAGAGAAATCTACACTCATCTCAGGCCTGAATTCATCTCGAACTTGATTTCCAAGAGTATTCAACAGGTTTATCATAACCTTTCCCCCACTAAAAACCATCTTCCATTTGCCCTTCTCGATCTATCTTCTTGTGTGTGTGCGCGCGAATGCATGAATGGATGTGGTTGCCACAATTTCAGGATAAAGCATAGTTATCAATAAACAATTGATTTTCTGTTTTTAGAATCTACAAGAAAATCTGTCGCTTTCTGTTTATTAGCACAATAAAGCATCAAGATGCTAAACCCAAATTCAAATACACTTGCTGTGGTCAGGTGGGGAGTTGAAGAATGGGAACCGCTCACATCAAACCACATGGCTGTAACACTGGCAGTTTGTGGTATGTAAATATGCATTTTATTCTCTATCTGCCAGTTTCTGCTACTCGAATCTAGGTTTCACTCTGTATCTGTCAGTCTCTTGTATGTGAGTATGGGTTTTACTCTGTACGTGGCAGTTTTTAGTATGTAAATGAATATCTGCTAGTTTCTGATTTGTGAGTTCTGTCCTGTACCTGTCAGTTTCTGCTTTATACAAATGTATATTATCCTGCACCTGTCAATTTCTGTTATGTAAATCCGTATGTTGCTATGTACCTGTCAGTTTCTGGTACATGAGTCTGGGTTTTGCTCTGTATCTGTCTGTCTCTGAAGTGTCTATATAGATCGGTTGGAGACTTGGGCGGAGAAATGGCAGATGGAGTTTAATCCGGACAAATGTGAGGTAATGCATTTTGGAAGGTCTAATGCAGGTGGGAGGTATACAGTAAATGGCAGAACCCTTAGGAGTATTGACAGGCAGAGAGATCTGGGCGTACAGGTCCACAGGTCACTGAAAGTGGCAACGCAGGTGGATAAGGTAGTCAAGAAGGCATTCGGCATGCTTGCCTTCATCGGTCGGGGCATAGAGTATAAAAATTGGCAAGTCATGTGGCAGCTGTACAGAACCTTAGTTAGGCCATACTTAGAATATTGCGTGCAATTCTGGTCGCCACACGTCCAGAAGGATGTGGAGGCTTTGGAGAGGGTAAAGAGGAGGTTTACAAGGATGTTGCCTGGTCTGGAGGGCATTAGCTATGAGGAGAGGTTGGAAAAACTCGGATTGTTTTCACTGGAACGACGGAGGTGGAGGGGCGACATGATAGAGTTTTACAAAGTTATGAGCGGCATGGACAGAGTGGATAGTCAGAAGCTTTTTCCCAGGGTGGAAGAGTCAGTTACTAGGGGACATAGGTTTAAGGTGCGAGGGGCAAAGTTAAGAGGGGATGTGAGAGGCAAGTTTTTTACACAGAGGGTGGTGAGTGCCTGGAACTTGCTGCCAGGGGAGGTGGTGGAAGCAGATACGATAGAGACGTTTAAGAGACATCTTGACAAATATATGAATCGGAAGGAAATAGAGGGATATGGGCCCCGGAAGTGCAGAAGGTGTTAGTTTCAGCAGGCATCAACATCGGCGCAGGCTTGGAGGGCCGAATGTACTGTTCTTTGTTCTTTTTGTTCTTTGTGAGCCTTTTTTCCTTTGTACCTTACAGCCAACAAAATCGGAACTCAGTGAATCCATTGATTCTCTAGCCAGCGGAAAAGCCCCTGGGAAGGACGGCATTACCCCTGAAATAATCAAGAGTGCTAAGCCTGCCATACTTTCAGCACTCTATGAACTGCTTTGCCTGTGCTAGGACGAGGGAGCAGTACACAGGACATGCGCGATGCCAATATCATCACCCTCTATAAAAACAAAGGTAACCGCGGTGACTGCAACAATTACCGTGGAATCTCCCTGTTCAGCATAGTGGGGAAAGTCTTCACTCGAGTTTCTTTAAACAGACTCCAGAAGCTGGCCCAGCATGTCTACCCTGAGGCACAGTGTGGCTTTCAAGCAGAGAGATCAACCATTGACATGCTGTTCTCCCTTCGTCAGCTACAGGAGAAATGCCGCGAACAACAGATGCCCCTCTACATTGCTTTCATTGATGTCATCAAAGCCTTTGATCTCATCAGCAGACGTGGTCTCTTCAGACTACTAGCAAAGATCGGATGTCCACCAAAGCTACTAAGTATCATCACCTGATTACATGACAATATGAAAGGCACAATTCAGCATAGTGGCGCCTCATCAGACCCCTTTCCTATCCTCAGTGGCGTGAAACAGGGCTGTGTTCCCGCACCTACACTGTTTGGGATTTTCTTCTCCCTGCTGCTCTCACATGCGTTCAAGTCTTCAGAAGAAGGAATTTTCCTCCACACAAGATCAGGTGGCAGGTTGTTCAAACTTGCACACCTAAGAACGAAGACCAAAGTACAGAAAGTCCTCATCAGGGAACTCCTCTTTGCTGACGATGCTGCATTAACATCTCACACTGAAGAGTGTCTGCAGAGTCTCATCGACAGGTTTGAGGCTGCCTGCAACAAATTTGGCCTAACCATCAGCCTCAAGAAAACGAACATCATGGGACAGGACGTCAGAAATGCTCCATCCATCAATATCAGCGACCACGCTCTGGAAGTGATTCAAGAGTTCACCTACCTAGGCTCAAATATCACCAGTATCCTGTCTCTCGATGCAGAAATCAACAAGTGCATGGGAAAGGCTTCCACTGCTATGTCCAGACTGGCCAAGAGAGTGTGGGAAAATGGCGCACTGACACGGAACACAAAAGTCCGAGTGTATCAAGTCTGTGTCCTCAGTACCTTGCTCTATGGCAGCGAGGCCCGGACAACGTATGTCAGCCAAGAGCGACGTCTCAATTCATTCCATCTTCGCAGCCTCCGGAGAATCCTTGGCATCAGGTGGCAGGACCGCATCTCCAACACAGAAGTCCTCGAGGCGGCCAACATCCCCAACTTCTACACACTACTGAGTCAGCGGCGCTTGAGATGGCTTGGCGATGTGAGCCGCATGGAAGATGGCAGGATCCCCAAGGACACATTTTACAGCGAGCTCGCCACTGGTATCAGACCTACCAGCCGTCCATGTCTCTGCTTTAAAGAAGTCTGCAAACGCGACATGAAGTCCTGTGACATTGATCACAAGTCGTGGGAGTCAGTTGCCGGCGTTTGCCAGAGCTGGCGGGCAGCCAGAAAGGCGGGGCTAAAGTGTGGTGAGTCGAAGAGACTTAGCAGTTGGCAGGAAAAAAGACAGAAGCGCAAGGGGAGAGCCAACTGTGTAACAGCCCCGACAACCAATTTTTTCTGTAGCACCTGTGGAAGAGTCTGTCACTCGAGTATTGGCCTTTATAGCCACTCCAAGGCGCTGCTCCACAAACCACTGACCACCTCCAGGCGCTTACCCATTGTCTCCCGAGACAAGGAGGCCAAAGAAGAAGAAGACCTTACTGTATGGATGTGGATGAGAGTCATAGAGTTTTACAGCTTTTACACTGGATCTGTCAACTCCTGCTAATCAATTGTGGGCTCACTCTGTATCTGTCAGTCTCTGGAATATGAGTATAAATTTTACTCTGTACCTGTCAGTTTCTAGTATGTAGATATGGGTTGTACTCGTACCTGTCAGTTTCTGGTATATAAATGTGTATTTTGTCTGGACCTGTCAGTTTTTGTAAATGTGTATTTTGTTCCGTACCTGTCACTTTCTGCAATGGGTGTGGGTTTTGCTTCATCCCGGTCAGTTTCTGGTATGTCAGCATGGTTTTATACTTTTCTGGGAGGTGAGTTATGTTTTCTTTCTTTTTCTACTGTTATCATTCAATTTCTGGTCTGTGGGTGTGTGTTTCACTCCATATCTCTCAATCTCTGGTCTACGGCTTCTCTATATCTGTCAGTTTCTGATTTTAAGTGCGGTGTTATCTGTACCTGTCAAATTCTATTTTGTGAGAAAGGTCTTATTCTGTATCTTTCAGCTTCTGATGTGTGTTTATGGCTTGTACTCTGTCCTGGTCAGTTTCTGGTATGAGTATGGGTCTAACTCTTTATTTTTCATTTCTGGTTTATGAGTGGGGATTCACTTTTTATCTTTTATTGTCTGGATTTTGAATTTTGACCAGTACCCGTCCACTTCTAATGTGTGGGTGTGATTTTTAATCTGTGCATGTCATTCTCTGATGGGAGTAGGGGTTTTATTCTGGTATGTGTGTGGATTTTACACCATATCTCTTATTGTCCAGGATGTGATTGTGATTTTTAATCATTGTGTCCCAGTTTCTGACATGTTGGTGTGATTTTTACTCCATACATTTCATTCTCTGGTATTGGACTGTAGATTTTATTCCATACCTGTCAGTTTCTAATATGTGAGTGCAAGTTGTAGTCTGTATCTGGTATATAAATCTGCTTAATTGTGTGTGGGTTTTACTCTGTATCTGTCAGAGTCTGAAGTGTGAGAATAGGGTTTTCTTTGTACATGTCAGGTTCTGGTATGTATGAGAGATTTTCACTCTATACCTGTCAATTTCCAGTATTTCAGTATGGATTTCACTCTGCATCTGTCAGTGTGTAAATGTTTTATTCTGTATCTCTCATTTTCTGGGATGCAAATGTCGATTTGACTGCCTGTTTCTGGTATCTGAGTCTGGGTTTCAATCTGTATCTGCCAGGTTCTGGTACGTGTCTGCTATTTTAATCTGTACCTGTCATTTTTCTGGTATCTGAGTATCAGTTTTAATCTGTATCTGTAGGTTTTGGGTATGTGAGCATGGGTTTATTCTGTATCATTCAATCTCTAGCATATGAGTAGCAGCTCTTCTCTGTATCTGTTGGTTTCTGGTATGTGACTGTGTGTTTTAATTTGCATCTTTCAGTTTCTGATTCATGTGTATGTGTTTTTCTGTAGCTATCAACGTCTGCGTGTCATTCTTACCTTTCAATTTTTGTTATAGAGGAATTGATTCCACTCTGGACCTCTCTGTTTTTGGTATATGTCTGTGTGTTTTACATTGTAACTGTCCATCTTTGTTTTGGGAATCTGGTTTATTCTGTATCTGGCAGTCTCTGGTATATGAGTGGTTTATTTTATTCACTGTACATGTCAGTTTCTGTTTTGTGAGTGAGGATTTTAATCTTTATTTAAACTTTTCAAATACTTTTTAATGTGCTTTTCACACTGTATCTGTCAGTTTCCAGTAGATAAGTGTGCGTTTTATTGTGTACAAATCTTGTATCTTCACCTTGGAATGTGTGTCTCAGTTAAACTCCTCTGTATCTGTCAGTCCCTGATGTGGGCATGTTTATTTTAATCTATATCTGTTAGTCTCATTTAAATGATTGTTTCTGTGTGTGTCTGTGTGTTTAGTATTTACTTTCAATGACCAGAACACCAACCACATCGACACCCAACCCCTCACCTATTTCTAACTCTTGCATTTGTCAAAATATCTAAAATTCAATTACATTCACAGAATCCTGCTAATTTTCAGATTTTTAATTGTGAATTACTACCACAATCTCTGTCCATTAAATACCAACTCAGCTTTCAGTTGTTTGATAACTGTCACAGTTCTATATCTGATACTCATTGAGGCAGTTTGTGTTTGTGAGATTCATTAAGTGTCAGTCAGTCGCTTGATCTTGATCTATTCTGTGTCTTTCTGTGTTAATGTGTGTCAGAGTGTGAATATTTTTATATTTGCCAGTCCGTACTGCTATGTGCCATTGTGGGATTAATTTTAATCTGTCAGTCTCTGGTACGACATGTGAATGTGTGAATATGTAATTGTGAGTCTCTCGTACTGTGTGAGAGTTAGATTAATTCTGTACAACATAGTCTCCAGTGCTGTACGTTAGTATGAAATTGAATCTGTGCTTGTCCGCAATGTGCTGTATGAGAGTCTGTCACATTTTTCCAAATGTTCTTCTGTGCTATTGTATGTTAATTAGTCATTCATTTTGTATCTCTGTCAATCTGTGGTGATGTATGTCAATATGAGATTTATTCTCCAACTGTCACTCACTGCTACTGCATGTTTTGTGGGATTTATTTCTGTGTCTGACAGTCTCTGTTACTCTTTGTGAAACTTTTAAATCTTGAAGTTCAGAGTCTTGGGTGCAGTCGTACAAGGAACACAAAGTCATCTTGCAAATACTGCAAACAATTAGGAAGGCAGATGGCATGTTAGCCTTTATTAAAAGGACATTGGAGTCCAAGCATAAGGAAGACTTGCTACAATTGTGGAGGGTTTTGATGAGACCACACATGCAGCTGTGTGTACTCTTCCTGGTTTCCATATTTAAGGAAGGATATACTTGCATTGGAGATGGTGAAATGAATATTCACTCGATTGATTCCGGAGATTAGAGTGTTGTACTATGATGAGAGCTGACTAAATTGGTTGTTTATTCTGTTACGATCAGGTGAGAAGGGGTCCAGGGGTTCCCTCTCAGTCTTTGCCTGGTTTAATCGTAACAGGGTTCAATTTTTAAAACACCGTGCTTTTAGCTCCCCCTTAGTGAATCCTTGTTCATTGCTCCAGTTGTAAGGCAAATAAATCAAACAGATTTCCTTAGATTTAAACAAGAAAGTTAGAAGTTTATTAACCTTAAACTCTAATCTGGTTAACGACTATGAATACGCGAAGTGACCAGGCTAGCATACCCGATAAACACAGGTGCAGATAGAGACAGAATACATAGAAGGAATAAAGGGGGAACAGTTTGAGGCAATATCTGGTATTTACAGTCCTTTAGGTTCAACATGGAGTCTTTGGTTGCCAGTAAGTCTTGCAATTCGTTGGGGCTGATTTCACACTTCAACTTGTTCCGATGTTGGAGTCTTTTCTCTCTTGAGGTTTATGTGTCTTCTGTGGGTCCGGTGGCTTGGGTGAAAGGAGGAGAGCCAGGCGAGAGACTTGTTTGTTTCAACTACAGTTGCACACCGCCTTCTGAATTCAAACTGTCCTGTGGCAAGTTCAAAAAACCTGGACCAGCCAGTTAGTCATGTGACCAGCTGGTTTAACCGGTCCTGGCTCTGTGAATTGCATCATCTTAGCAGGGCCTGGAATGTGCTTCCTTACACCTTCAATGTCTGGTGATCAAAATCCATTTGGGGTTAATTAGAGCAGGGAAACAGTCCTTTATCTCCACATGCAGCATCTCTTAGTATGTAAATAACCTTCCAGCCCAGTGTCTGGTGATCTTCAAGCAAGTTATTTCTTCATTCCAGCAACAGTTTAAAATCAATGTTCATTTGACAAAAGTAATATGCCTCATTCTTGGCAGGTGGGGGCCAGCGAAATGAAATGCAAATTGTTTTTAAAGTGCATTTCATTAAAAGGGACTGGAGAGAAAATTAGGAATGGAACACATACACTCATCTCTCACACTCATTCAGAACCCTAACGATTGTTACAGGCTGTCTTTTCTTGGTAGCAGTGCTGCTTTAAACGGCATTTTCTGACATCCCAATAAACATGTGGATTTTGGGGAAGTTATTTTTTACAGTTTACATATTTCCAAGATTGTCTAAGGTGTCTTTGTCCCAATTGAGGTAAAAGCCTGCTACCCAACCCGAACCTGACGGGACCCGATGACGTGTCGGGTTCGGGTCAGGCCGCTCTTCCGGGTCCGCCTTCGGGCCGGACGCACACTGCAAGAATTGCAGGTAAGTATTAAGAGTTAAAAACGTACCTGAGCTGCGAGTCCAGAATGTCAAGCAGGGAAACTCTAAATCTGCGCAGTGAGCATCTTTATGACGTCATCACGCTTGTGCTGCAGCTTCCTGAAGATTGGGAGTTGGAAGGTAAGTAAAGAGAACATTGCGGGGGTTGGGTCGGGTCGGGCTGGGCTCGGGGGGAAAATGGAGGGAACTCAGGCCGGGTTGGGTCCAATGTGATTCTGTCGGGTTCGGGTTGGGTTTTTTTTGTTATCTGAGCAGGCCTTTATGTTGAGGTCTGCAGAGGGGAGGGTTAGGTTTAAGTAGACCTCGGTGAGAGTTCTGCTCAGGGGTGGGGGCAGTGGGCAGTTCCACTCTGAATTCTCTTTCAGTGCTTTGATGAGTCATGCAAGGGCTCTTCACTCATGGAACGGCTGATTCCCTTTTTTCCTGACTGTGGGGGTGGATTGTTTGCTAATCCCCCCCATTCTCCTCTGGGACAATCCTGCCTGCAGGTATTTGTCCAATTTCTGCTGCAATCCCCTGCGTTACTTCGACTAGGTGAGGCATCACCTGCAATGTTTCTCTGCCTCTTGAGAACTTTATTTGTCTCTGCAGGTGCCTGCAAATGCTGCTAGCAACTCTGGTGGGGTGCTTCTAGTGTCTGCATTTACATAGGAGGATGTGGTGTTTAATTTTTCAAACATTTTGGGGTTTGCTGACTGGACAGTGGGGGTTTCATCCGGGATTCTTTCCAGACTTCCTTTAACCTGCCCTCTTGGTCCCTTTTTCCCCGTTCCTTTCTCACCTTTTGCCAGCCTGATGCCTGGCCTATTCCCTTTTGTTCTCAGCAGGAGTCCCTTACAGTTCACCAGCCTTCTGCTGTCGGGGCCTCCAAACACCGATACAGGACTTAGAGGTGTAGATTTCACTGCAGGCTGGGGTTTCCCCTCAATCTGGCACATGTGGAAACTCCTACAGTACTCCACTACATCTTTGTAGAGTTTTAGCCAGTCAAACCGCTGTGCTATGTGGGCTCTGGGTTTTTGTACACCGACATATACAGCCACTGTAGTCCCGTGGGCCATTCTTAATATTTCTCTCCGGTCCCTCTGTGGCAGCACTAACTGGTGAACCACTGTCCACTCCTTGCTCTCAGGTCTGTGACGAAAACTCCACTTCTTCATCAGTACCTCATTCTTTAAACAGTAGCAATCAGGGACTCCCTCTGCTTCAATTTCAGAATAGGTAGCCTGTGCTAACTCTCTCAATACTGGGTCAGCTCGCTGAGCCTCAGCTGGGGAAGATCTATTTAACTGATTCCCTGGGTCTTCTAACTTTCCAAAGAAAGTCGCGGACAGGCAGACCTCATGGTCATCTGCCTGCAGTGCCAATTCAGTCTCCTCTGGGGGAGCTGGTTTGATCATGGCCTCACTCATTACATTCAGAGAAACTGCAGAGGACCATCTCCCGCCACTGCCCTGTCTCTCTCACCTCCTGCGGTCTCTCTTTCACTACTGGGGAAGCTACCACCTTTGTCCCTGCCCGATCATTACCTAGGAGCAGGTCAACCCCATCCACAGGCAAACTAGGGACAATCCCTATGGTCACCGGTCCTAAAAATAGGTCGCACTCCAAGTGCACCTGGTGCAAAGGTACAGGCATACGCTGCCCTCCAATACCATTTACCACTATTCTGTAGTTTACTGCACTCTCTGGGGCAAAGGTCAGGCCTTTTCCCAGTAAAAGGGATCTAGTGACCCTGTGTCCCTGAGAATTACTATGGGCTTGCTGGCCCCACTCCAGTGGTATGGGGTTACTCTTCCTTCAGACACACAACCCTGATAACCTTCAGGAATCCTATTAAAGTTTCCTGCACTTGCAACGGTAGACTTCCTGGGTCTCACTCTTACTGCAGTTAAAGCCATAACTTGTTCTGCTGTGCTTTCCATCAGGGTCCTTTCTTCACTGAGCGGGTGTGCCCTGATTAACCCGACAGGTTTTCCTTTTAGTTTCCAGCAGTCAGCTCTTAAATGCCCTGCTTTATTACAAATGGAAGCACACAGGTCTCCGGGTCTCACTCCTACTTACAGCACTTTCCTTTTTGGCTGAAGGAGGGTCCCCTGTGTCTCCTGCTTTTCTTCCCCTCCCAGGATTGCTTGGGCTTCTATCACCTTCCCACCCTCTGTCCTTTTCGGATTTGTAGGGGTGATTAGGAAAGGTTTTCCCCTGGGAAACTGATTTATAAATGAGAGCAAACTCATCGGCCAGGACTGCTGCCTGCTGTGCTTTATGAGCCTTTTGTTCCTCCACATGTGTCTTTATGGAGAGCAGGAGAGAGTTTTTAAATTCCTCTAACAAAATTACTTCTCTGAGATTTTCATAGCTGTACTTTAAGAGCCCTCAGCCACTGGTCAAAAGCCACCTGCTTATTTCTCTCAAACTCCAGGTAATTTTGATCAGCTTGTTTTTGAGGGTCTAAATATTTGGCGATAGGCTTCTGGTACTAACTCATATGCCCCGAAGATAGCATTTTTTGTCAGTTCATAATTTCATGAACTCTCATCTGGCAACATGGAATAAACCTCATCAGCTTTTCCCACTAATTTGCTCTGTAACAACAGAGTCCAAGCCTCAGCTGGTCACTTTAACTGCCTTATCAGTTTTTCAAAAGACACAGAAAATGCTTCCATGTCTCCCTCATTGAATTTTGGGATCAGTTGGGAAAGTTTTAACAATCCTGTACCCAGCCCTGAATTGTGTTCCTCCATATTGGCCATGCTTTCACTGTGGTTACTCTGTCGCCCCTGAGTTAACTCAATCCATCTCAGCTCTCTTTCTTTGCATTCTTTCTGGAAGGTTCTTTCTCTTTCCCTCTCCTCTCTCTCTCTTTCCCTGTCTTCTAATTCAAGTTTCCTCTGTTCCAATTGTACCTTTGCTAGCAATACCCTGTCAGAGTCTACTTCTAACCCTGTTTCTGCTTCTTCAGATTCAAGGGAAAAATGATTGGCCACTGGTCTTAGGAGTTCAGACTTCCTCACCTTGTCACGTACAGTGATCCCACACTGCTCAGCCATTTTCCTCAACTCCTCCATAGTCAGTGCTTTTAACTTATTCCAAGTTACTTCCCCCTGGCTTGGGGAGCTACTAGCTTCCATCGCAGACATGTTAGTATTCCAGCACACACAACCACGAGAAAACCTGTATTGAAATCTTTTCTCTTTGTTGATTGGGAAAATATTGGCTTCCCACTTCCAATTTCCCTTTTGTCTATGGGTAAAATCTCAGATGCTCGCCCCCAAATTTCTCTTATGACTAGGTGAGAAGGGGTCGAGGGGTTCCCTCTCAGCCTTTGCCTGGTTTAACTGTAACAGGGGTTAATTTTTAAAACACTGTGTTTTTAGCTCCCCCTTAGTGAATCTTTGTTCACTGCTCCAATTGTAAGGCAAAGAAATCAAATAGGTTTCCTTAGATTTAAACAAGGTAAAAGTTTATTAATCTTAACCTCTAATCAGGTTAACGATTATGAACATGCGATGCGACCAGGCTAGCATGCATATACGATAAACACACGCAGCTAGAGACAGAAAAAGTAGAAGGAATAAATGGGAAATGTTTGAGGCAATATCTGGTAGTTACAGTCCTTTAAGTTCAATGTGGAGTCTTTGGTTGTCGATAGGTCTTGCAATTTGTTGGGGCACAGGTTCTGATGTAGCAGTCTTTTCTCCATTGAGATTTACGTGTCTTCCGTATCCAGTGCCTTCAGTCGTTTCTTGATATCATGTGGAGTGAATCGAATTGGCTGAAGTCTGGCATCCGTGATGCTGGGGACTTCAGGAGGAGGCCGAGATGGATCATCAACTCGGCACTTCTGGCTGAGGATTGTTGCAAATGCTTCAGCCTTATCTTTCACACTGATGTGCTGGGCTCCTGCATCATTGAGGATGGGGATATTTGTGGAGCCACCTCCTCCAATTAGTTGTTTAGTTGTCCACCACCATTCATGGCTGCATGTGGCAGGACTGCAGAGCTTAGATCTGATCCGTTGGTTATGGGATCACTTAGCTCTGTCTATTGTATGCTGCTTACGCAGTTTGGCACGCAGATAGTCCTGTGTTGTAGTTTCACCAGGTTGACACCTCATTTTGAGGTATGCCTGGTGCTGCTCCTGGCATGCCCTCCTGCACTCTTCATTGAATTAGGGTTGGTCTCCTGGCTTGATGGAGTAGAGTGGGGGATATGCCGGACCATGAGGTTACAGATTGTGGTTGAGTACAATTCTGCTGCTGCTGATGGCCCACAGCGCCTCATGGATGCCCAGTTTTGCATTGCTAGATCTGTTCAAAATCAATCCCATTTAGCACGGTGATAGTGCCACACAACACGGTGGACGGTATCCTCAATGTGAAGGCGGGACTTTGTCTCCACAAGGACTGTGCAGTGGTCACTCCTATCAATACAGTCATGAACAGATGCATCTGCAGCAGGCAGATTGGTCAGGACGAAGTCAAGTATGTTTTCCCCTCTTGTTGGTTCCCTCACCACCTGCCACATACCCAGTCTAGCAGATATGTCCTTTTGGACTCGGCCAGCTCGGTCCGTAGTGGTGCTACCGAGCCACTGTTGGTGATGGACATTGAGGTCACCACCCAGAGTACATTCTGTGCCCTCGCCACCCTCAGTGCTTCCTCCAAGTGCTGTTCAACATGGAGGAGTACTGACTCATCAGCTGAGGGAGGGCAGTAGGTGGTAATCAGCAGGAGGTTTCCTTGTCCATGTTTGATCTGATGCCATGAGACTTCATGGGGTCCAGAGTCAATGTTGAGGACTCCCAGAGCAACTCCCTCCCTACTGTATACCACTATGCCGCCACCTCTGGTGGGTCTGTCCTGCCGGTGGGACAGGACATACACGGGGATGGTGATGGCAGTGTCTGGGACACTGTCTGTCAGGTATGATTCCGTGAGTATGACTATGTCATGCTGTTGCTTGACTAGTCAGTGGGACAGCTCTTCCAACTTTGGTACAAGCCCCCAGATGTTAGTAAGGAGGACTTTGCAGGGTCGACAGGGCTGGGTTTGCCATTGTCGCTTCCGGTGCCTGGGTCGATGCCGGGTGGTCCGTCCAGTTTCATTACTTTTTATTGACTTCGTAGCGGTTAGGTACAACTGAGTGGCTTGCTGGGCCATTTCAGAGGGCATGTAAGAGTTAACCACATTGCTGTGGGTCTGTGCTAAATTATTCGGATTCATTCTGTACCTTTCCATCTGCTGCTCTACCTCATATTTAATTTGTAGCTTAGGCTGCACTCTTGTGGGATTGATCCGGTGCCTTTCAATCTGATAGTGGGTGTGATTTTGAACTGAGATTGATGGATCTACCTTTGAGCAGTACTGAGTTGGGGTGAATTGGAAACAACTTCTGCCTCTCCTGCTTTGTTTGATTGTCTGATGGATTGAAAATGTGTCTCTGGAACTTGGGATCAGTGTGAGTCTGACTGCTTCTGCTCTCTGTGACTGTGGAACTCATGGCCTGTCTGTGTCTCTGAGCTCTGGGAGTGATAATGTACCTACTCTGTGTTAGAAGGAGTGGACTGTACATATCCTTGTGCTGGGGAATCATCACAATCCTTCTGGTTCCTTCAAGTATTTGCCGAGAGAAAGAAAGAAAAATATATCTTGTAACTCAAGATCAATTGAGGTGGAAACTAGAAAAGACATGAATGTAATATTTCAATTAATAATCATTATGACCAACCACAAAGGATGATCAGTAATACAAAGAATGTCAGTGTCTGATTCCACTGCAGCACTCAGCTTCTGCTGATCAGGTTTTCTTTGGTAGTTTTATAACAATTTAGTGACATCCAGGAACAACCCAACATCTGCACTGCTCCATGAATGGGAATACCTGCTGGAGCAGGGATATTTGCACAAGTCAGATTTTTAATTCCACCTGGCATTATAATGCAAGAACTAGGAGCAGGATTAGGCCATCTGCCAGTCGAGTCTGTTCCACCATTCAATCAGATCATGGCAGATCTGATCATAGTCTCAACTCCACTATCCTGCCTGTCCCAATAACACTTCACTCCCTTGTAAATCAAAAGTCAGTCTAACTCAGCCTTGAATATATTCAATGACCAGCTTCCACCATCCTCTTGGGTAGAGAATTCCAAAGAACAACATCCCTTTGAGAGAAGAAATTCCTCCTCAATTCCATCGAAAATGGGAGATCCCTTATGTTGAAACTGTTCCCCCGAGTTCTTGTTTCCCCTCATGAGGGGAAACATCATCTCAACATCATCAAGCCCCTCAGTATCCTATATGTTTCAAAAGATCACCTCTCATTCTTCTGAACTCCAATGAGTGTAGCACAACCAGGTCAACCTTTCCTCACAAGAGAACCATTCATCCCAGGAATCAACCTGGTGACACTTGCCTGAACTACCTCCAATGCAAATATATTCCTCCTTAAATAAGGAGACCAAAACTGTAGGCAACACTCAAGGTGTGGTCTCACCAACACCCTGTTCAGTTGCAGCAAGACTTTCCTACATTTATACCACATCCCCCTTGCAATAACGGCCAACATTCCATTAGCCTTCCTAATTACTTGCTGTACTTTCATGCTAACTTTTTGGGATGCATACACAAGGACACCCAGAACCCTCTGTACCACAGCATTCTGCAGTCGCTCTCCATTTAAATAATATTCTGCTTTTCTATACAGTCTACCAAAGTGGATAACCTCACATTTTCCCCACACTATACTTAATTTGCCAAATTTTTGCCCACACATTTAACCTGTCTTTATCCCTTTGCAGACTCTTTGTGTCCTCCTCACAACTTGCTTTCCCACCTATCTTTGTATCAGTAAATTTAGTTACAATACATTCTGAAGGGGGAGGTGAAAGGGAAAAGGACATGTAACAGTGAACAAAGGAGAAGGCCTGATGAACCACGAGTAGTCATGTCTGACATAAACCAGACAAGGGTGAAAGTTTCATGCGTTCGTGCCTTGCTAATGATTGGATAGTATAATGTATACCTGCTTAGAATGTAATTGGGTAACCTAGCTATGTACAAGTAGACACAACTGGATTGAGATAAGAGACAAGACTGTGTAACAGAATGATTGGTAAATGTAAATGAGCTGCTATCTGTAAAATGGTATAAAAATGATGTTTTTGGAACTATTTGGGGAGTTCGTACACCATCTCGAATGGGTACGGTCTCCCTTGCAGATGCTTGCAATAAACCGGTGAACAAAGAGCTTGAGTCTCGTGTGGTCTATTATGGACAGAGGGTGACTGAACTCCTTTTCACACTCGGTCCCTTCATCAAAATCATTAATATAGATTGTAAGTAGTTGAGGCCCCAGCACTGATCCCTGTGGCACCCCACTAGTTACAGTTTGCCAACCTGAAAATTACCCATTTATCCCAGTTCTGTTTCTTGTTCAATAGTCAATCCTCTGTCCATGCTGATATATTACCCCTCAATACCATGAGCTCTTACCTTGTGTTGTAATCTTATACAGGGCACTTTAGCAAATACCTTTTAAAAGTCCAAATACACTACATCTACTGGTTCCCCTGCATCTACCCTGCTTGTTACATCCTCAAAGAACTCTACTAATTTTGTCAAACATGATTTCCCTTTCATAAATCCATGTTGACTCTGCATGATTGTATTATAAATGTTCTTTTGCTCTTTACTTCATCATGGATTCCAGCATTTTCCCAATGACACCCATTAGGCTAGCAGGCCTGTCATTGCCTGCTTTCTCTCTTCCTCCTTTCCTGAATAGGGACGTTACATTTGTGGTTTTAATATCCACTGGGACTGTTCCAGAATCTAGGGAATTTAAGAAGATTACAACCAATGCATCCACTATCTCTGTAGCCACTTCTTTTAAACTGATGCAAGCCATCAGGTCCAGGGGACCCGTCAGCCATTAGTCCCATTAGTTTTCTTCGTACATTTTCTCTAGTGATAGTGATTGTTTCAAATTCCTCCCTCCTTTTCTGCCTTGATTTTCTACTATTCTTGGGATGCTTTTAGTGTCTTCAGTGAAGACATGCAAAATTCTTGTTCAAAGTCTCTGCCATTTACTTGTTTCTCATTCCACCAACCATTCAACCGAAACCGACAGCCGCTGTTCAAACCCTTAACACTTCTCACCTGGTGCCAGCCATAGGTGTCGTTTGCATAACTGTCCCCATCCCTACTGTCCGGCTCTGTTCCCTCTATTCACTGCTCAATAACAACAAACAGTGTGAAACTGGAGCTAAACCAGGAACATGCATTACAGGTTTGAGGATAGAAAACAACAATTATTTTCAACAGCAGCTTCTTCCCGTTCTGTCTCCCTTACCTTGTCCACAAATCGCCTGAGAAAGGCTTCTCCTTCCGCGCTCACTCCATGTTCCGGGACCAGTTCCTGCTCCACTCCGCCTCTTACAAACAGCCCCCGAACTTGCTCCAGAGTCAATGTTGATCTCTGAGCCCCTCTGCGGACAGGCTCCCAAAACAACGTGCTGCTGGAAGGAGACTGCTGTTTACTCGCTTACACCGGGACTCCCATCTGTTTCAAACAAACTTCTTCCGCTCACAGAGTAAATGACGCGAAAGGACACTGCGAGGGGAGGGGAGAGCGCATGCGCTCTTCTGCTCCTGAACAGTGGGGCGGGTGGGATTGCATCGCGCATGCGCTTCTTTCCCCACTCATTCAGAAAATAAAAATGAATTGGAACTTTCCCCAGTTCAGTTTTCTCCGAGTTTGAGCAAAGGAACTGGGGCTGTGGGGAAAGGTCAGAGAACGTTTCAAGCTGGGGGATTCCCCCTTTCTGAAGCTCAGTTTGAGATCATTCCCTGCAGTGTGTTTGCTCTTCATTCACCCGTCTTCTCAAAGCAATCCTCCGAGGGAGTCGCTGTGTTTGCTGCGATCGCGCAGGAGTTAATATCTGACAGTAACAGTCCCAGATTAATGTCATCACATTGAAACTGTCCCTCACTGACAGTCATATCGAACGGTGTGAGCTGAAAGATTACAGAGATCAACAGAGCCAAGAGCGTTAAATTTGGAACATTGTTCACCTCACGAACTGTTTCACAGAGTCGAGGAATAATAATGTGTCTGTTTTTGACACAGTATCAGTTAGAGATGAGACTGCACCGTCTGTCTCCCAGGGGATCTTTCAAAATAAAATGAGGCTTCCAGGTCAGCCTGTAACTGCTGATGGGGATCTCTCTCTGTCTCACCTCTCATCACCCCCCGCCCGTTTCCACCCCGCCCCCGTCTCGCTCAATTTTTCACTATCACCTCTGTCTCTCGTGCTCTATATAAACGTGGGACCCAGTTATTGGGTGTGACATGGACATACTGATAGAAAATGCACTATTGATACTGTCTCTCTTCCTCTCTAAATGCTGCACATATGTTTGGGATACATTATTGTTATCAAAGTTATTGAGTGTGATACGTGTGCACTTTATTGTGTTACTGATACTGTCTCTGATGATACATATGAATGTGTAATACAGTGTGATATGGGCACACTGTTAGGAATGGTCGGACTTATTCTCTGCGGTGCTGTATATGAAGGGGGATAATGTTAGTGAACATGATAGAATCATAGAAGGTTTAAGGCAGAGAAAGAGGCCACTTGGCCCATCATGATCTGTGGCAGCAGAAAAAGGGCTAACATAAAGGAATGGCAGGGGTGCTTCAACCTCGAGAATGCACCTCTTGTGCTATGTGGGAGCTCCAGGATGCTTCCCGTATCCTGGAGAACCATTTGTGCCAGGAAGTATTGTGAATTGCAGCTGCTTAAACTCTGGGTTTGGAACTTAAGCGGCAGCTGGTGAAACTGCGGTGCATTCGTGAGAAGTGAGTTATATGGATAGTATGTTTATAGATGTGGTCACCCCACAGATTAAGAGTATGCAGGGAGAGAGGGAATGGGTGACCACTAGGCAGTCAAAGAGAATCAGGCAGGTATGCAGGACACCCTGAGTGCATCACACTCTCCGACAGGTTCTGAACACAGAGGACAGTGATGCTTCAGTTGGGGAGTGCAGCCAGAGCCAAATCCATGTCACCACGGGTGGCTCAGCTGCAAAGGGGAGTACAGGGAAGACTGGAAAAGCCATAGTGATAGATGATTCAATAGTCAAGGGAACAATCAGGCATTTCAGTGGCTGTAGACGTGAATCCCAGAATACTGTGGTGCCTCCCTGCCTCCAGGGTCAAGGATGTCATTAAGCAGTTACAGAGCATCCTAAAGGGGGAGGGTGAACAGCCAGCAGCTGTGGTCCACATCGGAACCAATGACAAAGTTGAAAGAAGGATGTTGTCCTCCAGTCAGAATTTAGGGAGCTCGGTAAGAAATTAGCATCAAAAGCAGTATTCTCCGGATTACTCCCACTGCCAGGCAAAAATGAGTACAAGAATAGAAGGATAAGACAGATAAATGCCTGGCTGGAAAGATGGTGCAGGAGGGAGGGCTTTAGATTCTTGGGACAGCTCGGATGGGTTACACCTGAACAGAGCCGGGATGGAGTTCCTTGTGGGACATTTGCTAGTACTGTTGGGGAGGGTTTAAACTCATTTGGCAGGGGGGTGGGGACTGGAAGGTAGACTCAGATGGGACAAAATTAAAAATGAAAATGGAAGGCAGAAAATTAATGGATGAGTCTGGAAGACAGAGGAAACAAAGGTTAGAAATTTTTTTTCAAGTTTGGCAGTGCTCAAGAGTATCAATTTCAACGCAAGGAGTATAGAAAACGAAGCAGATGAGCTGAGGGCACAGATAGACACGTAGCAGTATGATATCATAGCTATTACAGAAACATGGCTTAAGGAGGGACAGGAATGGCAGCTCAACATTACTGGTTACAGGGTTTTCAGACACGATAGGGAGGAGGATAACCAAGGAGGGAGAGTGGCAATTTTGGTCAAAGAAACTAATCCAGCTGTGAGGAGGAATGATATGTTGGAAAGTTTATCAAATGAGGCCGTATAGATTGAGCTAAGGAAAAAAAAAGGGGCAATCACACTGCTGGGAGTGTACTAAAGACCCCCAAACAGTCAGAGGGAAATAGAAGAGCAGATATGTAGGCAAATCTCTAAGAAGTGCAAGAACAATAGGGCAGTAACAGGAGGGGATTTTAACCACCCCAACATGAACTGGGATACTTTTAGTGTGAAAGGAATTGAGGGAGCAGAATTCTTGTGATGCATTCAGGAGAACTTTTTTGCAACAAGAGAGGGTGAAGTTTTAGATGTAGTTTTAGGAAATGAAGATGGGCAGGTGGAAGGAGTGGCAGTGGGAGAGCATTTTGGTGGTAGTGATCATAATTCAGTCAGAGTTAACATAATTATTAAAGGACAAGGATAGAACAGGAGTTAAAGTTCTCAGTTGGGGCAAGGACAACTTTACTAAGCTGAAGAGTGATTTAGCAAAAGTGGACTGGAAACAGGTACTTGAAGGTAAATCAGTGTCAGAGCAGTGGGAAGAATTCAAAGGGAAGATTCAAGGGGTTCGGAGTCAACATGTTCCCACAAAGAAAAAGGGTGGGAAGGCCAAATCTAGAGCCCCATGGATGTCAAGGAGCTTATGGGTATGATAAGGCAGTAAAGGAAAAATTATGCCCGACATAGAGAACTCAATACTACAGAAAGCCTAGAGGGGTATAGAATGAGGAGTGGAGCGGGGTGGGGGGTGGGGGGGGGGGGGGATGCGGAATCAACATCGAAATTAGGGAAACTAAGAGCGGGCATGGAAGAATATTGGTAATCAAAATCAAGGTGAACACAAAAATGTTTTATCAATGCATTAAGAGTAAAAGGATAACTAAGGAAAGAGTTGGGCACAGAAAAGACCAAAAAGGCAACCTATGTGTAGAGGCAGAAGATGCTGGCATTGTTCTTAATGAATAATTTGCATCTGTCTTCACAAAAGAGGGGGACGATGCAGATACTGTAGATAACGAAGAGGGGTGTGAAGTATTAGACGTGATCAACAGAGGGAGAGAGGACATATTAATGGAATTAGCTTATTTGAAAATTGATAAATCACCAGGGCCGGATGAAATGAACCCCAGGCTCTTCAAAAGCAAGAGAGGAAATAGCGGAAGGTCTGACCATCGTTTTTCAGACCTCACTGGATACAGGTGTGATGCTGGAGGATTGGAGGACTGCTAACATTGTACCTCTGTTTAAAAAGGGAGTGAGGGATAGACCGAATAATTACAGGACAGTCAGTCTGACCTCAGTAGTGGGAAAATTATTGGAATCTATTCAGAGAGACAGGATAAAATGTCACTTAGAAAGGCACAGATTAATCAAGGATAGTCCAGCATGGATTTGTTAAGGGAAGATCTTGTCTGACCAACTTGATCAAAATTTTGAAGAATTAAAAAGGAAGATAGTTGAGGGCAGTGCAGCTGATGTAGTCTACATGGATGTAAATGTAGGAAGCATGATCAAGAAGTTTGCAGATGACACAAAGATTGGCCATGTGGTAAATAGCAAGGAGGATAACTGTAGGCTGCAGGAAGATCTTCATGGTTTGGCCAGATGGGCAGAAAAATGGCAAATGGAATTCAATCCAGAGAAGTGTGAGCTGATGCATTTGGGGAGGTCAAACAAGGCAAAGGAATACACAATTAATAGGAAAATGCTGAAAGGTGTAGAGAAAGTGAGGGACCTTGGGGTAAATGTCCACAGATCCCTGAAGGTAGCAGGACAGGTCGATAAGGTGGTAAGAAGGCATATGGAATCCTTTCCTTTATTAGCCGAGGGATAGATATAAGAGCAGAGAGGTTATGCTGGAACCGTATAAATCATTAGTCAGGCCACAACTTGAGTAATGTGTGCAGTTCTGAGCACCTCATTACAGAAAGGATGTAATTGCCCTCGAGAGAGTACAGAGGAGATTTACGAGGATGTTGCTGGGACTGGAACAACGCAGCTGTGAGGAAAGATTGGATAGGCTGGGGCGGTTCCCCTTGGCACAGAGAAGGCTGAGGGGAGATCTGACTGAAATGAACAAAATTTTGTGGATTCTGGATAGAGTTGAAGTGAAGGGCCTGTTTACCTTAGCAAAGAAATCAGTGACTCGGGGAATAGATTTTCAGTGATTGGCAGAAAGATTACAGGGGAGATGAGGAAAAAAAAATTTCAGCCAGAGGGTGGTGGGTGTCTGGAACTCACTGCCTGAAAGGGTAGTTGAGGCAGAAACCCTCAACTCATTCAAAAGGAGTCTGGATATACACTTCAAATGCCGTAATCTGCAGGGGTACCGACCAAATGCTGAAATGTGGGATTAGAATGGGTGGAAAGTTTTTCATCTGGCACAGACATGATGGGCCAAATGGCCTCTTGCTGTGCCATAAACTTGCTTTGATTCAATAATTATCCAGCTGCTGCAGTGGAATTTGAACTCATGTCTCTGGACCATTAGTGGAGACTTTTGGATTACTCGTCCTTTAATGTAACCACAAAATCACCATACCTCTGTATGAGAGTTTTTACTGGTTTGTCATGTGGAGTTCAGTCTGCACAAATGGAATTGATAATCTATTTCACTCTGATCATGTATGAGATGTTTTTGGCTGGTAAATAATGTGGATCACAGTCAACTGTATTTTTCAATTCTGCAGTCTGGGTGAGTTCTACCCAGGCATCTAATTTACATCACAGTTTACACTTCGTATCAGCATTGCTCAGTCTGATACTGTATGTGATTTTTGGACTGGCAATGTTTCGATAAATTTACAGTAATGGAATTGATACTGTATTTCAGTTTGATATTGTATCAGTTTTTAGAATGGTATGTAATGTTTAGATCAATCTGCACTAATAGAATTGATACTGTGTGTTTTTAGAATGGTATACAATGTTTAGATCAATCTGCATGAATAGTATTGATACTGTATTTCAGTTTGGTATTGTATGAGTTTTTAGAATGGTAGATAATGTTTAGACCAATCTACACTAATGGAATTGATTCCGTATCTTTCCATTTCACAGTGTGGGTGAGTTCTGAACTGGTATCTAATTTGTGTCTCAGCTTACAATATCTTTCAGCACCTTTGAAACTTTCACTGTAATGAATGTTGGACTTGTTTGCGACTTGTATCTCAGGGTACGCCATGGGGATGTTTCAACATCCTTTATAATCAATGGGTGTGAGCTTTGGGTATGGTATTTAATTTAAATCTCAGGGTACATCATTAGGTTAGATTCTGTGCCAATCAATCAGTCTTCTTCTTCTTTGGCCTCGTTGTCTCGAGAGACAATGGGTAATTGCCCAGAGGCAGTCAGTGGTTTGTGAAGCAGCTCCTGGAGTGGCTAGAAAGGCCAATTCTCGAGTGACAAACTCTTCCACAGGCACTGCAGATAAAATTGGTTGTCGGGGCTGTTACACAGTTGGCTCTCTCCTTGTGCTTCTGTCTTTTTTCCTGCCATCTGCTAAATCTCTTCGACTCGCCACTCTTTAGCCCCGCTTTTATGGCTGCCCGCCAGCTCTGGCAATCTCTGGCAACTGACTCCCATGACTTGTGGTCAATGTCACAGGACTGCATGTCGCGTTTGCACATGTCCTTAAAGCGGAGACATGGATGGCCGGTGTGTCTGATACCAGTGACGAGTTCCCTGCACAATGCGAGATGGGGATCCTGTCATCTTCCATGTGGCTCACATGGCCAAGCCATCTCAAGCGCCGCTGGCTCAGTAGGGTGTATATGCTGGGAATGCTGACCGTCACGAGGACTTCTGCATTGGAGATACAGTCCTGCCACCTGATGCCAAGGATTCTACGGTGGCAGCAAATATGGAATGAGTTGAGATGTCAGTCTTGGCTGACAGACGTTGTCTAGCCTTGCTGCTGCAGAGCAAGGTACTGAGGACACAGGCTTGATAAACTTGGACTTTTGTGTTCTGTGTCAGTGCATCATTTTCCCACACCCTCTTGGCCAGTCTGGATATAGCAGCAGATGCCTTTCCCATGCGCTTGCTGATTTCTGCATCGAGAGATAGGTTACTAGTGATAGTTGAGCCTAGGTAGGTGAACTCTTGAACCACTTCCAGAGTGTGGTCGCCGATATTGATGGTATCAATAACAAACAGTAACGTGTACCAATTCTATCTGATATTTAATTGCTAGCTAAGTCTGCATTATATTTAGATTGACACATTGCATTTCAATCTGCTAGTGGGTGTGATTTTGACCTGGGATTGATGTATCTGACTGTCAGTGGGACTGAATTGGGTGAAATGGAAACAACTTCTTTCTCTCCTGCTTTGTTTGATTGTTGGATTGAAAATGTGTCTCTGGAACTTGGGATCCATGTGGGCCTGACTACTTCTGCAGTCTGAGACTAGGGAATTGATGAACCATCTGTACCTCTGTACTCTGAGTGATAATGTACCTACTGTGTGTGAGAGGAGCTGGCTGCACTGTTCCTTGTGCCTCGAGTGCAGCAACCATCACATTCATCATGATTCCGTCAAGTATTTGCCTGTATGAAGAAAAAATATATCTTATAACTCAAGAACAGGTGAGGTGCAAAATATCAAAGATGTGAATTTACTTTCTGAATTAATAATTATTAAGAACACACACAATTGAAAACCCATGTCAGTATCTGCCTCCACTGAAGTACTGAAGCTCCCAGCTCCTGCATCACAAGTGTTCTGGGCAGATCCATCCAGACAAAACACTGCACTGGGATCGTCCCAACTGCTCTATGCTCTACACAATATTTCCAGCCATCCTGCATCATTTGCATAAATAAAGAAAAATAAAGCCTGATATGTATATTGCTCAATTCATTTCTCCCCATACACTTGCTCACTTGTTCCACCTCCCCTTACGTGCATCAATACTATTCACCTCAATCTCTCCATGTGATAGAAAATTCCAGATTCTGTCCATTCACTGCGTAAATACAATTTTCATGAATTCCTCATTGGCTTTAGGAATGATGATTTTATATTTTTGGCTCTTGTTTCAGACACCACCACAAGTGGAAACATGTCTCCGTGTATTCCATAAAAGCCCTTCACTATTTCCTCACTTTTTTCATTTGTTATGTGACGTGAATGTTACTTGACACTTATCAGCCTAAGCCTGGATGTTGTCCAGGTCTTGCTGCATCTGGGTTCGGGCTGCTTCAGTATCTGAGGAGTCATGAATGGTGCTGAACATTGCACAATCATCAGTGAACATCCCCACTTTCAGCCTTGTGATGGAGGGAAGGTCATTGATGAAGCAGCTGAAGATGGTTGGGCCCAGAACATGAGCCTTAGGAATTCCAGCTGTAATGTCCTGAAACTGAGATGATTGACCTGAACAACCACAGCCATCTTCCTTTGTGCTAGGTATGACTCCAACCAGCAGAGAGTTTTGCCCAATTCCCATTTACTCCAGTTTTGCTTGGGCTCCTTGATGCCATACATGGTCAATAGCTGCCTTGATATCAAGGGCAGTCACTCTCACCTCACAAGGCAATGTTTCTTTAACTCTAAAATAAAAGCAAAATTCTGCAGATGCTGCAAATCTGAAATTAAAAAAAACAAAATTGCTGGAAATACTTAGCAGTTCAGGCAGCGTATGTGGAGAGAGAAACAGAATTAACATTTCAGGTCTGTGTCCTTTCATCTTACAATATGTTTTATGTCCTGGTATGTAATGGTCAAGTTCATTCAGTTTGCAGTAATGGAATTAATACTGTGTCTTCCGCTCTGACCATTTGTGAGATTTGTGGAGTGATGTGTAACATGGAGCTCAGTCTGCAGTCTGGGTACATTATTGGGATAAATTCTGTACTTTACAATCAGGTTCTGTTTGTCTGCTGTATCTGACATTGAATTTGTAGTTCAGGCTGCACTCTTGTGAGAGTGACACAGTGCCTTGCAATCTGATAGTGGGTGTGATTTTGGACTGGGATTGATGTATCTCCTGGTCAGTTGGGGTGAAATGGAGACAACTTCAGTCTTTCCTGCTCTGAGTGACTGTTGGATTGAATAAATGTTTCTGGAACTTGGGATCAGTGCCGGTCTGACTACTTCTGCTGGCGGTAATTGTGGAATTGATGTCTCTGCTCTCTGTGAGTGATACTGTACTTACTGTGTGTGAGGAGCTGGCTGCACTTCCTCTTGTGTCGAGGAATCACTGCATTTATTCTGCTTCCTTCAAGTATTTGCCTATGGAAAGAAAAAAGTATTTATTATAATTCAGGAAGAGATGTGGTAGAAGATACAAAAGTGACCAAAACAATTTTTCAATTAATAATCATTGTGAACAATCACAAAGGAAACCCAGCAATGCAAACAGAGTCAGTGTCTGATTCCACTGCAGTCCTGCAGCCCCCAGCTACTGCATACCAGGGGCTTTGGCCATTTTACAACAATTAAATGACATCCAGAAACAATCCACTGGGACATGAATGGGACTGACCGACGGAACAGGAACTTTTACACAGGTCAGATTTCCAGTTCCCGCTCCCATGGTCTAACCGTTCAAGCGAAACCAAACAGCCGCTGTTTAAAATGTGCCCTTCACACTTCTCACCTGGTGCCGATAATAGATTCTCTTTGTGTAACTCCCCACATCCTGACTGTCCGCATCTGTTTCCACACTTCACTGTCCAATAACAAGAAACTGTGGGATGAGGCTGGATCGCTCTCTTTGCGCTGGCACGGACATGATGGGCCGAATGGCCTCATTCTGCGCCGGAAATTTTCCATGTTTCTGTTTGCTGAATTGTTGCAGAAATCTGCGCCTGCGCTCCCCTCCCCCAGCACTGCCTGTGAGCGGAAGAAGATGGTTGAAAACAGCCGCGAATGGAGAGATCCCAGTCCCGGGGGAAGGGAGCAAACAGCAGCCTCCTTCCAGCAGCACATCGCTTTGGGAGCGTGTCCGCAGATAGACTCAGAGATCAGCATCGAGTCCGGGGCAAGTTCAGGCGGAGGCGGGGGCTGTTTATAAGAGGTGGAATGGAGCAGTAACTGGTCCCGGAACATGGAGTGAGTGGGGGAAGGGAGAGGCCATTTTCGGGCTGTGTGTGGACAGGGAAAGGAGACGGAATGGGAAGAACCTGTTACTGCAGTGCAGTCAAACAATGATAATATTTGTATGGCTGGGCTTCCTTTGTGGGCGTTCATTATTATTTGAGAGATTAAATTCTTTAAAATCCTGTATGTTCTACCTTCCCTGTATTTCAGTTATAAACATACTTTTGTTCAAACAGGCAAATAAGTGAATGAACCGGAATAAATGTGATGTTTCCTCCACCCAAGTTACAAGGAAGAGTGTCACCAGCTCCTTCTCATACAGTCCGTACATTATCACTCACAGAGCGCAGACGCACAGACAGGTCATCAGTTCCACAGTCTCAGACAGCAGAAATAGATCCAGAGACACATTTTCAATCCCTCAATCAAACAGAGCAGGAGAGACAGACGTTGTTTCCATGTCAACCCAACTCATAAATCCCAGTCCAAATTCTCACCGACTATCAAATTATCACTGTGCCAATCCCACGATCGTGCAACCTCAGCTACAAATTATGGTTCCCGTTTCAAAGTTACAGAATTAACCTCAATAATGGAGGCATTATGTGTGTTTATGGGCGGCACAGTGGTTATCACCGCAGCCTCACAGTTCCAGCGACCCCCGGGTTCAGTTCTGGGTACTGCCTGTGTGGAGTTTGCGAGTTCTCCCTGTATCTGCGTGGGTTTCCGCCGGCTGCTCCGGTTTCCTCCCACCTCCAAAGACTTGCAGGTTGATAGATTAATTGGCCATTGTAAATTGCCCCCAGTGTAGGTAGGTGGTAGGAGAATGGTGGGGATGTGGTAGAGAATATGGGATTAATGTAGGATTAGGATAAATGGGTGGTTGTTGGTTGGCACAGACTCAGTGGGCCGAAGGGCCTGTTTCAATGCTGTATCTCTAAATAATATAAAAATATACTCTGAGATTCAAGTTAAATACCAGCCCAACACGTTCTGAGTTTATGAGTAATAATTGCCATAATGTGTCCAGACATATACATTAAAACTCATCTGGATTATGAAAATAAAAGTTACAATATAAATTTGATTTGTGTAGTCTGAGCTATAAATAACATACCAGTCCTAAAACCTCATACTGTGTCAGTTGGAAGATACTGTACAATTCCAGACTGAGTTCATTTTACATGCAAGTCCAAGATTCTCCCTCAGACTGAATGGCACTGATCAAATTGATTCGTACAGCCTGAGTTACACTTGCACACCAATCCTGTATCAGATTGAAGGATACATTATTTTTCACTATTGTGTTTACAGTGACAGATATTTAATATCAGGTAAAACCTCAAACATACTGTCTGCTTAAAACCTATCACATCTGTGGCCTGTTGCATTGCTGACATTTTATGTAGAATGAATCCAGACTTGCAAACAGTCCCAGGGACGGAAGATTATATCATGAATCCCACACTCACACAGAGTACCAGATACTGACAGATACAGAGTGATTCTGATACACATGCTCAGTGCCAGATGCTGAAAGGTATAGGTTGATTGCTGCACTCCCTCACAGTATCGCAGCCTGAGTCATCTAAAGCAATCTAACACACAAATAGTAGCACTGCGACATTGAGAAAGAGTCCAAAACTCACATAGAGTACCAGGCACTGACAGATACAAACTGAAAACTACACGCACATGGATATAGGATTGGCTAACTCACAGAAAACAGAGTGGGGATAAATGGGGCATTTTCAGATTGGCAAACTGTAACTAATGGAGTGCCACAGGTACAGTGCTGGGGCCTCAACTATTTATGATCTATATTAATAACTTGCATGAAGGGACTGAGTGTACTGTTGCCAAATTTATGGATGGTACAAAGATAGGTAGGAAAGCAAGTTGTGAGGAGGACACAATGTGTCTGCAAAGAGATATAGATAGGTTAAGTCAGTGGGCAAACGTTTGGCAGATGGAGTATAATATGGGAAAATGTGAGATTGTCTACTTAGGCAGGTAGAATAGAAAAACAGAATATTATTTGCACAGTGACAGACTGCAGAATGCTGCTGTACCAAGGAATCTGGGTGTCCAGGTACATGAATTACAAAAAAGTTAGCATGAAGGTATAGCAAGTAATTAGGAAGGCAAATGGAATGTTGGTATTTTTAGCAAGGGGAATGGAGTATCAAAGTAAAGAAGTTTTGCTATAACTTTACAGGACATTAGTGACATCCCAACTCCACACAGTTTTGGTCTCCTTACTTAAGGAGGGATATACTTGCATTGGAATCAGTTCAGAGAAGGTTCACTAGGCTGATTCCTGGGATGTTGGATTGTCATATGAGAAAAAGTTGAGCAAGTTGGGCCTATATTCACTGGAGTTTAGAACATTGAGAGTTGATCTTCTGGAAACCTACAAGATTCTCAGTTGCTGGCCGGGGAGATGCTGAAAAGATATTTCTACTTGTGGGGAAAAGTAGAATTAGGGACCACAGTTTCAAGATAAGTGGTCTCCCATTCAAGAAGGAGATGAGGAGGATTTTCTTCTCTCAGAGGGTTGTTCATCTTTGGAATTCTGTTCCCCAGAGGACTGTGGAGGCTGGGTCATTGAATATATTCAAGGCTGTGACAGACAGATTTTTGATCTACAAGGGAGTCAATGGTTCTGGGCGCAGGCAGGAAAGTGGAATTTAGGCCACAATCAGAACAGCTATGATCTTATTGAATGGCGGAGCAGGCTCGATGGGCCAAATGGTCTTCCCCTGCTCCTATTTTGTATCTTCTTATCTTCTTGCACACACACATTCAACCAGTGTGTGGTGGACCGAGAATGAATCCCACTTTCATCCACAATTGCAGTGACTGAAAGGTATAGAATTAATCCCACAGATGCACGCAGTACCACTGACAGGTGCAGAATGAATCCCATGCTCACACACAGCAACAGGGATTGAAAAATACATGTGATTCCCACCCTCACAGGACAATATCAGACTGAGTTACAGAATGATTTCCACATTCACATAGTGCACCACTGACGGCTAATTAATTCATCCCACAATCACACACATTACAGAGGCTGACAGATACAGAATCTATCTCACACTTTCACAAATTGAGTGACAGGTACAGAATGAATCCCAAATTCATAAACTGTCCGAGAGAATGACAGATACAGTACCAATGACAATTCAGAATTAATCCCAAATTTACACATGAAATTCGAGATGGACCGATACAAAATTAATTCCACATTCACACTCCGCGAGAGACTGATAGTTACAAAGTGGATCCAGAACTTGCAGACAGTGCCTGAGACTGACAATTACAGAATGAATTAAACACTCTCATACAGTACCAGAGATGACTGAAATGGAATTGATAACACACACATATGTGATACCAGCGATGGAGCATACAGAATGAATCACATTCTGGAACAGAGATAGAGTTATACAGTATGAATCTCACACTCATGTACAGTACAACAGATTAACAGGTAAAATATCAACCTCAAACACACATACATTACCAAGGGTCAGTTCAGAATGACTAACAAACTCAATTAATGTGTTAGAGGCTGAAAGATACAGATGAATACAAAGCTCAAACACAAGATACAGCCTGAAAGCCACACTCAAACACAGTACTGGAGACCAACAGATACAGAATGAATCCCACACTCGCACATAATTCCAGAGACTGACAGATGCAGAATGGATGTCACACTCAAACTTCTTCTTAGGCAGTCCCTTGGGAACAAGGATGACTTTCTTCCACTACAGGGTTGTGTGTCCTTAAGTAACTGAATAGTCCAATTCTTGATCCACACACTCGGCTACAGGTGGGGCAGATGGTGTTTGGTGAGGTGGATGAATGGGATGCTTGAATTTCCAAATACTCCTCCCACTGTTTGCGTTTGGTTGCTACCTGGGCATGCCGACGTTGTTCAAACTGGCTGGCACCTTCACGGTTGCTTCTTCACCATTTTGGGTGGTCTCAGGTAAGAGATGCCCACGAATCAGTGGAGATGTTACTTATTTTTCAGGGAGTCTTTAAGGAAATTCTTGTAACGTTTCCTCTGCCCTCCTGGTAGTCTCTTGCCCTGACGGACCTCAGAGTAAAAAGCTTGATTTGGAAGTCTGGTGTCAGGCATGCGGATAATGTGGCCCACCCAACATAACTGACTAGCCATGAACAGTGTCTCGATACTGGGGTTGTTGGCCTGAGAGAGGACACTGATATTGGAAGCGCCTGTCCTGCCACTGAATTTGCAGGATCTTGCGGAAGCACCGCTGGTGATATCTCTCCGGGGTTTTGAGATGTCTGCTGAACAGTGTTGATGTTTCCGACACATACAGGAGGGCAGGTAACACTGCAGCCATGTCAACCATGAGTTTGTGTCTGATTTGAGGTCTTTGTCATCAAACATTCTTTTCCTCAGACAACTCAAGGCTGTGCTGACACACTGGAGGTGATGCTGAGTGACATTTTTAGTTTAGTTTAGAGATACAGCACTGAAACAGGCCCTTCGGCCCACCGAGTCTGTGCCGACCATCAACCACCCATCCATACTAATCCTACACTAATTCCATATTCCTACCACATCCCCACCTGTCCCTATATTTCCCTACCACATACCTATACTAGGGGCAATTTTTAACGGCCAATTTACCTATCAACCTGCAAGTCTTTGGCATGTGGGAGGAAACCCACGCAGACACAGGGAGAACTTGCAAACTCCACACAGGCAGTACCCAGAATTGAACCCTGGTCCCTGGAACTGTGAGGCTGCGGTGCTAACCACTGCACCACTGTGCCGCCCTATATGCCGCTGTGCCGTCTTATGTGAAAAGGTTGAGCAGGTTGGGCCACTGCGCCGCTACTGTGCCATCTTATGTGAAAAGGTTGAGCAGGTTGGGCCAAAACTCACTGGAGTTTAGAAGATTGAGAGGTGATCTTTTTGAAACCTATAAGATTCTCAGTTGCTGGACAGGTAGATGCTGAGAGGATGTTTCTCCTTGTGGGGAATGTAGAATTAAGGGCCACAGTTTCAAGGTAAGTGGTCTCCCATTCAAGAAGGAGATGAGGAGGAATTTCTACTCTCAGAGGGTTGTTCATCTTTGGAATTCTGCTCTCCAGAGGATTGTGGAGGCTGGGTCATTGAATATATTCAAGGCTGTGATAGATAGATTTTTGACCTACAAGGGAGTCAATGGTCATGGGCGCAGGCAGGAAAGTGGAATTAAGGCCACAATCAGAACAGCTATGATCTTACTGAATGGCGCAGCAGGCTCGATGGGCCAAATGGCCTTCTCCTGTTCCTATTTTGTCTCTTATTATCTTCTTACACACACACACTCAACCAGTGTGTGGCGGATCTAGAATTAATCCCACTTTCGTACAAAATACCAGAGACTGAAAGGTACAGAATTAATCCCACAGCTATATACAGTGCCACCGACAGGGACAGAATGAATCCCATGCTCACATACAGCATCAGGAATTGAAAGATACATGTGATTCCCACCCTCACAGAACAATATCAGACTGAGTTACAGAATAATTTCCACATTCACATAGAGCACCACTGACTGCTAATTAATTCATCCCACAATCACACACACTACCGGAGGCTGGCAGATACAGAATGTATCGTTCACTTTCACAAAGTACTAGTGAGTGACAGGTACAGAATGAATCCCAAATTCACAAACTGTACTAGAGAATGGCAGATCCAGTGCCAATGACTAATTCAGAAAGAATTCCAAATTTACACATGACACTAGAGATGGAGAGATACAAAATTAATTCCACATCCACACTCTGCGAGAGACTGATCGTTACAAAATGGATCCAGAACGTGCAGACAGTGCCAGAGACTGATCGTTACAGAATGAAATAAACACTCACATGCAGTACCAGAAATAACAGAAATGGAATTGATAACACACACATATGTGATACCAGCGATGGAGCATACAGAATGAATCACACACACATAACAGGAACAGAGATAGAGTTATACAGAATGAATCTCACACTCATGTACAGTACAACAGATTAACAGGTAAACCAACAACCTCAAACACACATACATTACCAAGGGTCAGTTCAGAATAACTGCAAAACTCAAATAATGTGTTAGAGGCTAAAAGATACAGATGAATACAAAACTCACACACAAGATACCAATAGATACAGCCTGAAAACTGCACTCAAACACAGTACCAGATACCGACAGATAATGAATGAATCCCACACTCATACTCAATACCAGAGACTGACAGATGCAGAATGGATGTCACACTAAACTTCTTCTTAGGCAATCCCTCGGTAAGGAGGATGACTTCCTTCCACTCCAGGGTTGTGGGTTCTTAGGTAACTGAATAGTCCAATTCTGGATCCAGACACTCGGCCACAGGTGGGGCAGATGGTGCTTGGTGAGTTGGGATAATGGGATTCTCCAATTTCCAAGTACTCCTTCCACTGTTTGCATTTGGTTGCTTACTGGGCATGTCGACGAATTTTGAACTGGCTGGCACCTTCGTGGATGCTTCTTCTCCATTTTGGGTGGTCTCAGGCAAGAGATGCCCATGAATCAGTGCAGATGTCACGTTTTTTCAGGGAGTGTTGAAAGGAAATTCTTGTAACGTTTGCTCTGCCCTCCTAGTAGCCTCTTGCCCTGACGGAGCTCAGAGTAGAAAGCTTGTTTTGGGACTCTGGTGTCGGGCATGCGGATAATGTAGCCTGCCCAACATAACTGACTCACCATGACCAGTGTCTGGTTACTGAGGATGTTGGCCTGAGAGAGGACACTGATATTGGAGCGCCTGTCCTGCAACTGAATTTGCAGGATCTTGCGGAGGCACCACTGGTGATATCTCTCCAGGGTTTTGGGATGTCTGCTGTACAGTATCTATGTTTCTGACACATACAGGAGGGCAGGTAACACTGCAGCCATGTCAACCAAGAGCTTGGTGTCTGATTTGAGGTCTTTGTCATCAAACATTCTTTTCCTCAGATGACTGAAATCTGCCCTGACACACTGGAGGTGATGCTGAGTGTCATTGTCGATATCTGTCCTTGGTGACAGGAGGCCCCCAAGGTATGAACAGTGATCCACATTGTCCAGTGGTTCGCCGTGGATCTTGATAGTCGGGGGGCAGTGTCAGGGAGCAGGTTGGTAGAGGACCTTTGTCTTCTGGAGGTTTAGATTAAGGCCAATTATTTCATATGCCTCTGTGAATGCATCGATAAGGGTTTGAAGCTTGGCCTCTGAGGGTGTGCATATGCCAGCGTCATCAGCATACTGCAGCTCGATGACAGAGGTTGGAATAGCCTTGCATCTGGACTGGAGGCAACATATGTTAAATCGTTTCCCAGCAGGTCTTGCAGCATCTGTGGAAAGAGAAGCAGAGTTAACGTTTCAGATCAGTGACCCTTCTTCGGAACTGGCAAATATTAGAAATGTCAAAGGTTATAAGCAAGTAAGTCGGGGGTGGGGCAAGAGATAACAAAGGAGAAGGAGCAGATTGGACAAGGCCACATAGCTGACCAAGAGGTCATGGAGCAAAGGCAAACAATATGTTAATGGTGTGTTGAAAGACGAAGCATTAGTACAGATAGGGTGTTAACGAACTGACGATTGAACAGCAGCAAGTACAAACATGAAAACAAACAGTGGGTAAGCAAACTGAACAAACTACAATGAAATGAAATGAACAAAAGAAAGAAAATTGTAAAATATGTAAAAAAGAAAAAAGAACTAAAAATAAAAGTAAAATGACGGGCCCCCGTCCTTGACTACATTCCAATGCATGGTACCCACCGTGCTGTCAGCACAATTCCTGACTGACAGAGACTGAAAAGGCAAACTGACAGCTAAAAATCCATAAGGCCGCTTGCGTATATGGAATTCCCGCCGAAATTCTAAAATACGGCAGAGAAGCACTCTTGACACAAATACATGGTCTCATTTCTCTCATCTGGAAGGAAGAGAGCATGACAGGGGATCTCTGAGATGCCGTAATTGTGATCATCTTCAAAAAAAGGTGACAAGACAGACTGTGTTAACTACAGAGGGGTATCCCTGCTGTCCACCACAGGGAAGGTCATCACAAGAGTCCTTCTCAACTGCCTCCTCCCCGTGGCTGAAGACGTCCTACTGGAATCACAATGTGGATTCTGTCCATCAACAGACACAGTGAACATAATCTTCACAGCAAGACAACTTCAAGAAAATGTAGGGAGCAGCAGCAACCTTTATAAATGGCCTTCTCTGTCCTGACAAAGGCCTTCGACTCGACCAACTGGGAGGGATTATGGAACGTCCTCCTCAAATTTGGCTGCCTGGAGAAATTCGTCACCATCCTCCGATGACTGCATGAGGACATGCAAGCTGTAATCCTTCCCAACAGCCCTACCACTGAACCAATGCTAATATAAACTGGGCTCAAGCAAGGCTGTGTCACCACACCAATGCTCTTTTCTATCATCCTCGCCCCAACACTCCACCTCATCTCCTCACACTCACATTACCAGAGACTGAGAGACAGAATGGATGTCAAACTCACACACAGTACCAGAGTCTGAGAGATACAGAATGAATCCATACAGCACCAGACACTGAGAGCTACCGAATGACAGAACACTCTCAAACACAAAAGAAGAGAGTAAAATAATTGAATTAACTGCACACTCACCTACAATAGCAGAGACACAAGGGCACATAAGTGTCCTCCCAACAACAGCCAGGACATTTCCAGGGAGGTTTACACGGGCAGCGGCTCTTTCAATATAAACTGGGTTTGGAGAGAGTCTTTATGAAATATACTTCCTGATTGCAGGTAGGGTGTTTGTGATTGGTTGCAAATCTTTAATCTGATTGGATGGGGAAAGACACCAATTAGAGAATTACAATATAAAACCTTTGTGACATCACTTCCAATCACCCAATCACAATCTTTACTTTCCCCCATCCGTCAATAGCATAGAGCTGTGGGATTGTCTATTTAATCCGCACTCGGAAGGGGTTTGGTTTATTTCTGTGTCTGAAATTGGAACTGAAGATGGTTGAGGAGAAGAAGAAAGCTCTACACAAACATCAGTAGCGCAGTCTCAATCAACGGGTGGGAATCTGAAAGTTTCCCGATCAAATCTGGAGTCAGACAGGGCTGTCCTCTGTCCCCGGTCTAGTTTGTTTGCTGTATTGAACACTTTGCTGAGTCGATGAGGAAGGATGCGAGCATAAGAGGAGTGACAATCCCAGGCAGCGGAGGCACTCAGGTCAAAACCTCCCTGTACATGGATGACGTCGCCGTTTTCTGCTCGGATCCGCTGTCCGTGCGCAGACTAATGAGCATCTGCGACCAGTTCGAACTGGCCTCGGGAGCCAAAGTTAACCACGGCAAGAGCGAGGCCATGTTCTTTGGCAACTGGGCTGACCGATCCTTTGTCCCCTTCACCGTCAGGTCAGATTACCTGAAGGTGCTGGGGATATGGTTCGGAAGGGCCGGGGCGTGCACCAAAACATGGGAGGAGCGAGTAGCCAAGGTACGACAAACGTTGGGCATGTGGGGGCAGCGATCTCTCTCCATTGTGGGTAAGAACCTGGTCATCAGGTGCGAGGCGCTCACGTTGTTGCTCTACATGGCGCAGGTCTGGCCTATACCCCACTCCTGCGCCGTGGCAGTCACCCGAGCCATTTTCCGCTTCGTCTGGGGATCTAAAATGGACCGGGTCCGGAGGGACACGATGTTCAAATCTCTGGACAAGGGCGGGAAAAATGTACCCAACGTGGCCCTCATCCTGATGACCACCTTCGTGTGCGGCTGCATCAAGCTGTGTGTAGATCCCCAGTACGCAAACTCCAAGTGTCACTACGTGCTGAGGTTCTATCTGTCCCCGGTGTTGCGAAGGATGGGCCTGGTCACATTGCCGCGGAATGCACCATGCAGTTGGGCGGCGCCGTACCACCTATCTTTCGTGGAGCAGTTTCTGCGGAAAAACACCTTTGACCACCGGTCCATCAGGCAGTGGTCTGCACGGAATGTCCTCAAGGCCCTACGGGAAAAGGAAACGGTGGATCCTGTCGGATGGTTCCCCGAGCAGACCGTCAAAGTCATTTGGCGGAATGCCTCATCACCAGAACATTCAAACAAGCACCAAGACGTAGCTTGGCTGGTGGTGAGAAGGGCCCTCCCCGTCAGATCCTTCATGCACACCCGAAGTCTCGCCCCCTCCGCAGAGTGCCCCCGCGTTGGCTGTGGTGGGGAAGAGACGGTCGCCCACCTCCTCCTGGAATGTGCCTTTGCAAAGCAGGTGTGGAAAGAGATGCAGTGGTTTTTGTCAAGGTTCATCCCAAGCAGCTCTGTAACACAGGAGTCTGTGCTCTGCGGGCTGTTCCCAGGGACGCACACCGAGACAAACATCATCTGCTGCTGGAGGACTATCAATTCGGTGAAAGACGCCCTTTGGTCTGCCCGAAACTTGCTGGTCTTCCAGCGCAAAGAGTTGTCCACCACCGAATGTTGCAGACTGGCACATTCCAAGGTCCAGGACTACGTGCTGAGGGACGCACTAAAGCTTGGGGCAGCCGCAGCAAAGGCTCAATGGGGAAAGACCACAGTGTAAGGTTCCCCCACCAAGCTGGACTGAGGAGCTGGATCAATGGGAAACCCCTCGAACTGTATCGTTAATATTCTCAATTGCTGTAAATGTAAAACTGTAATTGACATGACAATTGTGAAACGGAAGGGTTGGGAAGAAACTCATGACAGTATTGAAGGAAACTGATCTCCCTTGCAATGTTTGTATTTTTTGGTGCTGTTTGGAAACTGTTTGGCAATGTAATTTTTATAGATTTTTATGAATAAAGTATATTTTGGAAAAAAGAAAGAAGAAAGCAGCTCCTAAGAAGGGCGCCAAGAAAACCTTAAGTAAACCATCAGCAAAGGGCGGCAAGAGGCGGAGAAAGTCGAGGAAGGAGAGTTACTCCATCTCCATCTACAAAGTGATGAAGCAGGTTCACCCCGACACCGGCATCTCCTCCAAGGCCATGAGCATCATAAACTCGTTTGTGAACGATATTTTCGGGCGCATCGCGGGTGAGGCTTCCCGCCTGGCCCATTGCAACAAGAGCAGAAGCATCAGCTCCCGGGAGACCCAGACCGCCGTGCGCCTGCTGCTGCCCGGGGAGCTGGCCAAGCACGCCGTGTCGGAAGGGACAAAGGCGGTGACCAAGTACACCAGCTCCAAGTAAAACTGCACAATGGACTGAAAAACATCCCAAACACAACGGCTCTTTTAAGAGCCACCCACAATCTCTCTGAAAAAGCTACAACTTCATCTCTATGGTATCGATTTGTTTTGTTTCTTATATATGAAAAGTCTGGAACTTTCTAATTGCCTTTGTGATCTCTGTTTTATCCCAGGTATATTTGGGTGATTCACTTTCACTGTCTGTGAGATCTTTGTGTCTCTACTTAATGATGCCGTGTAAATTAATTACTGACCACTGACCGCAAGTGCGCTTTGATTTCAGACGCGTTCATATTCGGCCCCTTTCCTGTATTCCGCTAATAAAAGCTGACAGATCAGTTCTCAGTCACTTGTTTCCCTTGTTCAAGCTTGGCCTCAATAATTAATAAGTACATTATCTGGAAACCCCGCTGTTGTAGGAAACCTCAGTCTCACATTTCAACTCCTGACAATAAAACACTTTCTCTCCGCTTTTGTCTCCCACAAATAGGTTCAATCTAGAATCAGTGATTCGGTATCTTGACAAAGATTGACCTGAAATGTATCCGTTTGCAGAATGCTGTGAAAGAGACTTTCTGCCGCCGCTTCCAGACTGTTTCAAAAAGGACGGAGAATAAACCCGAATAGATACCAGATTGGAAAAGTGTATCTGGAACTTGTGACAATGTGTGGAATAATACAAGAGAAAGAGTTTAAAATCTTTGCTGTAAAAGATCTTTGCTGACAAATATCATTGAAATGTTCTGATCATGTTCATAAGATGAATTAAAGCAAATTTCTCCTTTGTCAAAACCGTTGTTTCCGGCACTGATATTGGCGGTTTTTTTTAAATTGAGTAATCAGTAATAATCGACCAATCGGAGGCAATAGCTTCCTGTGTTTCTGTTTATTATCGGGGTTTGGTTTAAACTGACTGGGCGTCGGGTTCCAGCCAATTACTGCTCAGGGCGGTTCCTCACAGAGTTTAAAAAGGCGGATGTGCAGCAGATTCAGTTTTTACAGTCTGTGTGTCTCAGATTGTGCAGAATCCGTTGAGAAAATGGCCCGGACAAAGCAGACAGCGCGTAAATCGACCGGAGGGAAAGCTCCTCGCAAACAGCTGGCTACCAAAGCGGCCCGGAAGAGCGCTCCAGCCACGGGTGGAGTAAAGAAGCCTCATCGCTACAGACCCGGCAGTGTGGCTCTGAGGGAGATCCGCCGCTACCAGAAATCCACTGAGCTCCTCATCCGCAAACTGCCCTTCCAGCGCCTGGTCAGAGAGATCGCTCAGGACTTCAAGACAGACCTGCGCTTCCAGAGCTCGGCCGTCATGGCCCTGCAGGAGGCCAGCGAGGCTTACCTGGTGGGGCTCTTTGAGGACACCAACCTGTGCGCCATCCACGCCAAGCGAGTCACCATCATGCCCAAAGATATCCAGCTGGCCCGCCGCATCCGCGGGGAACGCGCCGAAAACCCGGCTTCAGTAACAAGTGTAACAAGGGCTCTTTTCAGAGCCACCAAATCAGCAAAGGAAAGAGCTTCCATCTCTGTTCATCATCAAACACATTAGATTGGAGGGGCGGTCACATGGTTTCTGTTTTGTCACATCACTTTCCCGAAAGGCCTGTCGGACTGAGAGCTGATCTGGAATTTAGAAAGCAGCATTACCGGAGACTCATTGCTGTTCAGCACAATCTCAACCCTGCTCCTGGGATCCGTTAGCTGACATTTGGGGAAAAGAAATGGATCCCAGTTTTATTTGGAAGGCATTAATGGAGCCAGCTCCGTTCACATGAGGGTTATTTACAAACATTACCCAATGAGTTCGCTAATAGTTGAATCCCTTGGAGATCGGTACACAGGACATGTAAGGCAGCTCGGTCACACTGACTCGAACCGCCAGTTCCCCGGGGTTGCAAACCCTGACACTGCGGGGAGAGAATCCCCGACTCTCCCGCCGCCGGGGGAGTTGACAGCTTTGTGTCCGGAGAATAGGGAGGGCCGGGGGGGAAGGCACATATTAAAGCGCTGCAATGGACTCAGCTCCCGTGTGTGAGCAACTCTCAGATTCCGTCCTCTGGGAACAGTGCGGTCTGAACAGATCAGGTTAGGAGAGAAACATACAGCCCGAGAATGGCCTCTTCCTGCATTTACTCTGCTCCGGGAGCAAATTCTCATTGAGAAGCCGGAGAGAGAGAAAAAACAGAATTGAAACTGTCTGCATGCGAAACAGGTCAATCCACTGTTACAATAACTCCATCTCTGATTCCCTCCTGACAGTAACCAGCCCTTTCACAGAGACTGTGGGTGGCTCTGAAAAGAGCCTTTGGTTTATTAGTTGATATTTTGGCCGCTTTACTTTTTCTGGGAGCTCTGAGCACTGGTTTTCTTGGGCAGCAGCACGGCCTGGATATTAGGCAGCACCCCACCCTGAGCGATGGTCACTCCTCCCAGCAGCTTGTTGAGCTCCTCGTCGTTGCGGACGGCCAGCTGCAGGTGTCTGGGGATGATGCGGCTCTTCTTGTTGTCCCGGGCCGCGTTCCCGGCCAGCTCAAGGATTTCAGCGGTCAGATACTCGAGCACAGCAGCCAGATAGACCGGGGCTCCGGCACCCACACGCTCAGCATAGTTACCCTTTCTCAGGAGTCTGTGAACACGGCCCACTGGGAACTGCAGTCCAGCCCGGGAGGAGCGAGACTTGGCCTTGGCCCGAGCTTTCCCGCTGGTCTTTCCTCTTCCTTTTTTTTTATTTCCATAATATACTTTATTCATAAAAATGTGTAAAAATTACATTGCCAAACAGTTTCCAAACAGCACGAAAAAATACAAACATTGCAAAAGAGATCAGTTTCTTTCAATAATGTCATGAGTTTCTTCCCAACCCTTCCGTTTCACAATTGTCATGTCAATTACAGTTTTACATTTACAGCAATTGAGAATATTAACGATACAGTTCGAGGGGCTTCCCATGGTTCCAGCCCCTCAGTCCAGCTTGGTGGGGGAACCTTACACTGTGGTCTTTCCCCATTGAGCCTTTGCTGCGGCTGCCCCAAGCTTTAGGTCGTCCCTCAGCACGTAGTCCTGGACCTTGGAATGTGCCAGTCTGCAACATTCGGTGGTGGACAACTCTTTGCGCTGGAAGACCAGCAAGTTTCGGGCAGACCAAAGGGCGTCTTTCACCGAATTGATAGTCCTCCAGCAACAGTTGATGTTTGTCTCAGTGTGCGTCCCTGGGAACAGCCCGTAGAGCACAGACTCCTGTGTTACAGAGCTGCTTGGGATGAACCTTGACAAAAACCACTGCATCTCTTTCCACACCTGCTTTGCAAAGGCACATTCCAGGAGGAGGTGGGCGACCGTCTCTTCCCCACCACAGCCAACGCGGGGGCACTGTGCGGAGGGGGCGAGACTTCGGGTGTGCATGAAGGATCTGACGGGGAGGGCCCTTCTCACCACCAGCCAAGCTACGTCTTGGTGCTTGTTTGAAAGTTCTGGTGATGAGGCATTCCGCCAAATGACTTTGACGGTCTGCTCGGGGAACCATCCGACAGGATCCACCATTTCCTTTTCCCGTAGGGCCTTGAGGACATTCCGTGCAGACCACTGCCTGATGGACCGGTGGTCAAAGGTGTTTTTCCACAGAAACTGCTCCACGAAGGATAGGTGGTACGGCGCCGCCCAACTGCATGGTGCGTTCCGCGGCAATGTGACCAGGCCCATCCTTCGCAACACCGGGGACAGATAGAACCTCAGCACGTAGTGACACTTGGAGTTTGCGTACTGGGGATCTACACATAGCTTGATGCAGCCGCACACGAAGTTGGTCATCAGGATGAGGGCCACGTTGGGTACATTTTTCCCGCCCTTGTCCAGAGATTTGAACATCGTGTCCCTCTGGACCCGGTCCATTTTAGATCCCCAGACGAGGCGGAAAATGGCTCGGGTGACTGCCACGGCGCAGGAGTGGGGTATGGGCCAGACCTGCGCCACGTAGAGCAACAACGTGAGCGCCTCGCACCTGATGACCAGGTTCTTACCCACAATGGAGAGAGATCGCTGCCCCCACATGCCCAACTTTTGTCGTACCTTGGCTACTCGCTCCTCCCATGCTTTGGTGCACGCCCCGGCCCTTCCGAACCATATCCCCAGCACCTTCAGGTAATCTGACCTGACGGTGAAGGGGACAAAGGATCGTTCAGCCCAGTTCCCAAGGAACATGGCCTCGCTCTTGCCGTGGTTAACTTTGGCTCCCGAGGCCAGTTCGAACTGGTCGCAGATGCTCATCAGTCTGCACATGGACAGCGGATCCGAGCAGAAGACGGCGACGTCATCCATGTACAGGGAGGTTTTGACCTGAGTGCCTCCGCTGCCTGGGATTGTCACCCCTCTTATGCTCGCATCCTTCCTAATAGACTCAGCAAAGGGTTCAATACAGCAAACAAACAAGACCGGGGACAGAGGACAGCCCTGTCTGACTCCAGATTTGATCGGGAAACTTTCAGATTCCCACCCGTTGATTGACACTGCGCTACTGATGTTTGTGTAGAGCAGTTGGATCCAATTGCAGATTCCCTCCCAAAACCCCATTTTGGAAAGCACGTCCATCATGTAGGTGTGCGATATCAACAATCTCACAAATACCTTGACGAAGAATGGTTATTTTCCGCAGCATTTACTGTACTTATAGACTGAGAACTCATCTCCTTGGTCGGTACTTAATTCACCTCATTTGCCTATATTCTTCACCAATCAGGGCACTGACAAACGGAAGAGGGCGGGATTTACCTGCCACACTACCAGAAGCAGAGAATTTGTCAATTTCACAAAGCCCGCCAATTTCATTCTCGGAAAAGAGCGGATTAAAATAAATGTCATCCTTAGTCAAAGATTTCAAATCCCTTCTCTTTTTTTTGTTTTATTCAATTCTTTCCGTCACCAATCACAAGCGTGGTTTAAAAATGTTGTGTAAATTGTGGTTCATTTTACAATCGTTTACAAACTGTTCCAGTTGGGAATAAATCCCTGTTCATAGCATTTCCCTGAAGGAAAACACTCAGTTTAGTCTTCAATCAGAGCCCAGTGTCCTTCTCTGAAAAGAGGAAGCCGGATCTGCTCAATCTGCTCTGTTCCTGTTCCGGCGAGTTGCTGTGAATAAAACGATGAATCAGTTCACATTTCAGGAATAGAGTGAAGGGACTAAGGTCTGACCTTTACAGCTAAAAACAGCTGTTAATGCAGTCATTGAGGAGCTGTGCAATAATAACAGCTTTTAGCAAAAAAGCGAAGGCGGATGAGCGGATTATGTGTCCGTGTACAGTTTATGGGACAGAAGACACAGGTACAGCAGTGGGAACGTTATTATGTTATACATTGTTTTAAAATAATTTAATAGAGATGTTCGGATGCAGCTTTTTCAGAGAGATTGTGGGTGGCTCTTAAAAGAGCCGTTGTGTTTGATCTGTTTTTCAGTCCATTGTGCAGTTTTACTTGGAGCTGGTGTACTTGGTCACCGCCTTTGTCCCTTCCGACACGGCGTGCTTGGCCAGCTCCCCGGGCAGCAGCAGGCGCACGGCGGTCTGGATCTCCCGGGAGCTGATGGTGCTGCGCTTGTTGTAATGGGCCAGGCGGGAAGCCTCACCCGCGATGCGCTCGAAAATATCGTTCACAAACGAGTTCATGATGCTCATGGCCTTGGAGGAGATGCCGGTGTCGGGGTGAACCTGCTTCATCACTTTGTAGATGTAGATGGAGTAACTCTCCTTCCTCGACTTTCTCCGCTTCTTGCCGCCCTTTGCTGACGGTTTATTTAAGGCTTTCTTGGCGCCCTTCTTCGGAGCTGCTTTCTTCTTTTCAGGCATCTTCAGATTCAATTTCAGACACAGAAATAAACCAAACCCCTTCCGAGTGCGGATTAAATAGACAATCCCACAGCTCTATGCTAATGAGGGATGGGGGGAAAGTAAAGATTGTGATTGGGTGATTGGGAGTGATGTCATAAAGGTTTTTTAACTGTAATTCTCTAATTGGTGTTTTTCCTCATCCAATCAGAATAAACATTTGCAACCAATCACAAACACCCTTCCTGCAATCAGGAAGGATATTTCACGAAGATCCTCCGGCCCCAGTTGATATTGAAAGAGCCGCTCCCTGTGTACAGCTCCCTGGAAATGTCCTGGCTGTTGGTGGGAGGACACTTATTGATGATTCTCTGTCGTTGTGTCTCTGCTATTGCATGTGAATGTGCAATTAATTCCACTGCTTTTAGTCTGTGGTACTGTGTTTGCACATGTTATGTAATTCGGTAGCTCTCGGTCTCTGGTGCTGTATGGATTCCTTATCTATCTGTCAGACTCTGGTACTGTGTTTGAGTATGACATCCATTCTGTATCTGTCAGTCTCTGGGATGGTACGTGAATTTGGGACTGACTCTGAATCTGTCAGTGGTTCTGTATGTGTGGAATTCAAGCTATCTGTGTCAGCATCTCACAATATGTAGGAGTTCAAGATTTATTTGTCAGTCTCTGGTAATTTTGGCAGTTACTGAATCTGCCAGTGGTACTGTAGGAGTGTTTGTGATTGATTTTGTATGTGTCAGTCTTTGCTACTACATCGGAGTGTGGGATTAATTTTGTATCTCTCAACCTCTGGTAGTGTGTGAGATTGTGGGATGAATTGATCAGCAGTCAGTGGTGCTCTATGTGAATGTGGAAATCATTCTGTAACTCCGTCTCATATTGTCATGTGCGAGTGGGAATCACATGTATCTTTTAATACCTAGTGGTGTGTGTGAGCATGGGATTCATCCTGTACTTGTCGGTGGTACTGTATGCATCTGTGGGATTGATTCTGTACCTTTCAGTCACTGGTATTGTGTATGAAAGTGAGATGAATTCTGGATCTGCCACACACTGGTTGTGTGTGTGTGTGTACACGTGTGTGTAAGAATATAATAAGATACGAAATAGGAGCAGAAATAGACCATTTGACCCATCAAGCCTGCTCTGCCATTCGATAAGATCATGGCTCTTCTGATTGTGACCTTAATTTCACCTTCCTGCCTGCGCCCATAACCATTGATTCCCAACCATTGATTCCCATGTAGATCAAAAATTTGTCGAACAGAGCCTTGATTCAATGACTCAGCCTCCACAGTCCTCTGGGGAACAGAATTCCAAAGATGAACAACCCTCTGAGAGAAGAAATTCCTCTTCATCTCCTTCTTGAATGGAAGACCACTTAGCTTGAAACTCTCGCCCCTACATTCCCCCACAAGGAGAAACATCCTCTCAGCATCTACCTGTCCAGCCCACTGAGAATCTTATAGGTTTCAATAAGATCACCTCTCAATCTTCTAACTACAGTGGGTATAGGCCCAACCTGCTCAACATTGTCTCATAAGGCAATCCTTCATCACAGAAATCAGCCTAGTGAACCTTATTTGAGTTGATTCCAATGCAAGTATATCCCTCCTTAAGTAAGGAGACCAAAACTGTATGGAGTCCTTTAGTTGGGTTGTCACTAATGCCCTAGACAGTTATAGTAAAACTTCCCTACTTTTATACTCCATTCCCCTTGCTAAAAATGCCAACATTCCATTTTCCTTCCTAATTACTTGCTATACCTTCATGCTAACTTTTTGTAATTCATGTACCTGGCACCCAGATCCCTTGGTACAGCAGCATTCTGCAGTCTCTCTCTATGTAAGTAATATTCTTTTTTTCTATTCTTCCTGCCAAATTAGACAACCTCACATTTTCCCACATTATACTCCAGCTGCCAAACTTTTGCCCATTGACTTAACCTATCTATATCTCTTTGCAGACACTTTATCCTCTTCATAACTTTCTTTCCTATCGATCTTTGTCACATCCATAAATTTGGCAACAATACACTTGATCGCTTCATGTAAGTTATTAATATAGACCATACATAGTTGAGGCACCAGCACTGATCACTGTGGCACTCCATTAGTTAGATTGCGAAAATGAAAATGCCCAATTTATCCCCACTCTCTGTTTCCTGTGAGTTAGCTCATCCTAGATCCATGTGTGTATAGTCTTCAGTTTGTATCTGTCAGCATCGAGTGCTCCATGTGAGTTTTGGACTCTTTCTCAATCTCTCAGTGCTACTATTTGTGTGTTAGATTGCTTTAGATGACTCAGGCTGAGGAATTGTGAGTGAGTGCAGTCATCAACCGATGCCTTTCAGCACCTGGCACTGAGCATGTGTTTCAGCATCACTCTCTATCTGGCAGTGTCTGGTACTCTGTATGAGTATGGGATTCATTATATAATCTTCTGTCCCTGGGACTGTTTGCAAGTCTGGATTCATTCTACATAAAATGTCAGCACAGCAACAGGCCACTGATGTGGTCGGTTTTAAGCAGACAATACGTTTGAGGTTTTGCTTGTTATTAAATATCTGTCACTGTGAACACAATAGTGAAAGATAATGTATCCTACAATCTAATACCGGATTGGTGTGCAAGTGTAACTCAGACTGTACGAAGCAATTTGATCAGTGTCATTCAGTCGGACAGTGAGAATTTTGGACTTGCATGTAAAATGACCCTATACATCTGGAACTGTACAGTATCTTCCATCTGACACTATATGTGGTTTTTGGACTGGTAGAAAACTTATAGCTCACTAGACAAATCAAATTTATATTGTATCTTTTAGTTCCACAATCCAGATAAGTTTTAAACTGGAATCTGAGTTTGTATCTTAGGTTATACTGTTTTTCATAATCTCTCAATCTGATTATGCAGTTGAGATATGGACTAGTGTCCAAATGTGGGTGATGCAGTGGTTAGCACCGCAGCCTCACAGCTCCAGTGACCCGGGTTCAGTTCTGGGTACTGCCTGTGTGGAGTTTGCAAGTCCACCCTGTGACCGCGTGGGTTTCCGCCGCGTGCTCCGGTTTCCTCCCACAGCCAAAGACTTGCAGGTTGATCAGTAAATTGGCCATTGTAAATTTCCCTAAGTGTAGGTCGGTGGTTGGAGAATGGTGGGGATGTGGTAGGGAGTATGGGATTAATGTAGGATTAATATAAATGGGTGGTTGTTGGTCGGCACAGACCCGGTGGGCCGATAGGCCTGTTTCAATGCTGAATCTCTAAATAAAAATAAATACATTATGGGAATTAATACTGCAACTTCTAAACTCATAACGTGTAAATATTTAGCTGGTATTTAACCTGAATCTTTAAGTACATTATTGAGGTTAATTCTGTAACTTTGAAACTGGAACCACGTGCCAGTTCTATATGTATTTAAATTGTAGCTGAGGTTAGTCATAGAGTCAGAGTTATACAGCATAGAAACAGGCCCTTCAGCCCATCGTGTCCATGTCAGCCATCAAGCACCTATCTTTTCTAATCCTATTTTCTAGCACTTGGCCTGTAGACTTGTATGCTATGGCATTTCAAGTGCTTATCTAAATTATTCTTAAATGTTGTGAGGGTTCCTGCCTCTACCGCCCCTTCAAGCAGTGTGTTCCAGATTCCAACCCCTCTCTGGGAGAAAAGGTTTTTCCTCAATTCCCCGCTCAACCTCTTGCCCCTTACCTTAAATCCATGCCCCCTGGTTATTGACACCTCTGCTAAGGGAAAAAAAGTTTCTTCCTATCTACCGTATCCATGCCACTCATAATTTTTTATACCTCAATCAGGTCCCCCCTCGGCCTTCTCTGTTCTAAGGAAAACAACCATGGCCTATCCAGTCTCTCTTCACAGCTGAAATGTTCCAGCTCAGGCAACATCCTGGTGAATCTCCTCTGCAACCTCTCCAGTGCAATCACATCCTTCCCATAGTGTGGCGACCAGAACTGTACACAGTACTCCAGCTGTGGCCGAACGAGCATTTTATACAACTCCATCATAACCTCCCTGCTCTTATATTCTATGCCTCGGCTAATAAAGGCAACTATCCCATATGTCTTCCTAACCACCTTTTCCACCTGTGCTGCTGCCTTCGGTGTTCAATGGACAAGTATACCAATGTCCCTCTGTACTTCCTGTGGTCATTTCATCTATTGTATATTCTCTTGCCTTGTTAGTCCTCCCAAAATGCATCACCTCACACTTCTCAGAATTAAATTTTATCTGCCACTGCTCTGCCCACCTTACCAACCCATCTATATCGTCCATAATCCAAGGCTTTCCTCCTCACTATTTACGACACCCACCAATTTTCATGTCATCTGCGAACTTACTAATCATATCACCTATATTCACATCTAAATCATTAATGTACACTGCAAACAGCAAGGGTCCCTGCACCAATCCCTGCGTACACCACTGGTCACAGGCTTTCAATCGCAAAAACAACCCTCGACCATCACCCTCTGCCTCCTGCCAATAAGCCAATTTTGGATCCAATTTGCCAAATTGCTCTGGATCCCATGGACTCTTACCTTCTTGACCAATCTCCCATGTGGGACCTTATCAAAAGCCTTACTGAAGTCCATGTAGACTACATCAACTGCTTTAACCTCATCTACATGCCTAATCACCACCTCACAAAATTCAATCAAATTTGTTAGACACGATCTCCCCCTGACAAAGCCATACTGACTATCCCTGATTGATCCCTGCCTCTCCAAGTGGAGATTAATCCTGTCCCTCAGAATTTTTTCCCAATAGTTTTCTTACCACTGATGTTAGACTCACTGGCCTGTAATTACCTGGTTTATCCCTGCTCCCCTTCTTGAATAATGGTACCACATTCACCGTCCTCCAGTCCTCTGGCACCTCTCCTGTGGCCAGAGAGGATTTGAAAATTTGTGTCAGAGACCCTGCAATCTCCTCCCTTGCCACACATAGCAGCCTGGAATACATCTCATTTGGGCCTGATGATTTATCCACTTTTGAGCCCGCTAAAACCGCTAACACCTCCTCCCGTTCAATGCTAATTTGTTCACGTATATCACAATCCGCCTCCCTGATCTCTACACCAACATCGTCCTTCTCCATAGTGAACACAGAAGAAAAGTAACCAACCAAAACCTCGCTTACATCCTCCGGCTCCACATACAGATTGCCACGTTGGTCCCTAATGGGCCCTACTCTTTCCCTGGTTATCCTCTTGCCCTTAATATACTTATAAAATGCCTTGGGATTTTCCTTTATCTTGCCCACCAGTGTTTTTTCATGCCCCCTCTTCGCTCTCTTAATTACTTTTTTTTTTTAATGTACCCACCCCCACCTGCACTTTCTATACTCCTCGAGGGCCTTTGCTGTTTTCAGCCCTCTGAATCTGCCATAAGCCTTTTTTTTTCCTTATTCAATCCTTGATATCCCTTGACATTCAGGGTTCCCTAAACTTGTTGGTCCTCCCCTTCATCTTTACGGGAACATGTGGGCCCTGAACTCTCACTATCTCCTTTATAAATGACTCCCGCTGGTCTGATGTAGACTTTCCTAGAAGTAGCTGCTCCCAGTCCACTTTGGCCAGATCCTGTTTTATCATATTGAAATTGACCTTCCCCCAAAACAGTACCTTTATTTCCAGTTCATTTTTGTCCTTTTCCATAACTGCCTTAAATCTTAGAGTTATGGTCACTATCCATGAAATGCTCCCCCACTGACACTTCTACCACTTGTGCGGCTTCATTCCCCGAGATTAGGTCCAGTACCACTTTCTCTTGCAGGACTCTCTACGTGCTTGCTCTAAAAGCTCTCCCGAATGCACTTTCAGAATTCCACCCCCTTTAACCTTTTGCACTACGACTATCCCAGTTAATATTGGGGAAGTTGAAATTCCCTCTTATTACCCTATTATTTTTACACCCCTTTTAGATTTACCTACATATCTGCTCCTCTATCTCTCCCTGACTGTTTGGAGGCCTGTAGTACACTCCCAGACAAGTGCTTGCCCCATTTTTGTTTTTAATTTCTAACCATATGGCCTCATTTAAAGAACCTTTTAATATATCATCCTTCCTTACTGTAGTAAATGATTCCTTGGTCAATAGTGCAATGCCACCTCCTCTTTGACATTCACCCCACCCCCTCCCCCTCCCCCTTCCCCTTGCCCCCATTCCAGTCCTTGTCACACCTGAAGATTCTATACCCTGGAATATTGAGCTGTCAGTCCTGCCCTTCCCTCAACCATGTTTCTGTGATAGCAATATCATATTGCCATGTGTTAATCAACGCCCTCAATTCATCTTCGGAGTTCTGAAGAAGGGTCACTGACCTTTTATTTTTTTATTTAGAGATACAGCACTGAAACAGGCCCTTTGGCCCACCGAGTCTGTGCCGACCATCAACCACCCATCCATACTAATCCTACACTAATTCCATAATCCTACCACATCCCCACCTGTCCCTATATTTCCCTACCACATACCTATACTAGGGGCAATTTATAATGGCCAATTTTACCTATCAACCTGCAAGTCTTTGGCATGTGGGAGGAAACCGGAGCACCCGGAGAAAACCCACGCAGACACAGGGAGAACTTGCAAACTCCACACAGGCAGCACCCAGAATTGAACCCGGGTCGCTGGAGCTGTGAGGCTGCGGTGCTAACCACTGTGCTGCCCCAAATGCCCTGAAATGGTAACTCTGCTTCTCTCTCCACAGATGCTGCCAGACCTGCTGAGTATTTTGAGCATTTCTTGTTTTTAGCCCTCAATTCATCTGCCTTACTTGTAAGACGCCTTGCGTTAAAATAGATGAAATCCAGCCTTCCATTATTCGCTTGCAATATTGTGGGATTGACACAGTGATAATTCGATAGTGAGAGAGAATTTGGACTGGGATTTATGTATCTACCTGTCAGTGGTACTGAGTTGGGTTGACATGGAAACAACGTCTGGCTCTCCTGCTCTGTTTGATTGATGGATTGAAAATGTGTCTCTGGAACGATTTCTGCTGTCTGAGACTGTGGAACTGATGACCTGTCTGTGTCTCTGCGCTGTGTGTGTGATAATGTACGGACTGTGTGTGAGAAGGAGCTGGTGGTTGGGCTTTGTCTGTGAATGGCTCTGTGGTGTAGTAGACAGCACGTCACTGTTATATTAAATATACGTCACCATCCAGTTGATGAAACCCTCCATTCTTTAACCATTGCACTGCCCCATGACAGGTAGATGGGGGAGGGGAGCGCAGGTGCAGATTTCTGCAAGAATTCACCAAACAAAAACATCAAAAAGTTCCAGCACAGAATTAGGCCATTTGGCCCATCGTATCCACACCAATGCAAAGGCAGCAATCCAGTCTAATCCCATAGTTGTTTATTGGACAGTGGGATGTGGGGAGTTACACAAAGAGAATCTATTATAGGCACCAGGTGAGAAGTGTGAAGGACACATTTTAAACAGCGGCTGTTTGTTTTCGCTTGAACGGTTAGACCATGGGAGCGGGAACTGGAAATCTGACCTGTGTAAAAGTCCCTGCTCCGTCGGTCAGTCCTATTCATGGCCCAGTGGATTGTTTCTGGATGTCATTTAATTGTTGTAAAATGGCCAAAGCCCCTGGTATGCAGTAGCTGGGGGCTGCAGGACTGCAGTGGAATCAGACACTGACTCTGTTTGTGTTGCTGGGTTTCCTTTGTGATTGTTCATAATGATTATTAATTGAAAAATTGTTTTGGTCACTTTTGTATCTTCTACCACATCTCTTCCTGAATTATAATAAATACATTTCCTTTCTACAGGCAAATACTTGATGGAAGCAGAATAAATGTCGTGATTCCTCGACACAAGAGGAAGTGCAGCCAGCTCCTCACACACAGTAAGTACAGTATCACTCACAGAGAGCAGAGACATCAGTTCCACAATCACCGACAGCAAACGTAGTCAGACCGGCACTGATCCCAAGTTCCAGACACATTTATTCAATCCAACAGTCACACAGCGCAGGACAGACTGAGGTTGGTTCCATTTCACCCCAACTCTGTCCCAGCTAGATACATCAATCTCCGCACAAAATTACACCCACTATCAGATTGCAAGGCACTGTGTCATTCTCACAAGAGTGCAGCCTGAACTACAAATTCTATGTCAGATGGGAAAGACAAACAGGACCTGATAGTAAAGTACAGAATTAATCTCAATATTGTTAGATTGCAGACTGAGCTACATGTTACACACTACTCCACAAAACTCATAAATGGTAAAAATGGAAGACATAGTCTTCCATTACTGCAAACTGAGCACAAGTAGGAGGAGGAGCAGGCCATTCAGCCCCTCAAGCCTGGCCCGCCATTCAATAAGATCATGGCTGATCTCTCCCATGCCTCAACTCCTCTTTTGAGCCTGCTCCGCTTAACCCTCCACTCCCTGAGATTTCAAAAATCTATCTGCCACCTCCTTAAATACATTTCGTGACCTAGCCTCCACAACTCTCTGAGGTACAGAATTCCAGAGATTCACCACCCTCAGAGAAAAAAATTCATACACATCTCAGTTTTAAATGTGTGCCCCCTTATTCTGTAACAATGTCCCCTTGTTCGAGATTCCCCCACCAGTGGAAATATATTCTCAACATCTACCCTGTCAAGCCCCCTTAGAATCTTATTTGTTTCAATAAGATCACCTCTCATTCTGTTCTTGATAAGACAACCCCTGCATTCCAGGAATCAGCCTCGTGAACCTTTTCTGAACTGCCTCCAATGCTAGGATATCCTTCCTTAAATACAGTGACCAAAACTGTACGCAGTACTCCACGTGTGGCCTCACCAACACCCTGTGCAGTTGTAATAAGACTTTCCTATTTTTAAACTCTCACCCCTGAGCAATAAAGGCCAAAATTCCATTTGCCTTCCTAATTATTTGCTGCACCTGCATGCTAACTTTTTGTGTTTCCTGCACAAGAACACCCAGATCCCTCTGAACTGCATTTTGAATTTTGTAGTTTTTCTCCATCTAAATAATAATCTGCCTTTTTATTCTTCCTGCCAATGTGGATTACCTCACACTTTCCCACATTGAACTCCATCTGCCAAGTTTTTGCCCACTCACTTAACATATCCCTTTACAGTTTCTTTGTGTCCTCATCACAACATGCCTTTCCACCTATTTTTGTATCGTCAGCAAATTTGGATACTCTACAATCTGTCCCTTCCTCCAGGTCATTAATATAGATAGTAAATAGTTGAGGCTCTAGGACTGATCCTTGTGGCACCCCACTAAATACGTCTTTCCAACCTGAAAAAGACCAATTAATCCCGACACTTTGCCTTCTGTGTGTTAGCCAATCCTCAATCCATGCTAACACATTACCCCCAATACCCTGAGCTCTTATTTTGTGCAATAACCTTTTATGTGGCGCCTTCTGAAAATCCAAATACACTACATCTACTGGTTCCCCTTTATCCACTCTGCTTGTTATATCCTCAAAGAGCTCTAACAAGTTTGTCAAACATGATTTCCCTTTCATAAAACCATGTTGACTCTGTTTGATTGCATTATGTTTTTCTAAATGTCCTGCTATTTCTTCCTCAATAATGGACTCTAGCATTTTCCCAATGACAGATGTTAAGCTAACTGGTCTATAGTTTCCTGCCTTCTGTCTCCCTCCTTTCTTGAATAAGGGCGTCGCATTAGCGGTTTTCCAATCCGCTGGCACCCTACGGAATCCAGTGAATTTTGGTATATTATGACCAATGCCCCTACTATCTCTGCAGCCACTTCTTTTAAAACCCTTGGATGGAGGCCATCAGTTCTTGGCGACTTGTCTGTCTTTAGTCCCATCAGTTTGTCCAGCACCTTTTCCCTCGTGATAGAGATTGTTACAAGTTCCTCCCTCCCATTTACACCTTGCTCATCTATTATTGTTGGGATGTTTATAGTGTCTTCCACCGTGAAGACCTATGCAAAATATTGGCTTAAATTATCTGCCATTCCCCTGTTCCATGTTATTTATTCCCCAGTCTCATCCTCTAAGGGTCCCACATGTACTTTAGCTACTCTCTTCCTTTTTATGTTCAAGGATATTCGATATTCCGGAAGAATAGGGAGAAAGGAAAAGGAGGTGGGGTAGCTTTATTATTAAAGGAAGGGATCAGTGCAGTTGTGAGGAATGATATCGGTGTAATAGATGGTGATGTAGAATCAGTTTGGGTGAAAATAAGGAATAGCAAGGGAAAGAAATCACGCATTGGAGTGGTCTATAGGCCCCCGAGCTCTTGCTGTTTGTTTTTATATTTCTTGCCAATTTACTCTCAATCAATTTTCTCTCTTTATTCATTTTTTAAGTCATGCACTGCTGGTTTCTAAAAAATTCCCATTCCTCTGGCCTAGCACTAGCTTTTGCTGCTTTGTCTGCCTTTGCTTTTGATTTGATACTCTCCTTAACTGACTTTGTTATCCTCGGGTGGTTCATCGTTCTCCTCGAGTCCTTCCTTCTGACCGGAATAAATGTTTGCTGAGTGTTATGAAATATCTGCTTAAAAGTCTGCCACTGCTCATCGACTGACTTCCCCCGTAGTCTATTTTCCCAGCCTGCTTTAGACAACTCATTCTTCCTACCACTGTAATTGCCCTTGTTCAAGTTGAAGACACTGGTTTGAGACCCCAGTTGCTCACCCTCAAACTGAATTTGAAATTCTACCATGTTATGATCACTTCCCCCTAGAGGATCCTTAACTACGAGATATCTTATTAATCCTACCTCATTACACATTACCAAGTCTAAAATAGCCTGTTCCCGGCTAGGTTCTGCAATGTTCGAAGAAACAATCCCTGATGCACTCTACAAATTCGTCTTCCATGCTACCCTTGCCAATTTGATTTGTCCAGTCTATATGAAGATTAAATCACCCACGATAATTGCAGTGTTCTTCTTACACGCCTCCATTATTTCCTGATTAATATTTTGTCCTACAGAGGCACAACTCCTCAGGGGCCTATAGACCATTCCCATCCGTGATTTCTTCCCCTTGCTATTCCTTATTTCCAACCAAACTGATTCTACATTACCATCTATTACACCTATATCATTCCTCACAACTGCACTGATCCCTTCCTTTAACAACGCTACCCCACCTCCTTTTCCTTTCTGCCTATTCTTCCGGAACGTCGAATATCCTTGAACATTGAGATTCCAGTCCTGGTCATCCTGCAACCACGTCTCAGTGATAGCTATCAAATCATATTCATTTATTTCTCTGTGTGCCGTCAGCTCATCTATCTTGTTACAAATGCGATGTGCATTCAGATAAAGAGCCTGAAGCTTTGACTTATTCCCATTTTTACCTATTCTAGTTCTAATTTCTACTGTACTCTTATGCTTGTATTCTCTGTTCCTACCGGTCACACTCTGATTAATGTATGCCCCTTCACTACCCTGCACCTCTGTTCTCTCGTTACTTTTCAACTTTATAAACTTCCCTTCAATAGAACCCTCCACCCCACTATTTAGTTTAAAGCCTTATCTACAAGCCTAGTTGTACGATTCGCCAGGACACTGGTCCCAGCATGGTTCAGGTGCAGCCCATCCCAATGGAACAGCTCTCTCTTTCTCCAGTACTGGTGCCAGTGTCCCATGAATTGGAACTCATTTCTCCCACAAAAATCTTTGAGCCACGCATTTACCTCTCTAATCTTATTTACCCTGTGCCAATTTGCACGTGGCTCAGATAGTAATCCGGAGATTATTACCTTTGTGGTTCTGCTTTTTAATTTAGCCTCAAGCTGCTCATAGTCCCTCAGCAGAACCTCTTTCCTAGTCCGACCTATGTTGTTGGTATCTATGTGGATCACAACAACTGGATCCTTTCCTTCCCACTCCAAATTCCTCTCTCGCCCGGAAAAGATGTCCTTAACCTTGGCACCAGGTAGGCAACACAATCTTCGGGACTCTCTATATCTTTGCTGTGGATAACAGTATCTATTCCCCTAACTATGCTATCCCCTATGACTACAATATTTCTCTTTTCTCCCCCCACTTGAATGGCGCTCTGAACCAGGGTGGTCAGTTCACTCATCCTCCCTGCAGCCTGTGCCCTTATCCACATTGGAAGCAAAAATCTCGTACCTATTGGATAAGGGCACTGGCTGAGGCTCCTCCAAAGCTACATTCTGGATCCCCATACCTGCCTCACTCGCAGTCACACCCTCCTGTCCCTGACCATGGTCCAAATTGTATGTAATTAATCTAAGGGGTGTGACTGTCTCCTGAAACAGTGTCCAGGTAACTTTCGCCCTCCCTGATGCGTCGCAGTGTCCACAGCTCGGACTCCAGCTCATCAACTCTGAGCCAAAGTTCCTCAATCAGCTAACACTTGCTGAAGATGTGGTCACCGTGGATTGCATCGGCGTCCACCAGCTCCCACATACTACAGCTGTAACACATCGCCTGCCCAGCCATCTCTATTCTATTTAATTAATTAATTTGGATTGCAGTATTTAAAAAAAAACATTTAATTGTAATCTTAACCTGTAATGACATCTCCTGATTTAAATCACTTGGCCAAAACAAAACAGACATGGAAGAAATACCCACCAATCACTTACCGGCTCTCCTGTGATGTCACACTTCGATTATTGCTGGTCAAGCAGGTCCACAGAACTGAACAGAGCTCTTGCCACGGACACTGTCACTGCTTCTGGTCTCGGGCCTCGGCTCACTGCTCTTTATACCCAGGCTCCTCTCGCCACCGACACTGTCACTGCTTCTGGTCTCGGGCCTCGGCTCACTGCTCTTTATACCCCAGCTCCTCTCGCCACCGACACTGTCACTGCTTCTGGTCTCGGGCCTCGGCTCACTGCTCTTTATACCCCAGCTCCTCTCGCCACCGACACTGTCACTGCTTCTGGTCTCGGGCCTCGGCTCACTGATCTTTATACCCCAGCTCCTCTCGCCACCGACACTGTCACTGCTTCTGGTCTCGGGCCTCGGCTCACTGCTCTTTATACCCCAGCTCCTCTCGGCACCGACACTGTCACTGCTTCTGGTCTCGGGCCTCGGCTCACTGCTCTTTATACCCCAGCTCCTCTCGCCACCGACACTGTCACTGCTTCTGGTCTCGGGCCTCGGCTCACTGCTCTTTATACCCCAGCTCCTCTCGCCACCGACACTGTCACTGCTTCTGGTCTCGGGCCTCGGCTCACTGCTCTTTATACCCCAGCTCCTCTCGCCACCGACACTGTCACTGCTTCTGGTCTCAGGCCTCGGCTCACTGCTCTTTATACCCCGGCTCATCTCGCCACCGACACTGTCACTGCTTCTGGTCTCGGGGCTCGGCTCACTGCTCTTTATATCCCAGCTCCTCTCGCCACCGACACTGTCACTGCTTCTGGTCTCGGGCCTCAGCTCACCGCTCTTTATACCCAGGCTCCTCTCGCCACCGACACTGTCACTGCTTCTGGTCTCGGGCCTCGGCTCACCGCTCTTTATACCCCAGCTCCTCTCGCCACCGACACTGTCACTGCTTCTGGTCTCGGGCCTCGGCTCACCGCTCTTTATACCCCGGCTCCTCTCGCCACCGACACTGTCACTGCTTCTGGTCTCGGGCCTCGGCTCACTGCTCTTTATACCCCAGCTCCTCTCGCCACCGACACTGTCACTGCTTCTGGTCTCGGGCCTCGGCTCACTGCTCTTTATACCCCAGCTCCTCTCGCCACCGACACTGTCACTGCTTCTGGTCTCAGGCCTCGGCTCACTGCTCTTTATACCCCGGCTCCTCTCGCCACCGACACTGTCACTGCTTCTGGTCTCGGGCCTCGGCTCACTGCTCTTTATACCCCAGCTCCTCCTGCCACCGACACTGTCACTGCTTCTGGTCTCGGGCCTCAGCTCACCGCTCTTTATACCCAGGCTCCTCTCGCCACCGACACTGTCACTGCTTCTGGTCTCGGGCCTCGGCTCACTGCTCTTTATACCCCAGCTCCTCTCGCCATCGACACTGTCACTGCTTCTGGTCTCGGGCCTCGGCTCACCGCTCTTTATACCCCGGTTCCTCTCGCCACCGACACTGTCACTGCTTCTGGTCTCGGGCCTCGGCTCACTGCTCTTTGTACCCCAGCTCCTCTCGCCACCGACACTGTCACTGCTTCTGGTCTCGGGCCTCGGCTCACTGCTCTTTATAACCCGCCTATCACCTGACCTTACATACCGGGACATAAAACATATCGTAAGATGAAAGGACACAGACCTGAAACCTTAATTGTGTTTCACTCTCCACATTTGCTGCCTGAAGGCCTGAGTATTTGCAGCACTTTTGTTTTTTTTTCAAATTTCCAGCAGCTGCAGAATTTTGCTTTTGTTTTCGGGTTAAAGCAACACTGCATTGTGAGGTGAGAGTGACTGCCTTTGACATCAAGGCCCCCTTTGTCCGTGTATGGTACCATGGAGCCCAAGCAAAACTAGAGTAAATGGGAATCAGGAGTAAAACTCTCCGCTGGTTGGAGTCAGACCTAACACAAAGGAATATGGCTATGGTTGTTCAGGTCAATCATCTCAGTCACAGGACATTACTGCTGGAGTTCCTCAGGCTAGTGTTCTAGGCCCAACCATCTTCAGCTGCTTCATCAATGACCTTCCCTCCATCACAAGGCCAGAAGTGGCGATATTCACAATGTTCAGCACCATTCGTGACTCCTCAGATAGCCCATGATCAGATGCAGCAAGACCTGGTCAACATCCAGGCTTGGGCTGATGAGTGGCAGTAACATTCATGCCACATAAGTGCCAGGCAATGACCATCTCAAACAAGAGAGAATCTAATCATCTCTCCTTGATGATCAATGGCATTACCATCACTGAATCCACCACCATCAACATCCTGGAGGTTACCATTGACCAGAAACTGAACTGGACCAGGCACATAAATGCTGTGGCTACAACAGCAGGTCTGCTAGGAACAACAGCTAGGAACTCTGTGGCGAATAACTCACCTCCTGTCTCCCCACACATGTCCACCATTTACAAGGCACAAGTCAGGAGTGTGATGCAATACTCTCCACTTGTCTGGATAAGTGCAGCTCCAACAACACTCAAGTAGCCTGTTTGATTGCCCCCATCCGCCACCTTCAACATTCATCACCGATGCACAGTGGCAGCAGTGTGTACCATCTACAAGATGCACTGCAGCAACTCACCAACGCTCCTTCGACAGCACCTTCCAAACCCGCAACCTCTACTACCTAAAAGGACAAGGGTAGCAGATGCATGGGAACACCAAGTTCCCCTGCAAGCCACAAACCATCCTGACTTGGAACTATATCGCCATTCCTTCATTGTCGCTGGGTAAAAATCCTGGAACTCCCTTCCAAACAGCACTGTTGGTGTTCCGACATCTCAAGGACTGCAGCGGCTCAAGAAGGCAGCTCACTACCACTTTGTTTAAGGCAATTTGGAATGGGCAATGAATGCTGGCATAGCCAGTGATGCCTACATCCCATGAACAAATGAAAAAAGTGAGGAAATAATGAACGGCTTTTATAAAGTACAAGGAGGCATGTTTACTTTTGTGGTGAAACAAGAGCCAAAAATATAAAATCGCCATTCATAAAACCAATGAGGAATTCATGAAATATGTATTTATGTAGTGAATGGTTAGAAGCTGGGATTTGCTATCACAGGGAGAGGTTGAGGCAAATAGTATCGATGCAGGGAAGGTGGAACAAGTGTATGGGGAGAAAGGAATTGAGAGATATACATATCGGACTTTATTTATCTTTCATTCATATGAAGCAAGATGGTTGGAAATATATGTAGAGCATAGAGCAGTTGGAACAATCCCAGTGCAGTGTTTTGTCTGGATGGATAAACTGCATTTATTTTAATGCAAGAAGCCTTACAGGTAAGGCAGATGAACTCAGAGCATGGATCGGTACATGGGATTGTGATATTATAGCTATTACGGAATTGTAGTTGAGGGATGGGCAGGACTGGCAGCTCAATGTTCCGGGGTACCGATCCTTCCGGTGTGACAGAGGTGGAGGTAAGAGAGGAGGGGGAGTTGCAATATTGATTAGGGAAGTCATCACGGCAGTACTTAGAGAGGATATCCCGGGGTGAATGTCCAGTGAGGCCAAATGGGTAGAACTTAGAAATAAGAAAGGGGTGATCCCTTTGATGGGATTATACTATAGACCCCCCAATAGTCAGAGGGAAGTGGAGGAACATATAGGTAGGGAAATCACAGATAGGTGTAGGACTTATAGGGTTGTAATAATAGGTGATTTTAACTTCCCTCATATTGACTGGGACTGCCTTCGTGCTAAGGGATCAGATGGGAAGAATTTTTTAAATGTGTCCAGGATAGTTTTCTGAAGCAGTATGTGGATGGCCCGACTAGAGAAGGGGCTACACTCGACCTCCTCTTAGGAAATGAGGATGGGCAGGTGGTTGATGTGTCAGTGGGGGAGCACTTTGGGACCAGTGAACATAATTCTATTAGCTTCAAGATAGTTATGGAAAAGGATAGGACTGGTCCTCAGGTTGAAGTCATAAATTGGGGGAAGGCTAATTTTGATGGCATCAGACAGGAATTCTCAAAAGTTGAATGGGAGAGGTTGTTTACAGGTAAAGGGACGTCTGGCAAGTGGGAGGCTTTTAAAAGTGAGATAGGAAGAGTTCAGGGCCAGCATGTTCCTGTTAGATGGAAGGGCAAGGCTGGCAAGTTTAGGGAACCTTGGTTGACGAGGGATATTGAGGGTCTGGTCAGGACAAAGAAGGAGGCACATGTCAGGTATAGGCAGCTGGGATCGAGTGAGTCCCTGGAGGAGTATAGGGGATTTAGGACGACACGTAAGAAGGAAATAGGAAATTAGGAGGGTTGCCACATGACCAGAAGGACGTGGAGGCTTTGGAGAGGGTATAGAAGAGGTTTACCAGGATGTTGCCTGGTCTGGAGGGCATCAGCTATGAGGAGAGGTTGGATAAACTCATTGTTTTCACTGGAACGACGGAGGTGGAGGGGCGACATGATAGAGGTTTTCAAAGTTATAAGCGGCATGGACAGAGTGGATAGTCAGAAGCTCTTTCCCAGGGTGGAAGAGTCAGTTACTAGGGGACATAGGTTTAAGGTGAGAGGAGCAAAGTTTAGAGGGGATGTGCGAGGCAAGTTCTTTACACAGAGGTTGGTGAGTGCCTGGAACTTGCTGCCGGGGGAAGTGGTGGAAGCAGGTGCGATAGCGACGTTTAAGAGGCATCTTGACAAATACATGAATAGGAAGGGAATAGAGGGATACGGTCCCCGGAAGTGCAGAAGGTTTTAGTTTAGGCAGGCATCAAGATCGGCGCAGGCTTGGAGGGCCGAATGGCCTGTTACTGTGCTGTACTGTTCTTTGTTCTTTGAAAAGGGGCCATGAGATTTCCCTGGCAGATAATATAAAGGAGAATCCTAAAAGATTCTATAAGTATATTAAGAGTAAGAGGGTAGCTAGGGGGACAGTAGGTCCCCTTAAGGATCAGTGTGGCAATCTATGTGTGGAGCCACAGGAAATGGGCGTGGTCTTAAATGAATATTTTTCGTCCGTATTTACCGTGGAGAAGGTCATGGAATCTAGTGAGTTCAAGGGAGGGAACAGCAATATCCTGGAGCATATCAACATTACAAAGGAGGTGGTGTTGGAGGTTTTGAAGTGCATTAAGGTGGATAAATCCTCAGGGTCTGACCAGGTGTATCCTAGGATGCTATGGGAAGCAAGGGAGGAGATTGCTGGGGCCCTGGCAGAGATTTTTGTATCATCGTTAGCCACGGCTGAGGTACCGGAAGACTGGAGGATAGCTGATGTTGTGCCTTTATTTAAGAAGGGCTGCAGGGATAAGCCAGGGAACTGCAGGCCGGTGAGCCTTACATCAGTGGAGGGAAAGTTATTGAAAGGGATTCTGAGAGACAGGATTTATATGCATTTGGAAAGGCATGGTCTGATTAGGGATAGTCAAAATGGCTTTGTGCGTGGGAAATCATGTCTAATGAATTTGATTCAGTTTCTCGAGGAGGTGACCAAGAGGATTGATGAGGGCAGAGCGATGGACGTTTTCTACATGGACTTTAGCAAGGCCTTTAGCAAGGCCCCGCAAGATAGGCTGGTCCGGAAGGTTCGAACACATGGGATCCAGGGTAAGCTAGCAAATTGGATACAAAATTGGCTTGGTGATTGGAGGCAGAAGGTGGTAGTGGAGGGTTGTTTTTCCGATCGGAGGCCGGTGACCAGTGGTGTGCCGCAGGGGTCGGTGCTTTGCCCTCTGTTTGTCATATATATTAATGACTTAGATGTGAATGTTGGGGGCATGATTAGTATGTTTGCAGATGACACCAAAATTGGTGGTATAGTGGACAGTGAAGAAGGTTGTCTAATGTTACAACAGGATATAGATAAACTGGGAAAGTGGGCAAGGGATTGGCAAATGGAATTTAACGCAGACAAGTGTGAAGTGATGCATTTTGGGAAGTTAAACCAGGGCAGGACATATATAGTGAATGGCAGGGCCTTGGGGAGTGTTGTTGAGCAGAGAGACCTTGGGGTGCAAGTACATAGTTCCCTGAAAGTAGCAACACCGGTAGACAGGATGGTGAAGAAGGCATATGGCATGCTTGACTTCATCGGCTGAGGCATTGAGTACAAGAGTTGGGACAACATGTTACAGTTGTACAAAACGTTGGTTAGGCTGCATTTGGAGTACGGTGTGCAGTTCTGGTCGCCACACGACAGGAAAGATGTGATTAAGCTAGAGAGGGTGCAGAAAAGATTCACAAGGATGTTGCCTGGTTTGGAGGGCTTGAGTTATAAAGAGAGATTGGATAGGCTGGGTCTGTTTTCCCTGGAGCAAAGGAGGCTGAGAGGAGACATGATAGAGGTATATAAAATTATGAGGCATAGGTGGGTGGACAGCCAGAGTCTGTTTCCCATGGGAGGGGTGACTAAAACTAGACGGCATAGATTTAACGTGAGAGGGAGGAGGTTTAAAGAGGATCAAAGGGGTAAATTTTTCACACAAAGAGTAGTGGGTATCTGGAATGAGCTGCCTGAGGTGGTGGTGGAGGCAGGAACAGTAGCAACATTTAAGAGGCATCCGGACAGGTACTTGAATGAGCAAGGCATAGAGGGATATGGAATTAATGCAGGCAGGTGTGATTAGTATGGATGGGCATTATGGTCGGCATGGACGCGGTGGGCTGAAGGGCCTGTTTCTATGCCGTATGACTCTATGACTCTATGGATCTGCCCAGAACACTTGTGATGCAGGAGCTGGGAGCTTCAGTACTTCGGTGGAGGCAGATACTGACACTGGTCTACATTTGTGGCTGTTATTAATGATTATTCATTGAGAAATTTAATTCATCTGATATTTTGCACCGCATCTGTTCTTGAGTTATAAGATATACTTTTTCTTCATGCAGGCAGATACTTGAAGGAATTGTGATGGTTCCTGCACTTGAGGCACAAGGAACTGTGCAGCCAGCTCCTCTCTCACACAGTAGGTACATTATCACTCAGAGTACAGAGGCACAGACAGTTCATCAGGTCCCCAGTCTCAGACTGCAGAAGTAGTCAGGCTCACATTGATCCCAAGTTCCAGAGGCACATTTTCAATCCAACAATCAAACAAAGCAGGAGAGAAAGAGGTTGTTTCCATTTCACCCCAATTCAGTCCCATTGACAGTCAGATACCTCAATCCCAGGTCAAAATCACACCCACTAGCAGATTGAAATGCAATGTGTCAGTCTAAATATAATGCAGACTTAGCTAGCAATTAAATATCAGATAGAATTGGCCCACGGTACTGATTGAATGGCACAGAATCTGACCGAATGATATAGCCTGATATTTAAATTAAATACCATACCCAAAGCTCACACCCATGATAAAGGATGTTTAAATATCCCCATAGTGTACCTTGAGTGACATACAAGTCCAACATTTTTTACAGTGAAAGCTTCAAAGGTGCTGAAAGATGCTGTAACCTGAGACACAAATTAGATACCAGTTCAGAACTCACCCACACCGTGAAATTGAAAGATGCAGTATAAATTCCAATAGTGCAGATTGATCTAAACATTGCCAATCCAAAAATTACATACAGTATTAGATTGAGCAAAACTGATATGAAGTGTAAACTGTGATATAAATTAGATGCCTGTACAGAACTCATCCAGACTGCGGAATTGAAAAATACAAAGACAGAGATACACATTATTTACCAGTCAAAAAATTCATACATTATCAGAGCGAAACAGATTATCAATTCCATTTGTGTATACTGAAATCCACATTACAAACCAGTAAAAAATCTCAGAGGTATGGTGATTTTGTGGTTACTTTACAGGACGAGTAATCCAGAAGTCTCCACGAATGGTCCAAAGACATGAGTTCAAATTCCACTAAAGCAGCTGGGTAATTTATAGAATCATAGAAAGTTGAAGGCACAGAAAGAGGCCACTTGGCCCATTGTGTCTGTGCCAGATGAAAAACATTCTACCCATTCGAATCCCACCTTCCAACATTTGGTCCGCAGCCCTGCAGATTATGGCATTTGAGGTGCATATCCAGACTCCTTTTGAATGAGTTGAAGGTTTCTGTCTCAACTCCCCTTTCAGGCAGTGAGTTCCAGACCCTCACCACCCTCTGGTTGAAAAAACATTTCCTCTTCTCTCCTGTAACCTTTCTACCAATCACTTTAAATCTATGCCCCTAGTCACTGATCTCTCTGCTAAGGTGAATAGACCCTTCACCTCAACTCTATCCAGACCCCTCAAAATTTTGTGCATTTCAGTCTTCTCTGCACCAAGGAGAACAGCCCCAGCCTATCCAATCTTTCCTCATAGCTGCATTTTTCCAGTCCCGGCAACATCCTCGTAAATCTCCTCTGTACCCTCTCTAGTGCAATTACATCCTTTCTGCAATGAGATGATCACAACTGCACACAGTACTCATGTTGTGGCCTGACTAATGATTTATACAGTTACAGCACAACCTCCCTGCTCTTATATTCTATACCTCGGCTCATAAAGAAAAGGATTCCACATACCTTCTGACCACATTATCGACCTGTCCTGCTACCTTCAGGGATCTGTGGACATTTACTCCAAGGTCCCTCACTTTCTCTACCTATCAGCATTTTCTTATTAATCGTGTCTTCCTTTGCCTTGTTTGACCTCCCCAAATGCTTCACCACACACTTCTCCAGGTTGAATTCCATTTGCCATTTTTCTGCCCACCTGACCAGACCATCAATATCTTTCTGCAGCCGACAGCTATCCTCCATGCTATTTACCAGATGACCAATCTTTGTGTCATCTGCAAATTTCTTGGATCGTGACCCGCACGTTTACGGCCATGTAGACTACATCAACTGCACGACCCTCGTCTATCTTCCTTGTTACTTCTTCAAAAAATTCAATCAAGTTGGTCAGACAGGATCTTCCCATAACAAATCCATGCTGACTATGCTTGATTTATCTGTGCCTTTCTAAGTGACAGTTTATCCTGTCGCGCTGAATGGTTTCCAATAATTTGCCCACTACTGAGGTTAGTCTGGCTGGCCTGTAATTATTCGGTCTATCCCTCACTCCCTTTTTAAACAGATGTACAACGTTAGCAGTTCTCCAAAACCACACCTGTATCCAGTGAGGACTGGAAAATGATGGTCAGACCTTCTGCTGTTTCCTCTCTTTCTTCTTTTAACAGCCTATGGTACTTTTCATCCTGCCCTGGTGATTTATCAACTTTCAAATACACTAATCCTATTAATATGTCCTCTCTCCCTCTGTTGATCACATCCAATACTTCACACCGCTCTTCCTTAACTACAACACCTGCATCGTCCCCTCTCTTTTGTGAAGACAGATGCAAAGTATTCATTAAGAACATTACCAACATCTTCTGCCCCTACACACAAGTTACCTTTCTGGTCTTTTATGGGCCATACAATTTCCTTAGTTATCCTTTTACTCTTAATGTATTGATCAAACATCTCTGGGTTCACCTTGATTTTGATTGCCAATATTCTTTCATGCTTTCTCTTCAGTTTCCTAATTTCATTTTTGATTTCCCCCCTCCACATTCTATACTCCTCTTGGCTTTCTGCAGTATTGAGTTCTCTGTGTCGGGCATAAGCTTTCCTTTACTGCCTTATTATACCCATAAGCTCCTTGACATCCATGGGGCTCTCGATTTGGCCGTCCCACCCTTTTTCTTTGTGGGAACATGTTTACTCTGAACCCCTTGAATCTCCCGTTTGAATTCTTCCCACTGCTCTGACACTGATTTACCTTCAAGTAGCAGTTTCCAATCCACTTTCGCTGAATCACTCCTCAGCTTCGTAAAGTTGTCCTTGCCCCAATTGAGAACTCTAACTCCTGTTGTATCCTTGTCCTTTCCATAGTTATGTTAAAACTGACTGAATTATGATCACTCCCACCAAAATGCTCTCCCACTGCCACTCCTTCCACCTGCCCATCTTCATTTCCCAAAACTAAGTCTAAAACTGCACCCTCTCTTGTTGAACTTGCTACATATTGGCTAAAAATGTTCTCCCGAATGCAGCTCAAGAATTCTGCTCCCTCAATTCTTTTCATATTAAAACTATCCCAGTTCATGTTGGTTAAAATCCCCTACTATTTTTTTTTTTATTTCCAAAATATACTTTATTCATAAAAATCTGTAAAAATTACATTGCCAATCAGTTTCCAAACAGCACGAAAAAATACAAACATTGCAAAAGAGATCGGTTTCTTTCAATAATGTCATGAGTTTCTTCCCAACCCTTCCGTTTCACAATTGTCATGTCAATTGCAGTTTTACATTTACAGCAATTGAGAATATTAACGATACAGTTCGAGGGGCTTCCCATGGTTCCAGCCCCTCAGTCCAGCTTGGTGGGGGAACCTTACACTGTGGTCTTTCCCCATTGAGCCTTTGCTGCTGCTGCCCCAAGCTTCAGTGCGTCCCTCAGCACGTAGTCCTGGACCTTGGAATGTGCCAGTCTGCAACATTCGGTGGTGGACAACTCTTTGCGCTGGAAGACCAGCAAGTTTCGGGCAGACCAAAGGGCGTCTTTCACCGAATTGATAGTCCTCCAGCAGCAGTTGATGTTTGTCTCGGTGTGCGTCCCTGGGAACAGCCCGTAGAGCACAGACTCCTGTGTTACAGAGCTGCTTGGGATGAACCTTGACAAAAACCACTGCATCTCTTTCCACACCTGCTTTGCAAAGGCACATTCCAGGAGGAGGTGGGCGACCGTCTCTTCCCCACCACAGCCAACGTGGGGGCACTGTGCGGAGGGGGCGAGACTTCGGGTGTGCATGAAGGATCTGACGGGGAGGGCCCTTCTCACCACCAGCCAAGCTACGTCTTGGTGCTTGTTTGAAAGTTCTGGTGATGAGGCATTCCGCCAAATGACTTTGACGGTCTGCTCGGGGAACCATCCGACAGGATCCACCGTTTCCTTTTCCCGTAGGGCCTTGAGGGCATTCCGTGCAGACCACTGCCTGATGGACCGGTGGTCAAAGGTGTTTTTCCGCAGAAACTGCTCCACGAAGGATAGGTGGTACGGCGCCGCCCAACTGCATGGTGCGTTCCGCGGCAATGTGACCAGGCCCATCCTTCGCAACACCGGGGACAGATAGAACCTCAGCACGTAGTGACACTTGGAGTTTGCGTACTGGGGATCTACACATAGCTTGATGCAGCCGCACACGAAGGTGGTCATCAGGATGAGGGCCACGTTGGGTACATTTTTCCCGCCCATGTCCAGAGATTTGAACATCGTGTCCCTCCGGACCCGGTCCATTTTAGATCCCCAGACGAAGCGGAAAATGGCTCGGGTGACTGCCATGGCGCAGGAGTGAGGTATGGGCCAGACCTGCGCCACGTAGAGCAACAACGTGAGCGCCTCGCACCTGATGACCAGGTTCTTACCCACAATGGAGAGAGATAGCTGCCCCCACATGCCCAACTTTTGTCGTACCTTGGCTACTCGCTCCTCCCATGTTTTGGTGCACGCCCCGGCACTTCCGAACCATTTCCCCAGCACCTTCAGGTAATCTGACCTGACGGTGAAAGGGACAAAGGATCGGTCAGCCCAGTTCCCAAAGAACATGGCCTCGATCTTGCCGTGGTTAACTTTGGCTCCCGAGGCCAGTTCGAACTGGTCGCAGATGCTCATCAGTCTGCGCACGGACAGCGGATCCGAGCAGAAGACGGCGACGTCATCCATGTACAGGGAGGTTTTGACCTGAGTGCCTCCGCTGCCTGGGATTGTCACCCCTCTTATGCTCGCATCCTTCCTAATAGACTCAGCAAAGGGTTCAATACAGCAAACAAAGAAGACCGGGGACAGAGGGCAGCCCTGTCTGACTCCAGATTTGATCGGGAAACTTTCCAATTCCCACCCGTTGATTGACACTGCGCTACTGATGTTTGTGTAGAGCAGTTGGATCCAATTGCAGATTCCCTCCCCAAACCCCATTTTGGAAAGCACGTCCATCATGTAGGTGTGCGATATCCTGTCAAAAGCCTTCTCCTGGTCCAGGCTGATGAGGCAGGTGTCCACCCTCCTGTCCCGTACGTAGGCGATGGTATCCCTGAGTAGCGCGAGACTATCAGAGATCTTCCTGCCGGGTACAGTACAGGTCTGATCGGGGTGAATCACCAACTCCAGAGCAGACTTGACTCGACTGGCTATGACTTTGGACAGAATCTTGTAATCAACATTAAGCAGTGAGATGGGCCGCCAATTTCTGATTTCTGCCATCTCCCCCTTCTGCTTGTAAATGAGGGTGATGATGCCTTTTCTCATGGTCTCTGACATGCTGCCGGCCAGGAGCATACTCTCGTATACTTCCAGCAGGTCCGGGCCGACCCAGTCCCACAGGGCCGAGTACAACTCGACCGGTAAGCCGTCGCTCCCGGGGGTCTTACTCGTCTCGAAAGACTCGACGGCCTTTGTCAGCTCGTCCAGAATTAGCGGCTTGTCCAGTCTCTCCCTCCTGCTATCATCTAGGACGTCTGTGATAGATGACAGGAAGGACTGGCAGGCTCTGCTGTCTGTGGGCTTCGCGTCATACAGCCCAGCATAAAAGGATTTGCTGATCCTTAGTATGTCGGACTGCGAAGACGTTACCGAGCCATCTTCTTCCTTCAGGCTGCTGATAACAGAGCTCTCTCTGTGTACCTTTTGGAAGAAGTAACGCGAGCACGTCTCATCCTGCTCGATGGAGCGGACTCTGGACCGGAAGATGATCTTGGAGGCCTCCTTGGCAAAGAGCGAGGCCTGCTGGCTCTTCACCTCTTGGAGGTCCTCCTTGAACTCGACCCCCATTGACTGCAACCGGAGTAGATTTTGCATAATTTTCTGGAGTCGGGACAGTTCCCTCTGTCTCTCTCTCGCCTTCTGAACACCTTTGTGGATGAAGAACCTCTTGATGTTCTCCTTTATCGCTTCCCACCAGTGAACTGGAGACTCAAAGAGGGGTTTCACCGTCCTCCAACCTTTGTAATCCCTTTTGAGTTCCTCAACGTTCTCTGGGGTCAGCAGTGTCGCATTGAGCTTCCACGTCCCTCTGCCAACCCGCTGGTCGTCCTGTAAGTGACAGTCGGCCAGTAAGAGGCAGTGGTCGGAGAAGAACACCGGCTTGACGTCGGTGGATCCGACCGTGACAGCACGGGACACAAACAGGAAGTCAATCCTGGAACGGGCAGACCCGTCCGATCTTGACCATGTGTATCTGCGCTGCGCTCCGTCTGCAGGTTTGCTGAAGACGTTGTGCAGTTTGGCATCCTTAATTGTTTCTACTAGGAATCTGGACGTAGCGTCCAGTTTGCTGTCGTCACTGCCGGATCGTCCAGCCGCATCGATGATGCAGTTGAAGTCACCGCCTAGGATGACCGGCCTGGACGTCGCCAGCAGCAGTGGGAGCTGCTGGAAGACGGTCAGCCGCTCGCTGCGTTGTACCGGGGCGTACACGTTGATCAACCGGAGCGGAGCGTTGTTGTACATCACGTCTGCTACGAGGAGGCGGCCGCCCACCACCTCCTTAACTTCGGAGATGGTGAAGTTACCTCCCCGCAGCAGAATACCCAGGCCGGAGGAACGGCAGTCATTACCCCCCGACCTGATCGATGGCCCGTGGGACCACCATCGCGACCACTGCCTGTAGGTGCTGAGGTGTGGTATTCCACACTCCTGCAGAAACAGTAGGTCAGCTTTGACCTTGGCAAGGTAATCCAAGGTTGAAACACATCGCGTAGTAGATTTAATGCGACGCACATTAATGGAAGCAATTCTTACACCCATTTTTTACTAAAAATTAGTTGTTGCTTCCCATACCATTTGTCCTCGCTAGTCCCAGTCCTTCCCCTTCGGGATGTTCCTGCATACCCATCGTATGCGCAAGCAGTTTCACGTTGGTTGGGCTCAGAAACCCCTCCTGATTTTTCATGCAGGGTTTGTGCCGCTCGGGTGACATCGGGGGGGTCTTGTAGGCAGAGAGGATTGGGTTGTCCTCAGCTGCTTCCATCTGTTCCTCCTCGAAAACATCACAGCTCCCGGTCTCCCGGAGCTCAGGTGCGCCAGACGTGTCTTTGCTCCCGGTGTCGCAGAGCTGAGATGCGTTGGCCTCTTCGTTACGTGTCGGGCATTGGGGTTGGGGCACGCTGGGCCCATCACAGCTTCCAGTGCCCGGGGGCTGGGATGCTTTATCATCCATCTCGGAGTTCTGCCGCCTCTTTTGAAGGGGCTGTCGTTCCAGCATTTCCCCGTCCAGTGAAGAGGAGTTGTTGCAGTCTGATTCAGAAGAGAGCCTCCTCTTGCCACTGGTTTGGGTGGTGGCTTTGGGATGTTTTTTCTTTGTGGTTTTCCTCTGGACCACTTGCCACTGACCTGTTTGTCCATCTGCTGCCTCCTCCTCCATTGATTCTGTCTGTGGAGGAGGGGTTTCCGGGCGCTGGATAGGTGCTGGGTCGTTGGTTTCAGCTGCCTCCCCTTCCTTCTCAGGCTGAAGTTCCTCACTGCGGAGAAGGTTGCTGGTCTCCTTTCGGACAGCGGACGCCTTCGTCGAACCTTCGCCCGGCCATTCCTTGGACCTTGCCGCCTGAGCATAGCTGAGACAACGTTTGGGGCAGGTCTTGTAGAGATGGCCTGCCGCACCGCACAAGTTGCAACACTTCGTCTGCTTACAGTCCTTGGTCTGATGGCCTTCCTCCTTGCAGTTCTTGCAAACAACCGTGCTGCAGTTGGCTGCCATGTGACCAGATTTGCCACAGGTGCGGCAAACTCTGGGCTGCCCAGCGTAGACCAAGAAGCCTCGACTTCCCCCGATAGCAAAGCTGGAGGGAGGGTGGATGATGGCTCCACTGGGATCTACCTTCAAGGTCACCTTGACCTGCCGCTTGCTGGTCCAGATCCCAAAGGGGTCCTTGACATCAGTGCTGCTGCCGGCCACCTCGACGTACCTGGCGAGAAAGGTGAGTACATCCACCACCGGAACATGGGGGTTGTAGAGGTGAATTGTCACCACCCGGTCCCGTTGTGACGGAAGCGTGAAGAGCGGCTCCGCTGTGAGGATCGACAGTGGAGCCCGGTCCCCTTTCTCCTTGAACGCCTTCAGGAACTTGATGCATCCCGCCACGTTCCGGAACGTCACTTCGAAGTATCCACTGCTGGGGAAATCCTGCAGGCAGAAGACGTCCGTCGCTTGAAATCCGCAGCAATCGAAGAGAATTTTCTTGATGAAGAAGGTGCGATCGACCGGTGCATCTCCTTCCTTGTCCGTCACGAACACCCGAACTGTGTTGCGCACTCCCTGGCCCGAAGCTCGAAAATTGGTTATAGCCATTTTACTCAAAGCTTCCCCATAATCACGCTTCGGTTAAACCTCATTAGCTACGATATTGCCACTGCACAAAACTCAAATCCCCTACTATTACTGCTCTATTGTTCTTGCACTTCTCAGAGATTTGCCTACATATCTGCTGTTCTATCTCCCACTGACTGTTTGGGGGTCCATAGTACACTCAGTGTACTATGATTGCCACTTTTTTTGTTCCTTAGCTCGATCCATATAGTCTCATCTGATAAACCTTACAACATATCATCCCTCCTCACAGCTGTAATAGTTTCTTTGGCCAAAATTGCCACTCCCCCTCCTTTCTTATCCCCCTCCCTATCGCGTCTGAAAACCCTGTAAACAGGAACATTGAGCTGCTATTCCTGTCCCTCCTTCAGCCATGTTTCTGTAATAGCTATGATATCATACTGCCATGTGTCTCTCCGTGCCTTCAGCTCATCTGCTTTATTTGCTCTACTCCTTGCATTAAAATAGATACCCTTGAGCACTGCCAAACTTTTTTTTTTTAATTTTCTAACCTTTGTTTCCTCTGTCTTCCAGACATTAATTTTCTGCCTTCCATTTTCATTTCAGCTTTTGTCCCATCTGAGTCTACCCTCAGGTCCCCATCCCCCTGCCAAACTAGTTTAAACCCTCTCCAACAGCACTGACAAAATGTCCCGCAAGGAACTCAGTCCCAGCTCTGTTCAGGTGCAACCCATCCGATCTGTCCCAAGAATTTGAAGCCCTCCCTCCTGCACCATCTTTCCAGCCACACATTCATCTGTGTTACCCTTCTATTCCTGTACTCATTTGCACGTGGCACTGGGAATAATCTGGAGATTACTACTTTTGATGGCAAGTTTGCTGATTTCTTACCGAGCTGCCTAAGTTCTGACTGCAGGACAACATCCTTCTTTCTAACTATGTCGATGGGTCCAATGTGGACCACAACTGCTGGCTGTTCATCCTCCCCCTTCAGGATGCTCTGTAGATGCTCAATGACATCCTTGACCCTGGCACCAGGAAGGCAACACTCCATTCCTGGATTCACATCTGCGGCCACAGGAATGCCTCATTTTTCCTTGACTATTGAGTCGCCTATCACTATGGCTTTTCCAGTCTTCCCTGTACTCCCCTTTACAGCTGAGACACCCATGGTGCCATGGACTTGGTTCTGACTGCTCTCCCCAGGGAAGCATCATTGTCCTCCATATTCAGAACTGAATACCAGTTGGAGAGTGAGATGCACTCAGTGTCCTGCAGTACCTGCCTGATTCTTTTTGACTGCTTGGTGGTCACCCATTCCCTCTCTCCCTGCTTACTGTTAAGCTGTGGGGTGACTACATCTATGAACATGCTATCCATGCAGCTCTCATCCTTTCAAGTGAACCGCAGTGTCGCCAGCTGCTGCATAAGTTCCAAAACCCAGAGCTCAAGCTGCCGCAATTGACCACACTTCCTGCACAAATGGTTCTCCAGGATACGGGAAGGATCCTGGAGCTCCCACATAGCACAGGAGGTGCACTCTCGAAGCTGAAGCACCCCTACCATTCATTTATTTATTAGTTGACCCTTTGCTACTGCTTAAAAAAAAACCTTACCAATACTACAACACCTTAGAATTATTAATAAAACCTTACCAGGACTGATAAATCCTACTAAAAATCAATACAGTTCACCAGTTAAAATAAACCTTACTCAAAAAATAATACTCAGCTACTCACTTGTTCATTATTATGAATATTGAATTTATACTGTTTTTTTTTTAGTCTGCCAGAGTTGAGACGCTATAACCCAACTATTTATGCACCCACCCGAACGGTGGTGTATTAACTATTTATTGATAATCCCTAACAGCAGTTACTCACAACCAATCACCTTGCAGCTTTCCTGTTATGTCACAGTTCACTTTGTTTTCAAACTCCGGTGGCCTGGGCTCCTGTCTGCTCCACTCACGCTGCTTCCTGCTGTCTGAGTGATCTCTCTGTCTCTCTCTCTCTATTTTATAGCTGTACATTGTGAGTTGTGGATTGGTATTCAATATTTAGCTCTGTGAAAACGATTGTGAATGAAAAGTTAACTTTCAATCTTATGCATGGGCTGCTATGCAAGCTCCAAGTCCTTCACTTTGTAGTAATGGAATTGATACTTTATCTTTCAGTCTTAATCTTTGTGGGACTTTTTGACTGCTATGTAATGTGTAGCTCGGTCTAACATCTGACGTACATTATTGAGATTCGTAGGATCATAGGAAATAGGGGCAGGAGGCCAATCGGCCCATCGCACCTGCTCCACCATTCAAACAGATCGTGGCTGATCAACTACCTCTACACTATTTTTCCCCACTATCTCCGTATCCCTTGACATAACTAGCCACATAACTAGGGAGGTAGAGAGGGCGTTAAACGGAATAGTAGGGGCAAGGGATCAACTTTGGGAAGACAATGGTAAATCAAAGAGTAGAGACAAGGCAAGAGAGAATGGTATGAATATTGGAAATGATAAACAGACTGTGACAGGAAGGACAGAGCATACAAATCTAAGAGTAAATCAACAGATAAGGCTACAGGTCACAAAAACAATAAAAGGACACAACTAAAGGCTCCGCATCCGAATGCATGTACCATTCGAAACAAAACAAAACAGATGAACTGAGAGCGCAAATAGAAATAAATCAGTATGATCTGTTAGCCATTACAGAGACATTGCAGCAGGACAACATAGATTAGGACCTGAATATTGAAGGGTACATGGCATTTAGGAAGGATAGGAAGCTAGGAAAAGATGGAGGGGTAGCTCTGTTAATTAATGATGCTATTAGCGCAATAGAGAGGGATGACCTAAGTTGAGGATACCAGGATGTAGAAGTAACGCAGTTTGGGTAGAAATGAGAAATCATAAAAGGCAAGAAATCACTTTTGGAAGTGGGGTACAGGCCACCTAACATTAACCACACTGTAGGACAGGGTATAAAGGAAAAAAATAATGGCAGCTTGTCAGAAAGGTACAGTAATAATTATGGGGGATTTTAACCTACAGACAGACTGGAAAAATCGGATGGGCAGAGGTAGCTTCGATGAGGAGTACACAGAATGTTTTTGGGATAATTTCTTGGAACAATACATTCTGGAGCCAACCAGAGAGCAGGCTATACTAGACCTGGCATTGTGCAATGTGATAGGATTAATTAATGACCTCATAGTTAAGGCACCCCCAGGTAGCAGCGATCATAATATGAATGAATTTTACATTCAGTTTGAGGGAGGGAAGAGTGGGTCCAAGACCAGTATTTTAAACTTAAATAGGGCAATTATGAGAGCATGAAAGCAGAGCTAGCTAAAGTGAACTGGCATATCAGGTTAAGGGATAAGTCAATTGAGATGCAGTGACAGACGTTAAAGGGGATATTTCAGAATGCACAGAAAAGATACATTTCAACGAGAAAGAAAAATTCTGAAGGTGGGACCCACCAACCATATTTAACTAAAACAGTTAAATATAGTATCAAACTTAAAGAAAAAGCTTACAATTGCACAAAGATGGGAGACAGGTCAGAAGATTGCCGTTATTTATATACTGTTCAAAGAATGACTAAAAGGTTGATAAGGAAGGTTAAATTAGAGGACAAGAGAAAGCTAGCTCGAAATATAAAGACAGATAGTAAGAGTTTCTATAGATATTTTAAAAAGAGTTAATAAAGTGAATGTTGGTCCGATAAAAAGTGAGTCTGGGGAATTAATCATGGATAAGGAGATGGCAGATAAATTGAACAGATATTTTGCATCGATCTTCACTATTGAAGATACAAATAACATCCCAGTATTAGCCGTAAGTCAGAAATGGAAGGGAGAGAGGAAATCAAGAAAATTACAATCACCAGGCAAGTGATATTGAACAAATTGTAGGAGCTGTGGGCTGACAAGTCCCCGGGTCCTGATGGACTTCATCCAAGGGTCTTAAAAGAAATGGCTACTGAGATAGTTGATGCGTTAGTTTTAATTTTCCAAAATACCCTAGATTCGGGGAAAGTTCTGTTAGATTGGAAAATAGTGAATATAACTCACTTATTCAAAAAGGGAAGGAGACAGAAAGCAGGAAACTGCAGGCCAGTTAGCTCAACATCTCTCTTAGGGAAAATGTTAGAAGCTATTAAAGACATTTAAAGGGCATTTAGAAAAATTGAAGGTAATCAGGCAGAGTCAATATGGTTTTGTGAAAGGGAAATCATGTTTTACCAATTTATTGGAGTTCTTTGTGGGAGTTACATGTGCCGTGGATAAAGGGGAAGCAATGGATGTATTGCACTTAGATTCCAGAAGGCATTTGATAAGGTGCCACATCAAAGGTTATTACAGAAAATAAAAGCTCATGGTGCAGGGGGTAACATATTGGCATGGACAGAAGATTGGCTAGCTAACAGGAAACAGAGTAGGCATAAAAATGGGTCATTTTCTGGTTGGCAAGGTGTAACGAGTGGTGTGCCACAGGGATCTGTGATGGGGCCTCAACATTTTACAATTAATAGAAATGACTTTGATGAAGGGACTGAAGGAATGGTTGCTAAATTTGCTGAAGACAAAGATAGGTCGGAAAGTAACTCGTGAGGAGGACATAAGGAGGATACAAAGGGGTATAGATAAGTTAAGTGAGTGGGCAAAGACCTGGCAAATGGAGTATAATGTGAGAAAGTGTGAAATTGTCCACTTTGGAAGAATAAAAAAGAAACAGATTATCTAAATGGTGAGAGATTGCAGAGCTCTGAGATGCCGAGGGAACTGGGTGTCCTACTGCATGAATCACAAAAGGTTAATATGCAGGTACAGCACGTCATTAGGAAAGCTAATAGAATGTTATAGTTTAACGCAAGGGGAATTGAAAACAGAAGTAGGGAGGTTATGCTGCAGCTATACAGGGCATTGGTGAGACCATGTCTGGAGTACTGAGTACAGTACTGGTCTACTTATTTAAGGAAGAATGTAAATGAGTTGGAGGCAGTACAGAGAAGGTTTACTAGACTAATACCTGGAATGGGGGGCGTGGGGGGGGGTGGTTTATGAAGAAAGACTGGACTGGCTAGGCTTGTATCAGCTGGAATTTAGAAGAGTAAGAAACGACTTGATTGAAACATATCAGAACCTGAGAGGTCTTGACAGGGTGGATGTGGAAAGGATGTTTCCCCTTGTGAATCTAGAACCAGGGGTCACAGTTTATAATTAAGGGGTCGTCCATTTAAGACAGAGATAAGGAGAAATTTTTTCCCTGAGGGTCGTGAGTCTTTGGAATTCTCTTGCTCAAAAAGTGGTGAAAGCAGAGTCTTTGCATATTTTTTAAGGCAGAGGTAGATCGATTCTTGATAAGCGAGGGGATGAAAGGTTATCGGGGGTAGGTGGAAATGTGGAGTAATCAGTTCAGCCATGAACTTATTGAATGGCGGAGCAGGCTCGAAGGACCGAGTGGCCCACTCCTGCTCCTAATTCGGATGTTCGTACGTATGATAACATTAGTATTCAGAAATCTATCGATTTCTGTCTTGAGTATATTCAATGATTGAGCCTCCACAGCCCTCTGGGATAGAGAATTCCACAGATTTCCCACTCTCTGAGCAAAGAAATTCGTGCTCATCTCAGTCTCAAATGGCCTGCCCTTATTCTGAGACTGTGTCCCTTTGTTCCAGCCTCACTAGCCAGAGGAAACATCCTAACTATATCTACCCCGTCACGCCCTGTGAGAATGTTGTAAGTTTCAATGAGATCACCTCTCATTCTTGGAAACTCGAGAGAACACAGGCCCAGTTTCTGCAGTCTCTCATCATAAGACAATCCCGCCATCCCAGGGCATGAGTCTGGTGAACCTCCGTTGCACTCCCTCTATGACAAGTATATCCTTCTTTAGATAAAGAAACCAAAATTGTACAGAATACTGCAGGTGCGGTCTCACCAAGGCTTCATACAATTGAAGCAATACATCTTTACTCATGCACTCAAATCCCCTTTCAATGAAGGCCAACATACCATTTGCCTCTTAATTGCTTGCTGCACCTGCACACTAGCTTTTAGTGACTCATGAACAAGGACACCCAGGTCCCTTTGGACATCGACACTTCCCAACCTCTCACCATTTAAGAAATACTCTGCCCTTCTGTTTTTTCTACCAAAGTGGATCACTTCAAACTTATTCACATTATATTCCATCTGCTATGTTCTTGCCCATTCACTTAGCCTGTCCGAATCCCCTTGAAGCCTCCGTGCATTCATTCTGTACCTTTCAATCAGGTAAATTTTGTCTGTAATAAAAACAAGAAATGCTGGAAATACTTAGTAGGTCTGGCAGCATCTGAAAGGTCACTGACCTGAAACGTTAACTCTGCTTCTCTCTCCACAGCTGCTGCCAGACCTGCTGAGTATTTCCACCATTTCTTGCTTTTATTTCAGATTTGCAGTATTTTGCTTTTAAATTTTGTCTGTTCTATTTCAGATTTTATATTTAAAATGTGGCCATGGTGACAGAGTTTATTGAGATCTGATAGTGGGTTTGTTTTTGGACTGTGATTGATGTATCAACCTGTCAGCTGTACTGAATTGGAGTGAAATGGAAACAACTTCTGTCTCTCCTGCCGTTGTTTGACTGTTGGATTGAAAATGTGTCTCTCGACTTTGGCATGAGTGTATGTCTGACTACTTCTTTTGTTTGTTCCAGTGGAACTGATGAGCTGGCAGTATCTCTGTGCTTTGGGAGTGATCCTGTACCTACTGTGTGTTGGAACGAGCTCGCTGCACTTTTCCTTGTGTCCAGGAATCACCACATCCATTCAGGTTCCTTCATGTAATTGCCTGCAGGAATGAAAAGTAACTCTTAAACCTTAACATAAAAGCAAAATACTGCGGATGCTGGAAATCTGAAATAAAAACAAAAAATGCTGGAAATACTCAGCAGGTCTGGCTGCATCTGTGGAGAGAGAAGCAGAGTTAACATTTCAGGACAGTGACCCTTCTTCAGAACTAGCAAATATTAGAAATGTAAAAGGTTACAAGCAAGTAAAGCAGGGGTGGGGCAAGAGATAACAAAAGACAAGGTGCAGATAGGAGAAGGTCACAGAATAGTTGACCAGAAGGTCATGGAGCAAAGGCAAATGATATGTTAATGTGTGCGGAAAGACAAAGCATTAGTACAGATAGGGTGTTAACGGACTGAAAATTGAACAGCCACAAGAACCAACATGAAAAAAAAAACAGTGGGTAAGCAAACTGAACAAACTATGAAATAAAATAAAAACAAAACATATATTAAAAAAGGAAAAAAAAAACTAAAAATAAAAGTAAAATGGGGGGCCCGTCATGCTCTGAAATGATTAAACTCAATGTTCAGTCCGGCAGGCTGTAGTGTGCCTAATTGGTAAATGATATGCTGTTCCTCGAGCTTGCGTTGATGTTCACTGGAACACTGCAGCAAGCCCAGGACAGAGATGTGAGCATAAGAGCAGGGGGGGAGTGTTGAAATGGCAAACAACCGGAAGCTCAGGGTCCTGCATGCGGACTGAGCACAGGTGTTCCGCAAAGTGGTCACCCAGTCTCCGTTTGGTCTCCTAAATGGACAGGAGAGCATATTGTGAGCAGTGAATACCGTATACTACATTGAAAGAAGTACAAGTAAATCGCTGCTTAATCTGAAAGGAGTGTTTGGGGCCTGGGATAGTGAGGAGAGAGGAGGTAAATGGGCAGGTATTACACCTCCTGCGATTGCAGGGGAAGGTGCCTTGGGAAGGGGATGAGGTGGTGGGGGTAATGGAGGAGCGGACCAGGGTGTCACGGAGGGAGCGATCCCTTCAGAATGCTGACAGGGGAAGGGAGGGGAAGATGCGTTTGGTAGTGGCATCACGCTGTACTAATGCTTTGTCTTTCAACACACCATTAACATATTGTTTGCCTTTGCTCCACGACTTTCTGGTCAACTATTCTGTGACCTTCTCCTATCTGCACCTTGTCTTTTGTTATCTCTTGCCCCACCCCTGCTTTACTTGCTTATAACCTTTTACATTTCTAATATTTGCCATTTCTGAAAAAGGGTCACTGACCTGAAACGTTAACTCTGCTTCTCTCTCCACAGATGCTACCAGACCTGCTGAGTATTTCCAGCACTTCTTGTTCTTATACCTGAAGAATTGGTGAGGTAGAAGATACAAAAGCGATCAATGTAATCGTCCCAATAATAATCATTATGAACAATCACAAAATGAAAACCAGGAACACAAACAGTGTCAGTGTCTGACTCCACTGCAGTACTGCAGTATTCAGCTTCTGTTTACCAGGTGTTTGCAGTGGTTTTACAACAAGTTTGTGACATTCAGAAACAACACAAGCCCTGCACTGCTCAATGACTGGGACTGTCCGATAGAGCAGTGACCTTTACACAGTCACATTTCTATTTCAACAGAAAACAAGCAGCCACTATTTAAAATGTGCCTTTCACACTTCTCACCTGGTGTCTGCAATAAATGTTCTTTGTCTAACTGTCCACATCGTTATTTTGCGGCTATTTTCCCCCCACTGTTCACAATCCAACAAACAGTGAGAGACTGGAACTAAAGCAGGAACATTCCCTCTCCTTTGGGTGGTGAAATTGTCAGTGATTTTCAATAGTGATTTCTTCCCATTGTGTCTCCCTGAGCCTGGACAGACACTGTCCGAGAATGAACTCTCCCTTCCCCATGTCCCCGGCTCACTCCATGTTCCGGGAGCAGCTCCTGCTCCACAGTGTCTGTTACAAACACTCCCCGACTCCCCCTCAACTTCCCACCACTCAATGCTAATCTCTGAGCACATCTGCGGACACGCTCCCAAAGCAGTGGCTGCTGGAAGTAGATGCTGTTTGTTCCCTTCCCCCGGGCCCGGGAAGTCTCCATTAGCAGCTGATTTGAAGCATCTTCCCCTGATTGAGTGAATGGCCTCACAGACTGGGTTGGGGAAAGGATGCGCATGCGCTCCACTCCTCATTGTGACGTCCGACTGGGGGCGGGGCTACATCGCGCTTGCGCAGAGATCTGCAGCAATTCAGCATTCAAACATCAATGGGAACTTTCCCCATTTCACCCTCATCAAAGTCCCAAAGAAAGTGAAGAGGGGCTTGGACTGGAGGGAGGGAGGGGCGGGGTAGGGGGAACCTAGAACCTAGAACGCTGCCCACTTGCCCCATTTAGATGCTCAATTTGCGGTCATTCCCTGCAGGGGGTTTGTTATTATTGAGCCCCTCCTGGTAAAACAATCCGATAGAAAGAGGGGAGAAAGGAGGGAGCCGGTGTGTTTGCTGGGACCTTGCAGAATTCATTTCAGCAGCAAAAGTCCCGGGTTATATTAACCCGAGTGAAACACGCTCTCTGTCAGAGGAAAACCGAACAGCCCTTTTCAACTTTTCCTTCGAAATTAAAGAGACCCGGAAGTGTCTTAGACTCGCGAGTGGAGCCAGAGGACTGGAGAATTGCCAACGTTGCACCGTATGTCTTCAGGGAAAATTATGTTTAACTAACTTTCTGGAGTTTTTTGAGGAGGGAACAGAGAGGGTTATTGAGGACAATGCTGTTGATGTGTACATGAACTTTCAAAAAGCATTAGATACTCATGGAATAAAAGGGACAGTAGCAACATGGATACGGAATTGGCTGAGTGACAGGAAACAAAGAGTAGTGATCAATGGATGTTTATTTGGGCTGGAGGAAGGTTTGTAGTGGAATTCCCCAGGGATCAGTGTTGGGACCCTTGCCTTTCCTGATATATATTAATGACCGAGACCTTGGTGTACAGGGCAGAATTTCAAAGTTTGTGGATAATACGAAACTTGGAAGCATTGTGAACTGTGAGGAGGATAGTGTAGAACTTCAAAAGGACATAGACAAGTTGGTGGACTGATGGCAGATGAAGTTCAATGCAGAGAAATTAGGTGATTCATTTGGTAATAAGAACATGGAGAGACAATATAGAATAAAGGGAACAATTCTAAGAAGGTGCAGGAGCAGAGGGAGCTGGGGGTATAAATAACCCATAAATCTTGGTAACAGAGAGTGTGTGGATCTCCTGGCTCAGAATGTTGAATGGATACAGTCCTCAGATCCGACAAGGAACCCCTGAACATCCACAGTAAAGACAGTGTGGATGAGGAAATGTAAGAGCCGGGAGCTGAAACTCAGGGACAGCCGAGCTGTCCTGTCATTGAGCTTGTGTGTCTGCTCTGCTCACCGCAGAATCACAGAATTGTTACAGTGCAGAGGAGGCCATTCGGCCCATCATGTCTGCCCCGGCTCTCTGAAAGAGCAATTCCCTCAGTCCCATTCTCCTGCTTTCTCCCCATAACCCTGCACATTCTTCCTTTTCACTTAACTGTCTAATTCCCTTTTGAATGCTTCAATTGAACCTGCCTCCACCACTTTCTGAGGCAGCGCATTCCAGACCTTAACCACTCGCTGTGTGAAAAGTTTTTCCTCATGTCACTTTTGCTTCTCTTACCAAATACATTAAATCTGTGCCCTCTCCTTCTCGATCCTTTCATGAGTGGGAACAGTTGCTCTCTATCTACTCTGTCCAGACCCCTCATGATTTTGAATACCTCTATCAAATCTCCTCTCAGCCTTCTCTCCTCCAAGGGAAACCATCCCAACTTCTCCAATCTATCTTCATAACTGAAGTTCCTCATTCCTGGAACCATTCTCGTGAATCTTTTCTGTACTCTCTCCAATGTCTTCTCATCCTTCCTAAAGTGCAGCACCCAGAAATGGATGCAATACTCCAGCTGAGGCCGAACTGGTGTCTCATACAAGTTCAACATAACTTCCTTGCTCTTGTACTCTATGCCCCTCTTAATAAAGCCCAGGATACTGTATGCTTGATTAACCACTCTCTCAACCTGTCCTGCCACCTTCAATGACCTATGCCCATATAAACATAGGTTCCTCTGCTCCAAAACTCCTTTAGAATTGTGCCCTTTATTTTGTATTGTTTCTCCATGCTCTTCTTACCAAAATAAATCACCTCACATTTCTCCACATTGAACCTCATCTGTCACCTGTCTGCTCTTTTGAAGTTCTACACAGTTCACAATGCTTCCAAGTTTCATATCATCCATAAACTTTGAAATTCTGCTCTGTACACCTAGGTCTAGATCATTAATATATATCAGGAAAAACAAGGGTCCCAACACTGACCCGTGGGGAACTCCACTACAAACCTTCTCCCAACTCGAAAAACATCCATTAACCACAACTCTTTGCTTTCTGTCACTCAGCCAATTCCATATCCATGTTGCTACCTCCCTTTTGTTCCATGAGCTATAATTTTGCTCACAAGTCTGTTGTGTGGCACTGTATCAAACACCTTTTGAAAGTCCATGTACACCACATCAACTGCATTGCCCTCATGAACCCTCTCTATTACCTCATCAATAAACTCCAGCAAGTTAGTTAAACATGATTTTCCCTTAAGAAATTCATGCTGGCTTTCTTGAATGAACCTGCATTTGTCCATGTGACTATTAATTTTGTCCTGAATTATTTGTTCTCGAAGTTTCCCCACCACCAATGTTAAACTGACTGGGGCGTGGGACTAGGTGAATTGCTCTAGCAGAGAGCCAGCACCGGTTCGACAGGCCGAATGGCCTCCTTCTGTGCTGTCGCCATTCTATGATTGTATGATTCTATCAGCAACTGTTGATGGAGAGGCAGTGATGCAGGAATGTGTTGACAGAAAGGGGAAAGTCTGGGCTGGTGTGTGTTTGCAGCATTTGCAGCTTGTGTTCAGGTTTGTGAATGAAGGTGTTTTGGAAGCTATGTTCCAAATTGAATTGTTTATTGGAAGCAAGAAGTTGATGTAAATAAAGAGTTAAGACGAGGTGACTGTGCGTAGCAGTAAATATTGTGTTGGTGAATTATTTGTGTTAATAAACTTCCACTGCGCCCTCTGCTGCAGGCTGCTGTTTATATCCAGCTGTGTATTCGTGCTGTGTGTTAGCGAGATAAATGTTTGTTTCAACGCTGTTTATAAAGCAATAGCATTGCACTCAAACAGTCCCAGACATAGCAACGCATGTACAAAGGCAAAATACTGCAGATGCTGGAAATCTGAAACATAAACAGAAGATGCTTGAAATACTCAGCAGGTCTGGCGGCATCTGTGGAAAGAGAAGCAGAGTTAACGTTTCGGGTCAGTGACCCTTCTTCGGAACGTTAACCTGAAACATTATCTATTAACAGATGCCGCCAGACACACTGAGTATTTCCAGATTTTCTGTTTTTATTACGGAAAAGCAGGTGTTGGGAGGCTCAGCCTGGCTACACAATGTTACAAGGAAAAAGCTGATGGCATTCCAGTGTTTTCAGAAGCGTGATGCGATTGTGGGTAACACAATGTTTTAAAAGTGAGTTGTTTGCGTTACGATGAAAGATAAATAGCAGAGAATGGTTTCCATCCATCGACCTCTGGGTTAAGGGCCCAGCATGCTTCCGCTGCGCTACTCTGCTGTGGAACGATTGAATTCAAGCTACATATTAGTGCTTAGCGAAAGAGATGTCTTTTTTCTTGATCTTTTTAAAATAATAGTCTTGCAGTCAGCTCGCTCAAGAATCCCAGAGTCAGCAACACACGCGCTGACAGACTAACCCTCACTGCACAATGGTATAAGGACACTGAGTAACATCACCAAGAATGGGGCAGGAAGAGAAAAACACACAGAAAAACAGCAAACCACTATTAGCATTCAGAAAGGAACTGACAGAAAAAGGTAAATTAAAACCAAAATACTGCGGACAAAAAAAGGGACTGAGCAAATCAGCAAGAGACAGCGAGAGATTCAGTCTGCGTGTTGGATTCAGTCTGTATCTCTCTGTCTCTGGTACAGTTTATGCGTGTTGGATTCAGTCTGTATCTCTCAGTCTCTGGTACAGTTTATGCTTGTTGGATTCAGTCTGTATATGTCAGTCTCTGGTACAGTTTATGTGTGATGGATTCAGTCTGTATCTCTCAGCCTCTGGTACAGTTTATGTGTGTTGGATTCAGTCTGTATCTCTCAGTCTCTGGTACAGTTTATGCGTGTTGGATTCAGTCTGTATCTCTCAGTCTCTGGTACAGTTTATGTGTGTTGGGTTCTGTCTGTATCTCTCAGTCTCTGGTACAGTTTATGCTTGTTGGATTCAGTCTGTATATGTCATTCTCTGGTACAGTTTATGTGTGTTGGATTCTGTCTGTATCTCTCAGTCTCTGGTACAGTTTATGCATGTTGGATTCAGTCTGTGTATGTCAGCCTCTGGTACAGTTTATGTGTGATGGATTCAGTCTGTATATCTCAGTCTCTGGTACAGTTTATGTGTGTTGGGTTCAGTCTGCATCTCTCAGCCTATGCTATGGTTTATGCGTGTTGGATTCAGTCTGTATCTCTCAGTCTCTGGTACAGTTTATGCGTGTTGGACTCAGTCTGTATCTCTCAGTCTCTGGTACAGTTTATGCGTGTTGGATTCAGTCTGTATCTCTCAGTCTCTGGTACAGTTTATGTGTGTTGGATTCAGTCTGTATCTCTCAGTCTCTGCTATGGTTTATGCGTGTTGGATTCAGTCTGTATCTCTCAGTCTCTGGTACAGTTTATGCGTGTTGGATTCAGTCTGTATCTCTCAGTCTCTGGTACATTTTATGTGTGTTGGGTTCAGTCTGTATCTCTCAGTCTCTGCTATGGTTTATGCCTGTTGGATTCAGTCTGTATCTCTCAGTCTCTGGTACAGTTTATGTGTGTTGGATTCAGTCTGTATCTCTCAGTCTCTGGTACAGTTTATGCGTGTTGGATTCAGTCTGTATCTCTCAGTCTCTGGTACAGTTTATGTGTGTTAGATTCAGTCTGTATCTCTCAGTCTCTGGTACAGTTTATGCATGTTGGATTCAGTCTGTATCTGTCAGTCTCTCGTACGGGTTATGTGTGTTGGGTTCTGTCTGTATCTGTCAGTCTCTGGTACAGTTTATGCATGTTGGATTCAGTCTGTATCTGTCAGTCTCTGGTACGGGTTATGTGTGTTGGATTCGGTCTGTATCTGTCAGTCTCTGGTACGGATTATGTGTGTTGGATTCAGTCTGTATCTGTCAGTCTCTGGTACAGTTTATGTGTGTTGGGTTCAGTCTGTATCTCTCAGTCTCTGCTATGGTTTATGCCTGTTGGATTCAGTCTGTATCTCTCAGTCTCTGGTACAGTTTATGTGTGTTGGATTCAGTCTGTATCTCTCAGTCTCTGGTACAGTTTATGTGTGTTAATTTCAGTCTGTATCTCTCAGTCTCTGGTACAGTTTATGTGTGTTGGGTTCTGTCTGTATCTATCAGTCTCTGGTACAGTTTATGCGTGTTGGATTCAGTCTGTATCTGTCAGTCTCTGGTACAGTTTATGTGTGTTGGATTCAGTCTGTATCTGTCAGTCTCTGGTACAGTTTATGCGTGTTGGATTGAGTCTGTTTATGTTGGTCTCTGGTACAGTTTATGTGTGTTGGATTCAGTCTGTATATGTCAGTCTCTGGTACAGTTTATGCGTGTTGGATTGAGTCTGTATATGTTGGTCTCTGGTACAGTTTATGCTTGTTGGACTCAGTCTGTATATCTCAGTCTCTGGTACGGTTTATGTGTGTTGGAATCAGTCTGTATCTGTCAGTCTCTGGTACAGTTTATGTGTGTTGGATTCAGTCTGTATATGTTGGTCTCTGGTACAGTTTATGTGTGTTGGATTCAGTCTGTATCTGTCAGTCTCTGGTACGGTTTATGTGTGTTGGATTCAGTCTGTATCTGTCAGTCTCTGGTACGGTTTATGTGTGTTGGATTCAGTCTGTATCTGTCAGTGTCTGGCACAGTTTATGCGTGTTGGATTCAGTCAGTATCTGTCAGTCTCTGGTACAGTTTATGTGTGTTGGGTTCTGTCTGTATCTCTCAGTCTCTGGTACAGTTTATGCGTGTTGGATTCAGTCTGTATCTCTTAGTCTCTGGTACAGTTTATGTGTGTTGGGTTCTGTCTGTATCTCTCAGTCTCTGGTACAGTTTATGCGTGTTGGATTCAGTCTGTATCTGTCAGTCTCTGGTACGGGTTATGTGTGTTGGATTCAGTCTGTATCTGTCAGTCTCTGGTACAGTTTATGTGTGTTGGATTCAGTCTGTATATGTCAGTCTCTGGTACAGTTTATGTGTGTTGGATTGAGTCTGTATATGTTGGTCTCTGGTACAGTTTATGCGTGTTGGACTCAGTCTGTATATCTCAGTTTCTGGTACGGTTTATGTGTGTTGGAATCAGTCTGTATCTGTCAGTCTCTGGCACAGTTTATGCGTGTTGGATTCAGTCTGTATCTGTCAGTCTCTGGTACAGTTTATGTGTGTTGGATTCAGTCTGTATATGTTGGTCTCTGGTACAGTTTATGTGTGTTGGATTCAGTCTGTATCTGTCAGTCTCTGGTACGGTTTATGTGTGTTGGATTCAGTCTGTATCTGTCAGTCTCTGGTACGGTTTATGTGCGTTGGATTCAGTCTGTATATGTTGGTCTGTGGTACAATTTATGTGTGTTGGATTCAGTCTGTATCTGTCAGTTTCTGGTACAGTTTATGTGTGTTGGATTCAGTCTGTATCTGTCAGTGTCTGGCACAGTTTATGCGTGTTGGATTCAGTTTGTATCTGTCAGTCTCTGGTACTGTTTATGTGTGTGGTATTAAATCTGTATCTGTCACTATCAGATACTGTGTGAGAGTTTGGGTCACATTCTGATTTTGTCAATAGTACTTTACATTGCCTGTTACCAGTGTTGTAGTTATACTGGAACACCATGGCTAGGGGTACGGCTAGTTCTGGAACACAAGTCTTCAGTACTACAGCCAGATTGTTGGCAGGGTCAATAACCTTTTCGGTATCCAGTCCTTTCAGCTGTTTCTTCATATCACAATTGGCTGAAGACTGGCATTTGTGACTCCTGGGGATCTCAGGAGGAGGATCATCCACTCAGCACCTCTGGCTAAAGATGGTGTAAATGAGCAGCGTTGTATATTGCAATGATGTGCTTGACTCCCACATCATTGTGGATGGAAATGGTTGTGGAGCCTCCTCCACTGGTTAGTTCTTTCATTGTCCACCACCATTCACAACTGTCTGTTGCAGGACTGAAGAGCTTCGATCTGATCCATTGGCTGTGGGATGGCTTAGATCTGTCTAACACATTTTGCTTCTGCTACTTAGCATGTATGTAGCCCTGTGTTGTAGCTTCATCAGGCTGGCACCTCATCTTTATGTAGGCCTGATGCTGCTCCCGGCATGCTCTCCTTCACTCTTCATTGAACCAGGGTTGATTCCATGGCTTGATGGTAATGGTAGAGAGAGGAATATGCCTGGCCAGAGGTTACAGATTGTGTTTGAATACCAATCTGCTGCTGCTGATGGTCCACAGTCCCTCATGGATGTCCAGTTTTGAGCTGCTAGATCTGTTCTGAATCTATCACATTTCGCATGTTGGTAGTACCACACTACACGATGGAGGGAGTCCTCAGTGTGAAGATGGGACTTTATCTCCACAAGCACTGTGTGGTGGTCATGCTTACCAGTGCTGTCATGGACAGATGTGTCTGCAACAGGTAGATTGGTGAGGACAAGGTCAAGTAGGATTTTCCCCTCTTGTTGGTTCTCCACCTGCATTGTTCCAGTCTGGCAGATATGTCCTTCAAGTCGCCCACCCAGAGTACATTCTGTGCCCTTGCTACCCTCAGTGCTTCTTCCAGTTGGTGTTCAACATGGAGGAGTACTGGTTCTCCAGCTGAGGGAGGGTAATTAGCAGGAAATGGGCGGCACAGTGGCGCAGTGGTTAGCACCGCAGCCTCACAGCTCCAGCGACCCGGGTTCAATTCTGGGTACTGCCTGTGTGGAGTTTGCAAGTTCTCCCTGTGTCTGCGTGGGTTTTCTCCCGGTGCTCCGGTTTCCTCCCACATGCCAAAGACTTGCAGGTTGAGAGGTAAATTGGCCATTCGCAATTGCCCCTAGTATAGGTAGGTGGTCGGGAGATATAGGGACAGGTGGGGATGTGGTAGGAATATGGGATTAGTGTAGGATTAGTATAAATGGGTGGTTGATGGTCGGCACAGACTCGGTGGGCTGAAGGGCCTGTTTCAGAGCTGTATCTCTAAACATAAACCTAAACATAAACAAATTCTGTTGCCCATGTTTGACCTGACACCATGAGACTTCATTGAGGACTCCCAGGGCAACTCTATCCTGACTGTATACAATTGTGCCGCCAGCTCTGGTGGATCTGTCCTGCCGGTAGCACAGGACATGGTAATGGTTGAGGGCTGTTTTTGCGATTGGAAGCCTGTGACCAGTGGTGTACCACAGGGATCGGTGCTGGGACCCTTGATCTTTGTAGTGTACATTAATGATTTAGATGTGAATATAGGAGGCATGATCAGTAAGTTCGCAGATGACATGAAAATTGGTGGTGTTGTAAATAGTGAGGAGGAAATCCTTAGATTACAGGGAGATATAGATGGGCTGGTAAGAAGGGCAGAGCAGTGGCAAATGGAATTTGATCCTGAAAAGTGTGAGGTAATGCATTTTGGGAGGACTAACAAGGCAAGGGAATGCACAATGGATGGTAGGCCCCTAGGAAGTACAGAAAGTCAGAGGGACCTTGGTGTACTTGTCCATAGATCACTGAAGGCAGCAGCACAGGTAGATAAGGTAGTTAGGAAGGCATATGGGATACTTGCCTTTATTAGCCGAGGCATAGAATATAAGAGCAGGGAGATTATGATGGAGCTGTATAAAATGCTAGTTAGGCCTCAGCTGGAGTACTGTGTACAGTTCTGGTCACCACACTATAGGAAGGATGTGATTGCACTGGAGAGGGTGCAGAGGAGATTCACCAGGATGTTGTCAGGGCTGGAGCATTTCAGCTATGAAGAGAGACTGAAAAGGCTAGGGTTGTTTTCCTTAGAGCAGAGAAGGCTGAGGGGGGACATGATTGAGGTGTACCAGATTATGAGGGGCATTGATAAGTTAGATAGGAGGAAACTTTTTCCCTTAGCGGAGGGGTCAAGAACCAGGGGGCATAGATTTAGGGTCAGGGGCAGGAGGTTTAGGGGAGATTTGAGGAAACATTTTTTCACCCAGAGGGTGGTTGGAATCTGGAACGCAATGCCTGAAGAGGTGGTGGAGGCAGGAACCCTCACAACATTTAAGAGGTATTTAGATGACCACTTGAAACGCCATAGCATACAGGGCTGTGGGCCAAGTGCAGGAATATGGGATTAGAATAGTTGGGTGTTTTATGGCCAGCACGGACAGAATGGGCCGAAGGGCCTGTTTCTATATAACTCTATGACTCTATGACATACCCATGGATGGTGATGGAAGAGTCTGGAACATTGGTTGCAAGGTATGATTCAATATTCTCTATGAGTGTGGGAATCATCATACATCTCTTAGTCTCTAATAGCGTGTGTGAGTTTGGAATTCATTCTATCTCAGTCAGTCAGTGGTACTGTATGGAGTGTAGAATTCAGTCTGTCTTGTTCTGTCTCCACTGCTTTATGTGAGTGTGGGATTATTTCAATATCTGTCAATCTCTGGCGCTATGTGTGAGTATTGGATTCATTCTGTATCTCTCAGTTCTGGCACTGTATATGTATGCAGTATTTCATCTGTATCTGACAGGCTCTGGTACTGTGTGTGTAGGATACAGGCTGTACCTGTCAATCTCTGTTAGTGTATTTGAGCATACTATTTAGTCCGTATCTGTCTGTCTCTGGACCTGTGGATAGTATTGGAGATAATTTTGAATGTGTCAGTGGTACTGTGTGTAGGTATAGGATTCATTTTGTATCTGGTAGTGCATGTGAGTGTGGAATTGATTTTGTTTCTCTCAGTCTCTGGTACAGTTTGTGAGTTTGGAACTCATTCTGAATTGGTCATTGACACTGTATGTGTGCTGACAATTGGTTTTGTATCTGTCTATCTCTAATACTGTATCTGAGTGTGGAAATCATTCTGTATCTCTTATGCTTGGATAATGGATGTGTGTAGGATTCAGGCTGTACCTGTCAATCTCTGATGATATGTGTGCATGCAAGATTCATTCTGTATCGTTGTGTCTCTGGTACACTGTATGGGTGTGGGATTCATTATGTCTCTGGGACATTTTGTGTGTCTGGATTCATTCTACTGACAGGGGCCATTTGTCCCAATTGCTTGATGGTTCTCCCTCCACCCATTCTACATCAATTCTCACTATCTGCATCTCCCTGAAATCCTTTCTACCTCAGACACTTATCGAGCTTTTCCTTAAACCCCTCTCTGCACTTCGCCATAACTGCTCTAGGTGATAGCAGCTTCCAAATGTTAAACGTTCTCAGGGAAAATACGTTCTCCTGTTTATTTTTGATTTAGTTTTTAGTTTTAGTTTAGTTTTAGAGATACAGCACTGAAACAGGCCCTTCGGCCCACCGAGACTGTGCCGACCATCAACCACCCATTTATACTAATCCTACACTAATCCCATATTCCTACCACATCTCCACCTGTCCCGATATTTCCCTACCACCTACCTATACTAGGGGCAATTTATAATGGCCAATTTACCTACCAACCTGCAAGTCTTTTGGCAGGAAACCGGAGCACCCGGAGAAAACCCACGCAGACACAGGGAGAACTTGCAAACTCCACACAGGCAGTACCCAGAATTGAACCCGGGTCGCTGGAGCTGTGAGGCTGCGGTGCTCACCACTGCGCCACTGTGCCGCTCTAATGACTGTTTTATATTTTTGGCCCCTCACTTTGGAAACCTCCACAAGTGGAAACATCTCCATGTCTACCCTATCAATCCACTTCCTAATTCCTCATATTGCCCTGTTTCTGCAACACTGACAGATCCTATGAATTTCTGCCACTCTGTTGCAGTTCTCACTCCCGGCCACTAGATATCACCACACTGCGGTGCAACGAAGTTTGCAGATCAAAGAAAAACGCAACAGACAAGAATTGTTCATATTCTGGTGGACGGGTAGGTTTACAAACACTAGGGGCTGGTTTTTGTTCTCATCCTGATGGCGGATTTTGTGGTGGGGGGTGAGGAGGCGAAGAATCAGGGCAGAATTACCCACCACCATGGAATCCGACGTCGGGAATCCTGGTTCAGATTCTCCTGGAGGCGGAATCGTCTGACAACAACCTTCCTACTCAATGGCCTCCCTGCGGGATGGCGGGGGTGGTCCCTCCTTCGTGGATAATCTGTGGCCGACAGAGGAGCCCCACTGGGAACAACTGTATCCCCAGGGACAACACACCCCCAAACCAAACGCCCACCCCACCCCTCGCTGGGGCCTTCCGGACTGGCCCCAGCAAACCCGCCTCACTGCCACTTTGCCAAGATCCAGTGCTGGGCCTGGGTCTGAGGCCTCTGCAGTACTGGCAATGGCCACTACTCCCAGTGGAGCTGCCGATACTGCTGAACTGCCAGCCCTGTAAACGACCGGCAGCTCTTGGGGATGGGATCCCGGTTCCTATTAAAGTTTTTAATAGGACACGGATCCCGGCTCCTTAAACTTTGACAACAAAAGATTCAGAATCGCTCGAGGGGCAGGGGTGCTGAAAAAATGCAGAGGCAGGTCTCCCCCCACCTTTTAGGCCTGGCACCAGGAGCCCCGCCTCCTGCAAAAAATCCAGCCGAGGTATGAAAATATCTGTGATTACCTTTTGTTATACAAACAATAGCTGTAATGTTGTGCTAAATCCATCAGCCTGTTGTCCTGTAAGTGAGAGTGAGATTCATTATTACCTGCCAGTCTCCAGTATAGTTTGTGAATGTAGGATTCATTTTGTCTCTGTTACTCATTGTTACTGTGTGAGATACATTCTGAACCTGTCAGTCTCTGGTATTGAATATGAGTGTAGGATACATTCTGTCAGTGGTCTGTATGTGATTGTTGGATTCATTTGGTATTTTTTCAGCCACTAGTATTGTATATAAATGTGGGATTCATTCTATATCCGTCAGTCTCTGGTAGTGTGTGTGTGTGTGTGTGTGTGTCTCAATGTCAGCTGCTCTCTGTCAGTGTCTGGTACTCCATGTGAGTGTCTGCTGCTCTATGTGAGTGTCTGATGCTCTATGTCAGTGTCTGGTACTCTATGTGAGTGTCTGCTGCTCTATGTGAGTGTCTGCTGCTCTTTGTGAGTGTCTGGTGCTCTATGTCAGTGTCTGGTACTATATGTGAGTGTCTGCTGCTCTATGTGAGTGTCTGGTGCTCTATGCATGTGTCTTGTACTCTATGTGAGTGTCTGCTGCTCGATGTGAGTGTCTGGTACTCTATGTGAGTGTCTTGTACTCTATGTGAGTGTCTGCTGTTCTATGTGAGTGTCTGGTGCTCTATGCATGTGTCTTGTACTCTATCTGAGTGTCTGGTGCTCTATGCATGTGTCTGGTACTCTATGTGAGTGTCTGCTGCTCTACGTGAGTGTCCGGTACTCTACGTGAGTGTCCGGTACTCTACGTGAGTGTCTGGAACTCTACGTGAGTGTCTGGTACTCTTTCTGAATCGGTCAGTAGTACTATTAGCATGTGAGAGATTGAGTATCACTAAGGCTCAGGTACTGTGAGTGAGTATAATAGTCAGTCTGTATCTTTCAGCATCTAATACTGGACATGTATTTCAGAATCACTATCTGTCAGTCTTTGCTACTTCATGTTAATGTGGGATTCATTATGTAACCTTCAGTCTCTGGGACTGTTTGCAAGTCTGGATTCATTCTACATACAAATTTCAGCACAACAACAGGCCATTGATGGAGTAGGTTTTAAGCAGACAAAGTGTGTAAGATTTTGCCTACTATTAAATATCTGTCACTGTGAACACAACAGTGAAAGATAATGTATCCTTCAATCTGATACAGGATTGGTGTGCAAGTGTAACTCAGGCTGTACTAATCAATTTGATCAGTGCCATTCAGTCTGACTCTGAGTGAGAATCTTGGACTTGCCTGTAATGTAGAGCTGAGTCTGCACGAATGGAACTGCTACAGTATCTTCCAGTCTCATACTGTATGAAGGCTGGAATGTGATCCAAAGCACAGTCAATACAAATTGAATTGCTATTTTATCTTTTAGTTTCACAGTCCGGGGGAGTTTTAAAGTGGAAACTGAGTTTGTATCTCAGGTTATAGAGTCATAGGGTTATGCAGCACAGAAACAGGCCCTTCAGCCCATCGTGTTTGTGCTGGCCATCAAGCACCTATCTATTCTAATCCCATTTTCCAGCACTTGGTCCATAGCCTTGTATGCTATGGCATTTCAAGTGCTCATCTAAAGACTTCTTAAACGTTGTGAGGGTTCCTGCTTCTACCACCCCTTCAGGCAGTGTGTTCCTGATTCCAACCACCATCTGGGTGAAAAATGTTTTCCTCAAATTCCCTCTAAACCTCCTTCCCCTTACCTTAAATCTATGGCCCCTGGTTATTGACCCCTCTGCTAAGGAAAAAGGTTTCTTCCTATCTAACCTATCAATGCCCCTCATAATTTTGTATACCTCAATCAGGTCCCCCCTCAGCCTTCATGCTCTAAAGAAAACAATCCTAGCCTATCCAGTTTCTCTTCACAGCTGAAATGCTCCAGCCCAGGCAACATCCTGGTGAATCTCCTTTGCACCCTCTCCAGTGCAATCACATCCTACCTGCAGTGTGGTGCCCAGAACTGTACACAGTACTCCAGCTGTGGCCTAACTAACATTTTATACAGCTCCAACATAACCTCCCTGCTTTTACATTCTATGCCTTGGCTAATAAAGGCAAGTGTCCCATATGCCTTCCTAATCACCTTATCTAACTGTGCTCCTGCCTTCAGTGATCTATGGACAAGTACACCAAGGTCCCTCTGGCCCTCTGTTCTTCCTAGGGTCCTACCATCCATTGTATATTCCCTTGCTTTGTTAGTCCTCACAAAATGCATCATCTTGCACTTCTCAGGATTAACTTCCATTTGCCACTGCTCTGCCCATCTATATCGTCCTGTAATTGAAGTATTTCCTCCTCACTATTTACGACCCCCACCAATTTTAGTGTCATCTGCGAACTTACTGATCATACCTCCTATATTCATGTCTAAGTCGTTAATGTACACTACAAACAGCAAGGATCCCAGCACCGATCCCTGTGATACACCACTGGTCACAGGCTTCCACTCGCAAAAACAACCCTTGACCATCACCCTCTGCCTCCTGCCAATTTTGGATCCAATTTGCCAAATTGCCCTGGATCCCATGGGCTCTTACCTTCTTAACCAATCTCCCATGCGGGACTTTATCAAAAGCCTTACTGAAGTCCATGTAGACTACATCAACTGCTTTACCCTCATCTACACATCTAGTCACCTCCTCGAAAAATTCAATCAAGTTAGTTAGACATAATCTCCCCCTGACAAAGCCATGCTGACTATCCCTGATTAATCCCTGCCTCTCCAAGTGGAGATTAATCCTGTCCCTCAGAATTTTTCCCAATAGTTTCACTACCACTGATGTTAGACTCACCAGCCTGTAATTACCTGGTTTATCCCTGCTACAATTCTTGAATAAAGGTACCACAGTAACTTTCCTCCAGTCCTCTGGTACCGCTCCTGTGGCCAGAGAGGATTTGAAAATTTGTGTCAGAGCCCCTGCTATCTCCTCCCTTGCCTCACATAACATCTCATCTGGCCCTGTGGATTTATCCACTTTTAAGCCCGCTAAAACAGCTAATACTTCTTCCCTTTCAGTGCTAATTTGTTGAAGTTTATCACAATCCCCCTCCCTGATCTCTATACCTACATCGTCCTTCTCCATAGTGAACACAGATGAAAAGTAATCATTTAAAACCTCACTTATGTCCTCCGGCTCCACATGCAGATTGCCACTTTGGTCCCTAATGGTCCCTACTCTTTCCCTAGTTACCCTCTTGCGGCACAGTGGCGCAGTAGTTAGCACTGCAGCCTCACAGCTTCAGTCAACCTGTGTTCAGTTCTGGTTACTGCCTGTGCAGAGTTTGCAAGTTCTCCCTGTGTCTGTGTGGGTTTCTGCTGGATGCTCCGGTTTCCTCCCAGCTCCAAAGACTTGCAGGTTGATAGGTAAATTGGTCATTGTAAATTGCCCCTAGTGTAGGTAAGTGGTAGGAGAATGGTGGGGATGTGGTAGAGAATATGGGGTTAATGTAGGATTAGTACAAATGGGTGCTTGTTGATCGGCGCAGACTCGGTGGGCTGAAGGGCCTGTTTCAGTGCTGTATCTCTAAATAAAATTTAAAAAATAAATAATATACTTATAAAATGCCTTGGGATTTTCCTTTATCTTGCCCGCCAGTGTTTTCTCATCACCCCACTTTGCTCTCCTAATTACTTTTTTAAAGTACTGCCCTACACTTTCCATACTCCTCTCGTGCCTCCACTGTTTTCAGCACTCTGAATCTGCCATAAGCCTCCTTTTTTTTCCTTATCCAATCCTCTATATCACTTGACATCCAGGAAAGACATTCTATTTTACGGAATCTCTCAATCTGATTCTGCACCTGAAATTTGGACTAGTATCTAATGTATATGTCAGCATACACTATGGGAATTAATACTGCAACTTATAAACCCATAATGTGTTAATATTGGGCGGGTATTAACTTGAATCTCAGAGTACATTATTGAGGCTAATTCTGTAACTTTGAAACGGAAACCATGTACCCAGTTCTATGTGTATTTAATTTGTAGCTGAGGTTGCAGTGTTGTGGGATTGACACACTGATAATTTGATAGTGGGTGTGAATTTGGACTGGGATGTATGTATCTACCTGTCAGTGGTACTGAGTTGGGGTGACATGGAAACAACGTCTGTCTCTCCTGTTCTGTTTGATTGATACATTGAAAATGTGTCTCTGGAACTATTTCTGCTGTCTGAGACTGTGGAACTGATGATCTGTCTGTCTCTCTGCGCTCTGTGAGTGATAATGTACGTACTGTGTGTGAGAAGGAGCTGGTGACACTCTTCCTTGTAACTTGGGTGGAGGAAAAATGACATTTACTCTGGTTTCTTCAATTATTTGCCTGTTGGAACAAAAGTATGTTTTTTAATTCAAATCAAGGTGAAATAGGAGATAGAGTTTTAATTAATTTAATCCCTCAAATAATAATCATTATGGATACCCGCAAAGGAACCCCAGCCACACAAATATTGTCAGTGTTTCACTCCACTACAATAACAGTTTCTTCCCATTCTGTCTCCCTCCCCTTGTCCACACACAGCCCGAGAATAGTCTCTCCCTTCCCCCACTCACTCCATGTTCCGGGACCAGTTCTCGCTCCACTCCGTCTCTTACAAACAGCCCCCACCTCCCCCTGAACTTGCCCCGGACTCGATGCTGATCTCTGAGTCCATCTGCGGACACGCTCCCAAAGCGATGTGCTGCTGGAAGGAGGCTGCTGTTTGCTGCCTTCCCCCGGTACCGGGATCTCTTCATTGGCGGCTGTTTTAAAGCATCTTCTTCCGCTCACAGGCAGTGCTGGGGGAGGGGAGTGCAGGCGCAGATTTCTGCAACAATTCCGCTAACAGAAACATGGAAAATTTCCGACACAGAATGAGGCCATTCGGCCCATCGTGACCGTGCCAGCGCAAAGAGCGATCCAGCCTGATCCCACAGTTTATTGTTATTGGACAGTGAAGTGTGGAAACAGAAGCGGACAGTCAGGATGTGGGGATTTACACAAAGAGAATCTATTATAGGCACCAGGTGAGAAGTGTGAAGGACACATTTTAAACAGCGGCTGTTTGGTTTCGCTTCGACCATAGGAGCGAGAACTGGAAATCTGACCTGTGTAAAAGTCCCGGTTCCGTCGGTCAGTCCCATTCATGGCCCAGTGGATTGTTTCTGGATGTCATTTAATTGTTGTAAAATGGCCAAAGCCTCTGGTATGCAGTAGCTGGGGGCTGCAGGACTGCAGTGGAATCAGACACTGACTCTGTTTGTGTTGCTGGGTTTCCTTTGTGATTGTTCACAATGATTATTAATTGAAACATTGTTTTGGTCACATTTGTATCTTCTACCACACATCTTCCTGATTTTTTTTATTCGTTCATGTGACGTGGGCATCGCTGGCTAGGCCAACATTTATTGCCCATCCCTAATTGTCCTTGAGAAGGTGGTGGTGAGCTGCCTTCTTGAACAGCTGCAGTCCATGTGGGTTAGGTACACCAACAGTGCTCTTAGAAAGCGAGTTCCAGGATTTTGATTGGGGAGGCAGTGATGCAGTGGTATTGTCACTGGGCGAGTACCTCAGAAACCCAGGGCCTTGTTCTGGGGACATGGGTTCAAATTCCACCATGGCAAAATGTTGAATTTATTTAATAAATCTGGAATTAAATGAAGCTCGTTTTATGATGGCCATGAAACCATTGTTGGTTGTTGTAAAAACCCATCTGGTTCACTATTTTCCTTCTGGGAAGGAAATCTGCTCTCCTTACTTGGTCCGGCCTACATGTGACTCCAGACCCACAGCAATAAATTTGACTCTTAAATGCCCTGTGAAATGGCCTAGCAAGCCTCTCAGTTGTATCTAACTGCAACAAAGTCAACTATAAATACCTTTTCTTCCTACAGGCAAATACTTGAAGGAAGTGGAATAAATGTAGTGATTCCTCGACTCAAGGGGAAGTGCAGCCAATCCACACATAGTAAGTACAGTATCACTCTCAGAGAGAAGAGACATCAGTTCCACCAACAACAGAAGTAGTCAGACTGGCACTGATCTCAAGTTCCAGAGACATTCATTCAATCCAACAGTCACACAGAGCAGGAAAGACTGAAGTTGTTTCCATTTCGCCCCAACTCAGTCCCACTGACAGGTAGATACATCAATCCCAGTCCAAAATCACACCCACTATCAGATTGCAAGGCACTGTGTCACTCTCATAAGAGTGCAACCTCAACTACAAATTCAATGTCAGTGGTGCAGTGGTTAGCACCGCAGCCTCACAGCTCCAGCGACCCGGGTTCGATTCTTGGTACTGCCTGTGTGGAGTTTGCAAGTTCTCCCTGTGTCTGCGTGGGTTTCCTCTGGGTGCTCCGGTTTCCTCCCACCTCCAAAAGACTTGCAGGTTGATAGGCAAATTGGCCATTGTAAATTGCCCCTAGTGTAGGTAGGTGGTAGGTATGTGGTAGGAGAATAGTGGGGATGTGGTAGAGAATATGGGGTTAGTGTAGGGTTAGTATAAATGGGTGGTTGTTGGTCGGCACAGACTCGGTGGGCCGAAGGGCCTGTTTCAGTGCTGTATCTCTAAATAAAAATAAAAAAATAACAAAGATAGAACAGACAAACAGTACCTGATTGCAAGGTACAGAATTAATCTCAATAATGTACCCAGACTGCAGACTGAGCTACTTGTTACTCACCACTCCACAAAACTGACAAAGGGTCAGACTGGAAGACGCAATATTAATTCCATTGTTACGAGTTGAATGAAGCTGACCTCACATACCAGGCCATCAATCAGATTGTAAAATATATTGCCATTCTCAAATTGTGTTCACAGTGATACTGATTGAATACTAGACCAAAACTCTCTCACAATATCTGATTAAAACCAACAGCTATTAACTTCAGTTGATCCACCTTTCAATTAGATACAAGTCAGAATACATTTATGGAACATTAAGGTGTGAAACATATCCTTTCCAACACCATACCTGACCGATACAGAATGCATCCCAAACTCACATGGAACACCAGATACTGAGAGCAACTGAATGAATCCCACATTCATATACAGCACTCCAAACAGAGAGCTACACAACAAATCCTACATGTTAACAGATTAACAGATACAGAATAAATCCCACACTGATACATAATGCTAGTGAGTGGCAACTATAAAATAAATCCTGTGCTCACATACAGTACCAGAGGTTGACAGATGCAGAATGAATCCCGCACTCATACACAGTGCCATGGACTGACAGGTACAGAATGAATCCCACAAGCATGTATTGTACAACTGACTGATCGATGCAGAATAAGTCTCAAACAGTTCCAGAGATGGAGAGCTACCGAATGAATCCCACACTCATACATTGGTGAGTGTTACAGAGGAGTCACTATTACATGACCAGAAACAAAGACTGATGGAGACAGAATGAGTTGCACACTTATGCACAGAATCAGGGACTAAGATTTACAGAATGTAATCATACAGAATACCAGAGTCTCACACAGACAAAATGAATCCCACACTCATATATCATCCCTCAAACTGACAGATACAGAATTAATCCCACTCTCACATACAGCACCAATGTTATCCAAGTATAGAATGAGTCTAAATGAATACAAGAGATGGAGTGATTGTGAGTGTGGGACTTATTCTCATTCAGCCCTCGGCACTGAGAGATGCAGAATAATTTCAGTTGCTTACCATACCTGAGAATGGCAGACAGAGGATGTATCCCACAGGGTGGCACAGTGGTGCAGCGGTTAGTACCGCAGCTTCACAGCTCCAGCGACCTGGGTTCCGTTCTGGGTACTGCCTGTGCGGAATTTGCAAGTTCTCCCTGTGACTGTGGGTTTCCGCCGGGTGCTCTAGTTTCTTCCCACAGCCAACGACTTACAGGTTGATAGGTAAATTGGCCATTGTAACTTGCCCCTCGTGTAGGTAGGTAGGTGGTAGGAGAATTGAGGGAAGGTGGAGATGTGGGAGGGAATATGGGATTAATGTTGGATTAGTAGAAATGGGTGGCTGATGGTTGGCACAGACTCAGTGGGCTGAAGGGCCTGTTTCAGTGCTGTATCTCTCTATAACTCTCACACAGTACCAGAGATTGACAGATACAAGCTGAATTTTACACTTCCATTCAACTCCAGGTGTTAACAGGTATGGAATTAATATCATATTCACACACAGTACCAGGCACTGGCACGAATGAGTGAGACCTGCATTCAGATGCAATACCAGAGAGTAACTGACATTCAGTAATTACCAGTGACATTTAGTTTCAGTTATTGACTGAAACAGAATTAATCCTATTTAGTTTCAGTGAGTGATGGATAAGGAAGGATATCAACATCTTTATAGAGTGCCCAAGGCAGATGGATGAAGAAAGAAACTTATACTCACATAGAGTATCAGAGACTGTCATATTTTTATTAATCCATCATGGACACACAGGAACAGAGCCTGGCATACAGATGCGCACACTCAGACATAATACCAAAGATTCAAAGATATAGAAAAAATACCACATTCACTGACAGTGTTAGAGACTGACAAACACACTCACATACTGTTCCAGAAATTGACAGCTGCAGAATGAATCCCATACTCACATACAGTGCCAGAGATTGACAGATGGAGAATGAAGTCCACACTCAGACACTACCACAACCTCACAAACACTGAATTAATCCCATACTCAGACACAATGTATCAGAAAACAGAGACTGAATAAATTCCACACTCACACACAGAATGAGAGACCACAGTTACAGAAAGAAAACTCCTCCCCCCCACCAAACACACCAAGTATCAGACACAGAATGAATCCCAGACTCATGTATAACAGCTCTGACAGATACAAAGTGTTTTCCACACTCACACATGCATTACCAGAAAATGACAAATACAGTGTTAATCCCACACTCACACACTGCACCAGTGAATGACAGATAGGTAATGAATTTCACTGACGGTCAGTACCAGAGACTGACAGATTTAAAAAATGACTTTCACTTTCACAGGCAAGACAACAAGCTGACAGATTTATGACAACATCAAAACCAATGATTGCTTAAATAAAATGCATTAATAGCTCATCTCCACTCCTAGTATTTCTAAATCCCACACATTCACTATAATGTGAACAATTATTTCCTGTTGTGTCCCTCGCAGATTTGTAAACTTCACTGTATTGGAGTGAGGTGACATCTACTGGCTGGAAGCAAGAATTTCAATAGAGTGGCAGAAACTCCCAAAGTCTGTCAGGGTTAAAGAAACCTTGCAATATGAGGAAATAGTGAAGGGGGTTTGATAGGGTAGATGGAGACATGTTTCCACTTGTGGGAAAAAAGGGCGAGAAATTTAAAATTTAAAAGAAATGAGGAATTAATGAAAAATGTGTTTATGTAGTGAGTGCTTAGAATCTGGAACATGCTACCACAGGGAGAGGTTGAGGCGAATAGTATCGGTCGGTGCACTGAAGGGGACGCTGAACAGATGTATGGGGTGAAAGGAATAGAGGACTATACATATAGGGCTTTATTTTTCTGTTATTCATTTATATGAAGCAGGATGGCTGGAAATATGTGTAGAGCATAGAGCAGTTGGGATGATCCCAATGCAGTGTTTTGTCAGGATGGATCTGCCCAGAACACTTGTGATGCAGGAGCTGGGAGCTTCAGTACTTCAGTGGAGGCTGATACTGACACTGGTTTTCAATTGTGTGTGTTCTTAATGAATATTAATTGAGAAATTAAATTGATCACTTTGATATTTTGCACCTCACCTGTTCTTGAGTTATAAGATATATTTTTCTTCCAACAGGCAAATATTTGAAGGTATTGTGATGAATGTGATGGTTGCTGCACTCGAGGCACAAGGAACAGTGCAGCCAGCTCCTCTCACACACAGTAGGTACATTATCACTCAGAGGACAGAGGGATAGACAGTTCATCAGTTCCCCAGTCTCAGACTGCAGAAGTAGTCAGGCTCACATTGATCCCGAGTTCCAGAGTCATATTTTCAATCCAACAATCAAACAAAGCGGGAGAGAAATAAATTGTTTGTGTTTCACCCCAACTCAGTACCACTAACAGGTCGATACATCAATCCCAGGTCATAATCAAACCCACTGGCAGATTGAAATGCAATGTGTCAATCTAAATATAATGCAGACTTAGCTATCAATTAAATATCAGATAGAACTGGCACACAGTATTGACTGAATGGCACAGAATCTGACCTAATGATGTACCCTGAGTTTTTAATTAAATACCATACCCAAAGCTCACGCCTATTGATTATAAAAGATGATTAACCATCCCAATAGTGTACCCTGAGATACAAGTTACATACAAGTTCAACATTCATTGCAGTAAAATATTTAAAAGGGCTGAAAAATCGCGTAACCTGAGACACAAATTAGATACCAGTTCAAAACTCACCCACACCATGAAAAATTACTAAATATTACATACCATTCTAAAAACACATACAATATCAAACTGAAATACAGTATCAGTTCCATTAGTACAGATTGAGCTAAACATTGCCAGTCCAAAAATCACACACAGGGCTGAATTTTATAAGCCTGCTGCCGAAATCGACGGCCGGTGAAAACAATGGTGGTCCGCTCGTGCGGGCCACACGTCGTGGAGTCACCGCGATCCTAAGCGTGGTGGCTCATTTAAATAGCCGGGGTGGGCCACCTCCCGCCGATCACATGTAGGGGGCGAGCTGACCATCCCTGGCAATGGCGTCAGCCGCCTGTGCGCAGGCGCTGATACCATTTTTAAAGGGCTTTGAGCCCTATCTTTAAATTTAAATATTTAAACCGCAAGGACATGAAAATAAACAAAGACATTTCTTCTGTCTCTCTCCCACCCCCAGTATCAATTAAATTAATGACTTGCCCTCTCTCCCCAAAAACACTTACCTTGTCCACCTGACCTTCCGTGCCCCCCCACCCAAAGTGCATAAACTTTAACCTCAAACCCTTCCCACCATCCCCTACACCAATATGTTACTTTGACCATGTTCCCCCTCCCTCCTGCACTAAGAAACTTACCTCCTTCCCCCTGCCCATGAGTGTGTGCCTCGTTTCCCGGGACAGGGATCCGAAGGCCAGCCACCAGACTGACGATGGGAGCAGTAACTCAGGTGGGGACGTAAATATAATTAGTGCATTCATTTACATATATTTGAATATGCAAATGGAGGTCTGGTCGCTGAGCGGCGGGAAATGGGGTGCTGCCATGAGGCCTCGCTGCCACCGGCAATATCGGCGGGCTGGACCCTCCCAGCCTCTCCCGGAGGCATTTTCTGCTGCCCCCCCTCCCCCATCATGAAAGGCAATGTCGGGTGGGGGTCTGTAAAATCCAGCCCACAGTATCCGATTGTGCAATGCTTGTAAATTGTAAACTGGGGTGTAAATTAGATGTCAGTACAGAACTCACCCAAACTGAAGAATTGAAAAATACAGTAGACTGAATTACACATTATTTACCAGCCATAAAAACATATACAGTATCAGAATGAAATAGAGTATCAATTTCATTTGTGTAGACTGAGCTCCACATTACAAACCAGTAAAAAATCTAATCTAACAGAGGTATGGAGGTTTTAGTGGTTGTGGTACAGGATTAATCCAGAAGTCTCGACTAATGATTCAGACACATGAGTTTAAATTCCACTACAGCAGCTGGGTAATTTAAATTCAGTTAATTAAATAAATCTGGAATAAAAAAAATCTAGTCTCAGCACTGGTGACCCTGGAGCTACTGGATTGCTGTCAAAAAATCCATCAGATTCATGAATGTCCTTGAGAGAAGGAAATCTGCCATTCTGACCCAGTCTGAAGTATAAGTGATTCCAGGCCCACAGCAATGTGATTGAATCTTAACTGTCCTCTGAAATGGCCCAGCAAACCACTCAGCTGTCTTGAAAGTGTAATTAGGGATGGGCAATAAATGCTGACCTTGCCAGTGACACTAACATCCTGTGAATTAATAAACAAGCATTATCAGACTTAGAGATAACATTATCTATTCCATTGGAACCGGCTGAAGTACAGATAACATAGCACTCCAAAAATCTATAGTGTTAGAGTGAAAGATACTGTCTCAATTATTGATTGCAGCCTGAGCTCCACATTACATACCAATCTAAAATCGCATACAGTTTCAGACTGAGATACAATATTTATTCCATGACTGCAACAGAACTACATGTTCCACATTATTGAATAAGCCTGAGCTCCTTTCTCTGGAAAGAAGGAGGCTCAGTGTTCAGGCTAATAGAAGCATTGGCTATGAAAGGATTTGATAGGGTAGAGCTAGAGATTTTTCACACTTGTGGGAAAAGTTGTGAATAGGAAATAGTCAGTAATAAATCAAATAAATAATTCAGGAGAAACTTCTTCACCCTGCTTTGACCGTGGTTAGAATCTGTAACATGCCACCACATGCAGCAGTTGAGTTCATGAACATTGCGACATTTAACAGCAAGTTAAATGATTATATGAGGCAGAAAAGATTTGAGGGGTTTGCTGATCAGATTAGATGAAGTAGAGTTGGAGGAGGCTCATGTGGAAATGCAAAATCTTGGGCACAATAGCCTGTCTCTTTGCTGTAAATTCTATGTAATTCTGTGTAGAATGAATTCAGAACAGCAAGACATCCCAGAGATTAATGGTTGCGGACTATATCCCATAAACAGAATCCCAGAGACTTACAGATACTGAACGAAACCCACACTCACAGGCAGTACCAGAGACTGACAGATACTGAAAAAACCCACACTCACAGGCAGTACCAGAGACTGACAGATACTGAACAAAACCCACATTCACAGGCAGTACCAGAGACTGACAGATACTGAATGAAACCCACATTCACAGGCAGTACCAGAGACTGACAGATACTGAATGAAACCCACTTTCACAGGCAGTACCATGGACTGACAGATACTGAACAAAACCCACATTCACAGGCAGTACCAGAGACTGACAGATACTGAATGAAACCCACACTCACAGGCTGTAGCAGAGACTGACAGATACTGAATGAAACCAACACTCACAGGCTGCAGCAGAGACTGACAGATACTGAACGAAACCCACACTCACAGGCAGTACCAGAGACTGACAGATACTGAAAACACCCACATTCACAGGCAGTACCAGAGACTGACAGATACTGAATGAAACCCACATTCACAGGCAGTACCAGAGACTGACAGATACTGAATGAAACCCACATTCACAGGCAGTACCAGAGACTGACAGATACTGAATGAAACCCACATTCACAGGCAGTACCAGAGACTGACAGATACTGAATGAAACCCACATGCACAGGCCACACCAGAGATTGACAGATACTGAATGAAAGCCACACTCATACACAGGACGAGAGACTGATACTGAATGAGTCCCAGATTCAAAAAGTTACAGTGGCTGAGAATTACAACAATATTCCTACACTCACATACTGTACCAGTAACTTAAAGATACAGAATGAATCGCACACTCAAATAGCATACATGAGACTGAGATACAGAATGAGTCTACACCAACACACAGTACTGACAGATACAGACTGGATCATAAAGTCACATACAGCAACAGAGACCTATTAGCACAGTATGAATCAGTCACATATAGGACTAGAATATGACTGACTGGAGCATGAATCCCATACTCCCACTCAGTAACCAAGACTGACAGTTAGCCGCATATAAAGAATGATTCGCATTCTCATGTACGGGACAACAGGCTGGCTGATGTGGCACAATGGTACAATTAATGTTTGGACAAACTCAGTGCAATAATGGCTATCTGTAGGACCTCAGAGGTAGTAATCTCAGGATTGCTACCAGTGCCACGTGATAGTCAGAGTAGAAATGAAAGAATAGTCAGGATGAATGCGTGGCTTGAGAGATGGTGCAGGAGTGAGGGGTTCAGATTTTTGGGACATTGGGACCGGTTCTGGGGGAGGTGGGACTATTACAAATTGGACGGTCTACACCTGGGCCGGACTGGAATCAATGTCCTTCGGGGTGCTTTTGCTAACGCTGTTGGGGAGGGTTTAAACTAATGTGGCAGGGGGATGGGAACCAAATGAGGAGGTCAGTGGACAGTAAGGAGGTAGTAACTAAAGCCTGTAAGGAACCAGATAATGAAGTCAGCGTGACAAAGGGAAAGAGTAGGCAGGGAGCAGATGATGTACGCAAAGGGACTGGTGGTCTGAGGTGTATTTGTTTTAATGCAAGAAGTGTAGTAGGTACGGCAGATGAACTTAGGGCTTGGATTAGTACCTGGGAGAATGATGTTATTGCTATTACTGAGACTTGGTTGAGGGAAGGGCACGATTGGCAACTAAATATCCCAGGATATCGATGCTTCAGGAGGGATAGAGAGGGAGGTAAAAGGGGTGGAGGAGTTGCATTACTGGTCAAAGAGGATATCACAGCTTGTGCTGAAGGAGGGCACTATGGAGGACTCGAGCAGTGAGGCAATATGGGCAGAACTCAGAAATAGGAAGGGTGCGGTAAGAATGTTGGGGCTGTACTATAGGCCTCCCAACAGCGAGCGTGAGATAGAGGTACAAATATGTAAACAGATTATGGAAAGATGTAGGAGCAACAGGGTGGTGGTGATAGGAGATTTTAATTTTCCCAACATTGACTGGGATTCACTTAGTGTTAGAGGTCTAGATGGAGCAGAATTTGTAAGGAGCATCCAGGAGGGTTTTCTCGAGCAGTATGTAAATAGTCCAACTCGGGAAGGGGCCATACTGGACCTGGTGTTGGGGAATGAGCCCGGCCAGGTGGTTGAAGTTTTAGTAGGGGACTACTTTGGGAATAGTGATCACAATTCCATAAGTTTTAGAATACTCATGGACAAAGACGAGAGTGGTCCTAAAGGAAGAGTGCTAAATTGGGGGAAGGCCAACTATACCAAAATTCGGCAGGAGCTGGGGAATGTAGATTGGGAGCAGCTGTTTGAAGGTAAATCCACATTTGATATGTGGGAGGCCTTTAAAGAGAGGTTGATTAGTGTGCAGGAGAGACATGTTCCTGTGAAAATGAGGGGTAGAAATGGCAAGATTAGGGAACCATGGATGACAGGTGAAATTGTGAGACGAGCTAAGAGGGAAAAGGAAGCATACATAAGGTCTATGCGGCTGAAGAAAGACGAAGCTTTGGAAGAATATCGGGAATGTAGGACCAATCTGAAACGAGGAATTAAGAGGGCTAAAAGGGGTCATGAAATATCTTTGGCAAACAGGGTTAAGGAAAATCCCAAAGCTTTTTATTCATATCTAAGGAGCAAGAGGGTAACTAGAGAAAGGATCGGCCCACTCAAGGACAAAGGAAGAAAGCTTTGCGTGGAGTCAGAGAAAATGGGTGAGATTTTAAATGAGTACTTTGCATCGGTATTCACCGAGGAGAGGGACACGACGGATGTTGAGGTTAGGGACAGATGTTTGATTACTCTAGGTCAAGTCGGCATAAGGAGGGAGGAAGTGTTGGGTATTCTAAAAGGCATTAAGGTGGACAAGTCCCCAGGTCCGGATGGGATCTATCCCAGGTTTCTGAGGGAAGCAAGAGAGGAAATAGCTGGGGCCTTAACAGATATCTTTGCAGCATCCTTAAACACGGATGATGTCCCGGAGGACTGGAGAATTGCTAATGTTGTCCCCTTGTTTAAGAAGGGGAGCAGGGAAAATCCAGGTAATTATAGACCTGGGAGCCTGATGTCAGTGGTAGGGAAGCTGCTGGAGAAGATACTGAGGGATAGGATCTATTCCCATTTGGAAGAAAATGGGCTTATCAGTGAAAGGCAACATGGTTTTGTGCAGGGAAGGTCATGTCTTACCAACTTAATAGAATTCTTTGAGGAAGTGACAAAGTTGATTGATGAGGGAAGGGCTGTAGATGTCATATACATGGACTTCAGTAAGGCGTTTGATAAGGTTCCCCATGGTAGGCTGATGGAGAAAGTGAAGTCGCATGGGGTCCAAGGTGTACTAGCCAGATGGATAAAGAACTGGCTGGGCAACAGGAGACAGAGAGTAGTAGTGGAAGGGAGTTTCTCAAAATGGAGAAGTGTGACCAGTGGTGTTCCACAGGGATCCGTGCTGGGACCGCTGTTGTTTGTGATATACATAAATGATTTGGAGGAAAGTATAGGTGGTCTGACTAGCAAGTTTGCAGACGACACTAAGATTGGTGGAGTAGCAGATAGTGAAGGGGACTGTCAGAGAATACAGCAGATTGTAGATAGATTGGAAAGTTGGGCAGGGAAATGGCAGATGGAGTTCAATCAGGGCAAATGCGAGGTGATGCATTTTGGAAGATCCAATTCAAGAGTGCACTATACAGTAAATGGAAAAGTCCTGGGGAAAATTGATGTCCAGAGAGATTTGGGTGTTCAGGTCCATTGTTCCTTGAAGGTGGCAGCGCAGGTCAAAAGAGTGGTCAAGAACGCACACGGCATGCTTTCCTTCATCGGACGGGGTATTGAGTACAAGAGTTGGCAGGTCATGTTACAGTTGTATAAGACTTTGGTTCGGCCACATTTGGAATACTGCATGCAGTTCTGGTCGCCACATTACCAAAAGGATGTAGATGCTTTGGAGAGGATGCAGAGGAGGTTCACCAGGATGTTGCCTGGTATGGAGGGCGCTAGCTATGAAGAGAGGTTGAGTAGATTAGGATTATTTTCATTAGAAAGACGGAGGTTGAGGGGGGACCTGATTGAGGTGTACAAAATCATGAGAGGTATAGACCGGGTTGATAGCAAGAAGATTTTTCCCAGAGTGGGGGATTCAATTACTAGGGGTCACGAGTTCAAAGTGAGAGGGAAAAGTTTAGGGGGGATATGCGTGGAAAGTTCTTTACGCAGAGGGTGGTGGGTGCCTGGAACACGTTGCCAGCGGAAGTGGTAGACGCGGGCACGATAGCGTCTTTTAAGATGTATCTAGACAGATACATGAATGGGCAGGAAGCAAAGAGATACAGACCCTTAGAAAATAGGCGACATGTTAAGAAAGAGGATCTGGATCGGCGCAGGCTTGGAGGGCCGAAGGGCCTGTTCCTGTTCTGTAATTTTCTTTGTTCTTTGTTCTTTGTCTCCATTCCCAATATTTCTAAGTTCCACCTGTCCAACATAAGCTGAACAATCATTGCATGTTGTGACTGACGGTCTGATCTGTAAACTGCACTGCATCACAGATTGCTGACATTTGCTAGCTGAAAGTGAGAACTGTAACATAGGAGAAGAAATTTACACAGTCTGTCAAGGTTAAAGATGCAGGTAATGTGAGGTAATAGATTTTGTCTGCAAGTGCTGCACTCATATTGCTTCATATTTTTATATTGAAAATAAAGGTAATTGATTCTTATTTTTAAAAATTGCCTTAATTGATTAGATATTTGTAAATGTGCCCTGTTATATTTTACACTAAATTGAGCAGTATTTCTGTCTGATATTTTAGGATACTATTTACATCACTTCAAACAAAGAAAACATAACTACACAAAGAACTGAGCACAACGCTGAAAGTTTCACAGCAAACAGTCAAAAGGGAAAGGGATGAAATACAAAAAAAAACTAAAATACTGAAAACACTCAGCCAGTCCAGAAACAACTGTGGAGAAGAGAAGCTCAGGTTAATGGTCCAGTTCTGTGACCCTTCTATAGACCTGAAACGTTGCTCCTGCCTTCCTCTCTCCATAGATACTGCTGGAACTGCTGAGTGTTTCCAGAATCTTCTGTTATTCAGATTTCCAGCAAGTTTCTCTTTTTGAAGAATGAAATATTCCCTGGGAAGGAATTGTAAGATTTTGGTTCGGTCTTCACAGACACACAAAGAAGGGGACCGAGCTCATAATGTGATTTTAAAATAGTTTATTAAGAAGCAACAGTTTAATGTAATATTAAGAAGTATCAGTTTAAATATGAACAGTTTAAATATGATGATGCGTAAGCTAAATAGATGAATTAGAGGTACGACCCATAACAGATTGAATGGATTACAGATCCGGATCATACAGTGGGGAAGAACAGTGTTGACAGTCTCCCTGACGATGAAGCAGGCGAGGTGTTGGTGTTGGTGTCCTCAGTCTTCTTCAGCCAACCAAAGTGTTAGGCCAAAGTCTAACACTCAGCTGAAGCCGAGCTTTGGGAAGCTCTCCTGTCTGAATAAGACTGACTATTTCCCTGTCGAGCACCTGTTTATATACTTTATTTCTCGGGACTGGTACCCTATGTCAATCATTTGTTCAAACACTTCTAACCAATGAATACAGGACAGGTAACTGAAGTATCAGGGTGGCCACACCCCCCCCCCCCCCAACTTTGTCCATCACTTTTGCTCAAGGTCATCTTTCAGTATATCTTATACTGGAGCCCATTTTTAGCTTTCACTAGACACTTGTATTGATAACAGGGTACACAAAGTGCAAGAAGACTCCATCTATCAGTTCAGGAATGTCTATGGTGTCCAGTGGCTTCTATTATGACCACCTCAGGAACAGCATACTCCTCAGCCCCTATCTTTGTTTATACCAGTGCTGACCCTCGCTGCTAAGAACTGCTTTTCTATGGGTGGCCTCATGCTCTGTCTGCTACTTTTATTTATTTAGAGATACAGCACTGAAGCAGGCCCTTCGGCCCACTGAGTCTGTGCTGACCATCAACTACCCATTTATACTAATCCTATATTCCTACCACATCCCCACACCTATACTAGGGGCAATTTATAATGGCCAATTTACCTATCAACCTGCAAGTCTTTGGCTGTGGGTGGAAACCGGAGCACCCAGCGAAAATCCACATGGTCGCAGGGAGAACTTGCAAACTCCGTACAGGCAGTACCCAGAATCGAACCGGGGTCGCTGCAGCTGTGAGGCTGCAGTGCTAACCACTGCGCCAATGTGCCGCTATAATATATTGCTATAAGCATTCGACATTATTATGAGAAGAACCAGTTATTAAAGGTCCCATTTCTTACAGAATGGAACTTTGCATAAGAAGGAGGATTAGGCCACTCGGCCCTTCGAAATAGCTCTGCCATTCGATAAGATTAGGGCTGATCCCTTGATCACCTAAGTGTCCAAAAACCTATTAATCTCTCTCTTGAATATACGCAATGATTGAGCATCCACAGCTCTCTGGGGAAGAGAATTCCAAAGATTAACAACCATTAGAGTGAAAAAAAATCTCTTCTCAGTCCTGAATGACTGAGCCCTTCAGACTGAGACTATGAGCCTTTGTTCTGGGTTTGCCAGCCAGAGGAAACAGCCTCCCAGTATCTATTGTGTCAAACCACTTAAGATTTTTATTTGTCAGTACGATTACTTGTCATTCTTCTACATTCTGGGGAATTCTAGCATAGTCTACTCGAGCTTTTCTCATACATGGATGACGTTGCCGTCTTCTGCTCAGTGCGCAAACACCAAGTGTCATTACGTGCTGAGGTTCTATCTGTACCCGATGTTGAGAAGGATGGACCTGGTCACATTGCCGCGGAACGCTCCATCCAGTTGGACCGTGCCGTACCACCTATCCTGCGTGGGAAGGTTTCTGCGGAAAACACCTTTGACCACCAATCCATCAGGCAGTGGTCTGCACGGAATGTCCTCAAGGCCCTACGGGAAACGTAGATGGTGGATCCGGTCGGATGGTTCCCCGAGCAGACCGCCAAAATCATTTGGCAGAACGCCTCATCACCAGAACTTTCAAACAAGCACCAAGATGTAGCTTGGCTCGTGGTGAGAAGAGCCCTCCCCGTCAGATCCTTCCTGCACGCCTGAAGTCTCACCCCCTCCGCACAATGCCCTCGAGGTGGCTGTGGTGAGAAAGAGACGGTTGCCCACCTCCTTCTGGAATGTGTCTTTGCAAAGCAGGTGTGGAGAGAGATGCAGTGGTTTTTGTCGAGGTTCATCCCAAGCAGCTCTGCAACACAGGAATCTGTGCTCTATGGGCTGTTCCCAGGGACGCACACCGAGATAAACATCAACTACTGCTGGAGGACTATCAATTCGGTGAAAGACGCCCTTTGGTCTGCCCGAAACTTGCTGGTCTTCCAGCACAAAGTGTTGTCCATGACCGAATGTTGCAGACTGGCACATTCCATGGTCCAGGACTATGTGCTGAGGGACGCACTAAAGCTTGGGGCAGCCGCAGCAAAGGCTCAATGGGGAAAGACCACTGTGTAAGTTCCCCTCATCAAGCTGAATGGAGGGGCTGGATCCATGGAAAACCCCTCGAACTTTATCTGGAAAATATTTGTGTGCTATAAAATGTAAAAATGTATCTGGCATGACAAATGAAATGGTTGTGAGGCAACTCACTCCTTTACTGAAGGAAACTGACCTCCTTTGCACTGTTTGTATTTTTTGACTTGATGCTGTTTGAAACTGTCCGGTAATGTATTTTTTTTTCCAGATTTTGATGAATAAAGTATATTTTGGAAATAAAAAAAAAGGTCTGGAAGAGGAAAGACCAGCGGGAAAGCTCGGGCCAAGGCCAAGTCTCGCTCCTCCCAGGCTGGAATGCAGTTCCCGGTGGGTCGTGTTCACAGGCTCCTGAGAAAGGGTAACTATGCTGAGCGTGTGGGTGCCGGAGCCCCGGTCTATCTGGCTGCTGTGCTCGAGTATCTGACCGCTGAAATCGGCGAGCTGGCCGGTAATGCGGCCCGGGACAACAAGAAGAGCCGCATCATCCCCAGACACCTGCAGCTGGCGGTCCGCAATGACGAGGAGCTCAACAAGCTTCTGGGAGGAGTGACCATCGCTCAGGGCGGGGTGCTGCCTGATATCCAGGCCGTGCTGCTGCCCAAGAAAACCAGCGCTCAGAGCTCCCAGAAAAAGTAAAGCGGCCAAAATGTCATCCAATAACCCAAAGGCTCTTTTCAGAGCCACCGACAGTCTCTGTGAAAGGGCTGGTTACTGTCAGGAGGGAGTCAGTGATGGAGTTATTGTAACAGTGGATTGACCTGTTTCACATCTGTCCAGGTGTGTTTTCCGTTCCCTCTCTGGATTGCGCTCTGTTTCTCTCCTCACACATCCCCCTGTACCCACCCACCCCCAGTTAAATGAAGAACTGAACTACAGGGTGTCCATCAACAATTTAATAAATGCTGCCACCTTCAATTTCATAAATTCGGAGACCCTCCTGGTGCATTAATGATAAGTGGTTTGGCGCTGATTAATTAATTTAATAATGACAGTATCTGGGTCAATTCTGGTCTGTTTTTCATTTAGACAGTTTGAATTCTGTTCTTTTTTTCCTCCGGTGATCTGAGCGCCGCTTCTCACTGAGAATCTGCTCATGGAACAGAGTGAGTGCAGAGTAAGAGAAGGAACTTGAAACAATCCCTATCGCTAGAAAAAATGTAGTTGGAAAACTAATGGGACTAAAGACTGACAGATCCCCTGGACCTGATGGCCTGCATCCTAGAGTTTAAAAGAAATGGCTACAGTGGATGCATTGGTTGTAATCTTAAATTCCCGAGATTCTGGAACAGTCCCAGTGGATATTAAAACCGCAAATGTGAAACCCCTATTCAAAAAGCAGGTAATGATAGGCCTGCTAGCCTAATGTCTGTCATTGGGAAAATGCTGAAATCCATGATTAAGTAAGTGGTAGCAGAACATTCAGAAAATTAATGTACAATCATGCAGAGTCAACATGGATTTATGAAAAAGAAATCATATTTGACAAAATTATTTTTGAGGATGTAACAAGCAGGGTATATGAAGGGGAACCAGTAGATGTAGTGATCTGCTCTGATGATGCTACCTTCCATGACAGCACTTCTGATATGTCTTCCTTTTTCCTCAACAGAGGATTCCCCCCACCGTGGTTGACAGGGCCCTCAACCGTGTCGGGCCCATTTCCCGCACCTCTATCCTCACCCCTTCCCCTTCCTCCCAGAACCGTGACAGGGTTCCCCTTGTCCTCACTTTCCACCCCATCAGCCTCCATATCCAAAGGATCATCCTCCGCCATTTCCGCCACCTCCAGCATGATGCCACGACCGAACGCATCTTCCCCTCCCTTCCCCTGTCAGCATTCTGAAGGGATCTTTCCCTCCGCCACACCCTGGTCCACTCCTCCATTACCCCCACCACCTCGTCCCCTTCCCATGGCACCTTCCTCTGCAATCGCAGGAGGTGTAATACCTGCCCATTTACCTCCTCTCTCCTCACTATCCCAGGCCCCAAACACTCCTTTCAGGTTAAGCAGCAACTTATTTGTACTTCTTTCAACGTAGTATACTGTATTTGCTGCTCACAATGTGGTCTCCTCTACATTGGGGAGACCAAACGCAGACTGGATGACCGCTTTGCGAAACACCTCCGCTCAGTCCACAAGCAGGACCCTGAGCTTCCGGTCGCTTGCCATTTCAACACTCCCCCTTGCTCTCATGCTCACATCTCTATCATGGGCTTGCTGCAGTGTTCCGGTGAACATCAACGAAAGCTCGAGGAACAGCATCTCATTTACCAATTAGGCACACTACAGCCTGCCGGACTGAACATTGAGTTCAATAATTTCATTGCATGACAGCCCCCCATTTTACTTTCATTTTTAGTTATTTTTTCTTTTTACATTTTTTTGTATGTTTATTTTATTTCATCTTAGTCTGTTCAATTGGCTTACCCACTGTTTTTTTTTATGTCTGTACTTGCTGCTATTCAATTTTCAGTCCGTTAACACCCTATCTGTAATAATGCTTTGGCTTTCAACACATCATTAACATATTGTTTGCCTTTGCTCCATGACCTTCTGGTCAGTTATTCTCTGTGACCTTGTCCTATCTACACCTTCTCCTTTCTTATCTCTTGCCCCACCCCCGCTTTACTTGCTTAGAACCTTTGACATTTCTAATATTTGCCAGGTCCAAAGACGTGTCACTGACCCGAAACGTTAACTCTGCTTCTCTCTCCACAGATGCTGCCAGACCTGCTGAGTATTTCCAGCATTTCCTGTTTTTATATCAGTAGATGTTGTTTATTTGGAGTTTAAAAGGTGTTCGATAAAGTGCCATGTAAAAGACACAAGATAAGAGCTCATGGTGTTCAGGTGTAATATATTAGCATGGATAGAGGATTGGCTACCTAACAAGAAACAGGGAATTGGGTTCAATGGGTCATTTTTCAGTTTGGCAAACTAACTAATGGTGTGCCACAGGGATCGGTGTTGGGGTCTCAACCACTTACAATCTATAATTACTGGCTTAGATGAAGGGATCGAGTGTATTGTAACCAAATTTGCTGGTGATACAAATATAGGTGGGAAAGTTGTGAGGAGGCCACAATGAGTTTGCAAAGGGATAAAGGCAGGTTAAGTGTGTGGACAAAAATTTGGCAATGAAGTATAATGTGGGAAAATGTGAGGTTATCCACTTTGGTATGATGTGAAGAAAAGCAGAATATTATTTAAATAGAGAGAGACTGCAGAATGCTGTGGTACAGAGAATCAGGGGGTCCTTGTATATGAATCACAAAATGTTAGCATGAAAGTACAGCAAGTAATTAGGAAGGCAAATGGAATGTTGGCCTTTATTCCAAGGGGGATGGGGTAGAAATGTTCAAGTTGTTGGTTCGACCACACCTTGAGTGTTGCATGCAGTTTTGGTCTCCTTATTTATGGAGAGATATATTTGCATTGGAGGTCGTTCAGGCAAGAACCACTAGGTTGATTTCTGGGATGAAGGTGTTGTGTTATGTGGAAAGGTTGACCTGGTTGTGGTGCACTCATTGGAGTTTAGAAGAATGAGAGTCAATCTTATTGAAATACATAAGATTCTGAGGGGGCTTGACAGGGTATTTACTGAGATGATGTTTCCCCTCATGAGGGAATCAAGAACTCGGGGGAACAGTTTCAAAATAAGGGGTCTCATTTTCGATGTAGTTGAGGAGGAATATCTTCTCTCAAAGGGCTGCTATTCTTTGGAATTCTCTACCCAAGAGGATGGTGGAGACTGGTCATTGAATATATTTAAGGCTTAGTTAGACTGACTTTTGATCTACAAGGGAATGAAGGGTTATAGGGGCAGGCAGGATAGTGAAGTTGAGGCCATGATTAGATCTGCCATGATTTTATTGAATGGTGGAGCAGGCTCAATTGGTGGAATGGCATAATCCTGCACCTAGTTATTATGTTCTTACATAATATTGCCAGGTGGAAATAAAATCCTGACTTATGCATACATCCCTGCTCCAGCAGGTATTCCCATTCATGGAGCAGTGCAGATGTTGGGTTGTTCCTGGATGTCACTAACTTGTTGTAAAACTACCAAAGAAAACCTGATCAGCAGAAGCTGAGTGCTGCAGTGGAATCAGACACTGACACTCTTTGTATTACTGATCATCCTTTGTGGTTGGTCATAATGATTATTAATTGAAATATTACATTCATGTTATGCCGAAAACCACACCTGTCAAAAACGAGACATATTAATTTTGTCGTATGAACTGTTATGGACTTCAAATACCTTGTTTAAAAAGACCACAACAATGGCTGAAAATATGGCTGCACATTTGCATTCTAAAAGACTAAACAAGACAGTGGGAGTGCTCCCTGATTCAATTAGCCAGATGGGGTTGTCAATGGAGATGATCAAGAGACATTGAATGTGTAAGATACTGCATTACGCTCCCCCCTCCCCACGCAACCCTCCCCCCACGCACCACCACACTCCACTCTCCCAGCAGACAATCAAACAATGCCGGAGAGGCAGAAGTTGTTTCCAATTCAGCCCAACTCAGTACTGCTGAAAGGTAGGTCCATTGATCTCAGTTCAAAATCACACACACTATCAGATTGAAAGGCACCGGATCAATCTCACAAAAGTGCAGCCTAAGCTACAAATTAAATATGAGGTAGAGCAGCTGATGGAAAGGTACAGAATGAATCCTAAGAATGTAGACCAGAGTGCAGACTGAGAGACAGATTACAATGTAGTACAAACATCTCATACAGTATCAAAAGGAAAGTTACAGTATTATGCCAATTAGTGCAGACTGCACTACACATTACATACCAATCCAATAATCTCTGTCAGAGCTGTAATGAAAGATAGAGTATCAATTCAATGATTCTAATTATACTGAGCACACCATTTGTGAGTTTGAAATATATGTCATCATTCACAAATGTGTTCAGAGTTACAGACTAAATACTCGTCCAAAACAAACAGAGATGAGGAGAAATTTCTTTACTCAGAGGGTTGTTAAACATTAGGAATTCTTTACCCCAGAGAACTGTGGAAGCTCAGTCATTGAGTATGTTTAAAGCAGAGATTGACAGATTTGTAAATACAAATGACATAAGGGGATATGAGGATAGTGTGGGAAAAAAGGCATTGAAGTGGATGATCAGTCCTGATCCTATTGAATGGCAGAGCATGCTGGGTGTCCTGCTCCTATGTTCCTAAAACTCTCATACCACAACTCAATAAAACACACAGTTAAAATGAGGCAAATTGTGATACATTATGGCGTTAAACAAATAGTTCTCAATACCATCCCTGAAATACATATTAAGTACCGGTACAGAGGAATCCTGCACCAGAGTCTCATAGATACAGAATGTACCACACTTGTAGACAATACCAGTAGCTGAGAGATACAAAATTAATTCCACTTTATCTGACTGTCCCAGAAACAGACACATAAAAAATGAATTGTAACACACATTAAGTACCAGAGACTGCCAAATGCAGAATGAGCTCTGGATGTGCACATGCAGACTGTACCAGAAATTGACTAATACTGAATGGGACCCACACTCATACGTTGTACCAGAGACTAACAGCTAAAGAATAAATCCAACATTCACTTCCAGTACCAGAAAATAATATATGCATAACAGATATCACTCACATACACTAGCAGAGACTGACAGACACATAGTGAGTCACAAAATCAATTAATTTCAGAGACCAGCAGATAGAGAATTAATCTCACTCTCACAGAAAGAACCAGAGACTGACAAATATACAATGAGACCCAAGCTCACATAAAGTGACAGACACTTAATTAAAACCACACACATACATAATACCTTAGACTGACACATAGAGAATGAATCAAACAATCACATTCTGACTGTAAGACTGGTGCATACAGAATGAATCTCACACTCACATTTAGTTCCAGACACTGACAGATACAGAATAATATCCACATTCACCCACAGTAGCAGATAGATACAGAAGCTGCCACACATTCACATACAATACTCATGATTGACAGACAGAATGAATCACACAATCACATTTAGTTCCATAGACTGACACTCAAATAATCTCACACTCAGATACAGTACAACAGAGATAGATTTAGAATTAAATTTGCTGTCATATAATGTACCAGAAAGTGTGACAAACTTAATCTCATACAGTACAAAAGATTGATGGAATTTGTTCCACACTCAATGTAATAAGTTTTAAGTAAGTGAAGTGGGGATGGCGGAGGGGTGGGGAGGGTAGGTGGAGGTGGGGAAGAGAACAAAAAGGAAGGTGTGTGTTCAGGCAGGAGACGGTTGCCCACCTCCTCCTGGAATGTGTCTTTGCAAAGCAGGTGTGGAAAGAGATGCAGTGGATTTTGTTGAGATTCATCCCAAGCAGCTCTGTAACACAAGAGTCTGTGCTCTACGGGCTGTTCCCAGAGACGCGCACCGAGATAAACATCAGCTGCTGCTGGAAGACTATCAATTTGGTAAAAGACGCCCTTTGGTCTGCACAAAACTTGCTGGTCTTCCAGCGCAAAGAGTTGTCCACCACCGAATGTTGCAGACTGGCACATTCCAAGGTCCAGGACTACGTGCTGAGGAACGCACTAAAGCTTGGGGCAGCCGCAGCAAAGACTCAATGGGGAAAGACCAATGTGTAAGGTCCCCCCACCAAGCTGAACGGAGGGGCTGGATCCATGGAAAACCCCTTGAACTGTATCCGGAAAATTTTTGTTTGCTATAAAATGTAAAATGAAATGGAAGGGTGGTGAGGCAATTCACTCCAGTATTGAAGGAAACTGATCTGCTTTGCATTGTTTGTATTTTTGTAATGTATTTTTTACAGATTTTTATGAATAAAATATATCTTGGAATTCAACAAAAAGTGTTAGGGCAGGAGAGATTAACTGACAAGCAGGTCATGCAGCAAAGACAAAGGGAGAGTGCTAATGGTGCAGTGAAGGGCAAAACATTAGTGTACAGACAGTGTTAATGACAGAATAATGAACAGCTCTCTCCAAAAGCACAAACTTGAAAAACCAAGATTCAGGCAGGAACATGGTAACAAAAAATTATCAATCAAAATAAAATAAAATAATAAAAAAGATCCAGCCATGCTCTGAAATTATTTTACTTAATGTTCAGTCCGGAAGGCTTTTGAGTGTCTAATCAGAAAATGAGGTTCTGTTCCTGGAGCTTGCTTCACTGGAACACTGCAGCAGACCGAGGACAGAAATGTGGGTATGAGAACAGTGTGGTGAAGTGAAGTGGCAAGCAACCTGAAGCTTGGGTTCATGCTTACAGATTGTCCAGAGATGTTCCGCAAAGCAGTCACCCAATCTGCGTTTGGTCTCCCCAATGTAGAGGTGCCGCATTGTGAGCAGCGAATACAGAAGACTAAATTGAAAGAAGTACAAGTAAATCGCTGCTTCACCTGGAAGGAGTGCTTGGGGCCTTGGATGGTGAGGAGAGAGGAGGTAAAAGGGCAGGATCTATGCCTCCTGCGATTATATGGGAAGAGGCCATGGGAAGGGGAATGCTGACAGGGCAGTGGAGGGGAAGATGTGTTTGATAATGGCATCATGCTGGAGGTGGCAGAAATAGTGGAGGATGATCCTTTGGATGTGCAGGCAGGTCGGGTGGAACTTGGTTGCAGTTCTGGGAGGGAGGGGAAGGGATGAGGGCAGAAGTGCAGGAAATGGGTCAGACACGGTTGAGGGCCCTGTCAACCACAGTGTGGGGGAATCCTCGGTTGAGGAAAAAGGAAGACATATCAGAACTGCTGTTGTCGAAGGTTGCATCATCAGAAATGATGTGTCAGAGATGGGGAAACTGGGAGAATGGAATGGAGTCCTTACAGGAAGCAGGGTGTGAGAAAGTGTAGTCAAGGTAACTGTGGGAGTCGGTGGGCTTAGAAAGAATATTAGCGGACAGCCTTAAATTCAGAGATGGAGACAGAGAAGTCACAAAGGGAAGGGAAGTGTCGGAGATAGATCATGTGAAGGTGAGGGAAGGGTGGAAATTGGAAACAAAGTTGATGAAGTTTTCCAGTTCCGGGCGGGAGCAGGAAATGACACTGACACAGTCATCATTCTACCGGAAAAAGAGCTGGGGGGTGGGGCCCTGAGTAGGACAGGAAAAAGGAATGTTTGACATACACCACAAAAAGACAGGCATAACTAGGACCCATGTGGGTAACCATGGCAACACCTTTTATGTTATTCTCTGAGTAACACAGCTCCTGATTCACCAAACCCTGTCCACCATCTACATGGCACAAGTGAGGTGTGTAATAGAATACTCTCCACTTGCCTAGCTGAGTTCAGCTCTAACTTCACTCTGGAAGCTCGACCCCATCCAGGACAAAGTAGCTCCCTTGATCAACACCCCGTCCACCACCTTAAATATTCACTCCTTCCACCACTGGTGCACAGTGGCAGCAGTGTTTACAATCCGAGACAGCACCTTCCAAACACGTGAACTCGACCACCATTTTTAAAAAATCATTCATGGGATGTGGGTGTTGCTGGCTAGGCCAGCATTTATTGCCCATCCCTAATTGCCCTGGAGAAGGTGGTGGTGAGTTGCCTTCTTGAACCGCTGCAGTCCATGTGAGGTAGGTACACACACAATGCCGTTAGGAAGGGAGTTCCAGGGCTTTGACCCAGTGACAGTGAAGGAACGACAATATAGTTCCACATCAGGATAGTGTGTGACTTGGAGGGGAACTTGCTGGTGGTGGTGTTCCCATGCATTTGCTGCCCTTGTACTTCTAATTGGTATCGGTTGTGGGTTTGGAAAGTGCTGTCTAAGGAGCCTCGGTGTGTTGCTGCAGTGCATCTTGTAGATGGTGCACACTGCTGCCACTGTGCGCGCTGGTGGAGGGTGTGAATGTTTGTGGATGGGGTGCCAATCAAGTGGGCTGCTTTGTCCTGCATGGTATCAAGCTTCTTGCGTGTTCTTGGAGCTGCATCCATCCAGACAAGTGGAGAGTGTTTCATCACGTTCCTGACTTGTGCCTTGTAGATGGTGGACAGGCTTTGGGGAGTCAGGAGGAGACTTACTCATTGCAGGATTACTAGCCTGTGACCTGCTCTTGTAGCCACAGTATTTTGTGGCTACTCCAGTTCAATTTCTGGTCAATGGTAGCCCCTAGGATGTTGATAGTGGGGGATTCGGCAATGGTAATGCCATTGAATGTCAAGGGAGATGCTTAGATTCTCTCTTGTTGAAGGTGGTCATTGGATAAGTCCTGGATACTGTCGAGCACTTGTTGCATTTCTACACAGACTGCTTCAGTATCTGAGGAGTCACGAATGGTGCTGAACACTGTGCAATTATCAGCGAAAATCCCCACTTCTGACCTTATGATTGAAGAAGATTATTGATGAAGCAGCTGAAGATGGTTGGGCCTAGGACACTACCCTGAGGAACTCCTGCAGTGATCTCCTGGAGCTCAGATAATTGACCTCCAACAACCACAACCATCTTCCTTTTTGCTAGGTATGACTCTAACCAGCGGAGAGATATCCCCCTGATTCCTTAGAAGGACAAGAGCAGCAGACACATGGGAACACTACAATCAGCAACCTCCCCTCCAATCCACATCCTGACTTGGAACTATTTTGCCGTCCCTTCCCTAGGGCATATCAAAATCCTGGAACTCCCTCCCTAATAGCACTGTGTGTGTACCTATAACATATGGACTGCAGTGGTTCAAGTAGGCAGCTCACCAAAACCAGGGCAATTAGGGATGGGCAATAAATGATGGTCTTGCCAGCGATGCTTACATCCCATGAAAAAAAATAACAAAAATAAAATGGAGTTAAAATCTCTATGAAAGAAATCTTTATAAAATTCTGCAATCAGTCCATGTGACCAGGAGATCCCCACCCCCTTCATTCCAGTTTTTACTTGCATTGATTCCACTTCATTGTCACACACGATTCTCTCATCCTCCTTTAAACCCTCTTCAATAAAACCACTCACTTTCCATCAACAATTTGCAAATGGATTCATTTATGATGCTGGAACATTCCTCACACAGAAATTATTCAACTCAGTAAAAACATTCTTACAGCTGATAACTTTGCTACCAATTGAAGGACTGTCTAATGTGGTTATCAAGTCAGAGTGAAAAGTTTATTAAACTTGGTTCCATTCAATCCAGCTGTCATAAACTTTGAACCTTTATTCATTTTATAAACAGTATTTGAAGGGTCTCAGTAACAATGTTCAGTGTTGATGAGAGTGGGGTCTGGGTGAGAAGCTGCTGAGTGTGACAGGGTCAGGACTGAATGCAGGAAGTTCTCTAACAGTCTCTCTCTTTCTCCCTCTCTATTGCTGAAGGGATTGAGTTGATTGACAACTGGCGGCTGCTGGTATTTGAATAAATGAAGTTTCTTCCAACCATTTTTTGATTGACAGCTGCACAGAACTTTTTTGTTCCAGGCACAGTTGCGCAGTGGTTAGCACTGCAGCCTCACAGCTCCAGCGACCCGGGTTCGATTCTGGGTACTGCCTGTGCGGAGTTTGCAAGTTCTCCCTGTGTCTGCGTGGGTTTCCTCCGGGTGCTCCGGTTTCCTCCCACATGCCAAAGACTTGCAGGTTGATAGGTTAATTGGCCATCATAAATTGCCCCTAGTATAGGTAGGTGGTAGGGAAATATAAAGGGACCGGTGGGGATGTTATTGGAATGTGGGATTCGTGTAGGATTAGTATAAATGGTTGGTTGATGGTCGGCACAGACTCGGTGGGCCGAAGGGCCTGTTTCAGTGCTGTATCTCTAAACTAAAACTAGACACAAAAATGAACAGAAGTGGATCAGTGTAGGATGATTCTCGGTCTGTATAAAAGGGGTGTGATTTCAGCTGCCATGGTCCAGTGGTTAAAGATTTCAACATTGAAATCCACTGGACTTATCCCAGTTTGGTTTGAGTCCTGCTCACAGAGGATCTATTCAGTGATTTTAATTATTTTAAATCTTTAATCCTCTATTTCCACAAAACGCAGGCACTGAAATAACTCATACTCCTCACCATTGCTATCCATTATACAGGTAGTGGCTGCATGGTCTAATGGAGACACACTAGGAGGGCTCTGGGAGAGGTTTCTTCTCGGGTTTTAGGACTCTTTTGGTCTACCAACAGCAACCGGATGTCTGCAGAGGAACTCGGAGTGCCAGGCCGCTCAGAGGACAGACTTCCCAGGATCAATTTTAATCAGGGCACAAAATATCAGTGGAACAGGACATCAAAGGTCCGAGGATTGAGGCTGAAATTCCCGATGTTTTGGAAGAAACCTGCAGATGTGGGACGTTAATATTTGCTCGGTGCAGATTCACTTTAGTCCGTTATTGTGTCCTGCGACAAACAAATGGCTGGCAGCTGTCAATCCAAAAAATAAAAATCAGAAGATTCTGGCAATTTCCACCCTTACAGCTCTCAGCAGTCTTGGTTCCATCTCATCCAGTCCTCATGACTTATCAACATGAAGTACAGCCAGCCGTTCCAGTATCTCCTATTTATTAGAACGTGCTGACTGAGCTGTGTTTTCACCACTTCTGGGCAATCAGACAGTTCACCCTTCATTCTGCTCTGATTCACTTTCCCAAAGCAGATCTACAGATTCTCAAATCTGGGGACAAGGATTTCTTATTTGCTTCCTTTCAGTTTTTATCATTCTCAACTGACAATATAATCCAAAACTCGGACAAATCCTCCACCTTGCATCGTGTCCCAGACTCAGTAGAAAGCAGCACATAGTGACATGAACACACTGACAGATGCAATCCGTCACACTCTGATTCAGTGAGATTAATGTCAAGAGTGGTTTCCAGATCAAATGCAATGATGAACAAATTTCTCTCAAAGGAGGTGTGGTTGACTGAGGTACCTTTATAGTATTTGCAGTGAATTTCTGTGCAAGAAGGGACAATCGTCAAACATCCATTCCGAAATCCTTCGCTCAGCAAAGACAGATAGAGTCCTGTTTTAAATAAAAACAGAAAGTGCTGGAAATACTCAGCGGGTCTGGTGGCATCTGTGGACAGAGAAGCAGCGTTAACCTTTCAGGACTGTGACATTTTATCAGAACTGCTGAAATGTTAACTCTGCTCCTCTCTGCACAGATGCTACCAGACCTGCTGAATATTTCCAGCACTTTCTGTTTTTATTCTGGAAATATTCAGCAGGTCTGGTAGCATCTGTGCAGAGAGGAGCAGAGTTAACATTTCAGCAGTTCTGATAAAATGTCACAGTCCTGAAAGGTTAACTCTGCTTCTCTGTCCACAGATGCCACCAGACCCGCTGAGTATTTCCAGCACTTTCTGTTTTCATTTCAGATTTCCAGCATCTGCAGTATTTTGCTTTTGTTACTGTCCTGTCTTATTGTGCTGCTCAATAAAGTAGTTGGAAAACCAAGTTACAGTCAGGCTTAAAGGGGATTTGAATCCAGGATTGATCTGTTCATTAAAGAGGTGCTTCGACCAACTAAATCAAAGGGTCAAAATAAAGTGTTTGAGTTTTTTGAGCTATAGATTAGTGCAGATCTTTCTAGCTGTGCTGAACATTGATTTCCATCTCCGGGTTCTTTCTGAGTCTGTGAGTTTGCAGTTCTTTGCGAGTGAGTGCCAGACATGAAGATATGTTTAGACGATTTCTCGTAAGTTATTTGCATCTCCATATTTTTCTGAAATTTGTACAAACACATTAAATGAGGGAATCACATAAGTCACGCCGTGAAATTTCTCCACAAAACACTGAAAGGTGACAGTGTTGATTGTGAGGGGTTTCCACTTATTCAGACACATATCTAGTAAAAGTGATCAGGACGTGATTCACATATGTAGTGTATTTGTATATTATGCTAATAATGTAATGACGTGATGATGTAATGGCGTGAATAAACACTTATTTGAACTGGCCATATTTGGTGTCCATTTCCTCTGCTGGACCCACCTGAAAATATTAGAGAAAATGGCAACTAGGGGAAGATAAAGTCTGTAAATATAGGCAGAAAACAGCAGCAGGGACTGCAGTAAACAAGATCAGCCTGGTGACTTAGTTGCTCGGATAGTGGAGAATTTAGCTGGGTTGTGGGCAGCCTGAGCCTCAGACTGTCTCCTGAGTTGAATAGGATACCGCAGGGTCTTAGTGCTCATTGAGGAAATTTGGCTGTACCCATGTGATACAGCTGAAAGCTGGCAACGAATGAGAGGCTTTGAGCAACATTCCGTTCCTGTATTGAAAGAATGGGCATGTTCTTAGAGTTAAGAATATTTTGGGACTGGTAGGTGAGGCGGTCAAGACTCAGAATAAGGCAATTCCTGAGCAAAGGAAAACAATTTTGCTTGTGGAAATTGGCCTGGAAGTGTCTGGCATGCTGACAAAGCTTCCTGCTCTGAACAAAGCAAAATATGTGCCAGTCAAAACAAAATCACCAACGTGGAGGAACATTTCAATCCTAAGCCACTAGAGATAGCAGAATGCTATAAATTTGGAACCAGAAATCAGAAAAGTAGTGAAGTAATTGGTGAGTATATTGTGGCACTGAAGAATTTTTATTCCGTTGCAACTTTGGCACATTCTTAGACCATGCATTTTGAGACATATTTGTGTGTGGATTTGTGAACAAAAGAATCCAATCAAAGTTACTAAACACACAAAATCTTACATTTGAGATCGTGTGTAAGATTGCTGTTTCCATGGAGATGGCATCAAAGAATGTTAGGGAATTTTATCCCATGCTGGTAACTAGTACAGGCTTCTGTCCACTGTTAAAGTGCTTCAGCCAAGTCTAAAGTGGACAGACATAGCCAGAAGAGTGCCAATGATAGCAGTTTAGTGTCGTTATCACCATAACGGCAACCACACAGCACAATCATGTCAGTACAGAAATGCAAAATGTTTTAATTGTCAAGCAGAGGCCAAAGAAGGAAAGGGAACTAATTCCAGTGGTAATGGAAAACAGTGATGTTATAAGGGTGGAGTTCACAATCTTGAAGTGAATCCAGAGTGCCTAACCAAAGAGGAGCAAGGGCTTTACAGCATTTATGCCACTAGCAATCACTCAAATGACGCAGACTTTTGTACAATGTTGTTGGTAAATAAACAGCAAATTGCTACGACCATGGATTGCTACATCATGAATAGAGAAATGTATGGGAGCAAAGTCAGTGATGTACCTCCAACTGAGAGCACAGCTCAATTGAAAACCTACTCTGGTGAGGTGTTAGCAATGTGTTGGCAAATGGAGTGTAATGTGCAACATAAGGGCAGGCCCCTCAAGATACCTGTTTTTTATTCATTATTTCATGGGAGGCGGGCATCACTGGCAAGGCCAGCATTTATTGCCCATTCCTAATTGCCCTTGACAACTGAATTGCTTGCTCGGTCATTTCAGAGGACAGGTGAGAGTAAACCACATTGTTGTGGGCCAGCATCACATACAGGCCAGACCAGGTAAGCACAGCAGATTGCCTTCTGTAAAGGGTATGAGTGAACCAGATGGGTTTTAATGAAAATCAATTATAGTTGCATGGCACCACTACTCAGATTTTATATTATTCATTAATGAATTGAATCTGAATTCCACCAGCTGCCATGGTGGGATTTAAACCCATATCCCCAGGGCATTAGTCTGAGTCGTGAGATTATCAGTTCAGTGACATTACTGCTATGCCAGCCTCTCCCCTACAAGGTAGTGAGATATGTCAACAAACCAATAATAATGGGGAAAGACTGGCTTTGAAAGCTGAAGTTAGACTGGAAGCATGTTTTTTTCATGTGGTGTACCTTGGCCTGAAAATCAATGAAAAGAACTCCAGCCAGTGAAAGAGAAGATAGAGGCTATGGTCAAAGCCCCAAAGACAAAAAGATGTGTCTGAGCTTAGATCTTTTCTCGGCATGGTCCAATACTACTCACAATTTCTGCCTGAGCATGCAATGGTGTTAGCTCCACTACATAAGTTGTTGAAGAAAGATGTGAAATGGAAATGGTCTGAAACACAAGATGCTAATGATGCATGTAAGAGAAGCTCGATCAGTGACACACTACACATTCATTACCACACAAATGGTGAACTGAAGCTAGCTTCAAAATATGGAGTTGCAGCAGTAATCAGTCATGTTGTGGATCATGGCCGCTGCAAAGGCTCAATGGGGAAAGAACACTGTGTAAGGTCTTCCCACCAGAGTGAACTAAAGGGCTGGACCCATGGGAAACCCCTCTGACTGTCGACACCAACATGGGTCTGCTGTAAAATGTACATGGCATGTAAAATGGAATGGAAGGGTTGTGAGGCAACTCACTCCTGTATCGAAGAAAACTGATTTCCTTTGCGCTTTTGGAATGTCAACTTGGTGCTGTTTTGGACTGTTTTGTAAAGCTTTTTTTAAACAGATTTTTATGAATGGAGTATACTTTTGGGAAAAAGTGTCTGGCAGAGGTGAAGGATGCAAGGGACCTGGCAAAGGCAGAGCAAAGCGGCACCGCACAGTGCTTCGTGATAATATCCAGGGCATCACCAAACCAGCAATCCTCCGCCTGGCTCGCCGTGGCAGGGTCAAGCGGATCTCGGGTTTGATCTATGAGGAGACTCGCGGGGTGTTGAAAGGTTTCCTGGAGAATGTGATCAGGGATGCGGTCACCTACACTGAGCACGCCAAGCGCAAGACGGTCACTGCCATGGATGTGGTGTACGCTCTGAAACGGCAGGGCCGCACTCTCTGCGGATTCGGCGGCTGAGAAACCAGCCCCTTTCCCACAAACACACAACAAAGGCTCTTCGAAGAGCCACCCACCGCCTCACAGAGAGAGCAGTGACCTGGAAACGGGAGATGGGATAGGCTGTTCAGAACTGACTGGAATAAATCTGTGCTGTGTTCGGGTATAAAACTGGAATCCCCGAGTTTGACATTTCATTTGCAGCAAGGATGTGCAGTGGATTTGATTTTCAAAACGGGCTGTGTAAACAGTGCCCGAGGCTCCACACTTAGTTATTTCCCCAGTCGACACATGCCCTCAGTGAAAAGCCACATCACTCCTCCAGAATCACTCATTGTTTTCAAAGAATTTCAAAATGATTTCGCTGCAATGAGGGAATCCGGGAGTTTTGCAGCAGCCGTTAAATCGGTCACTGGAACCAGACCCACTTGTGATGTTATTTCCCCCGAGACGGTGTTTCCTGCACTGAAACTGACAGGGTTTGTGAAACTGACCAATTTCCAAAATATACTTTATTCATAAAAATCTGTAAAAATTACATTGCCAAACAGTTTCAAACAGCACCAAAAAATACAAACATTGCAAGGGAGATCAGTTTCCTTCAACACAATCATGAGTTGCTTCACAACCCTTCCATTTCACATTTGTCATGCCAATTACAGTTTTACATTTACAGCAAATGAACATTTTCCCGATACAGTTCGAGGAGTTTCCCATGGATCCAGCCCCTCAGTTCAGCCTGGTGGGGGGACCTTACACAGTGGTCTTTCCTCATTGAGCCTTTGCTGCGGCTACCCCAAGCTTTAGTGCATCCCTCAGCACGTAGTCCTGGTCCTTGGAATGTGCCAGTCTGCAACATTCGGTGGTGGACAACTCCTTGCGCTGGAAGACAGCAAGTTTCGGGCAGACCAAAGGGCGTCTTTCACCGAATTGATAGTCCTCCAACAGCAGTTGATGTCTGTCTCGGTGTGTGTCCCTGGGAACAGCCCGTAGAGCACAGACTCCTGTGTTACAGAGCTGCTTGGGATAAACCTCGACATAAAACAATGCATCTCTTTCCACACCTGCTTTGCAAAGACATATTCCAGGAGGAGGTGGGCAACCGTCTCTTCCCCACCACAGCCACCGTGGGGGCATTGCGCGGAGGGGGCGAGTCTTCGGGCGTGCAGGAAGGATCTGACGGGGAAGGCTCTTCTCACCACCAGCCAAACTACATCTTGGTGCTTGTTTGAAAGTTCTGGTGATGAGGCATTCTGCCAAATGACTTTGGTAGTCTGCTCGGGGAACCATCCGACAGGATACCCCATCTCCTTTTCCCGTAGGGCCTTGAGAACATTCCGTGCAGACCACTGCCTGATGGATCAGTGGTCAAAGGTGTTTTCCCGCAGAAACTGCTCCACGAAGGATAGGTGGTACAGCACGGTCCAACTACATGGAGCGTTCCGCGGCAATGTGACCAGGCCCATCCTTCGCAACACTGGGAACATATAGAACCTCAGCACGGAGTGACACTTGCAGTTTGCATACTGGAGGTCTACACACTGCTTGATGCAGCCGCACACGAAGGTGGTCATCAGGATGAGGGCAACGTTGGGTACATTTTTCCCGCCCTTGACCAGAGATTTGAACATCGTGTCCCTCCGGACCCAGTCCATTGTTGATCCCCAGATGAAGCGGAAAATGGCTCGGGTGACCACCACACCTGAGTGCCTCTGCTGCCTGGGATTGTCACCCCCTCTCATGCTCGCATCCTTCCTAATAGACTCAGCAAAGGGTTCAACACAGCAAACAAACAAGACAGGGGAGAGAGGACAGCCCTGTCTGACTCCAGATTGGATCAGGAAACTTTCCGATTCCCACCCATTGATTGAGACTGCGCTACTGATGTTCGTGTAGAGCAGTTTGATCCAATTGCAGATTCCCTTCCCTGAACCCCATTTTGGAAAGAACGTCCATCATGTAGGTGTGCGATTTCCTGTCAAAAGCCTTCTCCTGGTCCAGGCTGATGAGGCAGGTGTCCACCCTCCTGTCCCGTACATAGGCGATCGTATCCCTGAGTAGCACGAGACTATCAGAGATCTTCCTGCCGGGTACAGTACAGGTCTGGTCAGGGTGAATCACCAACTCCAGAGCAGACTTGACTCGACTGGCTATGACTTTGGACAGAGTTTCAGCTCAGTCATTCAGGGACCTGGAATTCACACAGTTTGAGCCCATGCTTACCCGAACCCACTTCTGATTGGTCACCCTCTTCTTATTCACATGTCTTAACCAATCGCAGAGCCTTGAATTAGAAAATGCAGCCAAGCATTGGCTTAAATTGTCGACCTGACAGAATATTTTAAATCGAAAAAGCCTCCAATTTCAGTGCAGTGAAGAAGCGAATTCCTGGAAAATCTATGTCCAGTAGCTTGGGGTCCAGGCAACTGAAGGCAGGACCGCCAGTGGTGGAGCTTCTCAGCCTTTTGGCTAAGATCAAGTGTAGTATCTGTTCTTATCAGTACTTACTTGGCAGAGGAGAAACCATGATCAGTGGCTTTTGATCCTGGGTAGGCTTTGAGTAAAATGGCTATAACCAATCTTTGAGCTTCAGGCCAGGGAGTGCGGAACACCATTCGGGTGGTGGTGAAGGACAAGGAAGGAGATGCACTGGTCGATCGCACCTTCTTCATCAAGAAAATCCTCATCGATTGCTGTGGATTTCAAGCTAGGCACATCTTCTGCCTGCAGGATTTCCCCAGCAGTGGGTATATCGACATGACATTCAAGAATGTGGCGGGGTGCATCAAGTTCCTGAAGGCGTTCAAGGAGAAAGGGGACCGGGCGCCGCTGTCGATCCTCCCAGTGGAGTCGCTCTTCACGCTTCCGTCACAACATGACCGGGTGGTGACAATTCACCTCTCCAACCCCCATGTTCCTGTGGTGGATGTACTCACCTTTCTCGCCAGGTACATCGAGGTGGCCAGCACTGATGTCAAAGACCCCTTTGGGATTTGGACCAATAAGCGGCAAGTCAAGGTGACCTTGACGGTCGATGCCAATGGAGCCATCATCCACCCTCCCTCCAGCTTCGCTATCAGGGGAAGTCGAGGCTTCTTGGTCTACGCTGGGCAGCCCAAAGTTTGTAGCACCTGTGGCAAATCTGGTCACGTGGCAGCTAACTGCAGCACGGTTGTCTGCAAGAACTGCAAGAAGGAAGGCCATCAGACCAAGGACTGTAAGCAGAGTAAGTGTTGCAACCTGTGCGGTGCGGCAGGCCATCTCTACAAAACCTGCCCCAAACGCTGCCTCAGTTATGCTCAGGCGGCAAGGTCCAAGGAAAGGCCGGGAGAAGGTTCGACGAAGGCGTCCGGTGTTGGAAAGGAGACAAGCAACCTTCTCTGCAGTGAGGAACTTCTACCTGAGAAGGAGAAGAAAGGGAAGGCAACTGAAACCAGCAACCCGGCACCTAACCTGCACCCGGAAACCCCTCCTCCACAGACAGAATCAATGGAGGAGGAGGCAGCAGATGGACAAACAGATCAGTGGCAGTTTGTCCAAAGGAAAACCACAAAGAAAAGACATCCAAAAGCGGAACAGGCCACCACCCAAACCAGTGGCAAGAGGAGGCTACCGTCTGAGACAGACTACAGCAGCTCCTCTTCACTGGATGAGGAAGTGCCGGAGCGACAGCACCTTCAAAAGAAGCGGCAGAACTCAAAAGGAGCTGGAAGATAAAACCCCCCAGCCCCCGGGCACTGGAAGCTGTGATGGGCCTGTCAAGCCCCAAACCCAAAGCGCCACACCTAGCGACATGGCCAACACATCCCAGCTCTGGGACACTGAGAGCAAAGACACGTCTGGCGCACTTCAGCTCTGGGAAGCCGGCAGCAGTGATGTTTTGGAGGAGGAACAGAGGGGAACAGCAGAGAACAGCCCAATCCCTGCTGCCAACAAGACCCTTGCCCCCCCACCGATGTCACCTCAGTGGAAGAAACCCTGCATGAAAAACCAGGAGGGGTTTCTGAGCCCAACGAGTGTGAAACAGCTTGCGTACACTATGGGTATACAGGAACATCCTGAAGGACTGGGACTAGCAAGGACAAATGGTATGGGAAGCAACAACTAACTTTAAAAAAATGGGTATAAGGATTGCTTCAATTAATGTGCGCAGCATTAAATCCACTATGCGATGGATTACCTCGCCAAGGTCAAAGCCGACCCCCTGTTTCTGCAGGAGTGTGGAATACCACATCTCAGCACCGACAGGCAGTGGTCGCAATGGTGGTCCCACGGGCCATCGATCTGGTCAGGGGGTAATGATTGCCATTCCTCCGGCCTGGGTCTTCTGCTGCGGGGAGGTAACTTCACCATCTCCGAAGTTAAGGAGGTGGTGGGCAGTCGCCTCCTCATCGCAGATGTAATGTACAACAATGCTTCGCTCTGGTTGATCAGCATGTACGCCCCGTTTCAATGCAGCGAACGGTTGACCGTCTTTAGAATTAGAATTAGAATTAGAACTAGAACATTACAGCGCAGTACAGGCCCTTTGGCCCTCGATGTTGCGCCGACCATCTGACCTACACTATTCCATTTTCATCCATATGTCTATCCAATGACCACTTAAATGCCCTTAAAGTTGGCGAGTCTACTATTGTTGCAGACAGGGCGTTCCACGCCCCTACTACTCTCTGCGTAAAGAAACTACCTCTGACATCTGTCCTATATCTTTCACCCCTCAACTTAAAGCTATGTCCCCTCGTGTTTGCCATCATCATCCGAGGAAAAAGACTTTCAATATCCACCCTATCTAACCCTCTGATTATCTTGGATGTCTCTATTAAGTCACCTCTCCTCCTCCTTCTCTCTAACGAAAACAACCCCAAGTCCCTCAGCCTTTCCTCGTAAGACCTTCCTTCCATACCAGGCAACATCCTAGTAAATCTCCTCTGCACCCTTTCCAAAGCTTCCACATCCTTCCGATAATGCGGTGACCAGAACTGCACGCAATACTCAAGGTGCGGCCTCACCAGAATTTTGTACAGCTGCATCATGACGTCGTGGCTCCGAAACTCGATCCCCCTACTAATAAAAGCGAACACACCATATGCCTTCTTAACAGCCCTATTAACCTGGATAGCAACCTTCAGGGATTTATGTACCTGGACACCAAGATCTCTCTGTACATCTGCACTACCAAGAATCTTCCCATTAGCCCAGTACTCTGCATTGCTGTTACTTCTTCCAAAGTGAATCACCTCACACTTCTCCGCATGAAACTCCATTTGCCATCTCTCAGCCCAGCTCTGCAGCCTATCTATGTCCCTCTGTACCCTACAACACCCTTCGACAATATCCACAACTCCACCGACTTCGTGTCATCCGCAAATTTACTAACCCACCCTTCTACACCCTCATCCAGGTCATTTATAAAAATGACAAACAGCAGTGGCCCCAAAACAGAACCTTGCGGTACACCACTAGTAACTCAACTCCAGGATGAACATTTGCCATCAACCATTGCTGCTGGCAACGTGCAGGCCAGTCATCCTCGGCGGTGACTTCAACTGCATCATCGATGCAGCTGGGCGATCTGGCAGAGACGACAGCAAACTGGACGCTATGTCCAGATTCCTAATAGAAACAGTAAAAGATGCAAAACTGCACGACGTATTCAGCAAACCTGCAGACGGAGTGCAGCGTAGATAGACATGGTCAAGATTGGACGGGTCTGCCCATTCCAGGATTGACTTCCTGTTTGTGGCCCATGCCGTCACGGTCAGATCCATTGACGTCAAGCCGGTGTTCTTGTCGAACCACTGCCTCGTAATGGCCGACTGTCACTTACAGGACGACTAGCGGGTTGGCAGAGGGACGTGGAAGCTCAATGCTACACTGCTAAACCCAGAGAACGTTGAGGAACTTAAAAGGGATTACAAAGGTTGGAGAACCGTGAAACCCCTCCTGAGTCTCCAGTTCACAGGTGGGACGCGATCAAGGAGAACATCAAGAGGTTCTTTCTCCTCAAAAGGTGTTCAGAGAGCGAGAGAGAGACAGAGGGAAATGTCCTGACTCCAGAAAAGTATGCAAAATCTGCTCCGGCTACAGTCGATGGGGGTTGAGGTCAAGGAGGACCTCCAAGAGGTGAAGAGAAAGCAGGCCTCGCTCTTTGCCACGGAGACCTCCAATATCATCTTCCGGTCCAGAGTCCACCCGATTGAGCAGGATGAGATGTGCTTGCATTACTTCTTCCAAAAGGTACACAGAGAGAGCTCTGTTATCAGCAGCCAGAAGGAATAAGATGGCTCGGTAACATCTTCGCAGTCCGACATACTAAGGATCAGAAAATCCTTTTATGCTGGGCTGTATGACGCGAAGCCCACAGACAGAAGAGCCTCCCAGTCCTTCCTGTCATCTATCACAGAGGTCTTAGATGACAGCAGGAGGGAGAGACTGGACAAGCCGCTAACTCGGGATGAGCTAACAAAGGCCGTCAAGTCCTTCGAGACGAATAAAACTCCCGGAAGTGATGGCTTACCGGTTGAGCTGTATTGTGTCCTGTGGGACTGGGTTTGCCTGGACCAGCTGGAAGTATACGAGAGTATGCTCCTGGCCGGCAGCATATCAGAATCCATGAGGAAAGGCATCATCACCCTCATTGACAAGCGGAACGGGGAGAGGGCAGAAATTGGAAATTGGCAGCCCATCTCACTGCTTAATGTTGACGACAAGATTCTGTCCAAAGTCATAGCCAGTCGAGTCAAGTCTGCTCTGGAGTTGGTGATCCACCCTGATCAGACCTGTACTGCGCCTGGCAGGAAGATCTCCGATAGTCTCGCTCTACTCAGGGATACAATCGCCTATGTACGGGACAGGAGGGTGGACACCTGCCTCATCAGCCTGGACCAGGAGAAGGTTTTTGACAGAATATCACACACATACATGATGGACGTGTTTCCAAAATGGCGTTTGCGGAGGGAATCTGCAATTGGATCAAACTGCCCTACACAAACATCAGTGGCGCAGTCTCAATCAATGGGTGGGAATCGGAAAGTTTCCCGATCCAATCTGGAGTCAGACAGGGCTATCCTCTCTCCCCTGTCTTGTTTGTTTGCTGTATTGAACCATTTGTTGAGTCTATTAGGAAGAATGTGAGCAGAAGAGGGGTGACAATTCCAGGCAGAGGAGGCACTCGGGTTAAAACCTCCCTCTACATGGATGACGTCGCGGTCTTCTGCTCGGACCCGCTGTCTGTGTGCAGACTGATGAGCATCTGCGACCAGTTGAAACTGACCTCGGGAGCCAAAGTTAACCACGGCAAGAGAGAGGCCATGTTCTTTGGGAACAGGGCTTACCGATCCTTTGTCCCCTTCACCGTCAGCTCAGACTACCTGAAGGTGCTGGGAATATGGTTCAGAAGGGCCGGGGTGTGCACCAAAATCTGGGAAGAGCGAGCAGCCAAGGTACAACACAAGCTGAGCATGTGGGAGAAGCGATCTCTCTCCAATGTGGGTAAGAACCTGGTCATCAGGTGCAAGGCGCTCACGTTGTTGCTGTTCATGGCGCAGGTCTGGCCCAAACCCCACTCCGGCGCTGTGGCGGTCACCCGAGCCATTTTCCGCTTCATCTGGGGATCCAAAATGGACCGGGTCCGGAGGGACACGATGCTCAAACCTCTGGATAAGGGTGGGAAAAATGTACCCAACATCACCCTCATCCTGATGACTACCTTCGTGTGTGGCTGCATCAAGCTGTGTGTAGACGCAAACTCCAAGTGTCACCACGTGCTGAGGTTCTATCTGTCCCCGGTGTTGCGAAGCCTTGTCACATTGCCGCGGAATGCTCCATCCAGTTGGACTGTGTCGTTCCACCTATCCTTCGTCGAGCGGTTTCTGCGGAAAAACACCTTTGACCACCGGTCCATCAGCCAGTGGTCTGCACAGAATGTCCTCAAGGCCCTACAGGAAAAGGAGATGGCGGATCCTCTTCCCCAAGCAGACCACCGAAGTCATTTGGCGGAATGCCTCATCACCAGAACCTTCAAACAAGCACCAAGATGAAGCTTGGCTGGTGGTGAGAAGAGCCCTCCCAGTCAGATCCTTCCTGCACACCCGAAGTCTCACCCCCTCTGCACAACACCCTCGAGGTGACTGTGGTGGGGAAGAGATGGTTGCCCACCTCCTTCTGGAATTTGTCTTTGCAAAGCAGGTGTGGAAAGAGATGCAGTGGTTTTTGTCGAACTTCATCTCAAGCAGCTCTGTAACACAGGAGTCTGTGCTCTACGGGCTGTTCCCAGGGACGCACACTGAGATAAACATCAACTGCTGCTGGAGGACTATCAATTCGGTGAAAGACACCCGTTGTTCTGCCCGAAACTTGCTGGTCTTCCAGCACAAAGAGTTGTCCACGACCGAATGTTGCAGACTGGCACATTCCAAGGTCCAGGACGATGTGCTGAGGGACGCACTAAAGCTTGGGGCAGCCGCAGCAAATGTTCAATGGGAAAAGACCACTGTGTAAGGTCCCCCCACCAAGTTGAACGGATGGGCTGGGTCGATGGAAAACCCCTCGAAATGTATCAGGAAAATTTTCGTTTGCTGTAAAATGTATATGGCATGGAAAATGAAATGGAAGGGTTGTGAGGCAGCTCACTCCTGCAATGAAGGAAACTGACCTCCTTTGCACTGTTTGTAATTTTCGACTTGGTGCTGTTTAGAACTGTTTAGTCATGTACTTTTTACAGATTTTTATGAATAATGCATATTTTGGAAATAATAAAAAAAAGTCCAGTAACAAGTTAAAAACCTGTTTCCATATTCCACTTTTACTGTCACAAATTCCGGGCGCTATTTCACAAGCAGATTTAATTTGTCAATTGTTGTCAACTGTTCGAACTGGCGGGAAACAACTCTGTTCAGCAATCTATAATGGGACAAGTAACTCAAACTCCGTGTGGAACAAAGAACGAAGAACAAAGAAAATTACAGAACAGGAACAGGCCCTTCGGCCCTCCAAGGCTGCGCCGATCCAGATGCTCTTTCTTAACATGTCGCCTATTTTCTAAGGGTCTGTATCTCTTTGCTTCCTGCCCATTCATGTATCTGTCTAGATACATCTTAAAAAACGCTATCGTGCCCGCGTCTACCACCTCCGCTGGCAACGCGTTCCAGGCACCCACCACCCTCTGCGTAAAGAACTTTCCACGCATATCCCCCCTAAACCTTTCCCCTCTCACTTTGAACTCGTGACCCCGAGTAATTGAATCCCCCACTCTGGGAAAAAGCTTCTTGCTATCCACCCTGTCTATACATGTCACGATTTTGTACACCTCAATCAGGTCCCCCCTCAACCTCCGTCTTTCGAATGAAAATAATCCTAATCTACTCAACCTCTCTTCATAGCTAGCGCCCTCCATACCAGGCAACATCCTGGTGAACCTCCTCTGCACCCTCTCCAAAGCACCTACATCCTTTGGAATTAATAAATTATGGACAATTGGTAATTCCCCTTCACACAGGCTTCAGGGAGACAGTGAGAAGTCACTGAAATAGTTGCTTAAACATTTTAAATAGTTGCCATTCCTGTTACAAATGTTTTGGAATTAGACAGTAATCAGCCCTTTCACAGAGACTGTGGGTGGCTCAGAAAAGAGCCTTTGGCTTATTAGATGTCATTTTGGCCGCTTTACTTTTTCTGGGTGCTCTGAGCGCTGGTTTTATTGGGCAGCAGCACGGCCTGGATATTAGCCAGCACCCCGCCCTGTGCAATGGTCACCCCTCCCAGCAGCTTGTTGAGCTCCGCGTTGTCGCGGACGGTCAGTTGCAGGTGTCGGGGGATGAGGCGGATCTTCTTGTTGTCCCGGGCCGCGTTACCGGCCAGCTCGAGGATTTCAGTGGTTAGATACTCGAGCACAGCAGCCAGCACCCACAGGCTCAGCATAGTTGCCCTTTCTCAGGAGCCTGTGTACACGGCCACTGGGAACTCCAGTCCAGCCCGGGAGGAGTGAGACTTGGCCTTGGACTGAGCTTTCCCGCTGGTCTTTCCTCTTCCTGACTTTTTTTATTTCCAAAATATACTTTATTCATAAAAGTCTGTAAGAAAAAACAATACAGAACAGTTCCAAACATCATCGAGTCAGACAATACAAAGAGTGCAAAGGAGATCAGTTTCCTTCAATACAGGAGTGAATTGCCTCACAACCCTTCCATTTCATTTTACGTACCATGTACATTTTACAGCAAACAAATATTTTCCCGATAAAGTTCGAGGGGTTTTCTATGGATCCAGCCCTGCAGTTCAGCTTGGTGGGGGGACCTTACACAGTGGTGTTTCCCCATTGAGCCTTTGCTGCGGCTGCCCCAAGCTTTAGTACGTCCCTCAGCACGTAGTCTTGGACCTTGGAATGTGCCAGTCTGCAACATTCGGTCGTGGACAACTCTTTGTGCTGGAAGACCAGCAAGTTTCGTGGGGCAGACCAAATTGATAGTCCTCCAGCAGCAGTTGATGTTTATCTCTGTGTATGTCCCTGGGAACAGCCAATACAGCACAGACTCCTGTGTTACAGAGCTGCTTGGGATGAACCTCGACAAAAACCACTGCATCTCTTTTCGCACCTGCTTTGCAAAGACACATTCCAGAAGGAGGTGGGCAACCGTCTCTTCCCCACCGCAGCCACCTCAAGGGCATTGTGCGAAGGGTGTGAGACTTCGGGCGTGCAGGAAGGATCTGACGGGGAGGGCTCTTCTCACCACCAGCCAAGCTACACCTTGGTGCTTGTTTGAAAGTTCTGGTGATGAGGCATTCTGTCTAATGACTTTGGCAGTCTGCTTGGGGAACCATCCAACAGGATCCACCATCTCCTTTTCCCGTAGGGCCTTGTGGACATTCCATGCAGACCACTGCCTGATGGGTTGGTGGTCAAAGGTGTTTTTCTGCAGAAATTTTCCCACGAAGGATAGGTGGTACGGCACGGCCCAACAGGATGGAGCGTTCCGCGGCAATGTGACGAAGTCCATCCTTCTCAACATCGGGTACAGATAGAACCTCAGCACATAGTGACATTTGGTGTTTGCGTACTGGGGATCTACACACAGCTCGATGCCGCCGCACACGATGGTAGTCATCAGGATGAGGGCAACGTTGGGTACATTTTTCCCGCCCTTATCCAGAGGTTTGAACATCGTGTCCCTCCGGACCCGGTCCATTTTGCATCCCCAGATGAAGTGGAAAATGACTTGGGTGACCACCAGAGCGCAGGAGTGGGGTATGGGCTAGACCTGCGCCACATACAGCAACAACGTGAGCACCTCGCATCTGATGACCAGGTTCTTACCCATATTGGAGAGAGATCGCTGCTCCCACATGCTCAGCTTATGTTGTACCCTGGCTACTCACTCCTCCCAGGTTTTGGTGCACGCCCCAGCCCTTCCGAACCATATCCCCAGCATCTTCAGGTACTGTGACCTAATGGTGAAGGGGACAAAGAATTGGTCAGCCCAGTTCCCAAAGAACATGGCCTCGCTCTTGCCCTGGTTAACTCTGGCCCCTGAGGCCAGTTCGAACTGGTTGCAGATGCACACAGACAGCGGGTCCAAGCAGAAGACGACGACGTCATCCATGTACAGGGAGGTTTTAACCTGAGTGGCTCTGCTGCCTGGGATTGTCACCCCTCTTATGTTCACATCCTTCCTAATATACTTAGCAAAGGGTTCAAACAGCAAACAAACAAGACCGGGGAGAGAGGACAGCCCTGTCTGACTCCAGATTGGATCGGAAAACTTTCTGATTCCCACCCATTGATTGAGACAGCGCTACTGATATTTGTGAAGTGCAGTTTGATCCAATTGCAGATTCCCTCCCCAAACCCCATTTTGGAAAGCACATCCATTATGAAGGTGTGCGATATCCTGTCACAAGCCTTCTCCTGGTCCAGGCTGATGAGGCAGGTGTACACCCTCCTGTCCCGTACATAGGCGATCGTATCCCTGAGTTACGCGAGACTATCAGAGATCTTCCTGCCGGGTACAGTACAGGTCTGATCAGGGTGAATCACCAACTCCAGAGCAGACTTGACTCGACTGGCTATGACTTTGGACAGCATCTTGTAGTCAAAATTAAGTAGTGAGATGGGCTGCCAATTTCTGATTCCTGCCCTCTCCCCCTTCCGCTTGGAGATGAGGGTGATGATGCCTTTCCTCATGGATTCTGACATGCTGCCGGCCAGGAGCATACTCTCGTATACTTCCAGCAGGTCTGGGCCGATCCAGTCCCACAGGGCCGAATACAACTCAACCAGTAAGGCATCGCTTCCGGGAGTTTTACTCGTCTCAAAGGACTTGACGGCCTTTGTCAGCTTGTCCAGAGTTAGCGGCATGTCCAGTCTCTCCCTCATGCTATCATCTAAGACAGCTGTGATCGATCACAGGAAGCTCTGCTGTCTGTGCGCTTCGCGTCAGACAGCCCGGCATAAAAGGATTTGCTAATTCTTAGTATGTCGGACTGCGAAGACGTTACCGAGCCATCCTCTTCCTTCAGGCTTCTGATGAAGCTGTGTGAAGCTTTTGGAAGAGGTAGTGCAAACACATCTCATCCTGTTCAATGGAGTGGACTCTGGACCGGAAGATGATTTTGGAGGCCTCTGTGGCAAAGAGTGAGGCCTCCTGAATCTTCACCTCATGGAGGTCCTCCTTGACCTCGACCTCTATCGTCTGAAACACATGCTAAGTGCCAGATGCTGAAAGGTTTTTTTTTTAGATTAGAGATACGGCACTGAAACAGGCCCTTCGGCCCACCGAGTCTGTGCCGAACATCAACCACCCATTTATACTAATCCTACACTAATCCCATATTCCTACCAAACCTTTCCCTACCACCTACCTATACTAGCGACAATTTCTAATGGCCAATTTACCTACCAACCTGCAAGTCTTTTGGCAGGAAACCAGAGCACCTGGAGAAAACCCACGCAGACACAGGGAGAACTTGCAAACTCCACACAGGCAGTACCCGGAATCGAACCCGGGTCCCTGGAGCTGTGAGGCTGCGGTGCTAACCACTGCGCCACTGTATAGGTTGATTACTACACTCACAGTATCTCAGCCTGAGTCATCTAAAGGAACCTAACACACAAATAGTAGCACTGAGAGATTGTGAAAGAGTCCAAAACTCAGAGTACCAGACACTGACAGACACAATCTGAAAACTACACACACATGGATATAGAATTGGCTAACTCACAGGAAACAGAGAGTGGGGATAAATGGGGCATTTTCAGATGGGCAAACTGTAACTAATGGAGTGTCACAGGGATCAGTGCTGGTGCCTCAACTATTTATGGCCTATATTAATAATTGCATGAAGGCACTGAGTGTTTTGTTGCCAAATTTATGGACGGTACAAAGATAGGTAGGAAAGCAAGTTGTGAGGAGGCCACAAAGTGTCTGCAAAGAGATATAGATGGGTTAAGTCAGTGGGCAAAAATTTGGCAGATGGGGTATAATACGGGAAAATGTGAGATTGTCTACTTTGGCAGGAAGAATAGAAAAGCAGACTATTACTTGCATCAGAGAGACTGCAGAATGCTGCTGTACCGAGGGATCTGGGTGTCCAGGTACATGAATTACAAAAACGTTAGCATGCAGCTAAGGCAAGTAATTCGGAAGGCAAATGGAATATTGGCATTTTTAGCAAGGGGAATGGAGTATAAAAGTAGGGAAGTTTTGCTATAACTGTACAGGGCATTAGTGACATCCCAACTAAAGGACTCCACACAGTTTTGGTCTCCTTATTTAAGGAGGGGTACACATGCATTGGAATCAGTTCAGAGAAAGTTCACTGGGCTGATTCCTGGGATGTTGGATTGTCTTTAGTTTAGAGATACAGCACTAAAACAGGCCCTTCGGCCCACCGAGTCTGTGCCAACCATCAACCACCCATTTATACTAATCCTGCACTAATTCCACATTCCTACCACATCCCCACATTTCCCTGCCACCTACCTCTACTCGGGGCAATTTTTATAATGGCCAATTTACCTATCAACCTGCAAGTCTTTGGCATGTGGGAGGAAACCGGAGCACCCGGAGGAAACCCACGCAGACACAGGGAGAACTTGCAAACCCCACACAGGCAGTACCCAGAATTGAACCCGGGTCGCTGGAGCTGTGAGGCTGCAGTGCTAACCACTGCACCACTGTGCTGCCCTGTTGTCGATGGCTGCCCTTGATGAGACAATGCTCGCTAGGGATGAGCAGTGATCACATCGTCCAGTGGTTCGCCATGGATCTTGATATAGAGGGGCAGTGTCGGGGAGCAGGCTGGCAGAGGACCTTTGTCTTCCAGACATTTAGCTTAAGGCCAATTCTTTCATATGCCTCAATGAATGCATCGATCAGGGTTTGAAGCTTGGTCACTGGGTGTGCGCACCCGCAGGCGTTGTCAGCGTATTGCAGCTAGATGACAGATGTTGGAATGGCCTTGCTTCTGGACTGGAGGCAATGTCAGTTCAATAGTTTCCAACTCGTACTATAGAGTAGATCGACTGACACAACAGCTGGTGGGCTGAAAGAACGCTGGAACTACAAAAACTTGCTGAAAGCCACGACATATGTGGCTTCTTCGGCACTGTCAAGATCATTCACGGCCCAAGTATCAAAGGACCTACCCCACTGAGAGCAAAAAATGGAGTGACACTGATCAAGGACAGAGAGGCAGTCAGCACTCATTGGAAGGAGCACTTTGAATATCTCCTCAATTGCGATGCCGTCTTTGATGTGAGTGCCCTTGACTACATTCCACAGCATGCTACCCACCATGACGTCAGCACAATCCCAGACTGACAGAGATTGACAGCTAAAAAAAAAATAAGGCCACCGGCATAGATGGAATTCCCACCAAAATTCGAAAATACAGCAGAGAAGCACTCTTGACACAAATACATCGTCTCACGTCTCTCATGTGGAAGGAAGAGAGCATGTCAGGGATTTCCGAGATGCCGTAATTGTGACCATCTTCAAAAAAGGTGACAACCCCGACTGTAGTAACTACAGAGGGGCAGCCCTGCTGTCCGTCACAGGGAAGGTCATCACAAGAGTCATTCTCAACCGCCTCCTCCCCATGGCTGAAGAGCTCCTACTGGAATCACAATGTGGATTCTGTCAATCAAGAGGCACAGTAAACATAATATTCACAGCAAGACATTCCCAAGAAAAATGTAGGGAGCAGCAGCAACCTTTCTACATGGCCTTCTCTGACCTGACAAAGGCCTTCAACTCTCCAAACTGGGAGGGATTATGGAACATCTTCTTCAAATTTGGCTGCCCGGAGAAATTCGGCACCATCGTCTGCCGACTGCATGACATGTAATCATTGGCAACGGACCTAGCACTGACCTAATCCCAATGTAAACTGGGCTCAAGCAAGGCTGTGTCATCGCACCAAAGCTCTTTTCCATCTTCCTCCCTGCAACATTCCACCTCATCTCCTCACACTCAAACACAGTACCAGAGACAGACAGATACAGAATGGATGTCACACTCACAGTACCAGAGTCTGTAATATACAGAATGAATCCCTACTGCACCAGAGACTGAGAGCTACCGAATTACACAACACGCTCAAACACAGGATCAGAGAAAAAATAAATGAAATTAATTGCACGCTCACATGCAATAGCAGAGACACAAGGACACAGAATCAGCCAATATGTGTCTTCCCAACAACAGCCAGGACATTTCCAGGGAGCTTTACATAAGAAGCGGCTCTTTCAACAGAAACTGGGGTTGGAGACAGTCTTTGGGAAATATACTTCCTGATTGCAGGAAGGGTGTTTGTGATTGGTTGCAAATGTTTAATCTGATTGGATGGCGAAAGAGACCAATTAGAGAATTACAATATGAAACCTTTGTGACATCACTGCCAGTCACCCAATCACAATCTTTATTTTCCCCCATCCCTCATTTGCATAGAGCTGTGGGATTGTCTATTTAATCCGCACTCGGAAGGGGTTTGGTTTATTTCTGTGTCTGAAATTGAATCTGAAGATGGTTGAAGAGAAGAAGAAAGCAGCTCCTAAGAAGGGCGCCAAGAAAACCTTAAATAAACCGTCAGCAAAGGGCGGCAAAAGCGGAGAAAGTCGAGGAAGGAGAGTTACTCCATCTACATCTACAAAGTGATGAAGCAGGTTCACCCCGACACCGGCATCTCCTCCAAGGCCATGAGCATCATGAACTCGTTTGTGAACGATATTTTCGAGCGCATCGCGGGTGAGGCTTCCCGCCTGGCCCATTACAACAAGCGCAGCACCATCAGCTCCCGGGAGATCCAGACCGCCGTGCGCCTGCTGCTGCCCGGGGAGCTGGCCAAGCACGCCGTGTCGGAAGGGACAAAGGCGGTGACCAAGTACACCAGCTCCAAGTAAAACTGCACAATGGACTGAAAAACATCCCAAACACAACGGCTCTTTGAAGAGCCACCCACAATCTCTCTGAAAAAGCTGCATCCGAACATCTCTATTAAATCACTTTAAGATAATGTATAATATACTGTGTTTGTGTCTCCTGTCCCATGAACCCATAATGCGCTCATTCGCCTTTCCTTTTTTGCTTTAAGCTGTTATTTATTTTGCACAGCCCCTGAATGACCGCTTTAACAGCTGCTTTCAGCGGGAAGAGTCAGACCTCCGTTCCTTCACTCTATTCCTGAAATGTGAACTGATTCATCATTTTATTAACAGTAACTCTCCGCAGTGTCACAGCCCGGAATGGGATCATTAGAGAGCAGATTAAGGGCAGTTTGAGGATTCGATCCGGCTCCCTCTTTTCAGAGAAGGACACTGGGCTCTGATTGAAGATAAACTGAACGTTTCGCTTCAGGGAAATGCTGTGAACAGGGATTTAGTACCTCCCGGGACAGTTTGAAAGCGATTGTGGGAAGATCCACAATTTAAACAACATTTTAAACCCGCGTCTCTGATTGGTGACGAAAGGAGTTGAATGAAAGAAAATAAAGAGAAGGGATTTTAAATCTTTGACGAAGGATGACATTTATTTTAATCCGCTCCTTTCCGAAAATGAAATTGGCGGGCTTTTTGAAATTGACAAATTCTGTTTCTGAGGTTGTGGTGGGTAAATCCCGCCCTCTTCTGTTGTCAGTGACCTGATTGGTGATGAATATAGGCAAATAAGGTGAATTAAGTACCGACCAATGAGGAGAGTTTTCAGTCTGTAAGTACAGTAAATGCAGTGGAAAATATCCATTCTTCGTGAAAGAATTTGTGAAAATGTCTGGAAGAGGAAAGACCGGCGGCAAAGCTCGGGCCAAGGCCAAGTCTCGCTCCTCCCGGGCTGGACTGCAGTTCCCGGTGGGCCGTGTTCACAGGCTCCTGAAAAAGGGCAACTATGCTGAGCGTGTGGGTGCTGGAGCCCCGGTCTATCTGGCTGCTGTGCTCGAGTATCTGACCGCTGAAATCCTCGAACTCGCCGGTAACGCGGCCCGGGACAACAAGAAGACCCGCATCATCCCCAGGCACCTGCAGCTGGCCGTCCGCAACGACGAGGAGCTCAACATGCTGCTGGGAGGGGTGACCATCGCTCAGGGCGGGGTGCTGCCTAATATCCAGGCCGTGCTGTTGCCCAAGAAAACCGGCGCTCAGAGCTCCCAGAAAAAGTAAAGCGGCCAAAATATCATCGAATAAACCAAAGGCTCTTTTCAGAGCCACCGACAGTCTCTGTGAAAGGGCTGATTACTGTCTGATTCCAGAATGTCAGTAACAGGACCGAATCAGATTTATTTACAATGTTCAAGCAACTATTTCAGTGACTTCTCACTGTCCCCCGAAACCCTGTCCAATTTATTACTTCCACACCGAATTTGAGTTATTTGTCCCGTTACATTTTGCCGGCAGTTACAGATGAGTAACCAATAATATTACAGATTAAAGCTGTTCGTAAAATATGGACATAACCATCCAAAATCTTGTTTTTTATTCCGCTTTTATCAGCACAATTTCCTGGCGCTATTTTACGAACAGCTTTAAAATGGTGCCAGGAATTTGCTGATAAAAGCGGAATATAAATGTTTTTTAATGGTCATACATGTATATATATATATATATATATATAAAACGATCAGCTTTGGATAGATTTTCCAGTAATCGCTTCTTTCCGATACTGAAATTGGCGGCTTTTTCGAATTCAAACTTTGTCAGGTCGACAATTTGAGCCAATGATTTGCTGCATTTTCCAATTCGAAGCTCTGCGATTGGTTAAGACATACGAATGGGAAGAGGGTGACCAATCAGAAGTGGGCTCGGGCTCAAACTGCGGGAATTCCAGGTCCCTGAATGATTGAGCTGAAACTGATCAGTTTCACAAACCCTCTCAGTTTCAGTGCAGGAAACACCGTCTCGGGAGAAATAACATCACAAGTGGGTCTGGTTCCAGTGACCGATTCAACGGCTGCTGCAAAACTCCCGGATTCTCTCATTGCATCGAAATCATTTTGAAATTCTATGAAAACAATGAGTGATTCTGGAGGAGTGATGTGGCTTTTCACTGAGGGCATGTGTCGACTGGGGAAATAACTAACTGGAGAGTCTCGGGCACTGTTTACACAGCACGTTTACAAAATCAAATCCACTGCACATCCTTGCTACAACTGAAATATCAAACTCGGGGATTCCAGTTTTGTATCCCGAACACAGCAGATTGATTGAACTGTTCTGAACAGCCTATCCCAGCTCCCATTTCCAGGTCACTGCTTTCTCTGTGAGGTGGTGGGTGGCTCTGAAAAGAGCCTTTGTTGTGCGTTTGCTGGAAAGGGTCAAGTTGTTCAACCGCCGAATCCGTAGAGAGTGCGGCCCTGCCGTTTCAGAGCGTACACCACATCCATGGCAGTGACCGTCTTGCGCTTGGCGTGCTCAGTGTAGGTGACCGCATCCCTGATCACATTCTCCAGGAAAACCTTCAACACCCCGCGAGTCTCCTCACAGATCAAACCCGAGATTCGCTTGACCCCGCCACGGCGAGCCAGGCGGCGGATTGCTGGTTTGGTGATGCCCTGGATATTATCACGAAGCACTTTGCGGTGCCGCTTTGCTCCGCCTTTGCCCAGTCCTTTGCCTCCTTTACCTCTGCCAGACATGATGATTCTTCACTCAGATCACTGCAGTACATGAGTAACAGAATCCTTCAGGATCCTTTGTATACAGACCCCCTGGACCTGGCTGAGAAAGGCAGAGTGAGAGCAGGGAGTGGAGGAGACAGAGTGAGGATTAAACAGAGAGCGAGAGGGAGGAGACACCCAGAGTGACAAGACAGAGAGAGAACGGCCCCTCATCTTTCAGATCCACCTCCAGTTTCCTCCGGGCTGCCAATTTCAAACCCTTTATTAACAGTAGAACCGAAACCCAGCTCTCCACACAAACCCTTCCAGACTCGGCATTCGTAGTCAAAGCCTTCCAGAAAGCCGGAGCTTTTCAATATGGTCCCGCTACAATTAACACTCAGTTATGTTCCCACCGAAACGCAATCCATTCGATACTAAGAAACCTCCTCAGTAACATCACCATTTCCACACACATCCGCTTCCAGCAGTTTACAAACACCTTATTACAGCTGTTTGGGGAATCTCCTGTGTTAAGATTGGAGTTGGAAAGCGGCCTTTACCCGGCAGTGTTATCGGCTCACAGTGAACCTGCCGACTGGTCGACTCAGTCATGGCCACAATTTCTATTATGAAGATTGCACCTTCACAGTCTACATCTAAATCTTCATGCAGTAAATGTGACAGTGCGTCAGCGATAGCATTCTCCTTTGAACTACGATATTCAATGTTACAGTCAAACAGTGAGAGAAGTACAGCCCACTGCAGCATCCTTGATACTGCCATTGTCAGTATTGTAGACTTTGGTCCCAGAATAGCTATTAGTGGTTTATGATCTGTTACTAGCGTAAAGTTACCACCCAACAAAATCTGGTGAAACGTTTTGTTTCCAAAGATGATTCCAAACACTTCCTTTCCTATCTGTGTGTAGTTCCAGTCACTCTTGGTCAGGGTACGTGACACAAATGCTCTGGGCTTCTCCTGACCATGATCCACAACATGACTGATTACTGCTCCAACTCCATATTTTGAAGCTAGCTTCAGTTCACCATTTGTGTGGTAATGAATGTGTAGTGTGTCACTGGTCAAGCTTCTCTTACATGCATCATAAGCATCTTGCTGTGCTTTAGACCATTTCCATTTCACATCTTTCTTCAACAACTCATGTAGTGGAGCTAACACCATTGCATGCTCAGGCAGAAATTGCAAGTAGTATTGGACCATGCGTAGAAAAGATCTAAGCTCAGACACATCTTTTTGTCTTCGGGGCTTTGACCATAGCCTCTATCTTCTCTTTCACTGGCTGTAGTACTTTTCATTGATTATCAGGCCAAGGTACACCACCTCAGATTGTACAAAGGCACACTTGTTCTTTTTCAACTGACACATTGTGATCATTGAGCCTTTTTAACACTTCATCCAACACTTGAAAATTCTCTTCATTTGTTACAGTCATGATCAACACATCATCCTGATTGCACAAGCAATGTAGCACTCCTTGTAAAATCTTACCCATTGTAACTTGGAAGAAGTTTGGAGAAGGCTTCACACCGTACGGCAGCTTTATGTAGGAGTATAACCCCATGTGTGTGTTTATCGTGAGATACTGCAGATTCACTTGATTCACATTGAGCTGTGCATAAGCATGGAATAAATCCAACTTTGTGAATAGCTTGGATCCTGCTAAATCCGCATACAAATCTCGAGATCAGTAGTGTATACTTCTCATAATCCACTGCCTGGTTCATTGTGACATTGTCATCCCCACATAGACTGATGGTTTTGTCTGACTTGGGCACAATGACAATTGGGTTTGCCCAATCACAGTGATCAGTTTTCACCAGCACACCATATCTCTCCAGATTCTTTTGCTCCTCTTCAACCTTGGTTTTGGAAGCATAAGGAAGCAGCCAAACTTTGCAATATACTGGTTTGGTATCAGGCCTGATTCAGATGTGAGCTTTCACACTGATTATGCCTTCATAGCTGTCCTCGAAAGTGTTCCTGTAACAATTCAATGCCTGATCAAGCTCCTTGGTTGTTTCAACTTGAAAAAACATGCTTCCAGTCTAACTTCAGCTTTCAAAGCCAGTCTTTCCCCATTATTATTGGTTTGTTGACATATCTCACTACCTTGTAGTGGAGAGGCTGGCATAGCAGTAATGTCACTGAACTAATAATCTCACGACTCAGACTAATGCCCTGGGGATATGAGTTTAAATCCCACCATGGCAGCTGGTGGAATTCAGATTCAATTCATTAATGAATAATATAAAATCTGAGCAGTGGTGCCATGCAACTATAATTGATTTTCATTAAAAACCATCTGGTTCACTCATACCCTTCACAGAAGGCAATCTGCTGTGCTTACCTGGTCTGGCCTGTATGTGATGCTGGCCCACAACAATTTGGTTTACTCTCACCTGTCCTCTGAAATGACCTAGCAAGCAATTCAGTTGTCAAGGGCAATTAGGAATGGGCAATAAATGCTGGCCTTGCCAGTGATGCCTACTTCCACTGACCTAATTTTTTAAACAATGGGTAACTTGAGGGGCCTGCCCTTATGTTGGATATTGCACTCCATTTGCCCACACATTTCTCACACCTCACCAGAGTAGGTTTTCAATTGACTGGTGCTCTCAGTTTGACGGACATCACTGACTTTGCTCCCATACATTTCTCTACTCATGATGGAGCAATCCATGGTCGTAGCAATGGACTGTTTATTTACCAACAACATTATACAAAAGTCTCCATCATTTGAGTGATTGCTAGTGGCATAAATGCTGTACAGCCCTTGCTCCTCTTTGGTTAGGCACTCTGGATTCACTTCAAGATTGTGAACTCCACCCTTATAACATCACTGTTTTCCATTACCACTGGAATTAGTTCCCTTTCCTTCTTTGGCCTCTGCTTGACAATTAAAACATTTTGCATTTCTGTACTGACCTGATTGGGCTGTGTGGTTGCCCTGATGGTGATAACGACACTAAACTGCTATCATTGGCACTCTTCTGGCTATGTCTGTCCACTTTAGACTTGGCTGAAGCACTTTAACAGTGGACAGAAGCCTGTACTAGTTACCTGCATAGGACAAAATTCCCTAACATTCTTTGATGCCATCTCCATGGAAACAGCAATCTTACACACAATCTCAAATGTAAGATTTTGTGTGTTTAGTAGCTTCGATTGGATTCTTTTGTTCACAAATCCACACACAAATATGTCTCATAATGCATGGTCTAAGAATGTGCCAAAGTTGCAACGTAATAAAAATTCTTCAGTGCCACAATATACTCACCAACTGCTTCACTACTTTTCTGATTTCTGGTTCCAAATTTATAGCATTCTGCTATCTCTAGTGGCTTAGGATTGAAATGTTCCTCCAACTTGGTGATTTTGTTTTGACTGGCACATATTTTGCTTTATTCAGAGCAGGAAGCTTTGTTAGCATGTCATACACTTCCAGGCCAATTTCCACGAACAAAATTGTTTTCTTTTGCTCAGGAATTGCCTTATTCTGAGTCTTGACCGCCTCACCTTCCAGTCCCAAAATATTCTTAACTCTAAAAACATGCCCATTCTTTCAATACAGGAACGGAATGTTGCTCAAACCCTCTCATTCGTTGCCATCTTTCAGCTGTATCCCATGAGTACAGCCAAATTTCCTCAATGAGCACGAAGACCGTGCGGTATCCTATTCAACTCAGGAGACAGTCTGAGGCTCAGGCTGTCCACAACCCATCTAAATTCTTCACTATCCGAGCAACGAAGTCACCAGGAACTGGCTGATCTTGTTTACTGCAGTCCCTGCTGCTGTTTTCTGCCTATATTTACAGACTTTATCTTCCCCTTGTTGCCATTTTCTCTATAATATTCAGGTGGGTCGAGCAGAAAAAATGGATACCAAATATGGCCAGTTCAAGGAAGTGTTTCTTCACGCCATTACGTCATCACGTCATGTGTGAATCACGTTCTGATCACTCCTTCCAAATGTATGTCTGAATAAGTGAAAAACCCCCCTCACAATTAACAATGTCACCTTTCAGTGTTTTGTGGAGAAATTTCACGGCGTGACGTATGTCATTAATGTGTTCGTACAAATTTCAGAAAAATATGGAGTTGCAAATGATTTGCCAGGAAATCGTCTAAACATATCTCCATGTGTCCCACTCACTCGCAAAGAACTGCAAACTCACAGATTCAGAAAGAACCCGGAGATGGAAATCAATGTTCAGCACAGCTAGAAAGATCTGCACTAATCTGTAGCTCAAAAAACTCAAACACTGTATTTTGTCCCTTTGACTTAGTTGGTCGAAGTACCTCTTTAATGAACAGATCAATCCTGGATTCAAATCCCCTTTCAGCCTGACTGTAACTTGGTTTTCCAACTACTTTATTGAGCAGCACAACAAGACAGGACAGTAACAAAAGCAAAATACTGCAGATGCTGGAAATCTGAAATGAAAACAGAAAGTGCTGGAAATACTCAGCGGGTCTGGTGGCATCTGTGGACAGAGAAGCAGAGTTAACCTTTCAGGTCTGTGACATTTTATCAGAACTGCTGAAATGTTAACTCTGCTCCTCTCTGCACAGATGCTACCAGACCTGCTGAATATTTCCAGCACTTTCTGTTTTTATTTAAAACAGGACTCGATCTGTCTTTGCTGAGCGAAGGATTTCGGAATGGATGTTTGACGATTGTCCCTTCTTGTACAGAAATTCACTGCAAATACTATAAAGGTACCTCTGTCAACCACACCTCCTTTGAGAGAAATTTGTTCATCATTACATTTGATCTGGAAACCACTCTTGACATTAATCTCACTGAATCAGAGGGTGACGGATTGTATCTGTCAGTGTGTTCACGTCACTATGTGCTGCTTTCTACTGAGTCTGGGACACGATGCAAGGTGGAGGATTTGTCCGAGTTTTGGATTATATTGTCAGTTGAGAATGATAAAAACTGAAAAGAAGCAAATAAGAAATCCTTGTCCCCAGATTTGAGAATCTGGAGATCCACTTTGGGAAAGTGAATCAGAACAGAATGAAGGATGAACTGTCTGATTGCCCAGAAGTGATGAAGACACAGCTCAGTCAGCACGTTCCCCTGGTTTATGATGCTGGAACATTCCTCACACAGAAATTATTCAACTCAGTAAAAACATTCTTACAGCTGATAACTTTGCTACCAATTGAAGGACTGTCTAATGTGGTTATCAAGTCAGAGTGAAAAGTTTATTAAACTTGGTTCCAGTCAATCCAGCTGTCATAAACTTTGAACCTTTATTCATTTTATAAACAGTATTTGAAGGGTCTCAGTAACAATGTTCAGTGTTGATGAGAGTAGGGTCTGGGTGAGAAACTGCTGAGTGTGACAGGGTCAGGACTGAATGCAGGAAGTTCTCTAACAGTCTCTCTCTCTCTTTCTCCCAGTCTATTGCTGAAGGGATTGAGTTCATTGACAACTGGCGGCTGCTGGTATTTGAATAAATGAAGTTCCTTCCAACCATTTTTTGATTGACAGCTACGAAGAACTTTTTTGTCCCAGGACACAAAAATGAACAGAAGTGGATCAGTGTAGGATGATTCTCGGTCTGTATAAAAGGGGTGTGATTTCAGCTGCCATGGTCCAGTGGTTAAAGATTTCAACATTGAAATCCACTGGACTTATCCCAGTTTGGTTTAAGTCCTGCTCACAGAAGATCTATTCAGTGATTTTAATTATTTTTAATCTTTAATCCTCTATTTCCACAAAACGCAGGCACTGAAATAACTCATACTCCTCACCATTGCTATCCATTATACAGGTAGTGGTTGCATGGTCTAATGGAGACACACTCGGAGGGGTTTGGGAGACGTTTCTTCTCGGGTTTTCGGGATCTTTTGGTCCACCAACAGCAACCGGATGTCTGCAGAGGAACTCGGAGTGCCAGGCCGCTCAGAGGACAGACTTCCCAGAATCAATTTTAATCAGGGGACAAAATATCAATGGAACAGAACATAAAAGGTCCGAGGATTGAAACTGAAATTCCTGATGTTTTGGAAGAAACCTGCAGATGTGGGACGTTAATATTTGCTCGGTGCAGATTCATTTTAGTTCGTTATTGTGTCCTGGGACAAACAAATGGCTGGCAGCTGTCAATCCAAAAAATAAAATTCAGAAGATTCTGGCAATTTCCACCCTGACAGCTCTCAGCAGTCTTGGTTCCATCCCATCCAGTCCTAATGACTTATCAACATGAAGTACAGCCAGCCGTTCCAGTATCTCCTATTTATTAGGAGTTATGTGCAAATGAATCCATTTGCAAATTATTGAAAGTGAGTGGTTTTATTGAAGAGGGTTTAAAGGAGGATGAGAGAATCGTGTGTGACAATGAAGTGGAATCAATGCAAGTAAACTTAGCAGGAACTGGAATGAAGGGGGTGGGGATCTCCTGGTCACATGGACTGATTGCAGAATTTTATAAAGATTTCTTTCATAGAGATTTTAACTCCATTTCATTTTTGTTATTTTTTTCATGGGATGTAAGCATCGCTGGCAAGACCATCATTTATTGCCCATCCCTAATTGCCCTGGTTTTGGTGAGCTGCCTACTTGAACCACTGCAGTCCACATGTTATAGGTACACACACAGTGCTATTAGGGAGGGAGTTCCGGGATTTTGATATGCCCTCGGCAAAATAGATCCAAGTCACGATGTTGTGTGGCTTGGAGGGGAGGTTGCTGGTTGCAGTGTTCCCATGTATCTGCTGCTATTGTCCTTCCAGGGAATCAGGGGGAAATCTCTCCGCTGGTTGGTGTCATACCTAGCACAAAGGAAGATGGTTGTGGTTGTTGGAGGTCAATCATCTGAGCTACAGGACATCACTGCAGGAGTTCCTCTGGGTAGTGTCCAAGGCCCAACCATCTTCAGCTGCTTCATCAATGACCTTCCTTCAATCAGAAGGTCAGAAGTGGGGATATTCGCTGATAATTGCACAATGTTCAGCAGCATTCATGACTGCTCAGACACTGAAGCAGTCTGTGTAGAAATGCAGCAAGACCTGGACAATATCTAGGCTTGGGCTGATAAGTAGCAAGTAACATTCATGCCACACAAGTGCCAGCAATAACCATCTCCAACAAGAGAGAATCTAACCATCTCCCCTTGACATTCAATGGCATTACCATCGCCGAATCCCCCACTATCAACATCCCAGGGGCTACCATTGACCAGAAATTGAACTGGAGTCGCCAAAAAAATAATGTGGCTACAAGAGCAGGTCAGAGGCTAGGAATCCTGCGGCAATTAACTCACCTCCTGACTCCACAAAGCATGTCCACCATCGACAAGTCACAAGTCAGGAGTGTGATGGAATACTGTCCACTTGCTGGATAGGTGCAGCTCCAACAACTCTCAAGAAGCTCGATACCATCCAGGCCAAAACAGCCCACTTGATTGGCACCCTATCCACAAACATTCACTCCCTCCGCCACTGATGTACAGTGGCAGCAGTGTGCACCTTTTTAAAATTCATTCATGGGATGTGGGCGTCGCTGGCTCGGCCTGCATTTATTGCCCATCTCTAACTGCCCTTGAGAAGGTGATGGTGAGCTGCTGTCTTGAACCACTGCAGTCCATGTGAGGTAGGTACACTCACAGTGCTGTTCGGAGGGGAGTTCCAGGATTTTGACCCAGTGACAGTGAAGGAACTGCGATATAGTTCCAAGTCAGGATAGTGTGTGACTTGGGGGGAACTTGCAGTTGGTGGCGTTTCCATGCATTTGCTGCCCTTGTCTTCTAGTTGGTAGAGGTTGCGGGTTTGGAAGGTGCTGTCGAAGGACCCTTGGTGCGTTGCTGCAGTGCATCTTGTAAAAAAAATGGTGGTAGAGGTCGGGTGTTTGGAAGGTGATGTCTAGGATGTTAAACGCTGCTGCCACTGTCCACCAGTGGTGGAGGGAGTGAATATTTAAGGTGGTGGACGGGGTGTCGATCAAGTGAACTACTTTGTCCTGGATGGAGTCGAGCTTCCAGAGTGTTGTTGGAGCTGCATTCATCCAGGCAAGTGGAGAGTATTCCATTACACACCTAACTTGTGCCTTGTAGATGATGGACAGGGTTTGGTGAGTCAGAAGGTATGTTACTCAGAGAATAACATAAAAGGCTTTGCTATGGATACCCGCATAGGTCCTAGTTATGCCTGTCTTTTTGTGGTGTATGTCAAACATTCCTTTCTCCAGTCCTACTCAGGGCCCCACCCCCCAGCTCTTTTTCTGGTAGAATGATGACTGTGTCAGTGTCATTTCCTGCTCCTGCCCCGAACTGGAAAAATTCATCAACTTTGTTTCCAATTTCCACCATTCCCTCACCTTCACATGATCTATCTCCGACACTTCCCTTCCCTTTGTGACTTCTCTGTCTCCATCTCTGAGGATAAGGCTGTCCACTAATATTCATTCTAAGCCCACTGACTCCCACAGTTACCTTGACTACACTTCCTCACACCCTTCCTCTTGTAAGGACTCCATTCCATTCTCCCAGTTTTTCCATCTCAGACACATCATTTCTGATGATGCAACCTTCGACAACAGCACTTCTGATGTGTTTTCATTTTTCCTCAACCGAGGATTTCCCCCCAGCTGTGGTTGACAGGGCCCTCAACCGTGTCTGACAAATTTCCTGCACTTGTACCCTCATCCCTTCTCCTCCCTTCCAGAACTGCAATCAAGTTCCACCCGACCTGCCTGCACATCCAAAGGATCATTATCCACCATTTCTGCCACCTCCAGCGTGATGCCATTACCAAACCCATCTTCCACTCCCCTGTCAGCAATCCAAAGGACTGTTCCCTCCGTGACACCCTTGTCCACTCCTGCATTACCCCTGACACCTTGTCCCCTTCCCATGACATCTTTGCATGTAATTGCAGGAGGCATAGATCCTGTCCTTTTACCTCCCCTCTCTTCACCATCCAAGGCCCCAAACACTCCTTCCAGGTGAAACAGTGATTTACTTGTACTTCTTTCAATTTAATACATTGTATTCGCTGCTCACAATGCAGCCACCTCTACACTGGGGAGATCAAACATAGATTGGGTGACTGCTTTGCGGAACATCTCTGCTCAGTCCGCAAGCATAAACCCAAGCTTCCGGTTGCTTGCCATTTCAGTTCACCACCCTGCTCTCATGCCCACATTTCTGTCCTCGGCCTGCTGCAGTGTTCCAGTGAAGCAAGCTCCAGGAACAGAACCTCATTTTCTGATTAGACACTCAACAGCCTTCCGGACTGAACATTGAGTACAATAATTTCAGAGCATGACTGGCTCTTTTAGATTATTTTATTTTATTTTATCATTTTTTGTCACCATGTGTCTGCCTTAATCTTGATGTTTCAAGTTTGTGCTTTTGGACAGAACTGTTCATTATTCTGTCATTAACACTCTCTCTATACTAATGTTTTGCCTTTCACTGCACCCTTAGCACTCTCCCTTTACCGCATGACCTATTTGTCAGTTAATCTCTCCTGCCCTCTGCCCTAACACATACCTTCCATTTTGTTCTCTTCCCCACCTCCACCCCCATCCCTCCGACAACCCCACTTCACTTACTTAAAACCTATTACATTGAGTGTGGGACAAATTCCATCCATCCTTTGTACTGTATGAGATTAATTTTGCCACACTTTCTGGTACATTATATGACAGTGAATTTAATTCTAAATATATCTCTGTGGTACTGTGTCTGAGTGTAAGATTATTTGAGTGTCAGTCTATGGAACTAAATGTGATTGTTTGATTCATTCTGTATGTCATTCATGAGTGTTGTATGGGAATGTGGGGCAGCTTCTGTATCTATCTGCTACTGTGGCTGAATGTGGATATCATTCTGTATCTGTCAATGTCTGGAACTAAATGTGAGTGTGAGCTTCATTGTGTATGCATCAATCTTATTGTCAGAATGTGTTTGATTCATTCTCAATGTGTCAATCTAAGGTACTATGTATGTGCGTGGTTTTAATTATGTGTGTCACTTTATGTGAGCTTGGGTCTCATTGTATATCTGTCACTCTCTGGTTCTTTCCGTGACAGTGAGATTAATTCTCTATCTGCTGGTCTCTGAAATTAATTGATTTTGTGATTCACTCTGTGTCTGTCAGTCTATGATACTGTGAATAATTGGGGGATATATATGGTGTTTGTCTGAACTTGGTATTGAGTATGATTGTAGTGATTCATTGTGTATCTGTCAGTATCCAGACTGAATGTGAAACAAGATGCATTCTGCACATGTAAATAACTGGCATTCCATGGAAGTGAACTCTATAATATGGCTGTCAGTCTTTGACACTGTATCTGATTGTGGTATTGACTCAATATCTTTCAGGTTTTGGTACTATATATGGGTGTGGATCAAGTTCTGCATGTCAGTCTCTGTTACTCTATGTGAGTGTGGGAAAACCTTTATGTAACTGTCAGTCTCTTGCAATGAATGCAAGTGTGGGATTAATTCTCTTTTCAACAGTATCTGGTACTGACTGTGAGCATGTGACTCCTACAATATCTGTCAATGTTTGCTCTTGTATGTGAATGTGCAATGCTTCCTATGTCTTTCAGTGCCTAGTACAGTGTGTACGGGTGGGATTAATTCTGTACCTGTCAGTATCTGGCACTGAATGAGATTGTGGGATTCATTCTTAGAATTAGAATTAGAACATTACAGCGCAGTACAGGCCCTTCGGCCCTCGATGTTGCGCTGACCTGTGAAACCATCTGACCTACACTATTCCATTTTCATCCATATGTCTATCCAATGACCACTTAAATGCCCTTAAAGTTGGCGAGTCCACTACTGTTGCTGGCAGGGCATTCCACGCCCCTACTACTCTGAGTAAAGAAACTACCTCTGACATCTGTCCTATATCTATCACTCCTCAACTTAAAGCTATGTCATCTCGTGTTTGCCATCACCATCCGAGGAAAAAAACTCTCACTATCCACCCTATCCAACCCTCTGATTATCTTATATGTCTCTATTAAGTCACCTCTCCTCCTCCTTCTCTCCAACGAAAACGACCTCAAGTCCCTCAGCCTTTCCTCGTAAGACCTTCCCTCCATACCAGGCAACATCCTAGTAAATCTCCTCTGCACCCATTCCATAGCTTCCACATCCTTCCTATAATGCGGTGACCAAAACTGCTTGCAATACTCCAGGTGCGGTCTCACCAGAGTTTTGTACAGCTGCAGCATGACCTCGTGGCTCCGAAACTCGATCCCCCTACTAATAAAAGCTAACACACCATATGCCTTCTTAACAGCCCTATTAACCTGGGTAGCAACGTTCAGGGATTTATGCACCTGGACACCAAGATCTCTCTGTTCATCTACACTACCAAGAATCTTCCCATTAGCCCAGTACTCTGCATTCCTGTTACTCCTTCCAAAGTGAATCACCTCACACTTTTCTGCATTAAACTCCATTTTCCATCTCTCAGCCCAGCTCTGCAGACTATCTATGTCCCTCTGAACCCTACAACATCCTTCGGCACTATCCACAACTCCACCGACCTTCGTGTTATCCACAAATTTACTAACCCACCCTTCTGCACCCTCTTCCAGGTCACTTATAAAAATGACAAACAGCAGTGGCCCCAAAACAGATCCTTGCGGTACACCACTAGTAACTAAATTCCAGGATGAACATTTGCCATCAAACACCACCCTCTGTCTTCTTTCAGCTGGCCAATTTCTGATCCAAAGCTCTAAATCACCTTCAACCCCATACTTCCGTATTTTCTGCAGTCGCCTACCTTGGGGAACCTTATCAAACGCCTTACTGAAATCCATATACACCACATCCACTGCTTTACCCTCATCCACCTGTTTGGTCACCTTGTCGAAAAACTCAATAAGGTTTGTGAGGCACGACCTACCCTTCACAAAACCGTGCTGACTATCGCTAATGAACTTATTGTTTTCAAGATGATTATAAATCCTGTCTCTTATAACCTTTTCCAACATTTTACCCACAACCGAAGTAAGGCTCACAGGTCTATAATTACCAGAGCTGTCTCTACTCCCCTTCTTGAACAAGGGGACAACATTTGCTATTCTCCAGTCTTCCGGCACTATTCCTGTCGACAATGACGATAAAGATCAAGGACAAAGGCTCTGCAATCTCCTCCCTAGCTTCCCAGTGAATCCTCGGATAAATCCCATCTGGCCCAGGGGACTTATCTATTTTCAGACTCTCCAAAATTGATAATACCTCCTCCTTGTGAACCTCAATCCCATCTAGCCTAGTAGCCTGATTCTCAGTATTCTCCTCGACAACATTTTCTGTCTCTACTGTAAATACTGACGCAAAATATTCATTTAACACTTCCCCTACCTCCTCTGATTCCACACACAACTTCCCACTACTATCCTTGATTGGCCCTAATCTAACTCTCGTCATTCTTTTATTCCTGATATACCTATAGAAAGCCTAAGGGTTTTCCCTGATCCTATCCGCCAATGACTTCTCGTGTCCTCTCCTTGCTCTTCTTAGCTCTCCCTTTCGATCCTTCCTAGCTAGCTTGTAACTCTCAAGCGCCCTAACTGAGCCTTCACGTCTCATCCTAACATAAGCCTTCTTCTTCCTCTTGACATGCGCTTCAACTTCTTTAGTAAACCACGGCTCCCTCGCTCGACAACTTCCTCCCTGCCTGACAGGTACATACTTATCAAGGACACGCAGTAGCTGCTCCTTGAATAAGCTCCACATTTCGATTGTTCACATCCCCTGCAGTTTCCTTCCCCATCCTACACATCCTAAATCTTGCCGAATCGCATCATAATTTCCTTTCCCCCAGCTATAATTTTTGCCCTGCAGTATATACCTGTCCCTGCCCATCGCTAAGATAAACCTAACCGAATTGTGATCACTATCACCAAAGTGCTCACCTACATCTAAATCTAACACCTGGCCGGGTTCATTACCCAGTACCAAATCCAATGTGGCATCCTGGTTGGTCTGTCTCCATGCTGTGTCAGAAAACCCTCCTGCACACACTGGACAAAAACAGACCCATCTAAAGTACTCGAACTATAGTATTTCCAGTCGATATTTGGAAAGTTAAAGTCCCCCATAACAACTACCCTGTTACTCTCGCCCCTGTCGAGAATCATCTTCGCTATCCTTTCCTCTACATCTCTGGAACTATTTGGCGGTCTATAAAAGACTCCCAACAGGGTGACCTCACCTCTCCTGTTTCTAACCTCGGCCCATACTACCTCAGTAGACGAGTCCTCAAACGTCCTTTCTGTCGCTGTCATACTCCCCTTGATTAACAATGCCACACCCTCCCCCCCTCTTTTACCCTCTTCTCTGTTCTTACTGAAACATCTAAATCCCGGAAACTGCAACATCCATTCCTGCCCCTGCTCTCCCCATGTCTCCGAAATGGCCACTACATCGAGATCCCAGGTACGAACCCATGCTGCAAGCTCACCCACCTTGTACCGGATGCTCCTGGCGTTGAAGTAGACACACTTTAAACCAGTTTCTTGCTTGCCAGTGCCCTCTTGCGTCCTTGTAACCTTATCCCTGACCTCACTTCTCCACATCCTGTACACTGGCACTACATTTTAGGTTCCCATTCCCCTGGTGAATTAGGTTAAACCCCCCCGAAAAGCACTAGCAAATCTCCCCCCCCCCCCCCCCCCAGGATATTGGTACCCCTCTGGTTCAGTTGAAGACCATCCTGTTTGTAGAGGTCCCACCTACCCAGAAAGAGCCCCAATTATCCAGGAAACCAAAACCCTCCCTCCTACACCATCCCTGCAGCCACATGTTCAACTCCTCTCTCTCCCTATTCCTCGCTTCGCTATCACGTGGCACGGGCAACAACCCAGAGATAACAACTCTGTTTGTTCTCGCCCTAAGCTTCCACCCTAGCTCCCTGAATTTCTGTCTTAAATCCCCATCTCTCTTCCTACCTATGTCGTTGGTGCCTATGTGGACCACAACTTGGGGCTGCTCCGCCTCCCCCTTAAGGATCCCAAAAACACGATCCGAGACATCACGAACCCTGGCACCTGGGAGGCAACATACCAACCGTGCGTCTCTCTCGTTCCCACAGAACCTCCTATCTGTTCCCCTAACTATGGAGTCCCCAATGACTAAAGCTCTGCTCCTCTTCCCCTTCCCTTCTGAGCAACAGGGACAGACTCTGTGCCAGATACCTGTACCCCATTGCTTACCCCTGGTAAGTCGTCCCCCGCAACAGTATCCAAAACGGTATACCTGTTGTTGAGGGAAAGGGCCAGAGGGGATCCCTGCACTGCCTGCTGGTTCCCTCTCCTTCCCCTGACGGTAACCCATCTACCTACTTTTACCTGAGGTGTGACTACCTCCCCATAACTCCTCTCAATAACCCCCTCCGCCTCCCGAATGATCCGAAGTTCATCCAGCTCCAGCTCCTGTTCCCTAACGCGGTTCTCGAGGAGCTGGAGTTGGGTGCACTTCCCGCAGATGCAGTCAGCAGGGACACTCTTGTCGACCCTGACCTCCCACATTCCGCAGGAGGAACATACAACTGCCTTAACTTCCATTCCCTCTATTCTAAATTCCCAACAAATCTACTGAAAAACCAAAACACTGTCAAAACTTGTTAGGTTAGCAAGCCAACGGACAGAACTTCTTAAATAAAAAGCTTACCATATCAACACAACAGAGTCCTTTTTTTTTGTTAGAGGAGGAGGGTGGGTGGGAGACACTACACGTGTAGTGTCTCGGGTACAGCCACCACCCAAATATATAGTTTTTACTTACCCAGCAGTCCCCTGGCCCTCCGAAAACAAAAGGGAATTAACTTTTAAACTCCCACTGAAATTGACTTCCCAGCTGCAAGCTCGCTCTCGCACCTTCGCTACTGTCAAGCTGCAGTCACCAAAACTAAAAGAAAGAGATTATAAACCACCCAAATATATAGTTTTTACTTACCCAGCAGTCCCCTGGTCCTCCGAAAACAAAAGGGAATTAACTTTTAAACTCCCACTGAAATTGACTTCCCAGCTGTAAGCTCGCTCTCGCACCTTCGCTACTGTCAAGCTGCAGTCACCAAAACTAAAAGAAAGAGATTATAAACCACCCAAATATATAGTTTTTACTTACCCAGCAGTCCCCTGGTCCTCCGAAAACAAAAGGGAATTAACTTTTAAACTTCCACTGAAATTGACTTCCCAGCTGTAAGCTCGCTCTCGCACCTTCCCGACTGTCAAACTGCATTCTGTTGTTTGTCAATCTCTGCTACTGTACATGAGTGATATCTGTTATGCATATATTATTTTCTGGTACTGGAAGTGAATGTTGGTTTTATTCTTCAGCTGTTAGTCTCTGGTACTGCATATGAGTCTGGGTCTCATTCAGTATCAGTCAATTTCTGGTACACTCTGCATGTGCACATCCAGGGCTCATTCTGCATTTGGCAGTCTCTGGTACTGAATGTGTGTTACAATTCATTTTTTATGTGTCTGTTTCTCAGACAGTCAGTTACAGTGGGATTAATTTTGTATCTCTCAGCTACTGCCATTGTCTGCAAATGTGATACATTGTGTATCTATGAAATTCTGGTAGAGGATTCCTCTGTACCTGCACTTAATATGTATCTCAGTGATGGTATTGAGAACTATTTGTTTAATGCCATAATGTGTCACGATTTGCTTGCCTCATTTGTATTTCAAAATATGGATCACATTTTAACTGTGTGTTTTATTGAGTTGTGGTGTGAGAATTTTAGGAACATAGGATCATAGGAGCAGGACATTCAGCCGATTGAGCATGCTCTGCCATTCAATATGATCATGGCTGATCATCCACTTCAATGCCTTTTTCACACACTATCCTCATTTCCCCTTATGTCATTTGTATTTAGAAATCTGTCACTCTCTGCTTTAAACATACTCAATGACTGAGCTTCCACAGCCCTCTGGGGTACAGAATTCCAAATGTTTACCAACGCTCTGAGTAAAGAGGTTTTTCCTCATTGCTATCTGTTTTGGACTAATATTTAGTCTTTAACTGAACACATTTGTGAATGATGGCATATATGTCAAACTCACAAATGGTGTGCTCAGTACAATTAGAATCATTGAATTGATACTCTATCTTTCGTTACAGCTCTTACAGAGATTATTGGACTGGTATGAAATGAGTAGTGCAGTGTGCACTAATTGACATAATACTATAACTTTATTTTTGATACTGTATGAGATGTTTGTACTACATTGTAATCTGTCACTGAGTATGCAGTCTGGGCTACATGCTAAGGATTCATTCTGTACCTTTCCATCAGCTGCTCTACCTGATATTTAATTTGTAGCTTAGGCTGCACTTTTGTGGGATTAATCCGGTGCCTTTCAATCTGATGGCGGGTGTGATTTTGAACTGAGATTGATAGACCTACCTTTCAGCAGTACTGAGCTGGGGTGAATTGGAAACAACTTCTGCCACTCCTGCATTGTTTGATTGTCTGCTGGATTGAAAATGTGTCTCTGGAACTTGGGATCTGTGCGAGTCTGACTACTTCTGCTCTCTGTGCCTGTGGAACTCATGGCCTGTCTGTGTCTCTGTGCTCTGGGTGTGATAATGTACCTACTCTGTGTTAGAAGGAGTGGACTGCACTTTTCCTTGTGCTGGGGAATCACCACCTTCCTTCAGGTTCGTTCAAGCTTTTGCCTACAGGGAGAAAGAAAAATATCTCTGTAACTCAAGATCAATTGAGGTAGAAGCTAGAAAAGTCATTGTTACGACCAGGTGAGAAAGGCTCCCCCTCTCAGCCTCTTCCTTACCTGTAACAGGGTTTAACTTTTTCAAACACCATGTTTTAGCTTCACTACTCCCTAATTCTAATGGCAAAGAAATCAACCAGGCATGTTTTCTCAGATTTAAAAAAGAACAGTGTAAGTTTATTAACCTTAAAAATCTAATTCAGTTAAAATGAATAAAGATACGCAGCACAACCACGCTAGCGTGCATATGTGATAAACAGACACACAAATAGAAACGGAAAAGGGGAAAAGATTTGAAGCAATAGCTGGAGTTCAGTTGCTGGCTTTGGGTTTGATGGAAAGTCTTTGATTGCTGTTATGGCTTGCAGTTCTTGTTGGGGACCAGTGCACACTTTCAAACTTGTTTCGCTGGTCTTCTGTCTTGAGGGTTGAGCTACTCCCATGGGTCTCTGGGACTCTGCATGTGTGTGTGTGAGAGAGAGAGAGACCTGCCTTCTGTTGTCTTCAAATTGCAGTCTCTGTCAGATTTTTATTTCCATCTGGCATTACAGCATAAGAACATAATAACTAAGAGCAGGATTAGGCTATTCTGCCACTCGAGCCTGTTCCACCATTCAATAAGATCATGGCAGATCTAATCATGGCCTCAACTCCACTATCCTGCCTGCCCCTATAACCAATTATTCCCTTGTAGATCAAAAGTCAGTCTAACTCAACCTTGAATATATTCAATGACTAACCGCCACCATCCTCTTGGGTAGATAATTCCAAAGAATAGCAGCCCTTTGTGAGAAGAAATTCCTCCTCGACTCCATCTAAAATGAGAGACTCCTTATTTTGAAACTGTTCCCCCATAGTTCTCGATTCCCTCATGAGGGGAAACATCATTTCAGCAAATACCTTGTCAAGCCCCCTCAGAATCTTATGTATTTCAATAAGATTGACTCTCATTCTTCTAAACTCCAATGAGTGCACCACAACCAGGTCAACCTTTCCACATAACACAACACCTTTATCCCAGAAATCAACCTAGTGGTACTTACCTGAACTACCTCCAATGCAAATATATCTCTCCTTAAATAAGGAGACCAAAACTGCATGCAACACTCAAGGTGTGGTCGAACCAACAACCTGCACATTTATACCCCATCCCCCTTGCAATAAACACCAACATTCCATTTGCCTTCCTAATTACTTGCTGTGTTTTCATGCTAACATATTGTGATTCATATATGAGGACACCCAGATCCCTCTATACCACAGTATTCTGCATTCTCTCTCGAATTAAATAATATTCTGCTTTTCTATACGTCATACCAAAGTGGATAACCTCACATTTTCCCACATTATACTTCATTGCCAAATTTTTGTCCACACACTTAACCTGTCTTTATCCCTTTGCAAACTCATTGTGTCCTCCTCACAACTTGCTTTCCCACCTATCTTTGTATCCCCAGCAAATTTGATTACAATACACTCGATCCCTTCATCCAAGTTATTAATATAGATTGTAAGTAGTTGAGGCCCCAACACCAATCCCTGTGGCACCCCACTAGTTAGTTTGCCAACCTGAAAAATGACCCATTTAACCCAATTCTCTGTTTCTTGTTAGTTAGCCAATCCTCTATCCGTGCTAACATATTACACCTGAACACCATGAGCTCTTATCTTGTGTTGTAACTTTTTACATGGCACTTTATCGAACGCTTTTAAAATCCAAATACACTACATCTACTGGTTCCCCTTCATATACCCTGCTTGTTACATCCTCAAAGAACTCTAATAATTTTGTCAAACATGGTTTCCCTTTCATAAATCCATGTTGACTCTGCATGATTGTACTTTAATTTTCTGAATGTTCTGCTACCACTTACTTAATCATGGATTCCAGCATTTTCCCAATGACAGACATTAGGCTAGCAGGCCTATCATTACCTGCTTTTTGAATAGGGGTTTTACATTTGTGGTTTTAATATCCACTGGCACTGTTCCAGAATCTCGTGAATTGACGAAGATTACAACCAACGCATCCACTATGGCTGGAGCCATTTCTTTTAAACTCTGGGATGCAGGCCATCAGGTCTCGGGGATCTGTCAGATTTTAGTCCCATTAGTTTTCCTCATACATTTTTTCCAGCGACAATGATCGTTTCAAGTTCCTTCCCTCCTTTTCCCCTTGATTTTATACTATTCTTTGGATGCTTTTAGTGTTTTCTACCATGAAGACTGAGTCAAAATACTTGTTCAAAGTCTCTGCCATTTCCTTGTTTCTCATTGGACCAACAATTCAACCGAAATCGACAGCCGCTGTTTAAAATATTTCCTCGATACTTACCGAGTGACAGCAATCGTTGTTGTTCGCATAACTGCCCACATCCCTACTGCCCGGCTCTATTTCCTCTATTCACTGTTCAAGAACAACAAACAGTGTGAAACTAAAGCCAAACCAGGAACGTGCATTACAGGTTTGAGGACAGAAAACAACAATGATTTTCAATAGCAGATTCTTCCCGTTCTGTCTCCCTTACCTTGTCCACACACAGCCCGAGAATGGCCTCTTCCTTCCTGCACTTGCTCTGTTCCGGGAGCAGATTCTCATTGATCACCGGAGAGAGAAAAAAGAATTCAAACTGTCTCAATGAAAAACAGACCAGAATTGACCCAGATACTTCCATTATTAAATTAATTCATCAGCACCAAACCACTTATCATTAATGCACCGTGAGGGTCTCCAAATTTATGAAATTGAAGGTGGCGGCATTTATTAAATTGTTGATTGACATCATGTAGTTCAGTTCTTCATTTAATTGGGGGTGGGGGGAAGGGTGCAGGGGGATGTGTGAGCAGAGGAGCAGAGCGAAATCCAGAGAGGGAACGGAAAACACACCTGGACAGATGTGAAACTGGTCAATGCACCATTACAATAACTCCATCTCTGACTCCCTCCTGACAGTAACCAACCCTTTCACAGAGACTGTGGGTGGCTCTGAAAAGAGTCTTTGGTTTATTAGATGACATTTTGGCCGCTTTACTTTTTCTGGGAGCTCTGAGCGCTGGTTTTCTTGGGTAGCAGCACGGCCTGGATATTAGGCAGCACACCGCCCTGAGCGATGGCCTCCCTTCCCAGCAGCTTGTTGAGCTCCTCGTCGTTGCGGACGGCCAGTTGCAGGTGCCTGGGGATGATGCGGCTCTTCTTGTTGTCCCGGGCCGCGTTACCGGCCAGCTCGATGATTTCAGTGGTCAGATACTCGAGCACAGCAGCCAGATAGACCGGGGCTCCGGCACCCACACGCTCAGCATAGTTGCCCTTTCTCAGGAGCCTGTGAACACGGCCCACCGGGAACTGCAGTCCAGCCCGGGAGGAGTGAGACTTGGCCTTGGCCCTGGCCCGAGCTTTCCCGCTGGTGTTTTCTTCTTCCTCTTTTCCCCCAAAATATACTTTATTCATAAAAATCTGTAAAGAAATACAGTACAAAACAGTTCAAAATAACACCAAGTTGACATCCCAAAAAGTGCAAAGGAAATCAGTTTTCTTTGATGCAGGAGTGAGTTTCCTCACAACCCTTCCATTTTACAGCAAACCCATATTCAGTGTATACAGCCCGAGGGGTTTCCCATGGGTCCAGCCCCTCAGTTCACTTTGGTGGGAGAACCTTACACAGTGTTTATACCTCATTGAGACTTTGCAGTGGCTGCCCCTCTTCCAGACACTTTTTTTAAATTTCCAAAGTATACTTTATTCATAAAAAACTATAAAAAAAATAGATTACCAAACAGTTCCAAAAAGCACAAAGTCGAAAAATACAAGGAGTGCAAATGAGATTAGTTTCTTTCAATACAGGAGTGAGTTGCCTCACAACCCTTCCATTTCATTTTACATGCTATGTACATTTTACAGCAAACCAAATATTTTCTAGATACAGTTGAGGGGTTTCCCATTGGTCCAGCCCCTCCGTTCACTTTGCTGGGGGGACCTTACACTGTGATCTTTCCACATTGAGCCTTTGCTGCGGCTGCCCCAATCTTTAGTGCGTCCCTCAGCACGTAGTCCTGGACCTTGGAATGTGCCAGTCCGCAACATTCGGTCCTGGACAACTCTTTGCGCTGGAAGACCAGCAAGTTTTGTGCAGACCAAAGGGCGTCTTTCACCAAATTGATAGTCTTCCAGCAGCAGTTGATGTTTATCTCGGTGTGCGTCCCTGGGAACAGCCCGTGGAGCACAGACCCCTGTGCTACAGAGCTGCTTGGGATGAACCTCGACAAAAACCATTGCATCTCTTTCCACACCTGCTTTGCAAAGACACATTCCAGGAGGAGGTGGGCAACCATCTCTTCCCCACCACAGCCACCTCGAGGGCATTGTGTGGAGGGGGTGAGACTTCGGGCATGCAGGAAGGATCTGACGGGAGGGCTCTTCTCACCACCAGCCAAGCTACATCTTGGTGCTTGTTTGAAAGTTCTGGTGATGAGGTATTCTGCCAAATGACTTTGGCAGTCTGCTCAGGCCACAATCTCACAAATACTTTCACAAAGAATGCTGAAATCTGCTGACATTGGTCCCTCTGGGCTGGGATGTTAGTGGTGGAGGCTGCTGATTGGTCACTCTGTTACTGCATCTCATGATGTGGTTCATGTTTCCAATCCCAGAGCTGCTTAATTCACCAATCCGGAGATTCCACGCTGAATAACGGCGGAAAATAACGGCGCTAAATTGTCAGACTCCAACCGATTTTTTACATTTGAAAAGCCCGCTAATATATCTGTAAAACAAGGAGCAGCTTCAATATAGAATATCGCATTAACAGGCAATTTCATTTTACAGCAAAAAAATTTAAAATCTTTCTCCTCTTGTATTATTCTACACTTCGTCACAAGTTCCAGATACACTTTTACAATCCGGTATCTATTCGGGTTTATTCTCAGTCCTTTTTGAAACAGTCTGTAAGCGGAGGCAGAAAGTCTCATTCACAGCATTCTGCAAGCTGACACAATTCAGATCAATCTTTGTCAAGATACCGCATCACTGATTCTAGATTGAACCTATTTGTGGGAGACAAAAGCGGAGAGAAGATTTTTACTGTCAGGTGTTGAAATGTGAGACTGAGGGTTCCTACAACAGCGGGGTTTCCAGATAATGTACTTATTAATTATTGAGGCCGAGCTTGAACAAGGGAAACAAGTGACTGAGAACTGATCTGTCAGCTTTTATTAACGAGATACAGGAAAGGGGTCGAATATGAACGCGTCCGAGATCCAAGCGCACTTGGGGTCAGTGATCAGTAATTAATTTACACGGCATTAATAAGTAGAGACACAAAGATCTCAACAGTGAAAGTGAATCACCCAGAATCCATGGGGTTAAAACAGAGATCAGAAAGGCAATTAGAAAGTTCCAGACTCTTCATAAAAAAAAACAAATCGATACCATTGAGATGATGTAGCTTTTTCAGAGAGATTGTGGGTGGCTCTTAAAAGAGCCGTTGTGTTTGGGATGTTTTTCAGTCCATTGTGCAGTTTTACTTGGAGCTGGTGTACTTGGTCACCGCCTTTGTCCCTTCCGACATGGCGTGCTTGGCCAGCTCCCCGGGCAGCAGCAGGCGCACGGCGGTCTGGATCTCCCGGGAGCTGATGGTGCTGCGCTTGTTGTAATGGGCCAGGCGGGAAGCCTCACCCGCGATGCGCTCGAAAATATCGTTCACAAACGAGTTCATGATGCTCATGGCCTTGGAGGAGATGCCGGTGTCGGGGTGAACCTGCTTCATCACTTTGTAGATGTAGATGGAGTAACTCTCCTTCCTCGACTTTCTCCGCTTCTTGCCGCCCTTTGCTGACGGTTTATTTAAGGCTTTCTTGGCGCCCTTCTTAGCAGCTGTTTTCTTCTCTTCAGGCATTTTCAGATTCAATTTCAGACACAGAAATAAACCAAACCCCTTCCGAGTGCGGATTAAATAGACAATCCCACAGCTCTTTGCAAATGAGGGATGGGGGAAAGTTAAGATTGTGATTGGGCGATTGGCAATGATGTCACAACGGTTTTATATTGTAATACTACAATTGGTCTCTTCAGCCATCCAATCAGATTTAACATCTACAAACCAATCACTAACTCTTTCACTCCATTCAGGAATTCCATTTCCCAAAGACTCTCTCCAGTCGCAGTTTCTATTGGAAAATCCACCGGGAAATGTGTCCTGGCTGCGAGGGTCCCTTATTCTCAGCAGTTTCTCACATTCCGGCCTCTCTAAGTTGAGCCACTTTTTTGGGTTCTCGGGAGGGAAAGAGTCGCCTTCAGATTGACACTTTGGTTGGCTCAAGAAGACTGAGGACACCAACACCTCACCTGCCTCATCGTCGGGGAGACTGTCAACACTGTTCTTCCCCACTGTATGATCCGGGACCGGTCATCCATTCAATCTGTTACGGGTCGTTTGTCTTTTCTGTCTGTTTGGCTTATGCATTACCATAATTAAACTGTTCATATATAAACTGTTACTTCTTAATATTATATTTAAACTGTTGCTTCTTAATAAACTATTATGAGCTCGACATTATGAGCTCGACCCGCTTCTTTGTGTATCTGTGAACACAGAACCTAAATCTTACAATTCCTTCCCAGGGAATATTTTATTCAAAAAGAGACTTTTTGCACACACTGGAAATCTGGATAATAACAGAAGATTCTGGAAACACTCAGCACTTCCCGCAGCATCTGTGGAGAGAGGAAGGTAGGAGCAACGTTTCAGGTTTATTGAAGGGTCGCAGAACTGGACCATTAACCCGAGCTTCACTTCTCCACAGTTGTTTCCGGACTGGCTGAGTGTTTTCAGTATTTTAGCTTTTATCTTTCTGTATTTCATCGCTTTCTATTTTAACTGTTTGCTGTGAAATTTTCAGCATTCTGCTCAGTTCTTTGTGTAGTCATGTATTCTTTATTTGAAGTAATGTAAATACTATCCTGAAAAAACAGACAGAAATACTGGTCAATGGTAAATACTGGTAAAATATAACAGGGCACATTTACAATCATCGGATCAACGAAGACAACCTTTATTACGAATCAATTATCTTTATTTTCAATATAAATATATGAAGCAATATCAGTGTAGCACTTACAGACAAAAATCTATTACCTCACATTGCCTGCTTCTTTAACACTGACAGACCATGTCAATTTCTGCCCCTATGTTGCATTTCTCACTTTTAGCTAGAAAACGTCAGCAATTTGTGATATAGTGCAGTTGACAGATCAGACAGTCAGACACAACCTGCAATAATTGTTCAGCTTTTGTTGGACAGATGGGATTTAGAAATACTAAGAAACAAGACGAGCTGTTATTGCATTTAGTTAGCTCAAACATTAGTGATGACCCTGTGCCAAATAAGTGAGCCTGTTGTCCCGTACCTTAGAGTAAGAATCATTCTTTATCTGTGGCGATCTGTCAGTTTCCGTTACTGAAAGAGAATGTGGAATTCATGCTGCCGTCAGTCAGTCTCTAATTCTGTTTGTGAGCTTAGGATTCAGACACTGCCAATAATTCTCTGTTGCAGTATGTAACTGTGTGATTCATTCTGTATCAGTCAGCCTCTGGTACTGTGTGTGAGAGTAGGATTGCTGTTGTACCTCTCTGCCACTGTAAACCTTTGAATATGGGCTCATTTAACATCCGTCAGTCTCTGGTACTGCCTATGAGTGTGGGTTTTATTCAGTATGTGCCAGTTTCTGGTACTGCCTATGAGTGTGGGTTTTATTCAGAATCTGTCAGTTTCTGGTACTGCCTATGAGTGTGAGTTTTGTTCAGTGTCTGTCAGTCTCTGGTACTCTATGTGTGGGATGCATTCAGAAATCATTAATCTCTGGGATCGTTTGTATTTCAGAATTCATCCTACACACAATTACATAGAATTTACAACACAGAGACAAGCTATTCTGCCCAAGTGCTGCTGGTTCCACATGAGCCTCCTCCCACCTTACCTCCTCTAATTGTATCTGCAAATCCCTCAAATCTTTTCTGCCTCATATTTAATTTATCAATCATTTAATTTGATGTCAAATGTAACAATTCTCATCAACCCAAGTGCTGCATGTTCCAGATTCTAACCAGGTCCAAAGCAGGGTAAAGAAGTTTCTCCTGAATTAATTATTTGATTTATTCCTGACTATTTCATATTTACAGCTTTTGACTCCACCACAAATGGGAAATATCTCTACCTCTACCCTATCAAATCCTTTCATATAATTCAGTGCTTCTATTCGGTGATCATTCAGCTTCTTCTTTTCCAAACAAAAGAGACCAGACTTGTTCAGTATTTAGAACTTCTGCAAAACAAGTAGCTCAGTTTGCAGTAATGGAATAAATACTGTATCTCAGTCTGAAACTGTATGCGATTTTAGATAGTGATGTCTCGGATCATGTTTTTGGGATCCTTAGGGGGGAGGGGGAGCAGCCCCAAGTCGTGGTCCACATAGGCACCAACGACATAGGTAGGAAGAGAGATGGAGATTTAAGGCAGAAATTCAGGGAGCTAGGGTGGAAGCTTAGAGCGAGAACAAACAGAGTTGTTATCTCTGGGTTGTTGCCCGTGCCACGTGATAGCGAAGCGAGGAATAGGGAGAGAGAGGAGTTGAACAAGTGGCTGCAGGGATGGTGCAGGAGGGAGTGTTTTGGTTTCCTGGATAATTGGGGCTCTTTCTGGGGTAGGTGGGACCTCTACAAACAGGATGGTCTTCACCTGAACCAGAGGGGTACCAATATCCTGGGGGGGGGGAGATTTGCTAGTGCTCTTCGGTGGGGGGGGGGGGGGTTAAACTAATTCAGCAGGGGAATGGGAACCTAAATTGTAGTTCCAGTGTACAGGATGTTGAGAGTAGTGAGGTCAGGGATAAGGTTACAAGGACGCAAGAGGGCACTGGCAAGCAAGAACCTGGTTTAAAGTGTGTCTACTTCAACGCCAGGAGCATCTGGAATAAGGTGGGTGAGCTTGCAGCATGGGTTGGTACCTGGGATCTCGATGTAGTGGCCATTTCGGAGACATGGGGAGAGCAGGGGCAGGAATGGATGTTGCAGTTTCCGGGATTTAGATGTTTCAGTAAGAACAGAGAAGATGGTAAAAGGTGGGGTGGTGGCATTGTTAATCAAGCAGAGTATTACAGCGACAGAAAGGACGTTTCAGGACTCGTCTACTGAGGTAGTATGGGCCGAGGTTAGAAACAGGAGAGGTGAGGTCACCCTGTTGGGAGTCTTTTATAGACCTCCGAATAGTTCCAGAGATGTAGAGGAAAGGATAGCAAAGATGATTCTCGACAGGGGCGAGAGTAACAGGGTAGTTGTTATGGGGGACTTTAACTTTCCAAATATTGACTGGAAATACTATAGTTCGAGTACTTTAGATGGGTCAGTTTTTGTCCAGTGTGTGCAGGAGGGTTTTCTGACACAGTATGTAGACAGGCCAACCAGGGGCGATGCCACATTGGATTTGGTACTAGGTAATGAACCCGGCCAGGTGTTAGATTTAGATGTAGGTGAGCACTTTGGTGATAGTGATCACAATTCGGTTAGGTTTACCTTAGTGATGGGCAGGGACAGGTCTTTACCGCAGGGCAAGAATTATAGCTGGGGGAAAGGAAATTATGATGCGATTAGGCAAGATTTAGGATGTGTAGGATGGGGAAGGAAACTGCAGGGGATGGGAACAATCGAAATGTGGAGCTTATTCAAGGAGCAGCTACTGCGTGTCCTTGATAAGTATGTACCTGTCAGGCAAGGAGGAAGTTGTCGAGCGAGGGAGCCGTGGTTTACTAAAGAAGTTGAAGCGCTTGTCAAGAGGAAGAAGAAGGCTTATGTTAGGATGAGACGTGAAGGCTCAGTTAGGGTGCTTGAGAGTTACAAGCTAGCCAGGAAGGATCTAAAGGGAGAGCTAAGAAGAGCAAGGAGAGGACACGAGAAGTCATTGGCGGATAGGATCAGGGAAAACCCTAAGGCTTTCTATAGGTATATCAGGAATAAAAGAATGACTAGAGTTAGATTCGGGCCAATCAAGGATAGTAGTGGGAAGTTGTGTGTGGAATCAGAGGAGGTAGGGGAAGTGTTAAATGAATATTTTGCGTCAGTATTTACAGTAGAGAAAGAAAATGTTGTCAAGGAGAATACTGAGATTCAGGCTACTAGGCTAGATGGGATTGAGGTTCACAAGGAGAAGATGTTAGCAATTTTGGAGAGTGTGAAAATGGATAAGTCCCCTGGGCCAGATGGGATTTATCCTCGGATTCTCTGGGAAGCAAGGGAGGAGATTGCAGAGCCTTTGTCCTTGATCTTTATGTCGTCATTGTCGACAGGAATAGTGCCGGAAGACTGGAGGATAGCAAATGTTGTCCCCTTGTTCAAGAAGGGGAGTAGAGACAGCCCTGGTAATTATAGACCGGTGAGCCTTACCTCGGTTGTGGGTAAAATGTTGGAAAAGGTTATAAGAGACAGGATTTATAATCATCTTGAAAAGAATAAGTTCATTAGCGATAGTCAGCATGGTTTTGTGAAGGGTCGGTCGTGCCTCACAAACCTTATTGAGTTTTTCGAGAAGGTGACCAAACAGGTGGATGAGGGTAAAGCAGTGGATGTGGTGTATATGGATTTCAGTAAGGTGTTTGATAAGGTTCCCCACGGTAGGCTGTTGCAGAAAATACGGAAGTATGGGGTTTTTATTTATTTTATTAGAGATACAGCACTGAAACAGGCCCTTCGGCCCACCGAGTCTGTGCCGAACATCAACCACCCATTTATACTAATCCTACACTAATCCCATATTCCTACCAAACATCCCCACCTGTCCCTATATTTCCCGACCACGTACCTATACTAGTGACAATTTATAATGGCCAATTTACCTATCAACCTGCAAGTCTTTTGGCTTGTGGGAGGAAACCGGAGCACCCGGAGAAAACCCACGCAGACACAGGGAGAACTTGCAAACTCCACACAGGCAGTACCCAGAATTGAACCTGGGTCCCTGGAGCTGTGAGGCTGCGGTGCTAACCACTGCGCCACTGTGCTTTGGATCAGAAATTGGCTAGCTAAAAGAAGACAGAGGGTGGTGGTTGATGGCAAATGTTCATCCTGGAGTTTAGTTACTAGTGGTGTACCGCAAGGATCTGTTTTGGGGCCACTGCTGTGTGTCATTTTTATAAATGACCTGGAAGAGGGTGTAAAAGTTTGGGTTGGTAAATATGCGGATGACACGAAGGTCGGTGGAGTTGTGGATAGTGCCGAAGGATGTTGTAGGGTACAGAGGGACATAGATAGGCTGCAGAGCTGGGCTGAGAGATGGCAAATGGAGTTTAATGCAGAAAAGTGTGAGGTGATTCACTTTGGAAGGAGTAACAGGAATGCAGAGTACTGGGCTAATGGGAAGATTCTTGGTAGTGTAGATGAACAGAGAGATGTTGGTGTCCAGGTACATAAATCCCTGAAAATTGCTACCCAGGTTAATAGGGCTGTTAAGAAGGCATATGGCGTGTTAGCTTTTATTTGTAGGGGGATCGAGTTTCGGAGCCACGAGGTCATGCTGCAGCTGTATAAAACTCTGGTGAGACCGCACCTGGAGTATTGCATGCAGTTCTGGTCACCGCATTATAGGAAGGATGTGGAAGCTTTGGAAAGGGTGCAGAGGATATTTACTAAGCTGTTGCCTAGTATGGCGAGAAGGTCTTACGAGGAAAGGCTGAGGGACTTGAGGTTGTTTTCGTTGGAGAGAAGGAGGAGGAGAGGTGACTTAATAGAGACATATAAGATAATCAGAAGGTTAGATAGGGTGGATAGTGAGAGTCTTTTTCCTCGGATGGTGATGGCAAACACGAGGAGACATAGCTTTAAGTTGAGGGGTGATAGATATAGGACAGATGTCAGAGGTAGTTTCTTTACTCAGAGAGTAGTAGAGGCGTGGAACGCCCTGCCTGCAGCAGTAGTAGACTCACCAACTTTAAGGAAATTTAAGTGGTCATTGGATAGACATATGGATGAAAATGGAATAGTGTAGGTCAGATGGTTTCACAGGTCGGCGCAACATCGAGGGCTGAAGGGCCTGTACTGCGCTGTAATGTTCTAATTCTAAAAAAAAAAGGTATGTAATGTGTAGCTCAGGCTGCAATAAATAATTGAGACAGTATCTTTCATTCGAACACTATAGATTTATGGCATGCTATGTTATCTGTACTTCAGTCTGTTCCAATGGAATATATAATGTTATTTCTCAGTCTGATACTGCTTGTTTATTCACTCACAGGATGTTGACATCGCTGGCAAGGTCAGTATTTATTGCCCATCAGTAATTACTCTTACAATTATGCTGAGTGGTTTACTGGGCCATTTCAGAGGACAGTTAAGATTGAATCACATTCCTGTGGGTCTGGAATCACTTATAGGCCAGACTGGGTCAGAATGGCAGATTTCCTTCTCTTAAGGACATTCCTGGATCTGATGGATTTTCTTGCAACAATCTAGTAGTTCCAAGGTCACTAGTATTGATACTAGATTTTTTAATTCCAGATTTTTTTAATTAACTGAAATTAAATTACTCAGATTCTGTCGTAGAATTTGAACTCATGTCTCTGGATCATTAGTCGAGACTTCTGGATTACTAGTCTTGTAGCATAATAACTAAAACAACCTGATATGAGATTTTTTTATACTGCTTTGTAATGTGGAGCTCAGTCTACACAAATGGAATTGATAATCTATTTCACTCTGATAATGTATGAGATGTTTTTGGCTGGTAAATAATCCGTATCTCAGTCTACTGTATTTTTCAATTCCGCAGTCTGGGTAAGTTCTGCACTGGCATCTAATTTACATCACAGTTTAGACTTCATATCAGCATTGCTCAATCTGATACTGCATGTGATTTTTGCACTGGTATTGTTTAGATCAATCTATATGAATGGAATCAATACTGTATTTCAGTTTGATATTGTTTGAGTTTTTAGAATGGTATATAATGTTTAGATCTAATGGAATTGATTCTGTATCTTTCAATTTTACAGTGTGGGTGAGTTCTGAACTGGCATCTAATTTGTGTCTCAGGTTCTAATATCTTTCAGCAGCTTTAAATATTTCACTGTAATGAATGTTGGACTTGTATGTAACTTGTATCTTCAGGTACACTATGGGGATGTTTAAACATCCTTTATAATCAATCGATGTGAACTTTGCCTATGGTATTTAATTTAAAAGTCAGGGTATACCATTAGGTTAGATTCTGTGTCATCCAATCAGTACCATGTGCCAATTCTATCTGATATTTAATTGATAGCTAAGTCTGCATTATATGTAGATTGACACATTACATTTTAATCTGCTAGTGGGTGTGATTTTGACCTGGGATTGATGTACCTGACTGTCAGTGGGACTGAATTGGGGTGAAATGGAAACAACTTCTTTCTCTCCTGCTTTGTTTGATTCTTGGATTGAAATGATGTCTCTGGAACGTGGGATCAATGTGGGCCTGACTACTTCTGCAGTCTGACACTGTGGAACTGATGAACCAACTGTGGCTCTGCATTCTGAGTGATAATGTACCTACTGTGTGTGAGAGGAACTGGCTGCACTGTTCCTTGTGCCTCAAGTGCAGCAACCATCACATTCATCATGATTCCTTCAAGTATTTGCCTGGAAGAAGAAAAAGTATATCTTATAACTCAAGAACAGGTGATGTGTAAAATATCAAAGTGATCAATTTAATCTCTCAACGAATAATCATTAATAATAGCCACAAATGAAAACCAGTGTCAGTGTCTGCCTCCACTGAAGTACTGAAGCTCCCAGCTCCTGCAACACAAGTGTTCTGGGCAGATCCATCCAGACAAAACACTGCACTGGGAACATCCCAACTGCGCTATGCTCCACACATATTTCCAGCCATCCTGCTTCATATGAATGAATGAAAGAAAAATAAAGCCCAATGTGTGTATCCCACAATTCCTTTCTCCCCATACACGTGTTCCACCTCCCCTTAAATGTGTCAATACTATCCGCCGCATCCTCTCCTTGTGATAGCAAATTCCAGATTCCACTCACCACTCACTACATAAATAGGGTTTTCAAGAATTCCTCAATGGTTTTATTAATGATGATTTTATATTTTTGGCTCTTGTTTCGGACACCAACACAAGTAGAAACATATCTCCGTGTACCCTATCAAAGCCCTTCACCATTTCCTTACCTTTCTTTCATTTGCTCATAGGTTGTGGGCATCATTGGCCAGGCCAGCATTTATTGTCCGTTCCTTATTGTCCTTGATATAGTGGTGGTGAGCTGCCTTCTTGAACCACTGCAGTCCTTGCTGTGTAGGTACAACCAAAGCGCTGTTTGGAAGGGAGTACCAGGATTTTGACCAGGTGACAGTGAAGGATTGGCAATTTAGTTCCAAGTCAGGATGGTGTGTGGCTTGGAGGGGAACTTTCAGATGGTGGTTTTCTAATGTGTCTGCTGCCCTTGTCCTTTTAGGTGGTAGAGGTGGCGGGTTTGGAAGGTACTGTCCAAGAAGCCTTGGTGAGTTGTTGCAGTGCAGCTTGTAGATGGTACACACTGCTGTCACTGTGCATCAATGGTAATGGGAGTGAATATTTAAGGTGGCGGATGCGATGCCAATCAAGCGGGCTAATTTGTCCTGGATGGCGTCGAGCTTCTTGACTGTTGTTAAAGCTGCATTCATCCACGCAAGGGGAGAATATTTGATCACACTTCTGACTTGTGCCTTGTAAATAGTGGGCAGGTATTGGGGAGACAGGAGGTGAGTTACTTGCTGAAGAATTCCTAGCCTTTGAACTGCTCTTACAGCCACAGCATTTATGTGGCTGGTATAATTAAGTTTCTGGTCAATGGTATCCCCAAGATGTTAATAGTGGGGGATTCAGCAATGGCAATGTCATTGAACATCAAGGGGAGATGATTAGATTCTCTCTTGTTTGAGATGGACATTGCCTGGCATTTATGTGGCACGAATGTTACTTGCCAGGTATCAGCCCAAGCCTGGATGTTGTCCAGGTCTTGCTACATCTGGACACGGGCTGCTTCAGTATCTGAGGAGTCATGAATGGTGCTGAACATTGTGCAATCATCAGCCAACATCCCCACCTCTCGCCTTTTGATGGAGGGAAGGTCATTAATGAAGCAGCTGAAGATGGTTGGTCCTTGGACAATACCCTGAGGAACTACTGCAGTGATGTCCTGGGAGTGAGATGACTGACCTGAACAACCACAGCCATCTTCCTTTATGCTTGGTATTAACTTTATTTTTTAAAAAAAATGTTTTCCCCCGAATTCCCATTGACTCCAGTTTTGCTAGGGCTCCTTGATGCTATACAAGGTCAATGGCTGCCTTGATGTCAAGGGCAGTCACTCTCACCTCACAATGCAATGTTTCTTGAACCCTAAAATAAAAGCAAAATTCTGCAGATGCTGGAAATCTGAAATAAAAACATAAAATACTGAAAATACCCAGCACGTCAGGCAGCATATGTTGAGAGAGAAGCAGAGTTAATTTCTCAGGTCTGTGGCCGTTCATCTTATAATCTGTTGTATGTAAGATCAGGTTCATTCAGTTTGCAGTAATGGAATGAATACTGTGTCTTCCACTCTGACTATTTGTGAGATTTGTGGAGTGGTGTGTAACATGGAGCTCAGTCTGCAGTCTGGGTACATTACTGAGATTAATTCTGTACTTTACAATCAGGTACTGTTTGTCTGTTCCATCTGACATTGAATTTGTAGTTCAGGCTGCTCTCTTGTAAGAGTGACACAATGCCTTGCAATCTGATAGTGGGTGTGATTTTGGACTGGGATTGATGTATCTACCTGTGAGTAGGACTGAGTTGGGGTGAAATGGAAACAACTTCAGTCTTTCCTGCTCTGTGTGACTGTTGGATTGAGTAAATGTCTCTGGAACTTGGGATCAGTGCCGGTCTGACTACTTCTGCTGTCAGTGACTGTGGAATTGATGTCTCTGCTCTCTGTGAGTGATCCTGTACTTACTGTGTGTGAGGAGCTGGCTGCACTTCCCCTTGTGTCGAGGAATCATTACATTTATTTTACTTCCTTCAAGTATTTGCCTGTAGAAAGAAAACGTATTTATTATAATTCAGGAAGAGATGTGGTAGAAGATACAAAAGTGACCAAAACAATTTTTCAATGAATAATCATTATCAACAATCACAAAAAAAACCCAGCAATGCAAACAGAGTCAGTGTCTGATTCCACTGCAGTCCTGCAGCCCCCAGCTACTGCATACCAGGGGCTTTGGCCATTTTACAACAATTTAATGACATCCAGAAACAATCCACTGGGCCATGAATGGGACTGACCGACGGAACAGGGACTTTTACACAGGTCAGATTTCCAGTTCCCGCTCCCATGGTCTAACCGTTCAAATGAAACCAAACAGCCACTGTTTAAAATGTGTCCTTCACACTTCTCACCTGGTGCTGATAATATATTCTCTTTGTGTAACTCCCCACATCCTGACTGTCCGCTTCTGTTTCCACACTTCACGGTCCAAAAACAACAACTATGGGATGAATCGCTCCCTTTGCGCTGGCGTGGACAGGATGGGCCGAATGGACTCATTGTTTGCCCCAAATTTTCCATGTTTCTGTTTGCGGAATTGTTGCAGAAATCTGCGCCTGCGCTCCCCTCCCCCAGCACTGCCTGTGAGCGGAAGAAGATGGTTTAAAACAGCCGCGAATGAAAAGATCCAGGTCCCGGGGGAAGGGAGCAAACAGCAGCACATCGCTTTGGGACCGTATCCGCAGATGGACTCAGAGATCAGCATCGAGTCCGGGGTCAAGTTCAGGGAGAGGCGGGGGCTGTTTGTAAGAGGCGGAATGGAGCAGGAACTGGTCCCGGAACATGGAGTGAGTGGGGGAAGGGAGAGACCATTCTCGGCGCGTGTGGACAAGGGGATAGAGACAGAATGGGAAGAATTTGTTATTGAAATTCAATGCTGCTTCCTCTCCCCAGACCAGCAGTGAATGTTCCTGGTTTAGTTCCAGTCTCAGCCGGTTTGTTGCTATTTGACAGTGAAGAGCGGAAACAGAGCCAGAGAGGAAGAATGTGGGGAGTTATACAAAGAGCATCTGTAAGTCGCCAGGTGAGACCTAATACAGGCTCATTTTAAACAGGTTAATGCCATGGGAGCAATAAATGGAAATCTGACCAGTGCAAATGTCTCTGCTCCATCGGATATTTCCATTCATGGAACAGTGCAGGGTTTGGGCTCTGTCTACATATCATTACATTGTTGTCATCGCGCCCAATACTCCAAGGATACAGACCCTGAGTGCTGCAGTACTGCAGTGGAGTCAAATATTTGATAATGTTTGTATCCCAGGGGTTCCTTTGTGGCCGTTCATAATGATTATTAATCGAGACATTAAGCTGATGGTCCTTGTATCTTCCACCTCACCTGTACTTGAGTTGTAAAACATACTTTTGTTTCAACAGGAAAATAAATGAAGAAGCCAGAGTAAATGGGATGTTTCCTCCACCAAGTTACAAGGAAGAGTGTCACCAGCTCCTTCTCACACACAGTCCGTACATTATCACTCACAGAGCGCAGAAACACAGACAGGTCATCAGTTCCACAGTCTCAGACAGCAGAAATAGTTCCAGAGACACATTTTCAATCCATCTATCCAACAGAGCAGGAGAGACAGACGTTGTTTCCCTGTTACCATAACTCAGTACCACTGACAGGTAGATACATAAATCCCAGCCCAAATTCTCACCCACTATCAAATTATCAGTGTGTCAATCCCACAATAGTGCAACCTCAGCTACAAATTAAATACACATAGAACTGACACATGGTTCCTGTTTCAAAGTTACAGAATTAACCTCAATAACATAATCTGAGATTCAAATTAAATACCAGCCCAATATTTACTCACGTTATGATTTTATAAGTTTTAGTATTAATTCCCATAGTGCATCGTGACATATACATTAGATACATAATTATTAATGATTTAGACGTGAATATAGCAGGTATGATAAGTAAGTTCGCAGATGACACAAAAATTGGTGATGTTGTAATAGTGAGGAGGAAAGCCTTAGGTTACAGGACAATATAGATGGGCTGATAAGATGGACGGAGCAGTGGCAAATGGAATTTCATCCTGAGAAGTGTGAGGAGATGCACTTTGGGAGGACTAACAAGGCAAGGGAATAGACAATGGATGGTAGCACCCTAGGAAGTACAGAAGGTCAGAGGGGCCTTGGTGTACTTGTCCATAGATCACTGAAGGCAGCAGCACAGGTACATAAGGTGGTTAGGAAAGCATATGGGGTACTTGCCTTTATTAGTGGAGGCATAGAATATAAGAGCAGGGAGGTTATGATGGAGCTGTATAAAACGCTAGTTAGGCCACAGCTGGAGTACTGTGTACAGTTCTGGACACCATACCATAGGAAGGATGTGATTGTACTGGAGAGGGTGCAGAGGAGATTCACCAGGATGTTGCCTGGGCTGGAGCATTTCTGCTATGAAGAGAAACTGAAAAGGCTAGGGTTGTTTTCCTTAGAGCAGAGAAGGCTGAGGGGGGACATCATTGAAGTATACAAAATTATGAGGGGTATTGATAGGTTATATAGGAAGAGACTTCTTCCCTTCGCGGAGGGGTCAATAACCAGGGGGCAAAGATTTAAGGTAAAGGGAAAGAGGTTTAGAGGGGAATTTGAGGAAATTGTTTTCCACCCAGAGGGTGGTTGGAATCTGAACACACTGCCTGAAGGGGTGGTAGAGGTAGGAACCCTCACAACATTTAAGAAGCATTTAGATGAGCACTTGAAACGTCATAGCATACAAGGCTGCGGACCAAGTGCCGGAAAATGGGATTAGAATACTTTGGTGCTTGATGGCCAGCACAGACACGATGGGCCGAAGGGCCTGTTTCTGTACTGTATAACTCTATGACTCTATATAAGTCTAAGTCTAAAGTGCGTTATCAGATTCAGAGAATCTGAAAGATAGTATAACCTGAGAAACAAACTGAGATTTCAGTTTAAAACGCACCCAGATTGTGAAACTGAAAGATACAATAGCAATTCAATTTGTATAGACTGAGCTTTGGATCATATTCCAGCCCTCATACAGTATCAGACTGGAAGATACTGTCGCAATTCCATTAGTGCAGACTCAGCTCTACATTACAGAGCAGGGAACATATTGAAACAACCGGGAACACTTTTACACAAGACGGATCATATTTACACAACTGAGAAGATCCTTACCCAACAGGGAACCATTTTACATAATACCAGAGAGCATCTTTACACAACAGCGAATACAGTAAGAAAGAAAAGAAGCAAATTATTATCGTGCACAGGGAATGTGGGGTGCATTGTGATCTCAGACAGGGAATGTGGGATGGACTGGGATCTCACACAGGGAATGTGGGTGGACTGGGCTCTCACACAGGGAATGTGGGTTGGACTGGGATCTCACACACAGCCTCATGCTGTGCGAAAGACCCAGACAGCCAGTGAAGGACGTTTAAAACATAGTCACTGTTGTAGGAAATGCTGCATCCAATTTGCCACTAAGATCAATCTGATAATGAGCAGATAATCACTTGTTTTAGTGATGTTGAGGGATAAATACTGGCCAGGACAAGAGGGAGAGCTTAAAACAGAAAACACTGAAAATATTCTGTTACACAGCAGGAAATATCTTTAAAAGAACACAGGGGACATCTTGACAGAGGACACGTTTCCATAAATCATCCGTCTTTCGCTGTCTCTTGCTGGTTTGCTCAGTAACTTTCTCTGTCTGTTCCTTTCTGGGTCCTGAAATCTCTTCCTGGTTTTCTGTGTGTCTTTCTCTGCCTGCCTGATTGTCGGTGCTGTTACTCAGTGTCCTTGTGCCATTGTGCAGTGAGGGTGAGTCTGTCAGCGACTGTGTTGCTGAGTCTGGGTTCTTGAGCAATCTGACAACAATCCTATTTTGTTAAAAAAAAATTGGGGAAATGATCATATTTCACTAATAGGCAGTTGAAATCAAAGACACCCGGTAGCAGAGTGGCGCAGCGGAAGCGTGCTGGGCCCATAACCCAGAGGTCGATGGATCGAAACCATTCTCTGCTATTCATGTTTTGTAGTAACACGAATTGTTTACTTTCAAAACATCAAGTGTTTATCCACAATCACATCATGCTTCTTCAAACGCTTTATTGCAATCAGCTTTTTTCTTCCACTCAATACATCAATCAGCAACAAGTCTCACAAACCAATTTGTTGCGCACAGGAACACAAGCTGCACCAGCTGCAAACACGTTTCACCCCAGTCTCTCCTCTTTGTTAAACCATTCCTGCAGCGCCTCCTCTCCACCAGCAGATGTAAAACGACGGCAAATGGTCACAGTCAGGAGATGGTGAGTAACAGAAAGTAAAACAATAAGACGGAAAACCTTTACTGAACATTGAATTCAATAATTTCCGAGCATGACAGCACCCACCACACACTCCCCCCACCCTCTCCTTTTTATGTGTAGTTATTTTTCCTTTTTTTCTTTTTAATTTGCTTATTTTATTTTAGGTTTTTTCGTGTGTTTAGTTTGTTTCTACTGTGCCTACCCACTGTTTCTGCTTTTTAATTTTTTTAATGCTTGTGCTTGGAGTGCTCTGTGCTTTACAGTCTATTTACACCCTCTCTGCAGTAATGCTTTGTCTTTCAGCACACCATTAACATACTCTGCTGAGTGATTCCAGCATTTCTTGTTTTTGTTTCAGATTTCCAGCATCCGCAGTATTTTGCTTTTATTTTACCATTAACATACGGTTGGCCTTTGTTCCATGACCTTCTGGTCAGTTATTCTCTGTGACCTTGTCCTATCAACACCTTCTCTTTTGTTATCTCTCCCCCCACCCCCCACCTGCTTTACTTGCTTCAAATCTTTTACATTTCTAATATTTGTCAGTTCTGAAGAAGGGTCACTCCCTGAAACGTTAACTATGTTTCTCTCTCCACAGATGCTGCCACAGCTGCTGGGTATTTCCAGCATTTCTTGTGTTTATTTCAGACAAGTGCCCTGTTTCTCTATCTCAGTCTCATTGTCTCTCTCTCGCTCTGTCTGTCCCTCACTTTCTGCTTCCTAATAGTCTATTCTTGGTTTTCTGTGTTTTTCTCTCTGTGTCCCATTGTCGATGGTGTTGCTCAGCGTCCTTGTAACATTGTGTAGCCAGGCTGAGCCTCCCAACACCTGTGTTGCTGTAATAAAAACAGAAAATGTTGGAAATGCTCATTAGGTCTGGCGGCATCTGTGGAGAGAGAAACAAAGTTAACTTGAGTTAACGAAACAGACCTGAAATGTTAACTGTTCTCTCTGCACAGATGCTGCCAGACCTACTGAGCATTTCAAGCATTTTCTGTTTATGTTTCAGATTTGCAGTATCCGCAGTATTTTGCTTTTGTACGTGTGTTGCTATGTCTGGGACTGTTTGAGTGCAATGCTATTGCTTCATAAACAGCGTTGAAACAAGCATTTATCTCGCAAACACACAACACCAATACACAGCTGGATAGAAACAGCAGCCTGCAGCAGAGGGCGCAGTGGAATTTATTAACACAAATAATTCACCAACACATTATTTACTGCTACCCACATTCACAACACGCTTTGTGTTAACACATTTTACTCTTTATTTACATCAACTTCTTGCTTCCAGTCAACACTTCAATCTGGAACACAGCTTCCAAATCACCTTTATTCACAAACCCGAACACAAGCTGCAAATGCTGCAAACACACACCAGCCGAGATTTTCCCTTTTCTGTCAACACATTCTTGCATCATTGCCTCTCCACCAACAGTTGCTACTAGAATCATAAAATCATAGAATGGCTACAGCATAGAAGCAGGCCATTCAGCCTGTCGAACCCGTGCTGGCTCTCTGCCAGAGCAACTCACCTCGTCCCACTCCCCAGTCAGTTTAATTTCGAAGGTGGGGAAACTTATCGAAAGAATAACTCGAGACAACATTAATAGTCTCTTGGACAAATGTGGGTTAATTCAAGAAAGCCAGCATAGATTCCTTAAGGGAAAATCACGTTTAACTGTGCTGCTGGAGTTTTTTTGATGAGGTAACAGAGAGGGTTGATGAGGGCAATGCTGTTGATGTGGTCGACATGGACTGTCAAAAGGTCTGGCAGCATCTGAAAGGTCACTGACCTGAAACGTGAACTTATTTCAGATTTCCAGCATCTGCAGTATTTTGCTTTTATTGCCTTTCAAAAGGTGTTTGATACAATGCAACACAACAGACTTGTGAGCAAATTTATAACTCATGGAGTATAAGGGACAGTAGTAACAGGGATATGGATGGCACAGTGGCACAGTGCAGCACTGCAACCTCACAGCTCCAGCGACCCGGGTTCAATTCTGTGTACTGCCAGTGTGCAGTTTGCAAGTTCTCCCTGTCTCTGCGTGGGTTTTCGCCGGGTGTTCCAGTTTCCTCCCACAAGCCAAAAGACTTGCAGGTTGGTAAGTAAATTGGCCATTATAAATTGCCACTAGTATAGGTAGGTGGTAGGGAAATAGAGGGACAGGTGGGGATGTGGTAGGAATATGGGATTAGTGTAGGATTAGTATATATGGGTGGTTGATGGTTGGCACAGACTCGGTGGGTCGAAGGGCTTGTTTCAGTGCTGTATCTCTAAAAAAAAATGGAATTGGCTGAGTGACGGGAAACAAAGTGTAGTGATCAATGGATGTTCTCGGGCTAGGGGAAGGTTTGGAGTGGAGGTCACCAAGGGTCAGTGTTGGGACTCCTGCTTTTCCTGATATATATTAATTACCTCGACCTTGGTATACAGGGCAGAATTTCAAAGTTTGTGGATGTTATGAAAATTGGAAGCATTGTGAACTCTGAGGAGGATAGTGTAGAACTTCAAAAGGACATGGACAAGTTGGTGGAAAGGGCAGACAGATGGCAGGTGAAGTTCAATGTCGAGAAATGTCAATTGATAAATTTTGGTCAGAAGAACATGGAGAGACAATATAAAATAAAGGGTACAATTCTAAATGGGGTGCAGGAGCAGAAGGACCTGAGGGTATAAGTCATTGAAGGTGGCAGGATAGGTTGAGAGAGTTGTTAATAAAGCATACAGTTGCCTCAGCTTTAGTAATAGAGGCATAGAGTACAAGAACAAGGAGGTCATGTTGAACTTGTACAAGACACTAGACTCAGCTGAAGTACTGCGTCCAGTTCTGGGTGCCACACTTTAGGAAAGATGTGAAGGCATTGGAGAGATTATGGAAAAGATTCATGAGAATGGTTCCAGGGATGAGGAACTTCAGTTATGAAGATAGATTGGAGAAGTTAGGACTGATTTACTTGGAGAAACGAAGACTAAGAGGAGATTTCATAGTGGTATTCAAAATGGACAGAGTGGATAGGGAGAAACTATTCCCACTTGTGAAAGGATCGAGAATAAGAGGGCACAGATTTAAAGCTAAAAGAAGCAAAAGCGAGATGAGGAAAAACTTTTTCATGCAGCGAGTGGTTAAAGTATGAACTGCCTGAGAATGTGATGGAGGCAGGTTCAATTGAAGCATTCAAAGGGGAATTAGACTGCTTTCTGAAAAGGAAGAACGTGCAGGATTATGGGGAGAGGACGGGGAAGTGAAATGAGGTGAATTGCTCATTTGGAGAGTCAGTGCAGACACGATGGGCCAAATGGCCTCCTTCTGTGCAGTAACAATTCTGTGATTCTGTGATTCCAATATTCAAGTCATTTGTATATATGGTGGTCCTGGCACTGACCCTTGTGGACATCACTGTCCACCATCTTCCATTCTGAAAAACAACCAAATACTCACTTTTTTTGTTATTTCAGCCATTTTTTAATCCAAGCAGATACTGACCCTCCTATTCCAGGAGCCTCAGTTTTGTTACCCAGCCTTTTATGTGGTAGTTTCTCAAACGCTTTCTTAAAATCCATATAGAAAACATCCATTGCTTTCCCTTCATCAACCTTTTCTGTTTCTTCATCAAAAAAATCAGTTAGATTAGTGAAGAAGTGGAAAGGTGCTGAACCTCTCAGTTTTCGGTCTTCCCAAACCAAGTTCAAGGCCTGAATAATGAACCGATTGCCTCATTAGTTCTGTGAATAATACAATGATTTCATAGACAAAGTTTTGAAACATTCCTGCCCATAAATCTTGATAACAGAGAGTGTGTGGATCTCCTGACTCAGAATGTTTAATGGATACAGTCCTCAGATCCGACAAGGAACCCCTGAGCATCCACAGTAAAGACAGTGTGGATGAGGAAATGTAAGAGCCGGGAGCTGAAACTCAGGGACGGCCGAGCTCTCCTGTCATTGAGCTTGTGTGTCTGCTCTGCTCGCCGCACTTCCGGCTCCACTTTGTTTCCAATGAAAAGATGAAAAGGGCCGTTCGGTTTTCCTCTCACTGACAGCGTGTTTCACTCGGGTTAATATAACCCGGGACTTTTGCTGCTGAAATGAATTCTGCAAGGTCCCAGCAAACACACCGGCTCCCTCCTTTCTCCCCTCTTTCTATCGGATTGTTTTACCAGGAGGGGCTCAATAATAACAAACCCCCTGCAGGGAATGACCGCCAATTGAGCATCTAAATGGGGCAAGTGGGCAGCTTTCTGGGTTCTAGGTTCCCCCTACTCCGCCCCTCCCTCCCTCCAGTCCAAGCCCCTCTTCACTTTCTTTCTTTGGGACTTTGATGAGGGTGAAATGGGGAAAGTTCCCATTCATGTCTGAATGCGGAATTGCTGCAAAGATCTGCGCAAGCGCGACATAACCCCGCCCCCAATGTGACGTCACAATCAGGATTGGAGCGCATGCGCAGCCTTTCCCCAACCCAGTCTGTGAGGCCGTTCACTCAATGAGGGGAAGATGCTTTAAATCAGCTGCTAATGGAGACTTCCCGGATGCGGGGGAAGGGAACAAACAGCATCTGCTTCCAGCAGCCACTGCTTTGGGAGCGTGTCCGCAGATGTGCTCAGAGATTAGCATTGAGTGGTGGGAAGTTGAGGGGGAGTGTTTGGAACAGACACTGTGGAGCAGGAGCTGCTCCCGGAACATGGAGTGAGCCGGGAACACGGGGAAGGGAGAGTTCATTCTCGGACAGTGTCTGTACAGGCTCAGGGAGACACAATGGGAAGAAATCACTATTGAAAATCAGTGACAATTTCACCACCCAAAGGAGAGGGAATTTTCCTGCTTTAGTTCCAGTCTCTCACTGTTCGTTGGATTGTGAACAGTGGGGGGAAATAGCCGCAAAATAACGATGTGGACAGTTAGACAAAGAGCATTTATTGCAGACACCAGGTGAGAAGTGTGAAAGGCACATTTTAAATAGTGGCTGCTTGTTTTCCGTTGAAATAGAAATGTGACTGTGTAAAGGTCACTGCTCTATCGGACAGTCCCAGTCATTGAGCAGTGCAGGGCTTGTGTTGTTTCTGAATGTCACAAACTTGTTGTAAAACCACTGCAAACACCTGGTAGACAGAAGCTGAATACTGCAGTACTGCAGTGGGGTCAGACACTGACACTGTTTGTGTTCCTGGTTTTCATTTTGTGATTGTTCATAATGATTATTATTGGGACGATTACATTGATCGCTTTTGTATCTTCTATCTCACCAGTTCTTAAGGTTTAAGAGTTACTTTTCATTCCTGCAGGCAAATACATGAAGGAACCTGAATGGATGTGGCGATGTGGTGATTCCTGGCCACAAGAAAAAGTGCAGCGTGCTCGTTCCAACACACAGTCGGTACAGGATCACTCCCAAAGCACAGAGATACTGCCAGCTCATCAGTTCCACTGGAACAAGCAAAAGAAGTAGTCAGACAGACACTGATCCCAAAGTCGAGAGACACATTTTCAATCCAACTGTCAAACAACAGCAGGAGGTACAGAAGTTGTTTCCATTTCACTCCAATTCAGTTCAGCTGACAGGTTGATACATCAATCACAGTCCAAAAACAAACTCACTATCAGATCTATATAAACTCTGTCACCATGGTCACATTTTAAATATAAAATCTGAAACAGAACAGACAAAATCTACATGATTAAAAGGTACAGAATGAATGCAAGGAGGCTTCAAGGGGATTTGGACAAGGTAAGGGAATGGGCAAGAACATGGCAGATGGAATATAATGTGAGTAAGTGTGAAGTTATCCACTTTGGTAGAAAAAGCAGAAAGACAGAGTATTTGTTAAATGGTGAGAGGTTGGGAAGTGTCGATGTTCAAAGGGACCTGGATTTCTTTTTTATTCATTCATGGGTTGTGGGTGTCACCGGCGAGACCAGCATGTATTGCCCATCCCTAATTGCCCTTGAGAAGTTGGTGGTGAGCTGCCTTCTTGAACCGCTGCAGTCCATGTGGGGTAGGTACACCCACAGTGCTGTTAGGGAGTTCCAGAATTTTGACCCAGCAACTGTGAAGGAATGGCAATATACTTCCAAGTCAGGATGGAGTGTGGCTTGGGGGAGAACTTGCAGCTGGCGGTGTTCCCATGCATTTGCTGCCCTTGTCGTTCTAGGTGGTAGAGGTTGCGGGTTTGGAAGGTTTTGTCGAAGGAGCCTTGCTGTGTTTCTGCCATGCATCTTGTAGATGGTACACACTGGTGCTGCTGTGCATCAGTGGTGGAGGGAGTGAATGTTTGTGAATGGGGTGCCAATCAAGTGGGCTGCTTTGTCCTGGATGGTGTCGAGCTTCTTGAGTGTTGTTGGAGCTGCACCCATCCAGGCAAATGGAGAATATTCCATCACACTCCTGACTTGTGCCTAAGAGATGGTGGACAGGCTTTTGGGAGTCAGGAGATGAGTTACTCGCCACAGGACTCCTAGCCTCTGACCTGCTCTTTTAGCCACGGTATTTATATGGCTACTCCAGTTCAATTTCTGGCCAGTGGTAGCCCCTAGTCTGTTGATAGTGGGGGATTCAGTGATAGTACTACCATTGAATCTCATGGGGAGATGGTTAGATTCTCTCTTGTTGGAGATGGATGTCCTTGTTCATGAGCTACTAGAAGCTAGTATGCAGGTGCAGCAAGCAATTAAGAAGGCAAATTGTATGTTGGCTTCATTGAAAGGGGATTTGAGTACCTGAGTAAAGATGTATTGCTTCAATTGTATAATGACTTGGTGAGACCACACCGAGAATATTCTGTACAATTGTGGTTTCTTTATCTCGGGAAGTATATACTTGTGTTACGACCAGGTGAGAAAGGTGTCTCGGGGTCTGTTAATTTCTTCACCTGGTCTTATTGTAACAGGGCTTAATTTTTAAACACATTGTGTTTTGAGCTCCCCCTTTGTGAATCCTTGTTCACAGCTTTCCAATTATAAGGCAAAGTAATGAGCAAAAACAGGCTTTCTTTGGTTTAAAGAAGAAAACCGATATTTATTAAACTTACTTAAACTCTAATACGGTTCACCCATACGGATATACGACGTGCCCACGCTAGCATGCATACGCGATACACACATGCAAATAAGGACAGAAAAGAGAAGAAATTGTTAGGTGAAAGGTTTGAGGCAGTCTCTGACGTTTTATTTTACTCTGCTGCATGCTCACTTGATTGTAGTTAGTCTTGCTGTTCGTTGGGGCCTAGTGTTCTTCTTAAACCTTGTTCACGTAGGAGACTTTTCTCTCTTTGAGCTTCATCTGTTTTCACAAGATTCAGTTCCGTGGGGAAGAGATGGAGGCAGGCAGGAGGGAGGTCTTATCAGTCCAGGAGAAAAGTGCTTTCTGATTTCAAGTACTGTTTTCTCCAATTTAAAAACTCTCAGTTCAAACCTCTGCAATAGCCAGTTAGTCATGTGACTAAAACTGGTCTGACCATTTCTTCTGTGCATTGGGGAAGCAACAACTGGGTCCCCATTGTTTCAACACTGTCTGTTACTATGCAAATGTCTTTCCAGTCTGGGGCTTGCAATTTTTAAGTTTTAATGTTCATGCGGTGAAATAATGTGTCCCTCAGTCTTGGCAGGTGGGGGTTTGTCTGACACTTGTCATAGAGGGAGTGCAACAGATGTTCACCAGACTAATCCCCTGGGATGGAAGATGATGAGAGACTGCAGAAACAGGCCCTGTATTCTCTAGAGTTTCAAAGAATGACAGATGATCTAATTGAAACGTACAAAATTCTTCCAGGGTCTGACAGGGTCGATATGGATAGAAGGTTTCTTCTGGCTAGTGAGTTTAGAACAAGAGGACACAGTCTCAAAATAAGGGCCGGGCATTTGAGACTTAGATGAGCAGGAATGTCTTTACTTGGTGTGGCAAATCCGTGGAATTCTCTACCCCAGAGGGCTGTGGAGGCTCAATCATTGAACATATTCAAGACAGAAATTGATAGATTTCCGAATACTAATGAGATCAAGGGATATGGAGATAGTGGCGAAAAATGGCGTAGAGGTAGATGATCAGCCACGAGCTATTTGAATGGTAGAGCAGGCCGATGGGCCGAATGGCCTACTGCCCCTATTTCCTATGATGCTATAAATCCCAATAATATACATCAGACGTTAGACCGAGCTACACATTACATAACAGTCCAAAAATCCCACAAAGTTTAAGACTGAATGATACAGTATCAAATCGATTATGACAAACTGAAGGACTTGGAGCTTGCATACCAGCCCATCGAAGTTACATTTTCATTCACGATCGTTTTCACAGAGCTAAATATTGAATACCAATCCACAACTTGCACAGGACTACCAAATAAAACCTACAGTTGTAAAATACAGTTAATTCATATTTTAAATTAAACACAAGACAAACATAGATTGATACATTGAGAGTAGGGAGCAGCGAGAGTGGAATGGAGCATAAAGACCCCAGAGAGTGACAGCGAGAGACAGATCGAGTTCGGGTTCAAGTTCGCTCAAAGAGCGGGAAACAGCGAGAGTGGAGCGGACAAGAGTCCAGGCCGCCGAAGTGTGAAAACAAAGTGAATAGTGACATCACAGGAAAGCTGCAAGGTGATTGGTTGTGAGCAAATGCTGTTTCGGAGAATCAGTAAATCGTTAGTACACCACTGTTGGGGTGGATGTGTAAATAGCTGGGTTCTCACATCTCAACAACTGGCAGACTTAAAAAAAAAAGTATCTACAATAAGGAACAAGTGAGTAGCCGGTGAGTATGTTTTTTTCAGTAAGGTTTATTTTAACTAGTGAACTGTCTTGATTTTTATTAGGATTTATCAGTACTAGTAAGGTTTTATTCATAATTCTAAGGTGTTGTAGAATTTGTCAGGCTTTTTTAGCAGCAGCAAAGGGTCAACTAATACATAAAGGAATGGCAGGGGTGCTTCAATCTCGAGCGTGCACCTCCTGTGCTATGTGGGAGCTCCCAGATGCTTCCCGTATCCTGGAGAACCATTTGTGCCAGGAAGTGATGTCAACTTTGGCAGCTTGAGCTCTGGGTTTTGGAACTTGAGCGGTAACTGGCGACACTGTGCTGCATTGGTGAGGATGAGAGCTACATCTATGTGTGGAGCCAGAGGAAATGGCGAGGTACTAAATGAGTACTTTGCATCAGTATTCACCAAAGAGAAGGACTTGGTGGATGATGAGTATAGGGAAGGGAGTGTAGATAGTCTGGGTCATGTCGTTATCAAAAAGGAGGAGGTGTTGGGCATCTTGCAAAGCATTAAGGTAGATAAGTCCCCTGGGCCTGATGGGATCTCCCCCAGAATACTGAGGGAGGCAAGGGAAGAAATAGCTGGGGCCTTGACAGAAATCTTTGTATCCTCATTGGATACAGGTGAGGTCCCAGAAGACTGGAGAATAGCCAATGGTGTTCCTTTGTTTAAAAAGGGTAGCAAGGATAATCCAGGAAATTATAGGCCGGTGAGCCTTAATTCAGTGGTAGGGAAATTATTGGAGAGGATTCTTCGGGATAGGATTTACTCCCATTTGGAAACAAATGGATTTCTTAGCGAGAGGCAGCATAGTGTTCCCTAACTTGATCGAGTTTTTTGAGGAAGTGATGAAGATGATTGATGAAGGAAGGGCAGTAGATGTTGTCTATATGGACTTCAGTAAAGCCTTTGACGAGGTCCCTCATGGCAGACTAGTACAAAAAGTGAAGTCACACGGGATCAGAGGTGAGCTGGCAAGATTGATACAGAACTGGCTCGGTCATAGAAGACAGAGGGTAGCAGTGGAGGGGTGCTTTTCTGAATGGAGGGCTGTGACTAGCGGTGTTCCGCAGGGATCAGTGCTGGGACCATTGCTGTTTGTAGTATAGATAAATGATTTTGAGGAAAATGTAGCTGGTCTGATTAATAAGTTTGCGGATGACACAAAGGTTGGTGGAGTTGCGGATAGTGATGAGGATTGTCAGAGGATACAGCAGGATACAGATTGGTTGGAGACTTGGGCGAAGAAATGGCAGATGGAGCTTAATCCGGACAAATGTGAGGTAATGCATTTTGGAAGATCTAATACTGGTGGGAAGGATATAATAAATGGCAAAACCCTTAGGAGTATTGACAGGCAGAGAGATCTGGGCGTACAGATCCACAGGTCACAGAAAGAGGCAACGCAGGTGGATAAGGTAGTCAAGAAGGCATATGGCATGCTTGCCTTCATCGGTCGGGGCATAGAGTAGAAAAATTGGCAAGTCATGCTGCAGCTGTACAGAACTTTAGTTAGGCCGCACTTAGAATATTGCGTGCAATTCTGGTCGCCACACTACCAGAGGGTCATGGAGGCTTTGGAGAGGGTACAGAAGAGGTTTACCAGGATGTTGCCTGGTCTGGAGGGCATTAGCTATGAGCAGAGGTTGGATAAACTCGGATTGTTTTCACTGGAACGACGGAGGTGGAGGGGCGACATGGTAGAGGCTTACAAAGTTATGAGTGGCATGGACAGAATGAAGAGTCAGAAGCTTTTTCACACGGTGGCAGAGTCAGTTACGAGGGGACATAGGTTTAAGGTGCAAGGGCAAAGTTTAGAGGGGATGTGCAAGGCAAGTTCTTTACACAGAGGGTTGTGAGTGCCTGGAACTTGCTGCCTGGGGAGGTGGTGGAAGCAGGTACGATAGCAACGTTTCAGAGGCATCTTGACAAATACGTGAACAGGATGGGAATAGAGGGATATGGTCCCTGGAAGTGCAGAAGGTTTTAGTTTAGACAGGCATCAAGATGGGCGCAGGCTTGGAGGGCCGAATGGCCTGTTCCTGTGCTGCACTGTTCTTTGTTCTTTCTACATAGATAACACGTTTATAGATGTGGTCACCCCACAGCTTAAGAGTATGCAGGGAGAGAGGGAATGGGTGACCACCAGGCAGTCAAAAGGAATCAGGCAGGTCGTGCAGGACACCCCGAGTGCGTCTCAATCTCCAGCAGGTATTCAGTTCTGAATACAGAGGACAATGATGCTTCACCTGGGGAGTGCAGCCAGAGCCAAGTCCATGGCACCATGGGTGACTCAGCTGCAAAGGGGATTACAGGGAAGACTGGAAAAGCCATAGTGATAGGTGATTCAATCGTCAAGGGAACAATCAGGTGTTTCGGTGGCCACAGACGTGAATCCAGGAATGGAGTGTAGGCTCCCTGGTGCCAGGGTCAAGGATGTCATTGAGCAGCTACAGAGCATTCTGAAGGGGGAGGGTGAACAGCCAGCAGGGGTAGTCCACATCAGAACCAACAACATAGGTAGATATAAGGATGTTGTGCTGCAGTCAGAAAATAGGGAGCAAGGTAAGAAATTAGCAAGCAGGACATCAAAAGTAATAATCTCCGGATTACTCCCAGTGCCACGTGCAAGTGAGTACAGGAATAGATGGATAAGACAGATGAATGTACAGGAATAGATGGATAAGACAGATGAACGTGTGGCTGGAAAAATGGTGCAGGAGGGAGGACTTTAGATTCTTGGGACAGGTTGGATGGGTTGCACCTGAACAGAGCCGGGACGGAGTTTCTTGCAGGATGTTTTGCGAGTGCTGTTGGGGAGGGTTTAAACTAGTTTGGCAGGGAGATGGGGACCGGAAGGTAGAGTCAGATGGGACAAAATCGGAAATGAAAATGGAAGGCAGAAAATTAATGCAGTTTGGAAGAGAGAGGAAACACTGATTCGGAAATTCAAAACAAAAAATGTTGGCACTGCTCAAGGATATCTAAATCAATGCAAGGAGTATAGCAAATGAAGCAGATGAGCTCAGGGCACAGTTAGACACATGGCAGTATGATATCATAGCTATTACAGAAACATGGCTAAAGGAGGGACAGGCATGGCAGCTCAATTTTCCTGGTTACAGTGTTTTCAGACGTGAGAGAGAAGGGGATAAAAAAGGAGGAGGAGTGGCAATTTTGGTCAAAGAAACTATTAAAGCTGTGAGGAGAGATGATATGTTGGAAGGTTTATCAAATGAGACCGGATAGATTGAGCTGAGGAACAAAAAAGAGGCAATCATACTGCTGGGAGTGTACTATAGACCCCTAAACAGTCAGAGGGAGATGGAAGAGCAGATATGTCGGCAAATATCTGAGAAGTGCAAGAACAATAGGGCAGTAACAGTAGGGGATTTGAACCACCCAAACATTAACTGGGATACTTTTCGTGCAGAGGGAATTGAGGGAGCAGAATTCTTGAGGTGCATTCAGGAGAACTTTTTTAGCCAATATGTAGCAAGTCCAACAAGAGAGGGTGAAGTTTTAGACTCCGTTTTAGGAAATGAAGAGGGCAGGTGGAAGGAGTGGCAGTGGGAGAGCATTTTGGTGGTCGTGATCATAATTCAGTCAGTTTTAATATAATTATGGAAAGGACAAGGACAGAACAGGAGTTAGAGTTCTCAATTGGGGCAAGGCCAACTTTACTAAGCTGAGGAGTGATTTACCGAAAGTGGACTGGAAACAGGTACTTGAAGGTAAATCAGTGTCAGAGCAGTGGGAAGAATTCAAAGGGGAGATTCAAGGGGTTCAGAGTCAACATGTTCCCACAAAGAAAAAGGGTGGGAAGGCCAAATCTAGAGCCCCATGGATGTCAAGGAGTTTACGGGTATAATAAGGTAGTAAAGGAAAGTTTATGCCCAACACAGAGAACTGAATACTACAGAAAGCCAAGAGGAGGACAGAATGTGGAGGGGGGAAATCAACATTGAAATTAGGAAAGTTAAGCGACAGCATTAAAGAATATTGGCAATCAAAATTATGGTGAACCCAAAGATGTTTTATCAATTCATTGAGAGTAAAAGGATAAATAAGGAAAGAGTAGGGCACAGAAAAGACCAAAAAGGTAACCTATGTGTCGAGCAGAAGAAGCTGGCATTGTTCTGAATAAATGCTTTGCATCTGTCTTCACAAAAGAGGGGGAAGATGCATATATTGTAGATACGGAAGAGGGGTGTGAAGTATGGATGTGATCAACAGAGGGAGAGAGGACATATTAATGGGATTAGTGTATATGAAAGTTGATAAATCACGAGCGCCGGATGGAATGCACCTCAGGCTGTTAAAAAGAAGCAAGAGAGGAAATAGCAGAAGAGCTGATCATCATTTTCCAGACCTCACTGGATACAGGTGTGGTGATGGAGGATTGGAGGACTGCTAACGTTGTACCTTTGTTTAAAAAGGGAGTGAGGGAGACCAAATAATTACAGGCCAGTCAGTCTAACATCAGTCGTGGGCAAATTATTGGAATCTATTCTGAGAGACAGGATAAAATGTTACTTCGACAGGCACAGATTAATCAAGGATAGTCAGCATGGATTTGTTAAGGGAAGATCTTGTCCAACCAACTTGATCGAAATTTTGAAGAATCAAGAAGGACGATAGATGAGGGTAGTGCAGTTGATGTAGTCTACATGGATGTAAAGGTAGGAGGTATGAGTTTGCAGATGGCACAAAGATTGGCTGTGTGGTAAATAGCAAGGAGGATAGCTGTAGGCTGCAGGAAGATCTTCATGGTCTGGTCAGATGGACAGAAAAATGGCAAATAGAATTCAATTCAGAAGTGTGAGTTGATGCATTTGGGGAGGTCAAACAAGGCAAAGGAATACACAATTAATGGGAGAATACTGAGAGGTGTAGAGGAAGTGAGGGACCTTGGAGTAAATGTCCACAGATCCCTGAAGGTAGCAGGACAGGTCGATAAGGTGGTAAGAAGGCATATGGAATCCTTTCCTTTATTAGCCGATGTATAGATTTAAGAGCAGGGAGGTTATGCTGGAACTGCATAAATCATTAGTCAGGCCACAACGAATACTGTATGCAGTTCTGATCACCTCATTACAGAAAGGATGTAATTGCACTCGAGAGGGTACAGAGGAGATTCACGAGGATGTTGCCGGGATTGGAAAAATGCAGCTATGAGGAAAGACTGGATAGGCTGGGGCTGTTCTCCTTGGCACAGAGAAGGCTGAGGGGAAATCTCATTGAAACATACAAAATTTTGAGGTGCCTGGACAGAGTTGAAGTGAAGGGCCTATTTACCTTAGCAGAGAGGTCAGTGACTAGGGGAAATAGATTTAAAGTGATTGGTAGAAAGATTACGGGGGAGATGAGGAAACATTTTTTTCAGCCAGAGGGTGGTGGGGGTCTGGAACTCACTGCCTCAATTCATTCAAAAGAAGTCTGGATATACACTTCAAGTGCTGTAATCTGCAGGGCTACAGACCAAATGCTGGAAGGTGGAATTAGAATGGGTGGAAAGTTTTTCATCTGGCACAGACACGATGGGCCAAGTGGCCTCTTTCTGTGCCTTCACCTTTCTTTGATTCTATGATACTATAATTACCCAGCTGTTGTAATGGAAATTGAACTTGTTTCTCTGGACCATTAGTGGAGACTTCAGGATTACTCGTCCTGTAATGTCACCACAAAACCACCATACCGCTGTACAAGATTTTTTACTGGTTTGTTCTGTGGATTTCAATCTACACAAATGGAATTGATAATCTATTTCACACTGATAATGTTTGAGATGTTTTTGGCTGGTAAATAATGTGTATCTCAGTCGACTGTATTTTTAAATTCCGCAGTCTGGGTGAGTTCAGGCATCTAATTTACAACACAGTTTGCACTTTCTGTCAGCATTACTTAATCTAATACTGTTTTATTTTTGGACTGGCAATGTTTAGATCAATCTACACTCATGGAATTGATACTGTATTTCAGTTTGATATTGTATGAGTTTTTAGAATGGTATATAATATTTAGATCAATCTACACTAATGGAATTGATTCTGTATCTTTCCATTTCACAGTGTGGGTGAGTTCTGAACTGGTATCTAATTTGTGTCTCGGGTTACAATATCTTTCAGCACCTTAGAACTTTCACTGTAATGAATGTTGGACTTGTATGTAACTTGTATCTCAGGGGACACGATGGGGATGTTTGAACATCCTTTATCATGAATGGATGTGAGCTTTGAGTATGGTATTTGATTTAAATCTCAGGGTACAGCATTACATGAGATTCTGTGCCATTCAATCAATAATGTGTGCCAATTCTATCTGATATTTAATTGATAGCTAAGTCTGCATTATATTTAGATTGACACATTGTATTTCAATCTGTTAATGAGGGTGACTTTGACCTGGGATTGAGGTATCTGACTGTCAATGGGACTGAATTGGGGTGAAATGGAAACAACTTATTTCTCTCCTGCTTTGTTTGATTGTTGGATTGAAAATGTGTCTCTGGAACTTGGAATCAATGTGAGCCTGACTACTTCTGCAGTCTGAGACTAGGGAACTGATTAACTGTCGATACCTCTGTACTCTGAGTGATAATGTACCTACTGTGTGTGAGAGGAGCTGGCTGCACTGTTCCTTGTGCCTCGAGTGCAGCAACCATCACATTCATCACAATATCTTCAAGTATTTGCCTGCATGAAGAAAAAATATGTCTTAACTCAAGAACAGGGGAGGTGCAAAGTATCAAAGAGGTGAATTTAATTTCGCATTTAATAATCATTAAAAACACCCACAAATGAAAACCAGTGTCAGTATCTGTCTCCACTGAAGTACTGAAGCTCCCAGCTCCTGCATCACAAGTATTCTGGGCAGATCCATCGAGACAAAACACTGCACTTGGATTGTCCCAACTTCTCTATGCTCGACACATATTTCCAGCCACCCTGCTTCATATGCACAAATAAAGAAAAATAAAGCCCCATATGTATATCCCTCAATTCCTTTCTTCCCATACAGTTGTTCCACCTCCCCTTAAATGCATCAATACTATTCGCCTCGACCTCTCCCTGTGGTTGAAAATTCCAGATTCTAACCACTCACTACATAAATACCTTTTTCATGAATTCCTCATTGGTTTTATGAATGTCGATTTTATATTTTTGGCTCTTGTTTCAGACACCACCACAAGTGGAAACATGTCTCCGTGTATTCTATAAAAGCCCTTCACTATTTCCTCACTTTTTTCATTTGTTAGTGTGATGTCGGCATCACTGGCTATGCCAGCATTTATTGCCCATTCCAAATTGCCCTTGTCAAAGTGGTGGTGAGCTGCCTTCTTAAGCCGTTGCAGTCCTTGAGCTGCAGGAATTCCAGCAGTGCTGTTTGGAAAGGAGTTCCAGGATTTTTACCCAGCGACAGTGAAGGAATGGTGATATAGTTCCAGGTCAGGATGGTGTGTGGCTTGGAGGGGAACTTGCAGGTGGTAGTTTTCCCATGCATCTGCTGCCCTTGCCGGTGGTCGAGGTTCTGGGTTTGGAAGGTACTGTCGAAGAAGCCTTGGTGTGATGCTGCAGTGCATCTTTTAGCTGGTACGCACTGCTGCCACTGTGCATCAGTGGTGAATGGAGTGAATATTGAAGGTGGTGGATGTGGGCAATCAAACAGGCTACTTGAGTGTTGTTGGAGCTGCACTCATCCAGGCAAGTGGGCAGTATTCCATCACACTCCTGACTTGTGTCTTGTGAATGGTGGACGGATGTGGGGAAACAGGAGGTAAGTTACTCGCCGCAGAATTCCTAGCCTCTGACCTGCTCTTGCAGTCACAGCATTTATATGGCTGGTCCAGTTCAGTTTCTGGTCAATGGTAACCAATGGTCAATGTTAATGGTAGGGGATTCAGTGATGGTAATGCCATTGAACATCAAGGGGAGATGATTAGATTCTCTCTTGTTTGAGATGGTCATTGCCTGGCACTTATCTGATGCCAATGTTACTTGCCACTTATCAACCCAAGCCTGGATGTTGTGCAGGTCTTGCTGCATCTGGACATGGGCTGCTTCAATATCTGAGGAGTCATGAATGGTGCTGAACATTGCGCAATCATCAGAAAACATCCACACTTCTGGCCTTGTGATGGAGGGAAGGTCGTTGATGAAGCTGCTGCAGATGGTTGAGCCGAGAACACCACTCTGAGGAATTCCAGCTGTCATGTCCGGAGACTGAGATGATTGACCTGAACAACAACAGCCATCTTCCTTCGTGCTAGGTATGACTGCAAACAGCAGAGCATTTTGCCCCGATTTCTATTTACACTGGTTTTGCTAGGGCTGCCTTGTTGCCATACATGTCAAAGGCTGCCTTGATGTCAAGGGCAGTCACTCCCACCTCACAATGCAATGTTTCTTTAACTCTAAAATAAAAGCAAAAGTCTGCAGATGCTGGAAATCTGAAATAAACAAAAATGCTGGAAATACTCAGCAGTTCAGGCAGCATTTGTGGAGGGAGAAACACAATTAACATTTCAGGTCTGTGTCCTTTCATTTTACAATATGCTTTATGTCCTGGCAGATAACAGTGCATTCAGTTTGTAGTAATGGAATTAATACTGTATCCTCCAGTCTGACCACTTGTGATATTTGTGGAGTTGTGTGTAACATGTAGCTCAGTCTGCAGTCTGGTTACATTATTGAGATTAATTCTGTACTTCACAATCAGGTACTGTTTGTCCGTTCTATCTGACATTGAATTTGTAGTTCAGGCTGCTGTCCTGCGCACTCCAGCTCCAGCTCCGGGAAGTCAGGAACAGTGATGTCTTTGAGGAGGGACCGAGGGGAAAGACACCAACAGCAGAGGACAACCCAAGCCTTGCTGCCTACAAGACCCGCCCCCCACCCGCCGATGTCACCCCAGTGGAACAAAACCCTCATGAATAACCATGAGGGGTTTCTGGGCTCAACGAATGTGAAACAGCTTGCGTACACTATGGGTATGCAGGAACATACTCAAGGACTGGGACTTGCAAGGACACCTGGTGTGGTAAGCAACACCCAACTTTATAGTGGATATAAAGATTGCTTCGATTAACATGCATTGTGTTAAATCCACCACGTGATGTGTTTCAACCTTGGATGACTTCGCAAAGGTCAAAGCCGGCGTACTGTTTTGTCAGGAGTGTGGAATCCTGCACCGCAGCACTTACAGGCAATGGTCACGATGGTGATCCCATGGGACATCGATCTGGTCCAGGGGAAATGATTCCTGTTCCTCCGGCCTGGGGATTCTGCTGCGGGGAGGCAATTTAACCATCTCTGAAGTTAAGATGCTGGTGGGCGGTCGCCTTCTCGTAGCAGATGCAATGTACAACAATGCTCCGCTCCATTTAAGCAACGTAAATGCCTCGGTCGAATACAGTGAGCGGCTGACCATCCTCCAGCAACTCACACTGCTGCTGGTGACATCCAGGCCGATCATTCTTGGAGGTGACTTCAACTGCATCATTGATGCAGCTGGACAATCTGGCACTGACGACAGAAAACTGGACGCTACGCCCAGATTCTTAAAAAATGCCAAACTGCACAATGTCTTCAGCAAACCTGCAGACAGAGAGCAGCGTAGATACACCTGGTCAAGATCGGACGGGTCTGCCCGTTCCAGGATTGACTTCCTGTATGTGTCCCCTGCTTTCACGGTCAGATCCACCGACGTCAAGCCGGTGTTCTTCTCCAGCCACTGCCTCTTACTGGCTGACTGTCACTTACAGGATGACAGCGGGTTGGCAGGGGGACATGGAAGCTCAATGCTACACTACTAACCTCAGAGAACATTGAGCAACTCAAAAGAGATTGAAAAAGTTGGAGAACAGTGAGACCCTCCTTGAGTATCCGGTGCACTGGTGGGAAGTGATCAAGGAGAATATCAAGAGGTTCTTTATCTCCAAAGGTGTTCAGAGGGCGAGAGAGAGACAAAGGGAAATGTCCCAACTCCCGAAAAGTATGCAAAATCTGCTACGGCTGCAGTCGATGGGGGTCGAGGTCAAGGAGGATCTCCAAGAGGTGTAGAGCCAGCAGGCCTCGCTCTTTGCCACGGAGGCCTCCAAGATCATCTTCCGGTCCAGAGTCCGCTCCATTGAGCAGGATGAGACGTGCTCGCGTTTCTTCTTCCAAAAGGTACACAGAGAGAGCTCTGTGATCAGCAGCCTGAAGGAAGAGGATGGCTCAGTCACAACTTCACACTCCGACATACTAAGGATTAGCAAATCCTTGAATGCTGGGCTGTAAGACGTGAAGTCTATGGACAGCACGTCCTCCCAGTCCTTCCTGTCATCTATCACAGAGGTCTGAGATGACAGCATGCAGGAGAATCTGGACAAACCGCTAACTCTGGACAAGCTGACAAAGGCCATCAAGTCTTTTGAGACGAAGAAAACTCCCGGAAGCGACGGCTTACCAGTTGAGTTGTATTCGGCCCTGTGGTACTGGGTCAGCCCAGACCTGCTGGAAGTGTACGAGAGTATGCTCCTGGCCGGCAGCATGTCAGAATCCATGAGGAAAGGCATCATCACCCTCATCTACAAGCAGAAGGGGGAGAGGGCAGAAATCAGAAATTGGCGGCCCATCTCACTGCTTAATGTAGACTACAAGGTTCTGTCCAAAGTCATCGCCAGTCGAGTCAAGTCTGCTCTGGAGTTGGTGATTCACCCTGACCAGACCTGTACTGTACCCAGCAGGAAGATCTCTGATAGTGTCGTGCTGCTTAGGGATACGATCGCCTATGTACGGGTCAGGAGGGTGGACACCTGCCTCATCAGCCTGGACCAGGAGAAGGCATTTGACAGGATATCGCACACATACATGATGGATATGCTCTCCAAAATGGGGTTTGAGGAGGGAATCTGCAATTGGATCAAACTGCTCTCCACAAACATCAGTAGTACAGTCAAAAAAATTGGGTGGGAATCAGAAAGTTTCCAGTCAAATCTGGAGTCAGACAGGGCTGTCCTCTTTCCCCTGCCTTGTGTGTTTGCTGTATCGAACCCTTTGCTGAGTCTATTTGGAAGGATGCGGGCATAAGAGGGGTGACAATCCCAGGCAGCGGAGTCACTCAGGTCAAAGCCTCCCTGTACATGGATGATGTTGCAGTAGTCTGATCGGATCCGCTGTCCATTCACAGACTGATGAGCATCTGCGACCAGTTCGAACTGGATTCGGGAGCCACTGTTAACCATGGCAAGAGCGAGGCCATGTTCCTTGGAAACTGGGCTGACCGATCCTTTGTCCCCTTCACCGTCAGGTCAGACTACCTGAAGGTGCTGGGGATATGGTTTGTAAGGGCCGTGACGCGCACCAAAACCTGGGAGGAGCGAGTAGCCAGGGTACAACATAAACTGAGCAAGTGGGAGCAGCGATCTCTCTCTATTATGGGTAAGAACCTGGTCATCAGGTGCAAGGTGCTCACGTTGTTGCTGTAAGTGGCACAGGTCTGGCCCATACCCCACTCCTGCGCTGTGGCGATCACCCGAGCCAATTCCCGCTTTATCTGAAGACGCAAAATGGACAGGGTCCAGAGGGACACGATGTTCAAACCTCTGGATAAAGGCGAAAAAATGTACTCAACATCGCCCTCAACCTGATGGCCGCCTTAGTATGTGGCTGCATCAAGCTGTGCGGAGAGCCCCAGTATGCAAACAGCAACTGTCACTATGTGCTGAGGTTCCATCTGACCCCGGTGTTGCGAAGGATGGATCTGGTCACATTGCCACGGAACGCTCCATCCAGTTGGACTGCGCGTTCGTGGAAATGTTTGTGTGGAAAAACACCTTTGACCACCAATCCATCAGGCAGTGGTCTGCACGGAATGTCCTCAAGTATATTTTTGGAAAAGAAAAGTCTGGAAGAGGAAAGACCGGCGGGAAAGCTCGGTCCAAGGCCAAGACTCGCTCCTCCTGGGCTGGACTGCAGTTCCCGGTGGGCCGTGTTCACAGGCTCCTGAGAAAGGGCAACTATGCTGAGCATGTGGGTGTCGGAGCCCCGGTCTATCTGGCTGCTGTGCTCGAGTATCTGACCGCTGAAATCCTCGAGTTGGCCAGTAACGCGGCCCAGGACAACAGGAAGACCTGCAACATCCTCAGACACCTACAGCTGGCTGTCCAGAATGACGAGGAGCTCACCAAGCTGCTGGGAAGGGTGACCATCACTCAGGGCTGGGTGCTGCCTAATATCTAGGCCATGCTGCTGCCCAAGAAAACCAGAGCTCCGGGCACCAAAACCAAGGCAATCTGCCAGGATTTTATCAAATACCCAAAGGTTCTTTTCAGAGCCACCCACAGTATCATTCTTGTAAATCTCCTCTGTACTCTCTACACAGCAATTATGTCCTTTCTGTCATGTGATGACCAGAACTGTACGCAATACTCCAGCTGTGGCCAAACCACCGTTTTAAACAGTTCTCGCATTACATCCCTGCTTTTGTCGACCAAGAAAGGAAAGCATTCCATATGCCTTCTTCACCACTCTATCTACCTATCCTGTCACTTTCAGGGACCTGTGGACATGCGCTCCAAAGTCTCTCACTTCTTCTACCCATCTCAGTATCTTCCCGTTTATTGTGTATTCCCTTGCTTTGTTTGCCCTCCCCAAATGCATTACCTCACACTTCTCCAGATTGAATTCCATTTGCCACTTTTCCGCCCACTTAATTAATCCATTCATATCATTCTGAAGTCCACAGCCATCCTCCTCACTATCAATTACACGGCCAATTTTTGTGTCATCAGCAAATTTCCCAATCATAGCTCCCACATTTAATTCCAAATCATTAACTTTTTTTTGAAGAGATATAGCACTGAAAGAGGCCCTTCTGCCCACCGAGTCTGTGCCTACCACAAACCATCCATGTTATCCTAATCCTACACTAATTCCATATTCCTACCACATCCCCACCTGCCCCTATATTTCCCTACCACCTACCGATACTAGGGACAATTTATAATGGCCAATTAACCTATCAACCAGCAAGTCTTTGGCATGTGGGAGGAAACTGGAGCACCCGGAGGAAACATACGCAGAGACAGGTAGAACTTGCATACTCCACACAGGCAGTTCCCAGAATTGAACCAGGGTCGCTGGAGCTGTGAGGCTGCGGTGCTAACCGCTGCGCCACTGTGCTGCCCGTGTGGTAATATACACCACAAACAGCAAGGGACCCAACACTGAGCCCTGTGGAACGCCACGAAAAACCGCTTTCCATTTGCAAAAACATCCGTTGACTACTATCCTTTGTTTGCTGTCACTGAGTCAATTTTGGATCCAACCTGCCACATTCCCCTGTATCCCATGGGCTTTCATTTTATTGACCAGACTGCCATGTGGGACCTTATCAACTGCCTTACTAAAATCCATGTAAACCACATCCACCGCACTATCCTCATCAATGTTCCTTGTTACTTCCTCAAAAAACCCAATAAAGTTAGTGAGACATGACCTTGCCTTAAAAAATCCATGCTGACTATCCCTGATTAATCCGTGCCTTTCTAAGTGGTAGTTTATCCTGTCCCTCAGAATTGATTCGAATAATTTACCCACCACTGAGGTCAGACTTACCACATCCTTTTAAAATAATAGTACAACGTTCGCAGAGCTCCAATCCTCCGGCACCTCCCCCATATCCAGTGAGGATTTGAAGATGATCCTCAGCGCATCCACTATTTACTCCCTGGCTTCCTTTAACAACCTCAGATGCAAACCATCCGGCCCTGGTGATTTATTCATTTTGAAGGATGTCAGACTCTCTAGTACTTCCACTCGCATTATGCTTATCGTATCTAATATTTCACACTCCTCTTCTTTTACTACAATGTCTGCATCATCCCTCTCCTTTGTGAAGGCAGAGACAAAAAACTCATTAAGAACCCCGCCCACATCTTCTGGATCCACACAGAAGTTCCCTTGTACATCTCTGATAGGCCATACCCTTTCCTTAGTTATCCTCTTGCTCTTAATGGACTGATAAAACATCCTTGGGTTTCCTTCAAGTAGTTGTATCCAGTCCACATCCACCAAATCACCTCTCAGTTTTGTAAAATTTGCCTTCCCCCAATTTAGAACTTTTACTTTTCGAGCTGCCCTGCCATTACTTAGCTTTACAAACTCATTATTGCTCGTGTAATAAGTGTAATAAGTAGAATAATTTACCAGTTACTCACCGATCAGCTTCTTCCCATATACCATGGAGGCTGAAAAGGCAGAAAAGACCAAAGAGCACCTCCTTCCCCCAGTCAGTGAAGTCCCTCACACATCAACTCACAGCTTTACACTCTGTCCAAACAGCACTTTCTAATTAGTAATTATTCATAAATTACACTAACTAAAACATTAGTAACCTGACCAATTACAAGGTAGCTATTTGAAGGTTTTTAAACAAAGAGCTTTTTTACCTATCCCAAAGGCTCTTTTCAGATCCACCCACAGTATCTGAAAGGGCTGATTACTGTCTGAAGTCTGCTGTACCCACACCTCTGTCTATCCCTCTTCATCTAGAACAACCAGCATCATCTTCCATTCCTTTCACCATCATGTGTTTAACTCGCTTCTCCTTATAGACAGTCAGATATCAATGTAATAATGAAATGATCTGTGTCAGTGCTGGCCATTTCCCTGTCCTGATTTCAGACCCTACTCTGGACACTTGTTTCCCATTCCAGGACCTTCTTGTATTAATATTCAGCACCACCTGTCAGTCAGAAACTTGTCTCAATGAACCGATCCTTTTACTGAACTTCCAACTGCTGCTGTCTATTTCTCGAGGGAAAGAGCTGCTCACTGTATAAGGATGTGAGGGGAATGTAACCCGGCTGCTGGTGAGACGGTCCCGTCTTCTCAATCAAAATTTTACTACAGTGATTCCCAGATTCCCAGCTGGTCTGTTGAGGATTTTGTTTTCACAGAAATATCTTGTTAAATACAAATCTGATTCCAACATGTCAGTAACAGGACAGAATGGGAACCTTTTAAAAGGATGAAGCAACTATTTCAGTGGCTTCTCACTGTCCCCCTGAAGCCTGTGTGAAGGGGAATTACCAATAGTCTGTAATTTATTACTTCCACACCGAGTTTGAGTTATTTGTCGCGTGAAAGATTGCTGAACGGAGTCTTTTACTGTCAGTTACGGATGAGAAGTTGACAAAAATTGGCAAAATAAAGCTGTTCATAAAATAGCACCAGCAATTTGAGTCGGTAAAAGCAAAATTGTGTTTTAAAGGTTTATTTAAACCGCTACGGGAAAATAGATTTTTATGTACTTTTCCAGTCGATCACTTCTTTTCCACAGTGAAATTGGCGGCTTTCACAAATTCAAATATTCTGCCAGGTTGACAGGTTCAACCAATGATTTTTTGTATTTTGTGCTTCGAGATTCTCTGATTGAATCATTCATGTCAGTTAATGGCTGTGTGGCCTAATGGATAAGGCGTCTGACTTCGATATATTCGATGATGTTATCAGAAGATTGCAGGTTCGAGTCCTGCCACGTTCATTTTGACCCAAAGGGATTATGCAGGGATTTGGGGATTGAGTCGGGGACTGAACAGATTGGAAACCCGACATGGACTCAATGGGGCGAATGGCCTCCTCATGTGCTGTCACTGACTTTATGAGAAGAGGGTGACCAATCAGAAGTGGGCTGGGGTTCCAGCGGGTTCAAACTGCAGGAATTCCAGGTCCCTGAATGACTGAGCTGAAACTGCTCAGTTTCACTGCAGGAAACACCGTCTCGGGGGAAATAACATCACAAATAATTCCATTTGACTAATTATTCAATTATAAAACAATGTGAAGGTGTGATGTTACTTTTCACTGTGAGGGGAGAATCCGCCATCTGGGTAAATCAGCAACTTTATAACATCGTCTGTACGTTTAGAAAAGAAACGATGAAAACTCTCCCCATAACCCTGGTGTGGTGGAAAGGCTCAATTCAGAGATTGGAATATAACGAGAGCAGAACATAAATCATTAACTGATATTTCCGGCATAAAACACACCCCAGCTCCCGTTCCCATGTCACTGCTGTCCCTATGAGGCGGTGGGTGACTCTGAAAAGAGACTTTGTTTTGTGTTTCTGCAGGAAAACCACAAAGATCCTCACAGGCAGTGAAACTCATCTTCCCAGAATCTCCATACCAGATTGAAACAGAAAACACAAAGACAGTGAGAAAGTTCCAGAGAGTTACTGAGCATTAAAACCAATTAAATAAACCAATTCTAGAGAGATGTTGGTGCAGTTTTTTCAGAGCGATTGTGGGTGGCTCTGAAAAGAGCCGTTGTGTTTCGAGTGTTTTCACTACATGGTGGAGTTTTACTTGGAGTTGATGTACTTGGTCACTCACTTTGTCCCTTCTCACATTCCGAGCGCTTTGTTGGGTGAAAATATTTATTCAGGCAGTTTCAACAGCTCAGAGCCGACATTGAGTCAGAAACCAGAAATGGGAGTACGGGACACAGACAAGGAATTTATGCTGGACCTTTATAAATCTCACTGGTTCTCGGCCTCAGTTAGAGCGTTGTGTCTAATTCCATGCTCCACACTTTCGCAGGAATGTCAAGGCCTCAGAGAGGGTGCAGAGGAGATTTACTGGAATGGTATCAGAAATGCAGGAATTCAGCTAATGTGGAAAGAATAGGGGTCTGGGGTGTGTGAAGCTGGGGTCCTTCTTCTTAGAGCAGAATGGCAGTTAATAGTTGTGTTCAACATTGTGAAGAGTTTTTATAAGAATAAAGAAGTTTGACTGCAATTAGACAGAGCCTTGGTGAGATCACATATTATGGGAGGCACAGTGGCGCAGTGGTTAGCACCGCAGCCTCACAGCTCCAGCAACCCGGGTTCAATTCTGGGTACTGCCTAGGTGGAGTTTGCAAGTTCTCCCTGTGTCTGTGTGGGTTTTCTCCAGGTGCTCCGGTTTCTTCCTACAAGCCAAAAGACTTGTTGGTAGGTAAATTGGCCATGATAAATTGTCCCTGGTTTAGGTAGGTGGGAGGGAAATATAGGGTCGGTGGGGATGTGGTAGGAATATGGGATTAGTGTAGGATTAGTATAAATGGGTGGTTGTTGGTCGGCACAGACTCGGTGGGCCGAAGGGCCTTTTTCAGTGCTGTATCTCTCTGTGACTCTAGAGATGTGGATGCTCGTTGGGTATATCCAAGAGAGAGATCGATAGGTTTTTGGATACTAAGGGGAATCAAGGGATCTGTGCTAGTGTGGTAAGATGGAGTTGATGTAGGAAATCAGCTGTGATCTTATTGAATGGCAGAGCTATTTCGATGGGCCGAATGGCCCACTCCTATTTTTTATGTAAAGTTCCATTCCTCTCAGGGAATATTTTATTTTCAAAAAGAGAAATACTGCACACACTGGAAATCTGAATAATAACAGAAGATTCTGGAAACACTCAGCAGTTCCAGCAGTACCTGTGGAGAGAGGAAGGTAGGAGCAATGTTTCAGGTCTATAGAAGGGTCACAGAACTGGACCACTAACCCGAGCTTCTCTTTTCCACAGTTGTTTCCGGACTGGCTGAGTGTTTTCAGTATTTTAGGCTTTTTCTTTCTGTATTTCATCCTTTTCTCACTTGACTATTTGTTGTGAAACTTTCAGCGTTGTGCTCAATTCTTTGTGTCGTTGTGTTGCCTTTATTTGAAGTAATGTAAATAGTTTCCTGAAATGAATTTGCCAAATGGTTGGGCAAATTGTTCCAACCAGTTTTTGAGCAAGTTTTCCACATGCACAGTGAAGGATTCCTTCACATTTGCGAAGACCATACAGGACTTGCATATCGATAGCAATGCCGTGTCCATGTGTCATTTGACATTGCTAGCCCATTCACTAATGTACCCCTTCAGGAAGCCATAGATATTTGCACTGCAGTGCTATATCATGGTGATCTATACCCGTCACCATTGTGTGAATCTGTATTAATTGAACTTATGAACTCGGCAACTTGCACAGTTGAGTTCAGTTTTATTGACACCATGCATTGCTGGTGTTGCCATGGGATCCCCTCTAGGCCCAGCTCTCACAAACATCTTTGTTGGATTCCATGACAAAACTGTTTTTAAGGGAATGACACCTAACCTCCGACCGCTTGCATATTTCCAATATGTAGATGATACGTTTGCTAAATTTGAATCCGCAGCTGCATGAAATAATTTCCTTGCACGTCTTCATGGGCTCCATCCTACACTCAAATTCACCTTTGGAATGGAGCAGTCAAATGAGCTCCCTTTCCTTGATGTACTAGTTGAGAAATCTGCTAAGGGGTTTTCTACCACGGTCTACCGCAAACCTACCTTCACTGGTCAATACACGCGTTGGGATTATTACAGTTCCACGCGCTATAAAATTGGTCTTATCGACAACGTCATAAATAGGGCTGAGCCATTTGCTCACCATGCAAGCTTGATGCTGAAATAGGGCGAATCAAAGACATCCTGCATTACAATGGCTACACTGATCAGATCATTTCTCACTGTATATCACACAAACTTATAAATGGGCTGAAGGACGTCATTTTGAGCCCTGAAAAGTGCCCAGTCTCCCTCAAATTACCCTGGAAGGGTAATATATCCCCAGTATTTGAGTAACAGGTGAAGCGAGCTGTTTCCTGCTGTTACTATGCAGGAGCAACAAGTGTGGTGTTCGCCACTAACAGGATGCTGCTGTCAAGCAAAAGAGACATCCTGCCTATCACACAAATAAGTAACGTGATATATGAATTTCAATACCAGTGTGATGCTAGGTTTCTAGACCGTACATCCCAAAACTGGCGGACTGTATCAAATAACATGTCCCTTCCGCTGTTCGCAATGGGCCCAACCCAACCAACCCATGCTTGCAAAACTCAAAACACAGTATCCAACATGAGATGTGATTCCACAATAGGACAACATTTGCTAAATAATTCTCAGTGTGCTAAGAATTACACTGACAACCGATTTAAGACTGTCAGTAGGGCTCGCAGTGTGGTGCACTGGTGTGTACTGTAAGCTACATATATTAATACACAGGGCCCTGTTCTTTGCAGACAGAAAGAACATGCACACATGTTGTGCCAGTTTCAGCTAAACAAAATAAGTGACAGCCATTCACTGGCTCATTCCACAAGGCAATGCCGTGACCAATCAGAGTCAAGCTGCCTGGTTTAAATTTCAGACAAAGCTGGGCAGTTATCTGTCAGTTACCATAAACTGATGCATTCTGAATGGCAATGCCTCGACCAATCAGAGTTCACTTGCCAACCAATCAGCACTCTCTTCTCATACAGAAGAAAGTTGTTGTTTTCCCTTAAATTGGTATTCTTGTGGATTGCCCTGCTGAGTGCAAGACGAAAACAACTGGCTACCAAAGTTTGGACAACATGTCACTATTTTCACGAAATGATTACTTTTATTTTCAATATAAAAATATAAAGCAATGTGAGTGTAACATTTACAGACAAATTCTATTACCTCACATTGCCTGATTCTTTCACACTGACAGACTATGTGAACTACTGTCCCGATTTTGCAGTTCTCTTAGCAAATGTCAGCAATCTGTGATACAGTGCAGTTTACAGACCAGACCGTCAATCACAACATGCAATAATTGTTCAGCTTATGTTGGACTGGTGGGATTTAGAAATACTAGGAATTGAGATGAGCTGTTATTGTATTTAATTATTTGTTTCATGGGATGTGGACGTCGCCAGCCAGGCCAGCATTTATTGTCCATCCCTAATTGCCCATGAGAAGGTGGTGATGAGCTTCCTTCTTGAACCACTGCAGTCCATGTGGGGTAGGTACACCCACAGTGCTATTAGGAAGGGAGTTCCAGGATTTTTACCCAGCGACAGTGAAGGAAGGAATGGCGATATAGTTCCAAGTCAGGATGATGTGTAGCTTGGAGGAGAACTTTCAGGTGGTGGTATTCCCATGCATCTGCTGCCCTTGTCCTTCTAGGCAGTAGAGGATGCAGGTTTGGAAGGTGCTGCCTGACTAGCCTTGGTGCATTGTTGCAGTGCATCTTGTAGATGGTACACACTGCTGCCACTGTACGTCAGTGGTGAAGGGAGTGAATGTTGTGGACGGGGTGCCAATCAAGCGTGTTGCTTTGTCCTGGATGGTGTCGAGCTTCTTGAATGTTGTTGGAGCTGCACCCATCCGGGCAAGTGGATAGTATTCCATCACACTCCAGACTTGTGCCTTGTAAATGGTGGACAGGCTTGGGGAGTCAGGAGGTGAGTTACTCACCGCATGATTCCTACCCTCTGACCAGCTCATGTAGTCACACTATTTATAAGGCTACTCCAGTTCAGTTTCTGGTCAATGGGAACCCCCAGGAAGTTGATAGTGGGGGATTCAGCGATCGTAATGCCGTTGAATGTCAATGGGAGATCGTTAGATTCTCTCTTGTTCGAGATGGTCATTGCCTGGCACTTGTGTGGCGCGAATGTCACTTGCCACTTATCAGCCCAAGCCTGGATATTGTCCAGGTCTTGCTGCATTTCTACATGGACTGCTTCACTATCTGAGGAGTCGCGAATGGTGCTAAATTTTGCAATCATCAGTGAACATCCCCACTTCTGACCTTATGATTGAAGGAAGGTCACTGATGAAGTAGTGAAGAAGGTTGGGCCGAGGATACTACCCTGAGGAACTCCAGCAGGAATGTCCTGGAGCTGAGATGATTGACCTCCAACAATCACAACCATTTTCCTTTGTGCCAGGTACGATTCCAACCAGTGCAGAGTTTTCCTCTTGATTCCCATTGACTCCAGTTTTGCTCGGGCTCCTTGATGCCATACTCAGTCAAATGCTACCTTGATGTCAAGGGCAGACACTCTCACCTCACCTCTTGAGTTCAGCTCTTTTGTCCTTGTTTGAACCAAGGCTGTAATGAGGTCAGGAGCTGAATGGCCCTGGCGGAACCCAACCGAGCGTCACTGAACAGGTTATTGCAAAGCAAGTGCCCCGTCGATGACATCTTCCATCACGATACTGATGATTGAGAGTAGACTGATTTGGCAGCAATTGGCTGGGTTGGAATTGTCCTGCTATTTGTGTACAGGACATACCTGGGCAATTTTCCACATTGCCGGGTAGATGCCAGTATTGTACCTGTACTGGAACAGCTTCGCTAGTGGCGCGGCACGTTCTGGAGCACAGGTCTTCAGTACTATTGCTGGAATATTGTCAGGGCACGTAGCCTTTGCTGTATCCAGTGCCTTCAGTCGTTTCTTGATATCACATTGAGTGAATCGAATTGGCTGAAGACTGGCATCTGTGATGCTGGGGACTTCAGAAGGAGGCCGAGATGGATCATCAACCCAGCACTTCTGGCTGCAGATTGTTTCAAATTCTTCATCCTTATCTTTTGCATTGATGTGCTGGGCTCCCCCATCATTGAGGTTGGGGATATTTGTGGAGCCACCTCCTCCTGTTGGTTGTTTAATTGTCCACCACCATTCATCATTGGATGTGGCAGGGTGTAGATCTGATCCATTGGTTGTGGGATCACTTAGCCCTGTCTATTACATGCTGCTTCTGCTGTTTGGCATGAAAGTAGTCCTGGGCTGTAGCTTCATCAGGCTGATGCCTCATTTCAAGGTATGCCTGGTGCTGCTCCTGGCATGCCCTCCTGCACTCTTCATTGAATTAGGGTTGATCCCCCAGCTTGTTGGTAATGTTAGAGTGGGGGAATATGCCGGGCCATGAGGTTATAGAATGTGGTTGACTACAATTCTGCTGCTGCTAATGGTCCACAGCACCTCATGGATGCCCAGTTATACATTGCTGGTTCTGTTCAAAATCTATCCCATTTAGCACAGTGGTAGTGGCACACAACACGATAGAGGGTATCCTCAATGTGAAGACGGGACTTCATCTCCACAAGGACTGTGCAGTGGTCACTCTTACCAATACTGTCATGGACTGATGCATCTGCGGCAGGCAGATTGGTGAGGATGAGTTCAAGTATGTTTTTCCCTCTTGTTCGTTCCCTCACCACCTACCGCAGACCCAATCGAGCAGCTATGTCCGTTAGGACTCGGCCAGCATGGGCAGTAGTGGTGCTACCGAGCCACTCATGGTGATAGACATTGAAATCCCCCAGCCAGACTACATTCTGGACCCTTGCACCCTCAGTGCTCCCTCCAAGTGGTGTTCATCAGTCTTTCGCTGTCTCTTGCTGGTTTGCTCAGTACCGTTCTCTGTCTGTTCCTTTCTGAGTCCTGGTAATATCTTCCTGGTTTTCTGTGCGTCTTTCTCTGTCTGCCTCATTGTCGGTGCTGTTACTCCGTGTCCTTGTGTCATTGCGCAGTGAGGGTGAGTCCGTCAGCATGTGTGTTGCTGAGTCCGGGATTCTTGAGAAATCCGACTACAATCCTATTTTTATCAAAACATTGGGGAAATGAACATATTTCACTAACGGGCAGCCAAAATTTAAAACAGCGGTGAGCAGAGTGGCGCAGTGGAAGCGTGCTGGGCCCATAACCCAGAGGTCAATGGATCGAAACCATTTTCTGCTATTTATGCTTCGTAATAATGCAAACTGTTCACTTTCAAAACATCAAGTATTTCCCCAAAATAACAAGATGCTTCCAAAGGCACTCTATTGCAATCAGCTTCTTCCTTCCAGTGAACACATCAATCAGTAACAAATCACATTTGCTCACACGAACACAAGCTGCAAACACGTACCAGCCGAGTCTCTCCCACTTTGTCAACCCCTTCCTGCAGAGCCTCCTCTCCACCACCAGATGGTGATGTTGGCCACAATAAAACCAGGACAAATGGTCACAGTGAGGAGACGGTCAGTCACAGAAAATAAAACAATAACAGGGAAAACCTTTACACAACAACAGGGGACATCTTTACACAACAGAAAACATATTTACACACCAGGAAATACCTTTAGACAACAGGGAGAACACAATCATACAAATGCCTTGTTTCTCCATCTCAGTCTCGTTGTCTCTCTCTCTGTCCCTCAGTTTTGCTTCCTCACTGTCTATTGGTTTTCTGTGTGTTTTTCTCTCTGTCCCGTTGTCGATGGTGTTACTCAGCGTCCTTGTAACATTGTGTAGCCAGGCTGAGCCTCCCAACACCTGTATTGCTGTAATAAAAACAGAAAATGCTGGAAATGCTCAGTTGGTCTGGCAGCATCTGTGGAGAAAGAAACAGTTAACAGTTCAGATCTGTTTCCTTAGCTCACATTAACTTTGTTCTCTCTCCACAGATGCCGCCAGACCTGCTGACTATTTCAAGCATTTTCTGTTTATGTTTCAGATTTCCAGCATCCGCAGTATTTTGCTTTTGTACGTGTGTTGCTATGTCTGGGACTGTTTGAGTGCAATGCTATTGCTTTATAAACAGCGTTGAAACAAACATTTATCTCGCTAACACACAGCACTAATACACAGCTGGATATAAACAGCAGCCTGCAGCAGAGGGCGCAGTGGAAGTTTATTAACACAAATAATTCACCAACACTATATTTACTGCTATCCCCAATCACACCACGCTTCGTCTTAACACGTTTTACTCTTTATTTGCATCCACATCTTCCTTCCAGTAAACACTTCAATTTGGAACACAGCTTCCAAATCACCTTTATTCACAAACCCGAACACACACCAGCCCAGACTTCCCCCTTCCTGTCAACCCATTCCTGCATCAGTGCCTGTCCACCAACAGTTGTTGCTAGAATCATACAATCATAGAATGGCGACAGCACAGAAGGAGGCCATTCAGCCTGTCGAACCCGTGCTGGCTCTCTGTTAGAGCACTAAAATAAAAGCAAAATACTGCGGATGCTGGAAATCTGAAACAAAAACAAGAAATGCTGGATTCACTCAGCAGGTCTGGCAGCATCTGTGGAAGGGTCACTGACCCGAAACGTTAACTCTGCTTCTCTTTCCACAGATGCTGCCAGACCTGCTGAGTGAATCCAGCATTTCTTGTTTTTGTCTCTGTTAGAGCAACTCACCTCATTTCACTCCCCAGTCAGTTCAATTTTGGAGGTGGGAAAACTTCTCGAAAGAATAATTCGGGACAAAATTAATAGTCCCATGGACAAATGTGGGTTAATTCAAGAAAGCCAGCATGGATTTCTTAAGGGAAAATCATGTTTAACTGTCCTGCTGGAGATTTTGATGAGGTAACAGAGAGGGTTGATGAGGGCAATGCTGTTGATGTGGTCTACATGGACTTTCAAAAGGTCTGGCAGCATCTGAAAGGTCACTGACCTGAAACGTTAACTTTGCTTCTCTCTGTACAGATGCTGCCTGACCTGCTGAGTATTTCCAGCATTTCTTGTTTTCATTATGGCACAGAGTTCCCTTTTCAAACTTACAGAATTAACCACAATAGTGTACTCTGAGATTCAAGTTAAATATCAGCCCAATATTTACACACATTATGAGTTTATAAGTTTCAGTATTAATTCCCATAGTGCATCCTGACATATACATTAGATATAACATAACATAAGAACAGAAGAAATAGGAGCAGGAGTAGGCCATTCGGCCCCTCAAGCCTGCCCTGCCATTCAGTAAGATCATGGCTGATCTGCCCCAGACCTCAACTCCTCTTTCATGCCAGCTCTTCATAGACCTCAACTCTCCAATATTTCAAAAATCTATTTACATCCTCTTTAAATACTTTCAGTGATTTAGCCTCCAATACTGACTGGGGTAGAGAATTCCAGACATTCACTACCCTCTGAGAGAAGAAATTCCTTTGCATCTCAGTTTAAATGAGTGTCCCCTTAATCTGTAACTATGTCGCCTAGTTTGAGATTCCCGCACTAGTGGAAACATCTTCTCAACATCGACCCTGTTAATAAAAACAAGAAATGCTGGAAATACTCAGCAGGTCTGGCAGCATCTGTGAAGAGAGAAGCAGAGTTAATGTTTCAGGTCAGAGACCCTTCTTCACCCTGTTAAGCACCCTCAGAATCTTGCACGTTTCAAAAAGATCACCCCTCATTCTTCTAAACACGAATGAATAACCTGTTTAGCCGTTCTTCATAAGTCAACCCCTTCATCCCAGGAATCAGCTGAGTGAATCGCTTTTGAACTCCTCCAATGCCAGTACATCCTTTCTTAAGTCTAAATCTCAAGTGCGTCATCAGATTGAGAGATTCTGAAAGATAGCATAACCTGAGATACAAACTGAGATTTCAGTTTAAAACTCCCCTGGATTGTGAAACTAAAAGATACAATAGCAATTCAATTTGTATAGACTGTGCTTTGGATCATATTCCAGCCCTCATACAGTATCAGACTGGAAGATACTGTAGCAATTCCATTAGTGCAGACTCAGCTCTACATTACAGAGCAGGGAACATATTTAAACAACCGGGAACACTTTTACACAAGACGGATCATATTTACACAACTGAGAAGATATTTACCCAACAGGGAACCATTTTACACAATAACAGAGAACATCTTTACACAACAGCGAATATAGTTACACAACAGAGAACATATTACACAGCAGGAAATATCTTTAAAAGAACACAGGGAACATCTTTACACAACAGAGAACACAATTACATAAGTCATCAGTCTTTCGCTGTCTCTTGCTGGTTTGCTCAGTACCTTTCTCTGTCTGTTCCTTTCTGAGTCCTGATAATATCTTCCTGGTTTTCTGTGTGTCTTTCTCTGTCTGTTCCTTTCTGCGTCCTGATAATCTCTTCCTGGTTATCTGTGTGTCTTTCTCTGTCTGTTCCCTTCTGGGTCCGAATGATCTCTACCCGGTTTTCTGTGTGTCTTTCTCTGCCTGCCTCATTGTCGGTGCTGTTACTCTGTGTCCTTGTGTCATTGGGCAGTGAGGGTGAGTCCGTCAGCACGTGTGTTGCTGAGTCCGGGATTCTTGAGAAATCCGACTCCAATCCTATTTTTATAAAAACATTGGGGAAATGAACATATTTCACGAACAGGCAGCTAAAATTTAAACCAGCAGTTTGCAGAGTGGCGCAGCGGAAGCGTGCTGGGTCGATGGATCGAAACCATTCTCTGCTATTTATGTTTGGTCGGAAGACAAACAGTTCACTTTCAAAACATCAAGTGTTTCCCCATAATAACAAGATGCGCTCGATTGCGATCAGCTTTTTCCTTCTCGTGAACACATCAATCAGTAACAACTCACTTTTGCTCACACGAACACAAGCTGCAAACACGGACCAGCCGAGTCTCTCCCACTTTGTCAACCCCCTTCCTGCAGAGCCTCCTCTCCACCACCAGATGGTGATGTTGGCCACAATAAAACCAGGACAAATGGTCACAGTGAGGAGACGGTCAGCAACAGAAAATAAAACAATAACAGGGAAAACCTTTGCACAACAACAGGAGACATCTTTACACAACAGAAAACATATTTACACAACAGGAAATACCGTTACACAACAGGGGGAACACAATCATACAAATGCCTTGTTTCTCCATCTCAGTTTCGTTGTCTGTCTCTCTCTCTCCGTTCCTCACTTTTATTTCCTCACAGTCTATTAGTTTTCTGTGTGTTTTTCTCTCTGTCCCGTTGTCGATGGTGTCACTCAGCGTCCTTGTAACATTGCGTAGCCAGGCTGAGCCTCCCAACACCTGTGTTAGAGAACATAGAACATAGAACAGTACAGCACAGTACATGCCCTTCGGCCCACGATGTTGTGCGGAAACTTTAACCTACTCTAAGATCAAAACTACCTACATACCTTTCATTCTACTATCATCCATGTACCTATCCAAGAGACGCTTAAATGTCCCTAATGTATCTGCTTCGACTACCACCGCTGGCAGTGCATTCCACGCACCCACCACTCTCTGTGTAAAGAAACTACCTCTGACATCTCCCCGAAACCTTCCTCCATCACCTTAAAATTATGCCCCCTGGTGATAGCCCTTTCCACCCTGGGAAAAAGTCTCTGGCTATCCACTCTATCTATGCCTATCATCATCTTGTACCCCTCTATCAAGTCACCTCTCATCCTTCTTCGTTCCAATGGGAAAAGCCCCAGCACCCTCAACCTTTCTTCGTAAGACATGCCCTCCAGTCCAGACAGCATCCTGATAAATCTCCTCTGCACCCTCTCTAAAGCTTCCACATCCTTCCTATAATGAGACGACCAGAACTGAACACAATATTCCAAGTGTGGTCTAACCAGGGCTTTATAGAGCTGCAGCATAACCTCGCGGCTCTTAAACTCAATCCCCCTGTTAATGAAAGCCAACACACCATACGCCTTCTTAACAACCCTACCAAACTTGGGTGGCAACTTTGAGCGATCTATGGACATGGGCCCCAAGATCCCTCTGTTCCTCCACACTACCAAGAATCCTGTCTTTTAGCCTGTATTCTGCATTCAAATTCGACCTTCCAAAATGAATCACTTCACACTTTTCCAGGTTGAACTCCATCTGCCACTGCTCAGCCCAGCTCTGCACCCTGTCAATGTCCCGTTGCAACCTACAACAGCCTTCCACACTATCCACAACTCCAGCAACCTTCGTGTCATCGGCAAACTTGCTAACCCAGACTTCCACTTCCTCATCCAAGTCATTTATAAAAATCACAAAGCGCAGAGGTCCCAGAACAGATCCCTGCGGAACACCACTGGTCACCGAGCTCCAGGCTGAATACTTTCCATCTACTACCACCCTCTGTCTTCTATGGGCCAGCCAATTCTGTATCCAGACAGCCAACTTTCCCTGCATCCCATGCCTCCTTACTTTCTGAATGAGCCTACCATGGGGAACCTTATCAAACTCCTTGCTAAAATCCATATACACCACATCCACTGCTCTTCCTTCATCGATGTGTTTTGTCACATCTTCAAAGAATTCAATAAGTCTTGTGAGGCATGACCTGCCCCTCACAAAGCCATGCTGACTGGCTCTAATCAAACTATGCTTTTCCAACTAATCATAAATCCTGTCTCTCAGAATCCTCTCCAATAATTTGCCCACTACCGACATAAGACTGACTGGTCTATAATTCCCAGGGTTATCCCTATTCCCTTTCTTGAACAAGGGAATAACATTTGCCACCCTCCAATCATGTGGTACTACTCCAGTGGACAGTGAGGACGCAAAGATCATCGCCAAAGGCGCGGCAATCTCTTCCCTCGCTTCCCGTAATATCCTTGGGTATATCCCGGCTGGCCCCAGGGACTTATCTGTCCTCATGTCTTTCAAAATTTCCAGCACATCCTCCCTCTTAACATCAACCTGTTCGAGCATATCAGCCTGTTCCACGCTGTCCTCACAAACGTCCAGGTCCCTCTCACTAGTGAATACTGAAGCAAAGTATTCATTTAGGACCTCCCCTACCTCCTCCGACTCCAGGCACAAGTTCCCTCCACTATCCCTGATCGGCCCTACCCTCAGTCTGGCCATCCTCTTGTTCCTCACATAAGTGTAGAACGCATTGGGATTTTCCTTAATCCTACCCGCCAAGACTTTTTCATGTCCCCTTCTAGCTCTCCTAAGTCCATTCTTCAGTTCCTTCCTGGCTACCTTGTAACCCTCTGGAGCCCTGTCTGATCCTTGCTTCCTCAACCTTAAGTAAGCTTCCTTCTTCCTCTTGACTAGCTGTTCCACATTTCTTGTCATCCAAGGTTCCTTCACCCTACCATCCCTTCCTTGCCTCATCGGGACAAACCTATCCAGCAGTCGCAGCAAGTGCTCCCTAAACAACCTCCACATTTCTGTCGTGCATTTCCCTGAGAACATCTGTTCCCAATTTATGCACCCCAGTTCCTGCCTAATAGCATTGTAATTCCCCCTCCCCCAATTAAATATTTTCCCATCCCGTCCGCTCCTGTCCCTCTCCATGACTACAGTAAAGGTCCGGGAGTTGTTATCACTATCACAGACATGTTCTCCCACCGAGAGATCTGCCACCTGGCCTGGTTCGTTGCCAAGCACCAAATCCAACATAGCCTCCCCTCTAGTCGGCTTATCTACATATTGAGTCAGGAAACCTTCCTGGACACACCTGACAAAAACTGCTCCATCCAAACTATTTGCACGAAGGAGGTTCCAATCAATATTAGGGAAGTTGAAGTCACCCATGGCAACAACCCTGTTACTTCTGCTCCTTTCCAAAATCTGCCTCCCAATCTGTTCCTCCGTGTCTCTGTTGCTATTGGGGGGTCTATAGAAAACTCCCAATAAAGTGACTGCTCCTTTCCTGTTTCTGACTTCCACCCATAATGACTCAGTAGACAAACCCTCCTCGATGACCTCCCTTTCTGCAGCTGTGATACTATCCCTGATTAACAATGCAACTCCCCCACTTCTTTTACCTCCCTCCCTATTCCTTTTGAAACATCCAAACCCGGGAACATCCAACATCCATTCCTGCCCCTGTGATCTCCAAGTGTCCGTAATGGCCACAACATCGTAGCTCGAAGTACTGATCCATGCTCTAAGTTCATCACCCTTATTCCTGACACTTCTTGCATTAAAATAGACACACTTCAACCCATCATACTGGCTGAAACTTTGCCCTGTCAACTGTCTAACCTTCCTCACAGACTCTCTGCACTCTGTATCTGCCTGTTCAACAGCTACCCCATCCACTGATCCGTAGTTCCGGTTCCCATACCTCTGCCAAACTAGTTTAAACCCTCCCGAAGAGCTCTAGCAAACCTCCCGCCCAGGATATTGGTGTCCCTCCAGTTCAGATGCAACCCGTCCTTCTTGTCCAGGTCCCACCTTCCCCAGAAGGTATCCCAATGATCCACATAACTGAAGCCCTCCCTGCTACACCAGCTCTGTAGCCACGTGTTCAGCTGCACTCGCTCTCTGTTTCTAGCCTCACTAGCACGTGGCACCGGTATCAATGCTGAGATTACTACTCTGCTCGTCTTGCCTTTTAGCTTCCAACCTAACTCCTATATTCGCTTTTCAGGTCCTCATCCCTTTTCCTAGCTCTGTCATATGTACCACGACTTCTGGCTGCTCCCCCTCCCCTTTAAGAATCCGAAAGACTCGATCTGAGACATCCCTGACCCTGGCACCCAGGAGGCAACATACCATCCGGGAGTCTCGTTCGTGACCACAGAATCTCCTGTCTGTTCCTCTAACCATTGAATCTCCTATCACTATCGCTCTCCTATTCTCCACCCTTCCCTTCTGAGCCGCAGAGCCAGGCTCAGTGCCAGAGACCTGGCCGCTGTGGCTTTCCCCTGGTAGGTCCCCCCCCCACAACCGTATACAAAACGGTATACTTATTCTTGAGGGGAACGGCCACAGGGGATCCCTGCACTGTGTGCCTATTCACTTTCCCTCCCCTGACGGTCACCCAGCAACCTTTATCCTGTGACTTAGGTGTCAGGACTTCCCTATAACTGCTCTCTATCATCCCCTCTGCCTCCCGCATGATCCGAAGTTCATCCAGCTCCAGCTCCCGTTCCCCAACGCGGTCTGTGAGGAGCTGGAGTTGGGTGCACTTCTCACAGGTGAAGTCAGCAGGGACACAAGTGGTGACCCTTACCTCCCACATCCTGCAAGAGGAGTATGCAACTGCCCTAGCTTCCATCCCCTCTGCTCCAAATTGACGACAGAGAATAAAAAAATATAAAGGAAAACCTTACCTTACCAAACCCTCCACACAAGAGTCCTTTTTTTTGGTTGGAGGAGGAGGATGGGTGGGAGACACGACACGTGTAGTGTTTCGGGTTTAGCCACTGCCCGAATATAGAAGTTCACTTACCCAGCAGTCCCCGTGTCCGCGTCCGCCGAATCGTCAGGTAAGTACTTTATAGTGAAACGTACCTTCCCGGCTGCCCCCTGGCTCGCACTATCACCGCTACTGCTGATCAAAGGTGCTGCTGTAATAAAAACAGAAAATGCTGGAAATGCTCAGTAGGTCTGGCAGCATCTGTGCAGAGAGAAACAGTTAACAGTTCAGGTCTGTTTCCTTCGCTCACATTAACTTTGTTTCTTTCTCCACAGATGCTGCCAGACCTGCTGACTATTTCAAGCATTTTCTGTTTATGTTTCAGATTTCCAGCATCTGCAGTATTTTGCTTTTGTACGTGTGTTGCTATGTCTGGGACTGTTTGAGTGCAATGCTATTGCTTTATAAACAGCGTTGAAACAAACATTTATCTAGTTAACACACAGCACTAATACACAGCTGGATATAAACAGCAGCCTGCAGCAGAGGGTGCAGTGGAAGTTTATTAACACAAATAATTCACCAACAATATATTTACTGCGATCCTCAATCACACCACCCTTCATCTTAACACGTTTTATTCTTCATTGACATCAACTTCTTGCTTCCAATAAACACTTCAATTTGGAACACAGCTTCAAAATCACCTTTATTCACAAACCCGAACACAAGCTGCAAATGCTGCAAACACACACCAGCCCAGACTTTCCCCTTTCTGTCAACCCATTCCTGCATCACTGCCTCTCCACCAACAGTTGCTGCTAGAATCATACAATCATAGAATGGCTAAAGCACAGAAGGAGGCCATTCGGCCTGACGAACCCATGTTGGCTCTCTGCTAAAGCAACTCACCTCGTCTCACTCCCCAGTCAGTTCAATGTCGGTGGTGGGAAAACTTCTCGAAAGAATAATTCGGGACAAAATTAATAGTCCCATGGTCAAATGTGGGTTAATTCAGGAAAGACAGCATGGATTTCTTCAGGGAAAATCATGTTTAACTGTCCTGCTGGAGTTTTTTGATGAGGTAACAGCGAGGGATGATGAGGGCAATGCTGTTGATGTGGTCTACATGGACTTTCAAAAGGTCTGGCCGCATCTGAATGGTCACTGACCTGAAACATTAACTCTGTTTCTCTCTCCACAGATGTTGCCAGACCTGCTGAGTATTTCCAGCACTTTTTGTTTTCATTTCGGATTTCTAGCATCTGCAGTATTTTGCTTTTATTGACTTTCAAAAGGAGTTTGATACAATGGAACACAACAGACTTGTGAACAAAGTTATAACTCATGGAATAAAAGGGACAGTAGTAACATGGACATGGAATTGGCTGAGTGACAGGAAACAAAGAGTAGTGATCAATGGATGTTCTTCGGACTAGAGGAAGGTTTGTTGTGAAGTTCCCCAGGAGTCAGTGTTGGGACCCTTGCCTTTCCTGATATATATTAATGACCTAAACCTTGGTGTACAGGGCAGAATTTCAAAGTTTATGGATGATACGAAAATTGGAAGCATTGTGAATTTGTAGTAACAATTCTGTGATTCTGTGATTCCAATATTCAAGTCATTTATATATATGGTGGTCCTGACACTGACACTTGTGGACATCACTGTTCACCATCTTCCATTCTGAAAAACAACTAAATACCACAACTCGCTTTTCTTGATATTTCATACATTTTTTAATCTAAGCAGATACTGACCCTCCTATTCCAGGAGCCTGAGTTTTGTTACCCAGCCTTTTATGTGGTAGTTTGTCAAACGCTTTCTTAAAATCCATTTAGACAACATCCATTGCTTTCCCTTCATCAACCATTCTGTTACTTCATCAAAAAAATCAGTTATTTATTAATAGATGCAGTACTGAAACAGGCCCTTCGGCCCATCAAGTCTGTGCCGACCAACAACCACCCATTTATACTAATCTGACATTAATCCCATATTCCCTATCACAGCCCCACCATTCTTCTCCCACCTCTCTGCACTGGGGGCAATTTACAATGGCCAATTTCCCTATCAATCTGCAAGTCTTTGGCTGTGCGAAGAAACCCACGCAGTCACAGGGAGAACTCGAACTGCGCACAGGGACTGAACACGGGTCGCTGGAGCTGTGAGGCTGCGGTGCTCAACACTGATCGCCCAAAATGACCGTGGCAGGACTCGAACCGACAATCTTCTGATAACCTTGTTAAATGCACCGAAGTTAGACGCCTTATCCATTAGGCCACAAGGCCAATAACGAAGAAGTAAAAAGGTGCTGAACCTCTCAGTTTTCGGTCTACCCAAACCAGGTTCAAGGCCTGAATAATGAACCGATTGCATCATTCGTTCTGTGAATAATACAATGATTTAATAGACAAAGTTTTGAAACATTCCTGCCCATAAATCTTGATAACAGAGAGTGTGTGGATCTCCTGACTCAGAATGTTTCATGGATACAGTCCTCAGATCCGACAAGGAACCCCTGAACATCCACAGTAAAGACAGTGTGGATGAGGAAATGTCAGAGCTGGGAGCTGAAACTCAGGGACGGCCGAGCTCTCCTGTCATTGAGCTTGTGTGTCTGCTCTGCTCGCCGCACTTCCGGCTCTACTTTGTTTCCAATGAAAAGATGAAAAGGGCCGTTCGGTTTTCCTCTCACTGACAGCGTGTTTCACTCGGGTTAATATAACCCGGGACTTTTGCTGCTGAAATGAATTCTGCAAGGTCCCAGCAAACACACCGGCTCCCTCCTTTCTCCCCTCTTTCTATCGGATTGTTTTACCAGGAGGGGCTCAATAATAACAAACCCCCTGCAGGGAATGACCGCAAATTGAGCATCCAAATGGGGCAAGTGGGCAGCTTTCTGGGTTCTCGGTTCCCCCTACACCGCCCCTCCCTCCCTCCAGTCCAGGCCCCTCTTCACTTTCTTTGGGACTTTGATGAGGGTGAAATGGGGAAAGTTCCCATTGATGTTTGAATGCTGAATTGCTGCAAAGATCTGCGCACGCGCGACATAACCCCGCCCCCCAGTGGGACGTCACAATGAGGAGTGGAGCGCATGCGCATCCTTCCCCAACCCAGTCTGTGAGGCCATTCACTCAATCAGGGGAAGATGCTTTAAATTAGCTGCGAATGGAGACTTCCCGGGCCCGGGGGAAGGGAACAAACAGCATCTGCTTCCAGCAGCCACTGCTTTGGGAGCGTGTCCGCAGATGTGCTCAGAGATTAGCATTGAGTGGTGGGAAGTTGAGGGGGAGTCGGGGAGTGTTTGTAACAGACACTGTGGAGCAGGAGCTGCTCCTGGAACATGGAGTGAGCCGGGGACACGGGGAAGGGAGAGTTCATTCTCGGACAGTGTCTGTACAGGCTCAGGGAGACACAATGGGAAGAAATCACTATTGAAAATCACTGACAATTTCACCACCCAAAGGAGAGGGAATTTTCCTGCTTTAGTTCCAGTCTCTCACTGTTTGTTGGACTGTGAACAGTGGGGGGAAAATAGCTGCAAAATAACGATGTGGACAGTTAGACAAAGAGCATTTATTGCAGATAACAGGTGAGAAGTGTGAAAGGCACATTTTAAATAGTGGCTGCTGGTTTTTTCGTTGAAATAGAAATGTGACTGTGTGAAGGTCACTGCTCTATCGGGCAGTCCCAGTCATTGAGCAGTTCAGGGCTTGTGTTGTTTCTGAATGTCACAAACTTCTTGTAAAACCACTGCAAACACCTGGTAAACAGAAGCTGAATACTGCATTGCTGCAGTGGAGTCAGACACTGACACTGTTTGTGTTCCTGGTCTTCATTTCGCGATTGTTCATAATGATTATAATTGGGACGATTACATTGATCGTTTTTGTATCTTCTACCTCATCAATTCTTTCATTCCTGCAGGAAAATACATGAAGGAACCTGACTGGATGTGGTGATTCTTGGACACAAAGAAAAGTGCAGCGAGCTCGTTCCAACACACAGTCGGTACAGGATCACTCCCAAAGCACAGAGATACTGCCAGCTCATCAGTTCCACTGGAACAAATAAAAGTAGTCAGACAGACACTGATCCCAAAATCGAGAGACACATTTTCAATCCAACAGTCAAACAACAGCAGGACAGACAGAAGTTGTTTCCATTTCACTCCAATTCAGTACAGCTGACAGGTTGATACATCAATCACAGTATAAAAACAAACTCACTATCAGATCTAAATAAAGTCTGTCACCATGGTTACATTTTAAATATAAAACTTGAAACAGAACAGACACAATTTACCTCATTGAAAGGTACAGAATGAATGCAAGGAGGCTTCAAGGGGATTTGGACAGGGTAAGTGAATGGGCAAGAACATGGCAGATGGAATATAATGTAAATAAGTGTGAAGTTCTCCACTTTGGTAGAATAAACAGAAAGACAGAGTATTTCTTAAATGGTGAGAGGTTGAGAAGTGTCGATGTCCAAAGGGACCTGGGTGTCCTTGTTCATGAGACACTAAAAGCTGGTGTGCAGGTGCAGCAAGCAATTAGGAAGGCAAATGGTATGTTGGCTTCATTGAAAGCGTATTTGAGTACATGGTTAAACATGTATTGCTTCAATTGTATAAAGTCTAGCTGAGACTGCACCTGGAGTATTCTGTACTATTTTGGTTTCCTTATTGAAGGAAGGATAGACTTGTCACAGAGGGAGTGCAACAGAGATTCACCAGACTAATCCCCTGGGATGGTGGGATTGTCTTATGATGAGAGACTGCAGAAACTGGGCCGAAATTCTCTGGAGTTTCGAAGAATGAAAGGTGATCTCATTGAAACTTACAAAATTCTTATGGGGTGTGACAGGGTAGATATGGATAGGATGTTTCCTCTGTCTAGTGAGTCCAGAACAAGGGGACACAGTCTCAGAATAAGGGCAGGCCATTTGAGACTGAGATGAGCAGGAATTTCTTTACTCAGAGGGTGAGAAATCTGTGGAATTCTTTATCCCAGTGGGCTGTGGAAGATCAATCATTGAACATATTCAAGACAGAAATCGATAGATTTCTAAATACTAACGGGATCAAGGGATATGGAGATAGCAGGGAAAAATGGCGTAGAGATAGATGATCAGTCACGATCTGTTTGAATATTGGAGCAGGCTTGATGGGCTGAATGGTCTAATGCCCCAATTTCCTATCATCCTTTGAATCCCAATAATGTACATCAGAACGTTAGACCAAGTTATGCATTACATACCAGTTCAAAAATCCCACAGAGATTAAGACTGAAAGATACAGTATCAATTCCATTACTACAAAATGAAGGACTTGGAGCTTGCAGACCAGCCCATGTATAAGATTGAAAGTTATATTTTCATTCACAATCGTTTTCACAGAGCTAAATATTGAATACCAATCCACAACTTGTACAGGACTACCAAATAAAACCTACAACTGTAAAATACAGTTAATCCATATTTTGAATTAAACACAAGGCAAATAAATATTGATACATTAAGAGAGCTGGAAACAGTGAGAGCAGAGTGGAGCATAAAGAGCCCAGGAGAGGGAGCATGAGTTCACTCGGAGAGCAGGGAACAGTGAGAGCAGGCGTCAAAAAAGGCAAAGGAATCCACAATTAATGGGAGAACACTGAATGGTGCAGAGGAAGTGAGGGACGTTGGAGTGAATGTCCACAGATCCCTGAAGTAGCAGTACAGGTCAATAAGGTGGTTCAGCAGGTATATGGAATCCTTTCCTTTATTAACTGAGGTATGGAATGTAAGGGTGACCTGGGTGTCCATGTCAATAAGTCACTGACAGTTAACATGCAGGTGCAGCAAGCAATTAGGAAGGCTAATAGTATGTTAGCCTTTATCACAAGAGGATTTGAGTACAGGAGTAGTGAATTCTTGCTTCAATTGTATAGAACCTTGGTTAGACTGCACTTGGAGTACTGTGTACAGTTTTGGTCTCCTTACCTTACGCAGGATATTATTGCCATGGAGGGAGTTCAATGAAGGTTCATCAAACTTGTTCCTGGGATGGTGGGATTGTCCTATGAAGAGAGATTGGGGAAACTGGGGCTGTATTCTCTAGAGTTTTGAAGAATGAGAGGTGATCTCATTGAAACCCACAAAATATTGAAAGGACAGTGAGGGTAGATGCAGCTAAGATGTTTCCCCTGGGAAACAAATTGGTCGAGAACCAGGGGACGCAATTTCAAAATAAGGGGGAAGCTCCTTAGGACAGAGATGAGGAGAAATTTCTTTACTCGGAGGGTTGTGAATCTTTGGAATTCTGTACACCAGAGGGCTGTGGAAGCTCAGTCATTGAGTATGTTTAAAGCAGAGATTGATAGATTTCTAAATACAAATGACATAAGGGAATATGAGGAAAGTGTGGGGGAAAAGGGCATTGAAGTGGATGATCAGCCATGATCATATTGAATGGTGGGGTAGGCTCGATGGGCTGAATGGCCGACTCCTGCTCCTATGTTTCGATGTTCCTAATTCCACATGATCGGCGAGACACAGCCTCAGGCCGACTTGTCGGGTGTTGCAAACAGATAACACTGCTTCTGATCTTCACCAGAACAGAGAGTGAGATGTAACATTGATCATCAAACAAACTGTGAGAGAATACAACAGAATAAAACACATGGAGAGACATTGTGGAATAACAAATAGATTTGATTGGAATGTTGAATTTTGATTGGAATGGATAAAACACCAGAAACAGCAGATGAAATTGGGATTCTCATCATTATATTGATCTGAAACAGAAAAGAGAAACTGATGGGAAGAAGGAAGAATGGAACTGTTCAGTTTGTTTGAGTTTTTCACTCACCCATGAAAGCTGATTAAAAAAAGATGCAAATAACAGAGAATTTCACCAAAAAGGGAGATTAAATGCTGCCGAAACCTTGGATCGAAGGATGCCCCAACAGATCACCTGTTTAACTGTCTCCTCACTGGGGGATTTCAATCAGTGAGCAATATTATTCTCTACCTTTTTTTTGTTAAATGAACCCAGAACTGTCACTTGGAGTTAATATCTGCATTCCGACTCCTGAATATTTTCTGGACACATTTCCTGCTGAAAGAACGAAGAACTCTTTTCTAATTTACACAATACTATATACACATTCATCAAACCTCTTAAGCTAGCATCCTTGGTGCTGCTCTCTCTTCTCCCAAACCTCATCTCATGTGACTGTTACATCACCACTCTGACAGTGGGAGGGGTTGATCCCACTGTCTTCAGCATTAACCCTTTACATCCTTATACTACACTGTCTGTCCAAACAAATGGGTGGAGGGAACTTCCTTCATTTATTCAAACACTTGAAAATCAACTCAAAGCCATCAGAGAGAGAGAGAGAGAGAGAGAGAGAGAGAGAGAGAGTGTCAGAGCACTTCCTGCATCCAGTCCTGACCCTGTCACACTCAGCAGCTGCTCACCCAGACCCCACTCTCATCAACACTGAACATTGTTACAGAGACCCTTCAAATAATGTTTATAAAAGGCGGAAAAATTCAAAGTTCATCGCAGCCGGATTGAATGGAACAAAGTTTAATATCTTCTCACCGTCTCTCAATACCCACGAGACATAGGTTTTCTTATTTGGTTCCTTTGATTTTTCTTGTTCCTGATTGACAAATATTCCAAACCTCGGATCAACCCTCCCACTTGCGTCATGTCCCCAGTCTCGGTTAAAAGCAACACATAACGACACAAACACTCTGAAATATACAACGCAGTCACACTTTCCTTCAGTGAGATTAATGTCGAGCTGTTTTCCAGATTGAATGTAACCGTGAACAAATTTGTATCAAAGAAGTTGCCTTTGGCGTATCAGCACTGAATTTCTGGACAAGGAGGAACAGCCATTCCCAACTCACATCCTTCACAAAGGCTGTTTTCTCCTGTGACTGAAATTCATCATGTAATTTGAATTCCAAGTTCAAGTTCACAAAACAGAGATATAAATGATTGATAAGGAAACTTCTAAAGCATATCACAAATGTGAAATAAGGCTCTGTTGGGAGTTGAACCCAGTCTCTTCTATTTACTAGACAAGTGCTTTAACCAACTAAGCTACAGAGCCAGATCACAAATGATTGCGTCGTTGAAATCAGAGGAGGATCTGTTTATTCTCATCACACTTCTCCACTGGTCACAACATATTTTAACTTTTCCTACTTACTGATACAGTCATATACTCTATTTTTCCCAAAACTGAGAATGGAGGTGGAGGGGCGACATGATAGAGGTTGACAAAGTTATGAGTGGCAGAGACAGAGTGGATAGTCAGAAGCTTTTTCACAGGGTGGCAGAGTCAGTTACGAGGGGACATAGGTTTAAGGCGAGAGTGGCAAAGTTTAGAGGGGATATGCGAGGCAAGTTCTTTACACAGAGGGTGGTGAGTGCCTGGAACTTGCTGTCGGGGAAGGTGGTGGAAGCAGGGAAGATAGCGATGTTTAAGAGGCATCTTGACAAATACATGAATAGGATGGGAAGAGAGGGATACGGTCCCCTGAAGTGCAGAAGGTTTCAGTTTAGACAGGCATCAAGATAGGCGCGGGCTTGGAGGGCCGAATGGCCTGTTCCTGTGCTGTACTGTTCTTTGTTTATAGATGTGGTCACCCCACAGCTTAAGTGTATGCAGGGAGAGAGGGAATGGGTGACCACCAGGCAGTCAAAAAGAATCAGGCAGGTAGTGCAGGACACCCCGAGTGCGTCTCACTCTCCAGCAGGTATTCAGTTCTGAATACAGAGGACAATGATGCTTCACCTGGGGAGTGCAGCCGGAGCCAAGTCCATGACACCATGGGTGACTCAGCTGCAAAGGGGAGTACAGGGAAGACTGGAAAAGCCATAGTGATAGGTGATTCAATCGTCAAGGGAACAATCAGGTGTTTCTATGGCCACAGACGTGAATCCAGGAATGGAGTGTTGGCTCCCTGGTGCCAGGGTCAAGGATGTCATTGAGCAGTTACAGAGCATCCTGAAGGGGGAGGGTGAACAGCCAGCAGTGGTAGTCCACATCAGAACCAACAACATAGGTACATATAAGGATGTTGTGCTGCAGTCAGAACTTAGGGAGTGAGGTAAGAAATTAGCAAGCAGGCCATCAAAAGTAATAATCTCCGGATTACTCCCAGTGCCACGTGCAAGTGAGTACAGGAATAGATGGATAAGACAGATGAATGTACAGGAATAGATGGATAAGACAGATGAACGTGTGGCTGGAAAGATGGTGCAGGAGGGAGGACTTTAGATTTTTGGGACAGGTTGGACGGGTTGCACCTGAACCGAGCCAGGACGGAGTACCTTGCAGGATGTTTTGCTAGTGCTGTTGGGAAGGGTTTAAGCTAGTTTGGCAGGGAGATGGGGACTGTAAGGTAGAGTCAGATGGGACAAAATCAGAAATAAAAATGGCAGGCAGAAAATTAATGGAGTCTGGAAGAGAGAGGAAACACTGATTAGAAAATTCAAAACAAAAAATGTTGGCAGTGCTCAAGGATATCTAAATCAATGCAAGGAGTATAGCAAATGAAGCATATGAGCTCAGGGCACAGTTCGACACATGGCAGTATGATATCATAGCTATTACAGAAACATGGCTAAAGGAGGGACAGGCATGGCAGCTCAATTTTCCTGGTTACAGGGTTTTCAGACGTGAGAGGGAAGGGGATAAAAAAGGAGGGGGAGTGGCAATTTTGGTCAAAGAAACTATTACAGCTGTGAGGAGGGATGATATGTTGGAAGGTTTATCAAATGAGACCGTATAGATTGAGCTGAGGAACAAAAAAGAAGCAATCACACTGCTGGGAGTGCACTATAGACCCCTAAACAGTCAGAGGGAGATGGAAGAGAAGATATGTAGGCAAATCGCTGAGAAGTGCAAGAACAATAGGGCAGTAACAGTGGGGGATTTGTACCACCCAAACATTAACTGGGATACTTTTTGTGTGGAGGGAATTGAGGGAGCAGAATTCTTGAGGTGCATTCAGGAGTACTTTTTTAGCCAATATGTAGCAAGTCCAACAAGAGAGGGTGAAGTTTTAGACTTAGTTTTAGGAAATGAAGAGGGGCAGGTGGAAGGAGTGGCAGTGGGACAGCATTTTGGTGGTAGTGATCATAATTCAGTCAGTTTTAATATAATTATGGAAAGGACAAGGACAGAACAGGAGTTAGAGTTCGCAGTTGGGGCAAGACCAACTTTACTAAGCTGGAGAGTGATTTACCGAAAGTGGACTGGAAACAGGTACTTGACGGTAAATCAGTGTCACAGCAGTGGGAAGAATTCAAAGGGGAGATTCAAGGGGTTCGGAGTCAACATGTTCCCACAAAGAAAAAGGGTGGGAAGGCCAAATCTAGAGCCCCATGGATGTCAAGGAGTTTACGGGTATAATAAGGCAGTAAAGGAAAGTTTATGCCCAACACAGAGAACTGAATACTACAGAAAGCCGAGAGGAGTATAGAATGTGGAGGGGGGAAATCAACATTGAAATTAGGAAAGTTAAGCGAGAGCATTAAAGAATATTGGCAATCAAAATCATGGTGAACCCAAAGATGTTTTATCAATACATTGAGAGTAAAAGGATAAATAAGGAAAGAGTAGGGCACAGAAAAGACCAAAAAGGTAACCTATGTGTAGAGCAGAAGATGCTGACATTGTTCTGAATAAATGCTTTGCATCTGTCTTCACAAAAGAGGGGGAAGATGCATATATTGTAGATAAGGAAGAGGGGTGTGAAGTATGGATGTGATTCATACAGAGGGCGAGAGGACATATTAATGGGATTAGTGTATATGAAAGTTGATAAATCACGAGCGCCGGATGGAATGCACCTCAGGCTGTTAAAAAGAAGCAAGAGAGGAAATAGCAGAAGAGCTGATCATCATTTTCCAGACCTCACTGGATACAGGTGTGGTGATGGAGGATTGGAGGACTGCTAACGTTGTACCTTTGTTTAAAAAGGGAGTGAGGGAGACCAAATAATTACAGGCCAGTCAGTCTAACATCAGTATTGGGCAAATTATTGGAATCTATTCTGAGAGACAGAATAAAATGTTACTTCGAAAGGCACAGATTAATCAAGGATAGTCAGCATGGATTTGTTAAGGGAAGATCTTGTCTGCCCAACGTGATCGAAATTTTGAAGAATTAAGAAGGAAGATAGATGAGGGTAGTGCAGTTGATGTAGTCTACATGGATGTAAATGTAGGGGGTATGAGTTTGCGGATGGCACAAAGATTGGCTGTGTGGTAAATAGCAAGGAGGATAGCTGTAGGCTGCAGGAAGATCTTCATGGTCTGGTCAGATGGGCAGAAAAATGGCAAATAGAATTCAATTCAGAAGTGTGAGTTGCTGCATTTGGGGAGGTCAAACAAGGCAAAGGAATACACAATTAATGGGAGAGTACTGAGAGGTGTAGAGGAAGTGAGGGACCTTGGAGTAAATGCCCACAGATCCCTGAAGGTAGCAGGACAGGTCGATAAGGTGGTAAGAAGGCATATGGAATCCTTTCCTTTATTAGCCGAGGTATAGATTTAAGAGCAGGGAAGTTATGCTGGAACTGTATAAATCATTAGTCAGGCCACAATCAATACTGTATGCAGTTCTGATCACCTTATTACAGAAAGGATGTAATTGCACTAGAGAGGGTACAGAGGAGATTCACGAGAATGTTGCCGGGATTGGAAAAATGCAGCTATGAGGAAAGACTGGATAGGCTGAGGCTGTTCTCCTTGGCACAGAGAAGGCTGAGGAGAAATCTCATTGAAACATACAAAATTTTGAGGTGCCTGGATAGAGTTGAAGTGAAGGGCCTATTTACCTTAGCAGAGAGGTCAGTGCCTAGGGGAAATAGATTTAAAGTGATTGGTAGAAAGATTACGGGGGAGATGAGGAAAAGTTTTTTTCAGCCAGAGGGTGGTGGGGGTCTGGAACTCACTGCCTCAATTCATTCAAAAGAAGTTTGGATATACATTCAAGTGCTGTAATCTGCAGGGCTACAGACCAAATGCTAGAAGGTGGAATTAGAATGGGTGGAAAGTTTTTCATCTGGCACAGACACGATGGGCCAAGTGGCCTCTTTCTGAGCCTTAAACTTTCTTTGATTCTATGATACTATAATTACCCAGCTGTTGTAATGGAAATTGAACTTGTTTCTCTGGACCATTAGTGGAGGCTTCAGGATTACTCGTCCTGTAATGTCACCACAAAACCACCATACCGCTGTATGAGATTTTTTACTGGTTTGTTCTGTGGATTTCAGTCTACACAAATGGAATTGATAATCTATTTCACTCTGATAATGTTTGAGATGTTTTTGGCTGGTAAATAATGTGTATCTCAGTCGACTGTATTTTTAAATTCCGCAGTCTGGGTGAGTTCAGGCATCTAATTTACATCACAGTTTGCACTTTCTATCAGCATTACTTAATCTAATACTGTTTTATTTTTGGACTGGCAATGTTTAGATCAATCTACACTCATGGAATTGATACTGTATTTCAGTTTGATATTGTATGAGTTTTTAGAATGGTATATAATATTTAGATCAATCTACACTAATGGAATTGATTCTGTATCTTTCCATTTCACAGTGTGAGTGAGTTCTGAACTGGTATCTAATTTGTGTCTCAGGTTACAATATCTTTCAGCACCTTAGAAACTTTCACTGTAATGAATGTTGGACTTGTATGTAACTTGTATCTCAGGGGACACGATGGGGATGTTTAAACATCCTTTATCATGAATGGATGTGAGCTTTGAGTATGGTATTTAATTTAAATCTCAGGGTACAGCATTACAAGAGATTCTGTGCCATTCAATCAATACCGTGTGCCAATTCTATCTGATATTTAATTGATAGCGAAGTCTGCATTATATTTAGATTGACACATTGTATTTCAATCTGTTAATGAGGGTGACTTTGACCTGGGATTGATGTATCTGACTGTCAATGGGACTGAATTGGGGTGAAATGGAAACAACTTATTTTTCTCCTGCTTTGTTTGATTGTTGGATTGAAAATGTGTCTCTGGAACTCTGGATCAATGTGGGCCTGACTACTTCTGCAGTCTGAAACTAGGGAACTGATGAACTGTCTATCCCTCTGTACTCTGAGTGATAATGTACCTACTGTGTGTGAGAGGAGCTGGCTGCACTGTTCCTTGTGCCTCGAGTGCAGCAACCATCACATTCATCACGATACCTTCAAGGATGTGCCTGTATGAAGAAAAAATATGTCTTAACTCAAGAACAGGGGAGGTGCAAAATATCAAAGAGGTGAATTTAATTTCGCAATTAATAATCATTAAAAACACCCACAAATGAAAACCAGTGTCAGTATCTGTCTCCACTGAAGTACTGAAGCTCCCAGCTCCTGCATCACAAGTATTCTGGGCAGATCCATCTAGACAAAACACTGCACTGGGATCGTCCCAACTTCTCTATGCTCGACACATATTTCCAGCCACCCTGCTTCATATGCACAAATAAACAAAAATAAAGCCCATTCTGTATATCCCTCAATTCCTTTCTTCCCATACAGTTGTTCCACCTCCCCTTAAATGCATCAATACTATTTGCCTCGACCTCTCCCTGTGGTTGCAAATTCCAGATTCTAACCACTCACTACGTAAATACATTTTTCATGAATTCCTCATTGGTTTTATGAATGTCGATTTTATATTTTTGGCTCGTTTCAGACACCACAAGTGGAAACGTGTCTCTGTGTATTCTATAAAAGCCCTTCACTATTTCCTCACTTTTTTCATTTGTTAGTGTGATGTAGGCATCACTGGCTATGCCAGCATTTATTGCCCATTCCAAATTGCCCTTGACAAAGTGGTGGTGAGCTGCCTTCTTAAGCCGCTGCAGTCCTTGAGCCGCAGGAATTCCAGCAGTGCTGTTTGGAAGGGAGTTCCAGGATTTTTACCCAGCGACAGTGAAGGAATGGTGATATAGTTCCAAGTCAGGATGGTGTGTGGCTTGGAGGGGAACTTGCAGGTGGTAGTGTTCCCATGCATCTGCTGCCCTTGTCCTTGTTGGTGGTGGAGGTTCTGGGTTTGGAAGGTACTGTCGAAGAAGCCTTGGTGTGATGCTGCAGTGCATCTTTTAGCTGGTACGCACTGCTGCCACTGTGCATCAGTGGTGAATGGAGTGAATATTGAAGGTGGTGGATGTGGGCAATCAAACAGGCTACTTGAGTGTTGTTGGAGCTGCCTTCATCCAGGCAAGTGGACAGTATTCCATCACAATCCTGACTTGTGTCTTGTGAATGGTGGACGGATGTGGGGAAACAGGAGGTCAGTTACTCGCCGCAGAATTCGTAGCCTCTGACCTGCTCTTGCAGTCACAGCATTTATATGGTTGGTCCAGTTCAGTTTCTGGTCTATGGTAACCAATGGTCAATGTTAATGGTGGGGGATTCAGTGATGGTAATGCCATTGAACATCAAGGGGAGATGATTAGATTCTCTCTTGTTTGAGATGGTCATTGCCTGGCACTTATCTGATGCCAATGTTACTTGCCACTTATCAACCCAAGCCTGGACGTTGTCCAGGTCTTGCTGCATCTGGACACGGGCTGCTTCAGTATCTGAGGAGTCATGAATGGTGCTGAACATTGTGCAATCATCAGAAAACATCCACACTTCTGGCCTTGTGATGGAGGGAAGGTCATTGATGAAGCTGCTGAAGATGGTTGGGCCTAGAACACCTCTCTGAGGAATTCCAGCTGTAATGGCCGGAGACTGAGATGATTAACCTGAACAACCACAGCCATCTTCCTTAGTGCCAGGTATGACTGCAAACAGCAGAGCATTTTGCCCTGATTTCTATTTACACTGGTTTTGCTAGGGCTGCCTTGTTGCCATGCACGTCAAAGGCTGCCTTGATGTCAAGGGCAGTCACTCTCACCTCACAGAGCCCCATCTCTGGGCAAAAAGTCTCACTTCTCAAGGGGTGTCTCGAGAAGACACAGTGGCGCAGTGGTTAGCACCGCAGCCTCACTGCTCCAGAAACCCCGATTCGATTCTGGGTACTGCCTGTGTGGAGTTTGCAAGTTCTCCCTGTGTCTGTGTGGGTTTTCCCCGGGTGCTCCGGTTTCCTCCCACAGCCAAAGACTTGCAGGTGATAAGTAAATTGGCCATTGTAAATTGCCCCAAGTGCAGGTAGGTGATAGGGAATAAGGGATTACTGTCGGGTTAGTATAAATGGGTGGTTGTTGGTCGGCACAGACACGGTGGGCCGAAGAGCCTGTTTCAGTGCTGTATCTCTAAATAAATAAAAAAATGCAATGTTTCTTTAGCTCTAAAATAAAAGCAAAAGTCTGTAGATGCTGGAAATCTGAAATAAACAAAAATGCTGGAAATACTCAGCAGTTTAGTCAGCATTTGTGGAGGGAGAAACACAATTAACATTTCAGGTCTGTGTCCTTTCATTTTACAATATGTTTTATGTCCTGGTAGATAACAGTGCATTCAGTTTGCAGTAATGGAATTAATACTGTGTCTTCCAGCCTGACTATTTGTGAGATTTGTGGAGTGGTGTGTAACATGTAGCTCAGTCTGCAGTCTGGTTACATTATTGAGATTAATTCTGTTCTTTACAATCGGGTACTGTTTGTCTGTTCTATCTGACATTGAATTTGTAGTTCAGGCTGCTGTCTTGTGAGAGTGACACAGTGCCTTGCAATCTGACAGTGGATGTGATTTTGGACTGGGATTGATGTATCTACCTGTCAGTGGGACAGAGTTGGTGTGAAATGGAAACAACTTCAGTCTGTCATGCTCTGTGTGACTGTTGGATTGACTGTTAGTCTCTGGAACTTGGGATCAGTGCCAGTCTGACTAGTACTGCTGGCAGTGATTGTGGAACTGATGTTTCTTTTCTCTCTGAATGATACTGTACTTACTGTGTGTGAGGAGCCGGCTGCACTTCCCCTTGTGCTGAGGCATCATTATATTTATTCTACTTCCTTCAAGTATTTGCCTGTAGAAAGAAAAAGTATTTATTATAATTCAGGAAGAGGTGTGGTGGAAGTGACAAGAGAGACCAAAACAATCTTTGAATGAATAATCATTGTGAACAATCACAAAGGAAACCCAGCAATACAAACAGAGTCAGTGTCTGATTCCACTGCAGTCCTTCAGCCCCCAGCTACTGCATACCAGGGGCTTTGGCCGTTTTACAACAATTAAATGACATCCAGACATAATCCGCTGGGCCATGAATGGGACTGACCGACGGAACAGGGACTTTTACACAGGTCAGATTTCCAGTTCCCGCTCCCATGGTCTAACCGTTTAGTCGAAACCAAACAGCTGCTGTTCAAAATGTGTCCTTCACACTTCTCACCTGGTGCCTATAATAGATTCTCTTTGTGTAAATCTCCACATCCTGACTGTCCGCTTCTGTTTCCACACTTCACTGTCCAATAACAAGAAACTGTGGGAACAGGCTGGATCGCTCTCTTTGCGCTGGCACGGACATGATGGGCCGAATGGCCTCATTCTGCGCCGGAAATTTTCCATGTTTCTGTTTGCTGAATTGTTGCCGGAATCTGCGCCTGCGCTCCCCTCCCCCAGCACTGCCTGTGAGCGGAAGAAGATGGTGTAAAACAGCCGCGAATGGAGAGATCCCGGTCCCGGGGGAAGGGAGCAAACAGCAGCCTCCTTCCAGCAGCACATCGCTTTGGGAGCGTGTCCGCAGACTGACTCAGAGATCACTATCGAGTCCAGGGCAAGTTCAGGGGCAGGCGGGGGCTGTTTGTAAGAGGTGGAATGGAGAATCAACTGGTCCCGGAACATGGAGTGAGTGGGGGAAGGGAGAGGCCATTCTCAGGCTGTGTGTCGACAGGGAAAGGAGACAGAATGGGAAGAACCTGTTACTGCAGTGCAGTCAAACAATGATAATATTTGTATGACTGGGCTTCCTTTGTGGGGGCTCATTATTATTCGAGAGATTAAATTCATTAAAATCCTGTATCTTCTATCTCACCTGTATTTTAGTTATAAACATACTTTTGTCCAAACAGACAAATAATTGAATGAACCAGAATAAATGTGATGTTTCCTCCACCCAAGTTACAAGGAAGAGTGTCACCAGCTCCTTCTCACACACAGTCCGGACATTATCATTCACACAGCGCAGAGACACAGACAGGTCATCAGTTCCACAGTCTCAGACAGCAGAAATAGTTCCAGAGACACATTTTCAATCCATCTATCCAACAGAACAGGAGAGACAGACGTTGATTCCATGTCACCCCAACTCAGTACCACTGACAGGTAGATACATAAATCCCAGCCCAAATTCTCACCCACTATCAAATTATCAGTGTGTCAATCCCACAATAGTGCAACCTCAGCTACAAATTAAATACACAAAGAACTGACACATGGTTCCCTTTTCAAAGTTACAGAATTAAGGGCGGCGCAGTGGTTAGCACCGCAGCCTCACATCTCCAGCGACCCGGGTTCAATTCTGGGTACTGCCTGTGTGGAGTTTGCAAGGTCTCCCTGTGTCTGCGTGGGTTTCCTCCTGGTGCTCTGGTTTCCTCCCACATGACCAAAAGATTTACAGGTTGATAGGTAAATTGGCCATGATAAATTGCCCCTAGTATAGGTAGGTGGTAGGGAAATATAGGGACAGGTGGGGATGTGGTAGGAATATGGAATTATTGTCGGATTAGTATAAATGGGTGGTTGATGGTTGGCACAGACTCGGTGGGCCGAAGGGCCTGTTTTAGTGCTGTATCTCTAAACTAAACTAATATAATCTGAGATTCAAGTTAAATACCAGCCCAAGATTTACACATGTTATCAGTTTATTATCAGTATTAATTCCCATAATGTGTCCAGACATATCTATTAGATACAAGTCCAAACTAAAATGCATAATCAGATTGAGAGATTCTGAAATATCGTATAACCTGAGATACAAACTCAGATTCCAGTTTAAAACTCATCCGGATTGTGAAACTAAAAGATACATTATAAATTTGATGAGTATAGTCTGAGCTATAAATTACATACCAGTCCTAAAACCTCATAGTGTCAGATGGAAGATACTGTACAATTCCAGACTGAGCTCATTTTACACACAAGTCCAAGATTCTCCCTCAGAGTCAGACTGAATGGCATTGATCAAATTGATTAGTACAGCCTGAGTTACACTTGCACATCAATCCTGTATCAGATTGAAAGATACATTATCTTTCACTATTATGTTCACAGTGACAGATATTTAATACTTGGCAAAACTTCAAACATATTGTCTGCTTAAAACCGACCACATCTGTGGCCTGTTGCTGTGCTGACATTTTATGCAGAATGAATCCAGACTTGCAAACAGTCCCAGGGACGGAAGGTTATATAATGAATCCCCCACTCACACAGAGTACCAGATACTGACAGATAAAGTGATGCTGAAACACATGCTCAGTGCCAGATGCTGAAAAGTATAGGTTGATTATTGCACTCACTCACAGTACCTCAGCCCGAGTCATCTAAAGCAACCTAACACACAAATAGTAGCACTGAGAGATTGAGAAAGAGTCCAAAACTCACATAGAGTACCAGACACTGACAGATACAAACTGAAAACTACACGCACATGGATATAGGATTGGCTAACTCACAGAAAAGAGAGTGGGGATAAATGGAGCATATTCAGATTGGCAAACTGTAACTAATGGAGTGCCACAGGTACAGTGCTGGGGCCTCAACTATTTATGGTCTATATTAATAACTTGCATGAAGGGACCAAGTATATTGTTGCCAAATTTGTAGATGGTACAAAGATAGGTAGGAAAGCAAGTTGTGAGGAGGACACAATGTGTCTGTGAAGAGATATAGAAAGGTTAAGTCAGTGGGAAAACATTTGGCAGATGGAGTATAATATGGGGAAATGTGAGATTGTCTACTTTGGCAGGTGGAATAGAAAAACAGAATGTTATTTATATGGAGAGAGACTGCAGAATGCTGCTGTACCAAGGAATCTGGGTGTCCAGGTACATGAACTACAAAAATGTTAGCATGAAGGTATAGCAAGTAATTGGCATTTTTAGCAAGGGGAATGGAGTATAAAAGTAAGGAAGTTTTGCCATAACTTTACAGGGCATTAGTGACATCCCAACCCCATACAGTTTTGGTCTCCTTACATAAGGAGGAATATACTTGCATTGGAATCACTTCAAAGAAGGTTCACTCGGCTGATTGCTGGGATGTTTGATTGTCTTAAGAGAAAAGGATGAGCAGGCTGGGTCTATACTCACTGGAGTTTAGAAGATTGAGAGGTGATCTTATTGAAACCTGCAAGATTCTCAGTGGGCTGGACAGGTAGATGCTGAGAGGACGTTTCTCCTTGTACGGGATTGTAGAATTAGGGGCCAGAGTTTCAGATAAGCAGTCTCTCTTTCAAGAAGGAGATGAGGAGGAATTTCTTCTCTGAGAGGGTTGTTAATCTTTGGAATTCTGCTCTCCAGAGGACTGTGGAGGCTGTGTCATTGAATATATTCAACGCAGCAATAGACAGATTTTTGATCTACAACAGAGTCAATGGTTATGGGGGCAGGCAGGAAAGTGAAGTTAAGGCCACAATCAGAACAGCCACGATCTTATTGAGTGGCGGAGCAGGCTTGATGGGCCAAATGGTCTACTCCTGTCCTATTTCGTATCTTCTTATGTTCTTATGCACACACACACACACACACACACACAACCAATGTGTGGCGGATCTAGAATTAATCCCACTTTCATACACAATACCAGTGACTGAAAGGTACAGAATGAATCCCACAGATAGATACGGTACCACCGACAGGTACAGAATGAATCCCATGCTCACAGTCAGCACCCGGGATTGAAAGATACATCTGATTCCTACCCTCACATAACAATATCAGACTGAGTTACAGAATGATTTCCACATTCATACTGGGCACCAATGACTGCTAATTAATTCATCCCACAATCACACACACTACCAAAGGCTGACAGATACAGAATTAATCCCACACTCCTATGTAGTAGCAAAGACTGACACATACAAAATCATTCTCAAATACTACTACAGTAGCTGGCAGATTCAGTGACTGCCAAACTCACATAAATCACCAGAGACTGACAGATAAAGAATGAACTCACACACACACTGAGCTACTGACAGATATAGCTTGAATTCCACATATACAGAACAACTGACAGATTCAGACAAAGTCCCAAATTACATAACATTCCAGAGACTAACAGAATGAATCAAATACTCACATACTGTGCCACTGACAGAATGTATTCCACACTCACATGCAATACTGAAGACTGACAAATACAGAATGTAACTCACACTTTCACAAAGTACCAGTGAGTGACAGGTACAGAATGAATCCCACATTCACACATGACACTAGAGATGGATCGCCAAAAAAACAATAAGGCTGCCAGAATAGATAGAATTCACATCAAAATTCTAAAATATGGCAGAGAAACACTCGACACAAATACATGTCTCATTTCCCTCATCTGGAAGGAGGAGAGCATGTCAGGGGATCACCGTGATGCGGTAATTGTGATCATCTTTAAAAAAAGTTGACACAACCGACTGTGTTAACTATAGAGGGGTATCCCTGCTGTCCACCACAGGGAAGGTCATCACAAGAGCCCTTCTCAACTGCCTCCTCCCCGTGGCTGAAGAGCTCCTACTGGAAACACAATGTGGATTGTGTCCATCAACAGGCACATTGAACATAATCTTCACAGCAAGACAACTTCAAGAAAATGTAGGGAGCAGCAGCAACATTTATACATGGCCTTCTCTGACCTGACAAAGGCCTTCGACTCTACCAGCCGAGAGGGATTATGGAATGTCCTCCTCAAACATACTGCACTACGACATGCAAGCTGTAATCCTTGCCAACGGATCTATCACTGACCCAATCCGAGTGCAAACGACGTCAAGTAAGGCTGTCATCGGCACCAATGCTCTTTTCCATCTTCCTTGCTGCAACACTCCACCTCATCTCCTCACACTCAAACACAGTACCTGACAGAGACAGAATGAATCCATACAGGACCAGAGACTGAGAGTTACCAAATTACATAAAACACTCGAACACAGTAGCCGAGACTAAAAAGGAAATTAATTGCACACTCACATGCAATAGCAGAGACACAACGACACAGAATCAGTCAATAAGTGTCCTCCCAACAACAGCCAGGACATTTCGAGGAAGCGCGACACAGTGAGCAGCTCTTTCAATATAAACTGGGGCTGGGGAGAGTCTTTGTGCAATATACTTCCTGATTGCAGTCAGGGTGTTTGTGATTGGTTGCAAATATTTAATCTGATTGGATGGCGAAAGAGACCACTGACAGAATTACAATAAAAAACCATTGTGACATCACTCCCAATCACCCAATCACAATCTTTACTTTCCCCCATCCCTCATTAGCATAGAGCTGTGGGATTGTCTATTTAATCCGCACTCGGAAGGGGTTTGGTTTATTTCTGTGTCTGAAATTGAATCTGAAGATGGTTGAGGAGAAGAAGAAAGCAGCTGCTAAGAAGGGCGCCAAGAAAACTGTGAGTAAACAGTCAGCAAAGGGTGGCAAGAAGCGGAGAAAGTCGAGGAAGGAGAGTTACTCCATCTACATCTACAAAGTGATGAAGCAGGTTCACCCCAACACCGGCATCTCCTCCAAGGCCATGAGCATCATGAACTCGTTTGTGAATGATATTTTCGAGCGCATCGCGGGTGAGGCTTCCCGCCTGGCCCATTACAACAAGCGCAGCACCATCAGCTCCCGGGAGATCCAGACCGCCGTGCGCCTGCTGCTGCCCGGGGAGCTGGCCAAGCACGCCGTGTCGGAAGGGACAAAGGCGGTGACCAAGTACACCAGCTCCAAGTAAAACTGCACAATGGACTGAAAAACATCCCAAACACAACGGCTCTTTTAAGAGCCACCCACAATCTCTCTGAAATAGCTGCATCCGAACATCTCTATGAAATCATTTTAAGACAATGTGTAACATAATAAATGTCCCACTCTTGTGTTTTTGACTGCTGTCCCATAAACCGAACTCAAACCCATAATCCGCTCATCCGCCTTTCCTTTTTTGCATAAAGCTGTTAATGTGGTTTTGCACAGCCCCTGAATGACCGCATTAACAGCTGCTTTCAGCGGTAAGGGTCAGACCTCAGTCCCTTCACTCTATTACTGAAATGTGAACTAATTCATCATTTTATTAACAGCAACTCTCCGCACTGGAACAGCCCGGAATGGGATTATTACACAGCAGACTAAGGGAAGTTTGAGGACTCGATCCGGCTCCCTCTTTTCAGAGAAGGACACTGGGCTCTGATTGAAGATAAACTGAACGTTTCGCTTCAGGGAAATGCTGTGAACAGGGATTTAGTCCCGGGACAGTTTGAAAGCGATTGGAGAAAGATCCACAATTTAAACAACATTTTAAACCCGCGTCTGTAATTGGTGACGGAAAGAGTTGAATAGAACAAAATAAAGAGAAGGGATTTTAAATATTTGACTAAGGATGACATTTATTTTGATCCGCTCCTTTCTGACAATGAAATTGGCGGGCTTTTTGAAATTGACACATTTTCTGCTTCTGATGTTGTGGCGGGAAAATCCCGCCCACTTCTGTTTGTCAGTGACTTGATTGGTGAAGAATATAGGCAAATGAGGTGAATTTTGTAGCGACCAATGGGGAGAGTTTTCAGTCTATAAGTAAAGTAAATGCTGCAGAAAATATCCATCCTTTGTGAAAGTCTTTGTGAGATTGTGGAAATGTCTGGAAGAGGAAAGACCAGCGGCACAGCTCGGGCCAAGGCCAAGTCTCGCTCCTCCCGAGCTGGACTGCAGTTCCCGGTGGGCCGTGTTCACAGGCACCTAAGAAAGGGTAACTATGCTGAGCGTGTGGGTGCCGGAGCCCCGGTCTATCTGGCTGCTGTGCTCGAGTATCTGACCACTGAAATCCTCGAGCTGGCTGGTAACGAGGCCCGGGACAACAAAAAGACCCGCATCATCCCCAGACACCTGCAGCTGGCCGTCCGCAATGACGAGGAGCTCAACAAGCTGCTGGGAGGGGTGACTATCGCTCAGGGCGGGGTGCTGCCTAATATCCAGGCCGTGCTGCTGCCCAAGAAAACCAGCGCTCAGAGCTCCCAGAAAAAGTAAAGCGGCCAAAATGTCATCTAATAAACCAAAGGCTCTTTTCAGAGCCACCCACAGTCTCTGTGAAAGGGCTGGTTCCTGTCTGATTCCAAAATGTCAGTAACAGGACCGAATGAGAACTATTTCAAATGTTTAAGCATCTGTTTCAGTGATTTCTCACTCCCCTCAAAGCCTGTCTAATTTATTACTTTGACACCAAGTTTGAGTTATTTGTCCCGTTACAGATTGCTGAATAGAGTCTTTTCCCGCCAGATACAGATAAGAAGACAAAAAATTAGATTAGAACTACGTAATATATATAACCCATCAAAAACTTTTTTAATTCCGCTTTTATCAGCACAAAGTCCTGGCGCGATTTTACGAACAGCTGAAAACTAACGCCAGATTTTCCATCAATTCGCTTCTTTCCGACACTGAAATTGGCGGCTTTTTCGAATTCAAACTGTCTGCCAATTTAAGCCAGTGATTGTTGTATTTCCTAATTCGAAGCTCTGCGATTGGTTAAGACATGTGAATGAGAAGAGGGTGACCAATCAGAAGTGGGCTCGGGATAGCGCGGGCTCAAACTGCGGGAATTCCAGGTCCCTGAATGATTGAGCTGAAACTGATCAGTTTCACAAACCCTGTCAGTTTCAGTGCAGGAAACACCGTCTCGGGGGAAATAACATCACAAGTGGGTTTGGTTCCAGTGACCGATTCAACGGCTGCTGCTAAACTCCCGGATTCCCTCATTGCAGCGAAATCATTTTGAAATTCTATGAAAACAATGAGTGATTCTGGAGGAGTGATGTGGCTTTTCACTGAGGGCATGTGTCGACTGGGGAAATAACTAACTGTAGAGTCTCGGGCACTGTTTACACAGCCCGTTTAGAAAATCAAATCCACTGCACATCCTTGCTGCAAATGAAATGTCAAATTCGGGGATTCCATTTTTTTTCATCCCGAACACAGCAGATTGATTGAACAAAGAAGTGAAAGCAAAATACTGCGAAAGCTGGAAATCTGAAATATTTCAGATTGATTGAACTGTTCTAAACAGCCTATCCCAGCTCCCATTTCTAGGTCACTGCTCGCTCTGTGAGGCAGTGGGTGGCTCTTCGAAGAGCCTTTGTTGTGTGTTTGCTGAAAAGGGTCAAATTGTTCAGCCGCCGAATCCGGAGAGTGCGGCCCTGCCGTTTCAGAGCGTACACCACATCCATGGCAGTGACCGTCTTGCGCTTGGCGTGCTCAGTGCAGGTGATTACATTGAGTGCGAGACAAATTCCATCCATCTTTTGTACTTCATGAGATTAATTTTGACACTTTCTGGTACATTATGTGACTGCGAGTTTAATTCTACATCTATCTGTCTGTGGTACTGTGTCTGAGTGTGAGATTATTTGAGTATCAGTCTATGAAACTAAATGTGATTGTGTGATTCATTCTGTATGTCAATCATGAGTATTGTATGCGTGGCAGCTTCTGTATCTATCTGCTACTGTGGCTGAATGTGGATATCATTCTGTATCTGTCAGTGTCTGGAACTAAATGTGAGTGTGAGATTCATTCTGTATGCACCACTCTTCACAGTCAGAATGTGACTGTGTGATTCATTCTCTATGTGTCAGTCTAAAGTACTATATATGCCATGGTTTTAATTATGTGTCTGACATTTTATGTGAGCTTGGGTATCAATGTATATATGTCAATCTCTGGTTCTTTCTGTGATTCACTCTGTGTCTGTCAGTCTATGATACTGTGAATAAGTGGGGGGTATATATGGTGTCTGTCTGAACTTGGTATTGAACATGATTGTAGGATTCATTGTGTATCTATCAGTATCCAGACTGAATGTGAAATAAGGTTCATTCTGTACATGAAAATCTCTGTTATTCTATGGAAGTGAACTCAAATATGCCTATCAGTCTTTGACACTGTATCTGATTGTGGGATTGACTCAATACCTTTCAGACTTTGCTACTATGCATATGTGTGGTTCAAGTTCTGCATGTCAGTCTCTGTTACTCTATGTGAGTGTGGATATCTTTTATGTATCTCAGTCTCTCGCAATGAATGCAAGTGTGGGATTAACTCTCTTTTCAACAGTATCTGGTAATGATTGTGAGCATGTGACTCCTACAGTATCTGTCAGTGTTTTCTATTGTATGTGACTGTGCAATTCTTCCTATGTCTTTCAGTGCCTAGTACAGTGTGTATGGGATTCATTCTGTACCTGTCAGTATCTGGTACTGAATGAGATTGTGGGATTCATTCTGTTGTCTGTCAATCTCTGCTCGTGTATGTGAGTGATATCTGTTATGCATATATTATTTTCTGGTACTGGAAGTGAATATTGTATTTATTCTTTACATGTTCGCCTCTGGTACTACGTATGAGTGTGGGTCTCATTCTGTATCAGTCAGTTTCTGGTACAGTCTGTGTGTGCATATCCAGTGCTCATTTTGCATTTGGCAGTCTCTGGTACTGAATGTGTGTTACAATTTATTTTTTATGTGTCTATCTCTAGCACAGTCCATTACAGTAGGATTCATTTTGTATCTCTCAGCTACTGGTATTGTCTGCAAACGTGATACATTCTGTATCTATGTGACGCTGGTGCTGTATGAGTGTGGAATTCTTCTGTACCTGTACTTAATATGTATCTACGGGATGCTATTGAGAACTATTTGTTGGACACCATAATGTATCACTATTTTCTTGTCTCACTGGTATTTTAAAATATAAACCACTGCACATTTTAACTGTGTGTTTTACTCAGTTGTGGTCTGTGCTTTTTGGACTAGTATTTAGTCTGCAACTGTATGAACACATTTGTGAATGACAACATATATTTCAAACTCACACATGGCATGCTCAGTATAATCAGAATCATTCATTTGATACGATATCATTCAGTACAGCTCTTACAGAGATTATTGGATTGGTATGTAATGTGCAGTGCAGTGTGCACTAATTGACATAATACTGTAACTTTCCTTTTGATACTGTATCAGATGTTTGTACTACATTGTAATCTGTCACTCAGTCTGCAGTCTGGGCTACATTATTAGGATTCATTCTGCACGTTTCCATCAGCTGCTCTACCTCATATTTAATTTGTAGCTTAGGGTGCACTCTTGTGGGATTGATCCGGTGCCTTTCAATCTGATAGTGGGTGTGATTTTGAACTGAGATTGATGGACCTACCTTTCAGCAGTACTGAGTTGGGGTGAATTGGAAACAACTTCTGCCTCTCCTGCTTTGTTTGATTGTCTGCTGGATTGAAAATGTGTCTCTGGAACTTGGGATCAGTGTGAGTCTGACTGCTTCTGCTCTCTGTGACTGTGGAACTCATGGCCTGTCTGTGTCTCTGAGCTCTGGGAGTGATAATGTACCTACTCTGTGTTAGAAGGAGTGGACTGTACATATCCTTGTGCTGGGGAATCATCACAATCCTTCTGGTTCCTTCAAGTATTTCCTGACAGAAAGAAAGAAAAATATCTCTTGTAACTCAAGATCAATTGAGGTAGAAACTAGAAAAGACATGAATGTAATATTTCAATTAATAATCATTATGACCAACCACACAGGATGATCAGTAATACAAAGAGTGTCAGTGTCTGATTCCACTGCAGCACTCAGCTTCTGCTGATCAGGTTTTCTTTGGTAGTTTTATAACAATTTAGTGACATCCAGGAACAACCCAACATCTGCACTGCTCCATGAATGAGAATACCTGCTGGAGCAGGGATATTTGCACAAGTCAAGTTTTTAATTCCACCTGGCATTATAATGCAAGAACATAATAACTAGGAGCAGGATTAGGCCATTCCGCCACTCAGTCTGTTCCACCATTCAATAAGATCATGGCAGATCTGATCAAAGTCTCAACTCCACTGTCCTGCGTGTCCCAATAACACTTCACTCCCTTGTAAATCAAAAGTCAGTCTAACTCAGCCTTGAATATATTCAATGACCAGCCTCCACCATCCTCTTGGGTAGAGAATTCTAAAGAACAACAACCCTTTGAGAGAAGAAATTCCTCTTCAATTCCATCGAAAATGGGAGCCCCCTTATGTTGAAACTGTCCCCCCTAGTTCTTGATTCCCTCATGAGGGGAAACATCATCTCAGTAAATACCCTGTCAAGCCCCTTCAGTATCTTATATGTTTCATAAGATCACCTCTCATTCTTCTAAACTCCAATGAGTGTAGCACAACCAGGTCAAACGTTCCTCATAAGACAACATCTTCATCCCTGGAATCAACCTAGTGATGTTTGCCTGAACTACCTCCAATGCAACTATTTTCCTCCTTAAATAGGGAGACCAAAACTGTATACACACTCAAGCTGTGGTCTCACCAACACGCTGTACAGTGGTAGCAAGACTTCCCTACTTTTCTACTCCAACCCCATTGCAATAAAGGCCAAAATTCCAATAGCCTTCCTAATTACTTGCTGTACTTCCATGCTAACTTTTTGTGATTCATATAAGAGGACACCCAGATCCCTCTATACCACAGCATTCTGCAGTCTCTCCCTATTTAATATTCTTCTTTTCTCTACATCATACCAAAGTGGATAACCTCACATTTTCCCACATTATACTTAATATGCCAAATTTTTCCCACACACTTAACCTGTCTTTATCTCTTTGCAGACTCATTGTGTCCTCCGCACAACTTGCTTTCACACCTTTCTTTGTATCAACAGCAAATTTAGTTACAATACACTCGATCCTTTCATCCAAATCATTAATCTAGGCTGTAAGTAGTTGAGGCCCCAGCACTGATCCCTGTGGCACTCCACGAGTTCCAGTTTGCAAACCTGAAAATGACACATTTATCCTAATTCTCTGTTTCTTGTTAGTTAGCATGTACCAGCGACCTGGGTTCGATTCTGGGTACTACCTGTGCAGAGTTTGCAAGTTCTCCCTGTGACCGCGTGGGTTTTCGCTGGGTGCTCCGGTTTCCTCCCACAGCCAAAGACTTGCAGGTTGATAGGTAAATTGGCCATTATAAATTGCCCCTAGTATAGGTAGGTGGTAGGGAAATTGAGGGAAGTTGGGGATGTGAGAGGGTAATGGGATTAATGTAGGATTAGTACAAATGGGTGGTTGATGGTCAGCACAGACTCGGTGGCTGAAGGGCCTGTTTCAGTACTGTATCTCTAAATAAATAAAATAAATAATATAGTACTCGTTAACACCACAAGCGCTTAGCTTGTGTAACAACATTTTGCATGGCACTTTAGCGAATGCCTTTTCAAAATGCAAATACATTACATCTACTGGTTCCCCTTCAGTTACCGTGCTTCTTACATCCTCAAAGAACGCTAATAATGTTGGCAAACTTGATTTCCTTTTCATAAATCCATGTTGACTCTGCATGATTGTATTATAATTTTCTAAATGTTCCACAGCTTGGAGGGTGGCAAATGTAACCTCACTATTTAAAAAAGGAGAGAGAGAAAAAACAGGGAATTACGGACCAGTTAGCCTTACATCAGTAGTGGGGAAAGTGCGAGAGTCTATTATAAAGGATGTGGTAGCAGAACACCTGGAAAGCATAAACGGGTTTGGACAAAGACAGCATGGGTTAACGAAAGGGAAATCTTGCTTAACAAATCTACTGGCGTTTTTGAGGATGGAACTAGTAGAATAGATAAAGGAGAACCAGGGGATGTGTTGTTGCTGGATTTTAAGAAGGCTTTTGATAAGGTCCCACATAAGAGGTTCGTGTGCAAAATTAAAGCAGATGGAATTGGGGGTAATATACTGGCATTGATTGATAATTGGTTGACAAACAGGAAACAGAGAGGAGGAATAAACGGGCCTTTTGCCAGGTGGCAGGCAGTGACAAGTGGCGTACTACAGGGATCAATGCCTGGGCCCCAGCTATTCACAATATATATTGATGACTTGGGTGAGGGAACATTTCCAGGTTTGCAGACGACACAAAGCTGGGGAGGAAGCTGAGTTGTGAGGAGTATGCAAAGAGGCTCCAATGTGATTTGGACAAGTTGGGTGAGTGGGCAAATGCATGGCAGATGCAGTATAACGTGGATTAATGTGAGGTTATTCACTTCGGTTGTAAAAACAGAAAGGCAGATTATTATATGAATGGTGACAGATTGGGAAAGGGGGAGGTACAAAGAGACCTGGGTGTCCTTGTACACCAGTCGCTGAAAGCAAATATTCAGGTGCAGCAAGCAGTTAGGAAGGCAAATGGTATGTTGGCCTTCATTGCAAGTGGATTTGAGTACAGGAGCAAGGAAGTCTTCCTACAGTTATACAGGGCTTTGGTGAGAGCACATCTGGAGTATTGTGTGCAGTTTTGGTCTCCTTATCTGAGGAAGGATGTTCTTGCCATGGAGGGAGTGCAAATAAGATTTACCAGGCTGATTCCTGGGATGGCAGGATTGACATTGAGGAGAGATTGGGTTGACTAGGCCTATATTCACTAGAGTTTAGAATAATGAGAGGGAATCTCATAGAAACCTATAAAATTCTAACAGGACTAGGCAGGCTAGATGCAGGGAGGATGTTCCTGATGGCTGGGGAGTCCAGAATCAGGGGTCACGGTCTCAGGATACGGGTATGCCATTTAGAACCGAGATGAGGAGAAATTTCTTCACTCAGAGGGTGATGAACCTGTGGAATTCTCTGCAAAGAAAATTACAGCACAGGAACAGGCCCTTCGGCCCTCCAAGCCTGCGCCGATCCAGATCCTCTATCTAAACATGTCGCCTATTTTCTAAGGGTCTGTATTTCTTTGCTTCCTGCCCATTCATGTATCTGTCTAGATACATCTTAAAAGACGCTATCGTGTCCACGTCTACCACCTCCGCTGGCAACGTGTTCCAGGCACCCACCACCCTCTGCGTAAAGAACTTTCCACGCATATCCCCCCTAAACTTTTCCCCTCTCACTTTGAACTCATGACCCCTAATAATTGAATCCCCCACTCTGGGAAAAAGCTTCTTGCTATCCACCCTGTCTATACCTCTCAGGATTTTGTACTGCAGGAGGCAGTGGAGGCCAAGTCATTAAATATATTCAAGAAGGAGATAGATATATTTCTTAATACAAAAGGGATCAAGGGATATGGGGAGAAAGCGGGAAGAGGGTACTGAATTATATGATCAGACTTGATCATTTTTGAATGGCAGAGCAGGGCCGAATGGCCTACTCCTGCTCCAATTTTTCTATGTTTTCTGCGATAACTGACTTAATCATTGGTTCCAGCATCTTCTCAATGGCAGACATTAGGCTAACAGGCCTATCGTTGCCTGCTTTCTCTTTACTGCTTTCTTGAACAGGGACATTACATTTGCAGTTTAATATCCACTGGAACTGTTGCAGGATCTAGGGAATTTAAGAAGATTACAACCAATGCATCCACTATCTATGCAGACACTTCTTTTAAACCTTAGAATGTAGGCCATCAGATCCAGTGGACTTGTCAACCTTTAGTCCCATTAGTTTTCCAAAAACATGTTTTTCTCGCGATGGTGATGTTTTAAGGTCCCCCCTCCTTACTCCCCTTGATTTTCCACTATTCCTGGGATGTTTTTTGTGTCCACTTCTGTGAAGACAGATGAAAAATTCTTGTTCAGAGTATCTGCCATTTCCTTGCTTCTCTTGGATCAATCGTTCAACGGAAACCGACAGCTGCTGTTTAAAATGTTTCCTTGACACTACTCACCTGGCGCCAGCAATAGGTGTTGTTTGCATAACTGTCCCCATCCCTACAGTCTGGCTCTGTTCCCTGTATTCACTGCTCAATAACAACACAGTGTGAAACTGGAGCTAAACCATGAACATGCATTACAGGTTTGAGGAGAGAAAACAACAATGATTTTCAACAGCAGCTTCTTCCTGCTCTGTCTCCGTTACCTTGTCCACAAACAGCCTGAGAAAGGCTTCTCCTTCCGCGCTCACTCCATGTTCCTGCTCCACTCCGCCTCTTACAAACAGCCCCCAACTCCCCCTGAACTTGCTCCGTAGTCAATGCTGAACTCTGAGCCCCTCTGCGGACAGGCTCTCAAAGCAATGTGCTGCTGGAAGGAGACTGCTGTTTACTCACTTATCCCGGGGCTCTCAGTCTCCATTCCCGTCTGTTTCAAACAAACTTCTTCCGCTCACTAATTAAATGACGCAGAAGGACACGGATGGAGGAGGCGCATCGCGCATGCGCTTCTTTCCCCACTCATTGACAAAAAAAAATAAATTGGAAGAAAAGCAAAATACTGCGGATGCTGGAAATCTGAAATAAAAACAAGAAATGCTGGAACCACTCAGCAGGTCTGGCAGTATCTGTGAAAAGTGAAGCAGAGTTAACGTTTCAGGTCAGTGACCCTTCATCGGAACTGACAAAAATAAACTGGAACTTTCCCCAGTTCAGTTTTCTCCGAGTTTGAGCAAAGGAACTGGGGCTGTGGGGAAAGGTCAGAGAACGTTTCAAGCTGGGGGATTCCCCCTTTCTGAAGCTCAGTTTGACATCATTCCCTGCAGTGTGTTTGCTCTTCATTCACCCGTCTTCTCAAAGCAATCCTCCGAGGGAGTCGCTGTGTTTGCTGCGATCGCGCAGGAGTTAATATCTGACAGTAACAGTCCCAGATTAAAGTCATCACATTGAAACTGTCCCTCACTGACAGTCATATCGAACGGTGTGAGCTGAGAGATTACAGAGATCAACAGGGCCAAGAGCCTTAAATTTGGAACATTGTTCACCTCACTCTCGAACTGTTACCCAGAGTCTAGGAATAATAATGTTTCTGTTTCTGAGACAATATCAGTTAGAGATGAGACTGCACCGTCTGTCTCCCACGGATCTTTCAAGACAAAATGAGGCTTCCAGGTCAGCCTGTAACTGCTGATGGGGATCTCTCTCTCTCTCTCACTTATTCACTTTCAGCTCTGTCTCTAGTGCTCTAGAAAAACGTGGGACCCAGTTATTGGGTGTGATATGGACACACGAATAGAAAATGCACTATTGACACTCCCTCTCTAATGCTGTACATATGTTTGGGATACCATTATTTAGGATGATATGTATGCACTTTATTGTGTTACTAATACTGTCTCTGATGATACATAAGAATGTGTAATACAGTGTGATATGGACACACTGTTACGAATGGCCGGACTGATTCTCTCTCTCTCTGTGCTGCTGTATATGAAAAGGGGATAATGTTAGTGAGCATCATAGAATCATAGAAGGTTTAAGGCAGAGAAAGAGACCACTTGGCCCATCTTCGTATGCGGCAGCCGAAAAACAGTGAACGTAAAGGAATGGCAGGGGGGCTTCAACCTCGAGAGTGCACCTCCTGTGCTATGTGGAAGCTCCTGGATGCTTCCCGTGTCCTGGAGAACCATTTGGCGGTCATCACCTCGTAGCAGATGTAATGTACAACAATACTCCGCTCTCGTTGATTGACGTCTATGCCCCGGTTCAATGCAGCGAGCAGCTGACCGTCTTCCAGCATCTCCCACTGCTGCTGGTGACGTCCAGGCCGGTCATCCTAGGCAGTGACTTCAACGGCATCATCGATGCACCTGGATGATACGGCAGAGACGACAGCAAACTGGATGCTATGTCCATATTCTTAATAGAAACAGTAAAAGATGCCAAACTGCACGACGTCTTCAGCAAACCTGCAGACAGAACGCAGCATAGATACACATGGTCAAGAAAGGACGGGTCTGCCCATTCCAGGATTGACTTCCTATTTGTGTCCCGTGTTTTCACGGTCAGATTCACCGACGTCAAGCCGGTGTTCTTCTCCAAGCATTGCCTTTTACTGGCTGACTTTCACTTACAGGATGACCAGCGGGTTGGCAGGGGGACATGGAAGCTCAATGCTACACTGCTAACCCCAGAGAATGTTGAGGAACTCAAAAGAGATTACAAAGGTTGGAGGACCGTGAAACCCCACCTTTGAGTCTCCAGTTCCCTGGTGGGAAGCGATCAAGGAGAACATCAAGAGGTTCTTTATCTTCAAAGGGGTTCAGAGGGTGAGAGAGAGAGACAGATGGAAATGTCGCGACTCCAGAAAAGTATGCAAAATCTGCTCTGGCTTCAGTCGATGGGGGTCAAGGTCAAGGAGGACCTTCATGAGGTGAAGAGCCAGCAGGCCTCGCTCTTTGCCACGGAGGCCTACAAGATCATCTTCCAGTCCAGAGTCCCCTCCATTAAACAGGATGAGATGTGCTCGTGTTACTTCTTCTAAAAGGTACACAGAGAGAGCTCTGTTATCAGCAGCCTGAAGGAAGAGGATGGCTCGGTAACGTCTTCGCAGTCCGACATACTAAGGACCAGCAAATCATTTTATGTTGGGCTGTATGACGCGAAGCCCACAGACAGCAGAGCCTCCCAGTCCTTCCTGTCATCTATCACAGAGGTCTTCGATGACAGCAGGAGGGAGAGACTGGACAAACCGCTAATTCTGGATGAGCTGACTAAGGCCATCAAATCCTTCGAGATAAATAAAACTCCTGGAAGCGACGGCTTCCCGGTTGAGTTGTATTTGGTCCTGTGGGACTGGGTCGGCCCGGACCTGCTGGAAGTATACGACAGTATGCTCCTCGCCGGCAGCATGTCAGAATCCATGAGGAAAGGCATCATCACCCTCATCAACAAGGGGAAGGGGAGAGGGCAGAAATCAGAAATTGGCGGCCCATCTCACTGCTTAATGTCGACTACAAGATACTGTCAAAAGTCATAGCCAGTCGAGTCAAGTCTGCTCTGGAGTTGGTGATCCACCCTGATCAGACCTGTACTTTACCCACTCAGGGACACGATCACCCACATACGGGACAGGAGGGTGGACACCTGCCTCATCAGCCTGGACCAGGAGAAGGCTTTTGACAGGATATCGCACACCTGCATGATGGACGTACTTTCCAAAATGGGGATTGGGGAGGGAATCTGCAATTGGATCAAACTGCTCTACACAAACATCAGTAGCACAGTCTCAATCAATGGGTGGGAATCGGAAAGTTTCCCGATCCAATCCGGAGTCAGACAGGGTTGTCCTCTCTCCCCTGTCTTGTTTATTTGCTGTATTGAACCCTTTGCTGAGTCTATCAGGAAGGATGCGAGCATAAGAGGGGTGACAATCCCAGACAGTGGAGGCACTCAGGTTAAAACCTCCCTGGACATGGATGACGTCGCGGCCTTCTGCTCGAACCCGCTGTCTGTGCGCAGAGATGAGCATCTGCGACCAGTTCGCACTGGCCTTGGGAGCCAACGTTAACCACGGCAAGAGAGAGGCCATGTTCTTTGGGAACTGGGCTGACCGATCCTTTGTCCCCTTCACCGTCAGGTCAGACTACCTGAAGGTGCTGGGGATATGGTTCTGAAGGGCCGTGGCATGCAACAAAACCTGGAAGGAGCGAGTAGCCAGGGTCCAACACAAGCTGAGCATGTGGGAGCAGCAACTCTCTCCATTATGTGTAAGAACCTGGTCATCAGGTGCGAGGCGCTCACGTTGTTGTTGTAAGTGGCACAGGTCTGGCCCATACCCCATTCCTGCGCTGTGGCGATCACCCGAGTCATTTTCAGCTGCATCTCTGGATCCAAAATCGAGCGGGTCCAAAGGGACACGATGTTCAATCCTCTGGATAAGGGCGGGCATAATGTACCAAATATCACCCTCATCCTGATGACTACCTTCGTGTGCAGCTGCATCAAGCTGTGTGCAGATCCCCAATACGCCAACACCAAGTGTCACTACGTGCTGAGATTCTCTCTGTCCCCAGTGTTGTGAAGGAAGGGCCTGGTCGCATTGCCGTGGAACGCTCCATTTAGTTGGACTGTGCCGTACCACCAATCCTTCGTGGAACAGTTTCTGCGGAAAACACCTTTGACCACCAATCCATCAGGCAGTGGTCTGCACGGAATGTCCTCAAGGCCCAACGGGAAAAGGAGATGGTGGATCCTGTCGGATGGTTACCAGAGCAGACCGCCAAATCATTTGGCGGAATGCCTCATCACCAGAACTTTCAAACAAGCACCAAGGTGTAGCTTGGCTGGTGGTGAGAAGAGCCCTCCCCGTCAGATCCTTCCTGCACGCCCGAAGTCTCACCCCCTCCGCACAATGCCCTCGAAGTGGCTGTGGTGGGGATGACATGGTTGCCCAGCTTCTTCTGGAATGTGTCTTTGCAAAGCAGGTGTGGAAAGAGATGCATTGGTTTTTGTCGAGGTTCATCCCAAGCAGCTCTGTAACACAGGAGTCTGTGCTCTGCGGGCTGTTCCCAGGGACACACACCGAGATAACCACCACTGCTGCTGGAGGACTATCAATTCGGTGAAAGACACTCTTTGGTCTGCCCAAAACTTGCTGGTCTTCCAGCACAAAGAGTTGTCCAATGTTGCAGACTGGCACACTCCAAGGTCCAGGACTACGTGTTGAGGGACGCACTAAAGCTTGGGGTAGCCACAGCAAAGGCTCAATGGGGAAAGACCACCATGTAAGCTCCCCCCACCAAGCTGAACTGAGGGGCTGGATCCATGGAAAACCCCTCAAACTGCAGCGGGAAAATTTTCGTTTGCCATAAAATGTATGTGGCATGAAAAATGAAATGGAAGGGTTGTGAGGCAACTCACTCCTGTATTGAATGAAATGACCTCCTTTGCACTGTTTGTATTTTTTGACTTGGTGCTATTTGGAACTGTTTTGTCATGTATTTTTTACAGATCTTTGTGAATAAAGTAAATTTTGGAAATAAAAAAAACATTTGTGCAAGTAAGTGTTGTCAATTGCGGCTGCTTGAGCTCTGGGTTTGGAACTTGAGCAGCAGCTGGAGACACTGCTGTGCATTCATGAGGAGAGTTACATGGAAAGCATGTTCTTAGATGTGGTCACCCCACAGCTTAAGAGTACGTAGGGAGAGAGGGAATGGGTGACCACAAGGCAGTCAAAAAGAATCAGGCAGGAAGTGCAGGACATCCCGAGTGCATCTCACTCTCCAACAGGTATTCACTTCTGAATACGGAGGACAGTGATGCTTCACCAGGGGAGTGCAGCCAGATCCAAGTCCATGGCACCATGGGTGACTCAGCTGCAACGGTGGAGACAGGGAAGATTGGAAAAGCCATAGTGATAGATGATTCAATAGTGAAGGGAACAATCAGCTGTTTCTCTGGCCACAGACGTGAATCCAGGAATGGTGTGTTGCCTCCCTGGTGCCAGGGTCAAGGATGTCATTGAGCAGTTACAGAGCATCCTGAAGGGTGAGGGTGAACAGCCATCCTTTGTGGTCCACATCGGAACCAACAACATAGGTAGAAATAAGGATGTTGTCCTGCAGTCAGAATTTATGAAGCTAGGTAAGAAATTAGCAAGCAGGGCATCAAAAGTAGTAATCTCCGGATTATTCCCAGTGCCACGCGCAAGTGAGTACAGGAATAAAAGGATAAGACAGATGAACGTGTGTCTGGAAAGATGGTGCAGGAGGGAGGGCTTTAGATTCTTGGGACAGGTCCCACGGATTGCAGTTGAACAGAGCCTGGACAGAGGTCCTTGCGGGACATTTTGCTAGTGCTGTTGGCGAGGGTTTAAACTCATTTAGCAGGGGGATGGGAAACGGAAGGTGGAGTCAGATGGGACAAAATCAGAAATGAAAATGGAAGTCACAAAATTAATGGATGAGTCTGGAAGAAAGAGGAAACAAAGGTTAGAAAATTTAAAAAGAGTTTGACAGTGCTCAAGCATATCTATTTCAATGCAAGGAGTATAGAAAATAAAGCAGATGAGCTGAGGGCACAAATAGACATGTGGCAGTATGATATCACAGCTATTACAGAAACATGGCTTAAGGAGGGACAGGAATAGCAGCTCAACATTCCTGGTTACAGGGTTTTCAGATGTGATAGGGAGGGGGATAAGAAAGGAGGGGGGGTGGCAGTTTTGCTCAAAGTAACTATTACAGCTGTGAAGACGGATGATATGTTGGAAGGTTTATCAAATGAGGCCGTATAGATTGAGCTGAGGAACAAAAAAGGGGCAATCACACTGCTGAGAGTGTGCTATAGACCCCCAAACAGGAGATAGAAGAGCAGATATGTAGGCAAATCTCTGAGAATTGCAAGAACAATAGGGCAGTAATAGTAGGGGATTTTAACCACCCCAACATGAACTGGGATACTTTTAGTGTGAAAGAAATTGAGGGAGCAGAAGTCTTGAGGTGCATTCAGGAGAACTTATTTAGCCAATATGCAGCAAGTCCAACAAGAGAGGGTGCAGTTTTAGATGTAGTTTTAGGAAATGAAGATAGGCAGGTGGAAGGAGTGGCAGTGGGAGAGCATTTTGGTGGTAGTGATCATAATTCAGTCAGTTTTAACATAATTATGGAAAGGACAAGGATAGAACAGGAGTTAAAGTTCTCAGATGGGGCAAGGACAACTTTACTAAGCTGAGGAGTGAATTAGCAAAAGTGGACTGGAAACAACTACTTGAAGGTAAATCAATGTCAGAGCAGTGGGAAGCACTCAAAGGGGAGATTCCAGGGGTTCAGAGTCAATATGTTCCCACAAAGAAAAAGGGTGGGATGGCCAAATCTAGAGCGCCATGGATTTTATAAGGTAGTATTATAAGACAGTAACGGAAAGCTTATGCCCGACTCAGAGAACTCAATACTGCTGAAAGCCGAGAGGTGTATAGAATGTGGAGGGGGGATATCAACATTGAAATTAGGAAAGCAAAGAGAGGGCATGAAAGAATATTGGCAATCAAAATCAAGGTTCGCACAAAGATGTTTTATCAATACATTAACAGAAAAAGGATAACTATGGAAAGAGTAGGGCCCATAAAAGATCATGAAGGTAACCTATGTGTAGGGGCAGAAGATGTTGGCACTGTTCTTAATAAATACTTTGCATCTGTCTTCACAAAAGAGGGTGATGATGCAGATATTGGAGTTAAGGAAGAAGGGTATGAAGTATTGGATGTGATCAATAGAGGGAGAGAGGACATATTAGTGACAGGACATACAAATAGCATATTTGTAAGTTGATAAATCACTAGGGATGGATGAAATGTACCCCACGCTGATAAAAGAAGCAAGAGAGGAAACAGCGGAAGGTTTGACCATCGTTTTCCAGACCTCACTGGATACAGGTGTGATGCTGGAGGATTGGAAGACTGCAAACATTGTACCTCTGTTTAAAAAGGGAGTGAGGGATAGACCGAATAATTACAGGACAGTCAGTCTAACCTCAGTAGTGGACAAATTATTGGAATCTATTCTGAGTGACAGGATAAAATGTCACTTAGAAATGCACAGATTAATCAAGGAGAGTCAGCATGGATTTGTTAAGGGAAGATCTTGTCTGACCAACTTGATTGAAATTTTGATTGGCTGTGTGGTAAATAGCAAGGAGGATAGCTGTTGGCTGCAGGAAGATCTTCATGGTCTGGTCAGATGCACAGAAAAATGACAAATGGAACTCAATCCAGAGAAGTGTGAGGTGATGCATTTGGGGAGGTCAAACAAGGCAAAGGAATACACGATTAAGAGGAAAATGTTGAGAGGTGTAGAGAAAGTGAGGTACCTTGGAGTAAATGTCCACAGATCCCTGAAGGTAGCAGGACAGGGCGATAAGGTGGTAAGAAGACAATATGGAATCCATTCCTTTATTAGCTGAGGTATAGAATATAAGAGCAGGGAGGTTATGCTGGAACTGTATAAATCATTAGTCAGGCCACAACTTGAGTACTGTGTGCAGTTTTGATCACCTCATTACAGAAAGGATGTAATTGCACTAGAGAGGGTACAGAGGAGATTTACGAGGATGTTGCCGGGACTGGAAAAATGCAGCTTTGAGGAAAGATTGGATAGGCTGGGGCTATTCTCCTTGGCACAGAGAAGGCTGAGGGGAGATCTGACTGGCATGTACAAAATTTGTGGAGTCTGGATAGAATTGAAGTGAAGGGCCTGTTTACCTGAGCAAGGAGATCAGTGACTAGGGGAATAGATTCAAAGTGATTGGCAGAAAGATCACAGGGGAGATGAGGAAAAGACTTTTTAGCCAGAGGGTGGTGGGGGTCTGGTGGAATTGATACTGTATTTTAGTTTGATATTGCATCACTTTTTAGAATGGTATGTAATGTTTATATCTATCTACACTGATGGAATTGATTCTGTCTCTTTCAATTTCACAGTGTGGGCGAGGTCTGAACTGGTATTTAATTTGTGTCTCAGCTGACAATATCTTTCAGCACCTTTGAAACATTCACTGCAATGAATGTTGGACTTGTATGTAACTTGTACCTCAGGGTACACGATGGGGATGTTTAAACATCCTTTATAATGAATGGGTGTGAGCTTTGGGTATGATATTTAATTTAAATCTCAGGGTACATCACTAGGTTAGATTCTGTGCCATTCAATCAGTAGCGTGTGCCAATTCTATTTGATATTTAATTGATAGCTCAGTCTGCATTATATTAGACAGGCAGAGAGACTTGGGCGTACAGGTCCACAGGTCACTAAAAGTGGCAACGCAGGTGGATAAGGTAGTCAAGAACGCATATGGCATGCTTTCCTTCATCGGTCGGGGCATCGAGTATAAAAATAGGCAAGTCATGCTGCAGCTGTACAGAATTTTAGTTCGGCCACACTTAGAATATTGCATGCAATTCTGGTCGCGACACAACCAGAAGGACGTGGATGCTTTGGAGAGGGTACAGAAGAGGTTTACCAGGATGTTGCCTGGTCTGGAGGGCATTAGCTATGAGGAGAGGTTGGATAAACTCGGATTGTTTTCACTGGAACGACGGAGGTGGAGGGCCGACATGATAGAGGTTGACAAAGTTATGAGCGGCATGGACAGAGTGGATAGTCAGAATCTTTCTCCCTGGGTGGAAGAGTCAGTTACTAGGGGACATAGGTTTAAAGTGCGAGGGGCAAAGTATAGAGGGATGTGCGAGGCAAGTTCTTTACACAGAGGATGGTGAGTGCCTGGAACCTTCAGCCGGGGGAAGTGGTGGAAGCAGGTACGATAGCGACGTTTAAGAGGCATCTTGACAAATACATGAATAGGATGGGAATAGAGGGATACGGACCCCAGACGTGCAGAAAGTTTTAGTTTAGGCAGGCATCAAGATCGGCGCAGGCTTGGAGGGCCGAATGGCCTGTTCCCGTGCTGTACTGTTCTTTGTTCTTTGTTAGATTGACACATAGCATTTCAATCTGCTAGTGGGTGTGATTTTGACGTGGGATTGAAGTATCTGACTGTCAGTGGGACTCAATCGGGGTGAAATGGAAAAAACTTCTTTCTCTCCTGCTTTGTTTGGTTGTTGGATTGAAAATGTGTCTCTGGAACTTGGGATCAATGTGAGCCTGACTATTTCTGCAGTCTGAGACCAGGGAACTGATGCACTATCTGCACTCTGAGTGATAATGTACCTACTGTGTGTGAGTGGAGCTGGCTGCACTGTTCCTTGTGCCTCGAGTGCAGCAACCATCACCTTCATCACAATATCTTCAAGTATTTGCCTGTATGAAGAAAAAAATACATCTGATAACTCAAGAACAGATGCGGTGCATAATATCAAAGAGGTCAATTTAATTTCTCAATCAATAATCATTAAGAACATCCACAAATGAAAACCGGTGTCATTATCTGCCTCCACTGAAGTACTGAAGCTCCCAGCTCCTGCATCGCAAGTGTTCTGGGCAGATCCATCCAGACAAAACACTGCACTGGGATCGTCCCAACTGCTCTCTGCTCGACATATATTTCCAGCCATCCTGCTTCATATGCAAAAAAATTTTTTAAATGAAGCTCGATATGTACATCCCTCGATTCCTTTCTCCACATACAATTGTTCATTTGTTCCACCTCCCCTTCAGTGCATCGATACTATTCACCCCAACATCTCCCTGTGATAACAAATTCCAGATTCGAACCATTCACTGCGTAAATACATTTTTCATGAATTCCTCATTGGTTTTATGAATGACGATTTTATATTTTGGCTCTTGTTTCAGACGCCACCACAAGTGGAAGCATGTCTCCATGTATTCTAAAAAAGCCCTTCGCTATTTCCTCACTTTTTTCATTTGTTTGTGGAATGTAGGCATTAGTGGCTATGCTAGCATTTATTGCCCAATCCAAATTGCCCTTGACAAAGTGGTGGTGAGCTGCCTTCTTGAGCCGCTGCAGTTCCTGAGATGTAGGAACACCAACAGTGCTGTTTGGAAGGGAGTTCCAGGATTTTTACCCAGCGACAATGAAGGAATGGCGATATAGTTCCAAGTCAGGATGTTGTGTGGCTTGGAGGGGAATTTGCAAGTGGTAGTGTTCCCTTGCAACTGCTGCCCTTGTCCTCCTCAGTAGTAGAAGTTCCAGGTTTGGAAGGTACTGTCAAAGGAGCTATTGTGTGTTGCAGCTGTGCACCTTGTAGATGGTACACACTGCTGCCACTGTGCATCAGTGGTGAATGGGGTGATTGCTGAAGGTGGTGCTTGGGGGCAATCAAGCAAGCTACTTGAGTGTTGTTGGAGCTGCACTCATCCAGGCAAGTGGAGAGTATTCCATCATACTCCTGACTTGTGTCTTGTGAATGGTGGATAGGTTTGGGGAGACAGGAGGTAATTTACTCACCACAGAGTTCCTAGCCTCTGACCTGCTCTTGTAGCCACGGCATTTATGTGGCTGGTCCAATTCAGTTTATGGTCAATGGTAACCGCCCCCCCAATGTTGATGGTGGGGGATTCAGTGATGGTAATGCCATTGAACATCAAGAGGAGATGATTAGATTCTCTCTTGTTTGAGATGGTCATTGCCTGGCAATTATCTGACGCGAATGTTACTTGCCACTTATCAGCCCAAGCCTGGATGTTGTCCAGGTCTTGCTGCATCTGGGCACGGGCTGCTTCAGTAGCTGAAGAGTCATGAATGGTGCTGAACATTGCGCAATCATCTGTGAACATCCCCACTTTCGGCCTTGTGATGGAGGGAAGGTCATTGATGAAGCAGCTGAAGATGGTTGGGCCTAGAACACGAGCCTAAGGAATTCCAGCTGTAATGTCCTGAGACTGAGATGATTGACCTGAACAACCACAGCCATCTTCCTTCGTGCGAGGTATGACTCCAACCAGCAGAGAGTTTTGCCATGATTCCCATTTACACTAGTTTTGCTAGGGCTCCTTGGTGCCATTAATGGTCAAAGGTTGCCTTGATGTCAAGGGCAGTCACTCTCACCTCACAATGCAATGTTTCTTTAACTCTAAAATAAAAGCAAAATTCTGCAGATTCTGGAAATATGAAATTTAAAAAAACACAACTGCTCAAAATACTCAACAGTTCAGGCAGCATATGTGGAGAGAGAAACAGAATTAACATTTCAGGTCTGAGTCCTTTCATCTTACAATATGTTTTATGTCTTGGTATGTAATGGTCAGGTTCATTCAGTTTGCAGTAATGGAATGAATACTGTGTCTTCCACTCTGACTATTAGTGAGATTTGTGGAGTGGTGTGTAACATGGAGCTCAGTCTGCAGTCTGGGTACATTATTGAGATTAATTCTGTATTTTACAATCAGGTACTGTTTGGCTGTTCCGTCTGACATTGAATTTGTAGTTCAGGCTGCTGTCTTGTGAGAGTGACACAGTGCCTTGCAATCTGATAGTGGGTGTGATTTTGGACTGGGATTGATGTATCTACCTGTCAGTGGGACTGAGTTGTGGTGAAATGGAAACAAGTTCAATCTTTCCTGCTCTGTGTGACTGTTGCATTGACTGTTGGTCTCTGGAACTTGGGATCAGTGCCAGTCTGACTACTTCTGCTGGCGGTGATTGTGGAATTGATGTCTCTGCTCTCTGTGAGTGATACTGTACTTACTGTGTGTGAGGAGCTGGCAGCACTTCCTCTTGTGTCGAGGAATCACGACATTTATTCTGCTTCCATCAAGTATTTGCCTGCAGAAAGGGAATGTATTTATTATCATTCAGGAAGAGATGTGGTAGAAGATACAAAAGTGACCAAAACAATTTTTCAATTAATAATCATTATGAACAATCACAAAGGAAACCCAGCAATGCAAACAGAGTCAGTGTCTGATTCCACTGCAGTCCTGCAGCCCCCAGCTACTGCATACCAGAGGCTTTGGCCATTTTACAACAATTAAATGACATCCAGAAACAATCCACTGGGCCATGAATGGGACTGACCGACGGAACAGGGACTTTTACACAGGTCAGATTTCCAGTTCCCGCTCCCATGGTCTAACCGTTCACGCGAAACCAAACAGCCACTGTTTAAAATGTGTCCTGCACATTTCTCACCTGGTGCCTATAATAGATTCTCTTTGTGTAAATCCCCACATCCTGACTGTCCGCTTCTGTTTCCACACTTCACTGTCCAATAACAAGAAACTGTGGGATGAGGCTGAATCGCTCTCTTTGCGCTGGCACGGACATGATGGGCCGAATGGCCTCATTCTGTGTCGGAAATTTTCCATGTTTCTGTTTGCTGAATTGTTGCAGAAATCTGCGCCTGCGCTCCCCTCCCCCAGCACTGCCTGTGAGCGCAAGGAGATGGTTTAAAACAGCCGCGAATGGAGAGATCCCAGTCCCAGTGGAAGGGAGCAAACAGCAGCCTCCTTCCAGCAGCACATCGCTTTGGGAGCGTGTCCGCAGATGGACTCAGAGATCAGCATCGAGTCCGGGGCAAGTTCAGGGGCAGGCGGGGGCTGTTTGTGAGAGGCGGAGTGGAGCGGGAACTGTTCCCGGAACATGGAGTGAGTGGGGGAAGGGAGAGGCCATTCTCGGGTTGTGTGTGGACAAGGGGATGGAGACAGAATGGGAAGAACCTGTTACTGCAGTGCAGTCAAACAATGATAATATTTGTATGGCTGGGCTTCCTTTGTGGGCGTTTATAATTATTATGAGAGATTAAACTCATTAAAATCCTGTATCTTCTACCTCACCAGTATTTGAATCATAAACATTCTTTTGTTCAAACAGGCAAATAATTGAATGAACCAAAATAAATATAATGTTTCCTCCACCAAGTTACATGGAAGAGTGTCACCAGCTCCTTCTCACACACAGTCCGTACATTATCACTCACAGAGTGCAGAGACACAGACAGGTCATCAGTTCCACAGTCTCAGACAGCAGAAACAGATCCAGAGACACATTTTCAATCCATCAATCAAATGGAGCAGGAGAGACGCACGTTGTTTTCATGTCACCCCAACTCAGTACCACTGACAGGTATATACACAAATCCCAGTCCAAATTCTCACCCACTATCAAATTATCAGTGTGTCAATCCCACAATAGAGCAACCTCAGCTACAAATTAAATGCACATAGAACTGACACATGGTTGCTGTTTCAAAGTTACAGAAATAATCTCAATGAAGTGCTCCGAGATTCAAGTTAAATACCAGCCTAATATTTACACGGGTTTTGACTTTATTATCAGTATTAATTCCCATAATGTGTCCAGACATATACATTAGATACAAATCTCAAGTGCATCATCAGATTGCAGAGGTACAAACTCAGATTCCACTTTAAAACTCATCCGGATTGTGAAACTAAAAGATACAATATAAATTTGATTAGTATAGTTTGAGCTATAAATTACGTACCAGTCCTAAAACCTCATATAGTGTCAGATGGAAGATACTGTGCAATTCCAGACTGAGCTCATTTTACATGCAAGTCCAAGATTCTCACTCAGAGTTGGACTGAATGGCACTGATCAAATTGATGAGTACAGCCTGACTTACACTTGCACATCGATCCTGTATCAGATTGTAGGATACATTATATTTCACTATTGTGTTCACAGTGACAGATACTATTTAATACCAGGCAAAACCTCAAACAGGATTTATGTATCTACCTATCTGCTTAAAACCTACCACATCAGTGGCCTGTTGCGGTGCTGAATTTTTATGTAGAATAAATCCAGACTTGCACCAGTCCCAGTGACGGAAGGTTATGTAATGAATCTCACACTCTCACAGAGTACCAGACACTGACAGTTGGAGAGTGATTTTGAAACCCATGCTAGGTGCCAGATGCTGAAAGGTATAGGTTGATTACTGCACTCACTGACAGTACCTCAGCCTGAGTCATCTAAAGCAACCTAACACACAAATAGTAGCACTGAGAGATTGAGAAAGAGTCCAAAACTCAGAGTAACAGACACTGATAGACACAATCTGAAAACTGCACGCACATGGATACAGTATTGGCTAACTCACAAGAAACAGTGTGGGGATAATTGGGGAATTTTCAAATTGGCAAACTGTAACTAATGGAGTGCCACAGAGATCAGTGCTGGTGCCTCAATCTTTATGGTCTTTATTAATAACTTGCATGAAGGGTCCGAGTGTAAATCCAAATTTATGGATGGTACAACGATAGGGAGGAAAGCAAGTTGTGAGAAGGACACAAAGTGTCTGCAAAGAGATATAGCTAGGTTAAATCAGTGGGCAAAAGTTTGGCAGATGGAGTATAATATGGGAAAATGTAAGATTGTCTACTTTGGCAGGAAGAATAGAAAAACAGAATATTACTTACATAGAGAGAGACTGCAGAATGCTGCTGTACCAAGGAATCTGTGTGTCCACTTGCATGAATTACAAAAAAGTTAGCATGCAGCGATAGCAAGTAATTAGGAAGGCAACTGGAATGTTGGCATTTTTAGAGAGGGGAATGGAGTTTAAAAGTAGGGAAGATTTGCTGTAACTGTACAGGGCATTAGTGACATCCCAACTAAAGTACTCCACACAGTTGTGGTCTCCTTACTTAAGGAGGGATATACTTGCATTGGAATCAGTTCAGAGAAGGTTCACTCGGCTGATACTTGGGAAGTTGGATTGTCTTAGGAGAAACAGTTGAGCAGGTTGGGCCTCTACTCACTGGAGTTTAGAAGATTGAGAAGAGATCTTATTGAAACCTATAAGATTCTCAGTGGGCTGGACAGGTAGATGCTGAGAGGATGTTTCTCCTTGTGGGGGAATGTAGAATTAGGGGCCACAGTTTCAAGATAAGTGGCCTCCCATTCAAGAAGGAGATGAGGAGGAATTTCTTCGCTCAGAGGGTTGTTCATCTTTGGAATTCTGTTCTCCAGAGGACTGTGGAGGCTGGGTCATTGAATATATTCAAGGCTGTGATAGACAGATTTTTGATCTACAAGGGAGTCAATGGTCATGGGCGCAGGCAGGAAAGTGGAGTTAAGGCCACAATCAGAACAACCCCGATCTTATTGAATGGCAGAGCAGGCTCGATGGGCCAAATGGCCATCTCCTGCTCCTATTTTGTATCTTTTTATCTTCTTACACACACACACACACACACTCAACCAGTGTGTGGCAGTGGATCTAGAATTAATCCCACTTTCGTACAAAATACCAGCGACTGAAAGGTACAGAATAAATCCCACAGATACGTACAGTATGACTGACAGGTACAGAATGAATCCCATGCTCACACACAGCACCAGGGATTGAAAGATACATGTGATTCCCACCCTCACAGAACAATATCAGACTGAGTTACAGAATGATTTCCACATTCCCATCGAGCACCACTGACTGCTAATTAATTCATCCCACAATCACACACACTACCAGAGGCCGACAGATACAGAATGTATTGCACACTTTCACAAAGTTCCAGTGAGTGACAGGTACATCATCTCTATGGTATCAATTTGTTTTTTTCATGAAGAGTCTGGAACTTTCCAATTACCTTTGTGATCTCTGTTTTAACCCCATGGATTCTGGGTGATTCACTTTCACTGTTGGGATCTTTGAGTCTCTACTTAATGCCCTGTAAATTAATTACTGATCACTGACCCCATGTGCGCGTTCATTTTCGCTATTGTACTATTTCGTCAATAAGCTGACAGATCAGTTCTCAGTCACTTGTTTCCCTTGTTCAAGCTCGGCCTCAATAATAAGTACATTTACTAGAAACCCCGCTGTTGTAGGAAACCTCAGTCTCTCATTTCAACTCCTGACAGTAAAAATCTTCTCTCCGCTTTTTTCTCCCACAAATAGGTTCAATCTAGAATCAGTGATGCGGTATCTTCACAAAGATTGACCTGAAATGTGTCCGCTTCCAGAATGCTGTGAGAGACTTTCTGCTGCCGCTTACAGACTGTTTCAAAAAGGACGGAGAATAGTCCGAGATCAAAGCGCACATGGGCTCAGTGATCAGTAATTAATTTACGCCGCATTATTAAGTAGAGACACAAAGATCGCACAGACAGTGAAACTGAATCACCCAGAATCCATGGGGTTAAAAGAGATCAGAAAGGCAATTAGAAAGTTCCAGACTCTCCGTATAAAAAAACAAAACAAATTAAAACCAGAGATGATGATGTAGCTTTTTCAGAGAGATTGTGGGTGGCTCTTAAAAGAGCCGTTGTGTTTGGGATGTTTTTCAGTCCATTGTGTAGTTTTACTTGGAGCTGATGTACTTGGTCACCGCCTTTGTCCCTTCCGACACGGCGTCTTTGGCCAGCTCCCCGGGCAGCAGCAGGCGCACGGCGGTCTGGATCTCCCGGGAGCTGATGGTTCTGCACTTGTTGTAATGGCCCAGGCGGGAAGCCTCACCCGCGATGCGCCCGAAAATATCGTTCACAAACGAGTTCATGATGCTCATGGCCTTGGAGGAGATGCCGGTGTCGGGGTGAACCTGCTTCATCACTTTGTCGATGTAGATGGAGTAACTCTCCTTCCTCGACTTTCTCCGCCTCTTACCGCCCTTTGCTGATGGTTTACTCACAGTTTTCTTTGCGCCCTTCTTAGCAGCTGCTTTCTTCTTCTCCTCAACCATCTTCAGATTCAATTTCAGACACAGAAATAAACCAAACCCCTTCCGAGTGCGGATTAAATAGACAATCCCACAGCACTATGCTAATGAGGGATGGGGGAAAGTAAAGATTGTGATTGCGTGATTGGGAGTGATGTCACAATGATTTTATATTGTCATACTATAACTGGTGTCCTTCACCATCCAATCACATTCAAACTTTGCAGCCAATCACAAACATTCGTACTGCAATCAGGAAGTCTGTTTCACAAAGACTCTCTCCAGCTGCAGTTTACATTGAAAGAGCCGCTCCCTGTGTCAAGCTCTCTGGAAATGTTCTGCATGTTGTTGAGAGGACGCTTATTGATGATTCTGTGTCGTTGTGAGTGTGCAATTAATTCCATTTCTTTTATTCTCTGCTCCTGTGTTTGAGTGTGTTCTGTCATTCAGCAGTTCTCAGTCTCTGGTGCTGTGTGGATTTATTCCGTATTTATTTATTTCGAGAATATAGCACTGAAACAGGCCCTTCGGGCCACCGAGTCTGTGCCGACCAACAATCACCCATTTATACTAGCCCTGCAGTAATCCCAACCTACACTAGGGGCAATTTACAATGACCAATTTACTTATCAACCTGCAAGTCTTTGGCGGTGGGAGGAAACCGGAGCACCCAGCGAACACCCACGCGGTCACAGGGCGAACTTGCAAACTCTGCACAGGTAGTACCCAGAATCGAACCCGGGTCCCTGGAGCTGTGAGGCTGCAGTGCTAACCACTGCACCACTGTATCTGTCAGACTCTGGTACTGTGTTTGAGTATGACATCCATTCTGTATCTGTCAGTCTCTGTTGCTGTGTTTGAGTGTGAGGAGTTGAGGCAGAGTGTTGCGGCGAGGAAGATGGAAAAGAGCGTTGGTGCGATGACACAGACTTAGTTGACCCCAGTTTGCATTGGGATTGGGTCTGTGGTAGGTCCGTTGGGAAGGATTACAGCTTGCATGTCATCATGCAGTCGTTGGAGGTTGGTGACGAATTTTTCCGGCAGCCAAATTTGAGGAAGACGTTCCATAATCCCTCCTGGTGGGTAGAGTCGAAGGCCTTTGTCAGGTCAGAGAAGACCAGGTAGAAAGGTTGCTGCTGCTCCCTACATTTTCTTGGAGTTGTCTTGCTGTGAAGATGATGTCCACTGTGTCTCTTGATGGACAGAATCCACATTGTGATTCCAGTAGGAGATCTTCAGCCACGGGGAAGAGACAGTTGAGAAGGACTCTTGTGATGACCTTCCCTGGAGTGAACAGCTGGGATACCCCTCTGTCATTACCACAGTCGGTCTTGTCACCATTTTTGGTGATGATCACAATGACAGCATCTCAGAGATCCCTGGCATGCTCTTGTCCTTCCAGCTGAGGGAAATGAGACCATGTATTTGTGTTAAGTGTTATTCTCTGTCGTATTTTAGATTTTCAGAGGGAATTCCATCTATGCCGGTGGCCTTCATTTTTTTTTTACCTGTTAGATTGCCTTTTCAATTTCTGTTGGGCTGGGATTGTGCTGACGTCATGGTGGGTAACATGCTGTGGAATGTGGCACTTGCATCAAGGACTGAGTTGCGATTGAGAAGATCTTCAAAGTGCTACTTCCAACGAGTGCTGACTGCCTCTCTGACCTTGATCAGTGTCACTCCATTCTTTACTCTCAGTAGGGTCGGTCCTTGGTAATTTGGGCCATAAATGGTCTTGACGGTGCTGAAGAATCCACACATGTCGGGGCTGTCAGCAAGTTGCTGTATTTCCTGCACTCTTTCAGCCCATCAGCTGTTCTTTAGTTTGTGTAAGCAGATCTACTCTACAGGACGAGTGGGAAACTATTGAAACTACATTGCCTGCAGTCCTGAAGCAAGGCCACTCCAACATCTGTCATCGGGCTGCAGTATGCTGACAATGCTTGCATATGCGCACACTCAGAGGCCAAGCTTCAAACCCTCATCGATGCATTCATGGAGGCGTATGAAAGAATTGGCTTGAAGCAAAACATCCGGAAAGCTAAGGTCCTCTGCCAGCCTGCTCCCCGACACTGCCCCCGACTATTAAGATCCACGGCGAATCACTGGACAATGTGGATCACTGCTCATACCTTGGGAACCTCCTGTCACCAAGGGCAGATATCGACAATGACACTCAGGATCGCTTCCAGATGGCCATGTGGCCCATAAATCCTGCTCTGCCATTCAATAAGATCATGCCTGTTCTGATTGAGGCCTTAATTCCACTTTCCTGCCTGTGCCCATTGACCAATGACTCCCTTGTACATCAAAAAATCTGTCTATCACAGCCTTGAATATATTCAATGACCCAGCCTCCACAGTCCTCTGGAGAACAGAATTCCAAAGATGAGCAACCCTCTGACAGAAGAAATTCCTCCTCATCTCTTTCTTGAATGGGAGACCACTTATCTTGAAACTGTGGCCCCTAATTCTACATTCCCCCACAAGGAGAAACATCTTCCCAGCATCTACCTGTCCAGCCCACTGAGAATCTTATAGGTTTCAATAAGATCATCTCTCAATCTTCTAAACTCCAGTGAGTAGAGGCCCAATCTGCTCAACTTATTCTCACAAGTCAACCCTTCATCCCAGGAATCAGCCTAGTGAACATTCTTTGAACTGATTCCAATACAAGTATATCCCTCCTTAAGTAAGGAGACCAAAGCTGTATGGAGTACTTTAGTTGGGATGCCACTAATGCCCTGTACAGTTACAGCAAAACTTCCCTACTTTTATACTCCATTCCCCTTGCTAAAAAATTCCAACATTCCATTTGCATTCCTAATTACTTGCTATACCTTCATGCTAACTTTTCTGTAATTCATGTACCTGGCACCCAGATCCCTCAGTACAGCAGCATTCTGCAGTCTGTCTCGATGTAAGTAATATTCTGTTTTTCTATTCTTCCTGCCAAAGTAGACAATCTCACATTTTCCTATATTATACTCCATCTGCCAAACTTTTGCCCACTGACTTAACCTATCCATATCTCTTTGCAGACACTTTATGTTCTCCTCACGACTTTCTTTCCTACCTATCTTTGTACCACCCATAAATTTGGCAACAGTACACTCAGTGCCTTCATGCAATTATTAATATAGACCATAAATAGTTGAGGCACCAGCACTGATCCCTGTGACATTCCATTAGTTACAGTTTTCCAATCTGAAAATGCCCCATTTGTCCCCACTCTCTGTTTCCTGTGAGTTAGCCAATCTTATATCCATGTGTGTGTAGTTTTCAGTTTGTATCTATCAGTGTCTGGTACTCTATGTGAGTTTTGGACTCTTTCTTACTCTCTCACTGCTATTTTTTGTGTGTTAGGTTGCTTTAGATGACTCAGGCTGAAGTACTGTGAGTGAGCGCAGTAATCAACCTATATCTTTCAGCATCTGGCACTGAGCATGTGTTTCAGCATCACTATCTATCTGTCAGTATCTGGTACTCTGTGTGAGTGTGGGATTCATTATATAATCTTCCGTCCCTGGGACTGATGGCAAGTCTGGATTTATTCTCCATAAAATGTCAGCACAGCAACAGGCCACTGATGTGGTAGGTTTTAAGCAGACAATATATTTGAGGTTTTGCTTAGTATTAAATATCTGTCACTGTGAACACAATAGTGAAAGATAATGTATCCTACAATCTGATACAGGATTGGTGTGCAAGTGTAACTCAGGCTGTACTAATCAATTTGATCAGTGCCATTCAGTCTGAGTGAGTATCTTGGTTTTGCATGTAAAATGAGCTCAGTCTGGAATTGTACAGTATCTTCCATCTGACACTGTACGAGGTTTCAGGACTGCTATGTAATTTAGAGCTCAGACTATACTAATCAAATTTATATTGTATCTGTTAGTTTCACAATCTGGATGAGTTTTAAACTGGAATCTGAGTTTGGATCTCAGGTTATACGATATTTCAGAATCTCTCAATCTGATTATGGACTTGAGTCTAATGTTTATGTCTGGAAACATGATGGGAATTAATACTGATAATAAACTCATAACCTGTGTAAATATTGGGCTGGTATTTAACTTAAATCTCAGAGTACATTATTGAGGTTAATTCTGCAACTTTGAAACAGAAACCACGTGTCAGTTCTCTGTGTGTTTAATTTGTAGCTGAGGTTGCACTATTGTGGGATTGACACACTGATAATTTGATTGTGGGTGAGATGTTGGACTGGGATTTATGTATCTACCTGTCAGTGGTAATGAGTTGGGGTGACATAGAAACAACGTCTGTCTTTCCTGCTCTATTTGATTGATGGATTGAAAATGTGTCTCTGGAACTATTTCTGCTGTCTGAGACTGTGGAACTGATGACCTGTCTGTGTCTCTGCGCTCTGTGAGTGATAATGTACGTATTGTGTGTGAGAAGGATCTGGTGGCACTCTTCCTTGTAACTTGGGTGGAGGAAATAGCCCATTTATTCTGGTTCATTCAATCATTTGCCTGTTTGAACAAAAGTATGTTTGTAACTAAAATACAGGTGAGATCAAAGATATAGAGTTTTAATGAATTTAATCTCTCAAATAATAATCATTATGGATACCCGCAAAAGAACCACCGCAACACAAATATTGTCACTGTTTCACTCCACGACAATAATTTTCTTCCCATTATGTCTCCATCCCCTTGTCCACACACAACCGGAGAATGGCCTCTCCACTCACTCCATGTTCCGAGACCAGTTTCAGATCCACTCCGCCTCCTACAAACAGCCCCCGCCTGCCCCTGAACTTGCCCCGGACTCGATGCTGATCTCTGAGTCTATCTGCGGACATGCTCCCAAAGCGATGTCCTGCTGGAAGGAGGCTGCTGTTTGCTCCCTTCCCCCGGGACCGGGATCTCTCCATTCGCGGCTGTTTTAAACCATCTTCTTCCGCTCACAGGCAGTGCTGGGGGAGGGGAGCGCAGGCCCAGATTTCTGCAGCACTTCAGCCAGAAACTTGGAGAACTTCCGGCACAGAATGAGTCCATTCGGCCCATCATGTCCGCGCTAGCGGAATGAGAGGGATATAGCCTGTTCCCACAGTTTGTTGTTATTGGACAGTGAAGTGTAGAAACAGAAGCGGACAGTCAGGATGTGGGGAGTTACACAAAGAGAATCTATTATCGGCACCAGGTGAGAAGTGTGAAGGACACATTTTAAACAGCGGCTGTTTGGTTTCATTTGAACGGTTAGACCATGGGAGCGGGAACAGGAAATCTGACCTGTGTAAAAGTCCCTGTTCCGTCGGTCAGTCCCATTCATGGCCCAGTGGATTGTTTCTGGATGTTATTTAATTTTTGTAAAATGGCCAAAGCCCCTGGTATACAGTAGCTGGGGGCTGCAGGACTGCAGTGGAATCAGACACTGATTCTGTTTGTATTGCTGGGTTTCCTTTGTGATTGTTCACAATGATTATTCATTGAAAAATTGTTTTGGTCTCTCTTGTAACTTCCACCACATCTCTTCCTGAATTATAATTAATACTTTTTCTTTCTACAGGCAATACTTGAGGAAGCTGAATAAATGTAGTGATTCCTCGACACAAGGGGAAGTGCAGCCAGCTCCTCACACACAGTAAGTACAGTATCACTCACAGAGAGCAGAGACATCAGTTCCACAATCACCGACAGCAGAATTAGTCAGAACACAAAAACACAAAAAATAGGAGCAGGAGTAGATCATGTGGCCCGTGGAGCCTGCTCCGCCATTCAGTACCATCGTGGATGATCTTAGGCTTCAATTCCACTTTCTCGCCTGCTCGCCTTATCCCCTGATTCTCTGAGAGATCAAAAATCTGTCTATCGGAGCTTTACATGTATTCAATGATGGAGCATCCACAATCCGCTGGAGTAGAAAATTCCAAAGATTCACAACCCTTTGAGTGAAGTAATTTCTCCTCATCTCAGCCCCTTATCGTGGGACTGTGTCCCCATGTTTTAGATTGTCTGACCAGCAGAAACAATCTCTCAGTGTCTCCCCTATCCAGCCCCTTTGGAATTTAGTATGTTTCAATGAGATCACCTCTCATTCTTCTAAACTCCAGAGTATAGGCCCAATTTACTCAGCCTCCCATCATGGGACAATCCCCTCATCCCAGGGACTAATTTAGTGAACATTTGCTGCACCGCCTCCAATGCACATATATCCTTTCTTAAGTGTGCAGACCAAAACTTCACACTGTATTCCAGATGTGGTCTCACCGAAATCCTGTACAATTGTAGCAAACTTCTTTATTCCTGTATTCTAATCCCCTCAAAAAAAAGGCTAACACGCCATTTGCCTTCCTAATTGCTTGTTGTACCTGCATGCTAACTTTCTGTATTCCTTGTGCAAGAACACTCAAGTCTCTTTGAACACCAACAGTTACAAGTTTCACACCTTTTATCAAATATTCTACTTTTCTATTCTTATGACCAAAGTGAAGAACTTCACACTTCCCTACATTATACTCCATCTACCATCTTCTTGCCCACTCACTGAACTTGTCTATATCTCTTTGCAGCCTCTCTATGTCCTCCCACAGCTTCCCTTTCCACCTACCTTTGTATCATCAGCAAACTTAGATTCATTACTCTCTGTCTCTTCATCTAAGTCATTAATTTAGATTGTAAATAGCTGAGACCCCAGCACTTATCCTTGCAACACTCCATTATTCACTGCCTGCCAATCTGTTTATACCCACTCTTTGCTTCCTGTCCATTAACCAATCCTCTATCCATGCTAATATATTACCCACAATTCCATGATTCCCTTATCTTCTCTATTAACCTTTTATGTAGCACCTTATTGAATGCCTTTTGGAAATCCAGGAATACGACTAGTTTCCCTTTACCCTGCTAGTTACATCCTCAAAAAACTCTCATAAATTTGTCAAACAAGATTTCCCTTCAGGAAAATCATGTTGACTTGTTTGAATGCTTTTCTCAATGCATTGTTCAGACTTCCTGCATTTTCCCAAGGACTGATATTAGGCTAACTGGCCTGTAGTTCACAGTTTTCTCTCTCCCTCCTTTCCTGAAAGGCAGTGTAACATTTGCCAACTTCCAATCTGATGGAAATTTTCTGACCCCCTCCCACACCCACTGCAATATTACAGGGAACGGGGGTGGGGAGAAACAGCCTGTCTGCCCCAGGCCAATCAAGGCCCTTAATTGGCCAATTAACAGCCACTTATGGGCCTCCTCTCTCTGCTGCAGGTATTTTATCCTCGGTTGGGTTGGGGGAGGGGAGGCAGTGTGGCAAAGGCACCAAGAACCCTGCCTGATAAAACCAGGCATCTTTCTTGCGGGCTGCGGGGGGGTCCTCCTGATTAGGCACCCTGTTCCCCATGGAGGGCCACCCTCAAAGCTCCAACCGCCCCCATTGGGCACCCCCGGACCCTCTACCTGACCCCCCATTGCCTCAGACTTAAAGGTAACATTATATATTCTATCAGAACAGACTGAATGACAAATAACATAGCACTCCACAAAACTATAGTGTTAGAGTGAAAGATATTGTCTCAGTTATTTATTGCAGCCTGAGCTACACATTATATGCCAATCTAAAATCACATACAGTTTCAGACTGAGATACAGTATTTATTCCATAAATGCAAAATGAGCTATATGTTCCACAGGAGTTCATACTATTGAACAAGCCTGGGCTCTTTTCTCTAAGTGGTCACCTAATAGAAGCATTGAATAATATGAAGGGTTTCGTTAGGGTAGAGGTAGAGATGTTTCTCACTTGTGGTGGAGTCCAAAGCTGTCGATATGAAATAGTCAGTAATAAATTAAATAAATAACTCAGGGGAATCTTCTTTACCCTGCTTTGACAGCACTTGAGCTGCTGAACATTGTTACATTTAACATCAAGCTAAATGATTAAATGAGGCAGAAACAATTTGAGAGATTTGCTGATAGGATTAGATGAAGTAGGGTTGGAGTAACCTCATTGGAACTACCAGCACTTGGGCAGAAAAGCCTGTCTCTGTGCTGTAAATACTATGTAATTTTGTGTAGAGTGAATCCAGAATGACAAACTAACCCAGAGATTAATGGCTACTGAATGCATCCCACACACAGGCAGTACCAGAGACTGACAGATACTGAACAAAACCCACACTCACAGGCAGTACCAGAGACTGACAGATGCTGAACAAAACTCACACTCACAGGAAGTACCAGAGACTGACAGATACTGAACAAAACCCACACTCACAGGCAGTACCAGAGACTGACAGATACTGAACATAACCTCCACTCACAGGCAGTACCAGAGACTGACAGATACTGAACAGAACCCACACTCACAGGCAGTACCAGAGACTGACAGATACTGAACAAAACCCACACTCACAGGAAGTACCAGAGACTGACAGATACTGAACAAAACCCACACTCACAGGCAGTACCAGAGACTGACAGATACTGAACATAACCTACACTCACAGGCAGTGCCAGAGACTGACAGACATTGAACATAACCTCCACTCACAGGCAGTACCAGAGACTGACAGATACTGAACAAAACCCACACTCACAGGCAGTACCAGAGACTGACAGATACTGAACAAAACCCACACTCACAGGAAGTACCAGAGACTGACAGATACTGAACAAAACCCACACTCACAGGCAGTACCAGAGACTGACAGATACTGAACATAACCTACACTCACAGGCAGTGCCAGAGACTGACAGACATTGAACATAACCTCCACTCACAGGCAGTACCAGAGACTGACAGATACTGAACAAAACCCACACTCACAGGAAATACCAGAGACTGACAGATACTGAACAGAACCCACACTCACAGGCAGTACCAGAGACTGACAGATACTGAACAAAACCCACACTCACAGGAAGTACCAGAGACTGACAGATACTGAACAAAACCCACACTCACAGGCAGTACCAGAGACTGACAGATACTGAACATAACCTACACTCACAGGCAGTGCCAGAGACTGACAGACATTGAACATAACCTCCACTCACAGGCAGTACCAGAGACTGACAGATACTGAACAAAACCCACACTCACAGGAAATACCAGAGACTGACAGATACTGAACAAAACCCACACTCACAGGCAGTACCAGAGACTGACAGATACTGAACATAACCTCCACTCACAGGCAGTACCAGAGACTGACAGATACTGAACAAAACCCACACTCACAGGCAGTACCAGAGACTGACAGATACTGAACAAAACACACACTCACAGGAAGTACCAGAGACTGACAGATACTGAACAAAACCCACACTCACAGGCAGTACCAGAGACTGACAGATACTGAACATAACCTACACTCACAGGCAGTGCCAGAGACTGACAGACATTGAACATAACCTACACTCACAGGCAGTACCAGAGACTGACAGATACTGAACAAAACCCACACTCACAGGAAGTACCAGAGACTGACAGATACTGAACAAAACCCACACTCACAGGCAGTACCAGAGACTGACAGATACTGAACATAACCTACACTCACAGGCAGTGCCAGAGACTGACAGACATTGAACATAACCTGCACTCACAGGCAGGACCAGAAACTGAAAATATTGAACAAAACGTACACACGCGGACAGTACCTGAGACTGACAGATACTGAACAAAACACACACTCACAGGCAGTACCAGAGACTGACAGATGTTATGTCCATCCCAAATTCACAACAGAAAAAATAACTGAGAGATCCATCAGAAATCCAACACTTACATATAATACCAGTGACTTAAAGGTACAGAATTAATCGCACTCTCAAATATAGTGCATGTGACTGGGATACAGAATGAGTCTATACTGACACATAGTACCAGGGAATGACAGATACAGAAAGAATCACACAGTCACATACAGCAACAGGGACATTTTGGCACAGTATGAATCTGACAGTCGTGTACAGAAACAGAGGCTGACAGATATCAAATGAAACCCACACACACATACAGTGACACTGAGAGCTCTAACATATATGCCACATTCATATACAGTACCAGAGATTGACAGATACAGAATGAATTCCACACACACAAACAGTTCCAGAGCCTTATACATTCAGAGTGAATATGACACTTTGTACCAGAGACTGACCAATGCAGCATGAATCCCACACTCCCACTCAGTAATAGAGACTGACAGATAGCCACAAATAAAGAATGATTCTCATTCTCATGTACAGGACAACAGACTGATTTGCCACAATGGTGTCTCTAATCTTTGGGCAAACTCAGTGCAATAACAACTCATCTCCATTCCCCGTATTTCTAAATCCCACCTGTCCTCCATAATCTGAACAATTATTGCATGTCGTGTTGACTGTCTGATCTGTAAACTGCACTGTATCACAGATTGCTGACATTTGCTAGCTGAAAGTGAGAACTGCAAAATAGAAGCAGAAATTTTCACAGCCTGTCAGGGTTAATAAACAGGTAATGTGAGGTAATAAACTCATATTGCTTCACATTTTTATACTGAAAATAAAAGTAATCAATTCTTAATAAAAATGTTTACTATATTGATCTGATATTTGTAAATGTGCCCTGTTATATATTACACTACATTGAGCAGTATTTGTGTCTGATTTTTCAGGATACTATTTGCATTACTTCAAATAAAGAAAACATAACTACACAAAGAACTGAGCACAATGCTGAAAGTTTCACAGCAAACAGTCAAAAGGGAAAGAGATAACATATAGAAAGAAAAAAAGCTAAAATACTGAAAACACTCAGCCAGTCCGGAAACAACTGTGGAGAAGAGAAGCTCGGGTTAATGGTCCAGTTCTGTGACCCTTCTATAGACCTGAAACATTGCTCCTCCCTTCCTCTCTCCACAGATACTGCTGGAACTGCTGAGTGTTTCCAGAATCTTCTGTTATTCAGATTTCTAGCGGCTGCAGTATTTCTCTTTTTGAAGAATAAAACAATCCCTGGGAGGGAATGAAAAGTTTACATAAGAAATAAGAGCAGGAGTGGCCACTCTGCCCATCGAAATAGTTCCACCATTCAATAATATAACAGCTGTTCTCCTACCTCAACTCCATCTTACCACACTGGCACAGCCCCCTTGATTCCCTTAATATCCAAAAACCTATCGATTTCTCTTGAATATACACAATGATTGAGCATCCAGAGCTCTCTGGGATAGAGAATTCCAAAGATTCATAACCCTTTGACTGAAAAGAAAATCTCCTCTTCTCAGTCAAATATGACCAAGCCCTTTATACTGAGACTGTACCCCTTTATTCTAGATTGCCCAGCTAGAGGAAACATCCTCCCAGCATTTACCATGTCAAGCCACTGAGCATTTTATCTGCCAGTGAGATTACCTCTCACTCTACTGAGTTCTGGGGAATAGAGGCCTCGTCTATTCAATCCCTTCTCATCGGACAATCCCCTCATCATAGGAAGCAGCCTAGTGGCACGTCTCTGTGCTCCCTCTAAGGAAAGTATATCCTTCCTGAGATAAGGGGACCAAAACTGCACAGCACTCCAAGTGTGATCTCACGCTGTATAATTGCAATAAATACTCATACTCTAATCTCTTTGCAATAAAGGCAAACATATCATTTGCTTTCCTAATTGGTTGAGTATCTGCACGTTACCTTTCTGTGATTCCTGGACAAGGACACTCGGGTCCCTCTGAATGTCAACATTTCCCATTCTCTCATTAATTTCAAAAAAGTTCTGTATTGCTGTTTTAGATTAGAGATACAGCACTGAAACAGGCCCTTCGGCCCACGGAGTCTGTGCCGAACATCAACCACCCATTTATACTAATCCTACACTAATCCCATATTCCGACCAAACATCCCCACCTGTCCCTATATTTCCCGACCACCGACCGATACTAGTGACAATTTATAATGGCCAATTTACCAATCAACCTGCAAGTCTTTTGGCTTGTGGGAGGAAACCGGAGCACCCGGAGAAAACCCACGCAGACACAGGGAGAACTTGCAAACTCCACACAGGCAGTACCCAGAATCGAACCCGGGTCCTTGGAGCTGTGAGGCTGCGGTGCTAACCACTGCGCCGCCCTGCCAAAGTGTGTAACTGTACACTTCTCCCCATTATGTTCCATCTCTCACATTCTTGCCCACATACTTAGTCTGTCTAAATCCCTTTTTTCCCCCTTTGCATCCTCCTCACAGTTTACTTTGCCACCTCACTTTATATCATCGGCAAACATGGATAACATGACATTCGGTCACCTCATCTAAATCATTGATACAGAATGGAAATAACTGAGTCCCGAGCACCAATCCTTGCAGTATCCAACTACTTACAGCTTTCCTGCCGAAAATGACTCGGTTATTCCTACTCTCTGTTTTTTGTCTGTGAACTACTACTCAATCTATACTAATATATTATCCCCAAATTGCATGGGACCTACATTGGTGTAATAACCACTTGTTTGATAACTTATTGAATGCTTTTTGAAAATCCAAACAGACTACATCCACTGGTTCCCCTTATCTATTCTGGCAGTTACAACATCAACATATTCTAATAATTTATCATTGACAATTTCCTTTTAATAAATCCATGTTGACTCTGCCCAACCATATTCTGATATTCCACATCACCATTTACCATGTCTGTAATAATAGATTGTAGCATATTCCCCATTGCTGATGTCAGGCAAACTGGCCTCTAGTTCTTTGCTTTCTCTCTCCTTCCTTTCTTGAATAGTGTGGATATGTTTGTCACCCTCCAATTCACAGCTTCCAGAATCCAGGAATTGTTTCTTATAAGGAACGGGAATAGCTGTGGGAAAATGAATCTGAGTAATTCTATTCTGAGTCCACTTTATGATTCAGGTCAAATAATAATTATCAATAAAAAGGAGTAAAATCAGAGTTCAATTGAACTTTAATTTGAAGGAAATCAGCGTTGGAAATATGTTTATTCAAATTATACACTTCTTGCTTTGGGAAACAAAATTCCTTCGAGACAGCACCCAACTCAGTTCCTATCTTTCAGTTTCTCATCTGAGGAATTTAAGGAATGCCAAACTGTAATGGCTGGGAATCAAACCCGGGCACAGCTGCTTGGAAGGTCATTGACCTGAAACATTAACTCTGTTCTCTCTCCACAGATGCTGCCTGACCTGCTGAGTATTTCCAGCATTTTCTGTTTTTATTCCAGCTGTTTGGAAGGCAGCTATGCTCATTGCTCTAACAGCATCGCTCACATGGAGCAATACATTGAGTCTTTCTGTGGATTTTGGGACTGGGCCGCTGTCTTTTGGTCTCTGATGCTATAATCACAGCCAATAAAATACTCAGCTCAGTTCCAGGTGTTTAAAACTGGTGAACTGAAAGGCGACATGATGTGTCAGGATGTTTCTGAACAGCAATTATCACAATTTTACAACACAGAAAGAGTTCATTTGAACAATTGTGCTGCTCTTTGAACGATCTATCCAATCAGTCCCACCTCCCTGTCATTTTCACATTGCCCTGTAATTTCCCCATCAAATAATGATCCAATTCCCTCAGGAAAGTTATTATTGAATCTGTTTTCACCTCCCTTTTCAAGCAGTACATTTCTGATCATCAGAACGCGTGTTAAAATATCACCTCATCTTCCCCTGATTCTTTTAACAATTCTGTGTCCATTGGTTACAGACCCTTCTGCCAGTGGGAACAGTTCCTCTTCAACCCATTAGAATGTAGAACACATCTATTAAATATTACATTAACATCTCTGCACCAAGAAGAACGACCCTAGATTTGCTACAAAAACAAGAAAAGCTGGAATCACTCAGCAGGTCTGGCAGCATCTGTGGAAAGAGAAGCAGAGTTAACGTTTCGGGTCAGTGACCCTTCTTCGGAACTGACAAATATTAGAAAAGTCACAGATTATAAGCAAGTGAGGTGGGGGTGGGGTAAGAGATAACAAAGGAGAAGGTGCAGATTGGACCAGGCCACATAGCTGACCAAAAGGTCACGGAGCAAAGGCAAACAATATGTTAATGGTGTGTTGAAAGACAAAGCATTAGTACAGATTAGGTGTGAATACACTGAATATTGAACAGCAGCAAGTGCAAACCTGAAAAAAAACCTGAAAAAAACAGTGGGTAAGCAAACTGAACAAACTAAGATGAAATGAAATAAATGCAAAAAAAGATAGTAAAAAATGTAAAAAAGAATGTATAAAAAAGGAAGAAAAAATAACTAAAAATGAAAGTAAAATGGGGGGCTGTCATGCTCTGAAATTATTGAACTCAATGTTCAGTCCGGCAGGCTGTAGTGTGCCTAATCGGTAGATGAGATGCTGTTCCTCGAGCTTGCGTTGATGTTCACTGGAACACTGCAGCAATCCCAGGACAGAGATGTGAGCATGAGGCCAGGGGGGAGTGTTGAAATGGCAAGCAACCGGAAGCTCAGAGTCCTGCTTGCGGACTGAGCGGAGATGTTCCGCAAAGCGGTCACCCAGTCTGCGCTTGGTCTCCCCAATGTAGAGGAGACCACACTGTGAGCAGCGAATACAGTATACTACATTGCAAGAAGTACAAGTAAATCGCTGCTTCACCTGAAAGGAGTGTTTGGGGCCTGGGATAGTGAGGAGAGGGGAGGTAAATGGGCAGGTATTACACCTCCTGCGATTGCAGGGGAAGGCGCCCTGGGACGGGGACGAGGTGGTGGGGGTAATGGAGGAGTGGACCAGGGTGTCGCGGAGGGAATGATCCCTTCGGAATGCTGACAGGGGAAGGGAGGGGAAGATGCGACTGGTAGTGGCATCACGCTGGAGGTGGCGAAAATGGCGGAGGGTGATCCTTTGGATATGGAGGCTGGTGGGATGAAAAGTGAGGACAAGGGGAACCCTGTCACGGTTCTGGGAGGGAGGGGAAGGGGTGAGGGTAGAGGTGCGGGGAATGGGTCGGACACGGTTGAGGGACCTGTCAACCACAGTGGGGGGAAATCCTCGGTTGAGGAAAAAGGTCATATCAGAAGCACCGTCATGGAAGGTAGCATCATCAGAGCAGATGCGTCGGAGACGGAGAAACTGGGAGAATGGAATGGAGTCCTTACAGGAGGTAGGGTGTGAAGAAGTGTAGTCGAGGTAGCTTTGCTATCCTTTCACGCATCTCTAGTGCCATTCTAGTCAATCTCCTCTGCACTCTCTCTCAGGCCTTGATATCCCTGCTAAAATGAGGAACCTAGAATTAGATACAATGCTCCAGCTGAGGCCGATAACCAGTGAGATTTATAAAGGTTCAGCATAAACTCCTTGTTTGTGACCCGAATTCCTATTTCTGGTTTCTAACCCAGTGTCGGCTCTGAGCTGTTGAAACTGCCTGAATAAATATTTCCGCTCAACTTAGAGGCCGGAATGTGAGAAGCTGCTGAGAATAAGAGACCCTCGCAGCCAGGCGTCATTTCCCGGTGGAGTTTTCAATAGAAACTGGGGCTGGAGAGAGTCTTTGGGAAATGTAATTCCTGAATGCAGTGAGAGAGTTTGTGATTGGTTGCAGATATAAAACTATTGTGACATCACTGCCAATCACCCAATCACAATCTTTACTTTCTCCCATCCCTCATTAGCATAGAGCTGTGGGATTGTCTATTTAATCCGCACTCGGAAGGGGTTTGGTTTATTTCTGTATCTGAAACTGAAAATGGTAAGGTCCCCCCACCAAGCTGAACTGAGGGGCTGGACCCCTGGGAAACCCCTCGAACTGTATCGGGAAAATTTTCATTTGCTGTAAATGTAAAAATGTAATTGGCATGAGAAATGTGAAATGGAAGGGTTGTGAAGCAACTCATGATTGTATTGAAGGAAAATGATCTCCCTTGCAATGTTTGTATTTTTTAGTGCTGTTTGAAACTGTTTGGCAATGTATTTTTAACAGATTTTTATGAATAAAGTATATTTTGGAAATAAAAAAAGAGAAGAAAGCAGCTCCTAAGAAAGGCGCCAAGAAAACCTTAAATAAACCGTCAACAAAGGGCGGCAAGAAGCGGAGGAAGGAGAGTTACTCCATCTACATCTACAAAGTGACGAAGCAGGTTCATCCCGACACCGGCATCTCCTCCAAGGCCATGAGCATCATGAACTCGTAAGTGAATGATGTTTTCGAGCGCATCGCGGGTGAGGCTTCCTGCCTGGCCCATTACAACAACCATCAGCTCCGGGTGATCCAGACCGCCGTGCGCCTGCTGCTGCCCGGGGAGCTGGCCAAGCACGCCGTGTCGGAAGGGACAAAGGCGGTGACCAAGTACACCAGCTCCAAGTAAAACTGCACAATGGACTGAAAAACATCCCAAACACAACGGCTCTTTTAAGAGCCACCCACAATCTCTCTGAAAAAGCTACATCCGACATCTCTATGAAATCACTTTAAGACAATGTATCATATACATTGGGGGCTGCACAGTGGCGCAGTGGTTAGCACCGCAGCCTCACAGCTCCAGTGATCCGCGTTCGATTCCGGGTACTGCCTGTGTGGAGTTTGCAAGTTCTCCCTGTGTCTGCGTGGGTTTTCTCCGGGTGCTCCGGTTTCCTCCCACAATCCAAAAGACTTGCAGGTTGATAGGTAAATTGGCCATTATAAATTGTACTAGTATAGGTAGGTGGTAGGGAAATATAGAGACAGGTGGGGATGTTTGGTAGGAATATGGGATTAGTGTAGGGTTAGTATAAATGGGTGGTTGATGGTCGGCACAGACTCGGTGGGCCGAAGGGCCTGTTTCAGTGCTGTATCTCTAATTTCATCTCATAATAACGATCCCACTGCTGTGTTTGTATCTCCTGTTATTAACCGAACACGAACCCATAATCTGAACACCCGCCTTCACTTTTTTTGCTTAAAGCTGCTCTTATTCTGGTTTTTCACAGCCCCTGAATGACCGCATTAACAGCTGATTTCAGCGGTAAGGATTAGACCTTAATCCCTTCACTGATTAATCATTTTATTAACAGCAACTCTCCGCAGTGAAACAGCCTGAGATGGGATTATTACAGAGCAAGTTAAGGGCCGTTTGAGGACTTGATCCGGCTTCCTCTTTTCAGAGAAGGACACTGGGCTCTGATTGAAAACTAAACTGAGTATTTCACTTCAGGCCAATGCAGGCCCCTCCCGGGACAGTTTGAAAGCGATTGTCGAATGAGTCACAATTTAAATAACATTTTACAAGTTGAATAAAACAAAATCAAGAGATGGGACTTTAAATCTTTGACTAAGGATGACATTTATTTTAATCCGCTCCTTTCCGACAATAAAATTGGCGGGCTTTTTGAAATTGACAAATTCTCTGCTTCTGATGTCGTGGCGGGTAAATCCCGCCCTCTTGTGTTGGTCAGTGACCTGATTGGTGAAGAATATAGGCAAATAGAATTAAGTACCGACCATTGAGGAGAGTTCTCAGTCTTTAAGTAAAGTAAATGCTGCGTAAATTATCCATTTGTGAAAGTATTTGTGAGATTGTGGAAATGTCTGGAGGAAAGACCGGAGGGAAAGCTCGGGCCAAAGCCAAGTCTCACTCCTCCCGGGCTGGACTGCAGTTCCCGGTGGGCCGTGTTCACAGGCTCCTGAGAAAGGGCAACTATGCTGAGCATGTGGGTGCTGGAGCCCCGGTCGATCTGGCTGCTGTGCTCGAGTATCTGACCGCTGAAATCCTCGAGCTGGCCGGTAACGCGGCCCGGGACAACAAGAAGACCCGCATCATCCCCAGACACCTGCAGCTGGCAGTCCGCAACGAGGAGGAGCTCAACAAGCTGCTGGGAGGGGTGACCATCGCTCAGGGCGGGGTGCGACCCAAGAAAACCAGCGCTCAGAGCTCCCAGAAAAAGCAAAGCAGACAAAATGTCATCTAATAAACCAAAGACTCTTTTCAGAGCCACCCACAGTCTCTGAAAGGGCTGATTACTGTCTGATTCAAGCATGTCAGTAACAGAACAGAATAGGAACTATTTAAAATGTTTATGAGCAACTATTTCAGTGGCTTCTCACTGTCCTCCTGATCCCTGTGTGAAGGGGAATTACCAATAGTCTAATTTATTCCTTTCTACACCGAGTTTGAGTTATTGGTCCCTTAAGGATTGCTGAATGGAGTCTTCCACCGCCGGTTACAGATAAGAAGGGGGGGGGGGGTAAAAATGACAGGTTAAAGCTGTGCATAAAATAGCGCCAGGAATTTGTGGCGATAATAGCGGAATAAAGAAAGGTTTTTAAAGGTTGGTGGAAAATATTTTACCAACAACTTTAAATAGATTTTCCAGAAATTCGCTTTTTGCCGACACTGAAATTGGCGCCTTTTTCGAATTCAAACGTTCTGCCAATTTCGACAATTTAAGCCAATGATTTGCTGCATTTTCCCCAATTCGAGGCTCTGCGATTGGTGAAGAAATGCGAATGGGAAGAGGGTGACCAATCAGAAGTGAGCGCGGGCTCAAGCTGTGGGAATTCCAGGTCCCTGAATGATTGAGCTGAAATTGATCAGTTTCACAAACCCTGTCAGTTTCAGTGCAGGAAACACCGTCTCGGGGGAAATAACATCACAAGTGGGTCTGCTTCCAGTGACCGATTCAACGGCTGCTGCAAAATTCCCGGATTCCCTCATTGCAGCGAAATCATTTTGAAATTCTATGAAAACAATGAGTGATTCTGGAGGAGTGATGAGGCTTTTCACTGAGGGCATGTGTCGACTGGAGAAATAACTAACTGTGGAGCCTCGGGCACTATTTACACAGCCCGTTTAGAAAATCAAATCCACTGCACATCCTTGCTGCAACTGAAATGTCAATTTCGGGGATTCCAGTTTTCTACCCGAACACAGCACAGATTTATTCCAGTCAGTTCTGAACAGCCTATCCCATCGGGATTTTCGTTTGTCTCTTTTACCTTGTTCACCTTCATTGCTTTCTATTTCCCTCCTGGTGTTTGATAAGGTATCTACCAAAACTCGTTTTCACAGCCACATCTCCTTCCTCAGTGATTGCCTTTGCTCCGTGACCTTTTGGTCAGCTATGTGGCCTGGTCCAATCTGCACCTTCTCCTTTGTTATCTCTTGCCCAACCCCCACCTCACTTGTTTATAATCAGTGACTTTTCTAATATTTGTCAGTTCCGAAGAAGGGTCACTGACCCGAAACGTTAACTCTGCTTCTCTTTCCACAGATGCTGGTAGACCTGCTGAGTGAATCCAGCATTTCTTGTTCTTGTTTCAGATTTCCAGCATCCGCAGTATTTTGCTTTTATATTAGCCTATCCCATCTACCGTTTCCAGCTCACTGCTCTCTCTGTGAGACGGTGGGTGGCTCTTCGAAGAGTGTGTGTTTGCTGGAAAGGGTCGAGTTGTGCGGCCCTGCCGTTTCAGAGCGTACACCACATCCATGGCAGTGACCGTCTTGCGCTTGGCGTGCTCAGTGTAGGTGACCGCATCCCTGATCACATTCTCCAGGAAAACCTTCAACACCCCGCGAGTCTCCTCATAGATCAAACCCGAGATCCGCTTGACCCCGCCACGGCGAGCCAGGCGGCGGATTGCTGGTTTGGTGATGCCCTGGATATTGTCAGGAAGCACTTTGCGGTGCCGCTTTGCTCCGCCTTTGCCGAGTCCTTTCCCTCCTTTACCTCTGCCAGACTTTCTTTTATTAACTTCCAAAATATACTTTATTCATAAAAATCTGTAAAAAAAATACATTACAAAACAGTTCCAAAAAGCACCAAGTCAAACAATACAAAGAGTGGAAAGGAGATCAGTTTCTTTCAATACAGGAGTGAGTTGCCTCACAACCCTTCCATTTCATTTCTCATGCCATGTACATTTGACAGCAAACAAATAATTTCTGGCTACAGTTCGAGGGGTTTCCCATGGATCCAGCCCCTCAGTTCACTATGGTGGGGGGACCTTACACTGTGGTATTTCCCCATTGAGCCTTTGCTGCAGCTGCCCCAAGCTTTAGTGCGTCCCTCAGCACGTAGTCCTGGACCTTGGAATGTGCCAGTCTGCAACATTCGGTGGTGGACAACTCTTTGCGCTGGAAGACCAGCAAGTTTCGGGCAGAGCAAAGAGCATCTTTCAACGAATTGATAGTCTTCCAGCAGCAGTTGATGTTTATCTCGGTGTGCGTCCCTGGGAACAGCCCGTAAAGCACAGACTCCTGTGCTACAGAGCTGCTTGGGATGAACCTCGACAAAAACCATTGCATCTCTTTCCACACCTGCTTTGCAAAGACACATTCCAGAAAGAGGTGGGCAACCGTCTCTTCCCCACCACAGCCACCTCGAGGGCATTGTGCAGAGGGGGTGAGACTTCGGGCATGCAGGAAGGATCTGACGAGGAGGACTCTTCTCACCATCAGCCAAGCTACATCTTGGTGCTTGTTTGAAAGTTCTGGTGATGGGGCATTCCGCCAAATGACTTTGGAAGTCTGCTCGGGGAACCATCCGACAGGATCCACCATCTTCTTTTCCCGTAGGGCCTTGAGAACATTCCGTGCAGACCAGTGCCTGATGGATTGGTGGTCAAAGGTGTTTTTCCACAGAAACTTTTCCATGAAGGATAGGTGTTACAGCACAGTCCAACTGGATGGAGCGTTCCACGGCAATATGACCAGGCCCATCCTTCGCAACACCGGGGACAGATAGAACCTCAGCATGGAGTGACACTTGGAGTTTGCGTACTGGAGGTCTACACAGCCACACACAAAGGTAGCCATCAGGATGAGGGCGATGTTGGGTACATTTTTCCCGCCTTTCTCCAGAGGTTTGAACATCGTGTCCCTCGGGACCTGGTCCATTTTGAATCCCCAGATGAAGCGGAAAATGGCTCAGGTGATCACCACAGTGCAGGAGTGCAGTATGGGCCAGACCTGCACCACGTACAGTAACCTGACACAATGGCGAGAGATCGCTGCTCCCACATGTTCAGCTTATGTTGTACCCTGGCTACTCGTTCCTCCCAGGTTTTGGTGCACGCCCCGGCCCTTCCGAAGCATACCACAGCAGCTTCAGGTCGGCTGACCTAATGGTGAAGGGGACAAAGGATCGGTCAGCTGAGTTCCCACAGAACATGGCCTCGCTCTTGCTGTGTTTAACATTGGTTCCCGATGCCAGTTCGAGCTGGTCACAGATGCTCATCAGTCTGCGCACAGGCAGCGGGTTCAAGCAGAAAATGGCGACGTCATTCATGTACAGGGAGGTTTTAACCTGAGTGCCTCCACTGCCTGGGATTGTTACCCTTCTGATACTCGCATTCTTCTCAATAGACTCAGAAAAGGGTCCAATACAGCAAACAAACAAAACAGGGGAGAGAGGACTGCCCTGCCTGACTCCAGATGGGATTGAGAAACTTTCTGATTCCCACCCATTGATTGAGACTGCGCGACTGATGTTTGTGTAGACCAGTTTGATCCAATTGCAGATTCCCTCCCCAAACCCCATTTTGGAAAGTACGTCCATCATGTAGGTGTGCGATATCCTGTCAAAAGCCTTCTCCTGATCCAGGCTGATGAGGCAGGTGTCCACCCTCCTGTCCCGTACATAGGTGATCGTATCCCTGAGTAGCGCGAGACTATCAGAGATCTTCCTGCCTGGTATAGTACAGGTCTGATCAGGGTCAATCACCAACTCCAGAGCAGACTTGACTCGACTGGCGATGACTTTTGACAGAATCTTGTAGTCGATGTTAAGCAGTGAGATGAGCCGCCAATTTCTGATTTCTGCCTCCTCCCCCTTGTCGATGAGGGTGATGATGCCTTTCCTCATGGATTCTAATATGCTGCCGGCCAGGACCATACTCTGGTATACTGCCAGACTTTTTTTTTTAATTTCCAAAATATACTTTATTCATAAAAATCTGTAAAAATTACATTCCCAAACAGTTTAAAACTGCATCAAGTCAAAAAATGCAAACAGTGCGAAGGTGATCAGTTTCCTTCTATACAATCACGAGTTGCCTCACAACTCTTCCATTTCATTGTCATGCCATATACATTTCTACATTTACAGCACACAAAATTTTCCCTGTACGGTTCGAAGGGTTTCCCATGGATCCAGCCCCTCCGCTCAGCTTGGTGGGGGGACCTTACACCATGGTCTTTGCCCATTGAGCCTTTGCTGCGGCTGCCCCAAGCTTTAGTGCGTCCCTGCCCACGTTGTCCTGGTCCTTGGAATGTGCCAGTCTGCAACATTCGGTGGTGGACAACTCTTTGCGCTGGAAGACCAGCAAGTTTCGGGCAGACTAAAGGGCGTCTTTCACCGAATTGATAGTCCTCCAGCAGCAGTTGATGTTTGTCTCGGTGTGCGTCCCTGGGAACAGCCCGTAGAGCACAGACTCCTGTGTTATAGAGCTGATTGGGATGAACCTCGACAAAAACCACTGCATCCCTTTCCACACCTGCTTTGCAAAGACACATTCCAGGAGGAGGTGGGCGACCGTCTCTTCCCCACCACAGCCACCATGATAATTCTTGCCTCAAATCAGTGCACAATAAAAGAGACTGATTCCGTCAGCTTCCTTTTTTTTACAGGCCGCCCGGACCTGGCTGAGAAAGGCAGAGTGAGAGCAGGGAGGGGAGGAGACAAGAGTGAAGATTAAACAGAGAGCGAGAATGAAGGAGACACCCAGAGTGACAGACAGAGAGAGAACGGCACCTTATCTTTCAGCTCCACCTCCAGTTTCCTCCGGGCTGCCAATTTCAAACCCTTTATTAACAGTAGAACCGAAACCCAGCTCTCCACGCAAACCCTTCCAGACTCGACCTTCATAGTCAAGGCTTTCCAGAAAGCCGGAGCTTTTAAATATGATCCTGCTACAATTAACACTCAGTAATATTCCCACCAAAACACAATCCATTCTATAACAAGGAACCTCCTCAGTAACATCACCATTTCCACACACATCCGCTTCCAACAGTTTACAAACACCCTATTGCAGCTGTTTGGGGAATCTCCTGTGTTAAGATTGGAGTTGGAAAGCGGCCTTTACCCGGCAGTGTTATCGTCTCACACTGAATCTGCCAGACATCCTGTTCTCTTTATTGCGAGAGAGAAAGCACGGATTTAGGAAATGTTCATTTGAAATGATCTCTATTGAGAACGAGCCCGGCCGTGGGACAGGTATTCCAGTGCAAAGAGCTGTCTATGACCGAGTGTTGCAGACTGGCACATTCCAACGTTCAAGACTATGTGCTGTGGGACGGCATTAAAGCTTGGGGAAGCCACCATGGAGTCTCAATAGAAAGGCGACAGTCTAAGGCCCTAGTACAGCGAGGGGCTGGAACCTGTGTAAAACCGCTCGGGCTGTTTGTACCAGAGAATGTTTGATGTGTAATGTAAATACTGTAAATATAACCTGTGCAGGCAGGGATAGTGAGATACCTCATGTACTTTATTGAAGGAAACTGATCTGTATTGTACCTTATGTAATATTAAAATTGAACTGCTTTGCAATATAATTGCACAAATTATATGAATAAATTACATTTTGTGCAAAAGAAAGCAGCTTTCCTGTCAACACACACCTTGTCTCAGGGCACAACTTTCCTGTGATCTTGTCATACCCAACTTCGCTCTATATCTTCTGACACACACACTTTACAGTCTGTCATTTCCAAAAACAAGCATTCTAAAATCAAAAGACCTTTTGTTTATTTCTCCTTTCTTTTCATTTCTCCTCTCTTCTTCTCAATCACTCCCTTCAACAGTCCTATTCAGATCAAGGTGGAATGTGAATAGTGTCACAACTCACCTCTGACACTATTATTACCCTTCTCTTCTCTTGTCTTATTCAATGGGAAAGTTTTATTCACCAGTCTGTTGCTGTTTTACACTCTTGCCATACCATCTGGTATTGCATCCATCTGAATTCTGTGCTTTCATGGCCTTATATTTCTTTTCCTCTTCTGGATGATTTGTTTGCTTCAGTTCCATTCAACCAGTCTGGACCACAGGGAAGCTTAGAACAAAGAACAAAGAACAGGACAGCACAGGAACAGGCCATTCGGCCCTCCAAGCCTGCGCCGATCTTGATGCCTGCCTAAACTAACACCTTCTGCACTTCCGTGGCCTATATCCCTCTATTCCCTTCCTATTCATGTATTTGTCAAGATGTCTCTTAAACGTCTCTATCGTATCTGGTTCCACCACCCCCCCGGCAGCAAGTTCCAGGCACTCACCACCCTCTGTGTAAAAAACTTGCCTCGCACATCCCCTCTAAACTTTGCCCCTCGCACCTTAAACCTATGTCCCCTAGTAACTGACTCTTCCACCCTGGGAAAAAGCTTCTGACTATCCACTCTGTCCATGCCGCTCATAACTTTGTAAACCTCTATCATGTCGCCTCTCCACCTCCGTCGTTCCAGTGAAAACAATCCGAGTTTTTCCAACCTCTCCTCATAGCTAATGCCCTCCAGACCAGGCAACATCCTGGTAAACCTCCTCTGTACCCTCTCCAAAGCCTCCACGTCCTTCTGGTAGTGTGGCGACCAGAATTGCACGCAATATTCTAAGTGTGGCCTAACTCAGGATCTGTACAGCTGCAACATGACTTGCCAATTTTTATACTCTATACCCCGACCGATGAAGGCAAGCATGCCGTATGCCTTCTTGACTACCTTGTCCACCTGCGTTGCCACTTTCAGTGACCTTTGCCTTGGGTGGGTCCACGTTGATCTATTACATTCAGAATCACATCCTTGAAATAACTCCATAGTACAACTACAGTAACCACACAGAATCTGCTTCAAACACTCCTCCACATTTTATCTGTTCTGACTGTCAACACCTCCAGCTCTTTTGTTTAAGTGGAACCCATCAGGTTTGTATAGGCTCCTTCTATTCTGAAAGCTGTAGCACTGGTTCAGGGAATTCAGCCCTGTTTCTCTACTCGAAAGGCTCAGCCATGCTTGATCTGCGTGGTATTTTGCTTTTATTGCAACGTTACAAGACCTCCAATCCTCTGGAAAATGATGGTCAGACCTTCCACTATATCTTCCCTGGCTTCATTCAACAGCCTGGGGTACATTTCATCTGGTCCTGGCGATTTATCCACATTCAAGGATGCTCATCCCATTAAGACTTCCTCTCTCCTTAAGTTATCACATCCAATACTTCACACTCCTCCTCCTTCATAACAATATCTGCATCACCCCCTCATTTGAGAAGACAGTAATGTATTCATTAAGGATGTTGGCAACATCTTCCACCCCGATACAAAGGTTACATTTTTGATCTTTTCTGTGCCCTGCTGTTTGCTTAGTTGCCTCTTCCTCTAATATTTTGATGCAACATCTTTGGGTCCATTGTTATTTTGCTTGTCCATGTTCTTTCCTGTTCTCTCTTTGCTCTTCACCGCTGCTCCCAAACGCCTCCAGTGCAGTCAAAACACAAGGTGTCAGAAGTGGGATTTGAACCCACGCCTCCAATGGAGACTGCGATCTAAACGCAGCGCCTTAGACCGCTCGGCCATCCTGATCGCCTGTCTGTTATTATTAATGCTAAGGAAATTATTCATTCTTTGTGAAAGTATTTGTGAGATTGTGGAAATGTCTGGAAGAGGAAAGACCAGCGGGAAAGCTCGGGCCAAGGCCAAGTCTCACTCCTCCCGGGCTGGACTGCAGTTCCCGGTGGGCCGTGTTCACAGGCTCCTGAGAAAGGGTAACGATGCTGAGCGTGTGGGTGCCGGAGCCCCGGTCTATCTGGCTGCTGTGCTCGAGTATCTGACCGCTGAAATCCTCGAGCTGGCCGGTAACGCGGCCCGGGACAACAAGAAGACCCGCATCATCCCCAGACACCTGCAGCTGGCCGTCCGCAACGACGAGGAGCTCAACAAGCTGCTGGGAGGGGTGACTATCGCTCAGGGCGGGGTGCTGCCTCATATCCAGGCCGTGCTGCTGCCCAAGAAAACCAGCACTCAAGAGCTCCCAGAAAAAGTAAAGCGGCCAAAATGTCATCTAATAAACCAAAGGCTCTTTTCAGAGCCACCCACAGTCTCTGTGAAAGGACTGGTTACTGTCAGGAGGGAATCAGTGATGGAGTTATTGTAACAGTGGATTGACCTGTTTCACATCTGTCCAGGTGTGTTTTCAGTTCCCTCTCTGGATTTCGCTCTGTTTCTCTGCTCACACATCTCCCCCTCCAGTAAAGTGAAGAACTGAACTACAGGGTGTCAGAATCAACAATTTAATAAATCCCGCTGCCTTCGATTTGATAAATCCCGAGACCATCCCTGTACATTAACGGGAACTGGTTCGGAGCTGATGAATTAATTTAATAATGGAAGTGTCCGGGTGAATTCTCTGTTTTTCATTTGGAAGTTTGAATTGTGTTTTTTTTTTCTCTCCGGTGATCTGAGCGCCACTTCTCAATGAGAATCTGCTCCCAGAACAGAGTAAATGCAGGAAGAAAGAGGCCATTCTCGGGCTGTGTGTTTCTCTCCTAACCTGATCTGTTTAGACCGCACTGTTCCCAGAGGACGGAATCAGTGAGAGTTGTGCACACACAGGAGCTGAGTCCACTGCAGCGCTTTAATATGTGCCTTCTCCCCGGCGCTCCCTATTCTCCGGACACAACGTTGTTTGTTCCCCCGGCGGCGGGGTAGAGTCGGGGATTCTCTTCCCGCAGTGTCAGTGGCTGCAGCCCCGGGGAACTGGCGGTTTCAGTCAGAGTGACCGAGCTACCTTACAGGACTCTCCCCCTGAATTTGTGAACTGAGACTACACCGAACACATCCCCAGTTAGAGTGAGGGCCGGACATCCTTCTGTTTTATTGCAGAGAGTGGGGAAAGGGCTGGGTGGAGGGGATCTCAGCGAATCACCAGGGATCCTGGATTTACTCCAAATCATTTCCATGTGGAATCTGCAGGCGGGGCCGGGACAGGGATCATTTGATCAGGGGATCAGCTCTTTCCTGAGAGATGTGGGTGGCTCTGAGAAGAGCCTTTGTGTTCAGATGTTTACATGTTTCCCGCGCTCTTTCACTTCTTTCCAGACCCTGCTTTCTGAGCCTTCGCTGCTTTCGGCTTGACCTTGCTCTTCCATGTCTGCACTTTCTTCAGCGCCTTTCCGCCCGCCGCACTCTTGCCCTTTTTGACCTTCTTCGCAGGAGACTTTTTCTGAAGCGCTGCTTTCTTCACCGCCTTATTTGGCGTTGCCGCCGCCTTGCTGCTCGTTTTCTTGGCTGTTATTTTCTTTGTTGTCACTTTCTTGGCTGCTGGTTTCTTCACCAATGATTTCTTGTCTGCTGGTTTCTGACGAAGGATTTATTGTCTGCTGGTTTCTTCACTAAAGATTTCTTGTCTACTGGTGTCTTCACTAAAGATTTCTTAGCTGCTGGTTTCTTCACTAAAGATTTCTTTTCTGCTGGTTTCTTCATGAAATATTTCTTGTCTGCTAGTTTCTTCATGAAAGATTTCTTGTCTGCTGGTTTCTTCAATAAAGATTTCTTATCTGCTGGTTTCTTCACTAAAGATTTCTTGGCTGCTGGTGTCTTCGCTAAAGATTTCTTGGTTGCTGGTTTCTTCACTAAAGATTTCTTGTCTGCTGGTTTCTTCACTAAAGATTTCTTGTCTGCTGGTTTCTTCACCTTCTTTCCCACTTTTCCCTGGGTTTTCCTTCTTGCTGATTTTGAAGGAGCCGGAGGCTCCCTGTCCCTTGCTCTGCACCAGGGAGCCTTTGTTCACATTCCTCTTGATACTTTGCTTGATCTGGGTCCTGAGCTTCTCCACATCGACACCGCTGCTACCCAGAGCCTTCTTTATGGCGTCCAGGGACATCCCCTTGTGATCGCTGAAAGCCGGCACAATCTTGAGGATCTGTTCGCCCAACGGGAGACCGGCTGGCTTGTTCCGGGGAGCCGCCTTCTTCTTCTTGGGGGTCTTGACTTGGGCGGCTGCGGGACTCTGCACAAATTCTCTCTGTCAATGTGAACTGGGTCAGAAATGAAGCCAGTGATGGTGGCACAGAGCAACTTCAAGGCAGAGAGAGGACGGGGCGGAGACAAGCTCCTGTCAGCTCCCGGCTCCTGCTGTCTCTCTGTGTTTCTCTCTCCTCACAAACTCTCCAATTCCATTGAAATTCAGAGACTCCACACTTCCAGACTAGATCTTTCCTGTCTCTCACTCCAGTATGTTTGCTGTTGAAAAGCTTTCACTCGGATTGAGGACTCCATTTTCCATTTCACCTGGTTTTATTGCTGCACTGACTGCCCTCTCTCACCCCTCGCTGACATGTTCTCCACTTTTCAACTGCAATCTTGAAATCAAAAAAAAATGATCCCGAATTCCCACTTTGGGGCTGAGCAGGGAGCAGGGCGGTTCTTTGACTGGAAAATCATTTGATTTTACACAAGAATGACTCTGAAATCCGGCGATGAGAGCGGACCCACAAACACAGTAGCTTCAGACTAACCCGCCCTCCCCTTTAATACAATCTCTCTTCCACAATATTCACAACTGCATATTCACAGGACAAACTGTTCCCTGAATGTAGAGTTCCCAGGCCAGGTTTTCCCCTCCGCTCAGTCTGTGCTGCGGATTCTCGGGGGTGAGTTGTATTTTCTCAGCTCAGCCAGTGTTAAACAGTCTGGGGCCGGCGCTCCGAATATTGTCTGTTAACCAGAGTCCGCTACAAGAGCCAATCACAGTTGTGACTTTTTTTATTCGTTCATGGGATTTGGGTGTGAGTCCAGAACCATGGATCATAATCTAAGGATACGGGGTAAACCTTTCAGGTTGTCCTTTCTCTCTCTGCCCCTCTCTCTCTGCCGACACCCACCCCCGGTCTCCTCTCTCCCTCTTACTCTCCTCTCTCTCTCTCCCTCTCTCTGACAGTTGCAGAGAGCGAGAACTCTCAGCTTTATGGTTAGTCTTTTTTTAAAAATCGCAGCCGTCAGTTTCACAGCTGACACGTGCTTTGAGCAGAGACAGCACTTCCGAAACTCGGACAAGCTCGGGTTTTTCTGGAGGGCCTTTAAATGAAATCAGAACTGCCGGAAAGCTCCGAACTTGTCCGAGATTCTGAAACGTTGTCTCTGCTCTAAGGACCTGTCAGCTGTGAAACTGACGGCTGCGATTTGATTGAAAGTCAGACTGGTCTGGAAGAAGAAGCCAATGGGAAATTTCTCATCCCTGAAATTATCAGTCACGGACCGAACTGTTTTCACGTGGATACTGGTGTCCATGCACAGACATGTTGCCAACCCCTGTTCTTCACACAGACTTACCAATCACACACTGATCAACGCCAACAAATAATTTGACTTTTTTATTGAAGACTGACAATACTATATACAATTTACAGGAGAGTATTACAGGCACATCTTACCGGGGATCATCCCATCTCCTACTCTGTCACATACTGTATGACATCACTTCCTGAAGTGATGATGCACACACGAGTTACCAATTCCTTGAAACAAAGAGTAGGCATAAATGGGTCATTTTCTCATTGGCAGGATGTGACTGGTGGAGTGCCACAAGGATCAGTGCTTGGGGTTCAATTATTTACTGTCTATATTAATGACATGGAGGAGGGGGCAGAGTGTAATATATCCAAATTTGCTGATGATACAAAAATAGGTAGGACATGTTGTCATGACGACATAAGGAATCTCCAAGGGGATATAGATTGGTTGAGTGAGTGGGCAAAAATTGGCAGATGGAGTTTAATGTAGGAAAGTGTGAGGTCATACACTTTGGTAGGAAGAATCAAAATGCAGACTATTATATAAATAGACAGAGACTCCAAAAAAGAGGGATCTGGGTGTTCTTGTGATTGAAACACAAAAAGTTAGCATGCAGGTGCAGCAAGTAATTAAGTGGGCAAATGGAATTTTGGCCTTTATTGCTAGGGGGTTGGAGTTTAAAAATAGGGAAGTCTTGTTAAAGCTGTACAGGGTGTTGGTGAGGCCACACCTGGAGTGCTGTGTACAGTTTTGGTCCCCGTATTTAAGAAAGGATATATTGGCATTGGATACAGTCAAAAGAGATTCACTCGGCTGATTCCTGGGAGAAAGGGGTTGACTTATCAAGAATGGCTAACAAGTTAGGCCTTTAGACATTAAAGTTTAGAAGAATAAGGGTGATCTTATTGAAATGTATAAGATTCTGAGGGGGCTTGACAGGGTAGATGTTTCCACTAGTGCGGGAATCTCAAACTAGGCGACATCGTTACAGAATAAGGGGACAGTCATTTAAAACTGAGATGCAAAGGAATTTCTTCTCTCAGAGGGTAGTGAATGTCTGGAATTCTCTACCCAGAGAGTTGTGGAGGCTAAATTACTGAAAGCATTTAAAGAGGAGGGAGATAGATTTTTGAAATATTGGGGAGTTGAGGGCTATGAGGAGCTGGCACGAAAGAGGAGTTGAGGTCTGGGGCAAATCATCCCTGATCTTATTAAATGGTGGGGCAGGCTTTGGGGACTGAATGGCCTACTCCTGCTCCTATTTCTTATGTTCTTATAAGGGGGCTACAAAGAGATGTAGATCGGTTAAGTGAGTGGGCAACAACCTGGCAAATGGAGTAAAATGTGGGAAAGTGTGAAATTGTCCACTTTGGCGGGAAGAATAAAAAAGAAGCATATTATCTAAATGGTGAGAGATTGCAGAGCCCTGAGATGCAGAGGGATCTGGGTGTCCTCGTGTATGAATCGCACAAGGTTAGTATGCAGGTACAGCCCGTAATTAGGAAAGCTAATAGATTGCTCGTGTTTATCGCGAGGGGAATTGAATACAAAAGTAGGGAGGTTATGCTTCAGCTATACAGGGCATTGGTAAGACCACATCTGGAGTACTGTCTACAGAACTGGTCTCCTTATTTCAGGAAGGATGTGAATGCATTGGAGGCAGTTCAGAGAAGGTTTACTGGACAAATACTTGGAATGGTGGGCTGTCTTACAAGGAAAAATTGGACAGGCTTGGCTTGTATCCACCAGATTTTAGAAGAGTAAGAGGCAACTTGATTGAAACACATAAGATCCTGAGGGTCTTGACAGGGTGGATGTAGAAAGGATGTTTCCTCTTGTGGGAGAATCTAAAATTAGGGGTCACTGTTTAAAAATATGGGGTCGCCTATTTAAGACAGAGATGAGGAGAATTTTTTTCTCTTAGAGGGTTGTGAGTCTTTGCAGTTCTCTTCCTCAAAACGCAGTGGAAGCAGAGTATTTGAATATTTTTAAGGCAGATGTAGATAGATTCTTGATAAGCAAGGGGGTGGTCAGGGGTAGCTGGAAATGTGGGTCATCAGTTCAGCTATGAAATTATTGAATGGCGGAGCAGGCTGGAAGGGCCGAGTGGCCTACTCCTGCTCCTAATTCATATGTTCGTATGCTTGTATGTTTGTATAAAGCCCAAGATGCCATATATTTTACTACTACTCTCTCAATATGCCCTGCTACCTGCAAAGATCGGTGCACATGCATCCCCAGGTCCCTCTGTCCCTGAACACTCTTTAGAACTGTGCCATTAAGGATACATTGCCTCTCCCTATTACTTCTATCAAAATGCATCACCTCACACTTAACAGTATTAAATTCCATCCGTCACCTCTCTGCTCATTCTGCTAGCCTATCTATGTCCTATTGCAGGCGGTTCATATCATCCTCACTGTTTGCCTCACCTCCAAGTTTGGTATCGTCAGCAAATTTTGAGATTCTGTTCCGTATTCCAAGATCCACATATTTTATACATAGCAAGAAAAGCAGTGATCCCAGCACTGACCCTCGGGGAACATCACTGTCGACCATCCCCTAGTCTGAAAAGAAACCATTTACTACAACTTGCTTGTTTCTGCCCTTAATCCAATTTTTTAACCAATTGGACACTGACCCTCCTATTCCATGAGCCTGAATTTTGTTAACCAGCCTTTTATGTGATACCTTATCAAATGCTTTCGTAAAATCCATAGAAACAACATCCACTGCATTTCCTTCATCAAACTTCTCTGCTCCTTCATCAAAAAATTCAATTAGATTAGTGAAGCATGATCTGCCTTTTACAAATCCATGCTGGATATCCTTAATTAACTCAAACCTCTCTAAATGTCCATTGATATTTTCCCTGATTATCATTTCTGAAACCTTACCCAGCATTGATGTTAAATTAACTGGCATGGAGTTGCTTGGACTGTCCTTACACCCTTTCTTGAATAAGGGTGTCATTTGTCACTCTCCAATCCCCTTATCCAGGGAAGATTGGAAGATTATGGCAAGCCCTTCCTGGAGGAGTCTGGACATGCAAGGACTCAACTACCAGCAAGCGTATAAAGCAAGACCCAGGCTCAGGGCCTTCAGTTACCCCTGGAGGGGAGCCGGAGAGGCAGCGGATCCTGTGCGGAACCACAGTTCAGGAAAGATGAGAAGGTCATTGTGAGGGGACAGAGGAGATTAAGTTCAAGGTTTCCCAGCTTATAAGCAAGTGCAGAGACAAGGAACGGTGCTGGGGCAAATAATAGGAAGCTGTGATCGGTTGGAAGGCAGGAGTGATTAAATGACAGAAGAGATGATGGTGCAAGGCAAAAGTCAGGGAAACAACAAGTAACATTTGGCCGGCACAGATACCAGGAGTGGGGTTTGAACACACACAGACATATATTCATTGGATTTTAAGTCCAACACCTTAACCACTCAGCCCTCCTGGTTCAGTAACCTGTTGCTGAAAATGAAATTTAATGTGATCCGGGTGACATCTGGCCTTTTACAATATACAATTATGACTCCTCTCCCATGCTAAATTGGACCCTTCATTACTTATGAACCTCAATTGGATCACCCCTCAGTCTCGGTTTCTCTAAGGTGTAGGGTCCCAACTCTTTTAGTCTAACTTGATAACGAAGATGTCTTACACTGGGAATTAGTTTAATGTCTCTCCTCTGTACCCTGTCAAAAGCCTCAATATCACCCATCATGTGAGGAGACCAAGACTGGATAAAATATTCCAAGTGAGGCCTGACCAAGGTTTCATAAAAGGACAAATTCGGGACATCTCAGATACTGAAGGAGTCCGTGTCCAGAAGCAGCAAGACCTGGACAACATTCAGGCTCGGCCTGCTAAGTGGCAAGTAACATTCACACCACATAAGTACCAGGCAATGACCATCTCCAGCAAGAGAGAATGTAACCATCTCCCTTTGACGTTCAACAGCATTACAATAGCTGAATCCCCCCCACCATCAACATCCTGGGGGTAACCATAGACACAAGCTTAACTGGTCAGGTGTGCAGAAAAGTGGCAAATGGAATTCAACTTGGAGAAGTGTGAGGTGATGCCTTTGGTGAGGTCAAACACGGCAAAGGAATACACAATTAATGGGAGAATACTGAGAGGTGTAGAGGAAGTGAGGGACCTTGAAGTGAATGTCCACAGATCCCTGAAAGTAGCAGGACAGGTTGATAAGTTGGTTGAGAAGGCTTATGGAATCCTTTCCTTTATTAGCCGAGGTATAGAATATCAGAGCAGGGAGGTTATGCTGGAACGGTATCAATCATTAGCTAGGCCACAACTTGATTTCTGTGTGCAGTTCTGGTCACCTCATTACAGAAAGGATGTAATTGCACTAGAGAGGTTACAGAGGAGATTTACGAGGATGTTGCCAGCTCTGGAAAAATGCAGCTATGAGGAAAGATTGGATCGGCTGGGGTTGAATAGAGGAGGCTGAGGGGAGATTTGATTGAAATGTATAAAATTGTGAGGGGTCTGGATAGAGTGGATGGGAAGGGTCTATTTACCTTAGAAGGGAGGTCAATGACTAAGGGGCATAGATTTAAAGTGATTCGTTGAACGATTAGAGGGGAGTTGAGGAAACGTTTTTTCACCCAGAGGGTGCGAGGTGTCTGAAACTCACTGCCTATAAGGGTAGTTGAGGCAGAAACCCTCAACTCATTTAAGAGGAGTCTGGATGTGCACCTCAAGTACCTGAACCTGCAGGGCTACGGTCCAAATGCTGGACAATGGGATTCCGCTGGGTTGCCCGATTTTTGGCCTTCCTGTGCTGTAAACCTTCTATGTTCAATGATTCTATGCAGAGACAATGGGCCGAATAGCCTCCTTCTGCACTGTAATAATTTTGTGATTTTTGCCTCTCCAAAACTTGTCCGCCATCTACAAGGCACAAGCCAGGATGAGTGCAGCTCCAACAATACTCTAGAAACTCGACACTGTTCAGGACAAAGCAGCTGCCTTGATTGTCACCCCATTCACCACCTTAAACATTCACTCCCTTCACCACTGACGCACAGTGGCAGTAGTGTGTACCATCTACCAGATGCACTGCTGCAACTCACCAAGGCTCCTTCAAAAACACCTTCCAAACCGAAGACCTCCACCACCTTGAAGGACAAGGGCTGCAGATGCATGGAACCACCACCATGTGCAAGTTCCCCTTCAAGTCACACACCATCTGATCTGCAACAATATCGCTGTTCATTCACTGATGTTGGGTCAAAATCCTGGATCTCCCTTCCTAACAGCACTGTGGGTGTACCTACACCACATGGAGTGCAGCAATTCAAGAAGGCAGCTCACCGCCACCTTGTCAAGGACAATTAGGGATGGGTAACAAATTCTGGCCTTGCCAGTGTCGCTCACATCCCATGAAAGAATATGCCCCATCTTATATGCAATTATCCTCTGAATGCAGCCCAACCCCCTATTTGCTCCAGCTATCACTTCACAGCATTGGTGCTGTACCTTTCGAGATCTGTGCACCAGAACATCCAGATCTCTGCTCAAAATTATTTTCTTTCTCCACCTGCTTTAATGTTTTTCCCTGAAGGGTGTATGAATGTTGAGCATTCGCCCTGTCCACATGAATAACACTGCACTTACCCAAATTAAACATCATTTACCAGTCATGAACCCAATCTCCCAACACATTAAGATCAGCCTGAAACAGTCAAGCATCGTCTACAGTCTGAACACTCGCACAGATCTTCAAATCATCTGTAAATTTACAGATGGTGCCCCCTACACCTACGTCCAGATCATTAATAAAAATAATAAAGAGCAACAGACCCAACACCGATCCCTGTGGGACACCACTGGTAACTGGTCTCCAAACAGATCCAGATCCATCTGTAACTACTTTCTGCCTACGTCGTGCCAGTCAGTTCCCAATCCAGATCAATATATTACCACTGATACCATGGACTTTAATCTTATAGAGAAGCCTCTTGTGTGGAACCTTATCAAAATCTTTTGGCTGAGATCCGCTAATTGAGCACCGGCCGGGGATGAGGCCTAGGCCTGTCCTGCTCTGTGTGTGGGTCTCAGGAAGGCACAAGGTGAGATCAGCTCACTGAGCACAGGCCCTTCCTGCTCTATATAGTGCTCAGTACCTCACCAAATGAGAATAACTAACACACCACAGGCCAGGGAGCCTCGGCCCATCCTCCCCTGATTGTGGTTCAGTGCCAACCAGGTCAGATCAGCTAATTCAGCACAGGCTGGAGATGGAAGCTGGATCTTTCCTGCTTTGGGGGCTCCGTACCATACCAGGTGTGATGAAGTAAAATACCACAGGCCGGGGATGGAGCCTGGGATTTTCCTGTTCTGTGTGGGGCTCTGTACAACACCGTGTGAGATGAACTATCATCCCTCAGGCTGAGGAAGGAGCCTGGGCCCATTCTGTTCTGTGTGGCTCCTACAACATTGGGTGGATTCAGTTAACTCAACACAGGCCATGAATACAACCAGGCCCTTTCCTGCTCCATGTGGCTCAGTATCACACCAGGTGACATCAGCTAACACAGCCCAGGTGGGGCTGGGGCTGGAGCCTGGGCCTGGCCTGCTCTGTGGGCTCAGTAACACAGCCCGTAAGATGAACTTTTTTCAAAAGACTTCAGTGTATTTAACTCTGTGTCCAACACTGTGAGGCAGCTTTCTGTGTTTATAAAGAGTGTAATTTATTGACTGGTCTCTTGGATCTTGGAGCAAACAGGGTGACAGACAGAGGTCTGTGTGCAGAGGGTTTGGGGTTGAGCTCTGATTCCTAACCCTTTCTGGATTGTGAGGAATAAAGAATGAATGAGAGAGAGAGAATGTGGGAGAAGGGATGATAGAAGAATTTGTCCGTGAACCTGATTAAAAGTGGCTCAAACGCAAAATAATATGAAGATATCAAGAGCAGATCATTAACATAATCTGAGTTCCGCGATCTGGTCGGGTCCCATTCCCCTGAAGTGAGGAATGAACGGGTGGGGAAATTCCGCCTGGAGTTATATTTGTCTCCAATGAAGATGAGCTCAGAGTGAGGATGGAATAGCTCAGTTGGGAGAACACTAGATTGAAGAACCAGGATACAATCCCTGGTTTCATCAGTTTTAATTTGGTGTCTCCTTCATTTTAAGTAGAGAGAATCAGAGGGGAGATTTTCCACTCTTGACCCCATGGGCTGAATTTTAAACTAACGGTGCGGCTCTCGGCAGAGGTACCGGAAGCAGGTGTCGTCACCACACGAGTGAATTGCGGCCGACCGACTCCGATCACGGAGCAGCCGACAAATTAATGAAGGGGAGGCGTGGGGCCCATGTAAACAAGGACCAGAGGTAGGGAACGAGGTGCCGATGGCACCGACATCTGACACAACGGCAGGTGCTGGCACCATATTTAAAGGGCTGCCAGCCCTGCATTCACTGCTGCCTGGTTTAAAGGAGTGTCTTCCTGAGAGCCCTCTGCTGTCCCAGGACCAGTTCTGCTGCCTCTGATGCCCCAGGACCCATTCTGCTGCCTCTGTTGCCTGATGGGTAAGGAGCTGAAAGCGAGCCTGCAGTGACCATGGTGCCACGGTTTAGCGATGCCACCCTGCAGGTTCTCCTCCAGGAGACAAGAGAAAGGTGCAAGATCCACTTCCCCAGGGATGGGAGGTGGAGACCTGTCCACCTGACCAAGCAAAGCTGGCTGGAGATAGTAACTGAGGTCAGCAGCCATGGGTTCACCCCCAGGACATGGATCCAGTGCAGGAAGTGGGTCAATGACCTGATCCAGGTTGCTCAGGCGACAACTCAAAGCACTTTGGACCCTTTGGACATTGCATGTGGCAGAGTGAGAGGGAATGTTTAGTGGAAAGGGAGTGACCACCCAGTCATGTGTATTGGGGAAGGGCAGCAGGAGAGGCACACGTCAGTCATTATATAACCTCACACAGTCCCTCGAGAGGGGCCGCATGCAGGAGGCATATGTGTGTCCACATCATGGACTGCAGGACTATCACCATCAGAGATGTTGGGCTTGTCCCCGCTGGGAGACTAACTTTGTTCATCATTGTGTCTGCAGGAGAAGACATCCCACAATTGGAAAGAGCGTGTCAAGACTGGCGGTGGAGTGCCTTATCTCCGTGTCCTCATCCCGATGGAGGAGGAGGCCATGGAACAGGCCGGGCAGCAAAGCAGCTGCTCCATAGCTGATGGAGAGACAGGGGCATCTACCCAAGAGAGTGAGTGAACATCTCCTGGGGCACAAGGGAGCATCCGCTGCAAAGGAGCCACACTGCTCATCTGTTCACCACTGCATCAATGGAGCTGCACAGTAGGGGTGGTTGGAATGTCACGATGGGCAGACCGTAACCCTTCAATGTCCCTGTTTTCTCATGAAGGCCCGGATGAACGACAAAAGCAAAGAGCTGGAGAGACTGGGAGACAGCCGGACACGTCTGAGGAGGAGGAGGGAGCCTCAGATGGTGCACCATCACATCATTCCCCTGCACCCTCCACCAGAACAGAAACGCTCACGCAAACTGATGAGCACATCACAGACAGGCCCGGGCAGCTGACGGAGGCTGTGACAGCCGAGGCCACTGACAGTTGGTGGTCTGTGGGAGGCCAGGCCCACACTGAGCCCCAGGCTGATGACATGCCTCTGGTGTCACCAGCAACACGGGAAATACCGCAGCTGCAGCGAGAGGTCAGGTAACATCTGGCAGAGTTGCCAGAGGCTATGTGTACCCAAACAAGGATGGTGGAGGAGTCCATCCAGGCCTTGGGTGCTGCATTGTCTCTGATGGGGGTGGGTCTGGCTTCCTCCATTGTGAGATTGGTGACTCTCATGGAGAGCCAGATCCAGCCAATCAATCAGTGGCTGGCGGAGATGTGTGCAGACCTGCACTCCATCGCTTTGTCCATGAGCTCCATCCAGCGGTGACAAGGTGAGAGGGGGGACGAGGCACCTGAACTCTTCACCAGGTCCACGTCCCTCTCAGGTCAGCAGCGAGTTACAAGTGTGTCTTATAAGGGGGAGGAGCAGCTGGCTGCTACATCTGGGGTCTCCTCTCAGGGTGCTCCTGGTGTGGACAGTAGCTCCAAAGCCCCTCTGCCAGTGACACAAGTGATGCCAGTGCCTGCCTCCATCACCCTCGATGACAGAGGGGGGTCCCTGTACCTGTGCAGGAGGCCCTCAGTGTGCCGGGGCCCTCCAGGCCTCAGGCAGCAAGAGGACGGCCACCAATGTCATCCCAAGCCATGGGGCAGCAAGGTCAGCAGCCTGTCTCCACCTCAGCTGACAGAGCAGGGGGAGCACCACGTAGGAGCACCCGGAAAAGATTTAAGAAGAGCACCTAGATTCACTTAGGGTTCACGGTGAATGTACATTCCAGATGGATAGGGTTGCGTTTGTTGTCACACGGAAGAAAGAAATGATGTTCTCTCACTATGTCTCCTTCCTATTGTTGATGCCCTTTGGGACTTCATTTAAAACCTTCCTCCCAAGGGGCTGGAAGTGAGGGACCAAGCCCTGAGTTCACAAAGCTTTGGCCTTGTCACTGTGCGATGTGTACCTGGACGCTGCAGAACAGAAGGAAGGAGGTGACAACAGGGCTGTTTAAAGCTAAGACTTTATTGCCTTGGTTCCAGAAGGTGGTAAGGCTCAAAGGAAACTTGAATGTATAAGGGTGTCTCATGTCTCCCTTGTGTGTATCTCATGGCCCTTCCCTGCTGTGCCTGAGGTTCTTCATCTGGCACTGCTTGGGCAGCATCCTCCTCCACATCCTCATCATCAGAGGAGACATCACACTTCACGATATCCTCACTAGTCAACACCTCACCCCTCTGTAATGCCAGATTGTGCTGTGCACAGCAAACCACCACGATATGCGAGACCCTCGCCGGGACATACTGAAGGGCTCCACTGGATCGATCTAGGCACCTGAATCTCATCTTCAGGAGACCAATGGCCTCCTTGATGGTCGCTCGGGTTGACCCGCAGCAGGTGTTGTACCTCTCCTCTGCATCCGTGCGTGGGTTCCTTACAGACGTCAGTAGTCATGTCCTCAGTGGGTAGCCCTTGTCTCCAAGGATCCATCCCTGAAAGCGGATGGGGCCGCGGAAAGGTTCTGGCACCTGGGAGTGCCTTGGTATGCCGGCGTTGTGGCTGCTTCCCGGGATTTGTGCACACACCTATGGGATCCATTTGCAGTGGTCGCAGACCAATTGCACACTGAGCAAGTGGAAGCCCTTCCTGTTGAAGGCTGCTGGCTGGTCTGCAGGAGCCATGATGGTCACATGGGTGCAGTCAATGACACCCTGCACCTGGTGGAATCCAGCGATGTCCCCGAATCCTATCGCTCTCTCAGCTTGACTGTTTGGATCAATGTGCACATCGTCACCGGCCCTCCTGAACGGGACATTGGTGACCTCCTTGATGCACTGATTCACTACAGACTGTGAGATTCCACACATATCTCCAGTGGATCCCCGCAATGATCTGGTGGTGAAGAAGTTCAGTGGCACGGTGACCTTCAGTGACACTGGCATCAGGTGCCCACCAAGTCGCATGGGGCACAGCTGCATCATAGCAGAGAGATCAGTGACGACCCCCGTGGAGAGGTGCAGTCTGCGGAGACACTGTCACTCGGACATCTGCAGGTAGTTGAACCTCGGCTGACGTGTTCCTCTGCCTCCTTCTCCAGCCTCCTGTTCGAGGCTGGCCTTCCTGTGGGCCCCCAAGCTGCTGTGGTGCCCCTGCTGGTGCCTGTGCCTCCCTCCCTTCCTCTCTACTCCTCCTCCTCCTCCTCAATGGGAGCCTCGAATCCAATGAGAGCCTCGAATGAGGCCCATGACAGGTTGCCCCTCCCTGAGTGCAAGGCCTTCACAGTAAACAACACCCAGCCACATTTACCTCACTTGTCACCCTCAATGAAGTGGCACTGCCCCAATGGCACCCTGGTGTTGTTCCCTCTGCAGAGCTGGCACATTGGCCCCCACTCCTGACAGTGTTTCCCGATGCCCTTTCTGCCAAGTTTTGCTGCCTCACCCGATAGCTTCCCAGTGAAGACAACACTCAGCTCCCACCTCCAAGTCAGCTCCTTTAACCAGGCGAGGCTCTGAAGCCCCGTGGTTCCCGTGTGCTATTAGTTCAATTGGATCCAGTGAATAAAATTGCTGACAATTGGACTCATAAATACTTGATATTTTGATACTTCACATTTTTATTCATTCTTTCATGCGATGTGGGCATCGCTGGCTAGGCCAGCATTTATTGCCCATCCCTAATTGCCCATGAGAAGGTGGTGGTGAACTGCCTTCTTGAACCGCTGCAGTCCATGTGGGGTAGGTACACCCACAGTGCTGTGAGAAAGGGAGTTCCAGGATTTTGACCCAGCGACAGTGAAGGAACGGCGATATAGTTCCAAGTCAGGATGGTGTGTGGCTTGGAGGGGAACTTGCAGGTGGTGGTATCCCCTGCATTCGCTGCCCTTGCCCTTCTCGGTGGTAAAGGTCGCTGGGTTTGGAAGGTGCTGTCGAAGGAGTCTTGGTGCATTGCTGCAGTGCATCTTGTAGACGGTACACACTGCTGCCACTGTGTGCCGATGGTGGAGGGAGTGAATGTTTGTAGATGGGGTGCCAATCAAGTGGGCTGCTTTGTCCTGGACGGTGTTGAGATTCTTGAGTTGGAATTGCACCCATCCAGGCAAGTGGAGAGTATTCCATCACACTCTTGACTTGTGAATTGCAGATGGTGGACAGGCTTTGGGGAGTCAGGAGTCATGGATGAGTGAGAGGAATATATCACACTTTGGGGCTTTTGTGAGAGGATTTATTGATAAACCTGGGATTTGAGAGGAAGCTGCTTCATGGTTTACAGAACAAATTCAGCCCCTGGGGTGGAGCCAATAGCTGCACTGTAATTACTCACCTCAGGATTCCAAGCCTCTGACCTGCTCTTCTAGTCACGTTATTTGTATGGCTACCAATGGTAACCTCCATGATGTTGATGGTGGGGGATTCAGTGATTGTAATGCTATTGAATGTCAAGGGGAGATAGTTAGATTCTCTCTTGTTGGAGATGGTCATTGCCTGGCACTTGTGTGGTGCGAATGTTACTTGCCACTTATCATCCCAAGCCTGTGAGACTGAAATAGCTCAGTTGGGAGTGTGTTGGACTGAAGATCCCTGGTTCAATCTGGGGTTTTGGCAGTTCTCCTTTATTCTGCATCGCCCTTTGGTTTTGACTCTTGAGCTGCACAATTTACACTGAAATTATTTACCCAACTCTGAAGGTTGGATTGGAATAGAGAGATATCAATGATGGGAAATATTTACATTGTCAGCATTAGCTTATTCTCTTTCTCTTTCAGTCCTTTTCCCCAGTTTTTGAATCTTTCAGGGCCGGGTGAACATTTGATTTGCTGCATATGTCCCAAACTGAAGCCTTTTCCACATCTCTGGGCAGTCAGACTTGCTCTGTCTGTTTTTGCTGCTCGTGACCATGAACGAGAACAGGCCACGAGTTCAACGTTTATCAGAAAACGGAAGATAATTGGAAAGAATTCTGTGTTACTCCAGACCAGTGACAAAGATACAATGGATGTTATTCAAAATAAATTCCCTTTGACATTTGATGTAAACTTGTTTGCATCTAAAAGTTGGACTTTAAGTGTTGCAAAAATGTGTCAAATTAATGACTGACCATGTGACAGCGCACATGGGGATCAAATCCACAGCCTTGTTGTTATCAACACTGCGTCCTAACCAACTGAACTAAGCGGCCGATAGACAGAGCCAGGTATGGGTTTGAGCCGCACGCTGTGCGGTTTGTGTTTTATTTCTCACACTGGGTGACAGAGCGATTGCACAAACAATGGACACATCACATCCCTGAAACATTGTTCTGATATAAAACTGTGTGAAATAAGAACTGAGCATGGAAATGGAACGGAACCAGAAATCAGGACTTTAATCTATTAAAGTTGATCTTGAAATTCTACCATGCACGAATATTCCAAGAGAACGAACTCTCTTCTGATATAAAATCCAGGAACTTGAGCTGCTGTAAAACATAACTGAGCCTGACGTGTTTTGAACACGCAACTTTCTGATCCGGAGTCAGACGCGCTACCGTTGTGCCACAAGCTCACAGGTAAAGCAAAGCCTTCCATTCCTGGCAGATTTACTTCTTGTTTAGATTCAGTGATTGAAATTAATTCAAGCCTCATCTGACCTCCGCTCTGCAAAGGCCTGCCACCCGACCTGAACTCGACGGGACCCGACGACCTGTGTCGGGTCCGGGTCGTGTTGGGTCGCTCTTCCGGGTCTGGCTTTCGGGCTCGGGTCAGGTCGGGCCAGGTTCGGGTTGGGCTGGGTCCAGGTCGGGCTGAGTCCGTGTCGGACACACACAGTAAGTATTACATTTAACTCTGCTGGGAAGTTGAGTTTAATAAGTGTCAAAAGTTGAAAAGCCAACCTAAGCTGGGAGTCCGGGTCATCAAGGAGGGAAACTCTGAGTCTGCTCAGTGAGCAAGTGAGCATCTCTATGACGTCATTGCGCTCATGCTGCAGCTTCCTGTAGATTCGGAATCGGGAGGTACATAAAGTGAACATTCCAGTGGTCGGGTAAGGCTCGGTTTCGTTTGGGCGTGGGAATAAATGGAGATACTCGGGCCGGGTCGGGCTCGGGTCCAATGTGGTTCTGTCAGGTTCGGGTCGGGTTTTTTTTCCTGACCTGAGCAGGCCTTTACCGCTCTGTCAGTTCAGTGCCTTATTTAAACTGTTACTTGGAGTTCTGTTTTACAGGGTCTCGGCTGTTTAAGTATTTTCCAGAACCACTACTCTGATTAATCAGACATTTTGCTGCTAACTGCTGCTGCTACAATTGAAATGTAAAAAAGAATTTCCAGTGACCTGCAACCAATGGACAAATACATTTCAGAAAGATAAAGCTCATTCACCAATCCACAAATGTGTCTTTCTGCTTATATTTATAAACAACTCCTTCTCTCCACTATGAGAACTATACAATCACTCCAGTTATTTGAAAGTTAGTATAAGATGTTCCAGTTCATCAATTTTAAAACTGCAGCAGGTATTTTCCAGAAAACTTCTCTGTTGGAGCTCAGTCCCATTTAGATTGAAAGTGGACAATTAATGTATTCACTTGTTCATTGTGGACAGGTGTCTGACTTCAAATAAATCTCATTAACTTTCAATGAGGTGGCAGTATTTCTGTGCTCCCATTTTACGCAGTCTGTCCTGTTCATGCACCATGTTTTTATTCTCTTCTCCCATTCTCCACAGGATACAGATGACAAGCATCATCAATCTAGCTGTTGAAAAGCATTGGAAGAATCTGGTCACACAGGTATTGAAACATTCATTTTCTGCCATTTTCCAAGTTGGTTGCTTTAAACACAGTACGATGTGTAATCATCTTGAAAAGAGATTCTCTTCAATATCCAATACAAACTGAATTACAAACGTGACAGACAAACACAGGAGAACAAGTGACGAGTGAACACAAACGTCATGGTGCTCATTTTCAGATTTATTGCAGTCATCCGACAAAACAAGTGAAAGAATATTCCAGTGAAATTATTTGGAAAGTAGGGGTGACTTTTGTTGGTGACTTTCTTTGCTCTGTTGGTGAAACTTTCTTGCACCTGACTCGTGTTCATGTCTCTGTTTCCTCTATTGAATGAGGAAGGAGGTATTTGATCAGAAATCAACTGGATTGTGTACCTTTGAGAGGGGATTTCTGCACCGTCAGGGCTGGAAACAGGAGTGAGTGAAAGACAATGTGTGAAGTTTGATTTTGTACAGAGGGAGAGCAAATCTAACAGGGCTGTGAGATATTGGCCTGGATTTTACAGCCCAATAGTGGTGAACTCTGAGACTTTCACTGCTATTGAGGGTCTGAGCAGCACTGCAACTGCTGGTACATGCACACACTAACACCAGCATCTGGAAGTTGTGGTGGTGAGAAATGTGCTTGGAAGGAGCCTCTGATCATAATCGCACCAGCCCACTCTTTAAAGTGACAGGGACCTGTAGTTCAGCAATTTGGGCTCATTGCCCACAATGTACCCTGATTTTTACCTGGGTTGGATTAAAGCCGGTACCAACAGGCTCAGGGCTGCTCGGGAAGGACTTTTCTGTTGACACAACAGCTCCACTATTCCAGGAAGACACCGGCAGCAGCAGTTGTCAACTTTCAGAGGGAGTTCAGACATTTTAAATGTTGTATTTTATTTCTTAATTGTATGTAACTTTTTATCATAGCCTGATCAGAGTTCTTAAATTTACATCTGACTTTTTATTAACAAGATTGAAGTGCTTTTAAAAGATCTCTAAATGTATATGACTTTTTATCAAGATTTACTTGGCTTCTTTGAAAAGACTCTTGAGCAAGATTGAAGTGACTTTTAAAAACTACATCTTAGCCTTTAAAATCCTGCTTCCATGTGGATGACATTGGAAGATGACTTCAGAATAGCTTAGACTATCTTTCTAACAGGTACTGCAACAGCTTAAGACCTACTTTTCTGCAAAAGCTGGTGAATTACCTTCCGGGAGCGGAGAGGAGCGGAGCGGAGCAGACCTATATGGACCGATATGAGGAGAATGTTGAGAGCGGAGCCTTATAAATCCAATCCGAGGATCGAGGCCCAGTCTCTTCCCTTCCAGGAGTGGAGTGGAGCTCTTCCAGTGTGCTGGAGTTTTGAAAAAAAAGAAGCCAACTGTGATGTCAGAGGAGAGCTGCAAGGTGATTGGTTGGTGAGTCACTGCTGTTAGTGTATTTAAATATCTTAAAGAAAAGGGCAAAGTTTTTTACTTGAAAAAAAACCTCTGCTGATAAGATGAGTACTACTAAAGTGTTTTTTTTATTCAGTGTAGCTTATGAAGGACTTTAGATTGTAGTGGGTAGAACAAGGCCCCTAGTGTCATTAGTATTTTTAATTAAGGGAGTAACTAATTAATCTAAGGATAAGTCATGGCAGGAGAGCTCAGCCCCGTGATATGCTCCTCCTGCGCTATGTGGGGATTCAGGAACCCTCCCAGTCTCCATGACGACCATGTGTGCAGGAAGTGTATCCAGCTGCAGCTACTGGCTACTCGCATTATGAAGCTGCAACTGCGGGTGGTTTCACTGTGGAGCATCCACGAAGCTGAGGGTGTCATGGATAGCATGTTTAGTGAGGTGGTCGCACCGCAGGTAATGGATGCACAGGCAGAAAAGGGATGGGTGACCACCAGATGGAATAGTCGGAGCAGGCAGGTAGTGCAGGAGTCCCCTGTGGCCATCCCCCTCTCAAACAGATACACCGCTTTGGTTCCTGTTGGGGGGAAGACCTCCCAGGGGAAAAGAGCAACAGCGCGGTCCGTGGCACCACGGAGGGTTCTGCTGCACAGCAGGGGATGAAAAGGGGAGGAAGAGCTATTGTGATAGGGGATTCTATCATAAGGGTTGCAGATAGGCGTTTCTGTGGCCGCAAACGAGACTCCAGGATGGTATGTTGCCTCCCTAATACTAGGTATAGGAATTATAGGGTTGTAATAGTAGGTGATTTTAACTTCCCTAATATTGACTGGGACTGCCTTCGTGCTAAGGGATCAGATGGGGAAGAATTTGTTAAGTGAGTCCAGGATAATTTTGTGAAGCAGTACGTGGATGGCCTGACTAGAGAAGGGGCTACACTCGATCTCCTGTTAGGAAATGAGGATGGGCAGGTGGTTGATATGGCAGTCGGGGAGCACTTTGGGACCAGTGACCATAACTCTATTAGCTTCAAGATAGTTATGAAAAAGAATAGGACTGGTCCTCAGGTTGAAGTCCTAAATTGGGGGAAGGCTAATTTCCATGGCATCAGACAGGAACTCTCAAAAGTTGAATGGGAGAGGCTGTTTACAGGTAAAGGGACGTCTGGCAAGTGGGAGGCTTTTAAAAGTGAGATAGGAAGAGTTCAGGGCCAGCATGTTCCTGTTAGATGGAAGGGCAAGACTGGCAAGTTTAGGGAACCTTGGTTGACGAGGGATATTGAGGGTCTGGTCAGGACAAAGAAGGAGGCATACGTCAGGTATAGGCAGCTGGGATTGAGCGAGTCCCTCGAGAAGTATAGGGGATATAGGAGTATACTTAAGAAGGAAATTAGGAGTGCGAAAAGGGGCCATGAGATTTCCCTGGCAGATAAGATAAAGGAGAATCCTAAAAGATTCTATAAGTGTATTAAGAGTAAAAGGGTAGCTAGGGAGAGTGTAGGTCCCCTTAAGGATCAGTGTGGCAATCTATGTGTGAAGCCACGCGAAATGGGCGAGGTCTTAAATGAATATTTCTCGTCTGTATTTACCGTGGAGAAGGTCATGGAAGCTAGTGAGTTCAAGGGAGGGAACAGCGATATCCTGCAGCATATCAACATTACAAAGGAGGAGGTGTTGGAGGTTTTGAAGCGCATTAAGGTGGATAAATCCCCAGGGCCTGATCAGATGTATCCTAGGATGCTATGGGAAGCAAGGGAGGAGATTGCTGGGGCGCTGGCAGAGATTTTTGTATCATCGTTAGCAACGGGTGAGGTACAGGAAGACTGGAGGATAGCTAATTTGTTAATTAATAAATTAAATAACAAATCATGTCGCCTCTTTCTCTTCTAAACTCTGGCGGAGACAAGCCTAGCTTGTCCAATCTTTCCTCGTAAGACAGCCCACCCATTCCATGTATTAGTCTCGTAAACTTTCTCTGTACTACCTCCAATGCATTTACATCCTTCCGCAAATAAGGAGACAAGTACAGTACTCAGTACTGCAGAAGAGGTCTCACCAATGTCCTGGATAGGTGAAGCATAACCTCCCTACTATTGTATTCAATTCCCATGGTGATAAATGATAACATTCGATTAGCTTTCCTAATTACGTGCTGGACCTGCATACTAACCTTTTGCAATTCATGCCCTCGGACACCCAGATCCCTCTGCATCTCAGAGCTCTGCAATCTCTCACCATTTAGATAATATGCTTTTTTATTCTTCCTGCCATAGTGGACAATTTCCGACTTTCCCAAATTATACTCCATTTGCCAGGTCTTTGCCCAATCACTTAACCTACCTATATCCCTTTGTAGCCCCCTTATGTCCTCTTCACAACCTACTTTCCTACCTATCTTTGTGATGAGCAAATTTAGCAACAATACCTTCGGTCCCTTCATCTAAGTCATTTATATAAATTGTAAAAAGTTGAGGTCCCAGCACAGATCCCTGTGGCACACCACTCGTTACTTCTTTCCAACCAGAAAATGACCCATTTATGCTGACTCTCTGATTCCTGTCAGCTAGCCAATCTTCTATCCATGCCAATATGTTACCCCCGACACCATGAGCTTTTATTTTCTGCAATAACCTTTGATATGGCACCTTATCCTTCTGGAAATCAAAATACAATACATCCACTGGTTCCCCTTTATCCACAGCACATGTAACTCCCTCAAAGAACTCCAATAAATTGGTTAAACATGATTTCCCTTTCAAAAAAACATGTTGACTCTGCCTGATTACCTTAATTTTTTCTAAATGCCCTGCTATAACATCCTCTGTAATAGCTCCAAGCATTTTCCCTCAGACAAATGTTAAGCTAACTGGCCTGTCGTTTCCTGCTTTCTGTCTCCCTCCCTTTTTGAATAAATGAGTTACATTCACTCTTTTCCAATCTAACGGAACCTTCTCGAATCTAGGGAATTTTGGAATATTAAAACCAGCGCATCAACTATCTCACTAGCCAATTCAGGACCTGGCGACTTGTCAACCCGCAGCTCCAACAATTTGTTTAGTACCACTTCCCTGGTGATTGTAATTTTCTTGAGTTCCTCCATCCCTTCAATTTCCTGATATACGGCTAATACTGGGATGTTATTTGTATACTCAATAGTGAAGACCGATGCAAAGTATCTGTTCAATTCATCTGCCATCTCTTAATTATCCATTATTAATTCCCCAGACACACTTTCTATTGGACCAACAGTCGCTTTGTTAACTCTTTTCTTTTTAAAATATCTATCGAAACTCTTACTAGTTGTCTTGAAATTTCTTGCGAGCTTTGTCTCATACTCTAATTTTACCTTCCTTATCCATCTTTTAGTCATTCTTTGCTGTTTTTTTTATATTCTGTCCAATCTTCTGACCTGCCTCCCACCTTTGCACAATTATAGGCTTTTTCTTTAAGTTTGATAGTATCTTTAACTGTTTTCGTGAACCATGGATGGTGAGTCCCACCTTTGGAACTTTTCTTTCTCGTTGAAATGTATCTATTCAGTGTATTCTGAAATATCCCCTTAAATGTCTGCCACTGCATCTCTATTGACTTATCCCTTAACCTAATTTGCCAGTTCACTTTAGCTAGCTCTGCTTTCATGACCTTATAATTGCCCTTATTTAAATTTAAAATACTAGTCTGGGACCCACTCTCCTCTCCCTCAAACTGAATGTAAAATTCAATCATATTATAATCGCGACTACCTAGGGGCACCTTAACTATGAGGTCATTAATTAATCCTATCTCATTGCACAATGCCAGGTCTAGTATAGCCTGCTCTCTGGTTGGCTCCAGAATGTATTGTTCCAAGAAATTATCCCCAAAACATTCTATGTATTCCTCATCTAGGCTACCTCTGCCCATCTGAATTTTCCACTCTATATGTAGATTAAAATCCCCCATAATTATCACAGTACCTTTCTGACAAGATGCCATTATTTCTTCCTTTATATCCCATCCGACAGTGTGGTTAATGTTAGGTGGCCTGTACACCACTCCCACAAGTGACTTCTTGCCTTTATGTTTTCTCATTTGTACTCAAACTGATTCTGCATCCTGATCTCCAGAACTCAGGTCATCCCTCTCGATTACGCTAATACCATTATTAATTAACAGAGCTACCCCGCCACCTTTTCCTAGCTTCCTGTCCATCCAAAATGCCATGTCACCTCCAATATTCTCATCCCAATCTATGTCGCCCTGCAGCCATGTCTCTGTAATGACTATCAGATCGTACTAATTTATTCTATTTGTGCTCCCAGTTCATCTGTTTTGTTTCAAATGCTCCATGCATTCAGATACAGAGCATTTAGTTTTGTCCTTTTATTATTTTTGTCACCTCTGGCCTTATCTGTCGATTTACTCTTAGATTTGTACATTCTGCCCCTTCCTGTCACAGTCTGTTTATCATTTCCCATATTTATACCTTTCTCTCTCGCCGTGTCTCTCCTCCTTGATTCACCATATCTTCCCAAATTTGATCCCTTGCCCCCACTATTCAGTTTAAAACCGTCTCTACTTCCCTCGTTATGTGGCTCGCTAGAACACCGGCACCAGCACGGTTCAGGTGTAGACCGTCCCAACGGTACAACCACCTCTTTCCCCAGTACTGGTGCCAATGCCCCACAAACCAGAACCCACTACTACCACACCAGTCTTTCAGCCGCACATTACTTTCTCTAATCTTATTTGTCCTATGCCAATTTGCACATGGCTCAGGTAATAATCCAGAGATGATTAACTTTGAGGTTCTGCTTCTTAATTTGGTGCCTAGTTCCTCAGACTGACTTTGCAGAACCTCTATCCTTGTCCTGCCTATGTCTTTGGTACCGACATGGACCACGACGACTGGATCCTCCCCCTCCCATTGTATGTTTCGCTCCAGCCCTGAGCAGATGTCCTGAATCCTGGCACCGGCAGGCAACACAGCCGTCTGGACTCCTGCTTTTGCTGCAGAGAACAGAGTCAATCCACCTTACTATACTGTCCCCTACTACCACTACATTCCTTTTTTCTCCCTCTTTGAGCCGCAAACACTTACTGCAGACGTGTTTGCCCTGGATCACACTGGCATCCAGGAACTCCCACATGCTGCAGCTGTGACACATCACCTGTCCTGTCATCCTTAACGTGTTTCAATTAACTACTTAAATATTTTATTCAATTATTCATTTTATTGCATATTTTAATAAACTTACCACTAGTTTGTTTACTATTTTAAATGTTAGGACTAAAATGGATCTTAATCACTTACCGGATGCGCATCAAGCAGGTCGGTTCTTCCAAACCAATCAACTACCTGCTTGCCTGAGATGTCACAGCTTACCAGATCCTCACCAAACAGCTCCTTCCACTGCACCGAAGAAAGAACCAAATCCTGTATCCTCACCGCAGCAGCTCTCTGTTTCCCTGCTCTCACTCTCCATTGTGACGTCACTCCTCGATTTTTTTTCCCCTGCTCTGCTCCTCTCTCTCTCGCTCTGTCTCCGAGTCTGTGCTTTTGGCACATTCCTTCATTTGTTGTTCCGTTGTGCTCCTCTGTTTCTGGTTCAAAATCAGACTCTGGTGGGATTTGAACCCACAACCTTTGAATATCGTCTTAATCATTATTTAGAAGTCCAACACTCTATCCATTGCGCCACAGAGCCTCACACATTTTGATTAACATCACTAAGGCCTTTGATCTTGTCGGCAGAGACGGCCTCTTCAAACTGCAATGGAACATCGGCTGCCCTCCTGACCTCTTGGGCATCATCTCTTCTTTCCACGAGAACATGCACAGTTCCATCAGTTACAATGGAGCAACATCAGACGCTTTCAAGATCAGCAGTGGGGTAAAGCAGGGCTGCGCGCTGGCGCCAACTCTCTTAGGAACAGAGGAACATAGGAGTAAGCTATTCAGCCCGTCGAACCTGCTCTGTCAATCAATTCGATCATGGCTGATCACCTACCTCAAAGCCCCTTTCCCATGCTATCCTCATATCCCTTGATGTCATGAGTATCAAGATTTCTATCAATTTCTGTCTTGAACATGCTCAATGATTGAGCTGTCACAGCCCTCTGGGGCACAGTATTCCAATGATTCACCACCGTCTGAGTGAAGAAATGCCACCCATCTCAGTTTTAAATGGCCTACTCCTTATTCTGAGACGATGTCCTTTGGTTTTAGACTCACCAACCAGGGCAAACATCCTGTCTACATCCACACTGTCACGCCCTGTAAGAATTTTGTCAGTTTCAATCAGATCACCTCTCATTCTTCGAAAAGTTAAGGAATACAGGCCCAGTTTCCTCATAAGACAATCCCACCATCCCAGGGATTAGTCTGGTGACATAAAAACAAGAAATGCTGGAACCACTCAGCAGGTCTGGCAGCATCTGTGAAAAGACAAGCAGAGTTAACGTTTCAGGTCAGTGACCCATCTTCGGAATTGACATATATTAGAAAAGTCACAGGTTATAAGCAAGTGGGGTGGGGGTGGGGCAGGAGATAACAAAGGAGAAGGTGTAGATTGGACAAGGCCACATAGCTGACCAAAAGGTCATGCAGCAAAGGCAAACAATATGTTAATGGTGTGTTGAAAGACAAAGCATTAGTACAGATTAGGTGTTAATGGACTGAATATTGAACAGCAGGAAGTACAAACCTGAAAAAAACAGTAGGTAAGCAAACTGAACAAACTGAGATGAAATGAAATAAATGCAAAAAAAAGATTAGTCTGTTGACCCTCTGTTTCACCCCCTCTATGGCAAGTGTATCCTTCATAAGATGAGAATAAACTGTACACAATACTCCAGTGCGGAGACACCAAGGCTCTATACAATTGCAGCACGACATCTTTACTCCTGTACTCATGACCCCTCGTGTGGGTACAACATACCATTTGCCTTCCTAATTGATTGCTGCACCTGCACAAGAGCTTTTGGTGTCTCAGGAACAAGGACACCCAGGTCCCTTTGGACATCGACACTTCCCAACCTCTCACCATTTAAGAAATACTCTGTCTTTCTGTTTATTCTACCAAAGTGAATAACTTCACACTTATTCACATTATATTCCATGTTCTTGCCCATTCACTTAGCCTCTCCAGGTCCCCTGGAAGCCTCTCTACATCCTCCTCACAACTCACACTTCACCGAGCTTTGTGTCATCTGCAAACTTGGAAATATTACATTTAATTCCCACATCCAAATCATTTATATAGGTTGTTAACAGCTGTGGCTCCAACACTGATCCTTGCAGTACCCCAATAGTAACAGCCTGCCATCCTGAGAAGGACCCGTTATTGCTGTAATTGTGACCTGACTCCAAAAACAACTGGACTGGAATGGAATGGAATTCTTCAGTGTTTCTGTTGTTTGGCTTGCATTGACTCATCGATTTTCTTGTTTTTCACATTGTCGATGCCTTTGAATAATTGTGGATCATTCTTCAGGGTGTCTTCTTTCACCAGGTAGTTCTGACCTCTGATGATGTTGATTGTCATCAGCTTCAATTCGCTGATAGTTTTGGAAGTGAGCAGATTTCCTTTGCTTGAGTCTACAACATGGAACTCAGTCTGACATGTGGACCCACGGGAGGATTTGAATGCCATCCCTGCGTTGGAGTTGCATCCATCCAATAAGAGACCGAGTAGAAGTGACAGTTCTGTCAGTCGAATATGAGACTTTTACTGGCAGGGTTGTGAGTTTGAGTGCCATTCTGCTTTTCCCTTTTGTCAGGCTTCATGAACAGAGAGTACAGGGAGTGTTTGAAATGAGCAAGTCTCGCTTTGATTCAGGACTCTTCCCTCTCAGCAGCATCTCACTATGAAAGATTTAATTTGATCTCATTTCATTCTCAGCTCGGAGTCTGTGCGGCTCAGTGGCACTTCTGGCTGTCTCCCGCTTCACAATCCATCAGTACTGAGAAAGCAATGGGGAATATTACTCACATGTTGTGTTCTTTAATTTTTTGGAAAACTTGAATGTATGTATTTTCTTCCAAAACAAGGACACCACGCTATCGCTAATGTCGGTCTGAAATAGCTCAGTTGGGAGAGCGTTAGAATGAAGATTCAAAGGTCCCTGGGTCAATCCCGGGTTTCAGCAATTTCGCTTCATTATGCGTCCCTTGCCTTGGTTCTGATTTTCCAGTTGCACAATTTACTTTGAGATTATTTCCCAAGCACCAGTGGATTGAATTTGAGAAACAACACAGAGTCATTTACAACATAGAAGGTGGTCGTTTGGCCGATCACGTCCATGCTGGATCTCCCCGGAGCAATCTCGTCAGTTCCACTCACCAGCTCGATCCCTTTCCTCCTGGAAGTTTCTTTCCTTCAAGTATCCATCTAATTTCCTTTTCAAATCATTGATTGTCTCTGCTTCCACCACACTCGTGGGCCAAGACCCACAGCTTAAAAAATTCCACCTCATCAAGGATGGGAAATACTTATATCTTCTATATTTGCTTATTCTCTATTTCTATGAGAATAGACTGACAGTCAACATGAAAGGAAACCCAAAAATCTTCGAGCAGCATGTAAATGATAAGTGGGTAGTAAGAGGTTGAGTCGGGCCTATGAGGGACAAAAAGGATAATATAAGCTTAGAGGTGCAGGGCAATGTTAATCTACTTAATGAGTACTTTGCATCAGTGATCACTGAGGAAGTGGAATTTGACAAAATATCAGTCGAAGTGAAGACAGTCGAGTCAATGGAGAGGGTACAAATTGAGAGAGGGTGGTACGAAAAAGGCTGGCTGTGCTTAGGGTAGATAAAACACCTGGTCTGGATGGCTGGCATCCCAGGTTGCGAAAGGAAATGCGGATGCAGATAATGGAAGAGTTTGCAATAATCTTCCAATCTTCCCTGGATACGGGGGAGGTGCCAGAGGATTAAACAGTGGCAAATGCGACGCCCTTATTCAAGAAAGGGTGTAAGGACAGTCCGGCTAACTACAGGCTAGTTAGATTAACAGCAGCGGTGGGTAAGGTTTTAGAAAGAATAATCAGGGTAAAAAATCAACAGTCACTTGGAGAGGTTTGAGTTAATTAAGGAGAGTGAGCATGGATTTATAAATGGGAGTTCATGCTTGACTAATCTAACTGCATTTTTTGATGAACTAACAGAGCAGGTTGATGAAGGGAATGCAGTGGGTGTTGTTTATATGGATTTTAAGGAAGCGTTTGACAAGGTACCACATAAAAGGGCGGTTAACAAAATTGAGGTTCGTGGTATAGGAGGGTCAGTGTCAAATTGGATAGAAAATTGGTTTCAGGACAGAAAACAGCGAGTCTTATGAAATGATTCTTTGTCAGACTGGAGGATAGTGGACAGTGGTGTTTCCCAAGGGTCAGTGCTGGAACCACTGCTTTTTGTGCTCAAGATAAATGACTTGGATCTTGGAATATTGAGTAGAATCTCAAAATATCCCGATGACAACAAACTTGGAGGAGTGGCAAACAGTGAGGATGAAATGAACTGCCTGCAACAGGACAATGATAGGCTAGCAGAATGGGCAGACAGGTGGCAGATGGAATTTAATAGTGACAAGTGTGAGGTGATGTATTTTGGCATAAGGAATAGGGAGTGGCAATACTTACTTAATGGCACAGTTCTAAAGTGTGTGTTGGAATAGAGGGACTTGGGGTTCATGTGCATCAATCTTTGAAGGTGGCAAATCATATTGCGAGAGTGGTTAGCAAAGCATATGGGATCTTGGGCTTGAAAAAAAGAGGCATTGAGTACAAAGCAGTGAAGTTATGATGAACCATTATAAAGCTCTGGTTAGGCCCCAGTTGGCGTGTTGCTTCCAGTTTTGCTTACCACACTTAAGAAAGAATGTGAGCGTCCTTGAGAGGATGCAGAGGAAATTCACCAGAATGGATCCAGGGATGGAGGATTTTAGTTGCAAGGTTAGGTTGGAAAAGCTAGGGTTGTTCTACCTGCATCAAAGGAGAGTGAGGGGAGAATTGATAGATGTGTTTTCGGCTATGACAGTTTTAAATAAGTTGGCAAGGAAACATTGTTCCCGTTAACTATTGGTACAAGGACTAGGGGACACAGATTGAAGGTTTTGGACTGGAGGTACAGGGGGAATGTGCGCAAGAACTTTCTTGCACTGATTGGTGATGATCTGTTACTCGCTGCCCACGGGGGCGGTGGAAATGGAGACAATCGAGGATTACAAAAGGAATTTGAATGGGCACTTGAAGGAAATAATTTTGCAGGGCTATGGGGATCGAGCAGACAAGTAATAACTCGTCTCCACTCCTAGTATTTCTAAATCCCACACATTCACTATAATGTGAACAATTATTTCCTGTTGTGTCTCTCTCAGATTTGTAAACTTCACTGCATTGGAGTGAAGTGACATCTACTGGCAAGAAACAAGAACTGCCGTGATGAGATCAGCCATGATTGTATTGAATGGCAGAGCAGGCTCGAGTGGCTGACTTGCCGACTCCGGCTCCTCGTTCTTATGTTCATAGAATCATACAGCACAGAAGGAGGCCATTCGGCCCCATTGTGTCTCTGCTGACTCTCTGACAAAAAGATCCAATTAGTCCAACCCCCTGCCTATTTCCCCATAATCCTGGAGAATTTCACTTTGAAATATTTGTCCAATTCCTTTATGAAAGTTATAATTGAATCTGTTTCCACCACCCTGTCAGACACTTCATTCCAAATCCGAATCAGTTACTGGGTAAAAAGATCTCTCCTCACCTCCCCTTGACATTTTTGGCCAATTATTTTAAATCTGTGTCCTCTGGTTACTGACCCCCAGGACAGTGGAAACAGTTTCTCCCTCTCTACCCTATGAAAATCCTTCATGATTCTGAACACCTCTATTAAATCTTCCCTTAACATTCTCTACTCTGAGGAGTACAATCCCAGCTTCACCAGCCTGTCCAGAGAACTGACACCCCTCATCTCTGGTATCATTCTAGTAAATCTCCTCTGAACTGTCTCAGAAGCTTTGATGTCCTTTCGAAAGCCTGGTGCCCAGAACTGGACACATTACTCGAGCTGAGATCGAGCCAGCGACGCCCACATCCCACGAACGAATAAAAAAACGCTCCCGAACCAGTCCCCAATTCTTATCCATTTTTCGACGCCGTTTCGGGAAGCCTCACCGGGAAAAGCTTCACCACCGCCATCCACAGGGATACAGATGGGATTGTTCCATCTTATTGTGGCCCTGAGGCCCTGCTCCAGCTGTGTGAGCCCGCAAAGTCTTCTCGCACTTTGTGAATATCGTGCTCCAACACCGAACCCGCAGCTCTTGCTGCTGACAAAGCTCTCTACCGCGCCTGCGCGCCCCGCTCCTGTCACAGATAGGGCGGATTCTAGGCCGCTGAGCATTCTGGGTATCACACCTGTCATTAATGCTATTCTTTCAGCCGAAAGGTTTTATTACGTACATTTCATGTCCTGGAATCGTCGTGAGTGTTTTCTTTTGCACCTGTCAGTGCCTGGGAGGATAGAGTCAGCTTCACTTTGTAGCCATGAGTTTCTGGTGTGAGAAAGTGGTGTTTAACTCAGTATATTTCAGTTTTTGGTCTGTGACTGTGGGTATTATTCAGTACTTGTTTGTTTCTGCTATTGCTCTGTGAGGTTCACCACATATCTTTCAACAACTTGTATGTGAGCATCAGCTTTTGTCTTTTCTATCAGTTTCTGAGAAGTGAGAAAGGGTTTGATTCTATCCCTATCAGTTTCTGTTACATGCATGTGTCTTTAATCTGCACCTCCTCTGAGTGTGTCTTCGTCTCTGCACTTGTAAGTGAATATGTGTTTTGCTTTGTATCTCTCAGTCTTTGAAGTGTGAGCCTGGGTTTGTACCTAATTTCCTTTGTACCTTGCAGTTGGGATATGAAAGAAAGATTTTTACACGTTACCTGCCAACTGCTGCAAAGTGACTGTGGGTTTCACACTGTATCTGTCAATTTGTTGTCTGGTAATGCGAAGTTTACAGTGTACCTGTCAGTTTCTTGTATGTGAGTGTTGATTTCACTCTGAAAAGAATCATAGATCATAGAATAGTTACAGAACAAAAGGAAGCCATTCAGCTCATTGTGCTTGTACTGCTTCTATGCACGAGCAACTCAGCTCATGCCACAGACTCATGTATTCCATGAAAACATGCAATTTTTCCACTTCAGATAATTATCTTATACCATTTTGAAAGCTATGGTTGAATCAGCCTCCATCACACTCTCAAGCAGTGCATATCAGATCTTAACCACTCCCTGTGCAAAAGAAGTTTTTCCTCATGTTCCCTTTGGTTCTTTTGCCATTCACCTGAAATCGGTGTCCTCAGGTTACAGAGCCGTGAATAATATTCCCCATTGCTTTCTCAGCACTGATGGATTGTGAAGCAGGAGACAGCCAGAAGTCCCACTGAGCCGCACTGACCCCGAGCTGGGAATGAAATGAGATGAAGTTCAATCTTTCACAGCGGAATGCTGCAGAGAGATGAGTCCCGAATCAAAGTGAGACTTTCTCATACTTTTGCTGAATTTCATTTCAAACACTCCTTGTACTCTCTGCTAATGAAGCCTTAAAAAAGGGAAAAACAAAATGGCACTCAAACTCACCACCCTGAAATTAAAAGTTTAATGTTTGACTGACTGAACTGTCACTTCTACTCGGTCTCTTATTGGATGAATGCAACTGTATTCTTCAACGCAGGGGTGGCATTCAAATCCTCCCATGGGTCCACATGTCAGACTGAGTTCCATGTTGTAGACTCAAGCAAAGGAAATCTGTTCAGTTCCAAAACTATCAGTGAGTTGAAGATCATTACGATCATCATCATCAGAGGTCAGAACTACCTGGTGAAATAAGACAATCTGAAGAAGGATCCACAATTATTCAAAGGCATCGACAAAGTGAAAAACAAGAAAATCGATGAGTCAATGCAAGCCAAACAGCAGAAACACTGAAGAATTCCATTCCATTCCAGTCCAGAACCCAGTCCTGTTGTTTTTGGAGTCAGGCCACAATTACTGCAACAACTTTATATTCCCACTTGGCTATCTGTACATTTAGTTAATCAAGCTCTTTGAATCCAGCTCTCTGGTCCTCAAGCAGGCTCCATATGGAAATCAATTCCGCCTTCTGCAAGGCTGAAACCAATCAATGACCTTAAACTAAAAATGCCAAAGAAGAAGGGCTTGTCCAGGATTTGAACCCAGGATCTCTCACACATTAATTAATCACTCACCATAAGCAAGGATCATACCCCTAGATCAACATGCCACTGATATCAGAGCTTCCTTTTAGCTCCTGTGGAATTTCACTGGCAGCCAAAGCCGACCATCCATTTTTTCTTCAGAGCAAAGCAACATCTTGCAAATTCTGAAATAAAAACAGAAGGTGTTGGAAATGTTCAGAAACTCTGGCAGCATCTGTGGAGAGAGAAACAGAGTTCACCTTTCAGGGCGTTTACCTTTTGTTTGAGCCATCCTTTCACACTGCTTCTGTCCACCCAATCTCACTTTCTATTTTATCTAGATTCCACCCACTCACTACCTAAATACATTTATCATGAATTCCTCATATCTTTTAATAATGACAATTTTATATTTCTGGCCTTTGCTTTGGACTCCACCACAAGTGGAATCATGTCTCCATCAACCCAATCAAACCCATTGACTATTTCCTCACATTGCAATGTTTCTTTCACCCTGACAGACGATGGAATTTCTGCAGCTTGATTGCAGTTCTTGCTTCCTGCCAGTAGATGTCACCTCACTCCAGTACAGTGAAGGTGACAAATCTGAGAGCACACAACAAGAAGTAATTGTTCACGTTGTTCATTGTTCAGTGAACAGGTCCCTCTATTCCAGCACACTCTTTAGAACTGTGCCATTAAGTATATATTGCCTCTCCCTATTCCTTCTGCTAAAATGCATCACCTCACACTAGTCACTATTAAAATCCATCTGCACCTGTCTGCCCATTCTGCTAGCCTATCACTGTCTTGTTGCAGGTGGTTCATTTCATCCTCACTGTTTGCCACTTCTCCAAGTTTGGTGTTATCGGCATATTTTGAGATTCTACTCTATATTCCAAGATCCAAGTCATTTCTCTGTCGCAAGTAAAAAGCAGTGGTTCCAGCAGTGACCCTTGGGGAACAGCACTGTCGACAACCTTCCAGTCTGAGAATGAATCATTTATTACGACTTGCTGTTTTCTGTCCTTAAGCCAATTTTCTTTCCAATTGGACACTGACCCTCCTATTCCATGAACCTCAATGTTGTTAATCACCCTTTTATGTGTCGTTTCTTAAAATCCATATAAACAACATCCACTGCATGCCCTTCATAAACCTTCTCTGTTAGTTCATCAAAAAATGCAGTTAGATTAGTCAAGCATGAACTCCCATTTATAAATCCATGCTCACTCTCCTTAATTAACTCAAACCTCTGCAAGAGACTGTTGATTTTTCCCCTGATTGTTCTTTCTGAAACCTTACCCACCGCTGCTGTTAATCTAACTGGCCTGTAGTTAGCCGGACTGTCCTTACACCCTTTCTTGAATAATGGTGTCACATTTGCCACTGTTTAATCCTCTGACACCTCCCCCGTATCCAGGGAAGATTGGAAGATTATAGCAAGCCTTTCTGTTATCTGCATCCACATTTCCTTTCGCAATCTGGGATGAAAGCCATCTGGACCAGGTAATTTATCTTCCTGAAGCAGAACCAGCCTTTTCAGTACCTCCCTCTCTCAATTTGTACCCTCTCCATTGCCTCTACACTCTCCACTTCTCCTGATATTTTGTCAAATTCCACTTCCTTGGTGATCATTGATACAAGGTACTTATTAACTAGATTAACATTGCCCTGCAGCTCTAAGTATATATTACCATCTTTGTCCCTAATGGGGCCCACTTCACCGCTTACTACCTGCTTATTATTTATATACTGCTCGAAGATTTTTGGGTTCTCTTTCATGTTGACTGCCATTCTATTCTCGTAGAGATAGAGAATAAGCTAAATACAGAAGATATAAATATTTCCTATCCTTGGGTGAGGTGGAATGTTTTTATGCTGTGAGTGGTAATGTCCTGACCCACGAGTGTGGTGGAACTAGAGACAATCAATGATTTGAAAAGGAAATTGGATGGATACCTGAAGCAAAGGAACTTGCAGGAGGAAAGGGATCGAGCAGGTGAGTGGAACTGAGTAGCTGGCTCCGATAATTGCTGCAGTCACTGCGATCCCCCTTAATTTTGTACAAGGTGACAATGTTTGCATCACGCATGTTTTGAGCCCTTGTTGAGCTCGACTATGGAGGGCTCACTGTCCAGTTCCTCCATGACAGGGAAGTCTGGAATGGCACTGAGTGCTACTTCAATGACAATGTTCTCCGTTATGTAGAGTTCAAGATAATGCTCCACTCACCTTTCCATCTGCTTGTTAGGTTCAGTGATGATCACCCCTCTCTTTGTCTTCAAAAGGTGCTGATTTAGTTACTACTGGGCCCATTGCTTTCTTAATTCCTTCATACATCCCTCTAGCAACCCCGGATTCATCAGCAGAATTTTAACCAGTATTGATTGGTGCAGTGCCGAGCAGTCTGCAGAGCCTTGTTTCTGGCAGCTCTGAGAGCATTTAGATGTTGTTTGCTGGGGACTTGTTTGTAGTTCATGAGGGCTCTCCTCTTAGTTAAAGTAACTGACTCCATTTCAGTCCAATAAGCCTCAAACCAGTCAGCATTCCTCCCATCTCTTTTCCTATACACAGTGAGTGCAGAGATATAGATGGTGGTGTGCAGATGATTCCACTTTGACACTGCACTGAGGCCTTGAGCATTGTTGTCTGAAAGAGCCTGATCGAGGATGTTGAGGAACTCCTGGGTCCTTTCTGGATCAGTGGTTAGGCAAGTGTTGATCAGAAGACGAGCTTTCATCATGGATGGATGAAGCTTCCTTGGCTGAAGCCTGACCTTGTTACACACCAGGGAGTGGTCAGTGTCACAGTCAGCGCTGTGATAGCTGCGAGTGATGAGGACACTGCTGAGGGTGTTATGTCTGGTGAAGATAAGGTCTAGCTGGTGCCAATGGCATGATCTCGGATGTCTCCAGGACACCTTGTAGCACAGCTTGACCTGGAAGTAGCTGTTCATCACACAGAATCCATGGTGACAGCATAGCTCCAGCAACCTCTGTCCATTTTCGTTCATCTTGCCAATCCCCTGGTGCCCTATGCACATTGGCAAAGCTGAGTAGTCAGTACCCAAGCTTGTGTTGAAGTCTCCTAGAAGGTACAGTCCCTCAGTGCTGGGAATTCTACTGATGGCAGTGTCAAGTGTCACATAGAATTGATCCTTGACATCTGGGGTGGAGTGAGTGTCGGGACATAGATGCACATGAGATTAACTGGGCCCACACTTGTTGACAAGTGAAGAGTAAGAAGTCTCTCTGAGCCTACTGTGGCTGGTTCACTCATCTCAAGTGGCGTGTATTTTACTGTGAAACCCACTCCATGCTCACGAGTTGCCTCTTGGGCTTTCCCCTGCCAGGAGAAGGTGCAGTGTTTCTCTTTGAGGGATCCACTTTGAACGAGTCTAGTTTCTTGCAGCACAGCAATGTCCACATTGAGCCTTGTGAGTTCCTTGTCGATCACAACTGTCTTGTGTGTGTCATCAACCTGCAGAAGGTTGTCGGTAAGGCCAGGACACATGGTCCTTACATTCCAGCTTGTGATGCGAAGGACTGGTGTCTTCTTTGTTGAGTTTGTTTTTCTTGGTGCATAGATTATCGAACCGCCTGTTGAGAGATGACTCTCTAAGCTCCAAGCACCCATTGAAGCAAGCAGGTCGTGGCTTCTCAGCACCTAACTGACTGGGGGCTGCCCAGCTTGGAGTGAATGGTAGCTATCCAATGAGACACTAAGATCTCTCCCACTGTCCGAAGTAACCCCTGGCGCTCATACTCTACACCAATTGAATGAGAGCTTATAATCAGTAACTGTTTATTCCCGGGTTGTGCTCATGTTTAACCACGAAGCTGGAGTGTCCTCTCGAGGACACAGGCCTGGGCAAACAGTATGGAGACCCTGAGCATCAGGAACCCTTCTCAGCATTGCTCGTCTTGTCCAAAGGAAAGGAAAAATCAGTACTGTTTGTTACCAGTTCTGCTGTAGGAGTTGCTGGAAAACTGCCTGATAAGTAACAGGTGACTGCCTCCAGGACTCCACTCCGGATTTACTGTCCAGGTTTACTGCCTCAGCCTTCTTATTTATTTATTTAGAGATACAGTACTGAAACAGGCCCTTCCAGCCCACCGAGTCTGTGCCGACCATCAACCACCCATTTATACTAATCCTACATTAATCCCATATTCCTACCACATCCCCTCAATTCCCCTACCACCTACCTACACTAGGGGAAATTTACAATGGCCAATTTACCTATCAACCTGCAAGTCTTTGGCTGTGGGAGGAAACCAGAGCACCCGGCAGAAACCCACGCAGTCACAGGGAGAACTTGTAAACTCTGCACAAGCAGTAACCAGAATCGAACGCGGGTCACAAGAGGTGTGAGGCTGCGGTGCTAACCACTGCGCCACTGTGTCTTCTCGAGACACGCCTTGAGAAGTGAGACTTTTTGCCCAGAGATGGGGCTCTGTTTGTTGGCATCAGGATGGAACCACACACCAGTGGGCCTGTATGACATGCACAAGGATATCACACACTGCCCCATCTCTGGTACAGATCAGAGTCAGACACTGAACAGATTGCAACCCACAGGGACATCACAACCTTCCCGCTCTCTGGGACAGGTCAGTGTGATACACCAAACAAACAGCACCCCACAGGGACCTCATAAATGCCACGTCCCTGTGACAGATCAAGGTCAGACACTGCAAATATTGCAACCACAGGAACATCACAAATTGCCCCATCCCTCGGACAGCTCGGGGTCTGACATTGAACATATTGCAACAACAAGGACATTACTGTATTACTCCCTCCATTCTGAAAAACAAGCATTCACCCTACTTTTTACCCTGCAGCCAATTTTGGATCCACACTGCCACTGCCCCTTTAATCCCATCTGCTTGAATTTTGTTAGCAAGTCATAGAGACATGCAAAACTGAAACAGGCCCAACGGCCCACTGAGTCTGTGCTGACCAACCACCACCAATTTATAGTAATCCTACACCATAATCCCACATTCCCTACCACATCCCCACCATTCTCTTACCTACACTAGGAGCAATTTACAACAGCCAATTTACCTATCAACCTGCAGTCTTTGCTTGTGGGAGGAAACCGGAGCACCCAGCAGAAACACACACAGTCACAGGGAGAACTTGCAAACTCTGCACAGGCAGTACCCAGAACTGAATCTGGGTTGCGAGAGCTGTGAGGTTGCAGTGCCAACCACTGTGCCATTGTGCTGCCCCAAGTCTAGTTTATGGTATCTTTTCAAACACAATTTTGATGTCCAGACACGTACCATCAACCTCACCACCCTCGTCAACTCTCTCTGAAACTTCATCAAAGAAATTAATTCATTAATTATTTCAGACACAATCTTCTGTTAACCAATCTGTACTGGCTGTCATTTATTAGCCCATGTTCTACCAAGTGACAGTTAATTTCCTCCTGGATAATTGTCTCTAAAAGTTTCCCCACCACCGACATTAGACTAATTGGTCTGTAGTTCCTGGGTTTATCTCTCTTTTTAAACAGGGCTGTAATATTGACAACCCTTGCAGACTTATCTTTTAATTCTGAAAAGTCTATTGTAGACAATCACTTTGGGCATGACTTTAACCAATTAAAGCAACAGGATACTTGATTAATAAGTCCAGAACTTTTATTGAGAGTAAAATAGTACTTAATAATTGAAATAATTGGTTGATGATCTGAGTCTTTACCCCTGAGATCTTCTAGTGTTCCTGCACACTGAAACCTTACAAGATCCCTACTTTTAACCCCTGGATGGCCATCACACCACCATGTAAAATAATAATTGGTCCTAGCTGTTGCTAGGTACATTTAATTAGTTCTTAATAATGTCTTCCACTAACAGTCACCTGTCCTCAGAATCTCAGACATGAGTACAATGGAGTGGTTTCACACTGTCTCCCAATCTGATCTGAAACAAGTTTCCTGTTCATTAAATCTAGACTCTTGAAGGTCACGATGTACCATACCATGGGTTTTATCAGGGGTCTGAGAAAGGTCCATTGTTAGAATACATTTAGCTGAAACTGTCCTTTCCCACACAGACACAGAAACTCACAGTAATTAGATTGAACTAACTTTAAATGAAAACCCATTCTCTCTAAAATGTTTATTGATTCATTAATTATAACTCAATCAAGGTTCATTACTTTTACAATCATCTGTTTCAGGATGGGTAGCTACTCATTAATTATACAGGATATAAACGTTAGCACTGAACACAAAATGGTTCCTTTGGTCATGTGTTCATTATAAAATGGCTTTCTTAACGTTGTTAGTTATGACAATGGATACATGATAAAAATGGTCAAGTTAAACTGAGATCGAACTACCCAAGCTTACCTCCATCCTCCAGTCCTCTGGCATCATTACCATATTCAAGGAGGATTGAAAGATTGTGGTTCGAGTCTCTGCTATTTCCACCCTGACTTCCCTCAGCAACCCAGGATGCAGCCCATCCAGACCGGGTGACCTGTAGACAGGTGTGAGCACTGCTAACCTTGTAATTGTCTCCTCTTTATATCTATTTTCATCCCCTCCAAATTCTCCACTTCCTCCTCCTTTACTGTGACATTTGCAGCACCCGTTTGTTTTGTGATGACAGATGAAATGTACTTAATTAGTACCTCAGCCACACCCTCTGCCTCCACAGGATCTCCTAATTGACCCACCCGTTCATTGACTGTCCATATGTTGGTAAAAGACTTCAGTGTTCCCAGTTATGTGACCTGCTAATCTTTTCTCATACATTCTCTTGCTGATCTCATTTCCTTTTTCAGCTCTCCTCTGTACTTGCTGTATTCTGCTTGTTTCTCTACTGCATATGAATCCTCACATGATTTTTCAGTGAATTGTTTTTGAACTATTTTGTAAAAGGATTTAGTTTTGTAAATTTCTCCCTAGCTCCCCTCATGGTCAGGCAGAAAGTTTAACTGCTGTGTTTTCAAACAGCAACAGCTTTATTTGAAAAGCCATTATGACAGGATTCCGGGTTTTAATCCAGTCACAAATCTGGTTCTGATGTCTTGTGGCTCCAGCTGTCACATGACCTGTCAGAGGATGACCTCATAATTGACCCAGTCATGGAGCTGTGGGTTGATGTTTAAATTGCTTCAAAATAATTTTCCAGAAGGACAATCAAAATGAATCGATATATAAAAGGTAGATTTTGTGAATTTGTGCTCCCAGTGGAAATTCCTGCAGAGTCTGCTGGTTTTCATATCCCCAATTCCCCACAGGATGCTCAGTGCTCGGAGTCTGTATTCATTACATCAACATTATACAGAATCATTTCATGGGAGACCCCAGTGTGAATTGTAGACAGGTGAGTCAGTTTTAACTTTCAAAGTAACACAGAAGCAAAATACTGCAGATGCTGGAAATCTGAAATAAAAACAGAAAATGCTGGAAATACTCAGCAGGTCTGGCAGCATCTGTGGAGAGAGAGACAGAGTTAACGTTTCAGATCTGTGACCTTTCATCAGAACTGAGCTGAAATTGTCTGAGGGACTGCGATTGTGGAATCAATTTCAGGGTCAAAGACATTGTACTCTGTAAGGATAGGAAGATGGAGATTATTAAGTATAGTGCAAAAATACTGATGCTTTTACATTATTTTAATCAAAATTGATTTAAACTTTGTGCTCATGAATCCTATCTTTTGATCACAATGACACTGATAACAATGGAAAAAGCAAGACTTGCATTTCACGACCACAGGACATTGCAAACCCTTTTACAGCCAATGAAGGAAGGACTTTTCAAGTGTAGTCACTCAACAGTACAATAGAGTACCCTACAATAAAGATGTATAAGATTCTCACCACACAACTGCCAGACAATGACCATCCCAAACAAGAGAGAATCTAACCATCTCCCTTTGACATTCAATGGCATTACCATCGCTGAATCCCCCACTCTCAACAACCTGGGGGTTACCATTGAGCAGAAACTGAACTGCAGTAGCCATATAAATATTATGGCTACAAGAGCAGGTCAAAGACTAGGAATCCTGCGGCAAGTAACTCACCTCCTGACTCCCCAAAGCCTGTACATTAGTCAGGGGTATGATGGAATACTCTCCACTTGTCTGGCTGGGTGCAGCTCCAACAATACTCAAGAAACTCAACAGGACAAAGCAGCCCGCTTGATTGGCACCCCATTTACAACATTCATGCCCTCCATCACTGGCACACAGTGGCAGCAGTGTGTACCATCCACAAGATGCACTGCAGCAATGTGCCAAGGCTCCTGAGACAGCCCCTTCCAAACCCGCGACCTTTATCACCTAGAAGGACAAGGGCAGCAGATGCATGGGAACATCACAACCTGAAAGTTCCCCTCCAAGCCACACACCATCCTGAATTGTAACTGTATCACCGTTCCTTCACTGTTGCTTGGTCAAAATCCTGGAACTCTCTTCATAACAGCAGCACATGGACTGGAGTGGTTCAAGAAGGCAGCTCAGCACCACCTTCTCAAGGCAATTAGGGATGGATAATAAATGCTGGCCTAGCCAGTGACACCCACCTCCCATGAATGAATTAAAAAAATGATAATATCCTGTAATACTCCAAAGTAGAAAATACTGATGGAAATGAAAAATAATAAAACACAGTCAGCATGGATTTCACAAAGAAAGACTTGTTGAACCTTATCTTTGAAAAATCAACAGCAAGAGTAATATAGCAGATGTAGAAGAGTTTAAGTTAATAAAGCCTCATCCATTTATGTGCTTGAACCATCAAATTGTGGGTTAACAAACAAACATACTAACTGACAGAGCTGCATGTTGTGCTTTCTAAATTACCCGAAAGTAGGGTGTTAATGAGTTAAAGCTTCAGGTTGCTGCAACCAGGATAGCCATTGTCCACTATCAGTTTCACTGTTATAAATAAAGGATGGAACATTCATTGTGAATCTATAGAAACAGTCTGGTCCTGCACACTGCAGACACATCCACGTCATCACCAACCAGCTCTCCTATAATTGATGCAGTTATTTGACTTTGCCCCATTCGCTCCATGGAATTACTTTTAAAAGATTTTAAATTACAAGCAGTTTTGTTAATGTTCAGCCTTTGAGAAGAAATCATTCCCTGGCCACAGTGGAGAGAGCATTGAATATAAAACAGTAGACTACCAGGTAACACAGTGAAAGGGGATCAGCTAATCTATAATTACTTACATTTCTTAATTTTGCTCTTGCTATTCGGTTTTTCATCATTTTCAGTTCCTGACTGTGGATATTATTGTGATTAAATGTGAAAAGATGCACTGTGTCTCAGCCCCGGTATATTGGCTCTTTCTCTGTGCAGTGCTGTACACACTCAGATACTGACAGTGTCTCTCCCTCCCTCAACTTTCCAGCCCTGACGGTGCAGAAAGCGCTGCTCAAAGTTACACATTCTGACTGTTTGCAGTTGATTAGTGAGAGATTATTAACGTATCCTTCTGCAGCGCTGCCTCGGTTAATAACAGCAGATCGAAGTCACATTTCAGATACAGAAACAGATGCATCAATTATTCACTCTTTCCCAGAGTGAGTGAGGCCGGGACAAGCAGCAACATTCCGGCCCCACACTCTGCAATTACCCAGCACCAGCGGAAAGCAGTGAATACAGATTCAATCAGTGGGTTAATGTCCATTACAGGGATGCAAGATTCCACAGCCCAGGACAAACATCCCCATAGACCGAGAACAAGCTCAGGAAAATCCGGGGGAGTTAATATCCCAGTCACTGAGCATTCCAGCAACATTGAACAAGTTCCTGAACTGAGTGAACCTTTCAAAGTCCGGAAGTGAGGACGAGGTCAAAAAGGTCTGAACAGTTGAGGTGACTGAGCGGTTTCAGCTTCTCTGTTCAGGTTGCAGCTTTCACTGGAGGCATGTGTTTAAATCCCACTTCTGACAACTTGATTTTCAGTTACTTTGCAGAGCTTCCTTGAAGGTTTGAGGTAGAGTAAATACTGAGGAACTGTTTCTAACTGCTGAACGGTCAATAACCGAAGGTTACAGATTTAAGGTGACTCACAAAACCAGAAGGAACTTGAGGAAAAATCGATTTCTGCAACATGTGGTTAGGATTTCAGTTATGTGGATAGATTGGAGAAGCTGGGGTTGTTCTCTTCAGAGAGGAGATTTGATAGAGGTGTTCACAATCATGAGGGGTCGTGACAGACCCGATAGAAATTGTTGGTAGAAGGATTGAGACTCAGGTAAATGCTGTGGCTCAGTTGGTCACACTCACCTCGAAATCACAAGCTTCTGGGTTCAGATTTCACAGCTGACACTCCAGTGCAGCACTGAGGGTGTTGAAGGTGCTGCCTTTCAGGTGTGATGTTAAACCAAGACCTGGTCTGCATGTCTGGGTGAATGTAAAAGATCCCATGCTGCAATTTCAAACAAGTGAAGAGCAATTCTCCCTGGTGTTGTGATGAATATTTGCCCCTCAATCAGATCAGTTGGTCATTATCACATTGCTGTTTGTGGGTATTAGCTGCTGCATTTCTGACATTACAACAGGGATTACACTTCAAAAGTATTTCATTGTCTACAAAGTGCTTTGATATGTCCAGTGGTCTTGAAAGGTGCTATATAAATGCAAGTCTTTTCTTTCTTTATCACAACACATTGCTGTGTAAACAATGGTTCTTCATGTCATCTCTGGTTCTTCTGCCAATCACCTGTTATCTGTGTCCTCTGCTTACTGACCCTTTTACCACTGGAAACAGTTTCTCCTTATTTAAACTATTGAAGAACTTCATGACTTTGAACAAATGTGTCAAATCTTTTCTGAATTTTCTCTGCTGCAAGGAGAACAACGCCAGCTTCTCCAATCTCTCCACATAACTGAAATCCCTCACCCTGCTACCATTGTGGTAAATCTCTTTTTTATTCTTTCCTGGGATGTGGGCACTGCTGACACAATGTGATTCCTGTCAACGGAGCGGCCCGCTGACATCATCGGACTGTGCCAAGCTGTGCATAGGCACAGCTACATCTTGCCAGGATTAAGTGGCACATGTGGAGGATGATGTCATTGCGCAGCGCCAACATCATCGCATATCCGCGCTTCGTCCATCTTCGCACATGTGCGCTAAAGCGTCATCAGGTATCCAGCCCCTCACTCAGCTGGAGGAAGCGGCTGAATAGGAGACTTTGAGGCTGGAGCTCTCCCCCCTCGGCAACTCGCTCCAGGCCTCGACGCTTCCTCCCCTCAGCCGCTCGCTGTACACCTCGATGCTCCCCTGGACAATTGTTCCCCACTCGCGTCATCCAGCTCTATGGCTGCTTGCTCTCTGCCCCCCAACCTCCGCTCCAGCCGCTAGCTCTAGGCCGTGCCACTTCCCTCCTCTAGGCCACTCACTACTCACTCCTACGTCACACTTTGCAGCCCACCTTGCTTCTTCGGGCGGCGCCTGGAGACTGGACAAACGTGGGAGCAAGTGGCCGAGAGAAGGGAAGCAGCGCAGCCTAGAGCTAGTGGCTTTAGGGGAGGGGGGGTGGGGAGTGAGCGAACGACTGGAGAATGGGGTGACATGATCGGGAGACAATCGGCCAGGGAAGTAGGATGGGGGAGCAGCGAGGTCTGGAGCGAGCGACGATGGAGGGTGGAAGCGGCCGGTGCAAAGCAGGGGGAGAAAGCGAGTTGTGCCACCTAGTGGTTGCGTTGTCAGCAAACGCAGCCTTTATTGTCCATCCTTAATTGCCCTTGAGAAGGTGGTGGTGAGCTGCCTTTTTGGAGCTGCTGCAGTCCATGTGTTGTACGTAAACCCACAGTGCTGTTAGGAAGGGAGTTCCAAGATTTTGATCCAGTGACAGTGAAGGAATAGTGATATAGTTCCCAGTCAGGACAGTGTGTAACTTGGAGGGGAGCTTGCAGATGGTGGTGTTCCCATTCATCCAATGTCCTTCTAGGTGGTCGAGGTTGGGTGTTTGGTAGGTGCTGTCGAAGGAGGCTTGGTGAGTTGCTGCAGTGCATCTTGTAGATGGTACACACTGCTGCCACTGTTCACTGGTGGTGCAGGAAGTGAATATTTAAAGTAGTGGATGGAGTGCTGATCAAGTGATCTGCTTTGTCCTGGATGGTGTTGAGTTTCTTTGGTGTTGTTGGAGCTCCACTCATCCAGGCAAGTGGGGAGTATTACATCACACTCCTGACTTGTGCCTTGTAGATGGTGGACAGGAGGTGAGTTACTTGCAGCAGAATTCCCAGCTTCTGACCTGCTCTTGTAGCTACGGTATTTATATGACTGATCCAATTCAGTTTCTGCTCATTGGTAACCCCCCGGATGTTGATTGTGAAGGATTCAGCAATGGTAATGTCATTGACTGTCAAGGGGAGATGGTTAGATTTACTCTTGTTGGAAATGGTCATTGCCTGGCATTTTTGTGGCGTGCATGTTACTTGCCACTTATCAGTCCAAGCCCAATCTTGCCCAGGTCTCTCTACATGTGGACACGGACTGCTTCAGTATCTGAGGAGTTACTAATGCAACTGAACATTTTGCAATCATCAGTGAACATTTCCACTTCTGACCTTATGATGGAAGGAAGTTTATTGATTCTAGACAGATACATGAATGGGCAGGAAGAAAAGAGATACAGACTCTTAGAAAATAGGCGACATGTTTAGATAGAGGATCTGGATCGGCGCAGGCATGGAGGGCCGAAGGGCCTGTTCCTGTGCTGTAATTTTCTTTGTTCTTTGTTTGTTCTTTGATGAAGCAACTGAAGACGGTTGGAGCCGAGGACACTACCCTGAGGAACTCCTGAGCGATGTCTGGTACTGAGATGATTGGCCACCAACAACCAGCACCATATTCCTTTGCGCAAGGTATGACTCCAACCAGTGGAGATTTTTCTCCTTGATTGCCATTGACTTCAATTTTGCAAGGGCTCCTTGATGCCCTTGGCAAGAGCAGTCACTGTCACCTCACCTCCTGAATTCAGCTCTTCTGTCCATATTTGGGCCAAGGCCACAATGAGGTCAGGAACTAAGTGGCCCTGGCGGAACCCAAAATGAGCATTGGTGAGTAGGTTATGGCTATGTAAGTGCTGCTTGATAGCACTGTCAACGACACCTTCCATCATTTTACTGATGATCAAGAGGAGGCTGATCGGGCAGGAATTGACCGGGTTGGATTTGTCCTGCCTTTTGTATACAGAACATACCTGGGCAATTTTCCACATTGCTGGGTAGATGCCAGTGTTGCAGCTTGGCGGGCGGCGTGGCTAGTTCTGGAGCACAAGTCTTCAGCACTGCAGCCAGGATGTTGTCAGTATCCAGAGCCTCCAGCCATTTCTTGATATCATGTGGAGTGAAGTGGATTTAGCTGAAGATTGGCACCTGTGATGCTGGGGACCTCAGGAGGAGGCCGAGATTGATCATCTACTTGGCACTTCTGGCTGAAGATGGTTGCAAATGATTCAACCTTGTATTTTGCACTGATATACTGGTCTCCCTTATCATTAAGGATGGGGATATTTGTGGAGCCTCGTCCTCCTGTTAATTGTTTAATTGTCCACCACCATTCAGGACTGGATGTGGCAGGACGGCAGAGCTTTGATCTCATCTGTTGGTTGTGAGATCACTCAGCTTTGTCTATTGCATGCTGCTTCCACTATATGACATGCAAGTAATCCTGTGTTGTAGCTTCACTCATTTTTAGGTCTGCTTGGTGCTGCTCCTGACATGCCCTCCTGCACACCTCATTGAACCACTATTGCTCCCTTGGCTTGATGGTAATGGTAGAGTGAGGGATATGTCAGGCCATGAGGTAACATATTGTGTTTAAATACAATTCTGCTGCTGCTGATGACCCACAGTGCCTCATGGATGCCCAGTTTTGAGCTGCCAGATCTGTTCATTTCTTCCCTCAGATGTAATTGAAAAAAAAATTCTGAAGAAATGCATGAACTAAATAAAAAGGAGAGAGAAATAAATACTGACAAAATGGATGGCAGAATTTGGAAGGTAAAAAGATTTCAGTTTTATTCTTGATGAGTGAGAGGAATATATCACACTTTGGGGCTTCTGGAAGTGGATTTACTGATAATCTGAGGAATTGATAGGAAGCTGCTTCATAGTTGGTGGAACAAATTCCCGCCCTTGGGATGGAGCCAACAGCTGCATCCGTCCAATAACAGACAGAGTAGAAGTACTGTATCAGGCCTTGTTAGCTCAGTTGGTAGAGCATGAGACTTTTAATCTCAGGGTCTTGGATTTGAGACCCTTGTTGTGTGGTTGTTCTTCCCATTTTCAGTCTTCATCGGCAGAGAGTTCAAGGAGTGTTTGAAATTAAATTCAACAACATCAGCAGATTTCAACTACTCCCACCCCGCCCCCTCCCAGTGTAATTGACAAGACTCTCAACCTCTGCCTTCCCCCTTCCCCTCCCTCCCAGAACTGCGACAGGGTTCCCCTTGTCCTCACTTTCCACCCCACCTGCCTCCACATCCAAAGGATCATCCTCCACCATTTCCGCCACCTCCAGCGTGATGCCACCACCAAACGCATCCTTCCCTCCCCTGTCAGCATTCCGAAGGGATTGTTCCCTCCGCGACACCCTGGTCCACTCCTCCATTACCCCCAATACCTCGTCCCCTTCCCAAGGCACCATCTCATGCAATCGCAGGAGATATAATACCTGCCCTTTTCCCTCCTCTCTGCTCATTATCTAAAGCCCCAAACACTCCTTTTCGGTGAAGCAGCAATTTACTTGTACTTCTTTCAATTATGTATACTGTATTCACTGCTCACAATGCGGTGTCCTCTAAACTGGGGAGACCAAACGCAAATTAGATGGAACACCTCTGCTCAGGCCGAAAGCATGATCCTGAGCTTCTGGTTGCTTGCCATTTCAACAGTCCCCCCTGCTCTCATGTCAACATTTCTGTCTTTGGCCTGTTCCAGTGTTCCAGTGAAAATCAACCCAAGCTCGAGGAGCAGCACCTGACCTTTTGATTAGGCACTCTACAGCCTTGTGGATTGAACATTGTGTTCAATAACATCAGAGCATGACTGGTGTCAGGCAACCACAAGCATTAACACACTCTTTGCCTTTGTCCCAGGACAGCTTTGTTATTTAATCTCTCCTGCCCTCTGCTCTCTCACATGCCCCTCCCCTTCACTTGTTTAAAACCTAATTCTTTTCTAACCTGTGTCAGTTCTGATGAAAGGTCACAGACCAGAAACGTTAACTCTGTTTCTCTCACCACAGATGCTGCCAGAGCTATTGAGTATTTCCAGCACTTTTTGTTTTTATTTCAGATTTCCAGCATCTGCAGTATTTTGCTTTTATTGTGTCAGAAAGTCTTTCCTTGATTCAGGACTCTTACCTCTCTCCAGAATCTCTCTGCTAAAGATTGAACTTTATCTCATTTCACTCACAGCTCAGGGTCAGTGTGACACAGTGGGACTTCTGGTTGTCTCCCACTTCACAGTCCATCAGTACTGAGAAAACAATGGGGAATATTACTCACATGTTGTGTTCTGTAACTTTTTACAAACACTTTAATGTATATATTGTCTTCCAAAGCAGTGACAGAATGGTGGCTTTTGTGTGTTGTTGAAATAGCTTTGTTGAGTTCGTGCTGCACTAACAGTTAAACAGTTCTTGGTTCAATCCCAGGTTTTGGCACTTTCAACCTCTCCTGTGTCTTTTTCTTTGGCTCCAATTGTCAAGCTGCATGATTTACTCTGAAATTAGCACCAGAGAACCAAGGCACCAGCGAGCATGAGGAGCTGAAATTAGCACAGATCAAATCCACTTAATATTTCTGACTGAAGATGGTTGCAAATGCTTCAGCTTCATCTTTTGCACTGACGTGCTCAGCACCACCATCATTGAGGATGTGAATGTTTTTGGAGCCTCCTCATCTTGTTAGTTATTTAATTATCCACCACCATTCACGACTGAATGTGGCAGGACTGTGGATCTGTGATATGATCCCGAAGGAGATATCCGTGCGTGGAGTGACGGGATGTATGGAGAGTGATCCTGAAGAGGGTGTCCGAGCCTGGAGTGGAAGCTTTCCGTGGAGGTACAGGAGTAGGCCATTCAGCCCCACTGTTTTATAAAGGTTTAGCATAACTTATTTGCTTTTACTCTATGCCTCTATTAATAAAGCCAAGTGTCTTGTTTGCTCTTAGCAACCTTTTCAAACCTTGATCAAAAAAGATTGGTGTACATTGTCTCATTCTTCCTCCCAAACTGTATCACTTCACAATTTTCTGTGTAAAATTTTATCTGTTGTGTGAAAGCCCATTTTACCAGTGTATTTAAGTTCCTCTGAAGTGTGTTACTGTCACTGGCACAGGACGAAATTCACGAGCATTCTTTCATGCTATCTCCGTGGAAAGAGCAATCTTACACTCTAGCTCAAATTGGGATTTTGTGTGTTTCGTATCTTTCCTCATCCACCAATATAAGCACAAATCTGTCTCATAATGTACGGTCTAAGAATGTGTCAATGTTGCAATGTGGTGATAAATTCTTCAGTGTCACAATGTACTCACCAACTGTTTCACTACTTTTCTGTTTTCTGGATCCAAGTTTGTAGCTTTCCGCGATCTCTAGTGGATTAGGGTTGAGCCTCACTTCAACGAAGAAACGGAAAATTATGATTTAAAGATTACGCTGTCAATCATTCACATCTCTGTCTTCTCCTGAACTTCGAGTTCAAATTTGTTTGTGAAGTTGAGTCACACGTTAAGACAGCACAGTCTTTGTCTTTGTGAAGGAAGTGATTTGGGAATGGCTGTTTGAAACTGTCCCTTCTTGCACAGAAATTCAGTGCAAATACTTGATCACTTACAATTTCCTCGAGATAAATTTGTTCACAATCGCATTCGACACGGAAACTGCCTCAGCATTAATCTCACTGAAGCAGAATGTGACCGTGTTGTATGTTTCAGAATGTTGGTGCCGTTATTTGTCGCTTTTAACCGAGACCGGCACACAGGGAAAGGTTCGTCCGAGTTTGGAATATATTATCATTCAGGAGCAAGAAGAATCAAAAGGAACAAAATAAGAAAACCCAGTCTCTGGATTTGAGAATCTGTAGATCCGCTTTGGGAAAGTGAATCAGAGCAGAATGAAGGGTGAACAGTCCAGAAGAGATGAAGACACAGCTCAGTCAACACGTTCCCCTGGTTTATGATGCTGGAACATTCCTCACACAGAAATGATTCAACCCAATGACAAACATTCTTCCAGCTGATAATTTATGCTACTGATTTAAGGACTGTCTCTTGTGGTTACCGAGTGACGACGAGAAGATATTAAACTTTGTTCTATTCAATCTAGCTGTGTTGAAGTTTGAATTTTTCTACCTTTTATAAACAGTATTTGAAGGGTATCGGTAACAATGTTCAGTGTTGATGAGAGTGGGGTCTGGGTGAGAAGCTGCTGAGTGTGACAGGGTCAGGACTGGATGCAGGAAGTTCTCTGACCGTCTCCCTCTATCTCTCTAATGGGTTTGAGTTGATTTACGACTGGTAGCTTTTATTTTACTTTTCTTATTTAGAGATACAGCACTGAAACAGGCCCTTCGGCCCACCGAATCTGTGCCAACCAGCAACCACCCATTTATACTAATCCTACATTCATCCCATATTCTCTACCACATCCCCACCATTCTCCAACCATGTACCGACACGAAGGAACAATTTCCAATGGCCAATTTACCTATCAACCTGCAAGTCTTTTGGAGGTGGAAGGAAACCAGAGCACCCGGCGGAAACCCACACAGACACAGGGAGAACTTACAAACTCCACACAGGCAGTACCCAGAACTGAATCCTGGTCGCTGGAGCTGTGAGGCTGCGGTGCTAACCATTGCGCCACTGTGCTGCTGTTGGTGTTTTGATAAATGAAGGAAGCTCCCTCCACCCATTTTTTTTGGACAGACAGTGTGGTATAAGGATGTAAAGGGTTAATGCTGAAGATAGTGGGATCAACCCCTCCCACTGTCAGAGTGATGATGGATCAGTCACATGAAATGAAGTTTGGGAGAAGAGAAAGCAGCACCAAAGATGCTAGCTTAGCAGCCTTGATGAGTGTGTTTAGAGTATTGTGTAAATTAGAAAAGAGTTCTTAGTTCTTTCAGCAGGAACTGTGTCCAGAAAATATCGAGAAACTCACAATTTTATTATTCAGGAGTCGGAACACAGATATTAATTCCAAGTGACAGTTCTGAGACCAATTAACAAAAAAAGTAGAGAATAATATTGCTCACTGATTGAAATCCCCGAGTGAGGAGACAGTGAAACAGGTGATCTGTTGGGGCATCCTTCGATCCAGGGTTTCAGCAACATTTAATCTCCCTTTTTGGTGAAATTCTCTGTTATTTGCAACTTTTTTTATCAGCTTTGATGGGCGAGTGAAAAAACTGAAAAAAATTGAACAGTTCCCTCCTTTCTTTTCTTCCTTCTTCTCTTCTTTCCATCAGTTTCTCTTTTCTGTCCCAGATCAATATAATGATGAGAATCCCACTTTAATCTGCTGTTTCTGGTGTTTTATCCATTCCAATCAAAATTTCAACATTCCAATCAAATCTATTTGTTATTCCACAGTGTCTCTCCATGTGTTTTATTCTGTTGTATTCTCTCACAGTCTGTTTGATGATCAATGTTACATCTCACTCTCTGTTCTGGTGAAGATCAGAAGCAGTGATATCTGTTTACACCACCCGACATGTCGGCCTGAGGCTGTGCCTCGCTGATCATGTGGTGTTTAAGCAATTCTTCCAGTCATTTAGTTCAGTTGTCATTTCATGAGAAATTCGGTCATCATGACTTCGTCAGTGACCTGATGGTTCAGGTGTCTGAGTGATGTTAATCATGATGTGTTGAAATGATTGGATGTTCCAGTCTTTCCGTGGTGGGTTTTCACACTGAGTAGAAACGTGTTTGACATGGTCTGGAAATGTTTCACACCGCTCCATTCCCAACTTCATTAACTGACGGAAGATATATTTCCATCATTGCACATCTGGCTGCACAGCCAGAAACTGTGCTGAAGGTGACAGCTGTTCTTGTGTAATTGACAAGGTGGCCGAGAGGTTAAGGCGATGTATTGCTGATCCATTGTGCTCTGTACTCGTGGGTTCGGACCCCATCCTTGTCGCTAGTTTGTGAACTGTTCAGTGTATTGTTAATGTGTGAAGTCAGCCTCGAAACCTGTCCATGTCCAGACAGTGATTCCAGAATTGGTTATACTTTATTAAAATTGAGACAGACAATTGGAATTCTTCACCCAAACTGCACTGGAATGAAGATCAAATAGGGATCACGAAACGGAGCAGGATTTTTCCTCCCCTCCTTCCTTCCATCTTTACTTTCTCTCGATTTGCACCAAGTGAAAGACAAATGGGAAAAGCAAATGGCGAGGGAGCAGATGCAGAAAATTATCCTTTGGCAAGAAATTTATTTTCAAATCTTCTTGATAGATTAAGTGAGTGAGCAATGCTTTGGCAGATGGAATTTAAAATGAGGGGTCATCTACTACCTACGATAGATCAGAGTGTTTTTTTTTAAGAGGTGAGATGTTAGAAACGGCGGAGGAGCAGAGACGCGAATACTGAATTAATAAAAGCTCGTGGACTGGGAGAAAATAATGTGAAAAGTGAACAGAATATGAAGATTGGAACTCATGTTGCAGTGATATAAAGCTCTGTGCTCCTGAGGTAAATGTCCAAGCCCAGATTGTGGGGAATCTGTGGAGAGTGATTTGGTTTTTATTCATTCTGGGGTGTGAGTATCGCTGATAAGGCGAGCATTTATTACCCATTCCTATTGCCGTTGAGAAGGTGGTGGAGAGCTGCCGTCTTGAACTGATGCAGTCCATATGGTGCAGGAACACCCACAGTGCTATTGGCGAGGGAGTTCCAGGATTGTGACCCAACAATAGTGAAGAAATGGCGATATCGTTCCAAGTCAGGATGGTGAGTGTCTTGGAGGGGAACCTGCAGGTAGTGAGTTCCCATGCATCTGCTGCCCTTGTCCTTCGAGGTGGTAGTGGTCACGAGTTTGGAAGGTGCTGTTGAAGGATACTTGGCGAGTTGCTGCAGTGCATATGGAGATGGTACACACTACAGCCACTGTGTACTGGTTGTGGAGGGATTGAATGTTTAAGGTGGCGGGTGAGGTGCCGATCAAGTGCGCTGCTTTGTCCTGGATGGTGTTGAGCTTCTTGAGTGTTGTTGAGTGGGATGTATTCCATCCCTCCTGTCTTGTGCCTTGTAGATGATGGACAGGAATTGGGGTGTCAGGAGGTGAGATACTTGCTGCAGAATTCGTAATCTCTGACCTGCGCTTATAGCCACAGCATAGATGTGACTGGTCTAGTTACGTTTCTGGTCAAGATATTGATGGTGGGGGATTTAACTATGATAATGCTTCTGAATATCAAAAGGTAGATTTTTTTTCTCTCTCATTGGAGATGTTCACTGCTTGGCACTTGTGTGGCCAGAAGGTTGCTTGTTACTTATCAGCTCAAGCCTGAATGTTGTTCAGGTCTTGCTGCTTGCAGGCACAGACTGCTTCAGTATCTGAAGAGTTGTGAGTCATCATCTAACATTCCCACTTCTGACTTATGTTGAAGAGAAAGTCGTCAATGAAACAGCTGGGATGTTTGGCTCTACGACACAACCCTGAGAAACTCCTGAGGCAGTGTCCTGGGCTGAGATGATTGGCCTCCACTAACCACAACATCTTGTTTTGTGCGAGGTATGACTTCAACAAGTGGAGAGTTTTCCCCTTGATTCCCATTGACTTCAATTTTGTTAGGGATCCTTGATGCCACACTCACTCAAGGGCAATCACTCTCACCTCTCCTCTGGAATTCCACTCTTTCGTCACTGTTTGGACCAAGCTGCAATGAGATCATGCAAACATAAGATCAGAAGAACTAGTAGCAGGAGTAGGTCATTTGGCCCCTCGAGCTTGCTCCGCCATTCAATAGGATCATGGCTGACCTGATCACGACCTCAACCCCACTTTCTTGCCTGCCCACATAACCCTTGGCTCTCTTGTAGATAAAAATCTTGAAGACATTCAATGACCCAGCCTCCACTGCTCTCTGCGGTAAAGAATTCCAAAGATTAATGATCCTCTGAGAGAAGAAATTCCTTCTTAAATGAAAAACCCTAAATCTGAAACTGTGTCTCCTAGTTCGAGATTCCACCATGAGAGGAAACATCCTCTCAGCATCTACCCTGTCAAGCCCCCTCAGAATCTTATATGTCTCAATACGTTCACCTTTCATTTTTCTCAACTCCAATGAGTATCGGTCCAACCTGCTCAACTTTCCTCATGAGACAACACCTTCATCACAGGAATCAATCCAATGAACCTTCTCTCAACTGCCTCCAATGCAAGTATATCCCTCCTTAAATAAGGAGACCAAAACTGTACACAGTACTCTCGGTGTGGTTTCACCAGCACCATGTACATTTGCAGCAAGACTTCTCTACTTCTATACTCCATTCTCCTTGCAATAAAGGGTAATATTCCATTTGCCTTCCTAATTATTTGCTGTACCTGCATGGTAACTTTTTGTGATTCATGTACGAGGGCACCCAGATCCTTCTACACTGCAGCATTCTGTAATCTCTCACAATTTAAATAATATTTTCCTTTTCTATTCTTCCTACCAAAGTGGATAACCTCACATTTTCCCACATTCTACTCTATCTGCCAAATTATTTCCTGGAGCTGAGAGACCCTGGCAGAATCTAAACTGAGCATCGATGAGCAGATTATTGCTTAGTGTGTGGTGCTTGATAGCACTGTTGGTGCCATCTTCCATCACTTTGCTGATGATTGATAGTAGACTGATGGGGTGGCAATTGGTCAGATTGGATTTGTCCTGCATTTTTTTTATGGAGAGGGCACACTTGGGCAATTTTCCACATTGTCAAGTAGATGCCCGTGTTGTAGCTCTACTGGAACAGCTTGGCTGAGAGCGCAGCTTGTTCTGGAGCACAAGTCTTCAGTACTCGAGCCGGAATGTTGTTAGGGCCCATAGTCTTTGCTGTATCGAGTGTCTTCAGCTGTTTCTTGCCATTATGTGGAGTGAAGCAAATTGGCTGAAAACTGGAAGCTGTGATGCTGGGGACCTCAAGAGGCCGAGATGAATCATCCACTGAGCAATTTCTGACTGAAGATGGTTTCAAATGCTTCAGCTCCACCTTTTGCACTGACGTGCTCGGCTCCACCAACATTGAGGATAGGGATGTTTTTGGAGCCTCCTCATCTGGTTCGTTATTTAATTGTCCACCACCATTCATGGCTGGATACCCAGTTTTTCAGGGCAGTGCCCTGGGCCCAACCATCCTCAGCTGTTTCAGTGATGGCTTTCTCTTCAACATGAGTGAGAAGTGGGAATGTTCGCTGATGATTCACAGCTCCTCAGATACTGAAGCCGTCTGTGCCTGCAAGCAGCAAGACCTGAGCAACATTCAGGCTTGAGCTGATAAGTGACAAGCAACATTCTTTGATCATTTCCCGGCGGAGCAGCAGGAGAAGGTAGCGACTCTTCGGTGGGTGAGTGAAGGCATCAGGAGCTGTGTTTTAAAAGTAAGTACTTACTGTTTTACTTACTGTTTTCCTTGTCTTTGAGTTTCTTTTGGCGCCGGAGGAACCGGAAGCTGGTCGGCAGCGAGGACTCCTGGGTAAACCCGAGCCACTACACATGTAGTGTCTCCCACCCATCCTCCTCCTCTAACCTAATAATAAGACCCTTTTTACCCTCCTCCTCTAGCCAAAAAGGACTGAACAGGTAAGCTATTTACTGTTTTTGTTAATATCTATAGTTGTACTTAACTAAGGGGTAATTGAATAAAAGAAATGGCAGCCAGTGTAGTGTCTTGCTCCTCCTGCAGAATGTTCGAGGTGAGGGAAACCTCCGGTGGCCCTGCCGACTTCACCTGCTGGAAGTGCATCCGTCTCCAGCTCCTATCAGACCGTGTTAGGGAATTGGAGCTGGAGCTGGATGAACTGAGGATCATTCGGGAAGCTGAGGGGTTGATAGATAGAAGCTACACGGAGGTCGTTACTCCACAAATCAAAGGCAGCTGGGTAACAGTTAGAGGTGGGAAGAGGTCAGTGCAGGGATCTCCTGTGGTCGTTCCCCTCAACAACAAGTATACAGTTTTAGATACTGTTGGGGGGGACGGCCTATCGGGGGCAGGCTGCAGTGACCGGGCCTCTGGCACGGGGTCCTGCACTGTGGCTCAGAAGGGAAGGAGGGAGAATGGGAGAGCACTAGTCATCGGGGACTCGATGGTGAGGAGTACGGACAGGCGGTTCTGTGGGCGCAGGCGAGACGCACGGATGGTTTGTTGCCTCCCTGGTGCCAGGGTCCGTGATGTTTGTGATCGCGTCTTCAGGATCCTTAAAGGGGAGGGGGAGCAGCCAGAGGTCGTGGTGCACATTGGCACCAACGACGTAGGAAGGAAGGGTGGCACAGATGTTAGAAGTGAGTTTAGGGAGTTAGGCTGGAAGCTGAAAGCTCGGACGGACAGAGTTGTTATCTCTGGTTTGTTGCCGGCGCCACGTGATAGTGAGGCTAGGAATAGGGAGAGAGCACAGCTGAACACGTGGCTGCAGGAATGGTGTAGGAGGGAGGGCTTCCAGTTCTTGGATAATTGGACTGCATTCTGGGGAAGATGGGACCTGTTCAAACAGGACGGGCTGCATCTGAACCAGAGGGGCACCAATATCCTGGGAGGGAGGTTTGCTAGTACTGTTCGGGAGGGTTTAAACTAGTTTGGGAGGGGGATGGGAACCGGACTTGTAATCCAGGGACCAGTGGGTCCACTCAGAAAGACAAAGAGTGTAGTGAGGTATTGGGGAAGGTAGCACTGTCACAGAGGACAGATGGGCACGGAGAAGGGTTAAAGTGCGTATACTTCAACGCAAGAAGCATCAGGAATAAGGTGAGTGAATTGAAGGCGTGGATGGGCACTTGGGACTACGATGTTGTGGCCATCACTGAAACGTGGATAGGTGAGGGGCAGGAATGGTTTTTGGAGGTACCTGGTTATAGATGTTTTCATAAGATTAGGAATGGTGGTAAAAGAGGTGGGGGGGTGGCATTGTTAGTTAGAAATAGTGTAACAACTGCTGAAAGAATTTTCGAGGAGGATCTGCCGACTGAGGCACTGTGGGTTGAGGTCAGGAACAGGAAAGGAGCAGTCACCTTGATGGGAGTTTTCTATAGGCCCCCCAATAGCAGCAGGGAGGTGGAAGAGCAGATTGGGAAACAGATTTTGGAAAGGAGCAGAAGTCACAGGGTAGTAATTATGGGGGATTTCAACTTCCCAAATATTGATTGGCAACTCTTTAGATCGAATAGTTTGGATGGGGTAGTGTTTGTGCAGTATGTCCAGGAAGCTTTTCTGACTCAGTATGTAGACTGCCCGACCAGAGGGGAGGCAATATTGGATTTGGTACTAGGTAATGAACCAGGGCAAGTGATAGAGCTGTTGGTGGGCGAGCACTTTGGAGATAGTGATCACAATTCTGTAGCATTCACTGTGGTAATGGAGAGGGATAGGTATGTGCAACAGGGCAAGGTTTACAATTGGGGGAAGGGTAGATATGATGCTGTCAGGCAGGAACTGAGGAGCATAAGTTGGGAGCATATGCTGGCAGGGAAGGGCACGGTCGAAATGTGGAACTTTTTCAAGGAGTAGATAGTAGGGGCCATTGATAAGCATGTCCCTGTCAGACAGGGAAGGGATGGTCATGTGAGGGAACCGTGGTTGACAAGAGAGGTTGAGAGTCTTGTTAGGAAGAAGAAGGATGCGTATATAAAGTTGAGGAAAAAGGGCACAGGCATAGCTCTGGAGGGATACAAGATGGCCAGGAAGGATCTGAAGAAAGGGATTAGGAGAGCTAAGAGAGGGCATGAAAAATGCTTGGCGGGTAGGATAAAAGAAAACCCCAAGGCCTTTTACGCGTATGTCAGAAATATGAGGATGACTAGGGGGACCGTAGGTCCGGTCAAGGACAATAGCGGGAGACTGTGTGTTGAGCCGGAAGAGATAAGTGAGGTTTTGAATGAGTACTTCTCTTCGGTATTTACGAATGAGAAGGGGTGTATTACTGAAGAGGACGGTGGGAAGCAGACTGGTAAGCTCGAGGAAGTGCTCGTTAGGAGGGAAGATGTGTTGGGGTTTTTGAATAACTTGAAGATAGACAAATCTCCCGGGCCTGACGGGGTATATCCAAGGATGTTATGGGAAGCAAGGGATGAAATTGCAGAGCCGCTGGCAATGATCTTTTCATCTTCTCTGCTGACGGGGGTGGTACCAGGTGATTGGAGGGTGGCAAATGTTGTTCCCCTGTTCAAGAAAGGGAATAGGAACAACCCTGGGAATTACAGGCCAGTTAGTCTTACTTCAGTGGTAGGCAAGTTGATGGAAAAGGTGCTGAGGGATAGGATTTCTGAGCATCTGGAAAGACACTGCTTGATTCGGGACAGTCAGCACGGTTTTGTGAGGGGTAGGTCTTGCCTCACAAGCCTGATTGAATTCTTTGAGCAGGTGACCAAGCAAGTGGATGAGGGTAAACCAGTGGATGTGGTGTACATGGATTTTAGTAAGGCATTTGATAAGGTCCCCCATGGTAGACTTATGGAGAAAGTCAGGAGGCATGGGATAGTGGGGAATGTGGCCAGTTGGATTAAGAATTGGCTAACTGATAGAAGGCAGAGAGTGGTCTTAGATGGTAAATACTCAGCCTGGAGCCCAGTTACCAGTGGCGTGCCGCAGGGATCAGTTCTGGGTCCTCTCCTGTTTGTGATTTTTATTAACGACTTGGATGAGGAAGTCGAAGGGTGGGTCAGTAAATTTGCAGATGATACAAAGGTTGGTGGAGTTGTGGATACCGAGGAGGGCTATTGTCGTCTGCAAAGGGACTTGGATAGGTTGCAGTGCTGGGCTGAAAAGTGGCAGATGGAGTTTAACCCTGAAAAGTGTGAGGTCGTCCATTTTGGAAGGACAAACACGAATGCAAAATACTGGGTTAACGGTAGGGTTCTTGGGCATGTGGAGGAGCAGAGAGACCTTGGGGTCTATGTGCATAGATCATTGAAAGTTGCAACTCAAGTGGATAGGGCTGTGAAGAAGGCATATGGGGTGTTAGCGTTCATTAGCAGAGGGATTGAATTTAAGAGCCGTGAGGTGATGATGCAGCTGTACAGGACCTTGGTAAGGCCTCATTTGGAGTACTGTGTGCAGTTCTGGTCGCCTCATTTTAGGAAGGATGTGGAAGCCTTGGAGAGGGTGCAGAGGAGATTTACCAGGATGTTGCCTGGAATGGAGAATAAGTCTTACGAGGAAAGGCTGAACATTCTAGGCCTCTTCTCATTAGAAAGGAGAAGGATGAGGGGTGACATGATAGAGGTTTATAAGATGATCAGGGGAATAGATAGGGTAGACAGTCAGAAACTTTTTCCCCGGGTGGAGCAAAGCGTTACAAGGGGTCATAAATTTAAGGTGAAGGGTGGGAGATATAAGGGGGATGTCAGGGGAAGGTTCTTTACCCAGAGAGTGGTCGAGGCATGGAATGCCTTGCCCGGGGAAGTTGTTGAGTCAGAAACTTTAGGGACTTTCAAAAGGCTTTTGGATAGGTATATGGATAAAGGAGAATGATGGGGTATAGATTAAATTGTCCTTGACAGAGGACAAAGGATCGGCACAACATTGTGGGCCGAAGGGCCTGTTCTGTGCTGTATGTTCTATGTTCTATGTTCTATCTGATCCTGAGGGAGATATCCGTGCGTGGAGCGGCGGGATGTATGGAGAGTGACGCTGAAGAGGATGTCTGAGCCTGGAGGGCAGAATCTGTGGAGAGTGGTCCTCAAAGGATGTCCATGTCTGGAGATTTAGGATCTCTGAAGAGGGTCTCCGAGCCCATAGTGCTGGGATCTATGGAGACTGATCCTGAAGTGGGTGTCCGAACCTGGAATGGCGGGATCTGTGGAGAGTGATCCTGAAGTGGGTGTCCGAGCCTGGAGTGGCAGGATCTGTGGAGAGTGATCCTGATGAGTGTGTGTAAACCTGGAATGGAAGCTTTCTGTGGAGGTACAGGTGGAGGCCATTCATTCATAGTATTTTATAAAGGTTTAGCATAACCTATATGCTTTTACTCTGTGCCTCTATTAATAAAGCCAAGTGTCCTGTTTGCTCTTCGCTACCTTTTCAATCCTTCTAACATTGGTGTACATTCTCTCTCTGCTCCTGCACCCAGTTTAGAATTGTAACATTTCATTTATATGGCATTCGTCCTTCCAAATTGTATCACTTCACACTTCTCTGTGTAAAATGTCATCTGTTCTGTGAAAGCCCATTTTACCATTTTTTTTAAGTTCCCCTGAAGTGTGTTACGATCACTGGCATAGGACAAAATTCCTGAGCATTCTTTGATGCTATCTCCATAGACAGAGCAATCTTTTACGCGAGCTCAAATGTAGGATTTTGTGTGTTTAGTATCTTATTTCACCCACCAACATAAGCACAAATATGTCACGTAAATCTTGTTCACTGCAGTCCCTGCTGCTGTTTGCTGCCTATATTTACAGACTTTTATCTCAACCTCGTCACCATGTTCTCTAATATATTCAAGGGGCATCAGCAGAGAAAATGTTCACCAAGCATGGCAAGTGCAAGGAAATGCTTTTTTATGTCATTACGTCATGAACATCATATACAAATTTTTACATGTGTGAATCATCAAGATGTGTCTTCATAAATGGAACCCCGTCACAATAAACACTGTCACCTTTCAATGTTTAGCAGACAGGTTTGACGGCCTGATGTGTGTGATTCCCATATTAATGTGTTTGTACAAAGTTCGGGGAAAGATGGAGATATGAATAATTTACAGGGAAATCTTTTAAACATATTACCACATCTCTCACTCACAAAGATCTGCAAACACATGGATTCCAAAAGAACCTGAGTACAAAATCACCGAAAATAAACACAGCCAGAGAGACTTGCAATAACCTGTAGCTTAGGGAAAGTACATGATGTTATGGAACGGATTTTGTTTCTTTTAAAATATTTTTTGAAGAAGTCATAATCAAACTGAATAAATGTAGGACCAGTTCTTTTTCAAGAGGGCACCAAAAGAACCAATTTGGCAACGATGTTTACTGGTTGTCACATAATTCAAGTTAAATATAGAGCAGAAACCCTGGTAACAGGGAGAAATGTGGTTCGTCAAGTCAGTCGTGCCCCTTGATTGGACAAGCTTGGCAGCAGCAGCACAAACCTAAGAAGGCAGAAAACTCACAACCTTTGGTTGTAGCAGTCAGTGTGTTTTACCTGCTGGAGTGAGCAGCTGATAAAGTTAGCCTGAAGAATCGTCAAGGAAGGAGAGAAGACCACAACCCAGTTTGTTTTCCAGAAAATCTTTAAAAGACCCTGAGAAGTCTACTGAGTTAATGCATCTTGTCGCATGTCTTTGAAGAAGGCCTGCTAAAATTAATTCTCAATGCCTTCTGAAAAGAACTGATCTAAAATACCCGAGTGACCTGTCTACGTATACTCGGACGTTAGACTGTATTCCAGTTTTGGAGCAACATATCTCATCTGATGATTTCTTCAAAAATGAGCAAATAAACAGCCTAAGAGGTTTTTTTTGTCTGTAACAGAGTGCTGAATTTTAAAAAAAAATCCCTTTTATTTTTTTAGCTATCCGGTGTGTGTGTGTGTGCGTGTGGCTCGAAGATAAAAAAAAGGACTTTAAAAGTTGGTAAAGGTGAAAAAGGAACTTTTAAAATTTCCACCTGTGTGTTTATGCTTTACTTCATGACTAGTTAAAACTTGTTTGACAATAAATGGATAATTTTGTTCTTCATTAAAGAAACCTGGTCAGTGTCTTCTATTCTGGGAAAAATAGAGTATATGATTGACTGCATCAGTATGTGGGAAAAGTTCACAGAGATGTTGTGACCTGTGGAGAAGTGGGATGAGAATAAAGAGTGCCCTCCTCTGCCCTTAGTTGTCACAGCACTTGTGATCTGGCTCAGCAGCTTAATTGGTTCGAGTGTTTGTCTTATAATCAGAAAATCTTGGATTCATATCCTTGCTTCAAAAGTTTAGCTATCAATCATTTACATCCATTTTCTTGTGAACTTTAACTTTTCTTACGAATTTCATTCACAAAAGAAAACAGCTCAGTGCTTGCCTTTGTGAAGGATGTGAGTTTGAAATGGTTGTTCCTGCTCGTACAGATGTTCAGTGCTAATATTTCGACGGCAACTTAATCCCCGACAATTTTTTTGAGAGCAATGTGTTTGCAGTTGCATTTAACCTGGAAAACAGCTCAACATTAATCTCACTGAAGGAAAGTGTGACCGTGTTGTATGTTTCAGAGTGTTTGTGCCGTTTTGTGTCTCTTTTAACCAAGACTATAACACGACGCAAAGGGGAGGGTTGATCCGAGGTTTAGAATATATTATTCAGTCAGGAGCAAGAAAAATCAAAAGGAACAAAATAAGAAAACCCAGTCTCCAGATTTGAGAATCTGTAGATCCGCTTTGGGAAAGTGAATCAGAGCAGAATGAAGGGTGAACTGTCCGACTGCCCAGAAGAGATGAAGACACAGCTCAGTCAGCACGTTCCCCTGGTTTATGATGCTGGAACATTCCTCACACAGAAATTATTCAATCAATATTCATCTGCCAAGTCGGTCTGAGGCTGTGCCTCTCTGATCACGTGGAGTTAAAGCAATTCTTCCAGTCAGTTAGTTCAGTAGTCATTTCATGAGAAATTCGAAGTCATCATGACTTCGTCAGTGACCTAATGGTTCAGGTGTCTGAGTGATGTTAATCATGATGTGATCAAATGATTGTATGTTCCAGTCTTTCCGTGGTGGGTTTTCACACTGAGTAGAAACGTGTTGGACATGGTCTGGAAATATATATTTTTTTTATTTCCAAAATATACTTTATTCATAAAAATCTGTAAAAATTACATTGCCAAACAGTATCCAAACAGCACCAAAAATACAAACATTGCAAGGGAGATCAGTTTCCTTCAATACTGTCATGAGTTCCTTCCCAACCCTTCCTTTTCACAATTGTCATGTCAATTACAGTTTTACATTTACAGCAATTGAGAATATTAACGATACAGTTCGAGTGGTTTCCCATGGATCCAGCCCCTCAGATCAGCTTGGTGGGGGGAGCTTACATGGTGGTCTTTCCCCATTGAGCCTTTGCTGTGGCTGCCCCAAGCTTTAGTGCGTCCCTCAACACGTAGTCCTGGACCTTCGAGTGTGCCAGTCTGCAACATTCGGTGGTGGACAACTCTTTGCGCTGGAAGACCACCAAGTTTTGGGCAGACCAAAGAGTGTCTTTCACCGAATTGATAGTCCTCCAGCAGCAGTTGTGGTTATCTCGGTGTGTGTCCCTTGGAACAGCCCGTAGAGCACAGACTCCTGTGTTACAGAGCTGCTTGGGATGAACCTCGACAAAAACCAATGCATCTCTTTCCACACCTGCTTTGCAAATACACATTCCAGAAGAAGCTGGGCAACCATCTCATCCCCACCGCAGACACTTCGAGGGCATTGTGCGAAGGGGGTGAGACTTCGGGCGTGCAGGAAGGATCTGACGGGGAGGGCTCTTCTCACCACCAGCCAAGCTACACCTTGGTGCTTGTTTGAAAGTTCTGGTGATGAGGCATTCCGCCAAATGATTTGGCAGTCTGCTCGGGTAACCATCCGACAGCATCCACCATCTCCTTTTCCCGTAATGCCTTGAGGACATTCCGTGCAGACCACTTCCTGATGGATTGGTGGTCAAAGGTGTTTTCCGCAGAAACTGTTCCACGAATGATTGGTGGTACGGCACAGTCCAACTAGATGGAGCGTTCCACGGCAATGCGACCAGGTCCTTCCTTCACAACACTGGGGACAGAGAGAATCTCAGCACGTAGTGACACTTGGTGTTGGCGTATTGGGGATCTGCACACAGCTTGATGCAGCCGCACACGAAGGTAGTCATCAGGATGAGGGTGATATTGGGTACATTATGCCCATCCTTATCCAGAGGTTTGAACATCATGTCCCTTTGGACCCGGTCCATTTTGGATCCAGAAATGAAGCGGAAAATGACTCGGGTGATCGCCACAGCGCAGGAATGGGGTATGGGCCAGACCTGTGCCACTTACAGCAACAACGTGAGCGCGTCGCACCTGAGGACCAGGTTCTTACCCATAATGGAGAGAGTTGCTGCTCCCACATGCTCAGCTTGTGTTGTACCCTGGCTACTCGCTCCTTCCAGGTTTTGGTGCATGCAGCGGCCCTTCAGAACCATATCCCCAGCACCTTCAGGTAGTCTGACTTGACGGTGAAGGGGACAAAGGATCGGTCAGCCCAGTTCCCAAAGAACATGGCCTCTCTCTTGCCGTGGTTAACGTTGGCTCCCAAGGCCAGTGCGAACTGGTCGCAGATGCTCATCAGTCTGCGCACAGACAGCGGGTTCGAGCAGAAGGCTGCGACGTCATCCATGTCCAGGGATGTTTTAACCTGAGTGCCTCCACTGTCTGGGGTTGTCACCCCTCTTATGCTCGCATTCTTCCTAATAGACTCAGCAAGGGGTTCAATACAGCAAATAAACAAGACAGGGGAGAGAGGACAACCCTGTCTGACTCCAGATTGGATCGGGAAACTTTCTGATTCCCACCCATTGATTGAGACTGTGCTACTGATGTTTGTGTAGAGCAGTTTGATCCAATTGCAGATTCCCTCCCCAAACCCCATTTTCGAAAGTACGTCCATCATGCAGGTGTGCGATATCCTGTCAAAAGCCTTCTCCTGGTCCAGGCTGATGAGGTAGGTGTCCACCCTCCTGTCCCGTATGTGGGTGATCGTATCCCTGAGTGGGTAATGTACAGGTCTGATCAGGGTGGATCACCAACTCCAGAGCAGACTTAACTCGACTGGCTATGACTTTTGACAGTATCTTGTAGTCTACATTAAGCAGTGAGATGGGCCGCCAATTTCTGATTTCTGCCCTCTCCCCCTTCCCCTTGTAGATGAGGGTGATGATGCCTTTCCTCATGGATTCTGACATGCTGCCGGCTAGCAGCATACTGTCGTATACTTCCAGCAGGTCCGGGCCGACCCAGTCCCACAGGGCCAAATACAGCTCAACCGGTAAGCCGTCGCTTCCGGGAGTTTTATTTATCTCGAAGGATTTGATGGCCTTAGTCAGCTCATCCAGAATTAGCGGTTTGTCCAGTCTCTCCCTCCTGCTGTCATCTAAGACCTCTGTGATAGATGACAGTAAGGACTGGGAGGCTCTGCTGTCTGTGGGCTTCGCGTCATACAGCCCAGCATAAAAGGATTTGCTGATCCTTAGTATGTCGGACTGCGAAGACATTACCGAGCCATCCTCTTCCTGCAGGCTGCTGATAACAGAGCTCTCTCTGTGTACCTTTTAGAAGAAGTAACGCAAGCACATCTCATCCTGCTCAATGGAGCGGACTCTGGACTGGAAGATGATCTTGTAGGCCTCCGTGGCAAAGAGCGAGGCCTGCTGGCTCTTCACCTCATGAAGGTCCTCCTTGACCTTGACCCCCATCGACTGAAGCCAGAGCAGATTTTGCATACTTTTCTGGAGTCGTGACATTTCCATCTGTCTATCTCTCTCGCCCTCTGAACCCCTTTGAAGATAAAGAACCTCTTGATGTTCTCCTTGATCGCTTCCCACCACTGAACTGGAGACTCAAAGGTGGGGTTTCACGGTCCTCCAACCTTTGTAATCCCTTTTGAGTTCCTCAACATTCTCTGGGGTTAGCAGTGTAGCATTGAGCTTCCATGTCCCCCTGCCAACCCGCTGGTCATCCTGTAAGTGAAAGTCAGCCAGTAAAAGGCAATGCTTGGAGAAGAACACCGGCTTGACGTCGGTGGATCTGACCGTGAAAACACGGGACACAAATAGGAAGTCAATCCTGAAATGGGCAGACCCGTCCGTTCTTGACCATGTGTATCTATGCTGCGCTCTGTCTGCAGGTTTGCTGAAGACGTCGTGCAGTTTGGCATCTTTTACTGTTTCTATTAAGGATCTGGACATAGCATCCAGTTTGCTGTCGTCTCTGCCGGATCATCCAGGTGCATCGATGATGCCTTTGAAGTCACCACCTAGGATGACCGGCCTGGATGTCGCCAGCAGCAGTGGGAGATGCTGGAAGACGGTCAGCTGCTCGCTGCATTGAACCGGGGCATAGACGTCAATCAACGAGAGCGGAGTATTGTTGTACATTACATCTGCTACAAGGTGATGACCGCCAAATGGTTATCCAGGACACGGGAAGCATCCAGGAGCTCCCACATAGCACAGGAGGTGGACTCTCGAGGTTGAAGCCCCCCCTGCCATTCCTTAAAGTTCACTGTTTTTCGGCTGCCGCATACGATGATGGGCCAAGTGGTCTCTTTCTCTGCCTTAAACCTTCTATGATTCTATGATTCTATGATGCTCACTAACATTATCCCCTTTTCATATACAGCACCACAGAGAGAGAGAGAATCAGACCGACCATTCGTAACAGTGTGTCCATATCACACTGTATTACACATTCTTATGTATCGTCAGAGACAGTATTAGTAACACAATAAAGTGCATACATATCATCCTAAATAATGGTATCCCAAACATATGTACAGCATTAGAGAGGGAGTGTCAATAGTGCATTTTCTATTCGCGTGTCCATATCACACCCAATAACTGGATCCCACGTTTTTATGGAGCACTAGAGACAGAGCTGAAAGTGAATAAGTGAGAGAGAGAGAGAGATCCCCATCAGCAGTTACAGGCTGACCTGGAAGCCTCATTTTATCTTGAAAGATCCGTGGGAGACAGACGGTGCAGTCTCATCTCTAACTGATATTGTATCAGAAACAGACACATTATTATTCCTAGACTCTGGGTAACAGTTAGAGAGTGAGGTGAACAATGTTCCAAATTTAACGCTCTTGACCCTGTTGATCTCTGTAATCTCTCAGCTCACACCGTTCGATATGACTGTCAGTGAAGGACAGTTTCAATGTGATGATTTTAATCTGGGACTGTTACTGTCAGATATTAACTCCTGCGCGATCGCAGCAAACACAGCGACTCCCTCGGAGGATTGCTTTGAGAAGACGGGTGAATGAAGAGCAAACACACTGCAGGGAATGATCTCAAACTGAGCTTCAGAAAGGGGGAATCCCCCAGCTTGAAACGTTCTCTGACCTTTCCCCACAGCCCCAGTTCCTTTGCTCAAACTCGGAGAAAACTGAACTGGGGAAAGTTCCAGTTTATTTTTGTCAGTTCCGATGAAGGGTCACTGACCCGAAACGTTAACTCTGCTTCACTTTTCACAGATACTGCCAGACCTGCTGAGTGGTTCCAGCATTTCTTGTTTTTATTTCAGATTTCCAGCATCCGCAGTATTTTGCTTTTATTCCAATTTATTTTTTTTGTCAATGAGTGGGGAAAGAAGCGCATGCGCGATGCGCCTCCTCCAGCCGTGTCCTTCTGCGTCATTTAATTAGTGAGCGGAAGAAGTTTGTTTGAAACAGACGGGAATGGAGACTTAGAGCCCCGGGGTAAGTGAGTAAACAGCAGTCTCCTTCCAGCAAGCACATTGCTTTGAGAGCCTGTCCGCAGAGGGGCTCAGAGATCAGCATTGACAACGGAGCATGTTCAGGGGGAGTTGGGGGCTGTTTGTAAGAGGCGGAGTGGAGCAGGAACATGGAGTGAGCGCAGAAGGAGAAGCCTTTCTCAGGCTGTTTGTGGACAAGGTAACGGAGACAGAGCAGGAAGAAGCTGCTGTTGAAAATCATTGTTGTTTTCTCTCCTCAAACCTGTAATGCATGTTCATGGTTTAGCTCCAGTTTCACACTGTGTTGTTATTGAGCAGTGAATAGAGGGAACAGAGCCAGACAGTAGGGATGGGGACAGTTATGCAAACAACACCTATTGCTGGCGCCAGGTGAGTAGTGTCAAGGAAACATTTTAAACAGCAGCTGTCGGTTTCCGTTGAACGATTGATCCAAGAGAAACAAGGAAATGGCAGATACTCTGAACAAGAACTTTTCATCTGTCTTCACAGAAGTAGACACAAAAAACATCCCAAGAATAGTAGAAAATCAAGGGGAGTAAGGAGGGGGGACCTTAAAACATCACCATCGCGAGAAAAACATGTTTTTGGAAAACTAATGGGACTAAAGGTTGACAAGTCCCCTGGATCTGATGGCCTACATTCTAAGGTTTAAAAGAAGTGTCTGCATAGATAGTGGATGCATTGGTTGTAATCTTCTTAAATTCCCTAGATCCTGCAACAGTTCCAGTGGATATTAAACTGCAAATGTAATGTCCCTGTTCAAGAAAGCAGTAAAGAGAAAGTAGGCAACGATAGGCCTGTTAGCCTAATGTCTGCCATTGAGAAAATGCTGGAACCAATGATTAAGTCAGTCATCTCAGAAAACATAGAAAAATTGGAGCAGGAGTAGGCCATTCGGCCCTGCTCTGCCATTCAAAAATGATCAAGTCTGATCGTATAATTCAGTACCCTCTTCCCGCTTTCTCCCCATATCCCTTGATCCCTTTTGTATTAAGAAATATATCTATCTCCTTCTTGAATATATTTAATGACTTGGCCTCCACTGCCTTCTGCAGTACAAAATCATGAGAGGTAAAGACAGGGTGGATAGCAAGAAGCTTTTTCCCAGAGTGGGGGATTCAATTATTAGGGGTCACGAGTTCAAAGTGAGAGGGGAAAAGTTTAGGGGGATATGCGTGGAAAGTTCTTTACGCAGAGGGTGGTGGGTGCCTGGAACGCGTTTCCAGCGGAGGTGGTAGACGTGGACACAATAGCGTCTTTTAAGATGTATCTAGACAGATACATGAATGGGCAGGAAGCAAAGAGATACAGACCCTTAGAAAATAGGCGACATGTTTAGATAGAGGATCTGGATCGGCGCAGGCTTGGAGGGCCGAAGGGCCTGTTCCTGTGCTGTAATTTTCTTTGTAGAGAATTCCACAAGTTCATCACCCTCTGAGTGAAAATATTTCTCCTCATCTCAGTTCTAAATGGCATACCCATATCCTGAGACCGTGACCCCTGATTCTGGACTCCCCAGCCATCAGGAACATCCTCCCTGCATATAGCCTGACTAGTGCTGTTAGAATTTTATAGGTTTCTATGAGATTCCCTCTCATTGTTCTAAACTCTAGTGAATATAGGCCTAGTCAACCCAATCACTCCTCATTGTCAATCCTGCCATCCCAGGAATCAGCCTGGTAAATCTTCTTTGCACTCCCTCCATGGCAAGAACATCCTTCCTCAGATAAGGAGACCAAAACTGCACACAATACTCCAGATGTGCTCTCACCAAAGCCCTGTATAACTGTAGGAAGACTTCCTTGCTCCTGTACTCAAATCCGCTTGCAATGAAGGCCAACATACCATTTGCCTTCCTAACTGCTTGCTGCACCTGAATATTTGCTTTCAGCGACTGGTGTACAAGGACACCCAGGTCTCTTTGTACCTCCCCCTTTCCCAATCTGTCACCATTCATATAATAATCTGCCTTTCTGTTTTTACAACCGAAGTGAATAACCTCACATTAATCCAAGTTATACTGCATCTGCCATGCATTTGCCCACTCACCCAACTTGTCCAAATCACATTGGAGCCTCTTTGCATACTCCTCACAACTCAGTTTCCTCCCCAGCTTTGTGTCGTCTGCAAACCTGGAAATGTTCCCTCACCCAAGTCATTAATATATATTGTGAATAGCTGGGGCCCAGGCACTGAGCCCTGTAGTACGCCACTCGTCACTGCCTGCCACCTGGCGAAAGGCCCGTTTATTCCTACTCTCTGTTTCCTGTTTGTCAACCAATTATCAATCAATGCCAGTATATTACCCCCAATCCCATCTGCTTTAATTTTGCACACGAACCTCTTATGTGGGACCTTATCAAAAGCCTTCTGAAAATCCAGATACAACACATCCACTGGTTCTCCCTTATCTATTCTACTAGCTCCATCCTCAAAAAGCTCCAGTAGATTTGTTCAGCAAGATTTCCCTTTCGTTAACCCATGCTGTCTTTGTCCAAACCCGTTTATGCTTTCCAGGTGTTCTGCTACCACATCCTTTATAATAGACTCTCGCACTTTCCCCACTACTGATGTAAGGCTAACTGGTCCGTAATTCCCTGTTTTTTCTCTCTCTCCTTTTTTAAATAGTGAGGTTACATTTGCCACCCTCCAATCTGTAGAACATTTAGAAAATTATAATACAATCATGCAGAGTCAACATGGATTTATGAAAAGGAAATCAAGTTTCCCAACATTATTAGCGTTCTTTGAGGATGAAAGAAGCAGGGTAACTGAAGGGGAACCAGTAGATGTAATGTATTTGTATTTTGAAAAGGCATTCGCCAAAGTGCCATGCAAAATGTTACTACACAAGGTAAGAGCTCGTGGTGTTAACGGGTACTATATTATTTATTTTATTTATTTAGAGATACAGTACTGAAACAGGCCCTTCAGCCACCGTGTCTGTGCTGACCATCAACTACCCATTTATACTAATCCTACATTAATCCCATTACCCTCTCACATCCCCAACTTCCCTCAATTCCCCTACCACCTACCTATACTATGGGCAATTTATAATGGCCAATTTACCTATCAACCTGCAAGTCTTTGGCTGTGGGAGGAAACCGGAGCACCCGGTGAAAACCCACGCAGACAAAGGGAGAACTTGCAAACTCTGCACAGGTAGTACCCAGAATCGAACCCAGATCGCTGGTACATGCTTACTAACAAGAAACAGAGAATTAGGAAAAAGGTGTCACTTTCAGGTTTGCAAACTGGAACTCGTGGAGTGCCACAGGGATCAGTGCTGGGGCCTCAACTACTTACAGCCGACATTAATGATTTGGATGAAGGGATCGAGTGTATTGTAACTAAATTTGCTGTTGATACAAAGAAAGGTGTGAAAGCAAGTTGTGCGGAGGACACAATGAGTCTGCAAAGACATAAAGACAAGTTAAGTGTGTGGGAAAAATTTGGCATATTAAGTATAATGTGGGAAAATGTGAGGTTATCCACTTTGGTATGATGTAGAGAAAAGCAGAATGTTATTTAAATAGATAGAGACTGCAGAATGCTGTGGTATAGAGGGATCTGAGTGTCCTCTTATATGAATCACAAAAAGTTAGCATGGAAGTACAGCAAGTAATTAGGAAGGCTATTGGAATTTTGGCCTTTATTGCAATGGGGTTGGAGTAGAAATGTAGGGAAGTATTGCTACCACTGTACAGCGTGTTGGTGAGACCACACCTTGAGTGTGTATACAGTTTTGGTCTCCCTATTTAAGGGGGAAAATACTTGCATTGGAGGTACATCAGGCAAACATCACTAGGTTGATTACAGGGATGAAGATGTTGTCTTATGAGGAACGTTTGACCTGGTTGTGCTACACTCATTGGAGTTTAGAAGAATGAGAGGTGATCATATGAAACATATAAGATACTGAAGGGGCTTGACAGGGTATTTACTGAGATGATGTTTCCCCTCATGAGGGAATCAAGAACTAGGGGGAACAGTTTCAACATAAGGGGGCTCCCATTTTCGATGGAATTGAAGAGGAATTTCTTCTCTCAAAGGGTTGTTGTTCTTTGGAATTCTCTACCCAAGAGGATGGTGGAGGCTGGTCATTGAATATATTCAAGGCTGAGTTAGACTGACTTTTGATTTACAAGGGAGAGAAGTGATATTGGGACACGCAGGACAGTGGAGTTGAGACTATGATCAGATCTGCCATGATCTTATTGAATGGTGGAACAGACTTGAGTGGCGGAATGGCCTAATCCTGCTCCTAGTTATTATGTTCTTGCATTATAATGCCAGGTGGAATTAAAAACTTGACTTGTGCAAATATCCCTGCTCCAGCAGGTATTCCCATTCATGGAGCAGTGCAGATGTTGGGTTGTTCCTGGATGTCACTAAATTGTTATAAAACTACCAAAGAAAACCTGATCAGCAGAAGCTGAGTGCTGCAGTGGAATCAGACACTGACACTCTTTGTATTACTGATCATCCTGTGTGGTTGGTCATAATGATTATTAATTGAAATATTACATTCATGTCTTTTCTAGTTTCTACCTCAATTGATCTTGAGTTACAAGAGATATTTTTCTTTCCTTCTGTCAGCAAATACTTAAAGGAACCAGAAGGATTGTGATGATTTCCCAGCACAAGGATATGTACAGTCCACTCCTTCTAACACAGAGTAGGTACATTATCACTCCCAGAGCTCAGAGACACAGACAGGCCATGAGTTCCACAGTCACAGAGAGCAGAAGCAGTCAGACTCACACTGATCCCAAATTCCAGAGACACATTTTCAATCCAGCAGACAATCAAACAAAGCAGGAGAGGCAGAAGTTGTTTCCAATTCACCCCAACTCAGTACTGCTGAAAGGTAGATCCATCAATCTCAGTTCAAAATCACACCCACTATCAGATTGAAAGGCACTGGATCAATCCCACAAGAGTGCACCCTAAGCTACAAATTAAATATGAGGTAGAGCAGCTGATGGAAACGTACAGAATGAATCCTAATAATGTAGCCCAGACTGCAGACTGAGTGACAGATTACAATGTAGTACAAACATCTGATACAGTATCAAAAGGAAAGTTACAGTATTATGTCAATTAGTGCACACTACACTACACATTACATACCAATCCAATAATCTCTGCAAGAGCTGTACTGAATGATATCGTATCAATTGAATGATTCTGATTATACTGAGCATGCCATGTGTGAGTTTGAAATATATGTTGTCATTCACAAATGTGTTCATACAGTTGCAGACTAAATACTAGTCCAAAAAGCTCAGACCACAACTGAGTAAAACACACAGTTAAAATGTGCAGTGGTTTATATTTTAAAATACCAGTGAGACAAGAAAATAGTGATACATTATGGTGTCCAACAAATAGTTCTCAATAGCATCCCGTAGATACATATTAAGTACAGGTACAGAAGAATTCCACACTCATGCAGCACCAGCGTCACATAGATACAGAATGTATCACGTTTGCAGACAATACCAGTAGCTGGGAGATACAAAATTCATCCCACTGTAATGGACTGTCCTAGAGACAGACACATAAAAAATAAATTGTAACACACATTCAGTACCAGAGACTGTCAAATGCAAAATGAGGACTGGATATGCACACGCAGACTGTACCAGAAACTGACTGATACAGAATGAGACCCACACTCATACGTAGTACCAGAGGCGAACAGGTAAAGAATAAATACAATATTCACTTCCAGTACCAGAAAATAATATATGCATAACAGATATCACTCACATACACGAGCAGAGATTGACAGACAACAGAATGAATCCCACAATCTCATTCAGTACCAGATACTGACAGGTACAGAACGAATCCCATACAGACTGTACTAGGCACTGAAAGACATAGGAAGAATTGCACAGTCACATACAATAGAAAACACTGACAGATACTGTAGGAGTCACATGCTCACAATCATTACCAGATACTGTTGAAAAGAGAGTTAATCCCACACTTGCATTCATTGCGAGAGACTGAGATACATAAAAGATATCCACACTCACATAGAGTAACAGAGACTGACATGCAGAACTTGAACCACACATATGCATAGTAGCAAAGTCTGAAAGGTATTGAGTCAATCCCACAATCAGATACAGTGTCAAAGACTGATAGGCATATTTGAGTTCACTTCCATAGAATAACAGAGATTTTCATGTACAGAATGAACCTTATTTCACATTCAGTCTGGATACTGATAGATACACAATGAATCCTACAATCATGTTCAATACCAAGTTCAGACAGACACCATATATACCCCCCACTTATTCACAGTATCATAGACTGACAGACACAGAGTGAATCACAAAATCAATTAATTTCAGAGACCAGCAGATAGAGAATTAATCTCACTCTCACAGAAAGAACCAGAGATTGACATATATACATTGATACCCAAGCTCACATAAAATGACAGACACATAATTAAAACCATGGCATATATAGTACTCTAGACTGACACATAGAGAATGAATCACACAGTCACATTCTGACTGTAAAGAGTGGTGCATACAGACTGAATCTCACACTCACATTTAGTTCCAGACACTGACAGATACAGAATGATATCCATATTCAGCCACAGTAGCAGATAGATACAGAAGCTGCCACGCATACAATACTCATGATTGACATACAGAATGAATCACACAATCACATTTAGTTTCAAAGACTGATACTCAAATAATCTCACACTCAGACACAGTACCACAGACAGATAGATGTCGAATTAAACTCGCTTTCACATAATGTACCAGAAAGTGTCAAAATTAATCTCATAAAGTACAAAAGATGGATGGAATTTGTCTCACACTCAATGTAATCACCTACACTGAGCATGCCAAGCGCAAGACGGTCACTGCCATGGATGTGGTGTACGCTCTGAAACGGCACGGCCGCACTCTCTGCGGATTCGGCGGCTGAACAATTCGACCCTTTTCAGCAAACACACAACAAAGGCTCTTCTAAGAGCCACCCACCGCCTCACAGTGACCGAGAAACGGGAGCTGGGATAGGCTGTTTAGAACAGTTCAATCAATCTGAAATATTTCAGATTTCCAGCATTCGCAGTATTTTACTTTTAATTCTTTGTTCAATCAATCTGCTGTGTTCAGGATGAAAAAAAATGGAATCCCCGAATTTGACATTTCAGTTGCAGCAAGGATGTGCAGTGGATTTGATTTTCTAAACGGGCTGTGTAAACAGTGCCCGAGGCTCCACAGTTAGTTATTTCCCCAGTCGACACATGCCCTCAGTGAAAAGCCACATCACTCCTCCAGAATCACTCATTGTTTTCATAGAATTTCAAAATGATTTCGCTGCAATGAGGGAACCCGGGAGTTTTGCAGCAGCTGTTGAATCGGTCACTGGAAGCAGACCCACTTGTGATGTTATTTCCCCCGAGACGGTGTTTCCTGCACTGAAACTGACAGGGTTTGTGAAACTGATCAGTTTCAGCTCATTCATTCAGGGACCTGCAAGTCTTTGGCTGTGGGAGGAAACCGGAGCACCCGGGGAAAACCCACACAGACACAGGGAGAACTTGCAAACTCCACACAGGCAGTACCCAGAATCGAATCGGGGTCTCTGGAGCTGTGAGGCTGCGGTGCTAACCACTGCGCCACTGTGTCTTCTCGAGACACCCCTTGAGAAGTGAGACTTTTTGCCCAGAGATGGGGCTCTGTGAGGTGAGAGTGACTGCCCTTGACATCAAGGCAGCCTTTGACGTGCATGGCAACAAGGTAGCCCTAGCAAAACCAGTGTAAATAGAAATCAGGGCAAAATGCTCTGCTGTTTGCAGTCATACCTGGCACTAAGGAAGATGGCTGTGGTTGTTCAGGTTAATCATCTCAGTCTCCGGCCATTACAGCTGGAATTCCTCAGAGAGGTGTTCTAGGCCCAACCATCTTCAGCAGCTTCATCAATGACCTTCCCTCCATCACAAGGCCAGAAGTGTGGATGTTTTCTGATGATTGCACAATGTTCAGCACCATTCATGACTCCTGAGATACTGAAGCAGCCCGTGTCCAGATGCAGCAAGACCTGGACAACGTCCAGGCTTGGGTTGATAAGTGGCAAGTAACATTGGCATCAGATAAGTGCCAGGCAATGACCATCTCAAACAAGAGAGAATATAATCATCTCCCCTTGATGTTCAATGGCATTACCATCACTGAATCCCCCACCATTAACATTGACCATTGGTTACCATAGACCAGAAACTGAACTGGACCAACCATATAAATGCTGTGACTGCAAGAGCAGGTCAGAGGCTACGAATTCTGCGGCGAGTAACTGACCTCCTGTTTCCCCACATCCGTCAACCATTCACAAGACACAAGTCAGGATTGTGATGGAATACTGTCCACTTGCCTGGATGAAGGCAGCTCCAACAACACTCAAGTAGCCTGTTTGATTGCCCACATCCACCACCTTCAATATTCACTCCATTCACCACTGATGCACAGTGGCAGCAGTGCGTACCAGCTAAAAGATGCACTGCAGCATCACACCAAGGCTTCTTCGACAGTACCTTCCAAACCCAGAACCTCCACCACCAACAAGGACAAGGTCAGCAGATGCATGGGAACACTACCACCTGCAAGTTCCCCTCCAAGCCACACACCATCCTGACTTGGAACTATATCACCATTCCTTCACTGTCGCTGGGTAAAAATCCTGGAACTCCCTTCCAAACAGCACTGCTGGAATTCCTGCGGCTCAAGGACTGCAGCGGCTTAAGAAGGCAGCTCACCACCACTTTGTCAAGGGCAATTTGGAATGGGCAATAAATGCTGGCATAGCCAGTGATGCCTACATCACACTAACAAATGAAAAAAGTGAGGAAATAGTGAAGGGCTTTTATAGAATACACAGAGACACGTTTCCACTTGTGGTGTCTGAAACGAGCCAAAAATATAAAATCGACATTCATAAAACCAATGAGGAATTCATGAAAAAGGTATTTATGTAGTGAGTGGTTAGAATCTGGAATTTGCAACCACAGGGAGAGGTCGAGGCAAATAGTATTGATGCATTTAAGGGGAGGTGGAACAACTGTATGGGAAGAAAGGAATTGAGGGATATACAGAATGGGCTTTATTTTTGTTTATTTGTGCATATGAAGCAGGGTGGCTGGAAATATGTGTAGAGCATAGAGAAGTTGGGACGATCCCAGTGCAGTGTTTTGTCTAGATGGATCTGCCCAGAATACTTGTGATGCAGGAGCTGGGAGCTTCAGTACTTCAGTGGAGACAGATACTGACACTGGTTTTCATTTGTGGGTGTTTTTAATGATTATTAATTGCGAAATTAAATTCAGCTCTTTGATATTTTGCACCTCCCCTGTTCTTGAGTTAAGACATATTTTTTCTTCATACAGGCAAATACTTGAAGGTATCGTGATGAATGTGATGGTTGCTGCACTCGAGGCACAAGGAACAGTGCAGCCAGCTCCTCTCACACACAGTAGGTACATTATCACTCAGAGTACAGAGGGATAGACAGTTCATCAGTTCCCTAGTCTCAGACTGCAGAAGTAGTCAGGCCCACATTGATCCCGAGTTCCAGAGACACATTTTCAATCCAACAATCAAACAAAGCAGGAGAAAAATAAGTTGTTTCCATTTCACCCCAATTCAGTCCCATTGACAGTCAGATACATCAATCCCAGGTCAAAGTCACCCTCATTAACAGATTGAAATACAATGTGTCAATCTAAATATAATGCAGACTTCGCTATCAATTAAATATCAGATAGAATTGGCACACGGTATTGATTGAATGGCACAGAATCTCTTGTAATGCTGTACCCTGAGATTTAAATTAAATACCATACTCAAAGCTCACATCCATTCATGATAAAGGATGTTTAAACATCCCCATCGTGTCCCCTGAGATACAAGTTACATACAAGTCCAACATTCATTACAGTGAAAGTTTCTAAGGTGCTGAAAGATATTGTAACCTGAGACACAAATTAGATACCAGTTCAGAACTCACTCACACTGTGAAATGGAAAGATACAGAATCAATTCCATTAGTGTAGATTGATCTAAATATTATATACCATTCTAAAAACTCATACAATATCAAACTGAAATACAGTATCAATTCCATGAGTGTAGATTGATCTAAACATTGCCAGTCCAAAAATAAAACAGTATTAGATTAAGTAATGCTGATAGAAAGTGCAAACTGTGATGTAAATTAGATGCCTGAACTCACCCAGACTGCGGAATTTAAAAATACAGTCGACTGAGATACACATTATTTACCAGCCAAAAACATCTCAAACATTATCAGAGTGAAATAGATTATCAAGTCCATTTGTGCAGACTGAAATCCACAGAACAAACCAGTAAAAAATCTCATACAGCGGTATGGTGGTTTTGTGGTGACATTACAGGACGAGTAATCCTGAAGCCTCCACTAATGGTCCAGATAAACAAGTTCAATTTCCATTACAACAGCTGGGTAATTATAGTATCATAGAATCAAATAAAGTTTAAGGCACAGAAAGAGGCCACTTGGCCCATCGTGTCTGTGCCAGATGAAAAACTTTCCACCCATTCTAATTCCACCTTCTAGCATTTGGTCTGTAGCCCTGCAGATTACAGCACTTGAATGTATATCCAAACTTCTTTTGAATGAATTGAGGCAGTGAGTTCCAGACCCCCACCACCCTCTGGCTGAAAAAAACTTTTCCTCATCTCCCCCGGAATCTTTCTACCAATCACTTTAAATCTATTTCCCCTAGTCACTGACCTCTCTGCTAAGGTAAATAGGCCCTTCACTTCAACTCTATCCAGGCACCTCAAAATTTTGTATGTTTCAATGAGATTTCTCCTCAGCCTTCTCTGTGCCAAGGAGAACAGCCTCAGCCTATCCAGTCTTTCCTCATAGCTGCATTTTTCCAATCCCGGCAACATTCTCGTGAATCTCCTCTGTACCCTCTCTAGTGCAATTACATCCTTTCTGTAATAAGGTGATCAGAACTGCATACAGTATTCATTGTGGCCTGACTAATGATTTATACAGTTCCAGCATAACCTCCCTGCTCTTAAATCTATACCTCGGCTAATAAAGGAAAGGATTCCATATGCCTTCTTACCACCTTATCGACCTGTCCTGCTACCTTCAGGGATCTGTGGGCATTTACTCCAAGGTCCCTCACTTCCTCTACACCTCTCAGTACTCTCCCATTAATTGTGTATTCCTTTGCCTTGTTTGACCTCCCCAAATGCAGCAACTCACACTTCTGAATTGAATTCTATTTGCCATTTTTCTGCCCATCTGACCAGACCATGAAGATCTTCCTGCAGCCTACAGCTATCCTCCTTGCTATTTACCACACAGCCAATCTTTGTGCCATCTGCAAACTCATACCCCCTACATTTACATCCATGTAGACTACATCAACTGCACTACCCTCATCTATCTTCCTTCTTAATTCTTCAAAATTTCGATCAAGTTTTGCAGACAAGATCTTCCCTTAACAAACCAATGCTGACTATCCTTGATTAATCTGTGCCTTTCGAAGTAACATTTTATTCTGTCTCTCAGAATAGATTCCAATAATTTGCCCAATACTGATGTTAGACTGACTGGCCTGTAATTATTTGGTCTCCCTCACTCCCTTTTTAAACAAAGGTACAACGTTAGCAGTCCTCCAATCCTCCATCACTACACCTGTATCCAGTGAGGTCTGGAAAATGATGATCAGCTATTTCCTCTCTTGCTTCTTTTTAAGAGCCTGAGGTGCATTCCATCCGGCGCTCGTGATTTATCAACTTTCATATACACTAATCCCATTAATATGTCCTCTCTCCCTCTGTATGAATCACATCCATACTTCACACCCCTCTTCCTTATCTACAATATATGCATCTTCCCCCTCTTTTGTGAAGACAGATGCAAAGCATTTATTCAGAACAATGTCAGCATCTTCTGCTCTACACATAGGTTACCTTTTTGGTCTTTTCTGTGCCCTACTCTTTCCTTATTTATCCTTTTACTCTCAATGTATTGATAAAACATCTTTGGGTTCACCATGATTTTGATTGCCAATATTCTTTAATGCTCTCGCTTAACTTTCCTAATTTCAATGTTGATTTCCCCCCTCCACATTCTATACTCCTCTCGGCTTTCTGTAGTATTCAGTTCTCTGTGTTGGGCATAAACTTTCCTTTACTGCCTTATTATACCCGTAAACTCCTTGACATCCATGGGGCTCTAGATTTGGCCTTCCCACCTTTTTCTTTGTGGGAACATGTTGACTCCGAACCCCTTGAATCTCCCCTTTGAATTCTTCCCACTGCTGTGACACTGATTTACCGTCAAGTACCTGTTTCCAGTCCACTTTCGGTAAATCACTCTCCAGCTTAGTAAAGTTGGTCTTGCCCCAACTGCGAACTCTAACTCCTGTTCTGTCCTTGTCCTTTCCATAATTATATTAAAACTGACTGAATTATGATCACTACCACCAAAATGCTGTCCCACTGCCACTCCTTCCACCTGCCCCTCTTCATTTCCTAAAACTAAGTCTAAAACTTCACCCTCTCTTGTTGGACTTGCTACATATTGGCTAAAAAAGTACTCCTGAATGCACCTCAAGAATTCTGCTCCCTCAATTCCCTCCACACAAAAAGTATCCCAGTTAATGTTTGGGTGGTACAAATCCCCCACTGTTACTGCCCTAATGTTCTTGCACTTCTCAGCGATTTGCCTACATATCTGCTCTTCCATCTCCCTCTGACTGTTTAGGGGTCGATAGTGCACTCCCAGCAGTGTGATTGCTTCTTTTTTGTTCCTCAGCTCAATCTATACGGTCTCATTTGATAAACCTTCCAACATATCATCCCTCCTCACAGCTGTAATAGTTTCTTTGACCAAAATTGCCACTCCCCCTCCTTTTTTATCCCCTTCCCTCTCACGTCTGAAAACCCTGTAACCAGGAAAATTGAGCTGCCATGCCTGTCCCTCCTTTAGCCATGTTTCTGTAATAGCTATGATATCATACTGCCATGTGTCTAACTGTGCCCTGAGCTCATCTGCTTCATTTGCTATACTCCTTGCATTGATTTAGATATCCTTGAGCACTGCCAACATTTTTTGTTTTGAATTTTCTAATCAGTGTTTCCTCTCTCTTCCAGACTCCATTAATTTTCTGCCTGCCATTTTTATTTCTGATTTTGTCCCATCTGACTCTACCTTCCAGTCCCCATCTCCCTGCCAAACTAGCTTAAACCCTTCCCAACAGCACTAGCAAAACATCCTGCAAGGAACTCCGTCCTGGCTCGGTTCAGGTGCAACCCGTCCAACCTGTCCCAAAAATCTAAAGTCCTCCCTCCTGCACCATTTTTCCAGCCACACGTTCATCTGTCTTATCCATCTATTCCTGTACATTCATCTGTCTTATCCATCTATTCCTGTACTCACTTGCACGTGGCACTGGGAGTAATCCGGAGATTATTACTTTTGATGTCCTGCTTGCTAATTTCTTACCTCACTCCCTAAGTTCTGACTGCAGCACAACATCCTTATATCTACCTATGTTGTTGGTTCTGATGTGGACTACCACTGCTGGCTGTTCACCCTCCCCCTTCAGGATGCTCTGTAACTGCTCAATGACATCCTTGACCCTGGCACCAGGGAGCCAACACTCCATTCCTGGATTCACGTCTGTGGCCATAGAAACACCTGATTGTTCCCTTGACGATTGAATCACCTATCACTATGTCTTTTCCAGTCTTCCCTGTACTCCCCTTTGCAGCTGAGTCACCCATGGTGTCATGGACTTGGCTCCGGCTGCACTCCCCAGGTGAAGCATCATTGTCCTCTGTATTCAGAACTGAATACCTGCTGGAGAGTGAGACGCACTCGGGGTGTCCTGCACTACCTGCCTGATTCTTTTTGACTGCCTGGTGGTCACCCATTCCCTCTCTCCCTGCATACACTTAAGCTGTGGGGTGACCACATCTATAAACAAAGAACAGTACAGCACAGGAACAGGCCATTCGGCCCTCCAAGCCCGCGCCTATCTTGATGCCTGTCTAAACTGAAACCTTCTGCACTTCAGGGGACCGTATCCCTCTCTTCCCATCCTATTCATGTATTTGTCAAGATGCCTCTTAAACATCGCTATCTTCCCTGCTTCCACCACCTTCCCCGACAGCAAGTTCCAGGCACTCACCACCCTCTGTGTAAAGAACTTGCCTCGCATATCCCCTCTAAACTTTGCCACTCTCGCCTTAAACCTATGTCCCCTCGTAACTGACTCTGCCACCCTGTGAAAAAGCTTCTGACTATCCACTCTGTCTCTGCCACTCATAACTTTGTCAACCTCTATCATGTCGCCCCTCCACCTCCATTCTCAGTTTTGGGAAAAATAGAGTATATGACTGTATCAGTAAGTAGGAAAAGTTAAAATATGTTGTGACCAGTGGAGAAGTGTGATGAGAATAAACAGATCCTCCTCTGATTTCAACGACACGTTCATTTGTAATCTGGCTCTGTAGCTTAGTTGGTTAAAGCACCTGTCTAGTAAACAGACGAGACTGCTTTCAACTCCCAGCAGAGCCTTATTTCACATTTGTGATATGCTTTAGAAGTTTCCTTATCAATCATTTATATCTCTGTTTTGTGAACTTGAACTTGGAATTCAAATTACATGATGAATTTCAGTCACAGGAGAAAACAGCCTTTGTGAAGGATGTGAGTTGGGAATGGCTGTTCCTCCTTGTCCAGAAATTCAGTGCTGATACGCCAAAGGCAACTTCTTTGATACAAATTTGTTCACGGTTACATTCAATCTGGAAAACAGCTCGACATTAATCTCACTGAAGGAAAGTGTGACTGCGTTGTATATTTCAGAGTGTTTGTGTCGTTATGTGTTGCTTTTAACCGAGACTGGGGACATGACGCAAGTGGGAGGGTTGATCCGAGGTTTGGAATATTTGTCAATCAGGAACAAGAAAAATCAAAGGAACCAAATAAGAAAACCTATGTCTCGTGGGTATTGAGAGACGGTGAGAAGATATTAAACTTTGTTCCATTCAATCCGGCTGCGATGAACTTTGAATTTTTCCGCCTTTTATAAACATTATTTGAAGGGTCTCTGTAACAATGTTCAGTGTTGATGAGAGTGGGGTCTGGGTGAGCAGCTGCTGAGTGTGACAGGGTCAGGACTGGATGCAGGAAGTGCTCTGACACACTCTCTCTCTCTCTCTCTCTCTCTCTCTCTCTCTCTCTCTCTCTCTCTCTCTCTCTCTCTGATGGCTTTGAGTTGATTTTCAAGTGTTTGAATAAATGAAGGAAGTTCCCTCCACCCATTTGTTTGGACAGACAGTGTAGTATAAGGATGTAAAGGGTTAATGCTGAAGACAGTGGGATCAACCCCTCCCACTGTCAGAGTGGTGATGTAACAGTCACATGAGATGAGGTTTGGGAGAAGAGAGAGCAGCACCAAGGATGCTAGCTTAAGAGGTTTGATGAATGTGTATATAGTATTGTGTAAATTAGAAAAGAGTTCTTCGTTCTTTCAGCAGGAAATGTGTCCAGAAAATATTCAGGAGTCGGAATGCAGATATTAACTCCAAGTGACAGTTCTGGGTTCATTTAACAAAAAAAAGGTAGAGAATAATATTGCTCACTGATTGAAATCCCCCAGTGAGGAGACAGTTAAACAGGTGATCTGTTGGGGCATCCTTCCATCCAAGGTTTCGGCAGCATTTAATCTCCCTTTTTGGTGAAATTCTCTGTTATTTGCATCTTTTTTTAATCAGCTTTCATGGGTGAGTGAAAAACTCAAAAAAACTGAACAGTTCCATTCTTCCTTCTTCCCATCAGTTTCTCTTTTCTGTTTCAGATCAATATAATGATGAGAATCCCAATTTCATCTGCTGTTTCTGGTGTTTTATCCATTCCAATCAAAATTCAACATTCCAATCAAATCTATTTGTTATTCCACAATGTCTCTCCATGTGTTTTATTCTGTTGTATTCTCTCACAGTTTGTTTGATGATCAATGTTACATCTCACTCTCTGTTCTGGTGAAGATCAGAAGCAGTGTTATCTGTTTGCAACACCCGACAAGTCGGCCTGAGGCTGTGTGTCGCCGATCATGTGGAATTAGGAACATCGAAACATAGGAGCAGGAGTCGGCCATTCAGCCCATCGAGCCTACCCCACCATTCAATATGATCATGGCTGATCATCCACTTCAATGCCCTTTTCCCCACACTTTCCTCATATTCCCTTATGTCATTTGTATTTAGAAATCTATCAATCTCTGCTTTAAACATACTCAATGACTGAGCTTCCACAGCCCTCTGGTGTACAGAATTCCAAAGATTCACAACCCTCCGAGTAAAGAAATTTCTCCTCATCTCTGTCCTAAGGAGCTTCCCCCTTATTTTGAAATTGCGTCCCCTGGTTCTCGACTCCCCAACCAGGGGAAACATCTTAGCTGCATCTACCCTCACTGTCCTTTCAATATTTTGTGCGTTTCAATGGGATCACCTCTCATTCTTCAAAACTCTAGAGAATACAGCCCCAGTTTTCCCAATCTCTCTTCATAGGACAATCCCACCATCCCAGGAACAAGTTTGATGAACCTTCATTGAACTCCCTCCATGGCAATAATATCCTGCGTAAGGTAAGGAGACCAAAACTGTACACAGTACTCCAAGTGCAGTCTAACCAAGGTTCTATACAATTGAAGCAAGAATTCACTACTCCTGTACTCAAATCCTCTTGTGATAAAGGCTAACATACTATTAGCCTTCCTAATTGCTTGCTGCACCTGCATGTTAGCTGTCAGTGACTTATTGACATGGACACCCAGGTCACCCTTACATTCTATACCTCAGTTAATAAAGGAAAGGATTCCATATACCTTCTGAACCACCTTATTGACCTGTACTGCTACTTCAGGGATCTGTGGACATTCACTCCAACGTCCCTCACTTCCTCTGCACCATTCAGTGTTCTCCCATTACTTGTGGATTCCTTTGCCTTTTTTGACGCCTGCTCTCACTGTTCCCTGCTCTCCGAGTGAACTCATGCTCCCTCTCCTGGGCTCTTTATGCTCCACTCTGCTCTCACTGTTTCCAGCTCTCTTAATGTATCAATATTTATTTGCCTTGTGTTTAATTCAAAATATGGATTAACTGTATTTTACAGTTGTAGGTTTTATTTGGTAGTCCTGTACAAGTTGTGGATTGGTATTCAATATTTAGCTCTGTGAAAACAATAGTGAATGAAAATATAACTTTCAATCTTATACATGGGCTGGTCTGCAAGCTCCAAGTCCTTCATTTTGTAGTAATGGAATTGATACTGTATCTTTCAGTCTTAATCTCTGTGGGATTTTTGAACTGGTATGTAATGCATAACTTGGTCTAACGTTCTGATGTACATTATTGGGATTCAAAGGATGATAGGAAATTGGGGCATTAGACCATTCAGCCCATCAAGCCTGCTCCAATATTCAAACAGATCGTGACTGATCATCTGTCTCTACGCCATTTTTCCCTGCTCTCTCCATATCCCTTGATCCCGTTAGTATTTAGAAATCTATCGATTTCTGTCTTGAATATGTTCAATGATTGATCTTCCACAGCCCACTGGGATAAAGAATTCCACAGATTTCTCACCCTCTGAGTAAAGAAATTCCTGCTCATCTCAGTCTCAAATGGCCTGCCCTTATTCTGAGACTGTGTCCCCTTGTTCTGGACTCACTCGACAGAGGAAACATCCTATCCATATCTACCCTGTCGCACACCATAAGAATTTTGTAACTTTCAATGAGATCACCTTTCATTCTTCGAAACTCCAGAGACTTTCGGCCCAGTTTCTGCAGTCTCTCATCATAAGACAATCCCACCATCCCAGGGGATTAGTCTGGTGAATCTCTGTTGCACTCCCTCTGTGACAGGTCTATCCTTCCTTCAATGAGGAAACCAAAATAGTACAGAATACTCCAGGTGCAGTCTCAGCTAGACTTTATACAATTGAAGCAATACATGTTTAACCATGTACTCAAATACGCTTTCAATGAAGCCAACATACCATTTGCCTTCCTAATTGCTTGCGGCACCTGCACACCAGCTTTTAGTGTCTCATGAACAAGGACACCCAGGTCCCTTTGGACATCGACACTTCTCAACCTCTCACCATTTAAGAAATACTCTGTCTTTCTGTTTATTCTACCAAAGTGGAGAACTTCACACTTATTTACATTATATTCCATCTGCCATGTTCTTGCCCATTCACTTACCCTGTCCAAATCCCCTTGAAGCCTCCTTGCATTCATTCTGTACCTTTCAATGAGGTAAATTGTGTCTGTTCTGTTTCAAGTTTTATATTTAAAATGTAACCATGGTGACAGACTTTATTTAGATCTGCTAGTGAGTTTGTTTTTATACTGTGATTGATGTATCAACCTGTCAGCTGTACTGAATTGGAGTGAAATGGAAACAACTTCTGTCTGTCCTGCTGTTGTTTGACTGTTGGATTGAAAATGTGTCTCTCGATTTTGGGATCAGTGTCTGTCTGACTACTTTTATTTGTTCCAGTGGAACTGATGAGCTGGCAGTATCTCTGTGCTTTGGGAGTGATCCTGTACCGACTGTGTGTTGGAACGAGCTCGCTGCACTTTTCTTTGTGTCCAAGAATCACCACATCCAGTCAGGTTCCTTCATGTATTTTCCTGCAGGAATGAAAGAATTGATGAGGTAGAAGATACAAAAACGATCAATGTAATCGTCCCAATTATAATCATTATGAACAATCGCGAAATGAAGACCAGGAACACAAACAGTGTCAGTGTCTGACTCCACTGCAGCACTGCAGTATTCAGCTTCTGTTTACCAGGTGTTTGCAGTGGTTTTACAAGAAGTTTGTGACATTCAGAAACAACACAAGCCCTGAACTGCTCAATGACTGGGACTGTCCGATAGAGCAGTGACCTTCACACTGTCACATTTCTATTTCAACGAAAAAACCAGTAGCCACTATTTAAAATGTGCCTTTCACACTTCTCACCTGTTATCTGCAATATATGTTCTTTGTCTAACTGTCCACATCGTTATTTTGCAGCTATTTCCCCCCCACTGTTCACAATCCAACAAACAGTGAGAGACTGGAACTAAAGCAGGAAAATTCCCTCTCCTTTGGGTGGTGAAATTGTCAGTGATTTTCAATAGTGATTTCTTCCCATTGTGTCTCCCTGAGCCTGTACAGACACTGTCCGAGAATTAACTCTCCCTTCCCCGTGTCCCCGGCTCACTCCATGTTCCAGGAGCAGCTCCTGCTCCACAGTGTCTGTTTCAAACACTCCCCGACTCCCCCTCAACTTCCCACCACTCAATGCTAATCTCTGAGCACATCTGCGGACACGCTCCCAAAGCAGTGGATGCTGGAAGCAGATGCTGTTTGTTCCCTTCCCCCGGGCCCGGGAAGTCTCCATTCGCAGCTGATTTAAAGCATCTTCCCCTGATTGAGTGAATGGCCTCACAGACTGGGTTGGGGAAGGATGCGCATGCGCTCCACTCCTCATTGTGACGTTCCACTGGGGGGCGGGGTTATGTCGCGCGTGCGCAGATCTTTGCAGCAATTCAGCATTCAAACATCAATGGGAACTTTCCTCATTTCACCCTCATCAAAGTCCCAAAGAAAGTGAAGAGGGGCTTGGACTGGAGGGAGGGAGGGGCGGTGTAGGGGGAACCTAGAACCCAGAAAGCTGCCCACTTGCTCCATTTGGATGCTCAATTTGCGGTCATTCCCTGCAGGGGGTTTGTTATTATTTAGCCCCTCCTGGTAAAACAATCCGATAGAAAGAGGGGAGAAAGGAGGGAGCCGGTGTGTTTGCTGGGACCTTGCAGAATTCATTTCAGCAGCAAAAGTCCCGGGTTATATTAACCCGAGTGAAACACGCTGTCAGTGAGAGGAAAACCGAACGGCCCTTTTCATCTTTTCATTGGAAACAAAGTAGAGCCGGAAGTGCGGAGAGCAGAGCAGACACACAAGCTCAATGACAGGAGAGCTCGGCCGTCCCTGAGTTTCAGCTCCCAGCTCTTACATTTCCTCATCCACACTGTCTTTACTGTGGATGTTCAGGGGTTCCTTGTCGGATCTGAGGACTGTATCCATGAAACATTCTGAGTCAGGAGATCCACACACTCTCTGTTATCAAGATTTATGGGCAGGAATGTTTCAAAACTTTGTCTATGAAATCATTGTATTATTCACAGAACGAATGAGGCAATCGGTTCATTTTTCAGGCCTTGAACTTGGTTTGGGTTGACCGAAAACTGAGAGGTTCAGCACCTTTTTGCTTCTTCACTATTGGCCTTGTGGCCTAATGGATAAGGCGTCTGACTTCGGTGTATTTAACAAGGTTATCAGAAGATTGTTGGTTCGAGTCCTGCCACGGTCATTTTGGGCGATCAGTGTTTTGCACCGCAGCCTCACAGCTCCAGCGACCCGTGTTCAGTCCCTGTGCGCAGTTTGAGTTCTCCCTGTGACTGCGTGGGTTTCTTCGCACAGCCAAAGACTTGCAGATTGATAGGTAAATTGGCCATTGTAAATTGCCCCCAGTGCAGGGAGGTGGGAGAAGAATGGTGGGGCTGTGATAGGGAATATGGGATTAATGTCAGATTAGTATAAATGGGTGGTTGTTGGTCGGCACAGACTTGATGGGCCGAAGGGCCTGTTTCAGTACTGCATCTATTAATAAATAACTGATTTTTTTGATGAAGTAACAGAATGGTTGATGAAGGGAAAGCAATGGATGTTGTCTATATGGATTTTAAGAAAGCGTTTGACAAACTACCACATAAAAGGCTGGGTAACAAAACTCAGGTTCCTGGAATAGGAGGGTCAGTATCTGCTTAGATTAAAAAATGTATGAAATATCAAGAAAAGCGAGTTGTGGTATTTAGTTGTTTTTCAGAATGGAAGATGGTGAACAGTGATGTCCACAAGTGTCAGTGTCAGGACCACCATATATATAAATGACTTGAATATTGGAATCACAGAATCACAGAATTGTTACTACAAATTCACAATGCTTCCAATTTTCGTATCATCCATAAACTTTGAAATTCTGCCCTGTACACCAAGGTTTAGGTCATTAATATATATCAGGAAAGGCAAGGGTCCCAACACTGACTCCTGGGGAACTCCACAACAAACCTTCCTCTCGCCCGAAGAACATCCATTGATCACTACTCTTTGTTTCCTGTCACTCAGCCAATTCCATGTCCATGTTACTACTGTCCCTTTTATTCCATGAGTTATAACTTTGTTCACAAGTCTGTTGTGTTGCATTGTATCAAACTCCTTTTGAAAGTCAATAAAAGCAAAATACTGCAGATGCTAGAAATCTGAAATGTAAACAAAAAGTGCTGGAAATACTCAGCAGGTCTGGCAACATCTGTGGAGAGAGAAACAGAGTTAATGTTTCAGGTCAGTGACCATTCAGATGCTGCCAGACCTTTTGAAAGTCCATGTAGACCACATCAACAGCATTGCCCTCATCATCCCTCGCTGTTACCTCATCAAAAAACTCCAGCAGGACAGTTAAACATGATTTTCCCTGAAGAAATCCATGCTCTCTTTCCTGAATTAACCCACATTTGTCCATGGGACTATTAATTTTGTCCCGAATTATTCTTTCGAGAAGTTTTCCCACCACCGACATTGAACTGACTGGGGAGTGAGACGAGGTGAGTTGCTTTAGCAGAGAGCCAGCATGGGTTCGTCAGGCCGAATGGCCTCCTTCTGTGCTTTAGCCATTCTATGATTGTATGATTCTAGCAGCAACTGTTGGTGGAGAGGCAGTGATGCAGGAATGGGTTGACAGAAAGGGGAAAGTCTGGGCTGGTGTGTGTTTGCAGCATTTGCAGCTTGTGTTCGGGTTTGTGAATAAAGGTGATTTGGAAGCTGTGTTCCAAATTGAAGTGTTTATTGGAAGCAAGAAGTTGATGTCAATGAAGAATAAAACGTGTTAAGATGAAGGGTGGTGTGATTGAGGATCGCAGTAAATATATTGTTGGTGAATTATTTGTGTTAATAAACTTCCACTGCACCCTCTGCTGCAGGCTGCTGTTTATATCCAGCTGTGTATTAGTGCTGTGTGTTCACTAGATAAATGTTTGTTTCAACGCTGTTTATGAAGCAATAGCATTGCACTCAAACAGTCCCAGACATAGCAACACACGTACAAAAGCAAAATACTGCAGATGCTGGAAATCTGAAACATAAACAGAAAATGCTTGAAATAGTCAGCAGGTCTGGCAGCATCTGTGGAGAAAGAAACAAAGTTAATGTGAGCGAAGGAAACAGACCTGAACTGTTAACTGTTTCTCTCTGCACAGATGCTGCCAGACCTACTGAGCATTTCCAGCATTTTCTGTTTTTATTACAGCAACACCTTTGATCAGCAGTAGCGGTGATAGTGCGAGCCAGGGGGCAGCCGGGAAGGTACGTTTCACTATAAAGTACTTACCTGACGATTCGGCGGACGCGGACACGGGGACTGCTGGGTAAGTGAACTTATATATTCGGGCAGTGGCTAAACCCGAAACACTACACGTGTCGTGTCTCCCACCCATCCTCCTCCTCCAACCAAAAAAAAGGACTCTTGTGTGGAGGGTTTGGTAAGGTAAGGTTTTCCTTTATATTTTTTTATTCTCTGTCGTCAATTTGGAGCAGAGGGGATGGAAGCTAGGGCAGTTGCATACTCCTCTTGCAGGATGTGGGAGGTAAGGGTCACCACTTGTGTCCCTGCTGACTTCACCTGTGAGAAGTGCACCCAACTCCAGCTCCTCACAGACCGCGTTAGGGAACGGGAGCTGGAGCTGGATGAACTTCGGATCATGCGGGAGGCAGAGGGGATGATAGAGAGCAGTTATAGGGAAGTCCTGACACCGAAGTCAAAGGATAAAGGTTGCTGGGTGACCGTCAGGGGAGGGAAAGTGAATAGGCACACAGTGCAGGGATCCCCTGTGGCCGTTCCCCTCAAGAATAAGTATACCGTTTTGTATACGGTTGTGGGGGGGGGACCTACCAGGGGAAAGCCACAGCGGCCAGGTCTCTGGCACTGAGCCTGGCTCTGCGGCTCAGAAGGGAAGGGTGGAGAATAGGAGAGCGATAGTGATAGGAGATTCAATGGTGAGAGGAACAGACAGGAGATTCTGTGGCCACGAACGAGACTCCCGGATGGTATGTTGCCTCCTGGGTGCCAGGGTCAGGGATGTCTCAGATCGAGTCTATCGGATTCTTAACGGGGAGGGGGAGCAGCCAGAAGTCGTGGTACATATGACATAGCTGGGAAAAGGGATGAGGACCTGAAAAGCGAATATAGGAGTTCGGTTGGAAGCTAAAAGGCAAGACGAGCAGAGTAGTAATCTCAGGATTGATACCGGTGCCACGTGCTAGTGAGGCTAGAAACAGAGAGCGAGTGCAGCTGAACACGTGGCTACAGAGCTGGTGTAGCAGGGAGGGCTTCAGTTATGTGGATCATTGGGATACCTTCTGGGGAAGGTGGGACCTGGACAAGAAGGACGGGTTGCATCTGAACTGGAGGGACACCAATATCCTGGGCGGGAGGTTTGCTAGAGCTCTTCGGGAGGGTTTAAACTAGTTTGGCAGAGGTATGGGAACCGGAGCTACGGATCAGTGGATGGGGTAGCTGTTGAACAGGCAGATACAGAGTGCAGAGAGTCTGTGAGGAAGGTTAGACAGTTGACAGGGCAAAGTTTCAGCCAGTATGATGGGTTGAAGTGTGTCTATTTTAATGCAAGAAGTGTCAGGAATAAGGGTGATGAACTTAGAGCATGGATCAGTACTTCGAGCTACGATGTTGTGGCCATTACGGACACTTGGAGATCACAGGGGCAGGAATGGATGTTGGATGTTCCCGGGTTTGGATGTTTCAAAAGGAATAGGGAGGGAGGTAAAAGAAGTGGGGGAGTTGCATTGTTAATCAGGGATAGTATCACAGCTGCAGAAAGGGAGGTCATCGAGGAGGGTTTGTCTACTGAGTCATTATGGGTGGAAGTCAGAAACAGGAAAGGAGCAGTCACTTTATTGGGAGTTTTCTATAGACCCCCCAATAGCAACAGAGACACGGAGGAACAGATTGGGAGGCAGATTTTGGAAAGGTGCAGAAGTAACAGGGTTGTTGTCATGGGTGACTTCAACTTCCCTAATATTGATTGGAACCTCCTTCGTGCAAATAGTTTGGATGGAGCAGTTTTTGTCAGGTGTGTCCAGGAAGGTTTCCTGACTCAATATGTAGATAAGCCGACTAGAGGGGAGGCTATGTTGGATTTGGTGCTTGGCAACGAACCAGGCCAGGTGGCAGATCTCTCGGTGGGAGAACAGTTCGGTGATAGTGATCACAACTCCCGGACCTTTACTGTAGTCATGGAGAGGGACAGGAGCGGACGGGATGGGAAAATATTTAATTGGGGGAGGGGGAATTACAATGCTATTAGGCAGGAACTGGGGTGCATAAATTGGGAACAGATGTTCTCAGGGAAATGCACGACAGAAATGTGGAGGTTGTTTAGGGAGCACTTGCTGCGACTGCTGGATAGGTTTGTCCCGATGAGACAAGGAAGGGATGGTAGGGTGAAGGAACCTTGGATGACAAGAAATGTGGAACAGCTAGTCAAGAGGAAGAAGGAAGCTTACTTAAGGTTGAGGAAGCAAGGATCAGACAGGGCTCCAGAGGGTTACAAGGTAGCCAGGAAGGGACTGAAGAATGGACTTAGGAGAGCTAGAAGGGGACATGAAAAAGTCTTGGCGGGTAGGATTAAGGAAAATCCCAATGCGTTCTACACTTATGTGAGGAACAAGAGGATGGCCAGACTGAGGGTAGGGCCGATCAGGGATAGTGGAGGGAACTTGTGCCTGGAGTCGGAGGAGGTAGGGGAGGTCCTAAATGAATACTTTGCTTCAGTATTCACTAGTGAGAGGGACCTGGACGTTTGTGAGGACAGCGTGGAACAGGTTGATATGCTCGAACAGGTTGATGTTAAGAGGGAGGATGTGCTGGAAATTTTGAAAGACATGAGGACAGATAAGTCCCTGGGACCAGCCGGGATATACCCAAGGATATTACGGGAAGCGAGGGAAGAGATTGCCGCGCCTTTGCCGATGTTCTTTGCGTCCTCACTGTCCACTGGAGTAGTACCACATGATTGGAGGGTGGCAAATGTTATTCCCTTGTTCAAGAAAGGGAATAGGGATAACCCTGGGAATTATAGACCAGTCAGTCTTATGTCGGTAGTGGGCAAATTATTGGAGAGGATTCTGAGAGACAGGATTTATGATTAGTTGGAAAAGCATAGTTTGATTAGAGACAGTCAGCATGGCTTTGTGAGGGGCAGGTCATGCCTCACAAGACTTATTGAATTCTTTGAAGATGTGACAAAACACATCGATGAAGGAAGAGCAGTGGATGTGGTGTATATGGATTTTAGCAAGGAGTTTGATAAGGTTCCCCATGGTAGGCTCATTCAGAAAGTAAGGAGGCATGGGATGCAGGGAAAGTTGGCTGTCTGGATACAGAATTGGCTGGCCCATAGAAGACAGAGGGTGGTAGTAGATGGAAAGTATTCAGCCTGGAGCTCGGTGACCAGTGGTGTTCCGCAGGGATCTGTTCTGGGACCTCTGCGCTTTGTGATTTTTATAAATGACTTGGATGAGGAAGTGGAAGTCTGGGTTAGCAAGTTTGCCGATGACACGAAGGTTGCTGGAGTTGTGGATAGTGTCGAAGGCTGTTGTAGGTTGCAACGGGACATTGACAGGGTGCAGAGCTGGGCTGAGCAGTGGAAGATGGAGTTCAACCTGGAAAAGTGTGAAGTGATTCATTTTGGAAGGTCGAATTTGAATGCAGAATACTGGCTAAAAGACAGGATTCTTGGTAGTGTGGAGGAACAGAGGGATCTTGGGGCCCATGTCCATAGATCGCTCAAAGTTGCCACCCAAGTTTGATAGGGTTGTTAAGAAGGCGTATGGTGTGTTGGCTTTCATTAACAGGGGGATTGAGTTTAAGAGCCGCGAGGTTATGCTGCAGCTCTATAAAGCCCTGGTTCGACCACACTTGGAATATTGTTTTCAGTTCTGGTCGTCTCATTGTAGGAAGGATGTGGAAGCTTTAGAGAGGGTGCAGAGGAGATTTATCAGGATGCTGTCTGGACTGGAGGGCATGTCTTACGAAGAAAGGTTGAGGGTGCTGGGGCTTTTCCCATTGGAACGAAGAAGGATGAGAGGTGACTTGATAGAGGGGTACAAGATGATGATAGGCATAGATAGAGTGGATAGCCAGAGACTTTTACCCAGGGTGGAAAGGGCTATCACCAGGGGGCATAATTTTAAGGTGATGGAGGAAGGTTTCGGGGAGATGTCAGAGGTAGGTTCTTTACACAGAGAGTGGTGGGTGCGTGGAATGCACTGCCAGCGGTGGTAGTAGAAGCAGATACATTAGGGACATTTAAGCGTCTCTTGGATAGGTACATGGATGATAGTAGAATGAAAGGTATGTAGGTAGTTTTGATCTTAGAGTAGGTTAAAGGTTCGGCACAACATCGTGGGCCGAAGGGCATGTACTGTGCTGTACTGTTCTATGTTCTATGTTCTCTAACACAGGTGTTGGGAGGCTCAGCCTGGCTACGCAATGTTACAAGGACGCTGAGTGACACCATCGACAACGGGACAGAGAGAAAAACACACAGAAAACTAATAGACTGTGAGGAAATAAAAGTGAGGAACGGAGAGAGAGAGACAGACAACGAAACTGAGATGGAGAAACAAGGCATTTGTATGATTGTGTACTCCCTGTTGTGTAACGGTATTTCCTGTTGTGTAAATATGTTTTCTGTTGTGTAAAGATGTCTCCTGTTGTTGTGCAAAGGTTTTCCCTGTTATTGTTTTATTTTCTGTTGCTGACCGTCTCCTCACTGTGACCATTTGTCCTGGTTTTATTGTGGCCAACATCACCATCTGGTGGTGGAGAGGAGGCTCTGCAGGAAGGGGGTTGACAAAGTGGGAGAGACTCGGCTGGTCCGTGTTTGCAGCTTGTGTTCGTGTGAGCAAAAGTGAGTTGTTACTGATTGATGTGTTCACGAGAAGGAAAAAGCTGATCGCAATCGAGCGCTTCTTGTTATTATGGGGAAACACTTGATGTTTTGAAAGTGAACTGTTTGTCTTCCGACCAAACATAAATAGCAGAGAATGGTTTCGATCCATCGACCCAGCACGCTTCCGCTGCGCCACTCTGCAAACTGCTGGTTTAAATTTTAGCTGCCTGTTCGTGAAATATGTTCATTTCCCCAATGTTTTTATAAAAATAGGATTGGAGTCGGTTTTCTCAAGAATCCCGGACTCAGCAACACACGTGCTGACGGACTCACCCTCACTGCCCAATGACACAAGGACACAGAGTAACAGCACCGACAATGAGGCAGGCAGAGAAAGACACACAGAAAACCGGGTAGAGATCATTCGGACCCAGAAGGGAACAGACAGAGAAAGACACACAGAAAACCAGGAAGAGTCAGTATTGGAGGCTAAATCACTGAAAGTATTTAAAGAGGATGTAAATAGATTTTTGAAATATTGGAGAGTTGAGGTCTATGAAGAGCTGGCATGAAAGAGGAGTTGAGGTCTGGGGCAGATCAGCCATGATCTTACTGAATGGCAGGGCAGGCTTGAGGGGCCGAATGGCCTATCCTGCTCCTATTTCTTCTGTTCTTATGTTATGTTATATCTAATGTATATGTCAGGATGCACTATAGGAATTAATACTGAAACTTATAAACTCATAATGTGTGTAAATATTGGGCTGATATTTAACTTGAATCTCAGAGTACACTATTGTGGTTAATTCTGTAAGTTTGAAAAGGGAACTCTATGCCATAATGAAAACAAGAAATGCTGGAAATACTCAGCAGGTCAGGCAGCATCTGTACAGAGAGAAGCAAAGTTAACGTTTCAGGTCAGTGACCTTTCAGATGCTGCCAGACCTTTTGAAAGTCCATGTAGACCACATCAACAGCATTGCCCTCATCAACCCTCTCTGTTACCTCATCAAAATCTCCAGCAGGACAGTTAAACATGATTTTCCCTTAAGAAATCCATGCTGGCTTTCTTGAATTAACCCACATTTGTCCATGGGACTATTAATTTTGTCCCGAATTATTCTTTCGAGAAGTTTTCCCACCTCCAAAATTGAACTGACTGGGGAGTGAAATGAGGTGAGTTGCTCTAATAGAGACAAAAACAAGAAATGCTGGATTCACTCAGCAGGTCTGGCAGCATCTGTGGAAAGAGAAGCAGAGTTAACGTTTCGGGTCAGTGACCCTTCCACAGATGCTGCCAGAGCTGCTGAGTGAATCCAGCATTTCTTGTTTTTGTTTCAGATTTCCAGCATCCGCAGTATTTTGCTTTTATTTTAGTGCTCTAACAGAGAGCCAGCACGGGTTCGACAGGCTGAATGGCCTCCTTCTGTGCTGTCGCCATTCTATGATTGTATGATTCTAGCAACAACTGTTGGTGGAGAGGCAGTGATGCAGGAATGGGTTGACAGGAAGGGGAAAGTCTGGGCTGGTGTGTGTTCGGGTTTGTGAATAAAGGTGATTTGGAAGCTGTGTTCCAAATTGAAGTGTTTACTGGAAGGAAGATGTTGATGCAAATAAAGAGTAAAACATGTTATGACGAAGCGTGGTGTGATTGGGGATAGCAGTAAATATAGTGTTGGTGAATTATTTGTGTTAATAAACTTCCACTGCGCCCTCTGCTGCAGGCTGCTGTTTATATCCAGCTGTGTATTAGTGCTGTGTGTTAGCGAGATAAATGTTTGTTTCAACGCTGTTTATAAAGCAATAGCATTGCACTCAAACAGTCCCAGACATAGCAACACACGTACAAAAGCAAAATACTGTGGATGCTGGAAATCTGAAACATAAACAGAAAATGCTTGAAATAGTCAGCAGGTCTGGCGGCATCTGTGGAGAGAGAACAAAGTTAATGTGAGCTAAGGAAACAGATCTGAACTGTTAACTGTTTCTTTCTCCACAGATGCTGCCAGACCTACTGAGCATTTCCAGCATTTTCTGTTTTTATTACAGCAATACAGGTGTTGGGAGGCTCAGCCTGGCTACACAATGTTACAAGGACGCTGAGTAACACCATCGACAACGGGACAGAGAGAAAAACACACAGAAAACCAATAGACAGTGAGGAAGCAAAACTGAGGGACAGAGAGAGAGACAACGAGACTGAGACGGAGAAACAAGGCATTTGTATGATTGGGTTCTCCCTGTTGTCTAAAGGTATTTCCTGGTGTGTAAATATGTTTTCTGTTGTGTAAAGATGTCCCCTGTTGTTGTGCAAAGGTTTTCCCTGTTATTGTTTTATTTTCTGTGACTGACCGTCTCCTCACTGTGACCATTTGTCCTGGTTTTATTGTGGCCAACATCACCATCTGGTGGTGGAGAGGAGGCTCTGCAGGAAGGGGTTGACAAAGTGGGAGAGACTCGGCTGGTCCGTGTTTGCAGCTTGTGTTCGTGTGAGCAAATGTGATTTGTTACTGATTGATGTGTTCACTGGAAGGAAGAAGCTGATTGCAATGGAGTGCCTTTGGAAGCATCTTGTTATTCTGGGGAAATACTTGATGTTTTGAAAGTGAACAGTTTGCATTATTACGAAGCATAAATAGCCGAAAATGGTTTCGATCCATTGACCTCTGGGTTATGGGCCCAGCACGCTTCCACTGCGCCACTCTGCTAACTGCTGTTTTAAAGTTTGGCTGCCCGTTAGTGAAATATGTTCATTTCCCCAATGTTTTTCTAAAAATAGGATTGTAGTCGGATTTCTCAAGAATCCCGGACTCAGCAACACACATGCTGACGGACTCACCCTCACTGCGCAATGACACAAGGACACGGAGTAACAGCACCGACAATGAGGCAGGCAGAGAAAGACACACAGAAAACCAGGAAGATATTATCAGGACTCAGAAAGGAACAGACAGAGAACGGTACTGAGCAAACCAGCAAGAGACAGTGAAAGACTGATGAACACCACTTGGAGGGAGCACTGAGGGTGGCAAGGGTCCAGAATGTATTCTGGCTGGGGGATTTCAATGTCTATCACCATGAGTGGCTCGGTAGCACCACTACTGACCATGCTGGCCGAGTCCTAACGGACATAGCTGCTCGATTGGGTCTGCGGGAGGTGGTGAGGGAACGAACAAGAGGGAAAAACATACTTGAACTCATCGTCACCAATCTGCCTGCCGCAGATGCATCAGTCCATGACAGTATTGGTAGGAGTGACCACTGCACAGTCCTTGTGGAGATGAAGTCCCGTCTTCACATTGAGGATACCCTCTATCGTGTTGTGTGCCACTACCACTGTGCTAAATGGGATAGATTTTGAACAGAACCAGCAATGTATAACTGGGCATCCATGAGGTGCTGTGGACCATTAGCAGCAGCAGAATTGTAGTCAACCACATTCTATAACCTCATGGCCCGGCATATTCCCCCACTCTAACATTACCAACAAGCTGGGGGATCAACCCTAATTCAATGAAGAGTGCAGGAGGGCATGCCAGGAGCAGCACCAGGCATACCTTGAAATGAGGCATCAGCCTGATGAAGCTACAGCCCAGGACTACTTTCATGCCAAACAGCAGAAGCAGCATGCAATAGACAGGGCTAAGTGATCCCACAACCAATGGATCAGATCTACACCCTGCCACATCCAATGATGAATGGTGGTGGACAATTAAACAACCAACAGGAGGAGGTGGCTCCACAAATATCCCCAACCTCAATGATGGGGGAGCCCAGCACATCAGTGCAAAAGATAGGGATGAAGAATTTGAAACAATCTGCAGCCAGAAGTGCTGGGTTGATGATCCATCTCGGCCTCCTTCTGAAGTCCCCAGCATCACAGATGCCAGTCTTCAGCCAATTCGATTCACTCAATGTGATATCAAGAAACGACTGAAGGCACTGGATACAGCAAAGGCTACGTGCCCTGACAATATTCCAGCAATAGTACTGAAGACCTGTGCTCCAGAACGTGCCGCGCCCCTAGCCAAGCTGTTCCAGTACAGGTACAATACTGGCATCTACCCGGCAATGTGGAAAAGTGCCCAGGTATGTCCTGTACACAAATAGCAGGACAATTCCAACCCAGACAATTGCTGCCAAATCAGTCTACTCTCAATCATCAGTATCGTGATGGAAGATGTCATCGACGGGGCACTTGCTTTGCAATAACCTGTTCAGTGACGCTCAGTTGGGTTCCGCCAGGGCCATTCAGCTCCTGACCTCATTACAGCCTTGGTTCAAACAAGGACAAAAGAGCTGAACTCAAGAGGTGAGGTGAGAGTGTCTGCCCTTGACATCAAGGTAGCATTTGACTGAGTATGGCATCAAGGAGCCAGAGCAAAACTGGAGTCAATGGGAATCAAGAGGAAAACTCTGCACTGGTTGGAATCGTACCTAGCACAAAGGAAAATGGTTGTGATTGTTGGAGGTCAATCATCTCAGCTCCAGGACATTACTGCTGGAGTTCCTCAGGGTAGTATCCTCGGCCCAACCTTCTTCACTACTTCATCAGTGACCTTCCTTCAATCATAAGGTCAGAAGTGGGGATGTTCACTGATGATTGCAAAATTTAGCACCATTCGCGACTCCTCAGATAGTGAAGCAGTCCATGTAGAGATGCAGCAAGACCTGGACAATATCCAGGCTTGGGCTGATAAGTGGCAAGTCACATTCGCGCCACACAAGTGCCAGGCAATGACCATCTCGAACAAGAGAGAATCTAACGATCTCCCATTGACATTCAACGGCATTACGATCGCTGAATCCCCCACTATCAACTTCCTGGGGGTTCCCATTGACCAGAAACTGAACTGGAGTAGCCTTATAAATAGTGTGACTACATGAGCTGGTCAGAGGGTAGGAATCATGCGGTGAGTAACTCACCTCCTGACTCCCCAAGCCTGTCCACCATTTACAAGGCACAAGTCTGGAGTGTGATGGAATACTATCCACTTGCCCGGATGGGTGCAGCTCCAACAACATTCAAGAAGCTCGACACCATCCAGGACAAAGCAACACGCTTGATTGGCACCCCGTCCACAACATTCACTCCCTTCACCACTGACGTACACTGGCAGCAGTGTGTACCATCTACAAGATGCACTGCAACAATGCACCAAGGCTAGTCAGGCAGCACCTTCCAAACCTGCATCCTCTACTGCCTAGAAGGACAAGGGCAGCAGATGCATGGGAATACCACCACCTGAAAGTTCTCCTCCAAGCTACACATCATCTTGACTTGGAACTATATCGCTATTCCTTCCTTCACTGTCGCTGGGTAAAAATCCTGGAACTCCCTTCCTAATAGCACTGTGGGTGTACCTACCCCACATGGACTGCAGTGGTTCAAGAAGGAAGCTCATCACCACCTTCTCATGGGCAATTAGGGATGGACAATAAATGCTGGCCTGGCTGGCGACGTCCACATCCCATGAAACAAAGAATTAAATACAATAACAGCTCATCTCAATTCCTAGTATTTCTAAATCCCACCAGTCCAACATAAGCTGAACAATTATTGCATGTTGTGATTGACGGTCTGGTCTGTAAACTGCACTGTATCACAGATTGCTGACATTTGCTAACTGGAAGTGAGAACTGCAAAATCGGGACAGTAGTTCACATAGTCTGTCAGTGTGAAAGAATCAGGCAATGTGAGGTAATAGAATTTGTCTGTAAATGTTACACTCACATTGCTATATATTTTTATAATGAAAATAAAAGTAATCATTTCGTGAAAATAGTGACATGTTGTCCAAACTTTGGTAGCCAGTTGTTTTCGTCTTGCACTCAGCAGGGCAATCCACAAGAATACCAATTGAAGGGAAAACAACAACTTTCTTCTGTATGAGAAGAGAGTGCTGATTGGTTGGCAAGTGAACTCTGATTGGTCGAGGCATTGCCATTCAGAATGCATCAGTTTATGGTAACTGACAGATAACTGCCCAGCTTTGTCTGAAATTTAAACCAGGCAGCTTGACTCTGATTGGTCACGGCATTGCCCTGTGGAATGAGCCAGTGAATGGCTGTCACTTATTTTGTTCAGCTGAAACTGGCACAACATGTGTGCATGTTCTTTCTGTCTGCAAAGAACAGGGCCCTGTGTATTAATATATGTAGCTTACAGTACACACCAGTGCACCACACTGCGAGCCCTACTGACAGTCTTAAATCGGTTGTCAGTGTAATTCTTAGCACACTGAGAATTATTTAGCAAATGTTGTCCTATTGTGGAATCACATCTCATGTTGGATACTGTGTTTTGAGTTTTGCAAGCACGGGTTGGTTGGGTTGGGCCCATTGCGAACAGCGGAAGGGACATGTTATTTGATACAATCCGCCAGTTTTGGGATGTACGGTCTAGAAACCTAGCATCACACTGGTATTGAAATTCATATATCACGTTACTTATTTGTGTGATAGGCAGGATGTCTCTTTTGCTTGACAGCAGCATCCTGTTAGTGGCGAACACCACACTTGTTGCTCCTGCATAGTAACAGCAGGAAACAGCTCGCTTCACCTGTTACTCAAATACTGGGGATATATTACCCTTCCAGGGTAATTTGAGGGAGACTGGGCACTTTTCAGGGCTCAAAATGACGTCCTTCAGCCCATTTATAAGTTTGTGTGATATACAGTGAGAAATGATCTGATCAGTGTAGCCATTGTAATGCAGGATGTCTTTGATTCGCCCTATTTCAGCATCAAGCTTGCATGGTGAGCAAATGGCTCAGCCCTATTTATGACGTTGTCGATAAGACCAATTTTATAGCGCGTGGAACTGTAATAATCCCAACGCGTGTATTGACCAGTGAAGGTAGGTTTGCGGTAGACCGTGGTAGAAAACCCCTTAGCAGATTTCTCAACTAGTACATCAAGGAAAGGGAGCTCATTTGACTGCTCCATTCCAAAGGTGAATCTGAGTGTAGGATGGAGCCCATGAAGACGTGCAAGGAAATTATTTCATGCAGCTGTGGATTCAAATTTAGCAAACGTATCATCTACATATTGGAAATATGCAAGCGGTCGGAGGTTAGGTGTCATTCCCTTAAAAACAGTTTTGTCATGGAATCCAACAAAGATGTTTGTGAGAGCTGGGCCTAGAGGGGATCCCATGGCAACACCAGCAATGCATGGTGTCAATAAAACTGAACTCAACTGTGCAAGTTGCCGAGTTCATAAGTTCAATGAATACAGATTCACACAATGGTGACGGGTATAGATCACCATGATATAGCACTGCATTGCAAATATCTATGGCTTCCTGAAGTGGTACATTGGTGAATGGGCTAGCAATGTCAAATGACACATGGACACGGCATTGCTATCGATATGCAAGTCCTGTATGGTCTTCGCAAATGTGAAGGAATCCTTCACTGTGCATGTGGTGAACTTGCTCAAAAACTGGTTGGAACAATTTGCCCAACCATTTGGCAAATTCATTTCAGGAAACTATTTACATTACTTCAAATAAAGGCAACACAACGACACAAAGAATTGAGCGCTACGCTGAAAGTTTCACAGCAAATAGTCAAGTGAGAAAAGGATGAAATACAGAAAGAAAAAGCCTAAAATACTGAAAACACTCAGCCAGTCCGGAAACAACTGTGGAGAAGAGAAGCTCGGGTTAGTGGTCCAGTTCTGTGACCCTTCTATAGACCTGAAACATTGCTCCTACCTTCCTCTCTCCACAGATACTGCTGGAACTGCTGAGTGTTTCCAGAATCTTCTGTTATTATTCAGATTTCCAGTGTGTGCAGTATTTCTCTTTTTGAAAATAAAATATTCCCTGAGAGGAATGGAACGTTACATAAAAAATAGGAGTGGGCCATTCGGCCCATGGAAATAGCTCTGCCATTCAATAAGATCACAGCTGATTTCCTACATCAACTCCATCTTACCACACTGGCACAGATCCCTTGATACCCTTAGTATCCAAAAACCTATCGATCTCTCTCTTGGATATACCCAACGAGCATCCACATCTCTAGAGTCACAGAGAGATACAGCACTGAAAAAGGCCCTTCGGCCCACCGAGTCTGTGCCGACCAACAACCATCCATTTATACTAATCCTACACTAATCCCATATTCCTACCACATCCCCACCGACCCTATATTTCCCTCCCACCTACCTAAACCAGGGACAATTTATCATGGCCAATTTACCTACCAACAAGTCTTTTGGCTTGTGGGAAGAAACCGGAGCACCTGGAGAAAACCCACACAGACACAGGGAGAACTTGCAAACTCCACCTAGGCAGTACCCAGAATTGAACCCGGGTTGCTGGAGCTGTGAGGCTGCGGTGCTAACCACTGCGCCACTGTGCCGCCCATAATGTGCGATCTCACCAAGGCTCTGTCTAATTGCAGTCAAACTTCTTTATTCTTATAAAAACTCTTCACAATGTTGAACACAACTATTAACTGCCATTCTGCTCTAAGAAGAAGGACCCCAGCTTCACACACCCCAGACCCCTATTCTTTCCACATTAGCTGAATTCCTGCATTTCTGATACCATTCCAGTAAATCTCCTCTGCACCCTCTCTGAGGCCTTGACATTCCTGCTAAAGTGTGGAGCATGGAATTAGTCACAACGCTCTAACTGAGGCCTATAACCAGTGAGATTTCTAAAGGTCCAGCATAAATTCCTTGTCTGTGTCCCGTAATCCCATTTCTGGTTTCTGACTCAATGTCGGCTCTGAGCTGTTGAAACTGCCTGAATAAATATTTCCACCCAACAAAGCGCTCGGAATGTGAGAAGGGACAAAGTGAGTGACCAAGTACATCAACTCCAAGTAAAACTCCACCATGTAGTGAAAACACTCGAAACACAACGGCTCTTTTAAGAGCCACCCACAATCGCTCTGAAAAAACTGCACCAACATCTCTCTAGAATTGGGTTATTTCATTGGTTTTAATGCTCAGTAACTCTCTGGAACTTTCTCACTGTCTTTGTGTTTTCTGTTTCAATCTGGTATGGAGATTCTGGGAAGATGCGTTTCACTGCCTGGGAGGACCTTTGTGGTTTTCCTGCAGAAACACAAAACAAAGTCTCTTTTCAGAGTCACCCACCGCCTCATAGGGACAGCAGTGACATGGGAACGGGAGCTGGGGTGTGTTTTATGCCGGAAATATCAGTTAATGATTTATGTTCTGCTCTCGTTATATTCCAATCTCTGAATTGAGCCTTTCCACCACACCAGGGTTATGGGGAGAGTTTTCATCGTTTCTTTTCTAAACGTACAGACGATGTTATAAAGTTGCTGATTTACCCAGATGGCGGATTCTCCCCTCACAGTGAAAAGTAACATCACACCTTCACATTGTTTTATAATTGAATAATTAGTCAAATGGAATTATTTGTGATGTTATTTCCCCCGAGACGGTGTTTCCTGCAGTGAAACTGAGCAGTTTCAGCTCAGTCATTCAGGGACCAGGAATTCCTGCAGTTTGAACCCGCTGTCTCCCCAGCCCACTTCTGATTGGTCACCCTCTTCTCATAAAGTCAGTGACAGCACATGAGGAGGCCATTCGCCCCATTGAGTCCATGTCGGGTTTCCAATCTGTTCAGTCCCCGACTCAATCCCCAAATCATTGCGGGTCAAAATGACCGTGGCAGGACTCGAACCTGCAATCTTCTGATAACATCATAGAATATATCGAAGTCAGACGCCTTATCCATTAGGCCACACAGCCATTAGCTTCCATGAATGATTCAATCAGAGAATCTCGAAGCACAAAATATAAAAAATCATTGGTTGAACCTGTCAACCTGGCAGAATATTTGAATTTGTGAAAGCCGCCAATTTCACTGTGGAAAAGAAGTGATCGACTGGAAAAGTACATAAAAATCTATTTTCCCGTAGCGGTTTAAATAAACTTTTAAAACACAATTTTGCTTTTACCGACTCAAATTGCTGGTGCTATTTTATGAACAGCTTTATTTTGCCAATTTTTGTCAACTTCTCATCCGTAACTGACAGTAAAAGACTCCGTTCAGCGTTCTTTCACGCGACAAATAACTCAAACTCGGTGTGGAAGTAATAAATTACAGACTATTGGTAATTCCCCTTCACACAGGCTTCAGGGGGACAGTGAGAAGCCACTGAAATAGTTGCTTCATCCTTTTAAAAGGTTCCCATTCTGTCCTGTTACTGACATGTTGGAATCAGATTTGTATTTAACAAGATATTTCTGTGAAAACAAAATCCTCAACAGACCAGCTGGGAATCTGGGAATCACTGTAGTAAAATTTTGATTAAGAAGACGGGACCGTCTCACCAGCAGCCGGGTTACATTCCCCTCACATCCTTATCCAGTGAGCAGCTCTTTCCCTCGAGAAATAGACAGCAGCAGTTGGAAGTTCAGTAAAAGGATCGGTTCATTGAGACAAGTTTCTGACTGACACGTGGTGCTGAATATTAATACAAGAAGGTCCTAGAATGGGAAACAAGTGTCCAGAGTAGGGTCTGAAATCAGGACAGGGAAATGGCCAGCACTGACACAGATCATTTCATTATTACATTGATATCTGACTGTCTATAAGGAGAAGCGAGTTAAACACATGATGGTGAAAGGAATGGAAGATGATGCTGGTTGTTCTAGATGAAGAGGGATAGACAGAGGTGTGGGTACAGCAGACTTCAGACAGTAATCAACCCTTTCAGATACTGTGGGTGGATCTGAAAAGAGCCTTTGGGATAGGGAAAAAAGCTCTTTGTTTAAAAACCCTCAAATTGCTACCTTGTAATTGGTCAGGTTACTAATGTTTTAGTTAGTGTAATTTATAAATAATTACTAATTAGAAAGTGCTGTTTGGACAGAGTGTAAAGCTGTGAGTTGATGTGTGAGGGACTTCACTGACTGGGGGAAGGAGGTGCTCTTTGGTCTCTTCTGCCTTTTCAGCCTCCATGGTATAGGGGAAGAAGCTGATCGGTGAGTAACTGGTAAATTATTCTACTTATTACACTTATTACACGAGCAATAATGAGTTTGTAAAGCTAAGTAATGGCAGGGCAGCTCGAAAAGTAAAAGTTCTAAATTGGGGGAAGGCAAATTTTACAAAACTGAGAGGTGATTTGGTGGATGTGGACTGGATACAACTACTTGAAGGAAACCCAAAGATGTTTTATCAGTCCATTAAGAGCAAGAGGATAACTAAGGAAAGGGTATGGCCTATCAGAGATGTACAAGGGAACTTCTGTGTGGATCCAGAAGATGTGGGCGGGGTTCTTAATGAGTTTTTTGTCTCTGCCTTCACAAAGGAGAGGGATGATGCAGACATTGTAGTAAAAGAAGAGGAGTGTGAAATATTAGATACGATAAGCATAATGCGAGTGGAAGTACTAGAGGGTCTGACATCCTTGAAAATGAATAAATCACCAGGGCCAGATGGTTTGCATCTGAGGTTGTTAAAGGAAGCCAGGGAGTAAATAGTGGATGCGCTGAGGATCATCTTCAAATCCTCACTGGATATGGGGGAGGTGCCGGAGGATTGGAGCTCTGCGAACGTTGTACTATTATTTTAAAAGGATGTGGTAAGTCTGACCTCAGTGGTGGGTAAATTATTCGAATCAATTCTGAGGGACAGGATAAACTACCACTTAGAAAGGCACGGATTAATCAGGGATAGTCAGCATGGATTTGTTAAGGGAAGGTCATGTCTCACTAACTTTATTGAGTGTTTTGAGGAAGTAACAAGGAACATTGATGAGGATAGTGCGGTGGATGTGGTTTACATGGATTTTAGTAAGGCATTTGATAAGGTCCCACATGGCAGTCTGGTCAATAAAATGAAAGCCCATGGGATACAGGGGAATGTGGCAGGTTGGATCCAAAATTGACTCAGTGACAGCAAACAAAGGATAGTAGTCAACGGATGTTTTTGCAAATGGAAAGCGGTTTTTCGTGGCGTTCCACAGGTCTCAGTGTTGGGTCCCTTGCTGTTTGTGGTGTATATTACCACACGGGCAGCACAGTGGCGCAGCGGTTAGCACCGCAGCCTCACAGCTCCAGCGACCCTGGTTCAATTCTGGGTACTGCCTGTGTGGAGTATGCAAGTTCTCCTTGTGTCTGCGTGTGTTTCCTCCGGGTGCTCCAGTTTCCTCCCACATGCCAAAGACTTGCTGGTTGTTAGGTTAATTGGCCATTATAAATTGTCCCTAGTTTCGGTAGGTGGTAGGGAAATATAGGGGCAGGTGGGGATGTGGTAGGAATATGGAATTAGTGTAGGATTAGGATAACATGGATGGTTTGTGGTCGGCACAGACTCGGTGGGCAGAAGGGCCTCTTTCAGTGCTGTATCTCTTCAAAAAAAATTAATTATTTGGAATTAAATGTGGGAGCTATGATTGGGAAATTTGCTGATGACACAAAAATTGGCCGTGTAATTGATAGTGAGGAGGATGGCTGTAGACTTCAGAATGATATGAATGGATTAATTAAGTGGGCGGAAAAGTGGCAAATGGAATTCAATCTGGAGAAGTGTGAGGTAATGCATTTGGGGAGGGCAAACAAAGCAAGGGAATACACAATAAACGGGAAGATACTGAGATGGGTAGAGGAAGTGAGAGACTTTGGAGCGCATGTCCACAGGTCCCTGAAAGTGACAGGATAGGTAGATAGAGTGGTGAAGAAGGCATATGGAATGCTTTCCTTTCTTGGTCGACAAAAGCAGGGATGTAATGCGAGAACTGTTTAAAACGGTGGTTTGGCCACAGCTGGAGTATTGCGTACAGTTCTGGTCATCACATGACAGAAATGACATAATTGCTGTGGAGAGAGTACAGAGGAGATTTACAAGAATGATACTGTGGGTGGCTCTGAAAAGAACCTTTGGGTATTTGATAAAATCCTGGCAGATTGCCTTGGTTTTGGTGCCCGGACCGCTGGTTTTCTTGGGCAGCAGCATGGCCTAGATATTAGGCAGCACCCAGCCCTGAGTGATGGTCACCCCTCCCAGCAGATTGGTGAGCTCCTCGTCATTCTGGACAGCCAGCTGTAGGTGTCTGAGGATGTTGCGGGTCTTCCTGTTGTCCTGGGCCGCGTTACTGGCCAACTCGAGGATTTCAGCGGTCAGATATTCGAGCACAGCAGCCAGATAGACCGGGGCTCCGACACCCACATGCTCAGCATAGTTGCCCTTTCTCAGGAGCCTGTGAACACGGCCCACCGGGAACTGCAGTCCGGCCCAGGAGGAGCGAGACTTGGCCTTGGACCGAGCTTTCCCGCCGGTCTTTCCTCTTCCAGACTTTTCTTTTCCAAAAATATACTTGAGGACATTCCGGGCAGACCACTGCCTGATGGATTGGTGGTCAAAGGTGTTTTTCCACACAAACATTTCCACGAACGCACAGTCCAACTGGATGGAGCGTTCCGTGGCAATGTGACCAGATCCATCCTTCGCAACACCGGGGTCAGATAGAACCTCAGCACATAGTGACAGTTGCTGTTTGCATACTGGGGCTCTCCGCACAGCTTGATGCAGCCACATACTAAGGCGGCCATCAGGTTGAGGGCGATGTTGAGTACATTTTTTCGCCTTTATCCAGAGGTTTGAACATCGTGTCCCTCTGGACCCTGTCCATTTTGTGTCTTCAGATAAAGCGGGAATTGGCTCGGGTGATCGCCACAGCGCAGGAGTGGGGTATGGGCCAGACCTGTGCCACTTACAGCAACAACGTGAGCACCTTGCACCTGATGACCAGGTTCTTACCCATAATAGAGAGAGATCGCTGCTCCCACTTGCTCAGTTTATGTTGTACCCTGGCTACTCGCTCATCCCAGGTTTTGGTGCGCGTCCCGGCCCTTACAAACCATATCCCCAGCACCTTCAGGTAGTCTGACCTGACGGTGAAGGGGACAAAGGATCGGTCAGCCCAGTTTCCAAGGAACATGGCCTCGCTCTTGCCATGGTTAACAGTGGCTCCCGAATCCAGTTCGAACTGGTCGCAGATGCTCATCAGTCTGTGAATGGACAGCGGATCCGATCAGACTATAGCAACATCATCCATGTACAGGGAGGCTTTGACCTGAGTGACTCCGCTGCCTGGGATTGTCACCCCTCTTATGCCCGCATCCTTCCAAATAGACTCAGCAAAGGGTTCGATACAGCAAACACACAAGGCAGGGGAAAGAGGACAGCCCTGTCTGACTCCAGATTTGACTGGAAACTTTCTGATTCCCACCCAATTTTTTGGACTGGACTACTGATGTTTGTGGAGAGCAGTTTGATCCAATTGCAGATTCCCTCCTCAAACCCCATTTTGGAGAGCATATCCATCATGTATGTGTGCGATATCCTGTCAAAAGCCTTCTCCTGGTCCAGGCTGATGAGGCAGGTGTCCACCCTCCTGACCCGTACATAGGCGATCGTATCCCTAAGTAGCACGACACTATCAGAGATCTTCCTGCTGGGTACAGTACAGGTCTGGTCAGGGTGAATCACCAACTTCAGAGCAGACTTGACTCGACTGGCGATGACTTTGGACAGAACCTTGTAGTCTACATTAAGCAGTGAGATGGGCCGCCAATTTCTGATTTCTGCCCTCTCCCCCTTCTGCTTGTAGATGAGGGTGATGATGCCTTTCCTCATGGATTCTGACATGCTGCCGGCCAGGAGCATACTCTCGTACACTTCCAGCAGGTCTGGGCTGACCCAGTACCACAGGGCCGAATACAACTCAACTGGTAAGCCGTCGCTTCCGGGAGTTTTCTTCGTCTCAAAAGACTTGATGGCCTTTGTCAGCTTGTCCAGAGTTAGCGGTTTGTCCAGATTCTCCTTCATGCTGTCATCTCAGACCTCTGTGATAGATGACAGGAAGGACTGGGAGGACGTGCTGTCCATAGACTTCACGTCTTACAGCCCAGCATTCAAGGATTTGCTAATCCTTAGTATGTCGGAGTGTGAAGTTGTGACTGAGCCATCCTCTTCCTTCAGGCTGCTGATCACAGAGCTCTCTCTGTGTACCTTTTGGAAGAAGAAACGCGAGCACGTCTCATCCTGCTCAATGGAGCGGACTCTGGACCGGAAGATGATCTTGGAGGCCTCCGTGGCAAAGAGCGAGGCCTGCTGGCTCTACACCTCTTGGAGATCCTCCTTGACCTCGACCCCCATCGACTGCAGCCGTAGCAGATTTTGCATACTTTTCGGGAGTTGGGACATTTCCCTTTGTCTCTCTCTCGCCCTCTGAACACCTTTGGAGATAAAGAACCTCTTGATATTCACCTTGATCACTTCCCACCAGTGCACCGGATACTCAAGGAGGGTCTCACTGTTCTCCAACTTTTTCAATCTCTTTTGAGTTGCTCAATGTTCTCTGAGGTTAGTAGTGTAGCATTGAGCTTCCATGTCCCCCTGCCAACCCGCTGGTCATCCTGTAAGTGACAGTCAGCCAGTAAGAGGCAGTGGCTGGAGAAGAACACCGGCTTGACGTCGGTGGCTCTGACCGTGAAAACAGGGGACACATACAGGAAGTCAATCCTGGAACGGGCAGACCCGTCCGATCTTGACCAGGTGTATCTACGCTGCTCTCTGTCTGCAGGTTTGCTGAAGACATTGTGCAGTTTGGCATTTTTAAAGAATCTGGGCGTAGCGTCCAGTTTTCTGTCGTCACTGCCAGATTGTCCAGCTGCATCAATGATGCAGTTGAAGTCACCTCCAAGAATGATCGGCCTGGATGTCACCAGCAGCAGTGTGAGTTGCTGGAGGATGGTCAGCCGCTCACTGTATTCGACCGGGGCATATACGTTGCTTAAATGGAGCGGAGCATTGTTGTACATTACATCTGCTACGAGAAGGCGACCGCCCACCAGCATCTTAACTTCAGAGATGGTTAAATTGCCTCCCCGCAGCAGAATCCCCAGGCCGGAGGAACAGGAATCATTTCCCCTGGACCAGATCGATGTCCCATGGGATCACCATCGTGACCATTGCCTGTATGTGCTGCGGTGCAGGATTCCACACTCCTGACAAAACAGTACGCCGGCTTTGACCTTTGCGAAGTCATCCAAGGTTGAAACACATCACGTGGTGGATTTAACACAATGCATGTTAATCGAAGCAATCTTTATATCCACTATAAAGTTGGGTGTTGCTTACCACACCAGGTGTCCTTGCTAGTCCCAGTCCTTGAGTATGTCCCTGCATACCCATAGTGTACGCAAGCTGTTTCACATTCGTTGAGCCCAGAAACCCCTCATGGTTATTCATGAGGGTTTTGTTCCACTGGGGTGACATCGGCGGGTGGGGGGCGGGTCTAGTAGGCAGCAAGGCTTGGGTTGTCCTCTGCTGTTGGTGTCTTTCCCCTCGGTCCCTCCTCAAAGACATCACTGTTCCTGACTTCCGGAGCTGGAGCTGGAGTGCGCAGGACAGCAGCCTGAACTACAAATTCAATGTCAGATAGAACGGACAAACAGTACCTGATTGTGAAGTACAGAATTAATCTCAATAATGTAACCAGACTGCAGACTGAGCTACATGTTACACACAACTCCACAAATATCACAAGTGGTCAGACTGGAGGATACAGTATTAATTCCATTACTACAAACTGAATGCACTGTTATCTGCCAGGACATAAAGCATATTGTAAAATGAAAGGACACAGACCTGAAATGTTAATTGTGTTTCTCCCTCCACAAATGCTGCCTGAACTGCTGAGTATTTCCAGCATTTTTGTTTATTTCAGATTTCCAGCATCTGCAGACTTTTGCTTTTATTTTAGAGTTAAAGAAACATTGCATTGTGAGGTGGGAGTGACTGCCCTTGACATCAAGGCAGCCTTTGACATGTATGGCAACAAGGCAGCCCTAGCAAAACCAGTGTAAATAGAAATCGGGGCAAAATGCTCTGCTGTTTGCAGTCATACCTAGCACGAAGGAAGATGGCTGTTGTTGTTCAGGTCAATCATCTCAGTCTCCGGACATGACAGCTGGAATTCCTCAGAGTGGTGTTCTCGGCTCAACCATCTGCAGCAGCTTCATCAACGACCTTCCCTCCATCACAAGGCCAGAAGTGTGGATGTTTTCTGATGATTGCGCAATGTTCAGCACCATTCATGACTCCTCAGATATTGAAGCAGCCCATGTCCAGATGCAGCAAGACCTGCACAACATCCAGGCTTGGGTTGATAAGTGGCAAGTAACATTGGCATCAGATAAGTGCCAGGCAATGACCATCTCAAACAAGAGAGAATCTAATCATCTCCCCTTGATGTTCAATGGCATTACCATCACTGAATCCCCCACCATTAACATTGACCATTGGTTACCATTGACCAGAAACTGAACTGGACCAGCCATATAAATGCTGTGACTGCAAGAGCAGGTCAGAGGCTAGGAATTCTGCGGCGAGTAACTTACCTCCTGTTTCCCCACATCCGTCCACCATTCACAAGACACAAGTCAGGAGTGTGATGGAATACTGCCCACTTGCCTGGATGAGTGCAGCTCCAACAACACTCAAGTAGCCTATTTGATTGCCCACATCCACCACCTTCAATATTCACTCCATTCACCACTGATGCACAGTGGCAGCAGTGCGTACCAGCTAAAAGATGCACTGCAGCATCACACCAAGGCTTCTTCGACAGTACCTTCCAAACCCAGAACCTCGACCACCGACAAGGGCAGCAGATGCATGGGAAAACTACCACCTGCAAGTTCCCCTCCAAGCCACACACCATCCTGACCTGGAACTATATCACCATTCCTTCACTGTCGCTGGGTAAAAATCCTGGAACTCCTTTCCAAACAGCACTGCTGGAATTCCTGCAGCTCAAGGACTGCAGCGGCTTAAGAAGGCAGCTCACCACCACTTTGACAAGGGCAATTTGGAATGGGCAATAAATGCTGGCATAGCCAGTGATGCCGACATCACACTAACAAATGAAAAAAGTGAGGAAATAGTGAAGGGCTTTTATAGAATACACGGAGACATGTTTCCACTTGTGGTGGTGTCTGAAACAAGAGCCAAAAATATAAAATCGACATTCATAAAACCAATGAGGAATTCATGAAAAAGGTATTTATGTAGTGAGTGGTTAGAATCTGGAATTTGCAACCACAGGGAGAGGTCGAGGCGAATAGTATTGATGCATTTAAGGGGAGGTGGAACAACTGTATGGGAAGAAAGGAATTGAGGGATATACATATGGGGCTTTATTTTTCTTTATTTGTGCATATGAAGCAGGGTGGCTGGAAATATGTGTAGAGCATAGAGAAGTTGGGACGATCCCAGTGCAGTGTTTTGTCTCGATGGATCTGCCCAGAATACTTGTGATGCAGGAGCTGGGAGCTTCAGTACTTCAGTGGAGACAGATACTGACACTGGTTTTCATTTGTGGGTGTTTTTAATGATTATTAATTGCAAAATTAAATTCACCTCTTTGTTATTTTGCACCTCCCCTGTTCTTGAGTTAAGACATATTTTTTCTTCATGCAGGCAAATACTTGAAGATATTGTGATGAATGTGATGGTTGCTGCACTCGAGGCACAAGGAACAGTGCAGCCAGCTCCTCTCACACACAGTAGGTACATTATCACTCAGAGTACAGAGGTATCGACAGTTAAACAGTTCCCTGGTCTCAGACTGCAGAAGTAGTCAGGCTCACATTGATTCCAAGTTCCAGAGACACATTTTCAATCCAACAATCAAACAAAGCAGGAGAGAAATAAGTTGTTTCCATTTCACCCCAATTCAGTCCCATTGACAGTCAGATACCTCAATCCCAGGTCAAAGTCACCCTCATTAACAGATTGAAATACAATGTGTCAATCTAAATATAATGCAGACTTCGCTATCAATTAAATATCAGATAGAATTGGCACACAGTATTGATTGAATGGCACAGAATCTCATGTAATGCTGTACCCTGAGATTTAAATTAAATACCATACTCAAAGCTCACATCCATTCATGATAAAGGATGTTTAAACATCCCCATAGTGTACCCTGAGATACAAGTTACATACAAGTTCAACATTCATTACAGTGAAAGTTCTAAGGTGCGGAAAGATATTGTAACCCGAGACACAAATTAGATACCAGTTCAGAACTCACCCACACTGTGAAATGGAAAGATACAGAATCAATTCCATTAGTGTAGATTGATCTAAATATTATATCCCATTCTAAAAACTCATACAATATCAAACTGAAATACAGTATCAATTCCATGAGTGTAGATTGATCTAAACATTGCCAGTCCAAAAATAAAACAGTATTAGATTAAGTAATGCTGACAGAAAGTGCAAACTGTGATGTAAATTAGATGCCTGAACTCACCCAGACTGCGGAATTTAAAAATACAGTCGACTGAGATACACATTATTTACCAGCCAAAAACATCTCAAACATTATCAGTGTGAAATAGATTATCAATTCCATTTGTGTAGATTGAAATCCACAGAACAAACCAGTAAAAAATCTCGTACAGCGGTATGGTGGTTTTGTGGTGACATTACAGGACGAGTAATCCTGAAGTCTCCACTAATGGTCCAGAGAAACAAGTTCAATTTCCATTACAACAGCTGGGTAATTATAGTATCATAGAATCAAAGAAAGGTGAAGGCACAGAAAGAGGCCACTTGGCCCATCGTGTCTGTGCCAGATGAAAAAATTTCCACCCGTTCTAATTCCACCTTCCAGCATTTGGTCTGTAGCCCTGCAGATTACAGCACTTGAAGTGTATATCCAGACTTCTTTTGAATGAATTGAGGCAGTGAGTTCCAGACCCCCACCACCCTCTGGCTGAAAAAAACTTTTCCTCATCTCCCCCGTAATCTTTCTACCAATCACTTTAAATCTATTTCCCCTAGTCACTGACCTCTCTGCTAAGGTAAATAGGCCCTTCACTTCAACTCTGTCCAGGCACCTCAAAATTTTGTATGTTTCAATGAGATTTCCCCTCAGCCTTCTCTGTGCCAAGGAGAACAGCCCCAGCCTATCCAGTCTTTCCTCATAGCTGCATTTTTCCAATCCCGGCAACATCCTCGTGAATCTCCTCTGTACCCTCTCGAGTGCAATTACATCCTTTCTGTAATGAGGTGATCAGAACTGCATACAGTATTCGTTGTGGCCTGACTAATGATTTATGCAGTTCCAGCATAACCTCCCTGCTCTTAAATCTATACATCGGCTAATAAAGGAAAGGATTCCATATGCCTTCTTACCACCTTATCGACCTGTCCTGCTACCTTCAGGGATCTGTGGACATTTACTCCAAGGTCCCTCACTTCCTCTACACCTCTCAGTATTCTCCCATTAATTGTGTACTCCTTTGCCTTGTTTGACCTCCCCAAATGCATCAACTCACACTTCTGAATTGAATTCTATTTGCCATTTTTCTGTCCATCTGACCAGACCATGAATATCTTCCTGCAGCCTACAGCTATCCTCCTTGCTATTTACCACACAGCCAATCTTTGTGCCATCTGCAAACGCATACCTCCTACCTTTACATCCATGTAGACTACATCAACTGCACTACCCTCATCTATCTTCCTTCTTAATTCTTCAAAATTTCGATCAAGTTGGTTAGACAAGATCTTCCCTTAACAAATCCATGCTGACTATCCTTGATTAATCTGTGCCTGTCGAAGTAACATTTTATCCTGTCTCTCAGAATAGATTCCAATAATTTGCCTACGACTGATGTTAGACTGACTGGCCTGTAATTATTTGGTCTCCCTCACTCCCTTTTTAAACAAAGGTACAACGTTAGCAGTCCTCCAATCCTCCATCACCACACCTGTATCCAGTGAGGTCTGGAAAATGATGATCAGCTCTTCTGCTATTTCCTCTCTTGCTTCTTTTTAACAGCCTGAGGTGCATTCCATCCGGCGCTCGTGATTTATCCACTTTCATATACACTAATCCCATTAATATGTCCTCTCTCCCTCTGTTGATCACATCCATACTTCACACCCCTCTTCCGTATCTACAATATATGCTTCTTCCCCCTCTTTTGTGAAGACAGATGCAAAGCATTTATTCAGAACAATGCCAGCTTCTTCTGCTCGACACATAGGTTACCTTTTTGCTCTTTTCTGTGCCCTACTCTTTCCTTATTTATCCTTTTACTCTCAATGAATTGATAAAACATCTTTGGGTTCACCATAGTTTTGATTGCCAATATTCTTTAATGCTGTCGCTTAACTTTCCTAATTTCAATGTTGATTTCCCCCCTCCACATTCTGTACTCCTCTTGGCTTTCTGTAGTATTCAGTTCTCTGTGTTGGGCATAAACTTTCCTTTACTACCTTATTATACCCGTAAACTCCTTGACATCCATGGGGCTCTAGATTTGGCCATCCCACCCTTTTTCTTTGTGGGAACATGTTGACTCTGAACCCCTTGAATCTCCCCTTTGAATTCTTCCCACTGCTCTGACACTGATTTACCTTCAAGTACCTGTTTCCAGTCCACTTTCGGTAAATCACTCCTCAGCTTAGTAAAGTTGGCCTTGCCCCAATTGAGAACTCTAACTCCTGTTCTGTCCTTGTCCTTTCCATAATTATATTAAAACTGACTGAATTATGATCACTACCACCAAAATGCTCTCCCACTGCCACTCCTTCCACCTGCCCTCTTCATTTCCTAAAACTGAGTCTAAAACTTCACCCTCTCTTGTTGGACTTGCTACATATTGGCTAAAAAAGTACTCCTGAATGCACCTCAAGAATTCTGCTCCCTCAATTCCCTCTACACGAAAAGTAGCCCAGTTAATGTTGGGGTGGTTCAAATCCCCTACTGTTCCTGCCCTATTGTTCTTGCACTTCTCAGATATTTGCCTACATATCTGCTCTTCCATCTCCCTCTGACTGTTTAGGGGTCTATAGTACACTCCCAGTAGTGTGATTGCCTCTTTTTTGTTCCTCAGCTCAATCTATACGGTCTCATTTGATAAACCTTCCAACATATCATCTCTCCTGACAGCTTTAATAGTTTCTTTGACCAAAATTGCCACTCCCCCTCCTTTTTTATCCCCTTCTCTCTCACGTCTGAAAACCCTGTAACCAGGAAAATTGAGCTGCCATGCCTGTCCCTCCTTAAGCCATGTTTCTGTAATAGCTATGATATCATACTGCCATGTGTCTAACTGTGCCCTGAGCTCATCTGCTTCATTTGCTATACTCCTTGCATTGATTTAGATATCCTTGAGCAGTGCCAACATTTTTTGTTTTGAATTTCCGAATCAGTGTTTCCTCTCTCTTCCAAACTGCATTAATTTTCTGCCTTCCATTTTCATTTCCGATTTTGTCCCATCTGACTCTACCTTCCGGTCCCCATCTCCCTGCCAAACTAGTTTAAACCCTCCCCAACAGCACTAGCAAAACATCCTGCAAGGAACTCCGTCCCGGCTCTGTTCAGGTGCAACCCATCCAACCTGTCCCAAGAATCTAAAGTCCTCCCTCCTGCACCATCTTTCCAGCCACACGTTCATCTGTCTTATCCATCTATTCCTGTACATTCATCTGTCTTATCCATCTATTCCTGTACTCACTTGCACGTGGCACTGGGAGTAATCCGGAGATTATTACTTTTGATGTCCTGCTTGCTAATTTCTTACCTTGCTCCCTATTTTCTGAATGCAGCACAACATCCTTATATCTACCTATGTTGTTGGTTCTGATGTGGACTACCCCTGCTGGCTGTTCACCCTCCCCCTTCAGAATGCTCTGTAGCTGCTCAATGACATCCTTGACCCTGGCACCAGGGAGCCTACACTCCATTCCTGGATTCACGTCTGTGGCCACCGAAACACCTGATTGTTCCCTTGACGATTGAATCACCTATCACTATGGCTTTTCCAGTCTTCCCTGTACTCCCCTTTGCAGCTGAGTCACCCATGGTGCCATGGACTTGGCTCTGGCTGCACTCCCCAAGTGAAGCATCATTGTCCTCTGTATTCAGAACTGAATACCTGCTGGAGATTGAGACGCACTCGGGGTGTCCTGCCCGACCTGCCTGATTCCTTTTGACTGCCTGGTGGTCACCCATTCCCTCTCTCCCTGCATACTCTTAAGCTGTGGGGTGACCACATCTATAAACGTGTTATCTATGTAGAAAGAACAAAGAACAGTGCAGCACAGGAACAGGCCATTCTGCCCTCCAAGCCTGCGCCCATCTTGATGCCTGTCTAAACTAAAACCTTCTGCACTTCCAGGGACCATATCCCTCTATTCCCATCCTGTTCACGTATTTGTCAAGATGCCTCTGAAACGTTGCTATCGTACCTGCTTCCACCACCTCCCCAGGCAGCAAGTTCCAGGCACTCACAACCCTCTATGTAAAGAACTTGCCTTGCACATCCCCTCTAAACTTTGCCCTTGCACCTTAAACCTATGTCCCCTCGTAACTGACTCTGCCACCGTGTGAAAAAGCTTCTGACTCTTCATTCTGTCCATGCCACTCATAACTTTGTAAGCCTCTACCATGTCGCCCCTCCACCTCCGTCGTTCCAGTGAAAACAATCCGAGTTTATCCAACCTCTGCTCATAGCTAATGCCCTCCAGACCAGGCAACATCCTGGTAAACCTCTTCTGTACCCTCTCCAAAGCCTCCATGTCCCTCTGGTAGTGTGGCGACCAGAATTGCACGCAATATTCTAAGTGTGGCCTAACTAAAGTTCTGTACAGCTGCAGCATGACTTGCCAATTTTTATACTCTATGCCCCGACCGATGAAGGCAAGCATGCCATATGCCTTCTTGACTACCTTATCCACCTGCGTTGCCTCTTTCTGTGACCTGTGGATCTGTACGCCCAGATCTCTCTGCCTGTCAATACTCCTAAGGGTTTTGCCATTTATTGTATCCTTCCCACCAGTATTAGATCTTCCAAAATGCATTACCTTACATTTGTCCGGATTAAGCTCCATCTGCCATTTCTTCGCCCAAGTCTCCAACCGATCTATATCCTGCTGTATCCTCTGACAATCCTCATCACTATCCGCAACTCCACCAACTTTTGTGTCATCCGCAAACTTATTAATCAGACCAGCTACATTTTCCTCAAAATCATTTATCTATACTACAAACAGCAATGGTCCCAGCACTGATCCCTGCAGAACACCGCTAGTCACAGCCCTCCATTCAGAAAAGCACCCTTCCACTGCTACCCTCTGTCTTCTATGACCGAGCCAGTTCTGTATCAATCTTGCCAGCTCACCTCTGATCCCGTGTGACTTCACTTTTTGTACTAGTCTGCCATGAGGGACCTCGTCAAAGGCTTTACTGAAGTCCATATAGACAACATCTACTGCCCTTCCTTCATCAATCATCTTCATCACTTCCTCAAAAAACTCGATCAAGTTGGGGAACACTATGCTGCCTCTCGCTAAGAAATCCATTTGTTTCCAAATGGGAGTAAATCCTATCTCGAAGAATCCTCTCCAATAATTTCCCTACCACTGAATTAAGGCTCACCGGCCTATAATTTCCTGGATTATCCTTGCTACCCTTTTTAAACAAAGGAACACCATTGGCTATTCTCCAGTCTTCTGGGACCTCACCTGTATCCAATGAGGATACAAAGATTTCTGTCAAGGCCCCAGCTATTTCTTCCCTTGCCTCCCTCAGTATTCTGGGGGAGATCCCATCAGGCCCAGGGGACTTATCTACCTTAATGCTTTGCAAGATGCCCAACACCTCCTCCTTTTTGATAACGACATGACCCAGACTATCTACACTCCCTTCCCTATACTCATCATCCACCAAGTCCTTCTCTTTGGTGAATACTGATGCAAAGTACTCATTTAGTACCTCGCCATTTCCTCTGGCTCCACACATAGATGTAGCTCTCATCCTCACCAATGCAGCACAGTGTCGCCAGTTACCGCTCAAGTTCCAAAACCCAGAGCTCAAGCTGCCAAAGTTGACATCACTTCCTGGCACAAATGGTTCTCCAGGATACGGGAAGCATCTGGGAGCTCCCACATAGCACAGGAGGTGCACGCTCGAGATTGAAGCACCCCTGCCATTCCTTTATGTATTAGTTGACCCTTTGCTGCTGCTAAAATAAAGCCTGACAAATTCTACAACACCTTAGAATTATGAATAAAACCTTACTAGTACTGATAAATCCTAATAAAAATCAATACAGTTCACTAGTTAAAATAAACCTTACTGAAAAAAAACATACTCACCGGCTACTCACTTGTTCCTTATTATTGATACTTTTTTTTTTAAGTCTGCCAGTTGTTGAGATGCGAGAACCCAGCTATTTACACATCCACCCCAACAGTGGTGTACTAACGATTTACTGATTCTCCGAAACAGCATTTGCTCACAACCAATCACCTTGCAGCTTTCCTGTGATGTCACTATTCACTTTGTTTTCACACTACGGCGGCCTGGACTCTTGTCCGCTCCACTCTCGCTGATTCCCGCTCTTTGAGCGAACTTGAACCCGAACTCGATCTGTCTCTCGCTGTCACTCTCTGGGGTCTTTATGCTCCATTCCACTCTCGCTGCTCCCTACTCTCAATGTATCAATCTATGTTTGTCTTGTGTTTAATTTAAAATATGAATTAACTGTATTTTACAACTGTAGGTTTTATTTGGTAGTCCTGTGCAAGTTGTGGATTGGTATTCAATATTTAGCTCTGTGAAAACGATCGTGAATGAAAATATAACTTCGGTGGGCTGGTATGCAAGCTCCAAGTCCTTCAGTTTGTCATAATCGATTTGATACTGTATCATTCAGTCTTAAACTTTGTGGGATTTTTGGACTGTTATGTAATGTGTAGCTCGGTCTAACGTCTGATGTATATTATTGGGATTTATAGCATCATAGGAAATAGGGGCAGTAGGCCATTCGGCCCATCGGCCTGCTCTACCATTCAAATAGCTCGTGGCTGATCATCTACCTCTACGCCATTTTTCGCCACTATCTCCATATCCCTTGATCTCATTAGTATTCGGAAATCTATCAACTTCTGTCTTGAATATGTTCAATGATTGAGCCTCCACAGCCCTCTGGGGTAGAGAATTCCACGGATTTGCCACACCAAGTAAAGACATTCCTGCTCATCTAAGTCTCAAATGCCCGGCCCTTATTTTGAGACTGTGTCCTCTTGTTCTAAACTCACTAGCCAGAAGAAACCTTCTATCCATATCGACCCTGTCAGACCCTGGAAGAATTTTGTAAGTTTCAATTAGATCATCTGTCATTCTTTGAAACTCTAGAGAATACAGGGCCAGTTTCTGCAGTCTCTCATCATCTTCCATCCCAGGGGATTAGTCTGGTGAACATCTGTTGCACTCCCTCTATGACAAGTGTCAGGCAAACCCCCACCTGCCAAGACTGAGGGACACATTATTTCACCGCATGAACATTAAAACTTAAAAATTGCAAGCCCCAGACTGGAAAGACATTTGCATAGTAACAGACAGTGTTGAAACAATGGGGACCCAGTTGTTGCTTCCCCAATGCACAGAAGAAATGGTCAGACCAGTTTTAGTCACATGACTAACTGGCTATTCCAGAGGTTTGAACTGAGAGTTTTTAAATTGGAGAAAACAGTACTTGAAATCAGAAAGCACTTTTCTCCTGGACTGATAAGACCTCCCTCCTGCCTGCCTCCATCTCTTCCCCACGGAACTGAATCTTGTGAAAACAGATGAAGCTCAAAGAGAGAAAAGTCTCCTACGTGAACAAGGTTTAAGAAGAACACTAGGCCCCAACGAACAGCAAGACTAACTACAATCAAGTGAGCATGCAGCAGAGTAAAATAAAACGTTAGAGACTGCCTCAAACCTTTCACCTAACAATTTTTTCTCTTTTCTGTCCTTATTTGCATGTGTGTATCGCGTATGCATGCTAGCGTGGGCACGTCGTATATCCGTATGGGTGAACCGTATTAGAGTTTAAGTAAGTTTAATAAATATCGGTTTTCTTCTTTAAACCAAAGAAAGCTTGTTTTTGCTCATTACTTTGCCTTATAATTGGAAAGCTGTGAACAAGGATTCACAAAGGGGGAGCTCAAAACACAATGTGTTTAAAAATTAAGCCCTGTTACAATAAGACCAGGTGAAGAAATTAACAGACCCCGAGACACCTTTCTCACCTGGTCGTAACACAAGTATATACTTCCCGAGATAAAGAAACCACAATTGTACAGAATATTCTCGGTGTGGTCTCACCAAGTCATTATACAATTGAAGCAATACATCTTTACTCAGGTACTCAAATCCCCTTTCAATGAAGCCAACATACAATTTGCCTTCTTAATTGCTTGCTGCACCTGCATACTAGCTTCCAGTAGCTCATGAACAAGGACATCCATCTCCAACAAGAGAGAATCTAACCATCTCCCCATGAGATTCAATGGTAGTACTATCACTGAATCCCCCACTATCAACAGACTAGGGGCTACCACTGGCCAGAAATTGAACTGGAGTAGCCATATAAATACCGTGGCTAAAAGAGCAGGTCAGAGGCTAGGAATCCTGTGGCGAGTAACTCATCTCCTGACTCCCAAAAGCCTGTCCACCATCTCTTAGGCACAAGTCAGGAGTGTGATGGAATATTCTCCATTTGCCTGGATGGGTGCAGCTCCAACAACACTCAAGAAGCTCGACACCATCCAGGACAAAGCAGCCCACTTGATTGGCACCCCATTCACAAACATTCACTCCCTCCACCACTGACGCACAGCAGCACCAGTGTGTACCATCTACAAGATGCATGGCAGAAACACACCAAGGCTCCTTCGACAAAACCTTCCAAACCCGCAACCTCTACCACCTAGAACGACAATGGCAGCAAATGCATGGGAACACCGCCAGCTGCAAGTTCTCCCCCAAGCCACACACCATCCTGACTTGGAAGTATATTGCCATTTCTTCACAGTTGCTGGGTCAAAATTCTGGAACTCCCTAACAGCACTGTGGGTGTACCTACCCCACATGGACTGCAGCGGTTCAAGAAGGCAGCTCACCACCAACTTCTCAAGGGCAATTAGGGATGGGCAATACATGCTGGTCTCGCCAGTGACACCCACAACCCATGAATGAATAAAAAAGAAATCCAGGTCCCTTTGAACATCGACACTTCCCAACCTCTCACAATTTAACAAATGCTCTGTCTCTCTGCTTTTTCTACCAAAGTGGAGAACTTCACACTTACTCACATTATATTCCATCTGCCATGTTCTTGCCCATTCCCTTTCCTTGTCCAAATCCCCTTGAAGCCTCCTTGCATTCATTCTGTACCTTTCAATCATGTAAATTTTGTCTGTTCTGTTTCAGATTTTATATTTAAAATGTGACCATGGTGACAGAGTTTATACAGATCTGATAGTGAGTTTGTTTTTGGACTGTGATTGATGTATCAACCTGTCAGCTGAACTGAATTGGAGTGAAATGGAAACAACTTCTGTCTTTCCTGCTGTTGTTTGACTGTTGGATTAAAAATGTGTCTCTCGACTTTGGCATCAGTGTCTGTCTGACTACTTCTTTTGCTTGTTCCAGTGGAACTGATGAGCTGGCAGTATCTCTGTGCTTTGGGAGTGATCCTGTACCGACTGTGTGTTGGAACGAGCTCGCTGCACTTTTTCTTGTGGCCAGGAATCACCACATCGCCACATCCATTCAGGTTCCTTCATGTATTTGCCTGCAGGAATGAAAAGTAACTCTTAAACCTTAAGAACTGGTGAGATAGAAGATACAAAAGCGATCAATGTAATCGTCCCAATAATAATCATTATGAACAATCACAAAATGAAAACCAGGAACACAAACAGTGTCAGTGTCTGACTCCACTGCAGTACTGCAGTATTCAGCTTCTGTCTACCAGGTGTTTGCAGTGGTTTTACAACAAGTTTGTGACATTCAGAAACAACACAAGCCCTGCACTGCTCAATGACTGGGACTGTCCGATAGAGCAGTGACCTTTACACAGTCACATTTCTATTTCAACGGAAAACAAGCAGCCACTATTTAAAATGTGCCTTTCACACTTCTCACCTGGTGTCTGCAATAAATGCTCTTTGTCTAACTGTCCACATCGTTATTTTGCGGCTATTTCCCCCCCCACTGTTCACAATCCAACGAACAGTGAGAGACTGGAACTAAAGCAGGAAAATTCCCTCTCCTTTGGGTGGTGAAATTGTCAGTGATTTTCAATAGTGATTTCTTCCCATTGTGTCTCCCTGAGCCTGTACAGACACTGTCCGAGAATGAACTCTCCCTTCCCCGTGTACCCGGCTCACTCCATGTTCCGGGAGCAGCTCCTGCTCCACAGTGCCTGTTCCAAACACTCCCCCTCAACTTCCCACCACTCAATGCTAATCTCTGAGCACATCTGCGGACACGCTCCCAAAGCAGTGGCTGCTGAAAGCAGATGCTGTTTGTTCCCTTCCCCCGGATCCGGGAAGTCTCCATTAGCAGCTGATTTAAAGCATCTTCCCCTCATTGAGTGAATGGCCTCACAGACTGGGTTGGGGAAAGGCTGCGCATGCGCACCAATCCTGATTGTGCCGTCACATTGGGGGCGGGGTTATGTCGCGCTTGCGCAGATCTTTGCAGCAATTCCGCATTCAGACATGAATGGGAACTTTCCCCATTTCACCCTCATCAAAGTCCCAAAGAAAGAAAGTGAAGAGGGGCTTGGACTGGAGGGAGGGAGGGGCGGAGTAGGGGGAACCTAGAACCCAGAAAGCTGCCCACTTGCCCCATTTAGATGCTCAATTTGCGGTCATTCCCTGCAGGGGGTTTGTTATTATTGAGCCCCTCCTGGTAAAACAATCCGATAGAAAGAGGGGAGAAAGGAGGGAGCCGGTGTGTTTTCTGGGACCTTGCAGAATTCATTTCAGCAGCAAAAGTCCCGGGTTATATTAACCCGAGTGAAACACGCTGTCAGTGAGAGGAAAACCGAACGGCCCTTTTCATCTTTTCATTGGAAACAAAGTAGAGCCGGAAGTGCGGCGAGCAGAGCAGACACACAAGCTCAATGACAGGAGAGCTCGGCCGTCCCTGAGTTTCAGCTCCCGGCTCTTACATTTCCTCATCCACACTGTCTTTACTGTGGATGCTCAGGGGTTCCTTGTCGGATCTGAGGACTGTATCCATTAAACATTCTGAGTCAGGAGATCCACACACTCTCTGTTATCAAGATTTATGGGCAGGAATGTTTCAAAACTTTGTCTATGAAATCATTGTATTATTCACAGAACTAATGAGGCAATCGGTTCATTATTCAGGCCTTGAACTTGGTTTGGGAAGACCGAAAACTGAGAGGTTCAGCACCTTTCCACTTCTTCACTAATCTAACTGATTTTTTTGATGAAGAAACAGAAAAGGTTGATGAAGGGAAAGCAATGGATGTTTTCTATATGGATTTTAAGAAAGCGTTTGAGAAACTACCACATAAAAGGCTGGGTAACAAAACTGAGGCTCCTGGAATAGGAGGGTCTGTATCTGCTTGGATTAAAAAATGGCTGAAATAACAAAAAAACGTGAGTATTTGGTTGTTTTTCAGAATGGAAGATGGTGGACAGTAATGTCCACAAGGGTCAGTGCCAGGACCACCATATATACAAATGACTTGAATATTGGAATCACAGAATCACAGAATTGTTACTGCACAGAAGGAGGCCATTTGGCCCATCATGTCTGCACTGACTCTCCAAATGAGCAATTCACCTCATGTCACTTCCCCGTCCTCTCCCCATAATCCTGCACGTTCTTCCTTTTCAGATAACAGTCTAATTCCCCTTTGAATGCTTCAATTGAACCTGCCTCCATCACATTCTCAGGCAGTTCATACTTTAACCACTCGCTGCATGAAAAAGTTTTTCCGCATCTCGCTTTTGCTTCTTTTAGCTTTAAATCTGTGCCCTCTTATTCTCGATCCTTTCACAAGTGGGAATAGTTTCTCCCTATCCACTCTGTCCATTTTGAATACCACTATGAAATCTCCTCTTAGTCTTCGTTTCTCCAAGTAAATCAGTCCTAACTTCTCCAATCTATCTTCATAACTGAAGTTCCTCATCCCTGGAACCATTCTCATGAATCTTTTCCATAATCTCTCCAATGCCTTCACATCTTTCCTAAAGTGTGGCACCCAGAACTGGACGCAGTACTTCAGCTGAGTCTAGTGTCTTGTACAAGTTCAACATGACCTCCTTGTTCTTGTACTCTATGCCTCTATTACTAAAGCTGAGGCAACTGTATGCTTTATTAACAACTCTCTCAACCTATCCTGCCACCTTCAATGACTTATACCCTCAGGTCCTTCTGCTCCTGCACCCCATTTAGAATTGTACCCTTTATTTTATATTGTCTCTCCATGTTCTTCTGACCAGAATTTATCAATTGACATTTCTCGACATTGAACTTCACCTGCCATCTGTCTGCCCTTTCCACCAACTTGTCCATGTCCTTTTGAAGTTCTACACTATCCTCCTCAGAGTTCACAATGCTTCCAATTTTCATAACATCCACAAACTTTGAAATTCTGCCCTGTATACCAAGGTCTAGGTAATTAATATATATCAGGAAAAGCAGGAGTCCCAACACTGACCCTTGGTGACCTCCACTCCAAACCTTCCCCTAGCCCGAAAAACATCCATTGATCACTACACTTTGTTTCCCGTCACTCAGCCAATTCCATTTTTTTTAGAGATACAGCACTGAAACAAGCCCTTCGACCCACCGAGTCTGTGCCAACCATCAACCACCCATATATACTAATCCTACACTAATCCCATATTCCTACCACATCCCCACCTGTCCCTCTATTTCCCTACCAGCTACCTATACTAGGGGCAATTTATAATGGCCAATTTACTTACCAACCTGCAAGTCTTTTGGCTTGTGGGAGGAAACTGGAACACCCGGCGAAAACCCACACAGACACAGGGAGAACTTGCAAACTGCACACTGGCAGTACACAGAATTGAACCCGGGTCGCTGGAGCTGTGAGGCTGCAGTGCTGCACTGTGCCACTGTGCCATCCATATCCCTGTTACTACTGTCCCTTATACTCCATGAGTTATAAATTTGCTCACAAGTCTGTTGTGTTGCATTGTATCAAACACCTTTTGAAAGGCAATAAAAGCAAAATACTGCAGATGCTGGAAATCTGAAATAAGTTCACGTTTCAGGTCAGTGACCTTTCAGATGCTGCCAGACCTTTTGACAGTCCATGTCGACCACATCAACAGCATTGCCCTCATCAACCCTCTCTGTTACCTCATCAAAAAAACTCCAGCAGCACAGTTAAACGTGATTTTCCCTTAAGGAATCTATGCTGGCTTTCTTGAATTAACCCACATTTGTCCAAGAGACTATTAATGTTGTCTCGAGTTATTCTTTCGATAAGTTTCCCCACCTTCGAAATTAAACTGACTGGGGAGTGGGACGAGGTGAGTTGCTCTGGCAGAGAGCCAGCACGGGTTCGACAGGCTGAATGGCCTGCTTCTATGCTGTAGCCATTCTATGATTTTATGATTCTAGTAGCAATTGTTGGTGGAGAGGCAATGATGCAAGAATGTGTTGACAGAAAGGGGAAAATCTCGGCTGGTGTGTGTTTGCAGCATTTGCAGCTTGTGTTCGGGTTTGTGAATAAAGGTGATTTGGAAGCTGTGTTCCAGATTGAAGTGTTGATTGGAAGCAAGAAGTTGATGTAAATAAAGAGTAAAATGTGTTAACACAAAGCGTGTTGTGAATGCGGGTAGCAGTAAATAATGTGTTGGTGAATTATTTGTGTTAATAAATTCCACTGCGCCCTCTGCTGCAGGCTGCTGTTTCTATCCAACTGTGTATTGGTGTTGTGTGTTTGCGAGATAAATGCTTGTTTCAACGCTGTTTATGAAGCGATAGCATTGCACTCAAACAGTCCCAGACATAGCAACACACGTACAAAAGCAAAATACTGCGGATACTGCAAATCTGAAACATAAACAGAAAATGCTTGAAATGCTCAGTAGGTCTGGCAGCATCTGTGCAGAGAGAACAGTTAACATTTCAGGTCTGTTTCGTTAACTCAAGTTAACTTTGTTTCTCTCTCCACAGATGCCGCCAGACCTAATGAGCATTTCCAACATTTTCTGTTTTTATTACAGCAACACAGGTGTTGGGAGGCTCAGCCTGGCTACACAATGTTACAAGGACGCTGAGCAACACCATCGACAATGGGACACAGAGAGAAAAACACAGAAAACCAAGAATAGACTATTAGGAAGCAGAAAGTGAGGGACAGACAGAGCGAGAGAGAGACAATGAGACTGAGATAGAGAAACAGGGCACTTGTCTGAAATAAACACAAGAAATGCTGGAAATACCCAGCAGCTCTGGCAGCATCTGTGGAGAGAGAAACATAGTTAACGTTTCAGGGAGTGACCCTTCTTCAGAACTGACAAATATTAGAAATGTAAAAGATTTGAAGCAAGTAAAGCAGGTGGGGGGGGGGGGGGGGAGAGAGATAACAAAAGAGAAGGTGTTGATAGGACAAGGTCACAGAGAATAACTGACCAGAAGGTCATGGAACAAAGGCCAACCGTATGTTAATGGTAAAATAAAAGCAAAATACTGCGGATGCTGGAAATCTGAAACAAAAACAAGAAATGCTGGAATCACTCAGCAGAGTATGTTAATGGTGTGCTGAAAGACAAAGCATTACTGCAGAGAGGATGTAAATAGACTGTAAAGCACAGAGCACTCCAAGAACAAGCATTAAAAAAATTAAAAAGCAGAAACAGTGGGTAGGCACAGTAGAAACAAACTGAACACACGAAAAAACCTAAAATAAAATAAGCAAATTAAAAAGAAAAAAAGGAAAAATAACTACACATAAAAAGGAGAGGGTGGGGGGAGTGTGTGGTGGGTGCTGTCATGCTCGGAAATTATTGAATTCAATGTTCAGTAAAGGTTTTCCGTCTTATTGTTTTACTTTCTGTTACTCACCATCTCCTGACTGTGACCATTTGCCGTCGTTTTACATCTGCTGGTGGAGAGGAGGCGCTGCAGGAATGGTTTAACAAAGAGGAGAGACTGGGGTGAAACGTGTTTGCAGCTGGTGCAGCTTGTGTTCCTGTGCGCAACAAATTGGTTTGTGAGACTTGTTGCTGATTGATGTATTGAGTGGAAGAAAAAAGCTGATTGCAATAAAGCGTTTGAAGAAGCATGATGTGATTGTGGATAAACACTTGATGTTTTGAAAGTAAACAATTTGTGTTACTACAAAACACGAATAGCAGAGAATGCTTTCGATCCATCGACCTCTGGGTTATGGGCCCAGCACGCTTCCGCTGCGCCACTCTGCTACCGGGTGACTGTGATTTCAACTGCCTATTAGTGAAATATGATCATTTCCCCAATTTTTTTTTTAACAAAATCGGATTGTTGTCAGATTGCTCAAGAACCCAGACTCAGCAACACACTCGCTGACAGACTCACCCTCACTGCACAATGGCACAAGGACACTGAGTAACAGCACCGACAATCAGGCAGGCAGAGAAAGACACACAGAAAACCAGGAAGAGATTTCAGGACCCAGAAAGGAACAGACAGAGAAAGTTACTGAGCAAACCAGCAAGAGACAGCGAAAGACGGATGATTTATGGAAACGTGTTCTCTGTTAAGATGTCCCCTGTGTTCTTTTAAAGATATTTCCTGTTGTGTAATAGAATATTTTCAGTGTTTTCTGTTTTAAGCTCTCCCTCTTGTCCTGGCCAGTATTTATCCCTCAACGTCACTAAAACAAGTGATTATCTGCTCATTATCAGATTGATCTTCGTGGCAAATTGGATGCAGCATTTCCTACAACAGTGACTATGTTTTAAACGTCCTTCACTGGCTCTCTGGGTCTTTCGCACAGCATGAGGCTGTGTGTGAGATCCCAGTCCAACCCACATTCCCTGTGTGAGAGCCCAGTCCACCCACATTCCCTGTGTGAGATCCCAGTCCATCCCACATTCCCTATCTGAGATCACAATCCACCCCACATTCCCTGTGCACGATAATAATTTGCTTCTTTTCTTTCTTACTGTATTCGCTGTTGTGTAAAGATGCTCTCTGGTATTATGTAAAATGGTTCCCTGTTGGGTAAGGATCTTCTCAGTTGTGTAAATATGATCCGTCTTGTGTAAAAGTGTTCCCGGTTGTTTAAATATGTTGCCTGCTCTGTAATGTAGAGCTGAGTCTGCACTAATGGAATTGCGACAGTATCTTCCAGTCTGATACTGTATGAGGGCTGGAATATGATCCAAAGCTCAGTCTATACAAATTGAATTGCTATTGTATCTTTCAGTTTCACAATCTGGGTGCGTTTTAAACTGAAATCTCAGTTTGTTTCTCAGGTTATACTATCTTTCAGATTCTCTCAATCTGATAACGCACTTTAGACTTAGACTTATATAGAGTCATAGAGTTATACAGTACAGAAACAGGCCATTCGGCCCATCGTGCCTGTGCTGGCCATCAAGCACCAAAGTATTCTAATCCCATTTTCCTGCACTTGGCCCGCAGCCTTGTATGCTATGACGTTTCAAGTGCTCATCTAAATGCTTCTTAAATGTTGTGAGGGTTCCTACCTCTACCACCCCTTCAGGCAGTGTGTTCAGATTCCAACCACCCTCTGGGTGGAAAACAATTTCCTCAAATTCCCCTCTAAACCTCTTTCCCTTTACCTTAAATCTTTGCCCCCTGGTTATTGACCCCTCCGCTAAGGGAAGAAGTCTCTTCCTATATAACCTATCAATGCCCCTCATAATTTTGTATTCTTCAATGATGTCCCCCCTCAGCCTTCTCTGCTCTAAGGAAAACAACCCTAGCCTTTTCAGTTTCTCTTCATAGCAGAAATGCTCCAGCCCAGGCAACATCCTGGTGAATCTCCTCTGCACCCTCTCCAGTGCAATCACATCCTTCCTATGGTATGGTGTCCAGAACTGTACACAGTACTCCAGCTGTGGCCTAACTAGCGTTTTATACAGCTCCATCATAACCTCCCTGCTCTTATATTCTATGCCTCCACTAATAAAGACAAGTACCCCATATGCTTTCCTAACCACCTTATCTACCTTTGCTGCTGCCTTCAGTGATCTATGGACAAGTACACCAAGGCCCCTCTGACCTTCTGTACTTCCTAGGGTGCTACCATCCATTGTCTATTCCCTTGCCTTGTTAGTCCTCCCAAAGTGCATCTCCTCACACTTCTCAGGATGAAATTCCATTTGCCACTGCTCCGTCCATCTTATCAGCCCATCTATATTGTCCTGTAACCTAAGGCTTTCCTCCTCACTGTTACAACATCACCAATTTTTGTGTCATCTGCGAACTTACTTATCATACCTGCTATATTCACGTCTAAAACATTAATAATTATGTATCTAATGTATATGTCAGGATGCACTATGGGAATTAATACTAAAACTTATAAAATCATAACGTGAGTAAATATTAAGCTGGTATTTAATTTGAATCTCAGATTATGTTATTGAGGTTAATTCTGTAACTTTGAAACGGGAACCATGTGTCAGTTCTATGTGTATTTAATTTGTAGCTGAGGTTGCACTATTGTGGGATTGACACACTGATAATTTGATAGTGGGTGAGAATTTGGGCTGGGATTTATGTATCTACCTGTCAGTGGTACTAAGTTATGGTAACAGGGAAACAACGTCTGTCTCTCATGCTCTGTTGGATAGATGGATTGAAAATGTGACTCTGGAACTATTTCTGCTGTCTGAGACTGTGGAACTGATGACCTGTCTGTGTTTCTGCGCTCTGTGAGTGATAATGTACGGACTGTGTGTGAGAAGGAGCTGGTGACACTCTTCCTTGTAACTTGGTGGAGGAAACATCCCATTTACTCTGGCTTCTTCATTTATTTTCCTGTTGAAACAAAAGTATGTTTTACAACTCAAGTACAGGTGAGGTGGAAGATACAAAGACCATCAGCTTAATGTCTCGATTAATAATCATTATGAACGGCCACAAAGGAACCCCAGGGATACAAACATTATCAAATATTTGACTCCACTGCAGTACTGCAGCACTCAGGGTCTGTATCCTTGGAGTATTGGGCGCGATGACAACAATGTAATGATATGTAGACAGAGCCCAAACCCTGCACTGTTCCATGAATGGAAATATCCGATGGAGCAGAGACATTTGCACTGGTCAGATTTCCATTTATTGCTCCCATGGCATTAACCTGTTTAAAATGAGCCTGTCTTAGGTCTCACCTGGCGACTTACAGATGCTCTTTGTATAACTCCCCACATTCTTCCTCTCTGGCTCTGTTTCCGCTCTTCACTGTCAAATAGCAACAAACCGGCTGAGACTGGAACTAAACCAGGAATATTCACTGCTGGTCTGGGGAGAGGAAGCAGCATTGAATTTCAATAACAAATTCTTCCCATTCTGTCTCCATCCCCTTGTCCACACACGCCGAGAATGGTCTCTCCCTTCCCCCACTCACTCCATGTTCCGGGACCAGTTCCTGCTCCATTCCGCCTCTTACAAACAGCCCCCGCCTCTCCCTGAACTTGACCCCGCACTCGATACTGATCTCTGAGTCCATCTGCGGATACGGTCCCAAAGCGATGTGCTGCTGTTTGCTCCCTTCCCCCGGGACCTGGATCTTTTCATTCGCGGCTGTTTTAAACCATCTTCTTCCGCTCACAGGCAGTGCTGGGGGAGGGGAGCGCAGGCGCAGATTTCTGCAACAATTCCGCAAACAGAAACATGGAAAATTTGGGGCAAACAATGAGTCCATTCGGCCCATCCTGTCCACGCCAGCGCAAAGGGAGCGATTCATCCCATAGTTGTTGTTTTTGGACCGTGAAGTGTGGAAACAGAAGCGGACAGTCAGGATGTGGGGAGTTACACAAAGAGAATCTATTATCAGCACCAGGTGAGAAGTGTGAAGGACACATTTTAAACAGTGGCTGTTTGGTTTCATTTGAACGGTTAGACCATGGGAGCGGGAACTGGAAATCTGACCTGTGTAAAAGTCCCTGTTCCGTCGGTCAGTCCCATTCATGGCCCAGTGGATTGTTTCTGGATGTCATTAAATTGTTGTAAAATGGCCAAAGCCCCTGGTATGCAGTACCTGGGGCCTGCAGGACTGCAGTGGAATCAGACACTGACTCTGTTTGCATTGCTGGGTTTCTTTTGTGATTGTTCATAATGATTATTCATTGAAAAATTGTTTTGGTCACTTTTGTATCTTCTACCACATCTCTTCCAGAATTATAATAAATACTTTTTCTTTCTACAGGCAAATACTTGAAGGAAGTAAAATAAATGTAATGATTCCTCGACACAAGGGGAAGTGCAGCCAGCTCCTCACACACAGTAAGTACAGGATCACTCACAGAGAGCAGAGACAACAATTCCACAGTCACTGACAGCAGAAGTAGTCAGACCGGCACTGATCCCAAGTTCCAGAGACATTTACTCAATCCAACAGTCACACAGAGCAGGAAAGACTGAAGTTGTTTCCATTTCACCCCAACTCAGTCCTACTCACAGGTAGATACATCAATCCCAGTCCAAAATCACACCCACTATCAGATTGCAAGGCATTGTGTCACTCTTACAAGAGAGCAGCCTGAACTACAAATTCAATGTCAGATGGAACAGACAAACAGTACCTGATTGTAAAGTACAGAATTAATCTCAATAATGTACCCAGACTGCAGACTGAGCTCCATGTTACACACCACTCCACGAATCTCACAAATAGTCAGAGTGGAAGACACAGTATTCATTCCATTACTGCAAACTGAATGAACCTGATCTTACATACAACAGATTATAAGATGAAAGGCCACAGACCTGAGAAATTAACTCTGCTTCTCTCTCAACATATGCTGCCTGACGTGCTGGGTATTTTCAGTATTTTATGTTTTTATTTCAGATTTCCAGCATCTGCAGAATTTTGCTTTTATTTTAGCGTTCAAGAAACATTGCATTGTGAGGTGAGAGTGACTGCCCTTGACATCAAGGCAGCCATTGACCTTGTATAGCATCAAGGAGCCCTAGCAAAACTGGAGTCAATGGGAATTAGGGTGAAAACATTTTTTTTTAAAAGAAAGTTAATACCAAGCATAAAGGAAGATGGCTGTGGTTGTTCAGGTCAGTCATCTCACTCCCAGGACATCACTGCAGTAGTTCCTCAGGGTATTGTCCAAGGACCAACCATCTTCAGCTGCTTCATTAATGACCTTCCCTCCATCAAAAGGCGAGAGGTGGGGATGTTGGCTGATGATTGCACAATGTTCAGCACCATTCATGACTCCTCAGATACTGAAGCAGCCCGTGTCCAGATGTAGCAAGACCTGGACAACATCCAGGCTTGGGCTGATACCTGGCAAGTAACATTCGTGCCACATAAATGCCAGGCAATGACCATCTCAAACAAGAGAGAATCTAATCATCTCCCCTTGATGTTCAATGACATTGCCATTGCTGGTTCCCCCACCATTAACATCTTGGGGATACCATTGACCAGAAACTTAATTATACCAGCCACATAAATGCTGTGGCTGTAAGAGCAGGTCAGAGGCTAGGAATTCTTCAGCAAGTAACTCACCTCCTGTCTCCCCAATACCTGCCAACTATTTACAAGGCACAAGTCAGAAGTGTGATCAAATATTCTCCCCTTGCGTGGATGAATGCAGCTTTAACAACACTCAAGAAGCTCGACGCCATCCAGGACAAATTAGCCCGCTTGATTGGCATCGCATCCGCCACCTTAAATATTCACTCCCATTACCACTGATGCACAGTGACAGCAGTGTGTACCATGTACAAGCTGCACTGCAACAACTCACCAAGGCTTCTTGGACAGTACCTTCCAAACCCGCCACCTCTACCACCTAAAAGGACAAGGGCAGCAGACACATTAGAAAACCACCATCTGAAAGTTCCCCTCCAAGCCACACACCATCCTGACTTGGAACTAAATTGCCAATCCTTCACTTTCACTGGGTCAAAATCCTGGTACTCCCTTCCAAACAGCGCTTTGGTTGTACCTACACAGCAAGGACTGCAGTGGTTCAAGAAGGCAGCTCACCACCACTATATCAAGGACAATAAGGAACGGACAATAAATGCTGGCCTGGCCAATGATGCCCACAACCTATGAGCAAATGAAAGAAAGGTAAGGAAATGGTGAAGGGCTTTGATAGGGTACACGGAGATATGTTTCTACTTGTGTTGGTGTCCGAAACAAGAGCCAAAAATATAAAATCATTATTAATAAAACCATTGAGGAATTCTTGAAAACCCTATTTATGTAGTGAGTGGTGAGTGGAATCTGGAATTTGCTATCACAAGGAGAGGATGCGGCGGATAATATTGACACATTTAAGGGGAGGTGGAACACGTGTGTGGGGAGAAAGGAATTGTGGGATACACACATTGGGCTTTATTTTTCTTTCATTCATTCATATGAAGCAGGATGGCTGGAAATATGTGTGGAGCATATAGCAGTTGGGATGTTCCCAGTGCAGTGTTTTGTCTGGATGGATCTGCCCAGAACACTTGTGTTGCAGGAGCTGGGAGCTTCAGTACTTCAGTGGAGGCAGACACTGACACTGGTTTTCATTTGTGGCTATTATTAATGATTATTCGTTGAGAGATTAAATTGATCACTTTGATATTTTACACATCACCTGTTCTTGAGTTATAAGATATACTTTTTCTTCTTCCAGGCAAATACTTGAAGGAATCATGATGAATGTGATGGTTGCTGCACTTGAGGCACAAGGAACAGTGCAGCCAGTTCCTCTCACACACAGTAGGTACATTATCACTCAGAATGCAGAGCCACAGTTGGTTCATCAGTTCCACAGTGTCAGACTGCAGAAGTAGTCAGGCCCACATTGATCCCACGTTCCAGAGACATCATTTCAATCCAAGAATCAAACAAAGCAGGAGAGAAAGAAGTTGTTTCCATTTCACCCCAATTCAGTCCCACTGACAGTCAGGTACATCAATCCCAGGTCAAAATCACACCCACTAGCAGATTAAAATGTAATGTGTCAATCTACATATAATGCAGACTTAGCTATCAATTAAATATCAGATAGAATTGGCACATGGTACTGATTGGATGACACAGAATCTAACCTAATGGTATACCCTGGCATTTAAATTAAATACCAAAGGCAAAGTTCACATCGATTGATTATAAAGGATGTTTAAACAGCCCCATAGTGCACCTGAAGATACAAGTTACATACAAGTCCAACATTCATTACAGTGAAATATTTAAAGCTGCTGAAAGATATTGGAACCTGAGACACAAATTAGATGCCAGTTCAGAACTCACCCAAACTGTAAAATTGAAAGATACAGAATCAATTCCATTAGATCTAAACATTATATACCATTCTAAAAACTCAAACAATATCAAACTGAAATACAGTATTGATTCCATTCATATAGATTGATCTAAACAATACCAGTGCAAAAATCACATGCAGTATCAGATTGAGCAATGCTGATATGAAGTCTAAACTGTGATGTAAATTAGATGCCAGTGCAGAACTTACCCAGACTGCGGAATTGAAAAATACAGTAGACTGAGATACGGATTATTTACCAGCCAAAAACATCTCATACATTATCAGAGTGAAATAGATTATCAATTCCATTTGTGTAGACTGAGCTCCACATTACAAAGCAGTATAAAAAAATCTCATATCAGGTTGTTTTAGTTATTATGCTACAAGACTAGTAATCCAGAAGTCTCGACTAATGATCCAGAGACATGAGTTCAAATTCTACGACAGAATCTGAGTAATTTAATTTCAGTTAATTAAAAAAATCTGGAATTAAAAAATCTAGTATCAATACTAGTGACCTTGGAACTACTAGATTGTTGCAAGAAAATCCATCAGATCCAGGAATGTCCTTAAGAGAAGGAAATCTGCCATTCTGACCCAGTCTGGCCTATAAGTGATTCCAGACCCACAGGATGTGATTCAATCTTAACTGTCCTCTGAAATGGCCCAGGAAACCACTCAGCATAATTGTAAGAGTAATTACTGATGGGCAATAAATACTGACCTTGCCAGCGATGTCAACATCCTGTGAATGAATAAACAAGCAGTATCAGACTGAGAAATAACATTATATATTCCATTGGAACAGACTGAAGTACAGATAACATAGCACGCCATAAATCTATAGTGTTCGAATGAAAGATACTGTCTCAATTATTTATTGCAGCCTGAGCTACACATTCCATACCTTTTTTTTTAGAATTAGAACATTACAGCGCAGTACAGGCCCTTCAGCCCTCGATGTTGCGCCGACCTGTGAAACCATCTGACCTACACTATTCCATTTTCATCCATATGTCTATCCAATGACCACTTACATTTCCTTAAAGTTGGTGAGTCTACTACTGCTGCAGGCAGGGCGTTCCACGCCCCTACTACTCTCTGAGTAAAGAAACTACCTCTGACATCTGTCCTATATCTATCACCCCTCAACTTAAAGCTATGTCTCCTCGTGTTTGCCATCACCATCCGAGGAAAAAGACTCTCACTATCCACCCTATCTAAGCCTCTGATTATCTTATATGTCTCTATTAAGTCTCCTCCTCCTTCTCTCCAACGAAAACAACCTCAAGTCCCTCAGCCTTTCCTCGTAAGACCTTCCTGCCATACTAGGCAACATCCTAGTAAGTCTCCTCTGCACCCTTTCCAAAGCTTCCACATCCTTCCTATAATGCAGTGACCAGAACTGCATGCAATACTCCAGGTGCGGTCTCACCAGAGTTTTATACAGCTGCAGCATGACCTCGTGGCTCTTAAACTCGATCCCCCTACTAATAAAAGCTAACACACCATATGCCTTCTTAACAGCCCTATTAACCTGGGTAGCAATTTTCAGGGATTTATGTACCTGGACACCAAGATCTCTCTGTTCATCTACACTACCAATAATCTTCCCATTAGCCCAGTACTCTGCATTCCTGTTACTCCTTCCAAAGTGAATCACCTCACACTTTTCTGCATTAAACTCCATTTGCCATCTCTCAGCCCAGCTCTGCAGCCTATCTATGTCCCTCTGTACCCTACAACATCCTTCGGCACTATCCACAACTCCACCGACCTTCGTGTCATCCGCAAATTTACCAACCCACCCTTTTACACCCTCTTCCAGGTCATTTATAAAACTGACACACAGCAGTGGCCCCAAAACAGATCCTTGCGGTACACCACTAGTAACTAAACTCCAGGATGAACATTTGCCATCAACCACCACCCTCTGTCTTCTTTCAGCTAACCAATTTCTGATCCAAAGCTCTAAATCACCTTCAACCCCATACTTCCGTATTTTCTGCAATAGCCTACCGTGGGGAACCTTATCAAACACCTTACTGAAATCCATATACACCACGTCCACTGCTTTATCCTCATCCACCTGTTTGGTCACCTTCTCGAAAAACTCAATAAGGTTTGTGAGGCACGACCTACCCTTCACAAAACCATGCTGACTATCGCTAATGAACTTATTCTTTTCAAGATGATTATAAATCCTGTCTCTTATAACCTTTTCCAACATTTTACCCACAACCGAGGTAAGGCTCACCGGTCTATAATTACCAGGGCTGTCTCTACTCCCCTTCTTGAACAAGGGGACAACATTTGCTATCCTCCAGTCTTCCGGCACTATTCCTGTCGACAATGACGACATAAAGATCAAGGACAAAGGCTCTGCAATCTCCTCCCTTGCTTCCCAGAGAATCCGAGGATAAATCCCATCTGGCCCAGGGGACTTATCCATTTTCACACTCTCCAAAATTGCTAACATCTTCTCCTTGTGAACCTCAATCCCATCTAGCCTAGTAGCCTGAATCTCAGTATTCTCCTTGACAACATTTTCTTTCTCTACTGTAAATACTGACGCAAAATATTCATTTAACACTTCCCCTACCTCCTCTGATTCCACACACAACTTCCCACTACTATCCTTGATTGGCCCTAATCTAACTCTAGTCATTCTTTTATTCCTGATATACCTATAGAAAGCCTTAGGGTTTTCCCTGATCCTATCCGCCAATGACTTCTCGTGTCCTCTCCTTGCTCTTCTTAGCTCTCCCTTTAGATCCTTCCTGGCTAGCTTGTAACTCTCAAGCACCCTAACTGAGCCTTCACGTCTCATCCTAACATAAGCCTTCTTCTTCCTCTTGACAAGCGCTTCAACTTCTTTAGTAAACCACGGCTTCCTCGCTCGACAACTTCCTCCCTGCCTGACAGGTACATACTTATCAAGGACACGCAGTAGCTGCTCCTTGAATAAGCTCCACATTTCGATTGTTCCCATCCCCTGCAGTTTCCTTCCCCATCCTACGCATCCTAAATCTTGCCTAATCGCATCATAATTTCCTTTCCCCCAGCTATAATTCTTGCCCTGCGGTATATACCTGTCCCTGCCCATCACTAAGGTAAACCTAACCGAATTGTGATCACTATCACCAAAGTGCTCACCTACATCTAAATCTAACACCTGGCCGGGTTCATTACCTAGTACCAAATCCAATGTGGCATCGCCCCTGGTTGGCCTGTCTACATACTGTGTCAGAAAACCCTCCTGCACACACTGGACAAAAACTGACCCATCCAAAGTACTCGAACTATAGTATTTCCAGTCAATATTTGGAAAGTTAAAGTCCCCCATAACAACTACCCTGTTACTCTCGCCCCTGTCGAGAATCATCTTTGCTATCCTTTCCTCTACATCTCTGGAACTATTCGGAGGTCTATAAAAGACTCCCAACAGGGTGACCTCACCTCTCCTGTTTCTAACCTCGGCCCATACTACCTCAGTAGACGAGTCCTCAAACGTCCTTTCTGTCGCTGTAATACTCTGCTTGATTAACAATGCCACCACCCCCCCCCACCCCACCCCCCCCCGCTTTTACCATCTTCTCTGTTCTTACTGAAACATCTAAATCCCGGAACCTGCAACATCCATTCCTGCCCCTGCTCTCCCCATGTCTCCGAAATGGCCACTACATCGAGATCCCAGGTACCAACCCATGCTGCAAGCTCACCCACCTTATTCCAGATGCTCCTGGCGTTGAAGTAGACACACTTTAAACCAGGTTCTTGCTTGCCAGTGCCCTCTTGCGTCCTTGTAACCTTATCCCTGACCTCACAACTCTCAACATCCTGTACACTGGAACTACAATTTAGGTTCCCATTCCCCTGCTGAATTAGTTTAACACCCCCCCCCCCCCCCCGAAGAGCACTGGCAAATCTCCCCCCCCCCCAGGATATTGGTACCCCTCTGGTTCAGGTGAAGACCATCCTGTTTGTAGAGGTCCCACCTACCCCAGAAAGAGCCCCAATTATCCAGGAAACCAAAACCCTCCCTCCTGCACCATCCCTGAAGCCACTTGTTCAACTCCTCTCTCTCCCTATTCCTCGCTTCGCTATCACGTGGCACGGGCAACAACCCAGGGATAACAACTCTGTTTGTTCTCGCTCTAAGCTTCCACCCTAGCTCCCTGAATTTCTGCCTTAAATCTCCATCTCTCTTCCTACCTATGTCGTTGGTGCCTATGTGGACCACGACTTGGGGCTGCTCCCCCTCCCCCCTAAGGATCCCAAAAACATGATCCGAGACATCACTATCTAAAATCGCAGACAATTTCAGACTGAGATACAGTATTTATTCCATTACTGCAAACTGAGCTACTTGTTGCGCAGAAGTTCTAAATACTGAACAAGTCTGGTCTCTTTTGTTTGGAAAAGAGGAAGCTGAATGATCACCGAATAGAAGCACTGAATTATATGAAAGGATTTGATAGGGTAGAGGTAGAGATATTTCCCATTTGTGGTGGAGTCAAAAGCTGTAAATATGAAATAGTCAGGAATAAATCAAATAATTAATTCAGGAGAAACTTCTTTACCCTGCTTTGGACCTGGTTAGAATCTGGAACATGCAGCACTTGGGTTGATGAGAATTGTTACATTTAACATCAAATTAAATGATTGATAAATTAAATATGAGGCAGAAAAGATTTGAGGGATTTGCAGATACAATTAGAGGAGGTAAGGTGGGAGGAGGCTCATGTGGAACCAGCAGCACTTGGGCAGAATAGCTTGTCTCTGTGTTGTAAATTCTATGTAATTGTGTGTAGGATGAATTCTGAACTACAAACTATCCCAGAGATTAATGATTTCTGAATGCATCCCACACATAGAGTACCAGAGACTGACAGACACTGAACAAAACTCACACTCATAGGCAGTACCAGAAACTGACAGATTCTGAATAAAACCCACACTCATAGGCAGTACCAGAAACTGGCACATACTGAATAAAACCCACACTCATAGGCAGTACCAGAGACTGACGGATGTTAAATGAGCCCAGATTCAAAGGTTTACAGTGGCAGAGAGGTACAACAGCAATCCTACTCTCACACACAGTACCAGAGGCTGACTGATACAGAATGAATCACACAGTTACATACTGCAACAGAGACCTATTGGCAGTGTCTGAATCCTAAGCTCACATACAGAATTAGAGACTGACTGACGGCAGCATGAATTCCACATTCTCTTTCAGTAACGGAAACTGACAGATCGCCACAGATAAAGAATGATTCTTACTCTAAGGTACGGGACAACAGGCTCACTTATTTGGCACAGGGTCATCACTAATGTTTGAGCTAACTAAATGCAATAACAGCTCGTCTTGTTTCTTAGTATTTCTAAATCCCATCTGTCCAACAAAAGCTGAACAATTATTGCATTTTGTGTCTGACTGTCTGATCTGTAAACTGCACTATATCACAAATTGCTGACGTTTTCTAGCGAAAAGTGAGAAATGCAACATCGGGGCAGAAATTGACATGGTCTGTCAGTGTTAAAGAAGCAGGTAATGTGAGGTAATAGATTTTTGTCTGTAAGTGCTACACTGATATTGCTTCATATATTTATATTGAAAATAAAGATAATTGATTCGTAATAAAGGTTGTCTTCGTTGATCCGATGATTGTAAATGTGCCCTGTTATATTTTACCAGTATTTACCATTGACCAGTATTTCTGTCTGTTTTTTCAGGATAGTATTTGCATTACTTCAAATAAAGAATACATAACTACACAAAGAACTGAGCAGAATGCTGAAAATTTCACAGCAAACAGTTAAAATAGAAAGCGATGAAATACAGAAAGATAAAAGCTAAAATACTGAAAACACTCAGCCAGTCCGGAAACAACTGTGGAGAAGTGAAGCTCGGGTTAATGGTCCAGTTCTGCGACCCTTCAATAAACCTGAAACGTTGCTCCTACCTTCCTCTCTCCACAGATGCTGCGGGAAGTGCTGAGTGTTTCCAGAATCTTCTGTTATTATCCAGATTGCCAGTGTTTGCAAAAAGTCTCTTTTTGAATAAAATATTCCCTGGGAAGGAATTGTAAGATTTAGGTTCTGTGTTCACAGATACACAAAGAAGCGGGTCGAGCTCATAATGTCGAGCTCATAATAGTTTATTAAGAAGCAACAGTTTAAATATAATATTAAGAAGTAACAGTTTATATATGAACAGTTTAATTATGGTAATGCATAAGCCAAACACACAGAAAAGACAAACGACCCGTAACAGATTGAATGGATGACCGGTCCCGGATCATGCAGTGGGGAAGAACAGTGTTGACAGTCTCCCCGACGATGAGGCAGGTGAGGTGTTGGTGTCCTCAGTCTTCTTGAGCCAACCAAAGTGTCAATCTGAAGGCGACTCTTTCCCTCCCGAGCACCCAAAAAAGTGGCTCAACTTAGAGAGGCCGGAATGTGAGAAACTGCTGAGAATAAGGGACCCTCGCAGCCAGGACACATTTCCCGGTGGATTTTCCAATAGAAACTGTGACTGGAGAGAGTCTTTGGGAAATGGAATTCCTGAATGGAGTGAAAGAGTTAGTGATTGGTTTGTAGATGTTAAATCTGATTGGATGGCTGAAGAGACCAATTGTAGTATTACAATATAAAACCGTTGTGACATCATTGCCAATCGCCCAATCACAATCTTAACTTTCTCCCATCCCTCATTTGCATAGAGCTGTGGGATTGTCTATTTAATCCGCACTCGGAAGGGGTTTGGTTTATTTCTGTGTCTGAAATTGAATCTGAAAATGCCTGAAGAGAAGAAAACAGCTGCTAAGAAGGGCGCCAAGAAAGCCTTAAATAAACCGTCAGCAAAGGGCGGCAAGAAGCGGAGAAAGTCGAGGAAGGAGAGTTACTCCATCTACATCTACAAAGTGATGAAGCAGGTTCACCCCGACACCGGCATCTCCTCCAAGGCCATGAGCATCATGAACTCGTTTGTGAACGATATTTTCGAGCGCATCGCGGGTGAGGCTTCCCGCCTGGCCCATTACAACAAGCGCAGCACCATCAGCTCCCGGGAGATCCAGACCGCCGTGCGCCTGCTGCTGCCCGGGGAGCTGGCCAAGCACGCCATGTCGGAATGGTCAAAGGCGGTGACCAAGTACACCAGCTCCAAGTAAAACTGCACAATGGACTGAAAAACATCCCAAACACAACGGCTCTTTTAAGAGCCACCCACAATCTCTGAAAAAGCTACATCATCTCAATGGTATCGATTTGGTTTTTTTTATGAAGAGTCTGGAACTTTCTAATTGCCTTTCTGATCTCTGTTTTAACCCCATGGATTCTGGGTGATTCACTTTCACTGTTGAGATCTTTGTGTCTCTACTTATTAATGCCGTGTAAATTAATTACTGATCACTGACCCCAAGTGCGCTTGGATCTCGGACGCGTTCATATTCGACCCCTTTCCTGTATCTCGTTAATAAAAGCTGACAGATCAGTTCTCAGTCACTTGTTTCCCTTGTTCAAGCTCGGCCTCAATAATTAATAAGTACATTATCTGGAAACCCCGCTGTTGTAGGAACCCTCAGTCTCACATTTCAACACCTGACAGTAAAAATCTTCTCTCCGCTTTTGTCTCCCACAAATAGGTTCAATCTAGAATCAGTGATGCGGTATCTTGACAAAGATTGATCTGAATTGTGTCAGCTTGCAGAATGCTGTGAATGAGACTTTCTGCCTCCCCTTACAGACTGTTTCAAAAAGGACTGAGAATAAACCCGAATAGATACCGGATTGTAAAAGTGTATCTGGAACTTGTGACAAAGTGTAGAATAATACAAGAGGAGAAAGATTTTACATTTTTTTGCTGTAAAATGAAATTGCCTGTTAATGCGATATTCTATATTGAAGCTGCTCCTTGTTTTACAGATATATTAGCGGGCTTTTCAAATTAAAAAAATCGGTTGGAGTCTGACAATTTAGCGCCGTTATTTTCCGCCGTTATTCAGCGTGGAATCTCCGGATTGGTGAATTAAGCAGCTCTGGGATTGGAAACATGAACCACATCATGAGATGCAGTAACAGAGTGACCAATCAGCAGCCTCCACCACTACCATCCCAGCCCAGAGGGACCAATGTCAGCGGATTTCAGCATTCTTTGTGAAAGTATTTGTGAGATTGTGGCCTGCGCAGACTGCCAAAGTCATTTGGCAGAATACCTCATCACCAGAACTTTCAAACAAGCACCAAGATGTAGCTTGGCAGGTGGTGAGAAGAGCCCTCCCCGTCAGATCCTTCCTGCATGCCCGAAGTCTCACCCCCTCCACACAATGCCCTCGAGGTGGCTGTGGTGGGGAAGAGATGGTTGCCCACCTCATCCTGGAATGTGTCTTTGCAAAGCAGGTCTGGAAAGAGATGCAATGGTTTTTGTCGAGGTTCATCCCAAGCAGCTCTGTAGCACAGGGGTCTGTGCTCTACGGGCTGTTCCCAGGGACGCACACCGAGATAAACATCAACTGCTGCTGGAAGACTATCAATTTGGTGAAAGACGCCCTTTGGTCTGCACAAAACTTGCTGGTCTTCCAGCGCAAAGAGTTGTCCAGGACCGAATGTTGCGGACTGGCACATTCCAAGGTCCAGGACTACGTGCTGAGGGACGCACTAAAGCTTGGGGCAGCCGCAGCAAAGGCTCAATGTGGAAAGATCACAGTGTAAGGTCCCCCCAGCAAAGTGAACGGAGGGGCTGGACCAATGGGAAACCCCTCAACTGTATCCAGAAAATATTTGGTTTGCTGTAAAATGTACATAGCATGTAAAATTAAATGGAAGGGTTGTGAGGCAACTCACTCCTGTTTTGAAAGAAACTAATCTCATTTGCACTCCTTGTATTTTTCGACTTTGTGCTTTTTGGAACTGTTTGGTAATCTATTTTTTTTTATAGTTTTTTATGAATAAAGTATACTTTGGAAATTTAAAAAAAAGTGTCTGGAAGAGGGGCAGCCACTGCAAAGTCTCAATGAGGTATAAACACTGTGTAAGGTTCTCCCACCAAAGTGAACTGAGGCCCACCAAAGTGAACTGAGGGGCTGGACCCATGGGAAACCCCTCGGGCTGTATACACTGAATATGGGTTTGCTGTAAAATGGAAGGGTTGTGAGGAAACTCACTCCTGCATCAAAGAAAACTGATTTCCTTTGCACTTTTTGGGATGTCAACTTGGTGTTATTTTGAACTGTTTTGTACTGTATTTTTTTACAGATTTTTATGAATAAAGTATATTTTGGGGGAAAAGAGGAAGAAGAAAAGACCAGCGGGAAAGCTCGGGCCAGGGCCAAGGCCAAGTCTCACTCCTCCCGGGCTGGACTGCAGTTCCCGGTGGGCCGTGTTCACAGGCTCCTGAGAAAGGGCAACTATGCTGAGCGTGTGGGTGCCGGAGCCCCGGTCTATCTGGCTGCTGTGCTCGAGTATCTGACCACTGAAATCCTCGAGCTGGCCGGTAACGCGGCCCGGGACAACAAGAAGAGCCGCATCATCCCCAGACACCTGCAACTGGCCGTCCGCAACGACGAGGAGCTCAACAAGCTGCTGGGAAGGGAGGCCATCGCTCAGGGCGGTGTGCTGCCTAATATCCAGGCCGTGCTGCTACCCAAGAAAACCAGCGCTCAGAGCTCCCAGAATAAGTAAAGCGGCCAAAATGTCATCAAATAAACCAAAGACTCTGTTCAGAGCCACCCACAGTCTCTGTGAAAGGGTTGGTTACTGTCAGGAGGGAGTCAGAGATGGAGTTTTTGTAATGGTGCATTGACCAGTTTCACATCTGTCCAGGTGTGTTTTCCGTTCCCTCTCTGGATTTCGCTCTGCTCCTCTGCTCACACATCCCCCTGCACCCTTCCCCCCACCCCCAATTAAATGAAGAACTGAACTAAATGATGTCAATCAACAATTTAATAAATGCCGCCACCTTCAATTTCATAAATTTGGAGACCCTCCCGGTGCATTAATGATAAGTGGTTTGGTGCTGATGATTTAATTTAATAATGGAAGTATCTGGGTCAATTCTGGTCTGTTTTTCATTGAGACAGTTTGAATTCTTTTTTCTCTCTCCGGTGATCAATGAGAATCTGCTCCCGGAACAGAGCAAGTGCAGGAAGGAAGAGGCCATTCTCGGGCTGTATGTGGACAAGGAAAGGGAGACAGAACGGGAAGAATCTGCTATTGAAAATCATTGTTGTTTTCTGTCCTCAAACCTGTAATACACGTTCCTGGTTTGGCTTTAGTTTCACACTGTTTGTTGTTCTTGAACAGTGAATAGAGGAAATAGAGCCGGGCAGTAGGGATGTGGGCAGTTATGCGAACAACAACTATTGCTGTCACTCGGTGAGAAGTATCGAGGAAATATTTTAAACAGCGGCTGTCGATTTCGGTTGAATGGTTGGTCCAATGAGAAACAAGGAAATGGCAGAGACTTTGAACAAGTATTTTGACTCAGTCTTCATGGTAGAAAACACTAAAAGCATCCAAAGAATAGTATAAAATCAAGGGGAAAAGGAGGGAAGGAACTTGAAACGATCATTGTCGCTGGAAAAAATGTATGAGGAAAACTAATGGGACTAAAATCTGACAGATCCCCTAGACCTGATGGCCTGCATCCCAGAGTTTAAAAGAAATGGCTCCAGCCATAGTGGATGCGTTGGTTGTAATCTTCGTCAATTCACGAGATTCTGGAACAGTGCCAGTGGATATTAAAACCACAAATGTAAAACCCCTATTCAAAAAGCAGGTAATGATAGGCCTGCTAGCCTAATGTCTGTCATTGGGAAAATGCTGGAATCCATGATTAAGTAAGTGGTAGCAGAACATTCAGAAAATTAAAGTACAATCATGCAGAGTCAACATGGATTTATGAAAGGGAAACCATGTTTGACAAAATTATTAGAGTTCTTTGAGGATGTAACAAGCAGGGTATATGAAGGGGAACCAGTAGATGTAGTGTATTTGGATTTTAAAGGCGTTCGATAAAGTGCCATGTAAAAAGTTACAACACAAGATAAGAGCTCATGGTGTTCAGGTGTAATATGTTAGCACGGATAGAAGATTGGCTAACTAACAAGAAACAGAGAATTGGGTTAAATGGGTCATTTTTCAGGTTGGCAAACTAACTAGTGGGGTGCCACAGGGATTGGTGTTGGGGCCTCAACTACTTACAATCTATATTAATAACTTGGATGAAGGGATCGAGTGTATTGTAATCAAATTTGCTGGGGATACAAAGAAAGGTGGGAAAGCAAGTTGTGAGGAGGACACAATGAGTTTGCAAAGGGATAAAGACAGGTTAAGTGTGTGGACAGAAATTTGGCAATGAAGTATAATGTGGGAAAATGTGAGGTTATCCACTTTGGTATGACGTATAGAAAAGCAGAATATTATTTAATTAGAGAGAGAATGCAGAATGCTGTGGTACAGAGGGATCTGGGTGTCCTCATATATGAATCACAATATGTAAGCATGAAAACACAGCAAGTAATTAGGAAGGCAAATGGAATGTTGGTGTTTATTGCAAGGGGGATGGGGTATAAATGTGCAGGTTGTTGGTTCGACCACACCTTGAGTGTTGCATGCAGTTTTGGTCTCCTTATTTAAGGAGAGATATATTTGCATTGGAGGTAGTTCAGCTAAGTACCACTAGGTTGATTTCTGGGATAAAGGTGTTGTGTTATGTGGAAAGGTTGACCTGGTTGTGGTGCACTCATTGGAGTTTCGAAGAATGAGAGTCAATCTTATTGAAATACATAAGATTCTGAGGGGGTTTGACAAGGTATTTGCTGAAATGATGTTTCCCCTCATGAGGGAATCGAGAACTATGGGGGAACAGTTTCAAAATAAGGAGTCTCTCATTTTAGATGGAGTTGAGGAGGAATTTCTTCTCACAAAGGGCTGCTATTCTTTGGAATTATCTACCCAAGAGGATGGTGGCGGTTAGTCATTGAATATATTCAAGGTTGAGTTAGATTGACTTTTGATCTACAAGGGAATAATTGGTTATAGGGGCAGGCAGGATAGTGGAGTTGAGGCCATGATTAGATCTGCCATGATCTTATTGAATGGTGGAACAGGCTCGAGTGGCAGAATAGCCTAATCCTGCTCTTAGTTATTATGTTCTTATGCTATAATGCCAGATGGAAATAAAAATCTGACAGAGACTGCAATCTGAAGACAACAGAAGGCAGGTCTCTCTCTCTCTCTCACACACACATGCAGAGTCCCAGAGACCCATGGGAGTAGCTCAACCCTCAAGACAGAAGACCAGCGAAACAAGTTTGAAAGTGTGCACTGGTCCCCAACAAGAACTGCAAGCCATAACAGCAATCAAAGACTTTCCATCAAACCCAAAGCCAGCAACTGAACTCCAGCTATTGCTTCAAATCTTTTCCCCTTTTCCGTTTCTATTTGTGTGTCTGTTTATCACATATGCACGCTAGCGTGGTTGTGCTGCGTATCTTTATTCATTTTAACTGAATTAGATTTTTAAGGTTAATAAACTTACACTGTTCTTTTTTTAAATCTGAGAAAACATGCCAGGTTGATTTCTTTGCCATTAGAATTAGGGAGTAGTGAAGCTAAAACATGGTGTTTTAAAAAGTTAAACCCTGTTACAGGTAAGGAAGAGGCTGAGAGGGGGAGCCTTTCTCACCTGGTCGTAACAATGACTTTTCTAGCTTCTACCTCAATTGATCTTGAGTTACAGAGATATTTTTCTTTCTCCCTGTAGGCAAAAACTTGAAGGAACCTGAAGGAAGGTGGTGATTCCCCAGCACAAGGAAAAGTGCAGTCCACTCCTTCTAACACAGAGTAGGTACATTATCACACCCATAGCACAGAGACACAGACAGGCCATGAGTTCCACAGGCACAGAGAGCAGAAGTAGTCAGACTCGCACTGATCCCAAGTTCCAGAGACACATTTTCAATCCAGCAGACAATCAAACAATGCAGGAGTGGCAGAAGTTGTTTCCAATTCACCCCAACTCAGTACTGCTGAAAGGTAGGTCTATCAATCTCAGTTCAAAATCACACCCACCATCAGATTGAAAGGCACCGGATTAATCCCACAAAAGTGCAGCCTAAGCTACAAATTAAATATCAGGTAGAGCAGCTGATGGAAAGGTACAGAATGAATCCTTAGCATGTAGCCCAGACTGCATACTCAGTGACAGATTACAATGTAGTACAAACATCTCATACAGTATCAAAAATAAAGTTATAGTATTATGTCAATTAGTGCACACTGCACTACTCATTTCATACCAGTCCAATAATCTCTGTAAGAGCTGTAACGAAAGATAGAGTATCAATTCAATGATTCTAATTGTACTGAGCACACCATTTGTGAGTTTGAAATATATGCCATCATTCACAAATGTGTTCAGTTACAGACTAAATATTAGTCCAAAACAGATAGCAATGAGGAAAAACCTCTTTACTCAGAGCGTTGTTAAACATTTGGAATTCTGTACCCCAGAGGGCTGTGGAAGCTCAGTCATTGAGTATGTTTAAAGCAGAGAGTGACAGATTTCTAAATACAAATGACAAAAGGGGAAATGAGGATAGTGTGTGAAAAAGGCATTGAAGTGGATGATCAGCCATGATCATATTGAATGGCAGAGCATGCTCAATCGGCTGAATTTCCTGCTCCTATGATCCTATGTTCCTAAAATTCTCACACCACAACTCAATAAAACACACAGTTAAAATGTGATCCATATTTTGAAATACAAATGAGGCAAGCAAATCGTGACACATTATGGCATTAAACAAATAGTTCTCAATACCATCACTGAGATACATATTAAGTGCAGGTACAGAGGAATCCTCTACCAGAATTTCATAGATACACAATGTATCACATTTGCAGTAGCTGAGAGATACAAAATTAATCCCACTGTAACTGACTGTCTGAGAAACAGACACATAAAAAATGAATTGTAACACACATTCAGTACCAGAGACTGCCAAATGCAGAATGAACCCTGGATGTGCACATGCAGAGTGTACCAGAAATTGACTGATACTGAATGAGACCCAGACTCATATGCAGTACCAGAGACTAACAGCTGAAGAATAAAACCAACATTCACTTCCAGTACCAGAAAATGATATATGCATAACAGATATCACTCATGTACAGTAGCAGAGATTGACAAACAACAGAATGCAGTTTGACAGTCGGGAAGGTGCGAGAGCGAGCTTACAGCTGGGAAGTCAATTTCAGTGGAAGTTTAAAAGTTAATTCCCTTTTGTTTTCGGAGGACCAGGGGACTGCTGGGTAAGTAAAAACTATATATTTGGGTGGTTTATAATCTCTTTCATTTAGTTTTGGTGACTGCAGCTTGACAGTAGCGAAGGTGCGAGAGCGAGCTTACAGCTGGGAAGTCAATTTCAGTGGGAGTTTAAAAGTTAATTCCCTTTTGTTTTCGGAGGACCAGGGGACTGCTGGGTAAGTAAAAACTATATATTTGGGTGGTTTATAATCTCTTTCTTTTAGTTTTGGTGACTGCAGCTTGACAGTAGCGAAGGTGCGAGAGCGAGCTTACAGGTGGGAAGTCAATTTCAGTGGGAGTTTAAAAGTTAATTCCCTTTTGTTTTCGGAGGGCCAGGGGACTGCTGGGTAAGTAAAAACTATATATTTGGGTGGTTTATAATCTCTTTCTTTTAGTTTTGGTGACTGCAGCTTGACAGTAGCGAAGGTGCGAGAGCGAGCTTACAGCTGGGAAGTCAATTTCAATGGGAGTTTAAAAGTTAATTCCCTTTTGTTTTCGGAGGACCAGGGGACTGCTGGGTAAGTAAAAACTATATATTTGGGTGGTTTATAATCTCTTTCTTTTAGTTTTGGTGACTGCAGCTTGACAGTAGCGAAGGTGCGAGAGCGAGCTTACAGCTGGGAAGTCAATTTCAGTGGGAGTTTAAAAGTTAATTCCCTTTTGTTTTCGGAGGGCCAGGGGACTGCTGGGTAAGTAAAAACCATATATTTGGGTGGTGGTTGTACCCGAGACACTACACGTGTAGTGTCTCCCACCCACCCTCCTCCTCTAACAAAAAAAAGGACTCTGTTGTGTTGATAAGGTAAGCTTTTTATTTAAGAAGTTCTGTCCGTTGGATTGCTAACCTAACAAGTTTTGACAGTGTTTTGGTTTTTCAGTAGATTTGTTGGGAATTTAGAATAGAGGGAATGGAAGTGAAGGCAGTTGTATGTTCCTCCTGCGGAATGTGGGAGGTCAGGGTCGACAAGAGTGTCCCTGCTGACTGCATCTGCGGGAAGTGCACCCAACTCCAGCTCCTCGAGAACCGCGTTAGGGAACAGGAGCTGGAGCTGGATGAACTTCGGATCATTCGGGAAGCGGAGGGGGTTATTGAGAGGAGTTATGGGGAGGTAGTCACACCTCAGGTAAAAGTAGGTAGATGGGTTACCGTCAGGGGAAGGAGAGGGAACCAGCAGGCAGTGCAGGGATCCCCTCTGGCCCTTTCCCTCAACAACAGGTATACCGTTTTGGATACTGTTGCGGGGGACGACTTACCAGGGGTAAGCAATGGGGTACAGGTATCTGGCACAGAGTCTGTCCCTGTTGCTCAGAAGGGAAGGGGAAGAGGAGCAGAGCTTTAGTCATTGGGGACTCCATAGTTAGGGGAACAGATAGGAGGTTCTGTGGGAACGAGAGAGACGCACGGTTGGTATGTTGCCTCCCAGGTGCCAGGGTTCGTGATGTCTCGGATCGTGTTTTTGGGATCCTTCAGGGGGAGGGGGAGCAGCCCCAAGTTGTGGTCCACATAGGCACCAACGACATAGGTAGGAAGAGAGATGGGGATTTAAGACAGAAATTCAGGGAGCTAGGGTGGAAGCTTAGGGCGAGAACAAACAGAGTTGTTATCTCTGGGTTGTTGCCCGTGCCACGTGATAGCGAAGCGAGGAATAGGGAGAGAGAGGAGTTGAACATGTGGCTGCAGGGATGGTGTAGGAGGGAGGGTTTTGGTTTCCTGGATAATTGGGGCTCTTTCTGGGTAGGTGGGACCTCTACAAACAGGATGGTCTTCACCTGAACCAGAGGGGTACCAATATCCTGGGGGGGGAGATTTGCTAGTGCTTTTTGGGGGGGTTTAACCTAATTCAGCAGGGGAATGGGAACCTAAAATGTAGTGCCAGTGTACAGAATGTGGAGTAGTGAGGTCAGGGATAAGGTTACAAGGACGCAAGAGGGCACTGGCAAGCAAGAACCTGGTTTAAAGTGTGTCTACTTCAACGCCAGGAGCATCCGGTACAAGGTGGGTGAGCTTGCAGCATGGGTTGGTACCTGGGATCTCGATGTAGTGGCCATTTCGGAGACATGGGGAGAGCAGGGGCAGGAATGGATGTTGCAGTTTCCGGGATTTAGATGTTTCAGTAAGAACAGAGAAGAGGGTAAAAGAGGGGGGGGGAGGGTGTGGCATTGTTAATCAAGGAGAGTATTACAGCGACAGAAAGGACGTTTGAGGACTCGTCTTTTGAGGTAGTATGGGCCGAGGTTAGAAACAGGAGAGGTGAGGTCACCCTGTTGGGAGTCTTTTATAGACCGCCAAATAGTTCCAGAGATGTAGAGGAAAGGATAGCGAAGATGATTCTCGACAGGGGCGAGAGTAACAGGGTAGTTGTTATGGGGGACTTTAACTTTCCAAATATCGACTGGAAATACTATAGTTCGAGTACTTTAGATGGGTCTGTTTTTGTCCAGTGTGTGCAGGAGGGTTTTCTGACACAGTATGTAGACAGACCAACCAGGATGCCACATTGGATTTGGTACTGGGTAATGAACCCGGCCAGGTGTTAGATTTAGATGTTGGTGAGCACTTTGGTGATAGTGATCACAATTCGGTTAGGTTTATGTTAGCGATGGGCAGGGACAGGTATATACTGCAGGGCAAAAATTATAGCTGGGGGAAAGGAAATTATGATGCGATTAGGCAAGATTTAGGATGTGTAGGATGGGGAAGGAAACTGCAGGGGATGGGAACAATCGAAATGTGGAGCTTATTCAAGGAGCAGCTACTGCGTGTCCTTGATAAGTATGTACCTGTGAGGCAGGGAGGAAGTTGTCGAGCGAGGGAGCCGTGGTTTACTAAAGAAGTTGAAGCGCATGTCAAGAGGAAGAAGAAGGCTTATGTTAGGATGAGACGTGAAGGCTCAGTTAGGGCGCTTGAGAGTTACAAGCTAGCTAGGAAGGATCGAAAGGGAGAGCTAAGAAGAGCAAGGAGAGGACACGAGAAGTCATTGGCGGATAGGATCAGGGAAAACCCTTAGGCTTTCTATAGGTATATCAGGAATAAAAGAATGACGAGAGTTAGATTAGTGCCAATCAAGGATAGTAGTGGGAAGTTGTGTGTGGAATCAGAGGAGGTAGGGGAAGTGTTAAATGAATATTTTGCGTCAGTATTTACAGTAGAGACAGAAAATGTTGTCGAGGAGAATACTGAGAATCAGGCTACTAGACTAGATGGGATTGAGGTTCACAAGGAGGAGGTATTATCAATTTTGGAGAGTGTGAAAATAGATAAGTCCCCTGGGCCAGATGGGATTTATCCGAGGATTCACTGGGAAGCTAGGGAGGAGATTGCAGAACCTTTGTCCTTGATCTTTATCGTCATTGTCGACAGGAATAGTGCCGGAAGACTGGAGAATAGCAAATGTTGTCCCCTTGTTCAAGAAGGGGAGTAGAGACAGCTCTGGTAATTATAGACCTGTGAGCCTTACTTCGGTTGTGGGTAAAATGTTGGAAAAGGTTATAAGAGACAGGATTTATAATCATCTTGAAAACAATAAGTTCATTAGCGATAGTCAGCACGGTTTTGTGAAGGGTAGGTCGTGCCTCACAAACCTTATTGAGTTTTTCGACAAGGTGACCAAACAGGTGGATGAGGGTAAAGCAGTGGATGTGGTGTATATGGATTTCAGTAAGGCGTTTGATAAGTTTCCCCAAGGTAGGCTATTGCAGAAAATACGGATGTATGGGGTTGAAGGTGATTTAGAGCTTTGGATCAGAAATTGGCCAGCTGAAAGAAGACAGAGGGTGGTGTTTGATGGCAAATGTTCATCCTGGAATTTAGTTACTAGTGGTGTACCGCAAGGATCTGTTTTGGGGCCACTGCTGTTTGTCATTTTTATAAATGACCTGGAAGAGGGTGTAGAAGGGTGGGTTAGTAAATTTGTGGATGACACGAAGGTCGGTGGAGTTGTGGATAGTGCCGAAGGATGTTGTAGGGTTCAGAGGGACATAGATAGGCTGCAGAGCTGGGCTGAGAGTTGGAAAATGGAGTTTAATGCGGAGAAGTGTGAGGTGATTCACTTTGGAAGGAGTAACAGGAATGCAGAGTACTGCGCTAATGGGAAGATTCTTGGTAGTGTAGATGAACAGAGAGATCTTGGTGTCCAGGTACATAAATCCCTGAAGGTTGCTCCCCAGGTTAATAGGGCTGTTAAGAAGGCATATGGTGTGTTAGCTTTTATTAGTAGGGGGATCGAGTTTCGGAGCCACGAGGTCATGCTGCAGCTGTACAAAACTCTGGTGAGACCGCACCTGGAGTATTGCATGCATTTCTGGTCACCGCATTATAGGAAGGATGTGGAAGCTATGGAAAGGGTGCAGAGGAGATTTACTAGGATGTTGCCTGGTATGGAGGGAAGGTCTTACGAGGAAAGGCTGAGGGACTTGAGGTTGTTTTCGTTGGAGAGAAGGAGGAGGAGAGGTGACTTAATAGTGACATATAAGATAATCAGAGGGTAGGATAGGGTGGATAGTGAGAGTTTTTTTCCTCGGATGGTGATGGCAAACACGAGATGACATAGCTTTAAGTTGAGGAGTGATAGATATAGGACAGATGTCAGAGGTAGTTTCTTTACTCAGAGTAGTAGGGGCGTGGAATGCCCTGCCAGCAACAGTAGTGGACTCGCCAACTTTAAGGGCATTTAAGTGGTCATTGGATAGACATATGGATGAAAATGGAATAGTGTAGGTCAGATGGTTTCACAGGTCAGCGCAACATCGAGGGCCGAAGGGCCTGTACTGCGCTGTAATGTTCTAATTCTAATTCTGAGAATGAATCCCACAATCTCATTCAGTGCCAGATACTGACAGGTACAGAATTAATCCCACCCGTACACACTGTACTAGGCACTGAAAGACATAGGAAGCATTGCACATTCACATACAAGAGCAAACATTGACAGATATTGTAGGAGTCACATGCTCACAGTCAGTACCAGATACTGTTGAAAAGAGAATTAATCCCACACTTGCATTCATTGCAAGAGACTGACAGTTACATAAAGGTTTTCCCACACTCACATAGAGTAACAGAGACTGACATGCAGAACTTGATCCACACCCATATATAGTACCAAAACCTGAAAGATATTGAGTCAATACCACAATCAGATACAGTGTCAAAGACTGACAGGCATATTATAGAGTTCACTTCCATAGAATACCAGTTATTTACATGTGCAGAATGCATCTTGTTTCACATTCAGTCTGGATACTGACAGATACACAATGAATCACTACAATCATACTCAATACCAAGTTCAGACAAACACCATATATATCCCCCAATTATTCACAGTATCATAGACTGACAGACACAGAGTGAATCACAAAATCAATTAACTTCAGAGACCAGCAGATAGAGAATTAATCTCACTGTCACGGAAAGAACCAGAGAGTGACAGATATACAATGAGACCCAAGCTCACATAAAGTGACACACATAATTAAAACCACGCACATACATAGTACCTTAGATTGACACATTGAGAATGAATCAAACACATTCTGACAATAAGATTGATGCATACACAATGAAGCTCACACTCACATTTAGTTCCAGACATTGACAGATACAGAATGATATCCACATTCAGCCACAGTAGCAGATAGATACAGAAGCTGCCCCACATTCCCATACAACACTCATGAATGACATACAGAATGAATCAAACAATCACATTTAGTTCCATAGACTGACACTCAAATAATCTCACACTCAGACACAGTACCACAGAGATATATTTAGAATTAAATTCACTGTCATATAATGTACCAGAAAGTGTGGCAAAATTAATCTCATACAGTACAAAGGATGGATGGAATTTGTCCCACACTCAATGTAATAGGTTTTAAGTAAGTGAAGTGGGGTTGTCGGAGGGATGGGGGTGGAGGTGGGGAAGAGAACAACATGGAAGGTATGTGTTAGGGCAGAGGGCAGGAGAGATTAACTGACAAATAGGTCATGCGGTAAAGGGAGAGTGCTAAGGGTGCAGTGAAAGGCAAAACATTAGTATAGAGAGAGTGTTAATGACAGAATAATGAACAGTTCTGTCCAAAAGCACAAACTTGAAAAATCAAGATTAAGGCAGACACATGGTGACAAAAAATGATAAAATAAAATAAAATAATCTAAAAGAGCCAGTCATGCTCTGAAATTATTGTACTCAATGTTCAGTCCGGAAGGCTGTTGAGTGTCTAATCAGAAAATGAGGTTCTGTTCCTGGAGCTTGCTTCACTGGAACACTGCAGCAGGCCGAGGACAGAAATGTGGGCATGAGAGCAGGGTGGTGAACTGAAATGGCAAGCAACCGGAAGCTTGGGTTTATGCTTGCGGACTGAGCAGAGATGTTCCGCAAAGCAGTCACCCAATCTATGTTTGATCTCCCCAATGTAGAGGTGGCTGCATTGTGAGCAGCGAATACAATGTATTAAATTGAAAGAAGTACAAGTAAATCACTGTTTCACCTGGAAGGAGTGTTTGGGGCCTTGGATGGTGAAGAGAGGGGAGGTAAAAGGACAGGATCTATGCCTCCTGCAATTACATGCAAAGTTGTCATGGGAAGGGGACAAGGTGTCAGGGGTAATGCAGGAGTGGACAAGGGTGTCACGGAGGGAACAGTCCTTTGGATTGCTGACAGGGGAGGGGAAGATGGGTTTGGTAATGGCATCACGCTGGAGGTGGCAGAAATGGTGGATAATGATCCTTTGGATGTGCAGGCAGGTCGGGTGGAACTTGATTGCAGTTCTGGAAGGGAGGAGAAGGGATGAGGGTACAAGTGCAGGAAATTTGTCAGACACGGTTGAGGGCCCTGTCAACCACAGCTGGGGGGAAATCCTCGGTTGAGGAAAAATGAAAACACATCAGAAGTGCTGTTGTCGAAGGTTGCATCATCAGAAATGATGTGCCTGAGATGGAAAAACTGTCCACAGATGCCACCAGACCCGCTGAGTATTTCCAGCACTTTCTGTTTTCATTTCAGATTTCCAGCATCTGCAGTATTTTGCTTTTGTTACTGTCCTGTCTTATTGTGCTGCTCAATAAAGTAGTTGGAAAACCAAGTTACAGTCAGGCTGAAAGGGGATTTGAATCCAGGATTGATCTGTTCATTAAAGAGGGACTTCGACCAACTAAGTCAAAGGGTCAAAATACAGTGTTTGAGTTTTTTGAGCTACAGATTAGTGCAGATCTTTCTAGCTGTGCTGAACATTGATTTCCATCTCCGGGTTCTTTCTGAATCTGTGAGTTTGCAGTTCTTTGCGAGTGAGTGGGAGACATGGAGATATGTTTAGACGATTTCCTGGCAAATCATTTGCAACTCCATATTTTTCTGAAATTTGTACGAACACATTAATGACATACGTCACGCCGTGAAATTTCTCCACAAAACACTGAAAGGTGACATTGATAATTGTGAGGGGGTTTTTTCACTTATTCAGACAGACATTTGGAAGGAGTGATCAGAACGTGATTCACACATGACGTGATGACGTAATGGCGTGAAGAAACACTTCCTTAAACTGGCCATATTTGGTATCCATTTTTTCTGCTCGACCCACCTGAATATTATAGAGAAAATGGCAACAAGGGGAAGATAAAGTCTGTAAATATAGGCAGAAAACAGCAGCAGGGACTGCAGTAAACAAGATCAGCCAGTTCCTGGTGACTTAGTTGCTCGGATAGTGAAGAATTTAGATGGGTTGTGGACAGCCTGAGCCTCAGACTGTCTCCTGAGTTGAATAGGATACCGCACGGTCTTCGTGCTCATTGAGGAAATTTGGCTGTACTCATGGGATACAGCTGAAAGATGGCAACGAATGAGAGGGTTTGAGCAACATTCTGTTCCTATATTGAAAGAATGGGCATGTTCTTAGAGTTAAGAATATTTTGGGACTGGAAGGTGAGGCGGTCAAGACTCAGAATAAGGCTATTCCTGAGCAAAAGAAAACAATTTTGCTTGTGGAAATTGGCCTGGAAGTGTATGACATGCTAACAAAGCTTCCTGCTCTGAACAAAGCAACATATGTGCCAGTCAAAACAAAATCACCAAGTTGGAGGAACATTTCAATCCTAAGCCACTAGAGATAGCAGAATGCTACAAATTTGGAACCAGAAATCAGAAAAGTAGTGAAGCAGTTGGTGAGTATATTGTGGCAGTGAAGAATTTTTATTACGTTGCAACTTTGGCACATTCTTCGACCGGGCATTATGAGACATATTTGTGTGTGGATTTGTGAACAAAAGAATCCAATCGAATTAACTAAACACACAAAATCTTACATTTGAGATCGTGTGTAAGATTGCTGTTTCCATGGAGATGGCATCAAAGAATGTTAGGGAATTTTATCCCATGCTGGTAACTAGTACAGGCTTCTGTCCACTGTTAAAGTGCTTCAGCCAAGTCTAAAGTGGACAGACATAGCCAGAAGAGTGCCAATGATAGCAGTTTAGTGTTGTTATCACCATCAGGGCAACCACACAGCCCAATCAGGTCAGTACAGAAATGCAAAATGTTTTAATTGTCAAGCAGAGGCCAAAGAAGGAAAGGGAACTAATTCCAGTGGTAATGGAAAACAGTGATGTTATAAGGGTGGAGTTCACAATCTTGAAGTGAATCCAGAGTGCCTAACCAAAGAGGAGCAAGGGCTGTACAGCATTTATGCCACTAGCAATCACTCAAATGATGGAGACTTTTGTATAATGTTGTTGGTAAATAAACAGTACATTGCTACGACCATGGATTGCTCCATCATGAGTAGAGAAATGTATGGGAGCAAAGTCAGTGATGTCCGTCAAACTGAGAGCACCAGTCAATTGAAAACCTACTCTGGTGAGGTGTGAGAAATGTGTGGGCAAATGGAGTGCAATATCCAACATAAGGGCAGGCCCCTCAAGTTACCCATTGTTTAAAAAATTAGGTCAGTGGAAGTAGGCATCACTGGCAAGGCCAGCATTTATTGCCCATTCCTAATTGCCCTTGACAACTGAATTGCTTGCTAGGCCATTTCAGAGGACAGGTGAGAGTAAACCAAATTGTTGTGGGCCAGCATCACATACAGGCCAGACCATGTAAGCACAGCAGATTGCCTTCTGTGAAGGGTATGAGTGAACCAGATGGTTTTTAATGAAAATCAATTATAGTTGCATGGCACCACTGCTCAGATTTTATATTATTCATTAATGAATTGAATCTGAATTCCACCAGCTGCCATGGTGGGATTTAAACTCATATCCCCAGGGCATTAGTCTGAGTCGTGAGATTATTAGTTCAGTGACATTGCTGCTATGCCAGCCTCTCCCCTACAAGGTAGTGAGATATGTCAACAAACCAATAATAATGGGGAAAGACTGGCTTTGAAAGCTGAAGTTAGACTGGAAGCATGTTTTTTCAAGTTGAAACAACCAAGGAGCTTGATCAGGCATTGAATTGTTACAGGAACACTTTCGAGGACAGCTGTGAAGGCATAATCAGTGTGAAAGCTCACATCTGAATCAGGCCTGATACCAAACCAGTATATTGCAAAGTTTGGCTGCTTCCTTATGCTTCCAAAACCCAGGTTGAAGAGGAGCAAAAGAATCTGGAGAGATATGGTGTGCTGGTGAAAACTGATCACTGTGATTGGGCAAACCCAATTGTCATTGTGCCCAAGTCAGACAAAACCATCAGTCTATGTGGGGACGACAATGTCACAATGAACCAGGCAGTGGATTATGAGAAGTATCCACTACTGATCTCGAGATTTGTATGCGGATTTAGCAGGATCCAAGCTATTCACAAAGTTGGATTTATTCCATGCTTATGCACAGCTCAATGTGAATCAAGTGAATCTGCAGTATCTCACAATAAACACACACATGGCGTTATACTCCTACATAAAGCTGCCGTACGGTGTGAAGCCTTCTCCAAACTTCTTCCAAGTTACAATGGGTAAGATTTTACAAGGAGTGCTACATTGCTTGTGCAATCAGGATGATGTGTTGATCATGACTGCAACAAATGAAGAGAATTTTCAAGTGTTGGATGAAGTGTTGCAAAGGCTCAATGATCACAATGTGTCAGTTGAAAAAGAACAAGTGTGCCTTTGTACAATCTGAGGTGGTGTACCTTGGCCTGATAATCAATGAAAAGTACTACAGCCAGTGAAAGAGAAGATAGAGGCTATGGTCAAAGCCCCTAAGACAAAAAGATGTGTCTGAGCTTAGATCTTTTCTACGCATGGTCCAATACTACTTGCAATTTCTGCCTGAGCATGCAATGGTGTTAGCTCCACTACATGAGTTGTTGAAGAAAGATGTGAAATGGAAATGGTCTAAAGCACAACAAGATGCTTATGATGCATGTAAGAGAAGCTTGACCAGTGACACACTACACATTCATTACCACACAAATGGTGAACTGAAGCTAGCTTCAAAATATGGAGTTGGAGCAGCAATCAGTCATGTTGTGGATCATGGTCAGGAGAAGCCCAGAGCATTTGTGTCACGTACCCTGACCAAGAGTGACTGGAACTACACACAGATAGGAAAGGAAGTGTTTGGAATCATCTTTGGAAACAAAAAGTTTCACCAGATTTTGTTGGGTGGAAACTTTACGCTAGTAACAGATCATAAACCACTAATAGCTATTCTGGGACCAAAGTCTACAAAACTGACAATGGCAGTATCAAGGATGCTGCAGTGGGCTGTACTTCTCTCACTGTTTGACTGTAACATTGAATATCGGAGTTCAAAGGAGAATGCTATCGCTGACGCACTGTCACATTTACTGCATGAAGATTTAGATGTAGACTGTGAAGGTGCAATCTTCATAATAGAAATTGTGGCCATGGCTGAGTCGACCAGTCGGCAGGTTCACTGTGAGCCGATAACACTGCCGGGTAAAGGCCGCTTTCCAACTCCAATCTTAACACAGGAGATTCCCCAAACAGCTGTAATAAGGTGTTTGTAAACTGCTGGAAGCGGATGTGTGTGGAAATGGTGATGTTACTGAGGAGGTTTCTTAGTATCGAATGGATTGTGTTTCGGTGGGAACATTACTGAGTGTTAATTGTAGCGGGACCATATTTAAAAGCTCCGGCTTTCTGGAAGGCTTTGACTACGAATGCCGAGTCTGGAAGGGTTTGTGTGGAGAGCTGGGTTTCGGTTCTACTGTTAATAAAGGGTTTGAAATTGGCAGCCCGGAGGAAACTGGAGGTGGATCTGAAAGATGAGGGGCCGTTCTCTCTCTGTCTGTCACTCTGGGTGTCTCCTCCCTCTCGCTCTCTGTTTAATCCTCACTCAGTCTCCTCCACTCCCTGCTCTCACTCTGCCTTTCTCAGCCAGGTCCAGGGGGTCTGTATACAAAGGATCCTGAAGGATTCTGTTACTCATGTACTGCAGTGATCTGAGTGAAGAATCATCATGTCTGGCAGAGGTAAAGGAGGCAAAGGACTGGGCAAAGGCGGAGCAAAGCGGCACCGCAAAGTGCTTCGTGATAATATCCAGGGCATCACCAAACCAGCAATCCGCCGCCTGGCTCGCAGTGGCGGGGTCAAGCGAATCTCGGGTTTGATCTGTGAGGAGACTCGCGGGGTGTTGAAGGTTTTCCTGGAGAATGTGATCAGGGATGCGGTCACATACACTGAGCACGCCAAGCGCAAGACGGTCACTGCCATGGATGTGGTGTACGCTCTGGAACGGCAGGGCCGCACTCTCTACGGATTCGGCGGTTGAACAACTTGACCCTTTCCAGCAAACGCACAACAAAGGCTCTTCGAAGAGCCACCCACCACCTCACAGAGAAAGCAGTGACCTGGAAATGGGAGCTGGGATAGGCTGTTCAGAACAGTTCAATCAATCTGCTGTGTTCGGGATACAAAACTGGAATCCCCGAGTTTGATATTTCAGTTGTAGCAAGGATGTGCAGTGGATTTGATTTTGTAAACGTGCTGTGTAAACAGTGCCCGAGACTCTCCAGTTAGTTATTTCCCCAGTCGACACATGCCCTCAGTGAAAAGCCACATCACTCCTCGAGAATCACTCATTGTTTTCATAGAATTTCAAAATGATTTCGATACAATGAGAGAATCCGGGAGTTTTGCAGCAGCCGTTGAATCGGTCACTGGAACCAGACCCACTTGTGATGTTATTTCCCCCGAGACGGTGTTTCCTGCACTGAAACTGACAGGGTTTGTGAAACTGATCAGTTTCAGCTCAATCATTCAGGGACCTGAAATTCCCGCAGTTTGAGCCCGAACCCACTTCTGATTGGTCACCCTCTTCCCATTCGTATGTCTTAACCAATCACAGAGCTTCGAATTGGAAAATGCAGCAAATCATTGGCATAAATTGTCGACCTGACAAAGTTTGAATTCGAAAAAGCCGCCAATTTCAGTATCGGAAAGAAGCGATTACTGGAAAATCTATCCAAAGCTGATCGTTATATATATATATATATATATATATACATGTATGACCATTAAAAAACATTTATATTCCGCTTTTATCAGCAAATTCCTGGCACCATTTTAAAGCTGTTCGTAAAATAGCGCCAGGAAATTGTGCTGATAAAAGCGGAATAAAAAACAAGATTTTGGATGGTTATGTCCATATTTTACGAACAGCTTTAATCTGTAATATTATTGGTTACTCATCTGTAACTGCCGGCAAAATGTAACGGGACAAATAACTCAAATTCGGTGTGGAAGTAATACATTGGACAGGGTTTCGAGGGACAGTGAGAAGTCACTGAAATAGTTGCTTGAACATTGTAAATAAATCTGATTCGGTCCTGTTACTGACATTCTGGAATCAGACAGTAATCAGCCCTTTCACAGAGACTGTCGGTGGCTCTGAAAAGAGCCTTTGGTTTATTCGATGATATTTTGGCCGCTTTACTTTTTCTGGGAGCTCTGAGCGCTGGTTTTCTTGGGCAACAGCACGGCCTGGATATTAGGCAGAACCCCGCCCTGAGCGCTGGTCACCCCTCCCAGCAGCATGTTGAGCTCCTCGTCGTTGCGGACGGCCAGCTGCAGGTGTCTGGGGATGATGCGGGTCTTCTTGTTGTCCCGGGCCGCGTTACCGGCGAGTTCGAGGATTTCAGCGGTCAGATACTCGAGCACAGCAGCCAGATAGACCGGGGCTCCGGCACCCACACGCTCAGCATAGTTGCCCTTTCTCAGGAGCCTGTGAACACGGCCCACCGGGAACTGCAGTCCAGCCCGGGAGGAGCGAGACTTGGCCTTGGCCCGAGCTTTGCCGCCGGTCTTTCCTCTTCCAGACATTTTCACAAATTCTTTCACGAAGAATGGATATTTTCCACTGCATTTACTGTACTTACAGACTGAAAACTCTCCTCATTGGTCGGTACTTAATTCACCTTATTTGCCTATATTCATCACCAATCAGGTCACTGACAACAGAAGAGGGCGGGATTTACCCACCACAACCTCAGAAACAGAATTTGTCAATTTCAAAAAGCCCGCCAATTTCATTTTCGGAAAGGAGCGGATTAAAATAAATGTCATCCTTCGTCAAAGATTTAAAATCCCTTCTCTTTATTTTGTTTTATTCAACTCCATTCGTCACCAATCAGAGACGCGGGTTTTAAATGTTGTTTAAATTGTGGATCTTCCCACAATCGCTTTCAAACTGTCCCGGGAGGTACTAAATCCCTGTTCACAGCATTTCCCTGAAGCGAAACGTTCAGTTTATCTTCAATCAGAGCCCAGTGTCCTTCTCTGAAAAGAGGGAGCCGGATCGAATCCTCAAACTGCCCTTAATCTGCTCTATAATGATCCCATTCCGGGCTGTTACACTGCGGAGAGTTACTGTTAATAAAATGATGAATCAGTTCACATTTCAGGAATAGAGTGAAGGAACGGAGGTCTGACTCTTCCCGCTGAAAGCAGCTGTTAAAGCGGTCATTCAGGGGCTGTGCAAAAAAAATAACAGCTTTAAGCAAAAAAGGAAAGGCGAATGAGCGCATTATGGGTTCATGGGACAGAAGACACAAACACAGTAGTGGGATCGTTATTATATTATACATTATCTTAAAGTGATTTAATAGAGATGTTCGGATGCAGCTTTTTCAGAGAGATTGTGGGTGGCTCTTCAAAGAGCCGTTGTGTTTGGGATGTTTTTCAGTCCATTGTGCTGTTTTACTTGGAGCTGGTGTACTTGGTCACCGCCTTTGTCCCTTCCGACACGGCGTGCTTGGCCAGCTCCCCGGGCAGCAGCAGGCGCACGGCGGTCTGGATCTCCCGGGAGCTGATGGTGCTGCGCTTGTTGTAATGGGCCAGGCGGGAAGCCTCACCCGCGATGCGCTCGAAAATATCGTTCACAAACGAGTTCATGATGCTCATGGCCTTGGAGGAGATGCCGGTGTCGGGGTGAACCTGCTTCATCACTTTGTAGATGTAGATGGAGTAACTCTCCTTCCTCGACTTTCTCCGCTTCTTGCCGCCCTTTGCTGACGGTTTATTTAAGGTTTTCTTGGCGCCCTTCTTAGGAGCTGCTTTCTTCTTCTCTTCAACCATCTTCAGTCTCAATTTCAGACACAGAAATAAACCAAACCCCTTCCGAGTGCGGATTAAATAGACAATCACACAGCTCTATGCTAATGAGGGATGGGGGAAAATAAAGATTGTGATTGGCTGACTGGCAGTGATGTCACAAAGGTTTCATATTGTAATTCTCTAATTGGTTTCTTTCGCCATCCAATCAGATTAAACATTTGCAACCAATCACAAACACCCTTCCTGCAATCAGGAAGTATATTTCCCAAAGACTGTCTCCAACCCCAGTTTCTGTTGAAAGAGCCGCTTCTTATGTAAAGCTCCCTGGAAATGTCCTGGCTGTTGTTGGGAAGACACATATTGGCTGATTCTGTGTCCTTGTGTCTCTGCTATTGCATGTGAGCGTGCAATTAATTTCATTTCTTTTTTCTCTGATCCTGTGTTTGAGCGTGTTGTGTAATTCGGTAGCTCTCAGTCTCTGGTGCAGTCGGGATTCATTCTGTATATTACAGACTCTGGTACTGTGAGTGTGACATCCATTCTGTATCTGTCAGTCTCTGGTACTGTGTTTGAGTGTGAGGAGATGAGGTGGAATGTTGCAGGGAGGAAGATGGAAAAGAGCGTTGGTGCGATGACACAGCCTTGCTTGAGCCCAGTTTGCATTGGGATTAGGTCAGTGGTAGGTCCGTTGCCAATGATTACATGTCATGCAGTCGGCAGACGATGGTGCCGAATTTCTCCGGGCAGCCAAATTTGAAGAAGATGTTCCATAATCCCTCCCAGTTTGGAGAGATGAAGGCCTTTGTCAGGTCAGAGAAGGCCATGTAGAAAGGTTGCTGCTGCTCCCTACATTTTTCTTGGGAATGTCTTGCTGTGAAGATTATGTTCACTGTGCCTCTTGATTGACAGAATCCACATTGTGATTCCAGTAGGAGCTCTTCAGCCATGGGGAGGAGGCGGTTGACAAGGACTCTTGTGATGACCTTCCCTGTGACGGACAGCAGGGCTGCCCCTCTGTAGTTACTGCAGTCGGGTTTGTCACCTTTTTTGAAGATGGTCACAATTACGGCATCTCGGAAATCCCTGACATGCTCTCTTCCTTCCACATGAGAGACGTGAGATGATGTATTTGTGTCAAGAGTGCTTCTCTGCTGTATTTTCGAATTTTGGTGGGAATTCCATCTATGCCGGTGGCCTTATTTTTTTTTTAGCTGTCAATCTCTGTCAGTCTGGGATTGTGCTGACGTCATGGTGGGTAGCATGCTGTGGAATGTAGTCAAGGGCACTCACATCAAAGACGGCATCGCAATTGAGGAGATATTCAAAGTGCTCCTTCCAATGAGTGCTGACTGCCTCTCTGTCCTTGATCAGTGTCACTCCATTCTTTGCTCTCAGTGGGGTAGGTCCTTTGATACTTGGGCCGTGAATGATCTTGACAGTGCCGAAGAAGCCACATGTGTCGTGGCTTTCAGCAAGTTTTTGTAGTTCCAGCGTTCTTTCAGCCCACCAGCTGTTGTGTCAGTCGATCTACTCTATAGTACGAGTTGGAAACTATTGAACTGACTTTGCCTCCAGTCCAGAAGCAAGGCCATTCCAACATCTGTCATCTAGCTGCAATACGCTGACAACGCCTGCGGGTGCGCACACCCAGTGACCAAGCTTCAAACCCTGATCGATGCATTCATTGAGGCATATGAAAGAATTGGCCTTAAGCTAAATGTCTGGAAGACAAAGGTCCTCTGCCAGCCTGCTCCCCGACACTGCCCCTCTATATCAAGATCCATGGCGAACCACTGGACGATGTGATCACTGCTCATCCCTAGCGAGCATTGTCTCATCAAGGGCAGCCATCGACAATAGGGCAGCACAGTGGCGCAGTGGTTAGCACTGCAGCCTCACAGCTCCAGCGACCCGGGTTCATAGAAACATAGAAAAATACAGCACAGAACAGGCCCTTCGGCCCACGATGTTGTGCCGATCCTTTGTCCTCTGTCAAGGACAATTTAATCTATACCCCATCATTCTCCTTTATCCATATACCTATCTAAAAGCCGTTTGAAAGTCCCTAAAGTTTCTGACTCAACAACTTCCCCAGGCAAGGCATTCCATGCCCCGACCACTCTCTGGGTAAAGAACCTTCCCCTGACATCCCCCTTATATCTCCCACCCTTCACCTTAAATTTATGACCCCTTGTAACGCTTTGCTCCACCCGGGGAAAAAGTTTCTGACTGTCTACCCTATCTATTCCCCTGATCATCTTATAAACCTCTATCATGTCACCCCTCATCCTTCTCCGTTCTAATGAGAAGAGGCCTAGAATGTTCAGCCTTTCCTCGTAAGACTTATTCTCCATTCCAGGCAACATCCTGGTAAATCTCCTCTGCACCCTCTCCAAGGCTTCCACATCCTTCCTAAAATGAGGCGACCAGAACTGCACACAGTACTCCAAATGAGGCCTTACCAAGGTCCTGTACAGCTGCATCATCACCTCACGGCTCTTAAATTCAATCCCTCTGCTAATGAACGCTTACACCCCATATGCCTTCTTCACAGCCCTATCCACTTGAGTTGCAACCTTCAACGATCTATGCACATAGACCCCAAGGTCTCTCTGCTCCTCCACATGCCCAAGAACCCTACCGTTAACCCAGTATTTTGCATTCGTGTTTGTCCTTCCAAAATGGACGACCTCACACTTTTCAGGGTTAAACTCCATCTGCCACTTTTCAGCCCAGCACTGCAACCTATCCAAGTCCCTTTGCAGACGACAATAGCCCTCCTCGGTATCCACAACTCCACCAACCTTTGTATCATCTGCAAATTTACTGACCCACCCTTCGACTTCCTCATCTAAGTCGTTAATAAAAATCACAAACAGGAGAGGACCCAGAACTGATCCCTGTGGCACGCCACTGGTAACTGGGCTCCAGGCTGAGTATTTACCATCTAAGACCACTCTCTGCCTTCTATCAGTTAGCCAATTCTTAATCCAACTGGCCACATTCCCCACTATCCCATGCCTCCTGACTTTCTCCATAAGTCTACCATGGGGGACCTTATCAAATGCCTTACTAAAATCCATGTACACCACATCCACTGGTTTACCCTCATCCACTTGCTTGGTCACCTGCTCAAAGAATTCAATCAGGCTTGTGAGGCAAGACCTACCCCTCACAAAACCGTGCTGACTGTCCCGAATCAAGCAGTGTCTTTCCAGATGCTCAGAAATCCTATCCCTCAGCACCTTTTCCATCAACTTGCCTACCACCGAAGTAAGACTAACTGGCCTGTAATTCCCAGGGTTGTTCCTATTCCCTTTCTTGAACAGGGGCACAACATTTGCCACCCTCCAATCACCTGGTACCACCCCCGTCAACAGAGAAGATGAAAAGATCATTGCCAGCGGCTCTGCAATTTCATCCATTGCTTCCCATAACATCCTTGGATATACCCCGTCAGGCCCGGGAGACTTGTCTATCTTCAAGTTATTCAAAATCCCCAACACATCTTCCCTCCTAACGAGCACTTCCTCGAGCTTACCAGTCTGTTTCACACCGTCCTCTTCAGTAATACACCCCTTCTCATTCGTAAATACCGAAGAGAAGTACTCATTCAAAACCTCACTTATCTCTTCCGGCTCAACACATAGTCTCCCGCTATTGTCCTTGACCGGACCTACGGTCCCCCTAGTCATCCTCATATTTCTGACATACGCGTAAAAGGCCTTGGGGTTTTCTTTTATCCTACCCGCCAAGCATTTTTCATGCCCTCTCTTAGCTCTCCTAATCCCTTTCTTCAGATCCTTCCTGGCCATCTTGTATCCCTCCAGAGCTATGCCTGTGCCCTTTTTCCTCAACCTTATATACGCATCCTTCTTCTTCCTAACAAGACTCTCAACCTCTCTTGTCAACCACGGTTCCCTCACATGACCATCCCTTCCCTGTCTGACAGGGACATGCTTATCAATGGCCCCTACTATCTGCTCCTTGAAAAAGTTCCACATTTCGACCGTGCCCTTCCCTGCCAGCATATGCTCCCAACTTATGCTCCTCAGTTCCTGCCTGACAGCATCATATCTACCCTTCCCCCAATTGTAAACCTTGCCCTGTTGCACATACCGATCCCTCTCCATTACCACAGTGAATGCTACAGAATTGTGATCACTATCTCCAAAGTGCTCGCCCACCAACAGCTCTATCACTTGCCCTGGTTCATTACCTAGTACCAAATCCAATATTGCCTCCCCTCTGGTCGGGCAGTCTACATACTGAGTCAGAGAAGCTTCCTGGACATACTGCACAAACACTACCCCATCCAAACTATTCGATCTAAAGAGTTGCCAATCAATATTTGGGAAGTTGAAATCCCCCATAATTACTACCCTGTGACTTCTGCTCCTTTCCAAAATCTGTTTCCCAATCTGCTCTTCCACCTCCCTGCTGCTATTGGGGGGCCGATAGAAAACTCCCATCAAGGTGACTGCTCCTTTCCTGTTCCTGACCTCAACCCACAGTGCCTCAGTCGGCAGATCCTCCTCGAAAATTCTTTCAGCAGTTGTTACACTATTTCTAACTAACAATGCCACCCCCCACCTCTTTTACCACCATTCCTAATGTTATGAAAACATCTATAACCAGGTACCTCCAAGAACCATTCCTCCCCCTCACCTATCCACGTTTCAGTGATGGCCACAACATCGTAGTCCCAAGTGCCCATCCACGCCTTCAATTCACTCACCTTATTCCTGATGCTTCTTGCGTTCAAGTATACGCACTTTAACCCTTCTCCGTGCCCATCTGTCCTCTGCGACAGTGCTACCTTCCCCAATACCTCACTACACTCTTTGTCTTTCTGAGTGGACCCACTGGTCCCTGGACTACAAGTCCGGTTCCCATCCCCCTCCCAAACTAGTTTAAACCCTCCCGAACAGTACTAGCAAACCTCCCTCCCAGGATATTGGTGCCCCTCTGGTTCAGATGCAGCCCGTCCTGGGTACTGCCTGTGTGGGGTTTGCAAGTTCTCCCTGTGTCTGCGTGGGTTTCCTCCGGGTGCTCCGGTTTCCTCCCACATGCCAAAGACTTGCAGGTTGATAGGTAAATTGGCCATTATAAAAATTGCCCCGAGTAGAGGTAGGTGGTAGGGAAATATAGGGACAGGTGGGGATGTGGTAGGAATGTGGAATTAGTGCACGATTAGTATAAATGGGTGGTTGATGGTTGGCACAGACTCGGTGGGCCGGAGGGCCTGTTTTAGTGCTGTATCTCTAAACTAAAGACAATCCAACATCCCAGGAATCAGCCGAGTGAACTTTCTCTGAACTGATTCCAATGCATGTGTCCCCCTCCTTAAATAAGGAGACCAAAACTGTGTGGAGTCCTTTAGTTGGGATGTCACTAATGCCCTGTACAGTTATCGCAAAACTTCCCTACTTTTATACTCCATTCCCCTTGCTAAAAATGCCAACATTCCATTTGCCTTCCTAATTACTTGCCTTAGCTGCATGCTAACGTTTTTGTAATTCATGTACCTGGACACACAGATTCCTTGGTACAGCAGCATTCTGCAGTCTCTCTGATGCAAGTAATATTCTGCTTTTCTATTCTTCCTGCCAAAGTAGACAATCTCACATTTTCCCGTATTATACCCCATCTGCCAAATTTTTGCCCACTGACTTAACCCATCTATATCTCTTTGCAGACACTTTGTGGCCTCCTCACAACTTGCTTTCCAACCTATCTTTGTACCGTCCATAAATTTGGCAACAAAACACTCAGTGCCTTCATGCAATTATTAATATAGGCCATAAATAGTTGAGGCACCAGCACTGATCCCTGTGACACTCCATTAGTTACAGTTTGCCAATCTGAAAATGCCCCATTTATCCCCACTCTCTGTTTCCTGTGAGTTAGCCAATTCTATATCCATGTGTGTGTAGTTTTCAGATTGTGTCTGTCAGTGTCTGGTACTCTGAGTTTTGGACTCTTTCACAATCTCTCAGTGCTACTATTTGTGTGTTAGGTTCCTTTAGATGACTCAGGCTGAGATACTGTGAGTGCAGTAATCGACCTATACAGTGGCGCAGTGGTTAGCACCGCAGCCTCACAGCTGCAGGGACCCGGGTTCGATTCCGGGTACTGCCTGTGTGGAGTTTGCATGTTCTCCCTGTGTCTGCGTGGGTTTTCTACGGGTTCTCTGGTTTCCTGCCAAAAGACTTGCAGGTTGATTGGTAAATTGGCCATTATAAATTGTCACTAGTATCGGTCGGTGGTTGGGAAATATAGGGAAAGGTGGGGATGTTTGGTAGGAATATGGGATTAGTGTAGGATTAGTATAAATGGGTGGTTGATGTTCGGCACAGACTCGGTGGGCCGAAGGGCCTGTTTCAGTGCTGTATCTCAAATCTAAAAAAAAACCTTTCAGCATCTGGCACTTAGCATGTGTTTCAGACGATAGAGGTCGAGGTCAAGGAGGACCTCCATGAGGTGAAGAGTCAGGAGGCCTCACTCTTTGCCACAGAGGCCTCCAAAATCATCTTCCGGTCCAGAGTCCACTCCATCGAACAGGATGAGATGTGTTTGCACTACCTCTTCCAAAAGCTTCACACAGCTTCATCAGAAGCCTGAAGGAAGAGGGTGGCTCGGTAACGTCTTTGCAGTCCGACATACTAAGGATTAGCAAATCCTTTTATGCTGGGCTGTCTGACACGAAGCGCACAGACAGCAGAGCTTCCTGTGATCTATCACAGCTGTCTTAGATGACAGCATGAGGGAGAGACTGGACATGCCGCTAACTCTGGACAAGCTGACAAAGGCCGTCAAGTCCTTTGAGACGAGTAAAACTCCCGGAAGCGATGCCTTACTGGTTGAGTTGTATTCGGCCCTGTGGGACTGGATCGGCCCAGACCTGCTGGAAGGATACGAGAGTATGCTCCTGGCCGGCAGCATGTCAGAATCCATGAGGAAAGGCATCATCACCCTCATCTCCAAGCGGAAGGGGGAGAGGGCAGGAATCAGAAATTGGCAGCCCATCTCACTACTTAATTTTGACTACAAGATGCTGTCCAAAGTCATAGCCAGTCGAGTCAAGTCCGCTCTGGAGTTGGTGATTCACCCTGATCAGACCTGTACTGTACCCGGCAGGAAGATCTCTGATAGTCTCGCGTAACTCGGGGATACGATCGCCTATGTACGGGACAGGAGGGTGTACACCTGCCTCATCAGCCTGGACCAGGAGAAGGCTTGTGACAGGATATCGCACACCTTCATGATGGATGTGCTTTCCAAAATGGGGTTTGGGGAGGGAATCTGCAATTGGATCAAACTGCACTTCACAAATATCAGTAGCGCCGTCTCAATCAATGGGTGGGAATCAGAAAGTTTTCCGATCCAATCTGGAGTCAGACAGGGCTGTCCTCTCTCCCCGGTCTTGTTTGTTTGCTGTTTGAACCCTTTGCTGAGTATATTAGGAAGGATGTGAACATAAGAGGGGTGACAATCCCAGGCAGCAGAGCCACTCAGGTTAAAACCTCCCTGTACATGGATGACGTCGTCGTCTTCTGCTTGGACCCGCTGTCTGTGTGCATCTGCACCCAGTTCGAACTGGCCTCAGGGGCCAGAGTTAACCAGGGCAAGAGCGAGGCCATGTTCTTTGGGAACTGGGCTGACCTATTCTTTGTCCCCTTCACCATTAGGTCACAGTACCTGAAGATGCTGGGGATATGGTTCGGAAGGGCCGGGGCGTGCACCAAAACCTGGGAGGAGTGAGTAGCCAGGGTACAACATAAGCTGAGCATGTGGGAGCAGCGATCTCTCTCCAATATGGGTAAGAACCTGGTCATCAGATGCGAGGTGCTCACGTTGTTGCTGTATGTGGCGCAGGTCTAGCCCATACCCCACTCCTGCGCTCTGGTGGTCACCCAAGTCATTTTCCACTTCATCTGGGGATGCAAAATGGACCGGGTCTGGAGGGCACGATGTTCAAACCTCTGGATAAGGGCGGGAAAAATGTACCCAACATTGCCCTCATCCTGATGACTACCATCGTGTGCGGCTGCATCGAGCTGTGTGTAGATCGCCAGTACGCAAACACCAAGTGTCACTATGTGCTGAGGTTCTATCTGTACCCGATGTTGAGAAGGATGGACTTCGTCACATTGCCGCGGAACGCTCCATCCAGTTGGGCCGTGCCGTACCACCTATCCTTCGTGGGAAAATTTCTGCAGAAAAACACCTTTGACCACCAACCCATCAGGCAGTGGTCTGCATGGAATGTCCACAAGGCCCTACGGGAAAAGGAGATGGTGGATCCTGTTGGATGGTTCCCCAAGCAGACTGCCAAAGTCATTAGACAGAATGCCTCATCACCAGAACTTTCAAACAAGCACCAAGGTGTAGCTTGGCTGGTGGTGAGAAGAGCCCTCCCCGTCAGATCCTTCCTGCACGCCAGAAGTCTCACACCCTTCGCACAATGCCCTTGAGGTGGCTGCGGTGGGGAAGAGACGGTTGCCCACCTCCTTCTGGAATGTGTCTTTGCAAAGCAGGTGTGAAAAGAGATGCAGTGGTTTTTGTCGAGGTTCATCCCAAGCAGCTCTGTAACACAGGAGTCTGTGCTGTATTGGCTGTTCCCAGGGACATACACAGAGATAAACATCAACTGCTGCTGGAGGACTATCAATTTGGTCTGCCCCACGAAACTTGCTGGTCTTCCAGCACAAAGAGTTGTCCACGACCGAATGTTGCAGACTGGCACATTCCAAGGTCCAAGACTACGTGCTGAGGGACGTACTAAAGCTTGGGGCAGCCGCAGCAAAGGCTCAATGGGGAAACACCACTGTGTAAGGTCCCCCCACCAAGCTGAACTGAGGGGCTGGATCCATAGAAAACCCCTCGAACTTTATCGGGAAAATATTTGTTTGCTGTAAAATGTACATGGTACGTAAAATGAAATGGAAGAGTTGTGAGGCAACTCACTCCTGTATTGAAGGAAACTGATCTCCTTTGCACTCTTTGTATTGTCTGACTCGATGATGTTTGGAACTGTTCTGTATTGTTTTTTCTTACAGATTTTTATGAATAAAGTATATTTTGGAAATAAAAAAAGTCAGGAAGAGGAAAGACCAGCGGGAAAGCTCAGTCCAAGGCCAAGTCTCACTCCTCCCGGGCTGGACTGGAGTTCCCAGTGGGCCGTGTACACAGGCTCCTGAGAAAGGGCAACTATGCTGAGCCTGTGGGTGCTGGCTGCTGTGCTCGAGTATCTAACCACTGAAATCCTCGAGCTGGCCGGTAACGTGGCCCGGGACAACAAGAAGATCCGCATCATCCCCCGACACCTGCAACTGGCCGTCCGCGACAACGCGGAGCTCAACAAGCTGCTGGGAGGGGTGACCATTGCACAGGGCGGGGTGCTGGCTAATATCCAGGCCGTGCTGCTGCCCAAAAAAACCAGCGCTCAGAGCTCCCAGAAAAAGTAAAGCGGCCAAAATGTCATCTAATAAGCCAAAGGCTCTTTTCAGAGCCACCCACAGTCTCTGTGAAAGGGCTGATTACTGTCTAATTCCAAAACATTTGTAACAGGAATGGCAACTATTTAAAATGTTTAAGCAACTATTTCAGTGACTTCTCACTGTCTCCCTGAAGCCTGTGTGAAGGGGAATTACCAATTGTCCATAATTTATTACTTCCAAAGGATGTAGGTGCTTTGGAGAGGGTGCAGAGGAGGTTCACCAGGATGTTGCCTGGTATGGAGGGCGCTAGCTATGAAGAGAGGTTGAGTAGATTAGGATTATTTTCATTCGAAAGACGGAGGTTGAGGGGGGACCTGATTGAGGTTTACAAATTCGTGACAGGTATAGACAGGGTGGATAGCAAGAAGCTTTTTCCCAGAGTGGGGGATTCAATTACTCGGGGTCACGAGTTCAAAGTGAGAGGGGAAAGGTTTAGGGGGGATATGCGTGGAAAGTTCTTTACGCAGAGGGTGGTGGGTGCCTGGAACGCGTTGCCAGCGGAGGTGGTAGACGTGGGCACGATAGCGTCTTTTAAGATGTAACTAGACAGATACATGAATGGGCAGGAAGCAAAGAGATACAGACCCTTAGAAAATAGGCGACATGTTAAGAAAGAGGATCTGGATCGGCGCAGGCTTGGAGGGCCGAAGGGCCTGTTCCTGTTCTGTAATTTTCTTTGTTCTTCGTTGTTTGTTCCACACGGAGTTTGAGTTACTTGTCCCATTATAGATTGCTGAACAGAGTTGTTTACCGCCAGTTCGAACAGTTGACAACAATTGACAAATTAAATCTGCTTGTGAAATAGCGCCCGGAATTTGTGACAGTAAAAGTGGAATATGGAAACAGGTTTTTAACTTGTTACTGGACTTTTTTTTATTATTTCCAAAATATGCATTATTCATAAAAATCTGTAAAAAGTACATGACTAAACAGTTCTAAACAGCACCAAGTCGAAAATTACAAACAGTGCAAAGGAGGTCAGTTTCCTTCATTGCAGGAGTGAGCTGCCTCACAACCCTTCGATTTCATTTTCCATGCCATATACATTTTACAGCAAACGAAAATTTTCCTGATACATTTCGAGGGGTTTTCCATCGACCCAGCCCATCCGTTCAACTTGGTGGGGGGACCTTACACAGTGGTCTTTTCCCATTGAACATTTGCTGCGGCTGCCCCAAGCTTTAGTGCGTCCCTCAGCACGTAGTCCTGGACCTTGAAATGTGCCAGTCTGCAACATTCGGTCGTGGACAACTCTTTGTGCTGGAAGACCAGCAAGTTTCGGGCAGAACAACGGGTGTCTTTCACCGAATTGATAGTCCTCCAGCAGCAGTTGATGCTTATCTCAGTGTGCGTCCCTGGGAACAGCCCGTAGAGCACAGACTCCTATGTTACAGAGTTGCTTGAGATGAAGTTCGACAAAAACCACTGCATCTCTTTCCACACCTGCTTTGCAAAGACAAATTCCAGAAGGAGGTGGGCAACCATCTCTTCCCCACCAAAGTCACCTCGAGGGTGTTGTGCAGAGGGGGTGAGACTTCGGGTGTGCAGGAAGGATCTGACTGGGAGGGCTCTTCTCACCACCAGCCAAGCTTCATCTTGGTGCTTGTTTGAAGGTTCTGGTGATGAGGCATTCCGCCAAATGACTTCGGTGGTCTGCTTGGGGAAGAGGATCCGCCATCTCCTTTTCCTGTAGGGCCTTGAGGACATTCTGTGCAGACCACTGGCTGATGGACCGGTGGTCAAAGGTGTTTTTCCGCAGAAACCGCTCGACGAAGGATAGGTGGAACGACACAGTCCAACTGGATGGAGCATTCCGCGGCAATGTGACAAGGCTTCGCAACACCGGGGACAGATAGAACCTCAGCACGTGGTGACACTTGGAGTTTGCGTCTACACACAGCTTGATGCAGCCACACACGAAGGTAGTCATCAGGATGAGGGTGATGTTGGGTACATTTTTCCCACCCTTATCCAGAGGTTTGAGCATCGTGTCCCTCCGGACCCGGTCCATTTTGGATACCCAGATGAAGCGGAAAATGGCTCGGGTGACCGCCACAGCGCCGGAGTGGGGTATGGGCCAGACCTGCGCCATGAACAGCAACAACGTGAGCGCCTTGCACCTGATGACCAGGTTCTTACCCACATTGGAGAGAGATCGCTTCTCCCACATGCTCAGCTTGTGTTGGACCTTGGCTGCTCGCTCTTCCCAGATTTTGCTGCACACCCCGGCCCTTCTGAACCATATTCCCAGCACCTTCAGGTAGTCTGAGCTGACGGTGAAGGGGACAAAGGATCGGTAAGCCCTGTTCCCAAAGAACATGGCCTCTCTCTTGCCGTGGTTAACTTTGACTCCCGAGGTCAGTTTCAACTGGTCGCAGATGCTCATCAGTCTGCACACAGACAGCGGGTCCGAGCAGAAGACCGCGACGTCATCCATGTAGAGGGAGGTTTTAACCTGAGTGCCTCCTCTGCCTGGAATTGTCACCCCTCTTCTGCTCACATTCTTCCTAATAGACTCAGCAAATGGTTCAATACAGCAAACAAACAAGACCGGGGACAGAGGGCAGCCCTGTCTGACTCCAGATTGGATCGGGAAACTTTCCGATTCCCACCCATTGATTGAGACTGCGCCACTGATGTTTGTGTAGGGCAGTTTGATCCAATTGCAGATTCCCTCCGCAAACGCCATTTTGGAAACACGTCCATCATGTATGTGTGTGATATTCTGTCAAAAACCTTCTCCTGGTCCAGGCTGATGAGGCAGGTGTCCACCCTCCTGTCCCGTACATAGGCGATTGTATCCCTGAGTAGTGCGAGACTATCGGAGATCTTCCTGCCAGGTGCAGTACAGGTCTGATCAGGGTGGATCACCAACTCCAGAGCAGACTTGACTCGACTGGCTATGACTTTGGACAGAATCTTGTCGTCAACATTAAGCAGTGAGATGGGCTGCCAATTTCCAATTTCTGCCCTCTCCCCGTTCCGCTTGTCAATGAGGGTGATGATGCCTTTCCTCATGGATTCTGATATGCTGCCGGCCAGGAGCATACTCTCGTATACTTCCAGCTGGTCCAGGCAAACCCAGTCCCACAGGACACAATACAGCTCAACCGGTAAGCCATCGCTTCTGGGAGTTTTATTCGTCTCGAAGGACTTGACGGCCTTTGTTAGCTCATCCCGAGTTAGCGGCTTGTCCAGTCTCTCCCTCCTGCTGTCATCTAAGACCTCTGTGATAGATGACAGGAAGGACTGGGAGGCTCTTCTGTCTGTGGGCTTCGCGTCATACAGCCCAGCATAAAAGGATTTGCTGATCCTTAGTATGTCGGACTGCGAAGATGTTACCGAGCCATCTTCTTCCTTCTGGCTGCTGATAACAGAGCTCTCTCTGTGTACCTTTTGGAAGAAGTAATGCAAGCACATCTCATCCTGCTCAATGGGGTGGACTCTGGACCGGAAGATGATATTGGAGGTCTCCGTGGCAAAGAGCGAGGCCTGCTTTCTCTTCACCTCTTGGAGGTCCTCCTTGACCTCAACCCCCATCGACTGTAGCCGGAGCAGATTTTGCATACTTTTCTGGAGTCAGGACATTTCCCTCTGTCTCTCTCGCCCTCTGAACACCTTTTGAGGAGAAAGAACCTCTTGATGTTCTCCTTGATCGCGTCCCACCTGTGAACTGGAGACTCAGGATTCTCGGTTCTCCAACCTTTGTAATCCCTTTTAAGTTCCTCAACGTTCTCTGGGGTTAGCAGTGTAGCATTGAGCTTCCACGTCCCTCTGCCAACCCGCTAGTCGTCCTGTAAGTGACAGTCGGCCATTACGAGGCAGTGGTTCGACAAGAACACCGGCTTGACGTCAATGGATCTGACCGTGACGGCATGGGCCACAAACAGGAAGTCAATCCTGGAATGGGCAGACCCGTCCAATCTTGACCATGTCTATCTATGCTGCACTCCGTCTGCAGGTTTGCTGAATACGTCGTGCAGTTTTGCATCTTTTACTGTTTCTATTAGGAATCTGGACATAGCGTCCAGTTTGCTGTCGTCTCTGCCAGATCGCCCAGCTGCATCGATGATGCAGTTGAAGTCACCGCCTAGGATGACTGGCCTGCACGTTGCCAGCAGCAATGGTTGATGGCAAATGTTCATCCTGGAGTTTAGTTACCAGTGGTGTACCGCAAGGTTCTGTTTTGGGGCCACTGCTGTTTGTCATTTTTAAAATTACCTGGATGAGGGTGCAGAAGGGTGGGTTAGTAAATTTGCGGATGACACGAAGGTCGGTGGAGTTGTGGATAGTGTCGAAGGGTGTTGTAGGGTACAGAGGGACATAGATAGGCTGCAGAGCTGGGCTGAGAGATGGCAAATGGAGTTTAATGCGGAGAAGTGTGAGGTGATTCACTTTGGAAGAAGTAACAGCAATGCAGAGTACTGGGCTAATGGGAAGATTTTTGGTAGTGTAGATGTACAGAGAGATCTTGGTGTCCAGGTACATAAATCCCTGAAGGTTGCTACCCAGGTTAATAGGGCTGTTAAGAAGGCATATGGTGTGTTAGCTTTTATTAGTAGGGGGATCGAGTTTCGGAGCCACGAGGTCATGATGCAGCTGTACAAAATTCTGGTGAGGCCGCGCCTTGAGTATTGCGTGCAGTTCTGGTCACCGCATTATAGGAAGGATGTGGAAGCTTTGGAAAGGGTGCAGAGGAGATTTACTAGGATGTTGCCTGGTATGGAAGGAAGGTCTTACGAGGAAAGGCTGAGGGACTTGGGGTTGTTTTCGTTAGAGAGAAGGAGGAGGAGAGGTGACTTCATAGAGACATACAAGATAATCAGAGGGTTAGATAGGGTGGATATTGAAAGTCTTTTTCCTCGGATGATGATGGCAAACACGAGGGGACATAGCTTTAAGTTGAGGGGTGAAAGATATAGGACAGATGTCAGAGGTAGTTTCTTTACGCAGAGAGTAGTAGGGGCGTGGAACGCCCTGTCTGCAACAGTAGTAGACTCGCCAACTTTAAGGGCATTGAAGTGGTCATTGGATAGACATATGGATGAAAATGGAATAGTGTAGGTCAGATGGTCGGCGCAACATCGAGGGCCGAAGGGCCTGTACTGCGCTGTAATGTTCTAGTTCTAATTCTAATTCTAATTCTAAAGACGGTCAACCGTTCGCTGCATTGAAACGGGGCGTACATGCTGATCAACCAGAGCGAAGCATTGTTGTACATTACATCTGCGATGAGGAGGCGACTGCCCACCACCTCCTTAACTTCGGAGATGGTGAAGTTACCTCCCCGCAGCAGAAGACCCAGGCCGGAGGAATGGCAATCATTACCCCCTGACCAGATCGATGGCCCGTGGGACCACCATTGCGACCACTGCCTGTCGGTGCTGAGATGTGGTATTCCACACTCCTGCAGAAACAGGGGGTCGGCTTTGACCTTGGCGAGGTAATCCATCGCATAGTGGATTTAATGCTACGCACATTAATTGAAGCAATCCTTATACCCATTTTTTTAAAGTTAGTTGTTGCTTCCCATACCATTTGTCCTTGCTAGTCCCAGTCCTTCAGGATGTTCCTGTATACCCATAGTGTACGCAAGCTGTTTCACACTCGTTGGGCTCAGAAACCCCTCCTGGTTTTTCATGCAGGGTTTCTTCCACTGAGGTGACATCGGTGGGGGGGGCGGGGGTCTTGTTGGCAGCAGGGATTGGGCTGTTCTGTGCTATTCCCCTCTGTTCCTCCTCGAAAACATCACTGCTGACGGCTTCCCAGAGCTGAAGTGCGCCAGATGTGTCTTTGCTCTCAGTGTCCCAGAGCTGGGATGTGTTGGCCATGTCGCTAGGTGTGGCGCTTTGGGTTTGGGGCTTGACAGGCCCATCACAGCTTCCAGTGCCCGGGGGCTGGGGGGCTTTATCTTCCAGCTCCTTTTGAGTTCTGCCGCTTCTTTTGAAGGTGCTGTCGCTCCGGCACTTCCTCATCCAGTGAAGAGGAGCTGCTGTAGTCTGTCTCAGACGGTAGCCTCCTCTTGCCACTGGTTTGGGTGGTGGCCTGTTCCGCTTTTGGAGGTCTTTTCTTTGTGGTTTTCCTTTGGACAAACTGCCACTGACCTGTTTGTCCATCTGCTGCCTCCTCCTCCATTGATTCTGTCTGTGGAGGAGGGGTTTCTGGGTGCAGGGTAGGTGCCGGGTTGCTGGTTTCAGTTGCCTTCCCTTTCTTCCCCTTCTCAGGTAGAAGTTCCTCACTGCAGAGAAGGTTGCTTGTCTCCTTTCCAACACCGGACGCCTTCGTCGAACCTTCTCCCGGCCTTTCCTTGGACCTTGCCGCCTGAGCATAACTGAGGCAGCGTTTGGGGCAGGTTTTGTAGAGATGGCCTGCCGCACCGCACAGGTTGCAACACTTACTCTGCTTACAGTCCTTGGTCTGATGGCCTTCCTTCTTGCAGTTCTTGCAGACAACCGTGCTGCAGTTTGCTGCCACGTGACCAGATTTGCCACAGGTGCGACAAACTTTGGGCTGCCCAGCGTAGACCAAGAAGCCTCGACTTCCCCTGATAGCGAAGCTGGAGGGAGGGTGGATGATGGCTCCATTGGCATCGACCGTCAAGGTCACCTTGACTTGCCGCTTATTGGTCCAAATCGCAAAGGGGTCTTTGACATCAGTGCTGGCCACCTCGACGTACCTGGCGAGAAAGGTGAGTACATCCACCACAGGAACATGGGGGTTGTAGAGGTGAATTGTCACCACCCGGTCATGTTGTGACGGAAGCGTGAAGAGCGGCTCCACTGGGAGGATCGACAGCGGCGCCCGGTCCCCTTTCTCCTTGAACGCCTTCAGGAACTTGATGCATCCCGCCACATTCTTGAATGTCATGTCGATATACCCACTGCTGGGGAAATCCTGCAGGCAGAAGATGTGCCTAGCTTGAAATCCACAGCAATCGATGAGGATTTTCTTGATGAAGAAGGTGCGATCGACCAGTGCATCTCCTTCCTTGTCCTTCACCACCACCCGAATGGTGTTCCGCACTCCCTGGCCTGAAGCTCAAAGATTGGTTATAGCCATTTTACTCAAAGCCTACCCAGGATCAAAAGCCACTGATCATGGTTTCTCCACTGCCAAGTAAGTACTGATAAGAACAGATACTACACTTGATCTTAGCCAAAAGGCTGAGAAGCTCCACCACTGGCGGTCCTGCCTTCAGTTGCCTGGACCCCAAGCTACTGGACATAGATTTTCCAGGAATTCGCTTCTTTACTGCTCTGAAATTGGAGGCTTTTTCGATTTAAAATATTCTGTCAGGTCGACAATTTAAGCCAATGCTTGGCTGCATTTTCTAATTCAAGGCTCTGCGATTGGTTAAGACATGTGAATAAGAAGAGGGTGACCAATCAGAAGTGGGTTCGGGTAAGCATGGGCTCAAACTGTGTGAATTCCAGGTCCCTGAATGACTGAGATGAAACTCTGTCCAAAGTCATAGCCAGTCGAGTCAAGTCTGCTCTGGAGTTGGTGATTCACCCTGACCAGACCTGTACTGTACCCGGCTGGAAGATCTCTGATAGTCTCGTGCTACTCAGGGATACGATCGCCTATGTACGGGACAGGAGGGTGGACACCTGCCTCATCAGCCTGGACCAGGAGAAGGCTTTTGACAGGAAATCGCACACCTGCATGATGGACATTCTTTCCAAAATGGGGTTTAGGGAGGGAATCTGCAATTGGATCAAACTGCTCTACACGAACATCAGTAGCGCAGTCTCAATCAATGGGTGGGAATCGGAAAGTTTCCTGATCCAATCTGGAGTCAGACAGGGCTGTCCTCTCTCCCCTGTCTTGTTTGTTTGCTGTGTTGAACCCTTTGCTGAGTCTATTAGGAAGGATGCGAGCATGAGAGGGGGTGCCAATCCCAGGCAGCAGAGGCACTCAAGTGTGGTGGTCACCCGAGCCATTTTCCGCTTCATCTGGGGATCTAAAATGGACTGGGTCCAGAGGGACACGATGTTCAAATCTCTGGTCAAGGGCGGGAAAAATGTACCCAACGTTGCCCTCATCCTGATGACCACCTTCGTGTGCGGCTGCATCAAGCTGTGTGTAGACCTCCAGTATGCAAACTGCAAGTGTCACTACGTGCTGAGGTTCTATCTGTTCCCAGTGTTGCGAAGGATGGGCCTGGTCACATTGCCGCGGAACGCTCCATGTAGTTGGACCATGCTGTACCACCTATCCTTCGTGGAGCAGTTTCTGCGGGAAAACACCTTTGACCACTGATCCATCAGGCAGTGGTCTGCACGGAATGTTCTCAAGGCCCAACGGGAAAAGGAGATGGGGTATCCTGTCGGATGGTTCCCCGAGCAGACCACCAAAGTCATTTGGCAGAATGCCTCATCACCAGAACTTTCAAACAAGCACCAAGATGTAGTTTGGCTGGTGGTGAGAAGAGCCTTCCCCGTCAGATCCTTCCTGCACGCCCGAAGACTCGCCCCCTCCGCGCAATGCCCCCACCGTGGCTGTGGTGGGGAAGAGACGGTTGCCCACCTCCTCCTGGAATATGTCTTTGCAAAGCAGGTGTGGAAAGAGATGTATTGGTTTATGTCGAGGTTTATCCCAAGCAGCTCTTTAACACAGGAGTCTGTGCTCTACGGGCTGTTCCCAGGGACACACACCGAGACAGACATAAACTGCTGTTGGAGGACTATCAATTCGGTGAAAGACGCCCTTTGGTCTGCCCGAAACTTGCTGTCTTCCAGCGCAAGGAGTTGTCCACCACCGAATGTTGCAGACTGGCACATTCCAAGGACCAGGACTACGTGCTGAGGGATGCACTAAAGCTTGGGGTAGCCGCAGCAAAGGCTCAATGAGGAAAGACCACTGTGTAAGGTCCCCCCACCAGGCTGAACTGAGGGGCTGGATCCATGGGAAACCCCTCGAACTGTATCGGGAAAATTTTCATTTGCTGTAAATGTAAAACTGTAATTGGCATGACAAATGTGAAATGGAAGGGTTGTGAAGCAACTCATGATTGTGTTGAAGGAAACTGATCTCCCTTGCAATGTTTGTATTTTTTGGTGCTGTTTGAAACTGTTTGGCAATGTAATTTTTACAGATTTTTATGAATAAAGTATATTTTGGAAATTGGTCAGTTTCACAAACCCTGTCAGTTTCAGTGCAGGAAACACCGTCTCGGGGGAAATAACACCACAAGTGGGTCTGGTTCCAGTGACCGATTTAACGGCTGCTGCAAAACTCCCGGATTCCCTCATTGCAGCGAAATCATTTTGAAATTCTTTGAAAACAATGAGTGATTCTGGAGGAGTGATGTGGCTTTTCACTGAGGGCATGTGTCGACTGGGGAAATAACTAAGTGTAGAGCCTCGGGCACTGTTTACACAGCCCGTTTAGAAAATCAAATCCACTGCACATCCTTGCTGCAAATGAAATGTCAAACTCGGGGATTCCAGTTTTATACCCGAACACAGCACAGATTTATTGCAGTCAGTTCTGAACAGCCTATCCCATCTCCCGTTTCCAGGTCACTGCTCTCTCTGTGAGGCGGTGGGTGGCTCTTCGAAGAGCCTTTGTTGTGTGTTTGTGGGAAAGGGGCTGGTTTCTCAGCCGCCGAATCCGCACAGAGTGCGGCCCTGCCGTTTCAGAGCGTACACCACATCCATGGCAGTGACCGTCTTGCGCTTGGCGTGCTCAGTGTAGGTGACCGCATCCCTGATCACATTCTCCAGGAAACCTTTCAACACCCCGCGAGTCTCCTCATAGATCAAACCCGAGATCCGCTTGACCCTGCCACGGCGAGCCAGGCGGAGGATTGCTGGTTTGGTGATGCCCTGGATATTATCACGAAGCACTGTGCGGTGCCGCTTTGCTCTGCCTTTGCCAGGTCCCTTGCATCCTTCACCTCTGCCAGACACTTTTTCCCAAAAGTATACTCCATTCATAAAAATCTGTTTAAAAAAAGCTTTACAAAACAGTCCAAAACAGCACCAAGTTGACATTCCAAAAGCGCAAAGGAAATCAGTTTTCTTCGATACAGGAGTGAGTTGCCTCACAACCCTTCCATTCCATTTTACATGCCATGTACATTTTACAGCAGATCCATGTTGGTGTAGACAGCCAGAGGGGTTTCCCATGGGTCCAGCCCTTTAGTTCACTCTGGTGGGAAGACCTTACACAGTGTTCTTTCCCCATTGAGCCTTTGCAGCGGCCATGATCCACAACATGACTGATTACTGCTCCAACTCCATATTTTGAAGCTAGCTTCAGTTCACCATTTGTGTGGTAATGAATGTGTAGTGTGTCACTGATAGAGCTTCTCTTACATGCATCATTAGCATCTTGTGTTTCAGACCATTTCCATTTCACATCTTTCTTCAACAACTTATGTAGTGGAGCTAACACCATTGCATGCTCAGGCAGAAATTGTGAGTAGTATTGGACCATGCCGAGAAAAGATCTAAGCTCAGACACATCTTTTTGTCTTTGGGGCTTTGACCATAGCCTCTATCTTCTCTTTCACTCGCTGGAGTTCTTTTCATTGATTTTCAGGCCAAGGTACACCACATGAAAAAACATGCTTCCAGTCTAAATTCAGCTTTCAAAGCCAGTCTTTCCCCATTATTATTGGTTCGTTGACATATCTCACTACCTTGTAGGGGAGAGGCTGGCATAGCAGTAATGTCACTGAACTGATAATCTCACGACTCAGACTAATGCCCATGGGGATATGGGTTTAAATCCCACCATGGCAGCTGGTGGAATTCAGATTCAATTCATTAATGAATAATATAAAATCTGAGTAGTGGTGCCATGCAACTATAATTGATTTTCATTAAAACCCATCTGGTTCACTCATACCCTTTACAGAAGGCAATCTGCTGTGCTTACCTGGTCTGGCCTGTATGTGATGCTGGCCCACAACAATGTGGTTTACTCTCACCTGTCCTCTGAAATGACCTAGCAAGCAATTCAGTTGTCAAGGGCAATTAGGAATGGGCAATAAATGCTGGCCTTGCCAGTGATGCCCGCCTCCCATGAAATAATGAATAAAAACAGGTATCTTGAGGGGCCTGCCCTTATGTTGCACATTACACTCCATTTGCCAACACATTGCTAACACCTCACCAGAGTAGGTTTTCAATTGAGCTGTGCTCTCAGTTTGACGGACATCACTGACTTTGCTCCCATACATTTCTCTACTCATGATGGAGCAATCCATGGTCGTAGCAATGTACTGTTTATTTACCAACAACATTATACAAAAGTCTCCATCATTTGAGTGATTGCTAGTGGCATAAATGCTGCACAGCCCTTGCTCCTCTTTGGTTAGGCACTCTGGATTCACTTCAAGATTGTGAACTCCACCCTTATAACATCACTGTTTTCCATTACCACTGGAATTAGTTCCCTTTCCTTCTTTGGCCTCTGCTTGACAATTAAAACATTTTGCATTTATGTACTGACATGATTGTGCTGTGTGGTTGCCGTTATGGTGATAACAACACTAAACTGCTATCATTGGCACTCTTCTGGCTATGTCTGTCCACTTTAGACTTGGCTGAAGCACTTTAACAGTGGACAGAAGCCTGTACTAGTTACCTGCATAGGATAAAATTCCCTAACATTCTTTGATGCCATCTTCATGGAAACAGCAATCTTACACACGATCTCAAATGTAAGATTTTGTGTGTTTAGTAACTTCGATTGGATTCTTCTGTTCACAAATCCACACACAAATATGTCTCAAAATGCATGGTCTAAGAATGTGCCAAAGTTGCAACGTAATAAAAATTCTTCAGTGCCACAATATACTCACCAACTGCTTCACTACTTTTCTGATTTCTGGTTCCAAATGTATAGCATTCTGCTATCTCTAGTGGCTTAGGATTGAAATGTTCCTCCAACTTGGTGATTTTGTTTTGACTGGCACATATTTTGCTTTGTTCAGAGCAGGAAGCTTTGTCAGCATGCCAGACACTTCCAGGCCAATTTCCAGAAGCAAAATTGTTTTCTTTTGCTCAGGAATTGCCTTATTCTGAGTCTTGACCGCCTCACCTACCAGTCCCAAAATATTCTTAACTCTAAGAACATGCCCATTCTTTCAATATAGGAACGGAATGTTGCTCAAACCCTCTCATTCGTTGCCAGCTTTCAGCTGTATCCCATGGGTACAGCCAAATTTCCTCAGTGAGCACTAAGACCCTGCGGTATCCTATTCAACTCAGGAGACAGTCTGAGGCTCAGGCTGCCCACAACCCAGCTAAATTCTCCACTATCCGAGCAACTAAGTCACCAGGCTGATCTTGTTTACTGCAGTCCCTGCTGCTGTTTTCTGCCTATATTTGCAGACTTTATCTTCCCCTAGTTGCCATTTTCTCTAATATTTTCAGGTGGGTCCAGCAGAGGAAATGGACACCAAATATGGCCAGTTCAAATAAGTGTTTATTCACGCCATTACATCATCACGTCATTACATTATTAGCATAATATACAAATACACTACATATGTGAATCACGTCCTGATCACTTTTACTAGATATGTGTCTGAATAAGTGGAAACCCCTCACAATCAACACTGTCACCTTTCAGTGTTTTGTGGAGAAATTTCACGGCGTGACTTATGTGATTCCCTCATTTAATGTGTTTGTACAAATTTCAGAAAAGTATGGAGATGCAAATAACTTACGAGAAATCGTCTAAACATATCTTCATGTCTGGCACTCACTCGCAAAGAACTGCAAACTCACAGACTCAGAAAGAACCCGGAGATGGAAATCAATGTTCAGCACAGCTAGAAAGATCTGCACTAATCTATAGCTCAAAAAACTCAAACACTTTATTTTGACCCTTTGATTTAGTTGGTCGAAGCACCTCTTTAATGAACAGATCAATCCTGGATTCAAATCCCCTTTAAGCCTGACTGTAACTTGGTTTTCCAACTACTTTATTGAGCAGCACAATAAGACAGGACAGTAACAAAAGCAAAATACTGCAGATGCTGGAAATCTGAAATGAAAACAGAAAGTGCTGGAAATACTCAGCGGGTCTGGTGGCATCTGTGGACAGAGAAGCAGAGTTAACCTTTCAGGACTCTGACATTTTATCAGAACTGCTGAAATGTTAACTCTGCTCCTCTCTGCACAGATGCTACCAGACCTGCTGAATATTTCCAGAATAAAAACAGAAAGTGCTGGAAATATTCAGCAGGTCTGGTAGCATCTGTGCAGAGAGGAGCAGAGTTAACATTTCAGCAGTTCTGATAAAATGTCACAGTCCTGAAAGGTTAACGCTGCTTCTCTGTCCACAGATGCCACCAGACCCGCTGAGTATTTCCAGCACTTTCTGTTTTTATTTAAAACAGGACTCTATCTGTCTTTGCTGAGCGAAGGATTTCGGAATGGATGTTTGACGATTGTCCCTTCTTGTACAGAAATTCACTGCAAATACTATAAAGGTACCTCAGTCAACCACACCTCCTTTGAGAGAAATTTGTTCATCATTGCATTTGATCTGGAAACCACTCTTGACATTAATCTCACTGAATCAGAGTGTGACGGATTGTATCTGTCAGTGTGTTCATGTCACTATGTGCTGCTTTCTACTGAGTCTGGGACACGATGCAAGGTGGAGGATTTGTCCGAGTTTTGGATTATATTGTCAGTTGAGAATGATAAAAACTGAAAGGAAGCAAATAAGAAATCCTTGTCCCCAGATTTGAGAATCTGTAGATCTGCTTTGGGAAAGTGAATCAGAGCAGAATGAAGGGTGAACTGTCTGATTGCCCAGAAGTGGTGAAAACACAGCTCAGTCAGCACGTTCTAATAAATAGGAGATACTGGAACGGCTGGCTGTACTTCATGTTGATAAGTCATGAGGACTGGATGAGTTGGAACCAAGACTGCTGAGAGCTGTAAGGGTGGAAATTGCCAGAATCTTCTGATTTTTATTTTTTGGATTGACAGCTGCCAGCCATTTGTTTGTCGCAGGACACAATAACGGACTAAAGTGAATCTGCACCGAGCAAATATTAACGTCCCACATCTGCAGGTTTCTTCCAAAACATCGGGAATTTCAGCCTCAATCCTCGGACCTTTGATGTCCTGTTCCACTGATATTTTGTCCCCTGATTAAAATTGATCCTGGGAAGTCTGTCCTCTGAGCGGCCTGGCACTCCGAGTTCCTCTGCAGATATCCGGTTGCTGTTGGTAGACCAAAAGAGTCCTATAACCCGAGAAGAAACCTCTCCCAGAGCCCTCCTAGTGTGTCTCCATTAGACCATGCAGCCACTACCTGTATAATGGATAGCAATGGTGAGGAGTATGAGTTATTTCAGTGCCTGCGTTTTGTGGAAATAGAGGATTAAAGATTTAAAATAATTAAAATCACTGAATAGATCCTCTGTGAGCAGGACTCAAACCAAACTGGGAATAATCCAGTGGATTTCAATGTTGAAATCTTTAACCACTGGACCATGGCAGCTGAAATCACACCCCTTTTATACAGACCGAGAATCATCCTACACTGATCCACTTCTGTTCATTTTTGTGTCTAGTTTTAGTTTAGAGATATAGCACTGAAACAGGCCCTTCGGCCCACCGAGTCTGTGCCGACCATCAACCAACCATTTATACTAATGCTACACGAATCCCACATTCCAATAACATCCCCACCGGTCCCTTTATATTTCCCTACCACCTACCTATACTAGGGGCAATTTATGACGGCCAATTAACCTATCAACCTGCAAGTCTTTGGCATGTGGGAGGAAACCGGAGCACCCGGAGGAAACCCACGCAGACACAGGGAGAACTTGCAAACTCCGCACAGACAGTACCCAGAATCGAACCCGGGTCGCTGGAGCTGTGAGGCTGCAGTGCTAACCACTGCGCAACTGTGCCTGGGACAAAAAAGTTCTGTGTAGCTGTCAATCAAAAAATGGTTGGAAGGAACTTCATTTATTCAAATACCAGCAGCCGCCAGTTGTCAATCAACTCAATCCCTTCAGCAATAGAGAGGGAGAAAGAGAGAGACTGTTAGAGAACTTCCTGCATTCAGTCCTGACCCTGTCACACTCAGCAGCGTCTCACCCAGACCCCACTCTCATCAACACTGAACATTGTTACTGAGACCCTTCAAATACTGTTTATAAAATGAATAAAGGTTCAAAGTTGATGACAGCTGGATTGAATGGAACCAAGTTTAATAAACTTTTCACTCTGACTTGATAACCACATTAGACAGTCCTTCAATTGGTAGCAAAGTTATCAGCTGTAAGAATGTTTTTACTGAGTTGAATAATTTCTGTGTGAGGAATGTTCCAGCATCATAAATGAATCCATTTGCAAATTGTTGATGGAAAGTGAGTGGTTTTATTGAAGAGGGTTTAAAGGAGGATGAGAGAATCGTGTGTGACAATGAAGTGGAATCAATGCAAGTAAAAACTGGAATGAAGGGGGTGGGGATCTCCTGGTCACATGGACTGATTGCAGAATTTTATAAAGATTTCTTTCATAGAGATTTTAACTCCATTTTATTTTTGTTATTTTTTTTCATGGGATGTAAGCATCGCTGGCAAGACCATCATTTATTGCCCATCCCTAATTGCCCTGGTTTTGGTGAGCTGCCTACTTGAACCACTGCAGTCCATATGTTATAGGTACACACACAGTGCTATTCGGGAGGGAGTTCCAGGATTTTGATATGCCCTAGGGAAGGGACGGCAAAATAGTTCCAAGTCAGGATGTGGATTGGAGGGGAGGTTGCTGATTGTAGTGTTCCCATGTGTCTGCTGCTCTTGTCCTTCTAAGGAATCAGGGGGATATCTCTCCGCTGGTTAGAGTCATACCTAGCAAAAAGGAAGATGGTTGTGGTTGTTGGAGGTCAATTATCTGAGCTCCAGGAGATCACTGCAGGAGTTCCTCAGGGTAGTGTCCTAGGCCCAACCATCTTCAGCTGCTTCATCAATAATCTTCTTCAATCATAAGGTCAGAAGTGGGGATTTTCGCTGATAATTGCACAGTGTTCAGCACCATTCGTGACTCCTCAGATACTGAAGCAGTCTGTGTAGAAATGCAACAAGTGCTCGACAGTATCCAGGACTTATCCAATGACCACCTTCAACAAGAGAGAATCTAAGCATCTCCCTTGACATTCAATGGCATTACCATTGCCGAATCCCCCACTATCAACATCCTAGGGGCTACCATTGACCAGAAATTGAACTGGAGTAGCCACAAAATACTGTGGCTACAAGAGCAGGTCACAGGCTAGTAATCCTGCAATGAGTAAGTCTCCTCCTGACTCCCCAAAGCCTGTCCACCATCTACAAGGCACAAGTCAGGAACGTGATGAAACACTCTCCACTTGTCTGGATGGATGCAGCTCCAAGAACACGCAAGAAGCTTGATACCATGCAGGACAAAGCAGCCCACTTGATTGGCACCCCATCCACAAACATTCACACCCTCCACCAGCGCGCACAGTGGCAGCAGTGTGCACCATCTACAAGATGCACTGCAGCAACACACCGAGGCTCCTTAGACAGCACTTTCCAAACCCACAACCGATACCAATTAGAAGTACAAGTGCAGCAAATGCATGGGAACACCACCACCAGCAAGTTCCCCTCCAAGTCACACACTATCCTGATGTGGAACTATATTGTCGTTCCTTCACTGTCACTGGGTCAAAGCCCTGGAACTCCCTTCCTAACGGCATTGTGTGTGTACCTACCTCACATGGACTGCAGCGGTTCAAGAAGGCAACTCACCACCACCTTCTCCAGGGCAATTAGGGATGGGCAATAAATGCTGGCCTAGCCAGCAACACCCACATCCCATGAATGATTTTTTAAAAATGGTGGTCGAGTTCACGTGTTTGGAAGGTGCTGTCTAGGATTGTAAACACTGCTGCCACTGTGCACCAGTGGTGGAAGGAGTGAATATTTAAGGTGGTGGACGGGGTGTTGATCAAGTGAGCTACTTTGTCCTGGATGGGGTCGAGCTTCCAGAGTGAAGTTAGAGCTGAACTCAGCTAGGCAAGTGGAGAGTATTCTATTACACACCTCACTTGTGCCATGTAGATGGTGGACAGGGTTTGGTGAATCAGGAGCTGTGTTACTCAGAGAATAACATAAAAGGTGTTGCCATGGTTACCCACATGGGTCCTAGTTATGCCTGTCTTTTTGTGGTGTATGTCAAACATTCCTTTTTCCTGTCCTACTCAGGGCCCCACCCCCCAGCTCTTTTTCCGGTAGAATGATGACTGTGTCAGTGTCATTTCCTGCTCCCGCCCGGAACTGGAAAACTTCATCAACTTTGTTTCCAATTTCTACCCTTCCCTCACCTTCACATGATCTATCTCCGACACTTCCCTTCCCTTTGTGACTTCTCTGTCTCCATCTCTGAATTTAAGGCTGTCCGCTAATATTCTTTCTAAGCCCACCGACTCCCACAGTTACCTTGACTACACTTTCTCACACCCTGCTTCCTGTAAGGACTCCATTCCATTCTCCCAGTTTCCCCATCTCTGACACATCATTTCTGATGATGCAACCTTCGACAACAGCAGTTCTGATATGTCTTCCTTTTTCCTCAACCGAGGATTCCCCCACACTGTGGTTGACAGGGCCCTCAACCGTGTCTGACCCATTTCCTGCACTTCTGCCCTCATCCCTTCCCCTCCCTCCCAGAACTGCAACCAAGTTCCACCCGACCTGCCTGCACATCCAAAGGATCATCCTCCACTATTTCTGCCACCTCCAGCATGATGCCATTATCAAACACATCTTCCCCTCCACTGCCCTGTCAGCATTCCCCTTCCCATGGCCTCTTCCCATATAATCGCAGGAGGCATAGATCCTGCCCTTTTACCTCCTCTCTCCTCACCATCCAAGGCCCCAAGCACTCCTTCCAGGTGAAGCAGCGATTTACTTGTACTTCTTTCAATTTAGTCTTCTGTATTCGCTGCTCACAATGCGGCACCTCTACATTGGGGAGACCAAACGTAGATTGGGTGACTGCTTTGCGGAACATCTCCGGACAATCTGTAAGCATGAACCCAAGCTTCAGGTTGCTTGCCACTTCACTTCACCACACTGTTCTCATACCCACATTTCTGTCCTCGGTCTGCTGCAGTGTTCCAGTGAAGCAAGCTCCAGGAACAGAACCTCATTTTCTGATTAGACACCCAAAAGCCTTCCGGACTGAACATTAAGTAAAATAATTTCAGAGCATGGCTGGATCTTTTTTATTATTTTATTTTATTTTGATTGATAATTTTTTGTTACCATGTTCCTGCCTGAATCTTGGTTTTTCAAGTTTGTGTTTTTGGAGAGAGCTGTTCATTATTCTGTCATTAACACTGTCTGTACACTAATGTTTTGCCCTTCACTGCACCATTACCACTCTCCCTTTGTCTTTGCTGCATGACCTGCTTGTCAGTTAATCTCTCCTGCCCTAACACTTTTTGTTGAATTCCAAGATATATTTTATTCATAAAAATCTGTAAAAAATACATTACAAAAATACAAACAATGCAAAGCAGATCAGTTTCCTTCAATACTGGAATGAATTGCCTCACTACCCTTCCATTTCATTTTACATTTTATAGCAAACAAAAATTTTCCGGATGCAGTTCAAGGGGTTTTCCATGGATCCAGCCCCTCCGTTCAGCTTGGTGGGGGGACCTTACACATTGGTCTTTCCCCATTGAGTCTTTGCTGCGGCTGCCCCAAGCTTTAGTGCGTTCCTCAGCACGTAGTCCTGGACCTTGGAATGTGCCAGTCTGCAACATTCGGTGGTGGACAACTCTTTGCGCTGGAAGACCAGCAAGTTTTGTGCAGACCAAAGGGCGTCTTTTACCAAATTGATAGTCTTCCAGCAGCAGCTGATGTTTATCTCGGTGCGCGTCTCTGGGAACAGCCCGTAGAGCACAGACTCTTGTGTTACAGAGCTGCTTGGGATGAATCTCAACAAAATCCACTGCATCTCTTTCCACACCTGCTTTGCAAAGACACATTCCAGGAGGAGGTGGGCAACCGTCTCCTGCCTGAACACACACCTTCCCTTTTGTTCTCTTCCCCACCTCCACCTACCCTCCCCACCCCTCCGCCATCCCCACTTCACTTACTTAAAACTTATTACATTGAGTGTGGAACAAATTCCATCAATCTTTTGTACTGTATGAGATTAAGTTTGTCACACTTTCTGGTACATTATATGACAGCAAATTTAATTCTAAATCTATCTCTGTTGTACTGTATCTGAGTGTGAGATTATTTGAGTGTCAGTCTATGGAACTAAATGTGATTGTGTGATTCATTCTGTCTGTCAATCATGAGTATTGTATGTGAATGTGTGGCAGCTTCTGTATCTATCTGCTACTGTGGGTGAATGTGGATATTATTCTGTATCTGTCAGTGTCTGGAACTAAATGTGAGTGTGAGATTCATTCTGTATGCACCAGTCTTACAGTCAGAATGTGATTGTTTGATTCATTCTCTATGTGTCAGTCTAAGGTATTATGTATGTGTGTGGTTTTAATTAAGTGTCTGTCACTTTATGTGAGCTTGGGTCTCATTGTATATTTGTCAGTCTCTGGTTCTTTCTGTGAGAGTGAGATTAATTCTCTATCTGCTGGTCTCTGAAATTAATTGATTTTGTGACTCACTATGTGTCTGTCAGTCTCTGCTAGTGTATGTGAGTGATATCTGTTATGCATATATTATTTTCTGGTACTGGAAGTGAATGTTGGATTTATTCTTTAGCTGTTAGTCTCTGGTACAACGTATGAGTGTGGGTCCCATTCAGTATTAGTCAATTTCTGGTACAGTCTGCATGTGCACATCCAGAGCTCATTCTGCATTTGGCAGTCTCTGGTACTTAATGTGTGTTACAATTCATTTTTTATGTGTCTGTTTCTGGGACAGTCAGTTAAAGTGGAATTAATTTTGTATCTCTCAGCTACTGGTATTGTCTGCAAGTGTGGTACATTCTGTATCTATGAGACTCTGGTGCAGGATTCCTCTGTACCGGTACTTAATATGTATTTCAGGGATGGTATTGAGAACTATTTGTTTAACGCCATAATGTATCACAATTTGCCTCATTTTAACTTTGTGTTTTATTGAGTTGTGGTATGAGAGTTTTAGGAACATAGGAGCAGGACACCCAGCATGCTCTGCCATTCAATAGGATCAGGACTGATCATCCACTTCAATGCCTTTTTTCCCACACTATCCTCATATCCCCTTATGTCATTTGTATTTACAAATCTGTCAATCTCTGCTTTAAACATACTCAATGACTGAGCTTCCACAGTTCTCTGGGGTAAAGAATTCCTAATGTTTAACAACCCTCTGAGTAAAGAAATTTCTCCTCATCTCTGTTTGTTTTGGACGGGTATTTAGTCTGTAACTCTGAACACATTTGTGAATGATGACATATATTTCAAACTCACAAATGGTGTGCTCAGTATAATTAGAATCATTGAATTGATACTCTATCTTTCATTACAGCTCTGACAGAGATTATTGGATTGGTATGTAATGTGTAGTGCAGTCTGCACTAATTGGCATAATACTGTAACTTTCCTTTTGATACTGTATGAGATGTTTGTACTACATTGTAATCTGTCTCTCAGTCTGCACTCTGGTCTACATTCTTAGGATTCATTCTGTACCTTTCCATCAGCTGCTCTACCTCATATTTAATTTGTAGCTTAGGCTGCACTTTTGTGAGATTGATCCGGTGCCTTTCAATCTGATAGTGTGTGTGATTTTGAACTGAGATCAATGGACCTACCTTTCAGCAGTACTGAGTTGGGCTGAATTGGAAACAACTTCTGCCTCTCCGGCATTGTTTGATTGTCTGCTGGGAGAGTGGAGTGTGGTGGTGCGTGGGGGGAGGGTTGCGTGGGGAGGGGGGAGCGTAATGCAGTATCTTACACATTCAATGTCTCTTGATCATCTCCATTGACAACCCCATCTGGCTAATTGAATCAGGGAGCACTCCCACTGTCTTGTTTAGTCTTTTAGAATGCAAATGTGCAGCCATATTTTCAGCCATTGTTGTGTTCTTTTTAAACAAGGTATTTGAAGTCCATAACAGTTCATACGACAAAATTAATATGCCTCGTTTTTGACAGGTGTGGTTTTCGGCATAACATGAATGTAATATTTCAATTAATAATCATTATGACCAACCACAAAGGATGATCAGTAATACAAAGAGTGTCAGTGTCTGATTCCACTGCAGCACTCAGCTTCTGCTGATCAGGTTTTCTTTGGTAGTTTTACAACAAGTTAGTGACATCCAGGAACAACCCAACATCTGCACTGCTCCATGAATGGGAATACCTGCTGGAGCAGGGATGTATGCATAAGTCAGGATTTTATTTCCACCTGGCAATATTATGTAAGAACATCATAACTAGGAGCAGGATTAGGCCATTCCACCAATTGAGCCTGCTCCACCATTCAATAAAATCATGGCAGATCTAATCATGGCCTCAACTTCACTATCCTGCCTGCCCCTATAACCCTTCATTCCCTTGTAGATCAAAAGTCAGTCTAACTCAGCCTTAAATATATTCAATGACCAGTCTCCACCATCCTCTTGGGTAGAGAATTCCAAAGAATAGCAGCCCTTTGAGAGAAGATATTCCTCCTCAACTACATCGAAAATGAGACCCCTTATTTTGAAACTGTTCCCCCGAGTTCTTGATTCCCTCATGAGGGGAAACATCATCTCAGTAAATACCCTGTCAAGCCCCCTCAGAATCTTATGCATTTCAATAAGATTGACTCTCATTCTTCTAAACTCCAATGAGTGCACCACAACCAGGTCAACCTTTCCACATAACACAACACCTTCATCCCAGAAATCAACCTAGTGGTTCTTGCCTGAACGACCTCCAATGCAAATATATCTCTCCATAAATAAGGAGACCAAAACTGCATGCAACACTCAAGGTGTGGTCGAACCAACAACTTGCACATTTCTACCACATCCCCCTTGGAATAAAGGCCAACATTCCATTTGCCTTCCTAATTACTTGCTGTACTTTCATGCTAACATTTTGTGATTCATATACAAGGACCCCCTGATTCTCTGCACCACAGCATTCTGCAGTCTCTCTCTATTTAAATAATATTCTGCTTTTCTTCACATCATACCAAAGTGGATAACCTCACATTTTCCCACATTATACTTCATTGCCAAATTTTTGTCCACACACTTAACCTGCCTTTATCCCTTTGCAGACTCTTTGTGGCCTCCTCACAACTTTGCCACCTATATTTGTATCACCAGCAAATTTGGTTACAATACACTCGATCCCTTCATCTAAGCCAGTAATTATAGATTGTAAGTGGTTGAGACCCCAACACCGATCCCTGTGGCACACCATTAGTTAGTTTGCCAAACTGAAAAATGACCCATTGAACCCAATTCCCTGTTTCTTGTTAGTTAGCCAATCCTCTATCCATGCTAATATATTACACCTGAACACCATGAGCTCTTATCTTGTGTCTTTTACATGGCACTTTATCGAACACCTTTTAAACTCCAAATAAACAACATCTACTGATATAAAAACAGGAAATGCTGGAAATACTCAGCAGGTCTGGCAGCATCTGTGGAGAGAGAAGCAGAGTTAACGTTTCGGGTCAGTGACACGTCTTTGGAACTGTGAAATATTAGAAATGTCAAAGGTTCTAAGCAAGTAAAGCGGGGGTGGGGCAAGAGATAAGAAAGGAGAAGGTGTAGATAGGACAAGGTCACAGAGAATAACTGACCAGAAGGTCATGGAGCAAAGGCAAACAATATGTTAATGATGTGTTGAAAGCCAAAGCATTATTACAGATAGGGTGTTAACGGACTGAAAATTGAATAGCAGCAAGTACAGACATAAAAAAAAAACAGTGGGTAAGCCAATTGAACAGACTAAGATGAAATAAAATAAACATACAAAAAAATGTAAAAAGAAAAAATAACTAAAAATGAAAGTAAAATGGGGGGCTGTCATGCAATGAAATTATTGAACTCAATGTTCAGTCCGGCAGGCTGTAGTGTGCCTAATTGGTAAATGAGATGCTGTTCCTCGAGCTTTCGTTGATGTTCACCGGAACACTGCAGCAAGCCCATGATAGAGATGTGAGCATGAGAGCAAGGGGGAGTGTTGAAATGGCAAGCGACCGGAAGCTCAGGGTCCTGCTTGCGGACTGAGCGGAGGTGTTTCGCAAAGCGGTCATCCAGTCTGCGTTTGGTCTCCCCAATGTAGAGGAGACCACATTGTGAGCAGCAAATACAGTATACTACGTTGAAAGAAGTACAAATAAGTTGCTGCTTAACCTGAAAGGAGTGTTTGGGGCCTGGGATAGTGAGGAGAGAGGAGGTAAATGGGCAGGTATTACACCTCCTGCGATTGCAGAGGAAGGTGCCATGGGAAGGGGACGAGGTGGTGGGGGTAATGGAGGAGTGGACCAGGGTGTGGCGGAGGGAAAGATCCCTTCAGAATGCTGACAGGGGAAGGGAGGGGAAGATGCGTTCGGTAGTGGCATCATGCTGGAGGTGGCGGAAATGGCGGAGGATGATCCTTTGGATATGGAGGCTGATGGGGTGGAAAGTGAGGACAAGGGGAACCCTGTCACGGTTCTGGGAGGAAGGGGAAGGGGTGAGGATAGAGGTGCGGGAAATGGGCCCGACACGGTTGAGGGCCCTGTCAACCACGGTGGGGGGAATCCTCTGTTGAGGAAAAAGGAAGACATATCAGAAGTGCTGTCATGGAAGGTAGCATCATCAGAGCAGATCACTACATCTACTGGTTCCCCTTCATATACCCTGCTTGTTACATCCTCAAAAATAATTTTGTCAAATATGATTTCTTTTTCATAAATCCATGTTGACTCTGCATGATTGTACATTAATTTTCTGAATGTTCTGCTACCACTTACTTAATCATGGATTTCAGCATTTTCCCAATGACAGACATTAGGCTAGCAGGCCTATCATTACCTGCTTTTTGAATAGGGGTTTCACATTTGCGGTTTTAATATCCACTGGGACTGTTCCAGAATCTCGGGAATTTAAGATTACAACCAATGCATCCACTGTAGCCATTTCTTTTAAACTCTAGGATGCAGGCCATCAGGTCCAGGGGATCTGTCAGTCTTCAGTCCCATTAGTTTTCCAACTACATTTTTTCTAGCGATAGGGATTGTTTCAAGTTCCTTCTCTTACTCTGCACTCACTCTGTTCCATGAGCAGATTCTCAGTGAGAAGCGGCGCGCAGATCACCGGAGGAAAAAAAGAACAGAATTCAAACTGTCTAAATGAAAAACAGACCAGAATTGACCCAGATACTGTCATTATTAAATTAATTAATCAGCGCCAAACCACTTATCATTAATGCACCAGGAGGGTCTCCGAATTTATGAAATTGAAGGTGGCAGCATTTATTAAATTGTTGATGGACACCCTGTAGTTCAGTTCTTCATTTAACTGGGGGTGGGTGGGTACAGGGGGATGTGTGAGGAGAGAAACAGAGCGCAATCCAGAGAGGGAACGGAAAACACACCTGGACAGATGTGAAACAGGTCAATCCACTGTTACAATAACTCCATCACTGACTCCCTCCTGACAGTAACCAGCCCTTTCACAGAGACTGTCGGTGGCTCTGAAAAGAGCCTTTGGGTTATTGGATGACATTTTGGCCGCTTTACTTTTTCTGGGAGCTCTGAGCGCTGGTTTTCTTGGGCAGCAGCACGGCCTGGATATTAGGCAGCACCCCGCCCTGAGCGATGGTCACTCCTCCCAGAAGCTTGTTGAGCTCCTCGTCATTGCGGACCGCCAGCTGCAGGTGTCTGGGGATGATGCGGCTCTGCTTGTTGTCCCGGGCCGCATGACCGGCCAGCTCGCCGATTTCAGCGGTCAGATACTCGAGCACAGCAGCCAGATAGACCGGGGCTCCGGCACCCACACGCTCAGCATAGTTACCCTTTCTCAGGAGCCTGTGAACACGACCCACCGGGAACTGCATTCCAGCCTGGGAGGAGCGAGACTTGGCCTTGGCCCGAGCTTTCCCGCTGGTCTTTCCTCTTCCAGACTTTTTTTTTTATTTCCAAAATATACTTTATTCATCAAAATCTGGAAAAAAAAATACATTACCGTACAGTTTCAAACAGCATCAAGTCAAAAAATTACAAACAGTGCAAAGGAGGTCAGTTTCCTTCAATAAAGGAGTGAGTTGCCTCACAACCATTTCATTTGTCATGCCAGATACATTTTTACATTTTATAGCACACAAATATTTTCCAGATAAAGTTCGAGGGGTTTTCCATGGATCCAGCCCCTCCATTCAGCTTGATGAGGGGAACTTACACAGTGGTCTTTCCCCATTGAGCCTTTGCTGCGGCTGCCCCAAGCTTTAGTGCGTCCCTCAGCACATAGTCCTGGACCATGGAATGTGCCAGTCTGCAACATTCGGTCATGGACAACACTTTGTGCTGGAAGACCAGCAAGTTTCGGGCAGACCAAAGGGCGTCTTTCACCGAATTGATAGTCCTCCAGCAGTAGTTGATGTTTATCTCGGTGTGCGTCCCTGGGAACAGCCCATAGAGCACAGATTCCTGTGTTGCAGAGCTGCTTGGGATGAACCTCGACAAAAACCACTGCATCTCTCTCCACACCTGCTTTGCAAAGACACATTCCAGAAGGAGGTGGGCAACCGTCTCTTTCTCACCACAGCCACCTCGAGGGCATTGTGCGGAGGGGGTGAGACTTCAGGCGTGCAGGAAGGATCTGACAGGGAGGGCTCTTCTCACCACTAGCCAAGCTACATCTTGGTGCTTGTTTGAAAGTTCTGGTGATGAGGCATTCTGCCAAATGATTTTGGCGGTCTGCTCGGGGAACCATCCGACCGGATCCACCATCTACGTTTCCCGTCGGGCCTTGAGGACATTCCATGCAGACCACTGCCTGATGGATTGGTGGTCAAAGGTGTTTTCCGCAGAAACCTTCCCACGCAGGATAGGTGGTACGGCACGGTCCAACTGGATGGAGCGTTCCGCGGCAATGTGACCAGGTCCATCCTTCTCAACATCGGGTACAGATAGAACCTCAGCACGTAATGACACTTGGTGTTTGCGTACTGAGCAGAAGACGGCAACGTCATCCATGTATGAGAAAAGCTCGAGTAGACTATGCTAGAATTCCCCAGAATGTAGAAGAATGACAAGTAATCGTACTGACAAATAAAAATCTTAAGTGGTTTGACACAATAGATACTGGGAGGCTGTTTCCTCTGGCTGGCAAACCCAGAACAAAGGCTCATCGTCTCAGTGTGAAGGGCTCAGTCATTCAGGACTGAGAAGAGATTTTTTTTTCACTCTAATGGTTGTTAATCTTTGGAATTCTCTTCCCCAGAGAGCTGTGGATGCTCAATCATTGCGTATATTCAAGAGAGAGATTAATAGGTTGTGGACACTTCGGTGATCAAGGGATCAGCCCTAATCTTATCGAATGGCAGAGCTATTTCGAAGGGCCGAGTGGCCTAATCCTCCTTCTTATGCAAAGTTCCATTCTGTAAGAAATGGGACCTTTAATAACTGGTTCTTCTCATAATAATGTCGAATGCTTATAGCAATATATTATAGCGGCACAGTGGCGCAGTGGTTAGCACTGCAGCCTCACAGCTGCAGCGACCCCGGTTCGATTCTGGGTACTGCCTGTACGGAGTTTGCAAGTTCTCCCTGCGACCATGTGGATTTTCGCTGGGTGCTCCGGTTTCCACCCACAGCCAAAGACTTTCAGGTTGATAGGTAAATTGGCCATTATAAATTGCCCCCAGTATAGGTGTGGGGATGTGGTAGGAATATAGGATTAGTATAAATGGGTAGTTGATGGTCAGCACAGACTCAGTGGGCCGAAGGGCCTGCTTCAGTGCTGTATCTCTAAATAAATAAAAGTAGCAGACAGAGCATGAGGCCACCCATAGAAAAGCAGTTCTTAGCAGCGAGGGTCAGCACTGGTATAAACAAAGATAGGGGCTGAGGAGTATGCTGTTCCTGAGGTGGTCATAATAGAAGCCACTGGACACCATAGACATTCCTGAACTGATAGATGGAGTCTTCTTGCACTTTGTGTACCCTGTCATCAGTACAAGTGTCTAGTGAAAGCTAAAAATGGGCTCCAGTATAAGATATACTGAATGATGACCTTGAGCAAAAGTGATGGACAAAGTTGGGGGGGTGTGGCCACCCTGATACTTCAGTTACCTGTCCTGTATGCATTGGTTAGAAGTGTTTGAACAAATGATTGACATAGGGTACCAGTCCCGAGAAATAAAGTATATAAACAGGTGCTCGACAGGGAAATATTCAGACAGGAGAGCTTCCCAAAGCTCGGCTTCAGCTGAGTGTTAGACTTTGGCCTAACACTTTGGTTGGCTGAAGAAGACTGAGGACACCAACACCAACACCTCGCCTGCTTCATCGTCAGGGAGACTGTCAACACTGTTCTTCCCCACTGTATGATCCGGATCGGTAATCCATTCAATCTGTTATGGGTTGTACCTCTAATTCATCTATTTAGCTTACGCATCATCATATTTAAACTGTTCATATTTAAACTGTTGCTTCTTAATAAACTATTTTAAAATCACATTATGAGCTCGGTCCCCTTCTTTGTGTGTCTGTGAAGACCGAACCAAAATCTTACAATTCCTTCCCAGGGAATATTTCATTCTTCAAAAAGAGAAACTTGCTGGAAATCTGAATAACAGAAGATTCTGGAAACACTCAGCAGTTCCAGCAGTATCTATGGAGAGAGGAAGGCAGGAGCAACGTTTCAGGTCTATAGAAGGGTCACAGAACTGGACCATTAACCTGAGCTTCTCTTCTCCACAGTTGTTTCTGGACTGGTTGAGTGTTTTCAGTATTTTAGTTTTTTTTTGTATTTCATCCCTTTCCCTTTTGACTGTTTGCTGTGAAACTTTCAGCGTTGTGCTCAGTTCTTTGTGTAGTTATGTTTTCTTTGTTTGAAGTGATGTAAATAGTATCCTAAAATATCAGACAGAAATACTGCTCAATTTAGTGTAAAATATAACAGGGCACATTTACAAATATCTAATCAATTAAGGCAATTTTTAAAAATAAGAATCAATTACCTTTATTTTCAATATAAAAATATGAAGCAATATGAGTGCAGCACTTACAGACAAAATCTATTACCTCACATTACCTGCATCTTTAACCTTGACAGACTGTGTAAATTTCTTCTCCTATGTTACAGTTCTCACTTTCAGCTAGCAAATGTCAGCAATCTGTGATGCAGTGCAGTTTACAGATCAGACCGTCAGTCACAACATGCAATGATTGTTCAGCTTATGTTGGACAGGTGGAACTTAGAAATATTGGGAATGGAGACAAAGAACAAAGAACAAAGAAAATTACAGAACAGGAACAGGCCCTTCGGCCCTCCAAGCCTGCGCCGATCCAGATCCTCTTTCTTAACATGTCGCCTATTTTCTAAGGGTCTGTATCTCTTTGCTTCCTGCCCATTCATGTATCTGTCTAGATACATCTTAAAAGACGCTATCGTGCCCGCGTCTACCACTTCCGCTGGCAACGTGTTCCAGGCACCCACCACCCTCTGCGTAAAGAACTTTCCACGCATATCCCCCCTAAACTTTTCCCTCTCACTTTGAACTCGTGACCCCTAGTAATTGAATCCCCCACTCTGGGAAAAAGCTTCTTGCTATCAACCCTGTCTATACCTCTCATGATTTTGTACACCTCTATCAGGTCCCCCCTCAACCTCCGTCTTTCTAATGAAAATAATCCTAATCTACTCAACCTCTCTTCATAGCTAGCGCCCTCCATACCAGGCAACATCCTGGTGAACCTCCTCTGCATCCTCTCCAAAGCATCTACATCCTTTTGGTAATGTGGCGACCAGAACTGCATGCAGTATTCCAAATGTGGCCGAACCAAAGTCTTATACAACTGTAACATGACCTGCCAACCCTTGTACTCAATACCCCGTCCGATGAAGGAAAGCATGCCGTGTGCGTTCTTGACCACTCTATTGACCTGCGCTGCCACCTTCAGGGAACAATGGACCTGAACACCCAAATCTCTCTGGACATCAATTTTCCCCAGGACTTTTCCATTTACTGTATAGTGCACTCTTGAATTGGATCTTCCAAAATGCATCACCTCGCATTTGCCCTGATTGAACTCCATCTGCCATTTCCCTGCCCAACTTTCCAATCTATCTCTATTCTGCTGTATTCTCTGACAGTCCCCTTCACTATCTGCTACTCCACCAATCTTAGTGTCGTCTGCAAACTTGCTAGTCAGACCACCTATACTTTCCTCCAAATCATTTATGTATATCACAAACAACAGCGGTCCCAGCACGGATCCCTGTGGAACACCACTGGTCACACTTCTCCATTTTGAGAAACTCCCTTCCACTACTACTCTCTGTCTCCTGTTGCCCAGCCAGTTCTTTATCCATCTGGCTAGTACACCTTGGACCCCATGCGACTTCACTTTCTCCATCAGCCTACCATGGGGAACCTTATCAAACGCCTTACTGAAGTCCATGTATATGACATCTACAGCCCTTCCCTCATCAATCAACTTTGTCACTTCCTCAAAGAATTCTATTAAGTTGGTAAGACATGACCTTCCCTGCACAAAACCATGTTGCCTTTCAGTGATAAGCCCATTTTCTTCCAAATGGGAATAGATCCTATCCCTCAGTATCTTCTCCAGCAGCTTCCCTACCACTGACATCAGGCTCCCAGGTCTATAATTACCTGGATTTTCCCTGCTACCCTTCTTAAACAAGGGGACAACATTAGCAATTCTCCAGTCCTCCGGGACATCATCCGTGTTTAAGGATGCTGCAAAGATATCTGTTAAGGCCCCAGCTATTTCCTCTCTCGCTTCCCTCAGAAACCTGGGATAGATCCCATCCGGACCTGGGGACTTGTCCACCTTAATGCCTTTTAGAATACCCAACACATCCTCCCTCCTTATGCCGACTTGACCTAGAGTAATCAAATATCTGTCCCTGACCTCAACATCCGTCATGTCCCTCTCCTCGGTGAATACCGATGCAAAGTACTCATTTAAAATCTCACCCATTTTCTCTGACTCCACGCAAAGCTTTCTTCCTTTGTCCTTGAGTGGGCCAATCCTTTCTCTAGTTACCCTCTTGCTCCTTAGATATGAATAAAAAGCTTTGGGATTTTCCTTAACCCTGTTTGCCAAAGATATTTCATGACCCCTTTTAGCCCTCTTAATTCCTCGTTTCAGATTGGTCCTACATTCCCGATATTCTTCCAAAGCTTCGTCTTTCTTCAGCCGCCTAGACCTTATGTATGCTTCCTTTTCCCTCTTAGCTAGTCTCACAATTTCACCTGTCATCCATGGTTCCCTAATCTTGCCATTTCTACCCCTCATTTTCACAGGAACATGTCTCTCCTGCACACTAATCAACCTCTCTTTAATGGCCTCCCACATATCAAATGTGGATTTACCTTCAAACAGCTGCTCCCAATCTACATTCCCCAGCTCCTGCCGAATTTTGGTATAGTTGGCCTTCCCCCAATTTAGCACTCTTCCCTTAGGACCACTCTCGTCTTTGTCCATGAGTATTCTAAAACTTATGGAATTGTGATCACTATTCCCAAAGTAGTCCCCTACTAAAACTTCAACCACCTGGCCGGGCTCATTCCCCAACACCAGGTCCAGTATGGCCCCTTCCCGAGTTGGACTATTTACATACTGCTCGAGAAAACCCTCCTGGATGCTCCTTACAAATTTTGCTCCATCTGGACCTCTAACACTAAGTGAATCCCAGTCAATGTTGGGAAAATTAAAATCTCCTATCACCACCACCCTGTTGCTCCTACATCTTTCCATAATCTGTTTACATATTTGTACCTCTATCTCACGCTCGCTGTTGGGAGGCCTATAGTACAGCCCCAACATTCTTACCGCACCCTTCCTATTTCTGAGTTCTGCCCATATTGCCTCACTGCTCGAGTCCTCCATAGTGCCCTCCTTCAGCACAAGCTGTGATATCCTCTTTGACCAGTAATGCAACTCCTCCACCCCTTTTACCTCCCTCTCTATCCCTCCTGAAGCATCGATATCCTGGGATATTTAGTTGCCAATCGTGCCCTTCCCTCAACCAAGTCTCAGTAATAGCAATAACATCATTCTCCCAGGTACTAATCCAAGCCCTAAGTTCATCTGCCGTACCTACTACACTTCTTGCATTAAAACAAATACACCTCAGACCACCAGTCCCTTTGCGTACATCATCTGCTCCCTGCCTACTCTTTCCCTTTGTCACGCTGACTTCATTTTCTGGTTCCTTACAGGCTTTAGTTACTACCTCCTTACTGTCCACTGACCTCCTCATTTGGTTCCCATCCCCCCGCCACATTAGTTTAAACCCTCCCCAACAGCGTTAGCAAAAGCACCCCGAAGGACATTGATTCCAGTCCGGCCCAGGTGTAGACTGTCCAATTTGTAATAGTCCCACCTCCCCCAGAACCGGTCCCAATGTCCCAAAAATCTGAACCCCTCACTCCTGCACCATCTCTCAAGCCACGCATTCATCCTGACTATTCTTTCATTTCTACTCTGACTATCACGTGGCACTGGTAGCAATCCTGAGATTACTACCTCTGAGGTCCTACAGATAGCCATTATTGCACTGAGTTTGTCCAAACATTAATTGTACCATTGTGCCACATCAGCCAGCCTGTTGTCCCGTACATGAGAATGCGAATCATTCTTTATATGCGGCTAACTGTCAGTCTTGGTTACTGAGTGGGAGTATGGGATTCATGCTGCAGTCAGTCATATTCTAGTCCTATATGTGACTGATTCATACTGTGCTAATAGGTCTCTGTTGCTGTATGTGACTTTATGATCCAGTCTGTATCTGTCAGTACTGTGTGTTGGTGTGGACTCATTCTGGATCTCAGTCTCATGTATGCTATTTGAGTGTGCGATTCATTCTGTATCTTTAAGTTACTGGTACAGTATGTGAGTGTAGGAATATTGTTGTAATTCTCAGCCACTGTAACTTTTTGAATCTGGGACTCATTCAGTATCAGTCTCTCGTCCTGTGTATGAGTGTGGCTTTCATTCAGTATCTGTCAATCTCTGGTATGGCCTGTGCATGTGGGTTTCATTCAGTATCTGTCAGTCTCTGGTACTGCCTGTGAATGTGGGTTTCATTCAGTATCTGTCAGTCTCTGGTACTGCCTGTGAATGTGGGTTTCATTCAGTATCTGTCAGTCTCTGGTACTGCCTGTGAATGTGGGTTTCATTCAGTATCTGTCAGTCTCTGGTACTGCCTGTGAATGTGGGTGTTTTCAGTATCTGTCAGTCTCTGGTACTGCCTGTGAGTGTGGGTTTCGTTCAGTATCTGTCAGTCTCTGCTGCAGCCTGTGAGTGTGGGTTTCATTCAGTATCTGTCAGTCTCTGCTACAGCCTGTGAGTGTGGGTTTCATTCAGTATCTGTCAGTCTCTGGTACTGCCTGTGAATGTGGGTTTTGTTCAGTATCTGTCAGTCCATGGTACTGCCTGTGAATGTGGGTTTCATTCAGTATCTGTCAGTCTCTGGTACTGCCTGTGAATGTGGGTTTCATTCAGTATCTGTCAGTCTCTGGTACTGCCTGTGAATGTGGGTTTTGTTCAGTATCTGTCAGTCTCTGGTACTGCCTGTGAGTGTGGGTTTTTTCAGTATCTGTCAGTCTCTGGTACTGCCTGTGAGTGTGGGTTTCGTTCAGTATCTGTAAGTCTCTGGGATTCTGTTTATGGGATATAGTCCGCAACCATTAATCTCTGGGATGTCTTGCTGTTCTGAATTCATTCTACACAGAATTACATAGAATTTACAGCAAAGAGACAGGCTATTGTGCCCAAGATTTTGCATTTCCACATGAGCCTCCTCCAACTCTACTTCATCTAATCTGATCAGCAAACCCCTCAAATCTTTTCTGCCTCATATAATCATTTAACTTGCTGTTAAATGTCGCAATGTTCATGAACTCAACTGCTGCATGTGGTGGCATGTTACAGATTCTAACCACGGTCAAAGCAGGGTGAAGAAGTTTCTCCTGAATTATTTATTTGATTTATTACTGACTATTTCCTATTCACAACTTTTCCCACAAGTGTGAAAAATCTCTACCTCTACCCTATCAAATCCTTTCATAGCCAATGCTTCTATTAGCCTGAACACTGAGCCTCCTTCTTTCCAGAGAAAGGAGCTCAGGCTTATTCAATAATGTGGAACATGTAGTTCTGTTGCAGTCATGGAATAAATATTGTATCTCAGTCTGAAACTGTATGCGATTTTAGATTGGTATGTAATGTGGAGATCAGGCTGCAATCAATAATTGAGACAGTATCTTTCACTCTAACACTATAGATTTTTGGAGTGCTATGTTTTCTGTACTTCAGCCGGTTCCAATGGAATAGATAATGTTATCTCTAAGTCTGATAATGCTTGTTTATTAATTCACAGGATGTTAGTGTCACTGGCAAGGTCAGCATTTATTGCCCATCCCTAATTACACTTTCAAGACAGCTGAGTGGTTTGCTGGGCCATTTCAGAGGACAGTTAAGATTCAATCACATTGCTGTGGGCCTGGAATCACTTATACTTCAGACTGGGTCAGAATGGCAGATTTCCTTCTCTCAAGGACATTCATGAATCTGATGGATTTTTTGACAGCAATCCAGTAGCTCCAGGGTCACCAGTGCTGAGACTAGATTTTTTTTTATTCCAGATTTATTTAATTAACTGAATTTAAATTACCCAGCTGCTGTAGTGGAATTTAAACTCATGTGTCTGAATCATTAGTCGAGACTTCTGGATTAATCCTGTACCACAACCACAAAAACCTCCATACCTCTGTTAGATTAGATTTTTTACTGGTTTGTAATGTGGAGCTCAGTCTACACAAATGAAATTGATACTCTATTTCATTCTGATACTGTATATGTTTTTATGGCTGGTAAATAATGTGTAATTCAGTCTACTGTATTTTTCAATTCTTCAGTTTGGGTGAGTTCTGTACTGACATCTAATTTACACCACAGTTTACAATTTACAAGCATTGCACAATCGGATACTGTGGGCTGGATTTTACAGACCCCCACCCGACATTGCCTTTCATGATGGGGGAGGGGGGGGGCAGCAGAAAATGCCTCCGGGAGAGGCTGGGAGGGTCCAGCCCGCCGATATTGCCGGTGGCAGCGAGGCCTCATGGCAGCACCCCATTTCCCGCCGCTCAGCGACCAGACCTCCATTTGCATATTCAAATATATGTAAATGAATGCACTAATTATATTTACGTCCCCACCTGAGTTACTGCTCCCATCGTCAGACTGGTGGCTGGCCTTCGGATCCCTGTCCCGGGAAACGAGGCACACACTCATGGGCAGGGGGAAGGAGGTAAGTTTCTTAGTGCAGGAGGGAGGGGGAACATGGTCAAAGTAACATATTGGTGTAGGGGATGGTGGGAAGGGTTTGAGGTTAAAGTTTATGCACTTTGGGTGGGGGGGGCACGGAAGGTCAGGTGGACAAGGTAAGTGTTTTTGGGGAGAGAGGGCAAGTCATTAATTTAATTGATACTGGGGGTGGGAGAGAGACAGAAGAAATGTCTTTGTTTATTTTCATGTCCTTGCGGTTTAAATATTTAAATTTAAAGATAGGGCTCAAAGCCCTTTAAAAATGGTATCAGCGCCTGCGCACAGGCGGCTGACGCCATTGCCAGGGATGGTCAGCTCGCCCCCTACATGTGATCGGCGGGAGGTGGCCCACCCCGGCTATTTAAATGAGCCACCACGCTTAGGATCGCGGTGACTCCACGACGTGTGGCCCGCACGAGCGGACCACCATTGTTTTCAACGGCCGTCGATTTCGGCAGCAGGCTTATAAAATTCAGCCCTGTGTGTGATTTTTGGACTGGCAATGTTTAGCTCAATCTGTACTAATGGAACTGATACTGTATTTCAGTTTGATATTGTATGTGTTTTTAGAATGGTATGTAATATTTAGTAATTTTTCATGGTGTGGGTGAGTTTTGAACTGGTATCTAATTTGTGTCTCAGGTTACGCGATTTTTCAGCCCTTTTAAATATTTTACTGTAATGAATGTTGAACTTGTATGTAACTTGTATCTCAGGGTACACTATTGGGATGGTTAATCATCTTTTATAATCAATAGGCGTGAGCTTTGGGTATGGTATTTAATTAAAAACTCAGGGTACATCATTAGGTCAGATTCTGTGCCATTCAGTCAATACTGTGGCCAGTTCTATCTGATATTTAATTGATAGCTAAGTCTGCATTATATTTAGATTGACACATTGCATTTCAATCTGCCAGTGGGTGTGATTATGACCTGGGATTGATGTATCGACCTGTTAGTGGTACTGAGTTGGGGTGAAACACAAACAATTTATTTCTCTCCCGCTTGGTTTGATTGTTGGATTGAAAATATGACTCTGGAACTCGGGATCAATGTGAGCCTGACTACTTCTGCAGTCTGAGACTGGGGAACTGATGAACTGTCTATCCCTCTGTCCTCTGAGTGATAATGTACCTACTGTGTGTGAGAGGAGCTGGCTGCACTGTTCCTAGTGCCTCGAGTGCAGCAACCATCACATTCATCACAATACCTTCAAATATTTGCCTGTTGGAAGAAAAATATATCTTATAACTCAAGAACAGGTGAGGTGCAAAATATCAAAGTGATCAATTTAATTTCTCAATTAATATTCATTAAGAACACACACAATTGAAAACCAGTGTCAGTATCAGCCTCCACTGAAGTACTGAAGCTCCCAGCTCCTGCATCACAAGTGTTCTGGGCAGATCCATCCTGACAAAACACTGCATTGGGATCATCCCAACTGCTCTATGCTCTACACATATTTCCAGCCATCCTGCTTCATATAAATGAATAACAGAAAAATAAAGCCCTATATGTATAGTCCTCTATTCCTTTCACCCCATACATCTGTTCAGCGTCCCCTTCAGTGCACCGACCGATACTATTCGCCTCAACCTCTCCCTGTGGTAGCATGTTCCAGATTCTAAGCACTCACTACATAAACACATTTTTCATTAATTCCTCATTTCTTTTAAATTTTAAATTTCTCGCCCTTTTTTCCCACAAGTGGAAACATGTCTCCATCTACCCTATCAAACCCCCTTCACTATTTCCTCATATTGCAAGGTTTCTTTAACCCTGACAGACTTTGGGAGTTTCTGCCACTCTATTGAAATTCTTGCTTCCAGCCAGTAGATGTCACCTCACTCCAATACAGTGAAGTTTACAAATCTGCGAGGGACACAACAGGAAATAATTGTTCACATTATAGTGAATATGTGGGATTTAGAAATACTAGGAGTGGAGATGAGCTATTAATGCATTTTATTTAAGCAATCATTGGTTTTGATGTTGTCATAAATCTGTCAGCTGCTTGTCTTGCCTGTGAAAGTGAAAGTCATTTTTTAAATCTGTCAGTCTCTGGTACTGACCGTCAGTGAAATTCATTACCTATCTGTCATTCACTGGTGCAGTGTGTGAGTGTGGGATTAACACTGTATTTGTCATTTTCTGGTAATGCATGTGTGAGTGTGGAAAACACTTTGTATCTGTCAGAGCTGTTATACATGAGTCTGGGATTCATTCTGTGTCTGATACTTGGTGTGTTTGGTGGGGGGGGAGGAGTTTTCTTTCTGTAACTGTGGTCTCTCATGCTGTGTGTGAGTGTGGAATTTATTCAGTCTCTGTTTTTCTGATACATTGTGTCTGAGTATGGGATTAATTCAGTGTTTGTGAGGTTGTGGTAGTGTCTGAGTGTGGACTTCATTCTCCATCTGTCAATCTCTGGCACTGTATGTGAGTATGGGATTCATTCTGCAGCTGTCAATTTCTGGAACAGTATGTGAGTGTGTTTGTCAGTCTCTAACACTGTCAGTGAATGTGGTATTTTTTCTATATCTTTGAATCTTTGGTATTATGTCTGAGTGTGCGCATCTGTATGCCAGGCTCTGTTCCAGTGTGTCCATGATGGATTAATAAAAATATGACAGTCTCTGATACTCTATGTGAGTATAAGTTTCTTTCTTCATCCATCTGCCTTGGGCACTCTATAAAGATGTTGATATCCTTCCTTATCCATCACTCACTGAAACTAAATAGGATTAATTCTGTTTCAGTCAATAACTGAAACTAAATGTCACTGGTAATTACTGAATGTCAGTTACTCTCTGGTATTGCATCTGAATGCAGGTCTCACTCATTCGTGCCAGTGCCTGGTACTGTGTGTGAATATGATATTAATTCCATACCTGTTAACACCTGGAGTTGAATGGAAGTGTAAAATTCAGCTTGTATCTGTCAATCTCTGGTACTGTGTGAGAGTTATAGAGAGATACAGCACTGAAACAGGCCCTTCAGCCCACTGAGTCTGTGCCAACCATCAGCCACCCATTTCTACTAATCCTACATTAATCCCATATTCCCTCCCACATCTCCACCTTCCCTCAATTCTCCTACCACCTACCTACCTACACGAGGGGCAAGTTACAATGGCCAATTTACCTATCAACCTGTAAGTCGTTGGCTGTGGGAAGAAACTAGAGCACCCGGCGGAAACCCACAGTCACAGGGAGAACTTGCAAATTCCGCACAGGCAGTACCCAGAACGGAACCCAGGTCGCTGGAGCTGTGAAGCTGCGGTACTAACCGCTGCACCACTGTGCCACCCTGTGGGATACATCCTCTGTCTGCCATTCTCAGGTATGGTAAGCAACTGAAATTATTCTGCATCTCTCAGTGCCGAGGGCTGAATGAGAATAAGTCCCACACTCACAATCACTCCATCTCTTGTATTCATTTAGACTCATTCTATACTTGGATAACATTGGTGCTGTATGTGAGAGTGGGATTAATTCTGTATCTGTCAGTTTGAGGGATGATATATGAGTGTGGGATACATTTTGTCTGTGTGAGACTCTGGTATTCTGTATGATTACATTCTGTAAATCTTAGTCCCTGATTCTGTGCATAAGTGTGCAACTCATTCTGTCTCCATCAGTCTTTGTTTCTGGTCATGTAATAGTGACTCCTCTGTAACACTCACCAATGTATGAGTGTGGGATTCATTCGGTAGCTCTCCATCTCTGGAACTGTTTGAGACTTATTCTGCATCGATCAGTCAGTTGTACAATACATGCTTGTGGGATTCATTCTGTACCTGTCAGTCCATGGCACTGTGTATGAGTGCGGGATTCATTCTGCATCTGTCAACCTCTGGTACTGTATGTGAGCACAGGATTTATTTTATAGTTGCCACTCACTAGCATTATGTATCAGTGTGGGATTTATTCTGTATCTGTTAATCTGTTAACATGTAGGATTTGTTGTGTAGCTCTCTGTTTGGAGTGCTGTATATGAATGTGGGATTCATTCAGTTGCTCTCAGTATCTGGTGTTCCATGTGAGTTTGGGATGCATTCTGTATCGGTCAGGTATGGTGTTGGAAAGGATATGTTTCACACCTTAATGTTCCATAAATGTATTCTGACTTGTATCTAATTGAAAGGTGGATCAACTGAAGTTAACAGCTGTTGGTTTTAATCAGATATTGTGAGAGAGTTTTGGTCTAGTATTCAATCAGTATCACTGTGAACACAATTTGAGAATGGCAATATATTTTACAATCTGATTGATGGCCTGGTATGTGAGGTCAGCTTCATTCAACTCGTAACAATGGAATTAATATTGCGTCTTCCAGTCTGACCCTTTGTCAGTTTTGTGGAGTGGTGTGTAACAAGTAGCTCAGTCTGCAGTCTGGGTACATTATTGAGATTAATTCTGTACCTTGCAATCAGGTACTGTTTGTCTGTTCTATCTTTGTTATTTTTTTATTTTTATTTAGAGATACAGCACTGAAACAGGCCCTTCGGCCCACCGAGTCTGTGCCGACCAACAACCACCCATTTATACTAACCCTACACTAACCCCATATTCTCTACCACATCCCCACTATTCTCCTACCACATACCTACACTAGGGGCAATTTACAATGGCCAATTTGCCTATCAACCTGCAAGTCTTTTGGAGGTGGGAGGAAACCGGAGCACCCAGAGGAAACCCACGCAGACACAGGGAGAACTTGCAAACTCCACACAGGCAGTACCAAGAATCGAACCCGGGTCGCTGGAGCTGTGAGGCTGCGGTGCTAACCACTGCACCACTGACATTGAATTTGTAGTTGAGGTTGCACTCTTATGAGAGTGACACAGTGCCTTGCAATCTGATAGTGTGTGTGATTTTGGACTGGGATTGATGTATCTACCTGTCAGTGGGACTGAGTTGGGGCGAAATGGAAACAACTTCAGTCTTTCCTGCTCTGTGTGACTGTTGGATTGAATGAATGTCTCTGGAACTTGAGATCAGTGCCAGTCTGACTACTTCTGTTGTTGGTGGAACTGATGTCTCTTCTCTCTGAGAGTGATACTGTACTTACTATGTGTGGATTGGCTGCACTTCCCCTTGAGTCGAGGAATCACTACATTTATTCCACTTCCTTCAAGTATTTGCCTGTAGGAAGAAAAGGTATTTATAGTTGACTTTGTTGCAGTTAGATACAACTGAGAGGCTTGCTAGGCCATTTCACAGGGCATTTAAGAGTCAAATTTATTGCTGTGGGTCTGGAGTCACATGTAGGCCGGACCAAGTAAGGAGAGCAGATTTCCTTCCCAGAAGGAAAATAGTGAACCAGATGGGTTTTTACAACAACCAACAATGGTTTCATGGCCATCATAAAACGAGCTTCATTTAATTCCAGATTTATTAAATAAATTCAACATTTTGCCATGGTGGAATTTGAACCCATGTCCCCAGAACAAGGCCCTGGGTTTCTGAGGTACTCGCCCAGTGACAATACCACTGCATCACTGCCTCCCCAATCAAAATCCTGGAACTCGCTTTCTAAGAGCACTGTTGGTGTACCTAACCCACATGGACTGCAGCTGTTCAAGAAGGCAGCTCACCACCACCTTCTCAAGGACAATTAGGGATGGGCAATAAATGTTGGCCTAGCCAGCGATGCCCACGTCACATGAACGAATAAAAAAAATCAGGAAGATGTGTGGTAGAAGTTACAAATGTGACCAAAACAATGTTTCAATTAATAATCATTGTGAACAATCACAAAGGAAACCCAGCAACACAAACAGAGTCAGTGTCTGATTCCACTGCAGTCCTGCAGCCCCCAGCTACTGCATACCAGAGGCTTTGGCCATTTTACAACAATTAAATGACATCCAGAAACAATCCACTGGGCCATGAATGGGACTGACCGACGGAACAGGGACTTTTACACAGGTCAGATTTCCAGTTCCCGCTCCTATGGTCGAAGCGAAACCAAACAGCCACTGTTTAAAATGTGTCCTTCACACTTCTCACCTGGTGCCTATAATAGATTCTCTTTGTGTAAATCCCCACATCCTGACTGTCCGCTTCTGTTTCCACACTTCACTGTCCAATAACAATAAACTGTGGGATCAGGCTGGATCGCTCTTTGCGCTGGCACGGTCACGATGGGCCGAATGGCCTCATTCTGTGTCGGAAATTTTCCATGTTTCTGTTAGCGGAATTGTTGCAGAAATCTGCGCCTGCACTCCCCTCCCCCAGCACTGCCTGTGAGCGGAAGAAGATGCTTTAAAACAGCCGCCAATGAAGAGATCCCGGTACCGGGGGAAGGCAGCAAACAGCAGCCTCCTTCCAGCAGCACATCGCTTTGGGAGTGTGTCCGCAGATGGACTCAGAGATCAGCATCGAGTCCGGGGCAAGTTCAGGGGGAGGTGGGGGCTGTTTGTAAGAGACGGAGTGGAGCGAGAACTGGTCCCGGAACATGGAGTGAGTGGGGGAAGGGAGAGACTATTCTCGGGCTGTGTGTGGACAAGGGGAGGGAGACAGAATGGGAAGAAACTGTTATTGTAGTGGAGTGAAACACTGACAATATTTGTGTGGCTGGGGTTCCTTTGCGGGTATCCATAATGAATATTATTTGAGGGATTAAATTAATTAAAACTCTATCTCCTATTTCACCTTGATTTGAATTAAAAAACATACTTTTGTTCCAACAGGCAAATAATTGAAGAAACCAGAGTAAATGTCATTTTTCCTCCACCCAAGTTACAAGGAAGAGTGTCACCAGCTCCTTCTCACACACAGTACGTACATTATCACTCACAGAGCGCAGAGAGACAGACAGATCATCAGTTCCACAGTCTCAGACAGCAGAAATAGTTCCAGAGACACATTTTCAATGTATCAATCAAACAGAACAGGAGAGACAGACGTTGTTTCCATGTCACCCCAACTCAGTACCACTGACAGGTAGATACATACATCCCAGTCCAAATTCACACCCACTATCAAATTATCAGTGTGTCAATCCCACAACACTGCAACCTCAGCTACAAATTAAATACACATAGAACTGGGTACATGGTTTCCGTTTCAAAGTTACAGAATTAGCCTCAATAATGTACTCTGAGATTCAAGTTAATACCCGCCCAATATTAACACATTATGGGTTTATAAGTTGCAGTATTAATTCCCATAGTGTATGCTGACATATACATTAGATACTAGTCCAAATTTCAGGTGCAGAATCAGATTGAGAGATTCCGTAAAATAGAATGTCTTTCCTGGATGTCAAGTGATATAGAGGATTGGATAAGGAAAAAAAAGGAGGCTTATGGCAGATTCAGAGTGCTGAAAACAGTGGAGGCACGAGAGGAGTATGGAAAGTGTAGGGCAGTACTTTAAAAAAGTAATTAGGAGAGCAAAGTGGGGTGATGAGAAAACACTGGCGGGCAAGATAAAGGAAAATCCCAAGGCATTTTATAAGTATATTATTTATTTTTTAAATTTTATTTAGAGATACAGCACTGAAACAGGCCCTTCAGCCCACCGAGTCTGCGCCGATCAACAAGCACCCATTTGTACTAATCCTACATTAACCCCATATTCTCTACCACATCCCCACCATTCTCCTACCACTTACCTACACTAGGGGCAATTTACAATGACCAATTTACCTATCAACCTGCAAGTCTTTGGAGCTGGGAGGAAACCGGAGCATCCATCAGAAACCCACACAGACACAGGGAGAACTTGCAAACTCTGCACAGGCAGTAACCAGAACTGAACACAGGTTGACTGAAGCTGTGAGGCTGCAGTGCTAACTACTGCGCCACTGTGCCGCAAGAGGGTAACTAGGGAAAGAGTAGGGACCATTAGGGACCAAAGTGGCAATCTGCATGTGGAGCCGGAGGACATAAGTGAGGTTTTAAATGATTACTTTTCATCTGTGTTCACTATGGAGAAGGACGATGTAGGTATAGAGATCAGGGAGGGGGATTGTGATAAACTTCAACAAATTAGCACTGAAAGGGAAGAAGTATTAGCTGTTTTAGCGGGCTTAAAAGTGGATAAATCCACAGGGCCAGATGAGATGTTATGTGAGGCAAGGGAGGAGATAGCAGGGGCTCTGACACAAATTTTCAAATCCTCTCTGGCCACAGGAGCGGTACCAGAGGACTGGAGGAAAGTTACTGTGGTACCTTTATTCAAGAATTGTAGCAGGGATAAACCAGGTAATTACAGGCTGGTGAGTCTAACATCAGTGGTAGTGAAACTATTGGGAAAAATTCTGAGGGACAGGATTAATCTCCACTTGGAGAGGCAGGGATTAATCAGGGATAGTCAGCATGGCTTTGTCAGGGGGAGATTATGTCTAACTAACTTGATTGAATTTTTCGAGGAGGTGACTAGATGTGTAGATGAGGGTAAAGCAGTTGATGTAGTCTACATGGACTTCAGTAAGGCTTTTGATAAAGTCCCGCATGGGAGATTGGTTAAGAAGGTAAGAGCCCATGGGATCCAGGGCAATTTGGCAAATTGGATCCAAAATTGGCAGGAGGCAGAGGGTGATGGTCAAGGGTTGTTTTTGCGAGTGGAAGCCTGTGACCAGTGGTGTATCACAGGGATCGGTGCTGGGATCCTTGCTGTTTGTAGTGTACATTAACGACTTAGACATGAATATAGGAGGTATGATCAGTAAGTTCGCAGATGACACTAAAATTGGTGGGGGTCGTAAATAGTGAGGAGGAAATACTTCAATTACAGGACGATATAGATGGGCAGAGCAGTGGCAAATGGAAGTTAATCCTGAGAAGTGCAAGATGATGCATTTTGTGAGGACTAACAAAGCAAGGGAATATACAATGGATGGTAGGACCCTAGGAAGAACAGAGGGCCAGAGGGACCTTGGTGTACTTGTCCATAGATCACTGAAGGCAGGAGCACAGTTAGATAAGGTGATTAGGAAGGCATATGGGACACTTGCCTTTATTAGCCAAGGCATAGAATGTAAAAGCAGGGAGGTTATGTTGGAGCTGTATAAAATGTTAGTTAGGCCACAGCTGGAGTACTGTGTACAGTTCTGGGCACCACACTGCAGGTAGGATGTGATTGCACTGGAGAGGGTGCAAAGGAGATTCACCAGGATGTTGCCTGGGCTGGAGCATTTCAGCTGTGAAGAGAAACTGGATAGGCTAGGATTGTTTTCTTTAGAGCATGAAGGCTGAGGGGGGACCTGATTGAGGTATACAAAATTATGAGGGGCATTGATAGGTTAGATAGGAAGAAACCTTTTTCCTTAGCAGAGGGGTCAATAACCAGGGGCCATAGATTTAAGGTAAGGGGAAGGAGGTTTAGAGGGAATTTGAGGAAAACATTTTTCACCCAGATGGTGGTTGGAATCAGGAACACACTGCCTGAAGGGGTGGTAGAAGCAGGAACCCTCACAACGTTTAAGAAGTCTTTAGATGAGCACTTGAAATGCCATAGCATACAAGGCTATGGACCAAGTGCTGGAAAATGGGATTAGAATAGATAGGTGCTTGATGGCCAGCACAAACACGATGGGCTGAAGGGCCTGTTTCTGTGCTGCATAACCCTATGACTCTATAACCTGAGATACAAACTCAGTTTCCACTTTAAAACTCCCCCGGACTGTGAAACTAAAAGATAAAATAGCAATTCAATTTGTATTGACTGTGCTTTGGATCACATTCCAGCCTTCATACAGTATGAGACTGGAAGATACTGTAGCAGTTCCATTCGTGCAGACTCAGCTCTACATTACAGGCAAGTCCAAGATTCTCACTCAGAGTCAGACTGAATGGCACTGATCAAATTGATTAGTACAGCCTGAGTTACACTTGCACACCAATCCTGTATCAGATTGAAGGATACATTATCTTTCACTGTTGTGTTCACAGTGACAGATATTTAATAGTAGGCAAAATCTTACACACTTTGTCTGCTTAAAACCTACTCCATCAATGGCCTGTTGTTGTGCTGAAATTTGTATGTAGAATGAATCCAGACTTGCAAACAGTCCCAGAGACTGAAGGTTACATAATGAATCCCACATTAACATGAAGTAGCAAAGACTGACAGATAGTGATTCTGAAATACATGTCCAGTATTAGATGCTGAAAGATACAGACTGACTATTATACTCACTCACAGTACCTGAGCCTTAGTGATACTCAATCTCTCACATGCTAATAGTACTACTGACCGATTCAGAAAGAGTACCAGACACTCACGTAGAGTTCCAGACACTCACGTAGAGTACCGGACACTCACGCAGAGTACCGGACACTCACGTAGAGCAGCAGACACTCACATAGAGTACCAGACACATGCATAGAGCACCAGACACTCAGATAGAGTACAAGACACATGCGTAGAGCACCAGACACTCACATAGAGTACAAGACACTCACATAGAGTACCAGACACTCACATAGAGTACAAGACACATGCATAGAGCACCAGACACTCACATAGAACAGCAGACACTCACATAGAGTACAAGACACTCACATAGAGTACCAGACACTCACATCGAGCAGCAGACACTCACATAGAGTACAAGACACATGCATAGAGCACCAGACACTCACATAGAGCAGCAGACACTCACATATAGTACCAGACACTGACATAGAGCACCAGACACTCACAAAGAGCAGCAGACACTCACATAGAGCAGCAGACACTCACATAGAGTACCAGACACTGACATAGAGCATCAGACACTCACATAGAGCAGCAGACACTCACATGGAGTACCAGACACTGACAGAGAGCAGCTGACATTGAGACACACACACACACACACACTACCAGAGACTGACGGATATAGAACGAATCCCACATTTATATACAATACTAGTGGCTGAAAAAATACCAAATGAATCCAACAATCACATACAGACCACTGACAGAATGTATCCTACACTCATATTCAATACCAGAGACTGACAGGTTCAGAATGTATCTCACACAGTAACAATGAGTAACAGAGACAAAATGAATCCTACATTCACAAACTATACTGGAGACTGGCAGGTAATAATGAATCTCACTCTCACTTACAGGACAACAGGCCGATGGATTTAGCACAACATTACAGCTATTGTTTGTATAACAAAAGGTAATCACAGATATTTTCATACCTCGGCTGGATTTTTTGCAGGAGGCGGGGCTCCTGGTGCCAGGCCTAAAAGGTGGGGGGAGACCTGCCTCTGCATTTTTTCAGCACCCCTGCCCCTCGAGCGATTCTGAATCTTTTGTTGTCAAAGTTTAAGGAGCCGGGATCCGTGTCCTATTAAAAACTTTAATAGGAACCGGGATCCCATCCCCAAGAGCTGCCGGTCGTTTACAGGGCTGGCAGTTCAGCAGTATCGGCAGCTCCACTGGGAGTAGTGGCCATTGCCAGTACTGCAGAGGCCTCAGACCCAGGCCCAGCACTGGATCTTGGCAAAGTGGCAGTGAGGCGGGTTTGCTGGGGCCAGTCCGGAAGGCCCCAGCGAGGGGTGGGGTGGGCGTTTGGTTTGGGGGTGTGTTGTCCCTGGGGATACAGTTGTTCCCAGTGGGGCTCCTCTGTCGGCCACAGATTATCCACGAAGGAGGGACCACCCCCGCCATCCCGCAGGGAGGCCATTGAGTAGGAAGGTTGTTGTCAGACGATTCCGCCTCCAGGAGAATCTGAACCAGGATTCCCGACGTCGGGTTCCATGGTGGTGGGTAATTCTGCCCTGATTCTTCGCCTCCTCACCCCCCACCACAAAATCCGCCATCAGGATGAGAACAAAAACCAGCCCCTAGTGTTTGTAAACCTACCCGTCCACCAGAATATGAACAATTCTTGTCTGTTGCGTTTTTCTTTGATCTGCAAACTTCGTTGCACCGCAGTGTGGTGATATCTAGTGGCCGGGAGTGAGAACTGCAACAGAGTGGCAGAAATTCATAGGATCTGTCAGTGTTGCAGAAACATGGCAATATGAGGAATTAGGAAGTGGATTGATAGGGTAGACATGGAGATGTTTCCACTTGTGGAGGTTTCCAAAGTGAGGGGCCAAAAATATAAAACAGTCATTAGAGCGGCACAATGGCGCAGTGGTGAGCACCGCAGCCTCACAGCTCCAGCGACCCGGGTTCAATTCTGGGTACTGTCTGTGTGGAGTTTGCAAGTTCTCCCTGTGTCTGCGTGGGTTTTCTCCGGGTGCTCCGGTTTCCTGCCAAAAGACTTGCAGGTTGGTAGGTAAATTGGCCATTATAAATTGCCCCTAGTATAGGTAGGTGGTAGGGAAATATAGGGACAGGTGGAGATGTGGTAGGAATATGGGATTAGTGTAGGATTAGTATAAATGGGTGGTTGATGGTCGGCACAGTCTCGGTGGGCCGAAGGGCCTGTTTCAGTGCTGTATCTCTAAAACTAAACTAAAACTAAAAACTAAATCAAAAATAAACAGGAGAACGTATTTTCCCTGAGAACGTTTAACATTTGGAAGCTGCTATCACCTAGAGCAGTTATGGCGAAGTGCAGAGAGGGGTTTAATGAAAAGCTCGATAAGTGTCTGAGGTAGAAAGGATTTCAGGGAGATGCAGATAGTGAGAATTGATGTAGAATGGGTGGAGGGAGAACCATCAAGCAATTGGGACAAATGGCCCCTGTCAGTAGAATGAATCCAGACACACAAAATGTCCCAGAGACATAATGAATCCCACACCCATACAGTGTACCAGAGACACAACGATACAGAATGAATCTTGCATGCACACATATCATCAGAGATTGACAGGTACAGCCTGAATCCTACACACATTCATTATCCAAGCATAAGAGATACAGAATGATTTCCACACTCAGATACAGTATTAGAGATAGACAGATACAAAACCAATTGTAAGCACACATACAGTGTCAATGACCAATTCAGAATGAGTTCCAAACTCACAAACTGTACCAGAGACTGAGAGAAACAAAATCAATTCCACACTCACATGCACTACCAGATACAAAATGAATCCTATACCTACACACAGTACCACTGACACATTCAAAATTATCTCCAATACTATCCACAGGTCCAGAGACAGACAGATACGGACTAAATACTATGCTCAAATACACTAACAGAGATTGACAGGTACAGCCTGTATCCTACACACACAGTACCAGAGCCTGTCAGATACAGATGAAATACTGCATACATATACAGTACCAGAACTGAGAGATACAGAATGAATCCAATACTCACACATAGCGCCAGAGATTGACAGATATTGAAATAATCCCACACTCACATAAAGCAGTGGAGACAGAACAAGACAGACTGAATTCTACACTCCATACAGTACCACTGACTGACTGAGATAGAATGGATTCCAAACTCACACACGCTATTAGAGACTAAGAGATGTATGATGATTCCCACACTCATAGAGAATATTGAATCATACCTTGCAACCAATGTTCCAGACTCTTCCATCACCATCCATGGGTATGTCATAGAGTCATAGAGTTATATAGAAACAGGCCCTTCGGCCCATTCTGTCCGTGCTGGCCATAAAACACCCAACTATTCTAATCCCATATTCCTGCACTTGGCCCACAGCCCTGTATGCTATGGCGTTTCAAGTGGTCATCTAAATACCTCTTAAATGTTGTGAGGGTTCCTGCCTCCACCACCTCTTCAGGCATTGCGTTCCAGATTCCAACCACCCTCTGGGTGAAAAAATGTTTCCTCAAATCTCCCCTAAACCTCCTGCCCCTTACCCTAAATCTATGCCCCCTGGTTCTTGACCCCTCCGCTAAGGGAAAAAGTTTCCTCCTATCTAACTTATCAATGCCCCTCATAATCTGGTACACCTCAATCATGTCCCCCCTCAGCCTTCTCTGCTCTAAGGAAAACAACCCTAGCCTTTTCAGTCTCTCTTCATAGCTGAAATGCTCCAGCCCAGACAACATCCTGGTGAATCTCCTCTGCACCCTCTCCAGTGCAATCACATCCTTCCTATAGTGTGGTGACCAGAACTGTACACAGTACTCCAGCTGAGGCCTAACTAGCATTTTATACAGCTCCATCATAATCTCCCTGCTCTTATATTCTATGCCTCGGCTAATAAAGGCAAGTATCCCATATGCCTTCCTAACTACCTTATCTACCTGTGCTGCTGCCTTCAGTGATCTATGGACAAGTACACCAAGGTCCCTCTGACTTTCTGTACTTCCTAGGGGCCTACCATCCATTGTGCATTCCCTTGCCTTGTTAGTCCTCCCAAAATGCATTACCTCACACTTTTCAGGATCAAATTCCATTTGCCACTGCTCTGCCCTTCTTACCAGCCCATCTATATCTCCCTGTAATCTAAGGATTTCCTCCTCACTATTTACAACACCACCAATTTTCATGTCATCTGCGAACTTACTGATCATGCCTCCTATATTCACATCTAAATCATTAATGTACACTACAAAGATCAAGGGTCCCAGCACCGATCCCTGTGGTACACCACTGGTCACAGGCTTCCAATCGCAAAAACAGCCCTCAACCATTACCATGTCCTGTGCTACCAGCAGGACAGATCCACCAGAGCTGGCGGCACAATTGTATACAGTCAGGATAGAGTTGCCCTGGGAGTCCTCAATGAAGTCTCATGGTGTCAGGTCAAACATGGGCAACAGAATTTGTTTATGTTTAGGTTTATGTTTAGAGATACAGCTCTGAAACAGGCCCTTCAGCCCACCGAGTCTGTGCCGACCATCAACCACCCATTTATACTAATCCTACACTAATCCCATATTCCTACCACATCCCCACCTGTCCCTATATCTCCCGACCACCTACCTATACTAGGGGCAATTGCGAATGGCCAATTTACCTCTCAACCTGCAAGTCTTTGGCATGTGGGAGGAAACCGGAGCACCCGGAGAAAACCCACGCAGACACAGGGAGAACTTGCAAACTCCACACAGGCAGTACCCAGAATTGAACCCGGGTCGCTGGAGCTGTGAGGCTGCGGTGCTAACCACTGCGCCACTGTGCCGCCCATTTCCTGCTAATTACCCTCCCTCAGCTGGAGAATCAGTACTCCTCCATGTTGAACACCAACTGGAAGAAGCACTGAGGGTAGCAAGGGCACAGAATGTACTCTGGGTGGGCGACTTGAAGGACATATCTGCCAGACTGGAACAATGCAGGTGGAGAACCAACAAGAGCGGAAAATCCTACTTGACCTTGTCCTCACCAATCTACCTGTTGCAGACACATCTGTCCATGACAGCACTGGTAAGCATGACCACCACACAGTGCTTGTGGAGATAAAGTCCCATCTTCACACTGAGGACTCCCTCCATCGTGTAGTGTGGTACTACCAACATGCGAAATGTGATAGATTCAGAACAGATCTAGCAGCTCAAAACTGGACATCCATGAGGGACTGTGGACCATCAGCAGCAGCAGATTGGTATTCAAACACAATCTGTAACCTCTGGCCAGGCATATTCCTCTCTCTACCATTACCATCAAGCCATGGAATCAACCCTGGTTCAATGAAGAGTGAAGGAGAGCATGCCGGGAGCAGCATCAGGCCTACATAAAGATGAGGTGCCAGCCTGATGAAGCTACAACACAGGGCTACATACATGCTAAGTAGCAGAAGCAAAATGTGTTAGACAGATCTAAGCCATCCCACAGCCAATGGATCAGATCGAAGCTCTTCAGTCCTGCAACAGACAGTTGTGAATGGTGGTGGACAATGAAAGAACTAACCAGTGGAGGAGGCTCCACAACCATTTCCATCCACAATGATGTGGGAGTCAAGCACATCATTGCAATAGACAACGCTGCTCATTTACACCATCTTTAGCCAGAGGTGCTGAGTGGATGATCCTCCTCCTGAGATCCCCAGGAGTCACAAATGCCAGTCTTCAGCCAATTGTGATATGAAGAAACAGCTGAAAGGACTGGATACCGAAAAGGTTATTGACCCTGCCAACAATCTGGCTGTAGTACTGAAGACTTGTGTTCCAGAACTAGCCGAACCCCTAGCCATGGTGTTCCAGTATAACTACAACACTGGTAACAGGCAATGTAAAGTACTATTGACAAAATCAGAATGTGACCCAAACTCTCACACAGTATCTGATAGTGACAGATACAGATTTAATACCACACACATAAACAGTACCAGAGACTGACAGATACAAACTGAATCCAACACGCATAAACTGTGCCAGACACTGACAGATACAGACTGAATCCAACACACATAAACTGTACCAGAAACTGACAGATACAGACTGAATCCAACACACATAAATTGTACCACAGACCAACATATACAGACTGAATCCAACACACATAAACCGTACCAGAGACTGACAGATACAGACTGAATCCAACACACATAAACCGTACCAGAGACTGACAGATACAGACTGAATCCAACACACATAAACTGTACCAGAGACCAACATATACAGACTGAATCCAACACACATAAACTGTACCAGAGACTGACAGATACAGACTGAATCCAACACGCATAAACTGTACCAGAGACTGACAGATACAGACTGATTCCAACACACATAAACCGTACCAGAAACTGAGATATGCAGACTGAGTCCAACAGGCATAAACTGTACCAGAGACCAACATATACAGACTCAATCCAACACACATAAACTGTACCAGAGACTGACATATACAGACTGAATCCAACACACATAAACTGTACCAGAGACCAACATAAACAGACTCAATCCAACACGCATAAACTGTACCAGAGACTGACAGATACAGACTGAATCCAACACACATAAACTGTACCGGAGACTGACAGATACAGACTGAATCCAACACACATAACCCGTACCAGAGACTGACAGATACAGACTGAATCCAACACGCATAAACTGTACCAGAGACTGAGAGATACAGACAGAACCCAACACACATAAACTGTACCAGAGACTGAGAGATGCAGACTGAATCTAACACACATAAACTGTACCAGAGACTGAGAGATACAGACTGAATCCAACAGGCATAAACCATAGCAGAGACTGAGAGATACAGACTGAACCCAACACACATAAACTGTACCAGAGACTAAGAGATACAGACTGAATCCAACACGCATAAACTGTACCAGAGACTGAGAGATACAGACAGAACCCAACACACATAAACTGTACCAGAGACTGACAGATACTGACTGAATCCAACACGCATAAACTGTGCCAGACACTGACAGATACAGACTGAATCCAACACACATAAACCGTACCAGAGACTGACAGATACAGACTGAATCCAACACACATGAACCGTACAAGAGACTGACAGATACAGACTGAATCCAACACACATAAACTGTACCAGAGACCAACATATACAGACTGAATCCAACACACATAAACCGTACCAGAGACCAACATATACAGACTCAATCCAACACGCATAAACTGTACCAGAGACTGACATATACAGACTGAATCCAACACACATAAACTGTACCAGAGATCAACATAAACAGACTCAATCCAACACGCATAAACTGTACCAGAGACTGACAGATACAGACTGAATCCAACACACATAAACTGTACCAGAGACTGACAGATACAGACTGAATCCAACACGCATAAACTGTACCAGAGACTGATAGATACAGACAGAACCCAACACACATAAACTGTACCAGAGACTGAGAGATACAGACTGAAATTAACACACATAAACTGTACCAGAGACTGAGAGATACAGACTGAATCCAACACACATAAACTGTACCAGAGACTGAGAGATACAGACTGAATCCAACAGGCATAAACCATAGCAGAGACTGAGAGATACAGACTGAACCCAACACACATAAACTGTACCAGAGACTGACAGATACAGACTGAATCCAACACACATAACCCGTACCAGAGACTGACAGATACAGACCGAATCCAACACACATAACCCGTACCAGAGACTGACAGATACAGACTGAATCCAACATGCATAAACTGTACCAGAGACTGACAGATACAGACAGAACCCAACACACATAACCCGTACGAGAGACTGACAGATACAGACTGAATCCAACATGCATAAACTGTACCAGAGACTGAGAGATACAGACTGAATCTAACACACATAAACTGTACCAGAGACTGAGAGATACAGACTGAATCCAACACGCATAAACTGTACCAGAGACTGAGAGATACAGACTGAATCCAACACACATAAACTGTACCAGAGACTGAGAGATACAGACTGAATCCAACAGGCATAAACCATAGCAGAGACTTAGAGATACAGACTGAACCCAACACACATAAAATGTACCAGAGACTGAGAGATACAGACTGAATCCAACACGCATAAACTGTACCAGAGACTGAGAGATACAGACTGAATCCAACACGCATAAACCATAGCAGAGACTGAGAGATACAGACTGAATCCAACACGCATAAACTGTACCAGAGACTGAGAGATACAGACTGAGTCCAACACGCATAAACTGTACCAGAGACTGAGAGATACAGACTGAATCCAACACGCATAAACCATAGCATAGGCTGAGAGATGCAGACTGAACCCAACACACAGAAACTGTACCAGAGACTGAGATATACAGACTGAATCCATCACACATAAACTGTACCAGAGGCTGACATACACGGACTGAATCCAACACGCATAACCCGTACGAGAGACTGACAGATACAGACTGAATCCAACATGCATAAACTGTACCAGAGACTGAGAGATACAGACTGAATCTAACACACATAAACTGTACCAGAGACTGAGAGATACAGACTGAATCCAACACGCATAATCTGTACCAGAGACTGAGAGATACAGACTGAATCCAACACACATAAACTGTACCAGAGAATGACATATACAGACTGAATCCAACAAGCATAAACTGTACCAGAGACTGAGAGATACAGACTGAATCCAACACGCATAAACTGTACCAGAGACTGAGAGTTACAGACAGAACCCAACACACATAAACTGTACCAGAGACTGAGAGATACAGACTGAATCCAACACGCAGAAACTGTACCAGAGACTGAGAGATACAGACTGAATCCAACACGCATAAACTGTACCAGAGACTGAGAGATGCAGACTGAACCCAACACACATAAACTGTACCAGAGACTGAGATATACAGACTGAATCCATCACACATAATCTGTACCAGAGGCTGACATACACAGACTGAATCCAACACGCATAAACTGTACCAGAGACTGAGAGATACAGACTGAATCCAACACACATAAACTGTACCAGAGAATGACATATACAGACTGAATCCAACAAGCATAAACTGTACCAGAGACTGAGAGATACAGACTGAATCCAACACGCATAAACTGTACCAGAGACTGAGAGTTACAGACAGAACCCAACACACATAAACTGTACCAGAGACTGAGAGATACAGACTGAATCCAACACGCATAAACTGTACCAGAGACTGAGAGATACAGACTGAATCCAACACACATAAACTGTACCAGAGACTGAGAGATACAGACTGAATCCATCACACATAAACTGTACCAGAGACTGACATATACAGACTGAATCCAACAAGCATAAACTGTACCAGAGACTGAGAGATACAGACTGAATCCAACACGCATAAACTGTACCAGAGACTGAGAGATACAGACTGAATCCAACACGCAGACTGAATCTCTCGCTGTCTCTTGCTGATTTGCTCAGTCCCTTTTTTTGTCCGCAGTATTTTGGTTTTAATTTACCTTTTTTCTGTCAGTTCCTTTCTGAATGCTAATAGTGGTTTGCTGTTTTTCTGTGTGTTTTTCTCTTCCTGCCCCATTCTTGGTGATGTTACTCAGTGTCCTTATACCATTGTGCAGTGAGGGTGAGTCTGTCAGCGCGTGTGTTGCTGACTCTGGGATTCTTGAGCGAGCTGACTGCAAGACTATTATTTTAAAAAGATCAACAAAAAAGACATCTCTTTCGCTAAGCACTAATATGTAGCTTGAATTCAATCGTTCCACAGCAGAGTAGCGCAGCGGAAGCATGCTGGGCCCTTAACCCAGAGGTCGATGGATGGAAACCATTCTCTGCTATTTATCTTTCATCGTATCGCAAACAACTCACTTTTAAAACATTGTGTTACCCACAATCGCATCACGCTTCTGAAAACACTGGAATGCCATCAGCTTTTTCCTTGTAACATTGTGTAGCCTGGCTGAGCCCCCCAACACCTGCTTCTCCGTAATAAAAACAGAAAATCTGGAAATACTCAGTGTGTCTGGCGGCATCTGTTAATAGATAATGTTTCAGGTTAACGTTCCGAAGAAGGGTCACTGACCCGAAACGTTAACTCTGCTTCTCTTTCCACAGATGCCGCCAGACCTGCTGAGTATTTCAAGCATCTTCTGTTTATGTTTCAGATTTCCAGCATCTGCAGTATTTTGCCTTTGTACATGCGTTGCTATGTCTGGGACTGTTTGAGTGCAATGCTATTGCTTTATAAACAGCGTTGAAACAAACATTTATCTCGCTAACACACAGCACGAATACACAGCTGGATATAAACAGCAGCCTGCAGCAGAGGGCGCAGTGGAAGTTTATTAACACAAATAATTCACCAACACAATATTTACTGCTACGCACAGTCACCTCGTCTTAACTCTTTATTTACATCAACTTCTTGCTTCCAATAAACACTTCAATTTGGAACATAGCTTCCAAAACACCTTTATTCACAAACCTGAACACAAGCTGCAAATGCTGCAAACACACACCAGCCCAGACTTTCCCCTTTCTGTCAACACATTCCTGCATCACTGCCTCTCCATCAACAGTTGCTGATAGAATCATACAATCATAGAATGGCGACAGCACAGAAGGAGGCCATTCGGCCTGTCGAACCGGTGCTGGCTCTCTGCTAGAGCAATTCACCTAGTCCCACTCCCCAGTCAGTTTAACATTGGTGGTGGGGAAACTTCGAGAACAAATAATTCAGGACAAAATTAATAGTCACATGGACAAATGCAGGTTCATTCAAGAAAGCCAGCATGAATTTCTTAAGGGAAAATCATGTTTAACTAACTTGCTGGAGTTTATTGATGAGGTAATAGAGAGGGTTCATGAGGGCAATTCAGTTGATGTGGTGTACATGGACTTTCAAAAGGTGTTTGATACAGTGCCACACAACAGACTTGTGAGCAAAATTATAGCTCATGGAATAAAAGGGAGGTAGCAACATGGATATGGAATTGGCTGAGTGACAGAAAGCAAAGAGTTGTGGTTAATGGATGTTTTTCGAGTTGGGAGAAGGTTTGTAGTGGAGTTCCCCACGGGTCAGTGTTGGGACCCTTGTTTTTCCTGATATATATTAATGATCTAGACCTAGGTGTACAGAGCAGAATTTCAAAGTTTATGGATGATATGAAACTTGGAAGCATTGTGAACTGTGTAGAACTTCAAAAGGGCAGACAGGTGACAGATGAGGTTCAATGTGGAGAAATGTGAGGTGATTTATTTTGGTAAGAAGAGCGTGGAGAAACAATACAAAATAAAGGGCACAATTCTAAAGGAGTTTAGGAGCAGAGGAACCTATGTTTATATGGGCATAGGTCATTGAAGGTGGCAGGACAGGTTGAGAGAGTGGTTAATCAAGCATACAGTATCCTGGGCTTTATTAAGAGGGGCATAGAGTACAAGAGCAAGGAAGTTATGTTGAACTTGTATGAGACACCAGTTCGGCCTCAGCTGGAGTATTGCATCCATTTCTGGGTGCTGCACTTTAGGAAGGATGAGAAGACATTGGAGAGAGTACAGAAAAGATTCACGAGAATGGTGCCAGGAATGAGGAACTTCAGTTATGAAGATAGATTGGAGAAGTTGGGATGGTTTCCCTTGGAGGAGAGAAGGCTGAGAGGAGATTTGATAGAGGTATTCAAAATCATGAGGGGTCTGGACAGAGTAGATAGAGAGCAACTGTTCCCACTCATGAAAGGATCGAGAAGGAGAGGGCACAGATTTAATGTATTTGGTAAGAGAAGCAAAAGTGACATGAGGAAAAACTTTTCACACAGCGAGTGGTTAAGGTCTGGAATGCGCTGCCTCAGAAAGTGGTGGAGGCAGGTTCAATTGAAGCATTCAAAAGGGAATTAGACAGTTAAGTGAAAAGGAAGAATGTGCAGGGTTATGGGGAGAAAGCAGGAGAATGGGACTGAGGGAATTGCTCTTTCAGAGAGCCGGGGCAGACATGATGGGCCGAATGTCCTCCTCTGCACTGTAACAATTCTGTGATTCTGCGGTGAGCAGAGCAGACACACAAGCTCAATGACAGGACAGCTCGGCTGTCTCTGAGTTTCAGCTCCCGGCTCTTACATTTCCTCATCCACACTGTCTTTTCTGTGGATGTTCAGGGGTTCCTTGTCGGATCTGAGGACTGTATCCATTAAACATTCTGAGCCAGGAGATCCACACACTCTCTGTTACCAAGATTTATGGGTTATTTATACCCCCAGCTCCCTCTGCTCCTGCACCTTCTTAGAATTGTTCCCTTTATTCTATATTGTCTCTCCATGTTCTTATTACCAAATTAATCACCTAATTTCTCTGCATTGAACTTCATCTGCCATCAGTCCACCAACTTGTCTATGTCCTTTTGAAGTTCTACACTATCCTCCTCACAGTTCACAATGCTTCCAAGTTTCGTATTATCCACAAACTTTGAAATTCTGCCCTGTACACCAAGGTCTCGGTCATTAATATATATCAGGAAAGGCAAGGGTCCCAACACTGATCCCTGGGGAATTCCACTACAAACCTTCCTCCAGCCCAAATAAGCATCCATTGATCACTACTCTTTGTTTCCTGTCACTCAGCCAATTCCGTATCCATGTTGCTACTGTCCCTTTTATTCCATGAGTATCTAATGCTTTTTGAAAGTTCATGTACACATCAACAGCATTGTCCTCAATAACCCTCTCTGTTACCTCCTCAAAAAACTCCAGAAAGTTAGTTAAACATAATTTTCCCTGAAGACATACGGTGCAACGTTGGCAATTCTCCAGTCCTCTGGCTCCACTCGCGAGTCTAAGACACTTCCGGGTCTCTTTAATTTCGAAGGAAAAGTTGAAAAGGGCTGTTCGGTTTTCCTCTGACAGAGAGCGTGTTTCACTCGGGTTAATATAACCCGGGACTTTTGCTGCTGAAATGAATTCTGCAAGGTCCCAGCAAACACACCGGCTCCCTCCTTTCTCCCCTCTTTCTATCGGATTGTTTTACCAGGAGGGGCTCAATAATAACAAACCCCCTGCAGGGAATGACCGCAAATTGAGCATCTAAATGGGGCAAGTGGGCAGCGTTCTAGGTTCTAGGTTCCCCCTACCCCGCCCCTCCCTCCCTCCAGTCCAAGCCCCTCTTCACTTTCTTTGGGACTTTGATGAGGGTGAAATGAGGAAAGTTCCCATTGATGTTTGAATGCTGAATTGCTGCAGATCTCTGCGCACGCGCGATGTAGCCCCGCCCCCAGTGGGACGTCACAATGAGGAGTGGAGCGCATGCGCATCCTTTCCCCAACCCAGTCTGTGAGGCCATTCACTCAATCAGGGGAAGATGCTTCAAATCAGCTGCTAATGGAGACTTCCCGGGCCCGGGGGAAGGGAACAAACAGCATCTACTTCCAGCAGCCACTGCTTTGGGAGCGTGTCCGCAGATGTGCTCAGAGATTAGCATTGAGTGGTGGGAAGTTGAGGGGGAGTCGGGGAGTGTTTGTAACAGACACTGTGGAGCAGGAGCTGCTCCCGGAACATGGAGTGAGCCGGGGACATGGGGAAGGGAGAGTTCATTCTCGGACAGTGTCTGTACAGGCTCAGGGAGACACAATGGGAAGAAATCACTATTGAAAATCACTGACAATTTCACCACCCAAAGGAGAGGGAATTTTCCTGCTTTAGTTCCAGTCTCTCACTGTTTGTTGGATTGTGAACAGTGGGGGGAAAATAGCCGCAAAATAACGATGTGGACAGTTAGACAAAGAACATTTATTGCAGACACCAGGTGAGAAGTGTGAAAGGCACATTTTAAATAGTGGCTGCTTGTTTTCTGTTGAAATAGAAATGTGACTGTGTAAAGGTCACTGCTCTATCGGACAGTCCCAGTCATTGAGCAGTGCAGGGCTTGTGTTGTTTCTGAATGTCACAAACTTGTTGTAAAACCACTGCAAACACCTGGTAAACAGAAGCTGAATACTGCAGTACTGCAGTGGAGTCAGACACTGACACTGTTTGTGTTCCTGGTTTTCATTTTGTGATTGTTCATAATGATTATTATTGGGACGATTGCATTGATCGCTTTTGTATCTTCTACCTCACCAATTCTTCAGGTATAAGAACAAGAAGTGCTGGAAACACTCAGCAGGTCTGGTAGCATCTGTGGAGCGAGAAGCAGAGTTAACGCTTCAGGTCAGTGACCCTTTTTCGGAACTGGCAAATATTAGAAATGTAAAAGGTTATAAGCAAGTAAAGCAGGGGTGGGGCAAGAGATAACAAAAGACAAGGTGCAGATAGGAGAAGGTCACAGAATAGTTGACCAGAAAGTCGTGGAGCAAAGGCAAACAATATGTTAATGGTGTGTTGAAAGACAAAGCATTAGTACAGCGTGATGCCACTACCAAACGCATCTTCCCCTCCCTTCCCCTGTCAGCATTCTGAAGGGATCGCTCCCTCCGTGACACCCTGGTCCGCTCCTCCATTACCCCCACCACCTCATCCCCTTCCCATGGCACCTTCCCCTGCAATCGCAGGAGGTGTAATACCTGCCCATTTACCTCCTCTCTCCTCACTATCCCAGGCCCCAAACACTCCTTTCAGATTAAGCAGCGATTTACTTGTACTTCTTTCAATGTAGTATACGGTATTCACTGCTCACAATATGCTCTCCTGTCCATTTAGGAGACCAAACGGAGACTGGGTGACCACTTTGCGGAACACCTGTGCTCAGTCCGCATGCTGGACCCTGAGCTTCCGGTTGTTTGCCATTTCAACACTCCCCCCTGCTCTCATGCTCACATCTCTGTCCTGGGCTTGCTGCAGTGTTCCAGTGAACATCAACGCAAGCTCGAGGAACAGCATATCATTTACCAATTAGGCACACTACAGCCTGCCGGACTGAACATTGAGTTTAATCATTTCAGAGCATGACGGGCCCCCCATTTTACTTTTATTTTTAGTTTTTTTTTCCTTTTTTAATATATGTTTTGTTTTTATTTTATTTCATAGTTTGTTCAGTTTGCTTACCCACTGTTTTTTTTTTCATGTTGGTACTTGTGGCTGTTCAATTTTCAGTCCGTTAACACCCTATCTGTACTAATGCTTTGTCTTTCCGCACACATTAACATATCATTTGCCTTTGCTCCATGACCTTCTGGTCAACTATTCTGTGACCTTCTCCTATCTGCACCTTGTCTTTTGTTATCTCTTGCCCCACCCCTGCTTTACTTGCTTGTAACCTTTTACATTTCTAATATTTGCTAGTTCTGAAGAAGGGTCACTGTCCTGAAATGTTAACTCTGCTTCTCTCTCCACAGATGCTGCCAGACCTGCTGAGTATTTCCAGCATTTCTTGTTTTTATTTCAGATTTCCAGCATCCGCAGTATTTTGCTTTTACGTTAAGGTTTAAGAGTTACTTTTCATTCCTGCAGGCAAATACATGAAGGAACCTGAATGGATGTGGTGATTCCTGGACACAAGGAAAAGTGCAGCGAGCTCGTTCCAACACACAGTAGGTACAGGATCACTCACAAAGCACAGAGATACTGCCAGCTCATCAGTTCCACTGGAACAAACAAAAGAAGTAGTCAGACATACACTGATGCCAAAGTCGAGAGACACATTTTCAATCCAACAGTCAAACAACGGCAGGAGAGACAGAAGTTGTTTCCATTTCACTCCAATTCAGTACAGCTGACAGGTTGATACATCAATCACAGTCCAAAAACAAACCCACTATCAGATCTCAATAAACTCTGTCACCATGGCCACATTTTAAATATAAAATCTGAAATAGAACAGACAAAATTTAAAAGCAAAATACTGCAAATCTGAAATAAAAGCAAGAAATGGTAGAAATACTCAGCAGGTCTGGCAGCAGCTGTGGAGAGAGAAGCAGAGTTAACGTTTCAGGTCAGTGACCTTTCAGATGCTGCCAGACCTACTAAGTATTTCCAGCATTTCTTGTTTTTATTACAGACAAAATTTACCTGATTGAAAGGTACAGAATGAATGCACGGAGGCTTCAAGGGGATTCGGACAGGCTAAGTGAATGGGCAAGAACATAGCAGATGGAATATAATGTGAATAAGTTTGAACTGATCCACTTTGGTAGAAAAAACAGAAGGGCAGAGTATTTCTTAAATGGTGAGAGGTTGGGGAAGTGTCGATGTCCAAAGGGACCTGGGTGTCCTTGTTCATGAGTCACTAAAAGCTAGTGTGCAGGTGCAGCAAGCAATTAAGAGGCAAATGGTATGTTGGCCTTCATTGAAAGGGGATTTGAGTGCATGAATAAAGATGTATTGCTTCAATTGTATGAAGCCTTGGTGAGACCGCACCTGCAGTATTCTGTACAATTTTGGTTTCTTTATCTAAAGAAGGATATACTTGTCATAGAGGGAGTGCAACGGAGGTTCACCAGACTCATGCCCTGGGATGGCGGGATTGTCTTATGATGAGAGACTGCAGAAACTGGGCCTGTGTTCTCTCGAGTTTCCAAGAATGAGAGGTGATCTCATTGAAACTTACAACATTCTCACAGGGCGTGACGGGGTAGATTTTGTTAGGATGTTTCCTCTGGCTAGTGAGGCTGGAACAAAGGGACACAGTCTCAGAATAAGGGCAGGCCATTTGAGACTGAGATGAGCAGGAATTTCTTTGCTCAGAGAGTGGGAAATCTGTGGAATTCTCTATCCCAGAGGGCTGTGGAGGCTCAATCATTGAATATACTCAAGACAGAAATCGATAGATTTCTGAATACTAATGTTATCATACGTACGAACATCCGAATTAGGAGCAGGAGTGGGCCACTCGGTCCTTCGAGCCTGCTCCGCCATTCAATAAGTTCATGGCTGAACTGATTACTCCACATTTCCACCTACCCCCGATAACCTTTCATCCCCTCGCTTATCAAGAATCGATCTACCTCTGCCTTAAAAAATATGCAAAGACTCTGCTTTCACCACTTTTTGAGCAAGAGAATTCCAAAGACTCACGACCCTCAGGGAAAAAATTTCTCCTTATCTCTGTCTTAAATGGACGACCCCTTAATTATAAACTGTGACCCCTGGTTTTAGATTCACAAGGGGGAACATCCTTTCCACATCCACCCTGTCAAGACCCCTCAGGATCTGATATGTTTCAATCAAGTCGCCTCTTACTCTTCTAAATTCCAGCTGATACAAGCCTAGCCTGTCCAGTCTTTCTTCATAAACCACCCCCCCGCCCCCACGCCCCCCATTCCAGGTATTAGTCTAGTAAACCTTCTCTGTACTGCCTCCAACTCATTTACATTCTTCCTTAAATAAGTAGACCAGTACTGTACTCAGTACTCCAGACATGGTCTCACCAATGCCCTGTATAGCTGCAGCATAACCTCCCTACTTCTGTTTTCAATTCCCCTTGCGTTAAACTATAACATTCTATTAGCTTTCCTAATGACGTGCTGTACCTGCATATTAACCTTTTGTGATTCATGCAGTAGGACACCCAGTTCCCTCGGCATCTCAGAGCTCTGCAATCTCTCACCATTTAGATAATCTGTTTCTTTTTTATTCTTCCAAAGTGGACAATTTCACACTTTCTCACATTATACTCCATTTGCCAGGTCTTTGCCCACTCACTTAACTTATCTATACCCCTTTGTATCCTCCTTATGTCCTCCTCACGAGTTACTTTCCGACCTATCTTTGTCTTCAGCAAATTTAGCAACCATTCCTTCAGTCCCTTCATCAAAGTCATTACTATTAATTGTAAAATGTTGAGGCCCCATCACAGATCCCTGTGGCACACCACTCGTTACACCTTGCCAACCAGAAAATGACCCATTTTTATGCCTACTCTGTTTCCTGTTAGCTAGCCAATCTTCTGTCCATGCCAATATGTTACCCCCTGCACCATGAGCTTTTATTTTCTGTAATAACCTTTGATGTGGCACCTTATCAAATGTCTTCTGGAATCTAAGTGCAATACAACCATTGCTTCCCCTTTATCCACGGCACATGTAACTCCCACAAAGAACTCCAATAAATTGGTAAAACATGATTTCCCTTTCACAAAACCATATTGACTCTGCCTGATTACCTTCAATTTTTCTAAATGCCCTTTAAATGTCTTTAATAGCTTCTAACATTTTCCCTAAGAGAGATGTTGAGCTAACTGGCCTGTAGTTTCCTGCTTTCTGTCTCCTTCCCTTTTTGAATAAGGGAGTTATATTCACTATTTTCCAATCTAACAGAACTTTCCCCGAATCTAGGGTATTTTGCAAAATTAAAACTAACGCATCAACTATCTCAGTAGCCATTTCTTTTAAGACCCTTGGATGAAGTCCATCAGGACCCGGGGTCTTGTCAGCCCACAGCTCCTACAATTTGTTCAATATCACTTGCCTGGTGATTGTAATTTTCTTGATTTCCTCTCTCCCTTCCATTTCTGACTTACGGCTAATACTGGGATGTTATTTGTATCTTCAATAGTGAAGACCGATGCAAAATATCTGTTCAATTCATCTGCCATCTCCTTATCCATGATTAATTCCCCAGACTCACTTTTTATAGGACCAACATTCACTTTATTAACTCTTTTTAAAATATCTATAGAAACTCTTACTATCTGTCTTTATATTTCGAGCTAGCTTTCTCTTGTCCTCTAATTTAACCTTCCTTATCAACCTTTTAGTCATTCTTTGAACAGTATATAAAAAACGGCAATCTTCTGACCTGTCTCCCATCTTTGTGTAATTGTCAGCTTTTTCTTTAAGTTTGATACTATATTTAACTGTTTTAGTTAAATATGGTTGGTGGGTCCCACCTTCAGAATTTTTCTTTCTCGTTGAAATGTATCTTTTCTGTGCATTCTGAAATATCCCCTTTCACGTCTGTCACTGCATCTCAATTGACTTATCCCTTAACCTGATATGCCAGTTCACTTTAGCTAGCTCTGCTTTCATGCTCTCATAATTGCCCTATTTAAGTTTAAAATACTGGTCTTGGACCCACTCTTCCCTCCCTCAAACTGAATGTAAAATTCATTCATATTATGATCGCTGCTACCTGGGGGTGCCTTAACTATGAGGTCATTAATTAATCCTATCACATTGCACAATGCCAGGTCTAGTATAGCCTGCTCTCTGGTTGGCTCCAGAATGTATTGTTCCAAGAAATTATCCCAAAAACATTCTGTGTACTCCTCATCGAAGCTACCTCTGCCCATCCGATTTTTCCAGTCTGTCTGTAGGTTAAAATCCCCCATAATTATTACTGTACCTTTCTGACAAGCTGCCATTATTTGTTTCCTTTATACCCTGTCCTACAGTGTGGTTAATGTTAGGTGGCCTGTACCCCACTTCCAAAAGTGATTTCTTGCCTTTTATGATTTCTCATTTCTACCCAAACTGCGTTACTTCTACATCCTGGTATCCTCAACTTAGGTCATCCCTCTCTATTGCGCTAATAGCATCATTAATTAACAGAGCTACCCCTCCATCTTTTCCTAGCTTCCTATCCTTCCTAAATGCCATGTACCCTTCAATATTCAGGTCCTAATCTATGTTGTCCTGCTGCCATGTCTCTGTAATGGCTAACAGATCATACTGATTTATTTCTATTTGCGCTCTCAGTTCATCTGTTTTGTTTTGTTTCGAATGGTACATGCATTCGGATGCGGAGCCTTTAGTTGTGTCCTTTTATTGTTTTTGTGACCTGTAGCCTTATCTGTTGATTTACTCTTAGATTTGTATGCTCTGTCCTTCCTGTCACAGTCTGTTTATCATTTCCAATATTCATACCATTCTCTCTTGCCTTGTCTCTACTCTTTGATTTACCATTGTCTTCCCAAAGTTGATCCCTTGCCCCTACTATTCCGTTTAAAGCCCTCTCTACCTCCCTAGTTATGTGGCTAGTTATGTCAAGGGATACGGAGATAGTGGGGAAAAATAGTGTAGAGGTAGTTGATCAGCCACGATCTGTTTGAATGGCGGAGCAGGTGCGATGGGCCGATTGGCCTCCTGCCCCTATTTCCTATGATCCTACGAATCTCAATAATGTACGTCAGATGTTAGACCGAGCTACACATTACATAGCAGTCAAAAAGTCCCACAAAGATTAAGACTGAAAGATAAAGTATCAATTCCATTACTACAAAGTGAAGGACTTTGTAGTCCTTTGCATAGCAGCCCATGCATAAGATTGAAAGTTAACTTTTCATTCACAATCGTTTTCACAGAGCTAAATATTGAATACCAATCCACAACTCACAATGTACAGCTATAAAATAGAGAGAGAGAGACAGAGAGATCACTCAGACAGCAGGAAGCAGCGTGAGTGGAGCAGACAGGAGCCCAGGCCACCGGAGTTTGAAAACAAAGTGAACTGTGACATAACAGGAAAGCTGCAAGGTGATTGGTTGTGAGTAACTGCTGTTAGGGATTATCAATAAATAGTTAATACACCACGGTTCGGGTGGGTGCATAAATAGTTGGGTTATAGCGTCTCAACTCTGGCAGACTAAAAAAAAACAGTATAAATTCAATATTCATAATAATGAACAAGTGAGTAGCTGAGTATTATTTTTTGAGTAAGGTTTATTTTAACTGGTGAACTGTATTGATTTTTAGTAGGATTTATCAGTACTGGTAAGGTTTTATTAATAATTCTAAGGTGTTGTAGTATTGGTAAGGTTTTTTTTAAGCAGTAGCAAAGGGTCAACTAATAAATAAATGAATGGTAGGGGTGCTTCAGCTTCGAGAGTGCACCTCCTGTGCTATGTGGGAGCTCCAGGATCCTTCCCGTATCCTGGAGAACCATTTGTGCAGGAAGTGTGGTCAATTGCGGCAGCTTGAGCTCTGGGTTTTGGAACTTATGCAGCAGCTGGCGACACTGCGGTTCACTTGAAAGGATGAGAGCTGCATGGATAGCATGTTCATAGATGTAGTCACCCCACAGCTTAACAGTAAGCAGGGAGAGAGGGAATGGGTGACCACCAAGCAGTCAAAAAGAATCAGGCAGGTACTGCAGGACACTGAGTGCATCTCACTCTCCAACTGGTATTCAGTTCTGAATATGGAGGACAATGATGCTTCCCTGGGGAGAGCAGTCAGAACCAAGTCCATGGCACCATGGGTGGCTCAGCTGTAAAGGGGAGTACAGGGAAGACTGGAAAAGCCATAGTGATAGGCGACTCAATAGTCAAGGAAAAATGAGGCATTCCTGTGGCCGCAGATGTGAATCCAGGAATGGAGTGTTGCCTTCCTGGTGCCAGGGTCAAGGATGTCATTGAGCATCTACAGAGAATCCTGAAGGGGGAGGATGAACAGCCAGCAGTTGTGGTCCACATTGGACCCATCGACATAGTTAGAAAGAAGGATGTTGTCCTGCAGTCAGAACTTAGGCAGCTCGGTAAGAAATCAGCAAACTTGCCATCAAAAGTAGTAATCTCCAGATTATTCCCAGTGCCACGTGCAAATGAGTACAGGAATAGAAGGGTAACACAGATGAATGTGTGGCTGGAAAGATGGTGCAGGAGGGAGGGCTTCAGATTCTTGGGACAGATCGGATGGGTTGCACCTGAACAGAGCTGGGACTGAGTTCCTTGCGGGACATTTTGTCAGTGCTGTTGGAGAGGGTTTAAACTAGTTTGGCAGGGGGATGGGGACCTGAGGGTAGACTCAGATGGGACAAAAGCTGAAATGAAAATGGAAGGCAGAAAATTAATGTCTGGAAGACAGAGGAAACAAAGGTTAGAAAATTAAAAAAAAAAAAGTTTGGCAGTGCTCAAGGGTATCTATTTTAATGCAAGGAGTATAGCAAATAAAGCAGATGAGCTGAAGGCACGGAGAGACACATGGCAGTATGATATCATAGCTATTACAGAAACATGGCTTAAGGAGGGACAGGAGTAGCAGCTCAATGTTCCTGTTTACAGGGTTTTCAGACGCGATAGGGAGGGGGATAAGAAAGGAGGGGGAGTGGCAATTTTGGCCAAAGAAACTATTACAGCTGTGAGGAGGGATGATATGTTGTAAGGTTTATCAGATGAGACTATATGGATCGAGCTAAGGAACAAAAAAAGTGGCAATCATAGTACACTGAGTGTACTGTGGACCCCCAAACAGTCAGTGGGAGATAGAACAGCAGATATGTAGGCAAATCTCTGAGAAGTGCAAGAACAATAGAGCAGTAATAGTAGGGGATTTGAGTTTTGCGCAGTGGCAATATCGTAGCTAATGAGGTTTAACCGAAGCGTGATTATGGGGAAGCTTTGAGTAAAATGGCTATAACCAATTTTCGAGCTTCGGGCCAGGGAGTGCGCAACACAGTTCGGGTGTTCGTGACGGACAAGGAAGGAGATGCACCAGTCGATCGCACCTTGTTCATCAAGAAAATTCTCTTCGATTGCTGCGGATTTCAAGCGACGGACGTCTTCTGCCTGCAGGATTTCCCCAGCAGTGGATACTTCGAAGTGACGTTCCGGAACGTGGCGGGATGCATCAAGTTCCTGAAGGCGTTCAAGGAGAAAGGGGACCGGGCTCCACTGTCGATCCTCACAGCGGAGCCGCTCTTCACGCTTCCGTCACAACGGGACCGGGTGGTGACGATTCACCTCTACAACCCCCATGTTCCGGTGGTGGATGTACTCACCTTTCTCGCCAGGTACGTCGAGGTGGCCGGCAGCAACTCTGATGTCAAGGACCCCTTTGGGATCTGGACCAGCAAGCGGCAGGTCAAGGTGACCTTGAAGGTAGATCCCAGTGGAGCCATCATCCACCCTCCCTCCAGCTTTGCTATCGGGGAAGTCGAGGCTTCTTGGTCTACGCTGGGCAGCCCAGAGTTTGCCGCACCTGTGGCAAATCTGGTCACATGGCAGCCAACTGCAGCACGGTTGTTTGCAAGAACTGCAAGGAGGAAGGCCATCAGACCAAGGACTGTAAGCAGACGAAGTGTTGCAACTTGTGCGGTGCGGCAGGCCATCTCTACAAGACCTGCCCCAAACATTGTCTCAGCTATGCTCAGGCGGCAAGGTCCAAGGAATGGCCGGGCGAAGGTTCGATGAAGGCGTCCGCTGTCCGAAAGGAGACCAGCAACCTTCTCCGCAGTGAGGAAATTCAGCCTGAGAAGGAAGGGGAGGCAGCTGAAACCAACGACCCAGCACCTATCCAGCGCCCGGAAACCCCTCCTCCACAGACAGAATCAATGGAGGAGGAGGCAGCAGATGGACAAGCAGGTCAGTGGCAAGTGGTCCAGAGGAAAACCACAAAGAAAAAACATCCCAAAGCCACCACCCAAACAGGGAAAACCACAAAGAAAAAACATCCCAAAGCCACCACCCAAACCAGTGGCAAGAGGAGGCTCTCTTCTGAATCAGACTGCAACAACTCCTCTTCACTGGACGGGGAAATGCTGGAACGACAGCCCCTTCAAAAGAGGCGGCAGAACTCCGAGATGGATGATAAAGCATCCCAGCCCCCGGGCACTGGAAGCTGTGATGGGCCCGGCATGCCCAAACCCCAATGCCCGACACGTAACGAAGAGGCCAACGCATCTCAGCTCTGCGACACCGGGAGCAAAGACACGTCTGGCGCACCTGAGCTCCGGGAGACCGGGAGCTGTGATGTTTTAGAGGAGGAACAGATGGAAGCAGCTGAGGACAACCCAATCCTCTCTGCCTACAAGACCCCCCGATGTCACCCGAGCGGCACAAACCCTGCATGAAAAATCAGGAGGGGTTTCTGAGCCCAACCAACGTGAAACTGCTTGCGCATACGATGGGTATGCAGGAACATCCCGAAGGGTTAGGACTGGGACTAGCGAGGACAAATGGTATGGGAAGCAACAACTAATCTTTAGTAAAAAATGGGTGTAAGAATTGCTTCCATTAATGTGCGTCGCATTAAATCTACTACGCGATGTGTTTCAACCTTGGATTACCTTGCCAAGGTCAAAGCTGACCTACTGTTTCTGCAGGAGTGTGGAATACCACACCTCAGCACCTACAGGCAGTGGTCGCGATGGTGGTCCCACGGGCCATCGATCTGGTCGGGGGGTAATGACTGCCGTTCCTCCGGCCTGGGTATTCTGCTGCGGGGAGGTAACTTCACCATCTCCGAAGTTAAGGAGGTGGTGGGCGGCCGCCTCCTCGTAGCAGACGTGATGTACAACAACGCTCCGCTCCGGTTGATCAACGTGTACGCCCCGGTACAACGCAGCGAGCGGCTGACCGTCTTCCAGCAGCTCCCACTGCTGCTGGCGACGTCCAGGCCAGTCATCCTAGGCGGTGACTTCAACTGCATCATCGATGCGGCTGGACGATCCGGCAGTGACGACAGCAAACTGGACGCTACGTCCAGATTCCTAGTAGAAACAATTAAGGATGCCAAACTGCACAACGTCTTCAGCAAACCTGCAGACGGAGCGCAGCGCAGATACACATGGTCAAGATCGGACGGGTCTGCTCGTTCCAGGATTGACTTCCTGTTTGTGTCCCGTGCTGTCACGGTCGGATCCACCGACGTCAAGCCGGTGTTCTTCTCCGACCACTGCCTCTTACTGGCCGACTGTCACTTACAGGACGACCAGCGGGTTGGCAGAGGGACGTGGAAGCTCAATGCGACACTGCTGACCCCAGAGAACGTTGAGGAACTCAAAAGAGATTACAAAGGTTGGAGGACGGTGAAACCCCTCTTTGAGTCTCCAGTTCACTGGTGGGAAGCGATAAAGGAGAACATCAAGAGGTTCTTCATCCACAAAGGTGTTCAGAAGGCGAGAGAGAGACAGAGGGAACTGTCCCGACTCCAGAAAATTATGCAAAATCTACTCCGGTTGCAGTCAATGGGGGTCGAGGTCAAGGAGGACCTCCAAGAGGTGAAGAGCCAGCAGGCCTCGCTCTTTGCCAAGGAGGCCTCCAAGATCATCTTCCGGTCCAGAGTCCACTCCATCGAGCAGGATGAGACGTGCTCGCGTTACTTCTTCCAAAAGGTACACAGAGAGAGCTCTGTTATCAGCAGCCTGAAGGAAGAAGATGGCTCGGTAACGTCTTCGCAGTCCGACATACTAAGGATCAGCAAATCCTTTTATGCTGGGCTGTATGACGCGAAGCCCACAGACAGCAGAGCCTCCCAGTCCTTCCTGTCATCTATCACAGAGGTCCTAGATGACAGCAGGAGGGAGAGACTGGACAAGCCGCTAATTCTGGACGAGCTGACAAAGGCCGTCGAGTCTTTCGAGACGAGTAAAACCCCCGGGAGCGACGGCTTACCGGTCGAGTTGTACTCGGTCCTGTGGGACTGGGTCGGCCCGGACCTGCTGGAAGTATACGAGAGTATGCTCCTGGCCGGCAGCATGTCAGAGACCATGAGAAAAGGCATCATCACCCTCATTTACAAGCAGGAGGGGGAGAGGGCAGAAATCAGAAATTGGCGGCCCATCTCACTGCTTAATGTTGATTACAAGATTCTGTCCAAAGTCATAGCCAGTCGAGTCAAGTCTGCTCTGGAGTTGGTGATTCACCCCGATCAGACCTGTACTGTACCCGGCAGGAAGATCTCTGATAGTCTCGCGCTACTCAGGGATACGATCGCCTACGTACGGGACAGGAGGGTGGACACCTGCCTCATCAGCCTGGACCAGGAGAAGGCTTTTGACAGGATATCGCACACCTACATGATGGACGTGCTTTCCAAAATGGGGTTTGGGGAGGGAATCTGCAATTGGATCCAACTGCTCTACACAAACATCAGTAGCGCAGTGTAAATCAACGGGTGGGAATTGGAAAGTTTCCCGATCAAATCTGGAGTCAGACAGGGCTGCCCTCTGTCCCCGGTCTTGTTTGTTTGCTGTATTGAACCCTTTGCTGAGTCTATTAGGAAGGATGCGAGCATAAGAGGGGTGACAATCCCAGGCAGCGGAGGCACTCAGGTCAAATCCTCCCTGTACATGGATGACGTCGCCGTCTTCTGCTCGGATCCGCTGTCCGTGCGCAGACTGATGAGCATCTGCGACCAGTTCGAACTGGCCTCGGGAGCCAAAGTTAACCACGGCAAGAGCGAGGCCATGTTCTTTGGGAACTGGGCTGACCGATCCTTTGTCCCCTTCTCCGTCAGGTCAGATTACCTGAAGGTGCTGGGGAAATGGTTCGGAAGTGCCGGGGCGTGCACCAAAACCTGGGAGGAGCGAGTAGCCAAGGTACGACAAAAGTTGGGCATGTGGGGGCAGCGATCTCTCTCCATTGTGGGTAAGAACCTGGTCATCAGGTGCGAGGCGCTCACGTTGTTGCTCTGCGTGGCGCAGGTCTGGCCCATACCTCACTCCTGCGCCGTGGCAGTCACCCGAGCCATTTTCTGCTTCGTCTGGGGATCTAAAATGGACCGGGTCTGGAGGGACACGATGTTCAAATCTCTGGACATGGGCGGGAAAAATGTACCCAACGTGGCCCTCATCCTGATGACCACCTTCATGTGCGGCTGCATCAAGCTATGTGTAGATCCCCAGTACGCAAACTCCAAGTGTCACTACGTGCTGAGGTTCTATCTGTCCCCGGTGTTGCGAAGGATGGGCCTGGTCACATTGCCGCGGAACGCACCATGCAGTTGGGCGGCGCCGTACCACCTATCCTTCGTGGAGCAGTTTCTGCGGAAAAACACCTTTGACCACCGGTCCATCAGGCAGTGGTCTGCACGGAATGCCCTCAAGGCCCTACGGGAAAAGGAAACGGTGGATCCTGTCGGATGGTTCCCCGAGCAGACCGTCAAAGTCATTTGGCGGAATGCCTCATCACCAGAACTTTCAAACAAGCACCAAGACGTAGCTTGGCTGGTGGTGAGAAGGGCCCTCCCCATCAGATCCTTCATGCACACCCGAAGTCTCGCCCCCTCCGCAGAGTGCCCCCGCGTTGGCTGTGGTGGGGAAGAGACGGTCGCCCACCTCCTCCTGGAATGTGCCTTTGCAAAGCAGGTGTGGAAAGAGATGCAGTGGTTTTTGTCAAGGTTCATCCCAAGCAGCTCTGTAACACAGGAGTCTGTGCTCTACGGGCTGTTCCCAGGGACGCACACCGAGACAAACATCAACTGCTGCTGGAGGACTATCAATTCGGTGAAAGACGCCCTTTGGTCTGCCCGAAACTTGCTGGTCTTCCAGCGCAAAGAGTTGTCCACCACCGAATGTTGCAGACTGGCACATTCCAAGGTCCAGGACTACGTGCTGAGGGACGCACTGAAGCTTGGGGCAGCAGCAGCAAAGGCTCAATGGGGAAAGACCACAGTGTAAGGTTCCCCCACCAAGCTGGACTGAGGGGCTGGAACCATGGGAGGCCCCTCGAACTGTATCGTTAATATTCTCAATTGCTGTAAATGTAAAACTGCAATTGACATGACAATTGTGAAACGGAAGGGTTGGGAAGAAACTCATGACATTATTGAAAGAAACAGATCTCTTTTGCAATGTTTGTATTTTTTCGTGCTGTTTGGAAACTGTTTGGCAATGTAATTTTTACAGATTTTTATGAATAAAGTATATTTTGGAAATAAAAAAATAAAAAAATAGTAGGGGATTTTAACCAACATGAACTGGGATAGTTTTAATATGAAAAGAATTGAGGGAGCAGAATTCTTGAGCTGCATTCGGGAGAACATTTTTAGCCAATATGTAGCAAGTTCAACAAGAGAGGGTGCAGTTTTAGACTTAGTTTTAGGAAATGAAGATGGGCAGGTGGAAGGAGTGGCAGTGGGAGAGCATTTTGTTGGGAGTGATCATAATTCAGTCAGTTTTAACATAATTATGGAAAGGACAAGGGTACAACAGGAGTTAGAGTTATCAATTGGGGCAAGGACAACTTTACGAAGCTGAGGAGTGATTCAGCGAAAGTGGATTGGAAACAGCTACTTGAAGGTAAATCAGTGTCAGAGCAGTGGGAAGAATTCAAACGGGAGATTCAAGGGGTTCAGAGTAAACATGTTCCCACAAAGAAAAAGGGTGGGACGGCCAAATCTAGAGCCCCATGGATGTCAAGGAGCTTATGGGTATAATAAGGCAGTAAAGGAAAGCTTATGCCCGACACAGAGAACTCAATACTGCAGAAAACCAAGAGGAGTATAGAATGTGGAGGGGGGAAATCAAAAATGAAATTAGGAAACTGAAGAGAAAGCATGAAAGAATATTGGCAATCAAAATCAAGGTGAACCCAGAGATGTTTGATCAATACATTAAGAGTAAAAGGATAACTAAGGAAATTGTATGGCCCATAAAAGACCAGAAAGGTAACTTGTGTGTAGGGGCAGAAGATGTTGGTAATGTTCTTAATGAATACTTTGCATCTGTCTTCACAAAAGAGAGGGGACGATGCAGGTGTTGTTGTTAAGGAAGAGCGGTGTGAAGTATTGGATGTGATCAACAGAGGGAGAGAGGACATATTAATAGGATTAGTGTATTTGAAAGTTGATAAATCACCAGGGCAGGATGAAAAGTACCCCAGGCTGTTAAAAGAAGAAAGAGAGGAAACAGCAGAAGGTCTGACCATCATTTTCCAGTCCTCACTGGATACAGGTGTGGTTTTGGAGAACTGCTAACGTTGTACATCTGTTTAAAAAGGGAGTGAGGGATAGACCGAATAATTACAGGCCAGCCAGACTAACCTCAGTAGTGAGCAAATTATTGGAAACCATTCAGAGCGACAGGATAAACTGTCACTTAGAAAGGCACAGATAAATCAAGCATAGTCAGCATGGATTTGTTATGGGAAGATCCTGTCTGACCAACTTGATTGAATTTTTTGAAGAAGTAACAAGGAAGATAGACGAGGGTCGTGCAGTTGATGTAGTCTACATGGACGTAAACGTGTGGGTCACGATCCAAGAAATTTGCAGATGACACAAAGATTGGTCATCTGGTAAATAGCATGGAGGATAGCTGTAGGCTGCAGAAAGATATTGATGGTCTGGTCAGGTGGGCAGAAAAATGGCAAATGGAATTCAACCTGGAGAAGTGTGTGGTGAAGCATTTGGGGAGGTCAAACAAGGCAAAGGAAGACACGATTAATAAGAAAATGCTGATAGGTGTAGAGAAAGTGAGGGACCTTGGAGTAAATGTCCACAGATCCCTGAAGGTAGCAGGACAGGTCGATAATGTGGTCAGAAGGTATGTGGAATCCTTTTCTTTATGAGCCGAGGTATAGAATATAAGAGCAGGGAGGTTGTGCTGTAACTGTATAAATCATTAGTCAGGCCACAACATGAGTACTGTGTGCAGTTGTGATCATCTCATTGCAGAAAGGATGTAATTGCACTAGAGAGGGTACAGAGGAGATTTACGAGGATGTTGCCGGGACTGGAAAAATGCAGCTATGAGGAAAGATTGGATAGGCTGGGGCTTTTCTCCTTGGTGCAGAGAAGACTGAAATGTACAAAATTTTGAGGGGTCTGGATAGAGTTGAGGTGAAGGGTCTATTCACCTTAGCAGAGAGATCAGTGACTAGGGGCATAGATTTTAAGTGATTGGGAGAAAGGTTACAGGAGAGAAGAGGAAATGTTTTTTCAACCAGAGGGTGGTGAGGGTCTGGAACTCACTGCCTGAAAGGGGAGTTGAGACAGAAACCTTCAACTCATTCAAAAGGAGTCTGGATATGCACCTCAAATGCCATAATCTGCAGGGCTGCGGACCAAATGTTGGAAGGTGGGATTCGAATGGGTAGAATGTTTTTCATCTGGCACAGACACAATGGGCCAAGTGGCCTCTTTCTGTGCCTTCAACTTTCTATGATTCTATAAATTACCCAGCTGCTTTAGTGGAATTTGAACTCATGTCTTTGGACCATTCGTGGAGACTTCTGGATTACTCGTCCTGTAAAGTAACCACAAAATCACCATACCTCTGAGATTTTTTACTGGTTTGTAATGTGGATTTCAGTATACACAAATGGAATTGATAATCTGTTTCACTCTGATAATGTATGAATTTTTTGACTGGTAAATAATGTGTATCTCTGTCTTTGTATTTTTCAATTCCGCAGTCTGGATGAGTTCTGTACAGGCATCTAATTTATATCACAGTTTACACTTCATATCAGTTTTGCTCAATCTAATACTGTATGTAATTTTTGGATTGGCAATGTTTAGATCAATCTGCACTATTGGAATTTATACTGCATCTTTCAATTTCACGGTGTGGGTGAGTTCTGAACTGGTATCTAATTTGTGTCTCAGGTTACAGTATCTTTCAGCACCTTTGAAGCTTTCACTGTAAAAAATGTTGGACTTGTATGTCACTCAAGGTACACTATGGGGATATTTAAACATCCTTTATCATGGGTGTGAGCTTTGGGTATGGTACTTAATTTAAATTTCAGGCTATATCATTCGGTCAGATTCTGTGCCATTCAATCAGTACCGTGGGCCAATTCTATCTGATATTTAATTGCTAGCTAAGTCTGCATTATATTTAGACTGACACATTGCATTTCAATCTGCTCGTGGGTGTGATTTTGACCTGGGATTGAGGTATCTGACTGTCAATGGGACTGAATTGGGGTGAAATGGAAACAACCTCTTTCTCTCCTGCTTTGTTTGATTGTTGGATTGAGAATGTGCCTCTGGAACTTGGGATCAATGTGAGCCTGACTACTTCTGCAGTCTGAGACTAGGGACCTGATGAACTGTCTGTGCCTCTGTACTCTGAGTGATAATGTACCTACTGTGTGAGAGAGGAGCTGGCTGCACAGTTCCTTGTGCCTCAAGTGCAGGAACCATCACAATTCCTTCAAGTATCTGCCTGCATGAAGAAAAAGTATATCTTATAACTCAAGAACGGATGCGGTGCAAAATATCAGATGAATTAAATTTCTCAATGAATAATCATTAATAACAGCCACAAATGTAGACCAGTGTCAGTATCTGCCTCCACCGAAGTACTGAAGCTCCCAGCTCCTGCATCACAAGTGTTCTGGGCAGATCCATAGAGTCATAGAGTCATACGGCATAGAAACAGGCCCTTCAGCCCACCGCGTCCATGCCGACCATAATGCCCATCCATACTAATCACACCTGCCTGCATTAATTCCATATCCCTCTATGCCTTGCTCATTCAAGTACCTGTCCGGATGCCTCTTAAATGTTGCTACTGTTCCTGCCTCCACCACCACCTCAGGCAGCTCATTCCAGATACCCACTACTCTTTGTGTGAAAAATTTACCCCTTTGATCCTCTTTAAACCTCCTCCCTCTCACGTTAAATCTATGCCGTCTAGTTTTAGTCACCCCTACCATGGGAAACAGACTCTGGCTGTCCACCCACCTATGCCTCATAATTTTATATACCTCTATCATGTCTCCTCTCAGCCTCCTTTGCTCCAGGGAAAACAGACCCAGCCTATCCAATCTCTCTTTATAACTCAAGCCCTCCAAACCAGGCAACATCCTTGTGAATCTTTTCTGCACCCTCTCTAGCTTAATCACATCTTTCCTGTCGTGTGGCGACCAGAACTGCACACCGTACTCCAAATGCAGCCTAACCAACGTTTTGTACAACTGTAACATGTTGTCCCAAGTCTTGTACTCAATGCCTCAGCCGATGAAGTCAAGCATGCCATATGCCTTCTTCACCATCCTGTCTACCGGTGTTGCTACTTTCAGGGAACTATGTACTTGCACCCCAAGGTCTCTCTGCTCAACAACACTCCCCAAGGCCCTGCCATTCACTATATATGTCCTGCCCTGGTTTAACTTCCCAAAATGCATCACTTCACACTTGTCTGCGTTAAATTCCATTTGCCAATCCCTTGCCCACTTTCCCAGTTTATCTATATCCTGTTGTAACATTAGACAACCTTCTTCACTGTCCACTATACCACCAATTTTGGTGTCATCTGCAAACTTACTAATCATGCCCCCAACTATCACATCTAAGTCATTAATATATATGACAAACAGAGGGCAAAGCACCGACCCCTGCGGCACACCACTGGTCACCGGCCTCCGATCGGAAAAACAACCCTCCACTACCACCTTCTGCCTCCAATCACCAAGCCAATTTTGTATCCAATTTGCTAGCTTACCCTGGTTCCCATGTGTTCGAACCTTCCGGACCAGCCTACCTTGCGGGGCCTTGCTAAAGGCCTTGCTAAAGTCCATGTAGAAAACGTCCATCGCTCTGCCCTCATCAATCCTCTTGGTCACCTCCTCGAGAAACTCAATCAAATTCATTAGACATGATTTCCCACGCACAAAGCCATTTTGACTATCCCTAATCAGACCATGCCTTTCCAAATGCATATAAATCCTGTCTCTCAGAATCCCTTTCAATAACTTTCCCTCCACTGATGTAAGGCTCACCGGCCTGCAGTTCCCTGGCTTATCCCTGCAGCCCTTCTTAAATAAAGGCACAACATCAGCTATCCTCCAGTCTTCCGGTACCTCAGACGTGGCTAACGATGATACAAAAATCTCTGCCAGGGCCCCAGCAATCTCCTCCCTTGCTTCCCATAGCATCCTAGGATACACCTGGTCAGACCCTGAGGATTTATCCACCTTAATGCACTTCAAAACCTCCAACACCACCTCCTTTGTAATGTTGATATGCTCCAGGATATTGCTGTTCCCTCCCTTGAACTCACTAGATTCCATGACCTTCTCCACGGTAAATACGGACGAAAAATATTCATTTAAGACCTCGCCCATTTCCTGTGGCTCCACACATAGATTGCCACACTGATCCTTAAGGGGACCAACTGTCCCCCTAGCTACCCTCTTACTCTTAATATACTTATAGAATCTTTTAGGATTCTCCTTTATATTATCTGCCAGGGAAATCTCATGGCCCCTTTTCAAAGAACAAAGAACAGTACAGCACAGTAACAGGCCATTCGGCCCTCCAAGCCTGCGCCGATCTTGATGCCTGCCTAAACTAAAACCTTCTGCACTTCCGGGGACCGTATCCCTCTATTCCCTTCCTATTCATGTATTTGTCAAGATGCCTCTTAAACGTCGCTATCGTACCTGCTTCCACCACTTCCCCCGGCAGCAAGTTCCAGGCACTCACCAACCTCTGTGTAAAGAACTTGCCTCGCACATCCCCTCTAAACTTTGCCCCTCTCACCTTAAACCTATGTCCCCTAGCAACTGACTCTTCCACCCTGGGAAAGAGCTTCTGACTATCCACTTTGTCCATGCCGCTTATAACTTTGAAAACCTCTATCATGTCGCCCCTCCACCTCCGTCGTTCCAGTGAAAACAATGAGTTTTTCCAACCTCTCCTCATAGCTGATGCCCTCCAGACCAGGCAACATCCTGGTAAACCTCTTCTATACCCTCTCCAAAGCCTCCACGTCCTTCTGGTCATGTGGCGACCCTCCAAATTTCCTATTTCCTTCTTACGTGTAGTCCTACATCCCCTATACTCCTCGAGGGACTCACTCGATCCCAGCTGCCTATACCTGACATGTGCCTCCTTCTTTGTCCTGACCAGACCCTCAATATCCCTCGTCAACCAAGGTTCCCTAAACTTGCCAGCCTTGCCCTTCCATCTAACAGGAACATGCTGGCCCTGAACTCTTCCTATCTCACTTTTAAAAGCCTCCCACTTGCCAGACGTCCCTTTACCTGTAAACAACCTCTCCCATTCAACTTTTGAGAATTCCTGTCTGATGCCATCAAAATTAGCCTTCCCCCAATTTATGACTTCAACCTGAGGACCAGTCCTATCCTTTTCCATAACTATCTTGAAGCTAATAGAATTATGTTCACTGGTCCCAAAGTGCTCCCCCACTGACACATCAACCACCTGCCCATCCTCATTTCCTAAGAGGAGGTCGAGTGTAGCCCCTTCTCTAGTCGGGCCATCCACATACTGCTTCAGAAAACTATCCTGGACACATTTAAAAAATTCTTCCCATCTGATCCCTTAGCACGAAGGCAGTCCCAGTCAATATGAGGGAAGTTAAAATCACCTATTATTACAACCCTATAATTCCTACACCTATCTGTGATTTCCCTACCTATATGCTCCTCCACTTCCCTCTGACTATTGGGGGGTCTATAGTATAATCCCATCAAAGGGATCACCCCTTTCTTATTTCTAAGTTCTACCCATTTGGCCTCACTGAACATTCACCCCGGGATATCCTCTCTAAGTACTGCCGTGATGTCTTCCCTAATCAATAGTGCAACTCCCCCTCCTCTCTTACCTCCACCTCTGTCACACCGGAAGGATCGGTACCCCGGAACATTGAGCTGCCAGTCCTGCCCATCCCTCAACTACAATTCCGTAATAGCTATAATATCACAATCCCATGTACCGATCCATGCTCTGAGTTCATCTGCCTTACCTGTAAGGCTTCTTGCATTAAAATAAATGCAGTTTATCCATCCAGACAAAACACTGCACTGGGATTGTTCCAACTGCTCTATGCTCTACATATATTTCCAACCATCTTGCTTCATATGAATGAAAGATAAATAAAGTCCGATATGTATATCTCTCAATTCCTTTCTCCCCATACACTTGTTCCACCTTCCCTGCATCGATACTATTTGCCTCAACCTCTCCCTGTGATAGCAAATCCCAGCTTCTAACCATTCACTACATAAATACATATTTCATGAATTCCTCATTGGTTTTATGAATGGCGATTTTATATTTTTGGCTCTTGTTTCACCACAAAAGTAAACATGCCTCCTTGTACTTTATAAAAGCCGTTCATTATTTCCTCACTTTTTTCATTTGTTCATGGGATGTAGGCATCACTGGCTATGCCAGCATTCATTGTCCATTCCAAATTGCCCTAAACAAAGTGGTAGTGAGCTGCCTTCTTGAGCCGCTGCAGTCCTTGAGATGTCGGAACACCAACAGTGCTGTTTGGAAGGGAGTTCCAGGATTTTTACCCAGCGACAATGAAGGAATGGCGATATAGTTCCAAGTCAGGATGGTTTGTGGCTTGCAGGGGAACTTGGTGTTCCCATGCATCTGCTACCCTTGTCCTTTTAGGTAGTAGAGGTTGCGGGTTTGGAAGGTGCTGTCGAAGGAGCGTTGGTGAGTTGCTGCAGTGCATCTTGTAGATGGTACACACTGCTGCCACTGTGCATCGGTGATGAATGTTGAAGGTGGCGGATGGGGGCAATCAAACAGGCTACTTGAGTGTTGTTGGAGCTGCACTTATCCAGACAAGTGGAGAGTATTGCATCACACTCCTGACTTGTGCCTTGTAAATGGTGGACATGTGTGGGGAGACAGGAGGTGAGTTATTCGCCACAGAGTTCCTAGCTGTTGTTCCTAGCAGACCTGCTGTTGTAGCCACAGCATTTATGTGGCTGGTCCAGTTCAGTTTCTGGTCAATGGTAACCTCCAGGATGTTGATGGTGGTGGATTCAGTGATGGTAATGCCATTGATCATCAAGGAGAGATTATTAGATTCTCTCTTATTTGAGATGGTCATTGCCTGGCACTTATGTGGCATGAATGTTACTGCCACTCATCAGCCCAAGCCTGGATGTTGACCAGGTCTTACTGCATCTGATCATGGGCTATCTGAGGAGTCACGAATGGTGCTGAACATTGTGAATATCGCCACTTCTGGCCTTGTGATGGAGGGAAGGTCATTGATGAAGCAGCTGAAGATGGTTGGGCCTAGAACACTAGCCTGAGGAACTCCAGCAGTAATGTCCTGTGACTGAGATGATTGACCTGAACAACCATAGCCATATTCCTTTGTGTTAGGTCTGACTCCAACCAGCGGAGAGTTTTACTCCTGATTCCCATTTACTCTAGTTTTGCTTGGGCTCCATGGTACCATACACGGACAAAGGCTGCCTTGATGTCAAAGGCAGTCACTCTCACCTCACAATGCAGTGTTGCTTTAACCCGAAAACAAAAGCAAAATTCTGCAGCTGCTGGAAATTTGAAAAAAAAACAAAAGTGCTGCAAATACTCAGGCCTTCAGGCAGCAAATGTGGAGAGTGAAACACAATTAAGGTTTCAGGTCTGTGTCCTTTCATCTTACGATATGTTTTATGTCCCGGTATGTAAGGTCAGGTGATAGGCGGGGTATAAAGAGCAGTGAGCCGAGGCCCGAGACCAGAAGCAGTGACAGTGTCGGTGGCGAGAGGAGCTGGGGTACAAAGAGCAGTGAGCCGAGGCCCGAGACCAGAAGCAGTGACAGTGTCGGTGGTGAGAGGAGCCGGGGTATAAAGAGCGGTGAGTCGAGGCCCGAGACCAGAAGCAGTGACAGTGTCGATGGCGAGAGGAGCTGGGGTATAAAGAGCAGTGAGCCGAGGCCCGAGACCAGAAGCAGTGACAGTGTCGGTGGCGAGAGGAGCCTGGGTATAAAGAGCGGTGAGCTGAGGCCCGAGACCAGAAGCAGTGACAGTGTCGGTGGCGAGAGGAGCTGGGGTATAAAGAGCAGTGAGCCGAGGCCAGAGAAAAGAAGCAGTGACAGTGTCGGTGGCGAGAGGAGCCGGGGTATAAAGAGCAGTGAGCCGAGGCCTGAGACCAGAAGCAGTGACAGTGTCGGTGGCGAGAGGAGCTGGGGTATAAAGAGCAGTGAGCCGAGGCCCGAGACCAGAAGCAGTGACAGTGTCGGTGGCGAGAGGAGCTGGGGTATAAAGAGCAGTGAGCCGAGGCCCGAGACCAGAAGCAGTGACAGTGTCGGTGGCGAGAGGAGCCGGGGTATAAAGAGTGGTGAGCCGAGGCCCGAGACCAGAAGCAGTGACAGTGTCGGTGGCGAGAGGAGCTGGGGTATAAAGAGCGGTGAGCCGAGGCCCGAGACCAGAAGCAGTGACAGTGTCGGTGGCGAGAGGAGCCTGGGTATAAAGAGCGGTGAGCTGAGGCCCGAGACCAGAAGCAGTGACAGTGTCGGTGGCGAGAGGAGCTGGGATATAAAGAGCAGTGAGCCGAGGCCCGAGACCAGAAGCAGTGACAGTGTCGGTGGCGAGAGGAGCCGGGGTATAAAGAGCAGTGAGCCGAGGCCTGAGACCAGAAGCAGTGACAGTGTCGGTGGCGAGAGGAGCTGGGGTATAAAGAGCAGTGAGCCGAGGCCCGAGACCAGAAGCAGTGACAGTGTCGGTGGCGAGAGGAGCTGGGGTATAAAGAGCAGTGAGCCGAGGCCCGAGACCAGAAGCAGTGACAGTGTCGGTGGCGAGAGGAGCTGGGGTATAAAGAGCAGTGAGCCGAGACCCGTGACCAGAAGCAGTGACAGTGTCGGTGGCGAGAGGAGCTGGGGTATAAAGATCAGTGAGCCGAGGCCCGAGACCAGAAGCAGTGACAGTGTCGGTGGCGAGAGGAGCTGGGGTATAAAGAGCAGTGAGCCGAGGCCCGAGACCAGAAGCAGTGACAGTGTCGATGGCGAGAGGAGCTGGGGTATAAAGAGCAGTGAGCCGAGGCCCGAGACCAGAAGCAGTGACAGTGTCGGTGGCGAGAGGAGCCTGGGTATAAAGAGCAGTGAGCCGAGGCCCGAGACCAGAAGCAGTGACAGTGTCGGTGGCAAGAGCTCTGTTCAGTTCTGTGGACCTGCTTGACCAGCAATAATCGAAGTGTGACATCACAGGAGAGCCGGTAAGTGATTGGCGGGTATTTCTTCCATGTCTGTTTTGTTTTGGCCAAGTGATTTAAATCAGGAGATGTCATTACAGGTTAAGATTACAATTAAATGTTTTTTTTTAAATACTGCAATCCAAATTAATTAATTAAATAGAATAGAGATGGCTGGGCAGGCGATGTGTTACAGCTGTAGTATGTGGGAGCTGGTGGACGCCGATGCAATCCACGGTGACCACATCTTCAGCAAGTGTTAGCTGATTGAGGAACTTTGGCTCAGAGTTGATGAGCTGGAGTCCGAGCTGTGGACACTGCGACGCATCAGGGAGGGCGAAAGTTACCTGGACACTGTTTCAGGAGACAGTCACACCCCTTAGATTAATTACATCCAATTTGGACCATGGTCAGGGACAGGAGGGTGTGACTGCGAGTGAGGCAGGTATGGGGATCCAGAATTTAGCTTTGGAGGAGCCTCAGCCAGTGCCCTTATCCAATAGGTACGAGATTTTTGCTTCCAATGTGGATAAGGGCACAGGCTGCAGGGAGGATGAGTGAACTGACCACCCTGGTTCAGAGCGCCATTCAAGTGGGGGGAGAAAAGAGAAATATTGTAGTCATAGGGGATAGCATAGTTAGGGGAATAGATACTGTTATCCACAGCAAAGATATAGAGAGTCCCGAAGATTGTGTTGCCTACCTGGTGCCAAGGTTAAGGACATCTTTTCCGGGCGAGAGAGGAATTTGGAGTGGGAAGGAAAGGATCCAGTTGTTGTGATCCACATAGATACCAACAACATAGGTCGGACTAGGAAAGAGGTTCTGCTGAGGGACTATGAGCAGCTTGAGGCTAAATTAAAAAGCAGAACCACAAAGGTAATAATCTCCGGATTACTATCTGAGCCACGTGCAAATTGGCACAGGGTAAATAAGATTAGAGAGGTAAATGCGTGGCTCAAAGATTTTTGTGGGAGAAATGAGTTCCAATTCATGGGACACTGGCACCAGTACTGGAGAAAGAGAGAGCTGTTCCATTGGGATGGGCTGCACCTGAACCATGTTGGGACCAGTGGCCTGGCGAATCGTACAACTAGGCTTGTAGATAAGGCTTCAAACTAAATAGTGGGGTGGAGGGTTCTATTGAAGGGAAGTTTATAAAGTTGAAAAGTAACGAGAGAACAGAGGTGCAGGGTAGTGAAGGGGCATACATTAATCAGAGTGTGACCGGTAGGAACAGAGAATACAAGCATAAGAGTACAGTAGAAATTAGAACTAGAATAGGTAAAAATGAGAATAAGTCAAAGCTTCAGGCTCTTTATCTGAATGCACATCGCATTTGTAACAAGATAGATGAGCTGACGGCACACAGAGAAATAAATGAATATGATTTGATAGCTATCACTGAGACGTGGTTGCAGGATGACCAGGACTGGAATCTCAATGTTCAAGGATATTCGACGTTCCGGAAGAAGAGGCAGAAAGGAAAAGGAGGTGGGGTAGCTTTGTTAAAGGAAGGGATCAGTGCAGTTGTGAGGAATGATATAGGTGTAATAGATGGTAATGTAGAATCAGTTTGGGTGGAAATAAGGAATAGCAAGGGGAAGAAATCACGGATGGGAATGGTCTATAGGCCCCTGAGGAGTTGTGCCTCTGTAGGACAAAATATTAATCAGGAAATAATGGAGGCGTGTAAGAAGAACACTGCAATTATCGTGGGTGATTTTAATCTTCATATAGACTGGACAAATCAAATTGGCAAGGGTAGCATGGAAGACGAATTTGTAGAGTGCATCAGGGATTGTTTCTTCGAACATTGCAGAACCTAGCCGGGAACAGGCTATTTTAGACTTGGTAATGTGTAATGAGGTAGGATTAATAAGATATCTCGTAGTTAAGGATCCTCTAGGGGGAAGTGATCATAACATGGTAGAATTTCAAATTCAGTTTGAGGGTGAGCAACTGGGGTCTCAAACCAGTGTCTTCAACTTGAACAAGGGCAATTACAGTGGTAGGAAGAATGAGTTGTCTAAAGCAGGCTGGGAAAATAGACTACGGGGGAAGTCAGTCGATGAGCAGTGGCAGACTTTTAAGCAGATATTTCATAACACTCAGCAAACATTTATTCCAGTCAGAAGGAAGGACTCGAGGAGAACGATGAACCACCCGAGGATAACAAAGTAAGTTAAGGAGAGTATCAAATCAAAAGCAAAGGCAGACAAAGCAGCAAAAGCTAGTGCTAGGCCAGAGGAATGGGAATTTTTTAGAAACCAGCAGTGCATGACTTAAAAAATGAATAAAGAGAGAAAATTGATTGAGAGTAAATTGGCAAGAAATATAAAAACAAACAGCAAGAGCTCGGGGGCCTATAGACCACTCCAATGCGTGATTTCTTTCCCTTGCTATTCCTTATTTTCACCCAAACTGATTCTACATCACCATCTATTACACCGATATCATTCCTCACAACTGCACTGATCCCTTCCTTTAATAACAAAGCTACCCCACCTCCTTTTCCTTTCTCCCTATTCTTCCGGAATATCGAATATCCTTGAATATAAAAAGGAAGAGAGTAGCTAAAGTACATGTGGGACCCTTAGAGGATGAGACTGGGGAATAAATAACATGGAACAGGGGAATGGCAGATAATTTAAGCCAATATTTTGCATCGGTCTTCACGGTGGAAGACACTATAAACATCCCAACAATAATAGATGAGCAAGGTGTAAATGGGAGGGAGGAACTTGTAACAATCTCTATCACGAGGGAAAAGGTGCTGGACAAACTGATGGGACTAAAGACAGACAAGTCGCCAAGACCTGATGGCCTCCATCCAAGGGTTTTAAAAGAAGTGGCTGCAGAGATAGTAGGGGCATTGGTCATAATATACCAAAATTCACTGGATTCCGTAGGGTGCCAGCGGATTGGAAAACCGCTAATGCGACGCCCTTATTCAAGAAAGGAGGGAGACAGAAGGCAGGAAACTATAGACCAGTTAGCTTAACATCTGTCATTGGGAAAATGCTAGAGTCCATTATTGAGGAAGAAATAGCAGGACATTTAGAAAAACATAATGCAATCAAACAGAGTCAACATGGTTTTATGAAAGGGAAATCATGTGTGACAAACTTGTTAGAGCTCTTTGAGGATATAACAAGCAGAGTGGATAAAGGGGAACCAGTAGATGTAGTGTATTTGGATTTTCAGAAGGCGCCACATAAAAGGTTATTGCACAAAATAGGAGCTCAGGGTATTGGGGGTAATGTGTTAGCATGGATTGAGGATTGGCTAACACACAGAAGGCAGAGTGTCGGGATTAAATGGTCTTTTTCAGGTTGGAAAGCCGTATTTAGTGGGGTGCCACAAGGATCAGTCCTAGGGCCTCAACTATTTACTATCTATATTAATGACCTGGAGGAAGGGACATATTGTAGAGTATCCAAATTTGCTGACGATACAAAAATAGGTGGAAAGGCATGTTGTGATGAGGACACAAAGAAACTGTAAAGGGATATGTTAAGTGAGTGGGCAAAAACTTGGCAGATGGAGTTCAATGTGGGAAAGTGTGAGGTAATCCACATTGGCAGGAAGAATAAAAAGGCAGATTATTATTTAGATGGAGAAAAACTACAAAATTCAAAATGCAGTTCAGAGGGATCTGGGTGTTCTTGTGCAGGAAACACAAAAAGTTAGCATGCAGGTGCAGCAAATAATTAGGAAGGCAAATGGAATTTTGGCCTTTATTGCTCAGGGGTGAGAGTTTAAAAATAGGAAAGTCTTATTACAACTGCACAGGGTGTTGGTGAGGCCACACGTGGAGTACTGCGTACAGTTTTGGTCACTGTATTTAAGGAAGGATATCCTAGCATTGGAGGCAGTTCAGAAAAGGTTCACGAGGCTGATTCCTGGAATGCAGGGGTTGTCTTATCAAGAACAGAATGAGAGGTGATCTTATTGAAACAAATAAGATTCTAAGGGGGCTTGACAGGGTAGATGTTGAGAATATATTTCCACTGGTGGGGGAATCTCGAACAAGGGGACATTGTTACAGAATAAGGGGGCACACATTTAAAACTGAGATGTGTATGAATTTTTTTCTCTGAGGGTGGTGAATCTCTGGAATTCTGTACCTCAGAGAGTTGTGGAGGCTAGGTCACGAAATGTATTTAAGGAGGTGGCAGATAGATTTTTGAAATCTCAGGGAGTGCAGGCTCAAAAGAGGAGTTGAGGCATGGGAGAGATCAGCCATGATCTTATTGAATGGCGGGCCAGGCTTGAGGGGCTGAATGGCCTGCTCCTCCTCCTACTTGTGCTCAGTTTGCAGTAATGGAAGACTATGTCTTCCATTTTTACCATTTATGAGTTTTGTGGAGTAGTGTGTAACATGTAGCTCAGTCTGCAATCTAACATTATTGAGATTAATTCTGTACTTTACTATCAGGTCCTGTTTGTCTTTCCCATCTGACATAGAATTTGTAGTTCAGGCTGCACTCTTGTGAGAATGACACAGTGCCTTGCAATCTGATAGTGGGTGTAATTTTGTGCGGAGATTGATGTATCTAGCTGGGACAGAGTTGGGGTGAAATGGAACCAACCTCAGTCTGTCCTGCGCTGTGTGACTGTTGGATTGAATAAATGTGTCTGGAACTTGGGATCAGTGCCGGTCTGACTACGTTTGCTGTCGGTGATTGTGGAACTGATGTCTCTGCTCTCTGTGAGTGATACTGTACTTACTGTGTGTGAGGAGCTGGCTGCACTTCCTCTTGTGTCGAGGAATCACGACATTTATTCTGCTTCCATCAAGTATTTGCCTGTAGAAAGGAAATGTATTTATTATAATTCAGGAAGAGATGTGGTAGAAGATACAAAAGTGACCAAAACAATTTTTCAATTAATAATCATTATGAACAATCACAAAGGAAACCCAGCAACACAAACAGAGTCAGTGTCTGATTCCACTGCAGTCCTGCAGCCCCCAGCTACTGCATACCAGGGGCTTTGGCCATTTTACAACAATTAAATGACATCCAGAAACAATCCACTGGGCCATGAATAGGACTGACCGACGGAGCAGGGACTTTTACACAGGTCAGATTTCCAGTTCCCGCTCCCATGGTCTAACCGTTCAAGCGAAACCAAACAGCCGCTGTTTAAAATGTGTCCTTCACACTTCTCACCTGGTGCCTATAATAGATTCTCTTTGTGTAACTCCCCACATCCCACTGTCCAATAAACAACTATGGGATTAGACTGGATTGCTGCCTTTGCATTGGTGTGGATACGATGGGCCAAATGGCCTAATTCTGTGCTGGAACTTTTTGATGTTTTTGTTTGGTGAATTCTTGCAGAAATCTGCACCTGCGCTCCCCTCCCCCATCTACCTGTCATGGGGCAGTGCAATGGTTAAAGAATGGAGGGTTTCATCAACTGGATGGTGATGTATATTTAATATAACAGTGACGTGCTGTCTACTACACCACAGAGCCATTCACAGACAAAGCCCAACCACCAGCTCCTTCTCACACACAGTCCGTACATTATCACACACACAGCGCAGAGACACAGACAGGTCATCAGTTCCACAGTCTCAGACAGCAGAAATCGTTCCAGAGACACATTTTCAATCCATCAATCAAACAGAGCAGGAGAGCCAGACGTTGTTTCCATGTCAACCCAACTCAGTACCACTGACAGGTAGATACATAAATCCCAGTCCAAATTCTCTCTCACTATCGAATTATCACTGTGTCAATCCCACAATATTGCAAGCGAATAATGGAAGGCTGGATTTCATCTATTTTAACGCAAGGCGTCTTACAAGTAAGGCAGATGAATTGAGGGCTAAAAACAAGAAATGCTCAAAATACTCAGCAGGTCTGGCAGCATCTGTGGAGAGAGAAGCAGAGTTACCATTTCAGGGCATTTGGGGCAGCACAGTGGTTAGCACCGCAGCCTCACAGCTCCAGCGACCCGGGTTCAATTCTGGGTGCTGCCTGTGTGGAGTTTGCAAGTTCTCCCTGTGTCTGCGTGGGTTTTCTCCGGGTGCTCCGGTTTCCTCCCACATGCCAAAGACTTGCAGGTTGATAGGTAAAATTGGCCATTATAAATTGCCCCTAGTATAGGTATGTGGTAGGGAAATATAGGGACAGGTGGGGATGTGGTAGGATTATGGAATTAGTGTAGGATTAGTATGGATGGGTGGTTGATGGTCGGCACAGACTCGGTGGGCCAAAGGGCCTGTTTCAGTGCTGTATCTCTAAATAAAAAAATAAAAGGTCAGTGACCCTTCTTCAGAACTCCGAAGATGAATTGAGGGCGTTGATTAACACATGGCAATATGATATTGCTATCACAGAAACATGGTTGAGGGAAGGGCAGGACTGACAGCTCAATATTCCAGGGTATAGAATCTTCAGGTGTGACAAGGACTGGAATGGGGGCAAGGGGAAGGGGGAGGGGGAGGGGGTGGGGTGAATGTCAAAGAGGAGGTGGCATTGCACTATTGACCAAGGAATCATTTACTACAGTAAGGAAGGATGATATATTAAAAGGTTCTTTAAATGAGGCCATATGGTTAGAACTTAAAAACAAAAATGGGGCAAGCACTTGTCTGGGAGTGTACTACAGGCCTCCAAACAGTCAGGGAGAGATAGAGGAGCAGATATGTAGGTAAATCTAAAAGGGGTGTAAAAATAATAGGGTAATAAGAGGGAATTTCAACTTCCCCAATATTAACTGGGATAGTCGTAGTGCAAAAGGTTAAAGGGGGTGGAATTCTGAAAGTGCATTCGGGAGAGCTTTTTGAGCAAGCACGTAGAGAGTCCTGCAAGAGAAAGTGGTACTGGACCTAATCTCGGGGAATGAAGCCGCACAAGTGGTAGAAGTGTCAGTGGGGGAGCATTTCATGGATAGTGACCATAACTCTAAGATTTAAGGCAGTTATGGAAAAGGACAAAAATGAACTGGAAATAAAGGTACTGTTTTGGGGGAAGGTCAATTTCAATATGATAAAACAGGATCTGGCCAAAGTGGACTGGGAGCAGCTACTTCTAGGAAAGTCTACATCAGACCAGCGGGAGTCATTTATAAAGGAGATAGTGAGAGTTCAGGGCCCACATGTTCCCGTAAAGATGAAGGGGAGGACCAACAAGTTTAGGGAACCCTGAATGTCAAGGGATATCAAGGATTGAATAAGGAAAAAAAAAAGGCTTATGGCAGATTCAGAGGGCTGAAAACAGCAAAGGCCCTCGAGGAGTATAGAAAGTGCAGGTGGGGGTGGGTACATTAAAAAAAAAGTAATTAAGAGAGCGAAGAGGGGGCATGAAAAAACACTGGTGGGCAAGATAAAGGAAAATCCCAAGGCATTTTATAAGTATATTAAGGGCAAGAGGATAACCAGGGAAAGAGTAGGGCCCATTAGGGACCAACGTGGCAATCTGTATGTGGAGCCGGAGGATGTAAGCGAGGTTTTGGTTGGTTACTTTTCTTCTGTGTTCACTATGGAGAAGGACGATGTTGGTGTCGAGATCAGGGAGGGGGATTGTGATATACGTGAACAAATTAGCATTGAACGGGAGGAGGTGTTAGCGGTTTTAGCGGGCTCAAAAGTGGATAAATCATCAGGCCCAAATGAGATGTATTCCAGGCTGCTATGTGTGGAAAGGGAGGAGATTGCAGGGTCTCTGACACAAATTTTCAAATCCTCTCTGGCCACAGGAGAGGTGCCAGAGGACTGGAGGACGGTGAATGTGGTACCATTATTCAAGAAGGGGAGCAGGGATAAACCAGGTAATTACAGGCCAGTGAGTCTAACATCAGTGGTAAGAAAACTATTGGGAAAAAATTCTGAGGGACAGGATTAATCTCCACTTGGAGAGGCAGGGATCAATCAGGGATAGTCAGTATGGCTTTGTCAGGGGGAGATCGTGTCTAACAAATTTGATTGAATTTTGTGAGGTGGTGATTAGGCATGTAGATGAGGTTAAAGCAGTTGATGTAGTCTGCATGGACTTCAGTAAGGCTTTTGATAAGGTCCCACATGGGAGATTGGTCAAGAAGGTAAGAGTCCATGGGATCCAGAGCAATTTGGCAAATTGGATCCAAAATTGGCTTATTGGCAGGAGGCAGAGGGTGATGGTCGAGGGTTGTTTTTGCGATTGAAAGCCTGTGACCAGTGGTGTACGCAGGGATTGGTGCAGGGACCCTTGCTGTTTGCAGTGTACATTAATGATTTAGATGTGAATATAGGTGATATGATTAGTAAGTTCGCAGATGACATGAAAATTGGTGGGTGTCGTAAATAGTGAGGAGGAAAGCCTTGGATTACGGACGATATAGATGGGTTGGTAAGGTGGGCAGAGCAGTGGCAGATAAAATTTAATTCTGAGAAGTGTGAGGTGATGCATTTTGGGAGGACTAACAAGGCAAGAGAATATACAATAGATGAAAGGACCACAGGAAGTACAGAGGGACATTGGTATACTTGTCCATTGAACACCGAAGGCAGCAGCACAGGTGGAAAAGTTGGTTAGGAAGACATATGGGATAGTTGCCTTTATTAGCCGAGGCATAGAATATAAGAGCAGGGAGGTTATGATGGAGTTGTATAAAATGCTCGTTCGGCCACAGCTGGAGTACTGTGTACAGTTCTGGTCGCCACACTATGGGAAGGATGTGATTGCACTGGAGAGGTTGCAGAGGAGATTCACCAGGATGTTGCCTGAGCTGGAACATTTCAGCTGTGAAGAGAGACTGGATAGGCCATGGTTGTTTCCCTTAGAACAGAGAAGGCCGAGGGGGGACCTGATTGAGGTATAAAAAATTATGAATGGCATGGATACGGTAGATAGGAAGAAACTTTTTTTCCCTTAGCAGAGGTGTCAATAACCAGGGGGCATGGATTTAAGGTAAGGGGCAAGAGGTTGAGCGGGGAATTGAGGAAAAACCTTTTCTCCCAGAGAGGGGTTGGAATCTGGAACACACTGCTTGAAGGGGCGGTAGAGGCAGGAACCCTCACAACATTTAAGAATAATTTAGATAAGCACTTGAAATGCCATAGCATACAAGTCTACAGGCCAAGTGCTAGAAAATAGGATTAGAAAAGATAGGTGCTTGATGGCTGACATGGACACGATGGGCTGAAGGGCCTGTTTCTATGCTGTATAACTCTGACTCTATGACTAACCTCAGCTACAATTTAAATACATATAGAACTGGCACGTGGTTCCAGTTTCAAAGTTACAGAATTAACCTCAATAATGTACTCTGAGATTCAGGTTAAATACCAGCTAAATATTTACACGTTATGAGTTTAGAAGTTGCAGTATTAATTCCCATAATGTATTTATTTTTATTTAGAGATTCAGCATTGAAACAGGCCTATCGGCCCACCGGGTCTGTGCCGACCAACAACCACCCATTTATATTAATCCTACATTAATCCCATACTCCCTACCACATCCCCACCATTCTCCAACCACCGACCTACACTAGGGGAAATTTACAATGGCCAATTTACTGATCAACCTGCAAGTCTTTGGCTGTGGGAGGAAACCGGAGCACGCGGCGGAAACCCACGCGGTCACAGGGTGGACTTGCAAACTCCACACAGGCAGTACCCAGAACTGAACCCGGGTCACTGGAGCTGTGAGGCTGCGGTGCTAACCACTGCATCACCCACATTTGGACACTAGTCCATATCTCAACTGCATAATCAGATTGAGAGATTATGAAAAACAGTATAACCTAAGATACAAACTCAGATTCCAGTTTAAAACTTATCTGGATTGTGGAACTAAAAGATACAATATAAATTTGATTTGTCTAGTGAGCTATAAGTTTTCTACCAGTCCAAAAACCACATATAGTGTCAGATGGAAGATACTGTACAGTTCCAGATGTATAGGGTCATTTTACATGCAAGTCCAAAATTCTCACTGTCCGACTGAATGACACTGATCAAATTGCTTCGTACAGTCTGAGTTACACTTGCACACCAATCCGGTATTAGATTGTGGGATACATTATCTTTCACTATTGTGTTCACAGTGACAGATATTTAATACTAGGCAAAACCTCAAACGTATTATCTGCTTAAAACCGACCACATCAGTGGCCTGTTGCTGTGCTGACATTTTATGTAGAATGAATCCAGACTTGCAAACAGTCCCAGGGACAGAAGATTATATAATGAATCCCATACTCATACAGAGTACCAGACACTGCCAGATAGAGAGTGATGCTGAAACACATGCTCAGTGCCAGGTGCTGAAAGGCATCGGTTGATGACTGCACTCACTCACAATTCCTCAGCCTGAGTCATCTAAAGCAATCTAACACACAAATAGTAGCACTGAGAGATTGAGAAAGAGTCCAAAACTCACATGGAGCACTCGATGCTGACAGATACAAACTGAAGACTATACACACATGGATCTAGGATGAGCTAACTCACAGGAAACAGAGAGTGGGGATAAATTGGGCATTTTCATTTTCGCAATCTAACTAATGGAGTGCCACAGTGATCAGTGCTGGTGCCTCAACTATGTATGGTCTATATTAATAACTTACATGAAGCGATCAAGTGTATTGTTGCCAAATTTATGGATGTGACAAAGATCGATAGGAAAGAAAGTTATGAAGAGGATAAAGTGTCTGTAAAGAGATATAGATAGGTTAAGTCAATGGGCAAAAGTTTGGCAGCTGGAGTATAATGTGGGAAAATGTGAGGTTGTCTAATTTGGCAGGAAGAATAGAAAAAAAGAATAATACTTACATAGAGAGAGACTGCAGAATGCTGCTGCACCAAGGGATCTGGGTGCCAGGTACATGAATTACAAAAAGTTAGCATGAAGGTATAGCAAGTAATTAGGAAGGAAAATGGAATGTTGGCATTTTTAGCAAGGGGAATGGAGTATAAAAGTAGGGAAGTTTTACTATAACTGTCTAGGGCATTAGTGACAACCCAACTAAAGGACTCCATACAGTTTTGGTCTCCTTACTTAAGGAGGGATATACTTGCATTGGAATCAACTCAAATAAGGTTCACTAGGCTGATTTCTGTGATGAAGGATTGCCTTATGAGACAATGTTGAGCAGGTTGGGCCTATACCCACTGTAGTTAGAAGATTGAGAGGTGATCTTATTGAAACCTATAAGATTCTCAGTGGGCTGGACAGGTAGATGCTGAGAGGATGTTTCTCCTTGTGGGGGAATGTAGGGGCGAGAGTTTCAAGCTAAGTGGTCTTCCATTCAAGAAGGAGATGAAGAGGAATTTCTTCTCTCAGAGGGTTGTTCATCTTTGGAATTCTGTTCCCCAGAGGACTGTGGAGGCTGAGTCATTGAATCAAGGCTCTGTTCGACAAATTTTTGATCTACATGGGAATCAATGGTTGGGAATCAATGGTTATGGGCGCAGGCAGGAAGGTGAAATTAAGGTCACAATCAGAAGAGCCATGATCTTATCGAATGGCAGAGCAGGCTTGATGGGTCAAATGGCCTATTTCTGCTCCTATTTCGTATCTTATTATATTCTTACACACACGTGTACACACACACACACAACCAGTGTGTGGCAGATCCAGAATTCATCTCACTTTCATACACAATACCAGTGACTGAAAGGTACAGAATCAATCCCACAGATGCATACAGTACCACCGACAAGTACAGGATGAATCCCATGCTCACACACACCACTAGGTATTAAAAGATACATGTGATTCCCACTCGCACATGACAATATGAGACGGAGTTACAGAATGATTTCCACATTCACATAGAGCACCACTGACTGCTGATCAATTCATCCCACAATCTCACACACTTCCAGAGGTTGAGAGATACAAAATTAATCCCACACTCCGATGTAGTAGCAAAGACTGACACATACAAAATCAATCACAAACACTCCTACAGTACCACTGGCAGATTCAGTAACTGCCAAAATTACCAGAGACTGACAAATAAATCGTGAACTCCTACATATTGTGAGATGCTGACACAGATAGCTTGAATTCCACACATACAGAACCACTGACAGATTCAGAGTCAGTCCCAAATTCACGTACCATCCCAGAGACTGACAGATACAGAATGGATGTCATACTCAAACACAGTACCAGAGTCTGACAGATAGATAAGGAATCCATACAGCACCAGAGACCGAGAGCTACCGAATTACATAACATGTGCAAACACAGTACCACAGACTAAAAGCAGTGGAATTAATTGCACATTCACATGCAATAGCAGAGACACAACGACAGAGAATCATCAATAAGTGTCCTCCCACCAACAGCCAGGACATTTCCAGGGAGCTGTACACAGGGAGCGGCTCTTTCAATATCAACTGGGGCCGGAGGATCTTCGTGAAATATCCTTCCTGATTGCAGGAAGGGTGTTTGTGATTGGTTGCAAATGTTTATTCTGATTGGATGGGGAAAAACACCAATTAGAGAATTACAGTTAAAAAACCTTTATGACATCACTCCCAATCACCCAATCACAATCTTTACTTTCCCCCCATCCCTCATTAGCATAGAGCTGTGGGATTGTCTATTTAATCCGCACTCGGAAGGGGTTTGGTTTATTTCTGTGTCTGAAATTGAATCTGAAGATGCCTGAAAAGAAGAAAGCAGCTCCGAAGAAGGGCGCCAAGAAAGCCTTAAATAAACCGTCAGCAAAGGGCGGCAAGAAGTGGAGAAAGTCGAGGAAGGAGAGTTACTCCATCTACATCTACAAAGTGATGAAGCAGGTTCACCCCGACACCGGCATCTCCTCCAAGGCGATGAGCATCATGAACTCGTTTGTGAACGATATTTTCGAGCGCATCGCGGGTGAGGCTTCCCGCCTGGCCCATTACAACAAGCGCAGCACCATCAGCTCCCAGGAGATCCAGACCGCCGTGCGCCTGCTGCTGCCCGGGGAGCTGGCCTAGCACGCCGTGTCGGAAGGGACAAAGGCGGTGACCAAGTACACCAGCTCCAAGTAAAACTGCACAATGGACTGAAAAACAGATCAAACACAAAGGCTCTTTTAAGAGCCACCCACAATCTCTCTGAAAAAGCTGCATCCGAACATCTCTATTAAATTATTTTAAAACAATGTATAACATAATAACGTTCCCACTGCTGTACCTGTGTCTTCTGTCCCATAAACTGTACACGGACACATAATCCGCTCATCCGCCTTCGCTTTTTTTGCTAAAAGCTGTTATTATTGCACAGCTCCTCAATGACTGCATTAACAGCTGTTTTTAGCTGTAAAGGTCAGACCTTAGTCCCTTCACTCTATTCCTGAAATGTGAACTGATTCATCGTTTTATTCACAGCAACTCGCCGGAACAGGAACAGAGCAGATTGAGCAGATCCGGCTTCCTCTTTTCAGAGAAGGACACTGGGCTCTGATTGAAGACTAAACTGAGTGTTTTCCTTCAGGGAAATGCTATGAACAGGGATTTATTCCCAACTGGAACAGTTTGTAAACGATTGTAGAATGAACCACAATTTACACAACATTTTTAAACCGCGCTTGTGATTGGTGACGGAAAGAATTGAATAAAACAAAAAAAAGAGAAGGGATTTGAAATCTTTGACTAAGGGTGACATTTATTTTAATCCGCTCTTTTCCGAGAATGAAATTGGCGGGCTTTGTGAAATTGACAAATTCTCTGCTTCTGGTAGTGTGGCGGGTAAATCCCGCCCTCTTCCGTTTGTCAGTGTCCTGATTGGTGAAGAATATAGGCAAATGAGGTGAATTAAGTACCGACCAATGAGATGAGTTCTCAGTCTATAAGTACAGTAAATGCTGCGGAAAATAACCATTCTTCGTCAAGGTATTTGTGAGATTGTTGATATCGCACACCTACATGATGGACGTGCTTTCCAAAATGGGGTTTGGGGAGGGAATCTGCAATTGGATCCAACTGCTCTACACAAACATCAGTAGCGCAGTGTCAATCAACGGGTGGGAATCTGAAAGTTTCCCGATCAAATCTGGAGTCAGACAGGGCTGTCCTCTGTCCCCGGTCTTATTTGTTTGCTGTATTGAACCCTTTGCTGAGTCTATTAGGAAGGATGCGAGCATAAGAGGGGTGACAATCCCAGGCAGCGGAGGCACTCAGGTCAAAACCTCCCTGTACATGGATGACGTCGCCGTCTTCTGCTCGGATCCGCTGTCCGTGTGCAGACTGATGAGCATCTGCGACCAGTTCGAACTGGCCTCGGGAGCCAAAGTTAACCACGGCAAGAGCGAGGCCATGTTCCTTGGGAACTGGGCTGACCGATCCTTTGTCCCCTTCACCGTCAGGTCAGATTACCTGAAGGTGCTGGGGATATGGTTCGGAAGGGCCGGGGCGTGCACCAAAGCATGGGAGGAGCGAGTAGCCAAGGTACGACAAAAGTTGGGCATGTGGGGGCAGCGATCTCTCTCCATTGTGGGTAAGAACCTGGTCATCAGGTGCGAGGCGCTCACGTTGTTGCTCTACGTGGCGCAGGTCTGGCCCATACCCTACTCCTGCGCCGTGGCAGTCACCCGAGCCATTTTCCGCTTCGTCTGGGGATCTAAAATGGACCGGGTCCAGAGGGACACGATGTTCAAATCTCTGGACATGGGCGGGAAAAATGTACCCAACGTGGCCCTCATCCTGATGACCACCTTCGTGTGCGGCTGCATCAAGCTATGTGTAGATCCCCAGTACGCAAACTCCAAGTGTCACTACGTGCTGAGGTTCTATCTGTCCCCGGTGTTGCGAAGGATGGGCCTGGTCACATTGCCGCGGAACGCACCATGCAGTTGGGCGGCGCCGTACCACCTATCCTTCGTGGAGCAGTTTCTGCGGAAAAACACCTTTGACCACCGGTCCATCAGGCAGTGGTCTGCACGGAATGTCCTCAAGGCCCTACGGGAAAAGGAAACTGTGGATCCTGTCGGATGGTTCCCCGAGCAGACCGTCAAAGTCATTTGGCGGAATGCCTCATCACCAGAACTTTCAAACAAGCACCAAGACGTAGCTTGGCTGGTGGTGAGAAGGGCCCTCCCCGTCAGATCCTTCATGCACACCCGAAGTCTCGCCCCCTCCGCAGAGTGCCCCCGCGTTGGCTGTGGTGGGGAAGAGACGGTCGCCCACCTCCTCCTGGAATGTGCCTTTGCAAAGCAGGTGTGGAAAGAGATGCAGTGGTTTTTGTCAAGGTTCATCCCAAGCAGCTCTGTCACACAGGAGTCTGTGCTCTCCGGGCTGTTCCCAGGGACGCACACTGAGACAAACATCAACTGCTGCTGGAGGACTATCAATTCGGTGAAAGACGCCCTTTGGTCTGCCCGAAACTTGCTGGTCTTCCAGCGCAAAGAGTTGTCCACCACTGAATGTTGCAGACTGGCACATTCCAAGGTCCAGGACTACGTGCTGAGGGACGACCTAAAGCTTGGGGCAGCCGCAGCAAAGGCTCAATGGGGAAAGACCACAGTGTAAGGTTCCCCCACCAAGCTGGACTGAGGGGCTGGAACCATGGGAAGCCCCTCGAACTGTATCGTTAATATTCTCAATTGCTGTAAATGTAAAACTGTAATTGACATGACAATTGTGAAACGGAAGGGTTGGGAAGAAACTCATGACATTATTGAAAGAAACTGATCTCTTTTGCAATGTTTGTATTTTTTGGTGCTGTTTGGAAACTGTTTGGCAATGTAATTTTTACACATTTTTATGAATAAAGTATATTATGGAAATTAAAAAAAAAAGGAAGAGTAAAGACCAGCGGGAAAGCTCGGGCCAAGGCCAAGTCTCGCTCCTCCCGGGCTGGACTGCAGTTCCCAGTGGGCCGTGTTCACAGACTCCTGAGAAAGGGTAACTATGCTGAGCGTGTGGGTGCCGGAGCCCCGGTCTATCTGGCTGCTGTGCTCGAGTATCTGACCGCTGAAATCCTCGAGCTGGCCGGGAACGCGGCCCGGGACAACAAGAAGAGCCGCATCATCCCCAGACACCTGCAGCTGGCCGTCCGCAACGACGAGGAGCTCAACAAGCTGCTGGGAGGAGTGACCATCGCTCAGGGTGGGGTGCTGCCTAATATCCAGGCCGTGCTGCTGCCCAAGAAAACCAGTGCTCAGAGCTCCCAGAAAAAGTAAAGCGGCCAAAATATCATCTAATAAACCAAAGGCTCTTTTCAGAGCCACCCACAGTCTCTGTGAAAGGGCTGGTTACTGTCAGGAGGGAATCAGAGATGGAGTTATTGTAACAGTGGATTGACCTGTTTCGCATGCAGACAGTTTGAATTCTGTTTTTTCTCTCTCTCCGGCTTCTCAATGAGAATTTGCTCCCGGAGCAGAGTCAATGCAGGAAGAGGCCATTCTCGGGCTGTATGTTTCTCTCCTAACCTGATCTGTTCAGACCGCACTGTTCCCAGAGGACGGAATCTGAGAGTTGCTCACACACGGGAGCTGAGTCCATTGCAGCGCTTTAATATGTGCCTTCCCCCCCGGCCCTCCCTATTCTCCGGACACAAAGCTGTCTACTCCCCCGGCGGCGGGAGAGTCGGGGATTCTCTCCCCGCAGTGTCAGGGTTTGCAACCCCGGGGAACTGGCGGTTCGAGTCAGTGTGACCGAGCTGCCTTACATGTCCTGTGTACCGATCTCCAAGGGATTCAACTATTAGCGAACTCATTGGGTAATGTTTGTAAATAACCCTCATGTGAACGGAGCTGGCTCCATTAATGCCTTCCAAATAAAACTGGGATCCATTTCTTTTCCCCAAATGTCAGCTAACGGATCCCAGGAGCAGGGTTGAGATTGTGCTGAACAGCAATGAGTCTCCGGGAATGCTGCTTTCTAAATTCCAGATCAGCTCTCAGTCCGACAGGCCTTTCGGGAAAGTGATGTGACAAAACAGAAACCATGTGACCGCCCCTCCAATCTAATGTGTTTGATGATGAACAGAGATGGAAGCTCTTTCCTTTGCTGATTTGGTGGCTCTGAAAAGAGCCCTTGTTACACTTGTTACTGAAGCCGGGTTTTCGGCGCGTTCCCCGCGGATGTGGCGGGCCAGCTGGATATCTTTGGGCATGATGGTGACTCGCTTGGCGTGGATGGCGCACAGGTTGGTGTCCTCAAAGAGCCCCACCAGGTAAGCCTCGCTGGCCTCCTGCAGGGCCATGACGGCCGAGCTCTGGAAGCGCAGGTCTGTCTTGAAGTCCTGAGCGATCTCTCTGACCAGGCGCTGGAAGGGCAGTTTGCGGATGAGGAGCTCAGTGGATTTCTGGTAGCGGCGGATCTCCCTCAGAGCCAAAGTGCCGGGTCTATAGCGATGAGGCTTCTTTACTCCACTCGTGGCTGGAGTGCTCTTCCGGGCCGCTTTGGTAGCCAGCTGTTTGCGAGGAGCTTTCCCTCCGGTCGATTTACGCGCTGTCTGCTTTGTCCGGGCCATTTTCTCAACGGATTCTGCACAATCTGAGACACACAGACTGTTAATACTGAATCTGCTGCACATCCGCCTTTTTAAACTCTGTGAGGAACCGCCCTGAGCAGTAATTGGCTGGAACCCGACGCCCAGTCAGTTTAAACCAAACCCCGATAATAAACAGAAACACAGGAAGCTATTGCCTCCGATTGGTCGATTATTACTGATTACTCAATTTTTAAAAAACCGCCAATATCAGTGCCGGAAACAACGGTTTTGACAAAGGAGAAATTTGCTTTAATTCATCTTATGAACATGATCAGAACATTTCAATGATATTTGTCAGCAAAGATCTTTTACAGCAAAGATTTTAAACTCTTTCTCTTGTATTATTCCACACATTGTCACAAGTTCCAGATACACTTTTCCAATCTGGTATCTATTCGGGTTTATTCTCAGTCCTTTTTGAAACAGTCTGTAAGCGGCGGCAGAAAGTCTCTTTCACAGCATTCTGCAAACGGATACATTTCAGGTCAATCTTTGTCAAGATACCGAATCACTGATTCTAGATTGAACCTATTTGTGGGAGACAAAAGCGGAGAGAAAGTGTTTTATTGTCAGGAGTTGAAATGTGAGACTGAGGTTTCCGACAACAGCGGGGTTTCCAGATAATGTACTTATTAATTATTGAGGCCAAGCTTGAACAAGGGAAACAAGTGACTGAGAACTGATCTGTCAGCTTTTATTAGCGGAATACAGGAAAGGGGCCGAATATGAACGCGTCTGAAATCAAAGCGCACTTGCGGTCAGTGGTCAGCAATTAATTTACACGGCATCATTAAGTAGAGACACAAAGATCTCACAGACAGTGAAAGTGAATCACCCAAATATACCTGGGATAAAACAGAGATCACAAAGGCAATTAGAAAGTTCCAGACCTTTCATATATAAGAAACAAAACAAATCGATACCATAGAGATGAAGTTGTAGCTTTTTCAGAGAGATTGTGGGTGGCTCTTAAAAGAGCCGTTGTGTTTGGGATGTTTTTCAGTCCATTGTGCAGTTTTACTTGGAGCTGGTGTACTTGGTCACCGCCTTTGTCCCTTCCGACACGGCGTGCTTGGCCAGCTCCCCGGGCAGCAGCAGGCGCACGGCGGTCTGGATCTCCCGGGAGCTGATGGTTCTGCGCTTGTTGCAATGGGCCAGGCGGGAAGCCTCACCCGCGATGCGCCCGAAAATATCGTTCACAAACGAGTTCATGATGCTCATGGCCTTGGAGGAGATGCCGGTGTCGGGGTGAACCTGCTTCATCACTTTGTAGATGTAGATGGAGTAACTCTCCTTCCTCGACTTTCTCCGCCTCTTGCCGCCCTTTGCTGATGGTTTACTTAAGGTTTTCTTGGCGCCCTTCTTAGGAGCTGCTTTCTTCTTTCTTTTTTCCAAAATATACTTTATTCATAAAAATCTGTAAAAATTACATTGCCAAACAGTTTCCAAACAGCACCAAAAAATACAAACATTGCAAGGGAGATCAGTTTCCTTCAATACTGTCATGAGTTTCTTCCCAACCCTTCTGTTTCACAATTGTCATGTCAATTACAGTTTTACATTTACAGCAATTGAGAATATTAACGATACAGTTCGAGGGGTTTCCCATTGATCCAGCCCCTCAGTCCAGCTTGGTGGGGGAACCTTACACTGTGGTCTTTCCCCATTGAGCCTTTGCTGCGGCTGCCCCAAGCTTTAGTGCGTCCCTCAGCACGTAGTCCTGGACCTTGGAATGTGCCAGTCTGCAACATTCGGTGGTGGACAACACTTTGCGCTGGAAGACCAGCAAGTTTCGGGCAGACCAAAGGGCGTCTTTCACCGAATTGATAGTCCTCCAGCAGCAGATGATGTTTGTCTCGGTGTGCGTCCCTGGGAACAGCCCGGAGAGCACAGACTCCTGTGTTACAGAGCTGCTTGGGATGAACCTTGACAAAAACCACTGCATCTCTTTCCACACCTGCTTTGCAAAGGCACATTCCATGAGGAGGTGGGCGACCGTCTCTTCCCCACCACAGCCAACGCGGGGGCACTCTGCGGAGGGGGCGAGACTTCGGGTGTGCATGAAGGATCTGACGGGGAGGGCCCTTCTCACCACCAGCCAAGCTACGTCTTGGTGCTTGTTTGAAAGTTCTGGTGATGAGGCATTCCGCCAAATGACTTTGACGGTCTGCTCGGGGAACCATCCGACAGGATCTACCGTTTCCTTTTCCCGTAGGGCCTTGAGGACATTCCGTGCAGACCACTGCCTGATGGACCGGTGGTCAAAGGTGTTTTTCCGCAGAAACTGCTCCACGAAGGATAGGTGGTACGGCGCCGCCCAACTGCATGGTGCGTTCCGCGGCAATGTGACCAGGCCCATCCTTCGCAACACCGGGGACAGATAGAACCTCAGCACGTAGTGACACTTGGAGTTTGCGTACTGGGGATATACACACAGCTTGATGCAGCCGCACACGAAGGTGGTCATCAGGATGAGGGCCACGTTGGGTACATTTTTCCCGCCCTTGTCCAGAGATTTGAACATCGTGTCCCTCCGGACCCGGTCCATTTTAGATCCCCAGACGAAGCGGAAAATGGCTCGGGTGACTGCCACGGCGCAGGAGTGGGGTATAGGCCAGACCTGCGCCATGTAGAGCAACAACGTGAGCGCCTCGCACCTGATGACCAGGTTCTTACCCACAATGGAGAGAGATCGCTGCCCCCACATGCTCAACGTTTGTCGTACCTTGGCTACTCGCTCCTCCCATGTTTTGGTGCACGCCCCGGCCCTTCCGAACCATATCCCCAGCACCTTCAGGTAATCTGACCTGACGGTGAAGGGGACAAAGGATCGGTCAGCCCAGTTGCCAAAGAACATGGCCTCGCTCTTGCCGTGGTTAACTTTGGCTCCCGAGGCCAGTTCGAACTGGTCGCAGATGCTCATTAGTCTGCGCACGGACAGCGGATCCGAGCAGAAAACGGCGACGTCATCCATGTACAGGGAGGTTTTGACCTGAGTGCCTCCGCTGCCTGGGATTGTCACCCCTCTTATGCTCGCATCCTTCCTCATCGACTCAGCAAAGTGTTCAACACAGCAAACAAACTAGACCGGGGACAGAGGACAGCCCTGTCTGACTCCAGATTTGATCGGGAAACTTTCAGATTCCCACCCGTTGATTGAGACTGCGCTACTGATGTTTGTGTAGAGCTTTCTTCTTCTCCTCAACCATCTTCAGTTCCAATTTCAGACACAGAAATAAACCAAACCCCTTCCGAGTGCGGATTAAATAGACAATCCCACAGCTCTATGCTATTGACGGATGGGGGAAAGTAAAGATTGTGATTGGGTGATTGGAAGTGATGTCACAAAGGTTTTATATTGTAATTCTCTAATTGGTGTCTTTCCCCATCCAATCAGATTAAAGATTTGCAACCAATCACAAACACCCTACCTGCAATCAGGAAGTATATTTCATAAAGACTCTCTCCAAACCCAGTTTTTATTGAAAGAGCCGCTGCCCGTGTAAACCTCCCTGGAAATGTCCTGGCTGTTGTTGGGAGGACACTTATGTGTCCTTGTGTCTCTGCTATTGTAGGTGAGTGTGCAGTTAATTCAATTATTTTACTCTCTTCTTTTGTGTTTGAGAGTGTTCTGTCATTCGGTAGCTCTCAGTGTCTGGTGCTGTATGGATTCATTCTGTATCTCTCATACTCTGGTACTGTGTGTGAGTTTGACATCCATTCTGTCTCTCAGTCTCTGGTAATGTGAGTGTGAGGAGATGAGGTGGAGTGTTGTGGCGAGGATGATAGAAAAGAGCATTGGTGTGGTGACACAGCCTTGCTTGAGCCCAGTTTATATTAGCATTGGTTCAGTGGTAGGGCTGTTGGGAAGGATTACAGCTTACATGTCCTCATGCAGTCATCGGAGGATGGTGACGAATTTCTCCAGGCAGCCAAATTTGAGGAGGACGTTCCATAATCCCTGCCAGTTGGTCGAGTCGTAGGCCTTTGTCAGGACAGAGAAGGCCATTTATAAAGGTTGCTGCTGCTCCCTACATTTTCTTGAAGTTGTCTTGCTGTGAAGATTATGTTCACTGTGTCTGTTGATGGACAGAATCCACATTGTGATTCCAGTAGGACGTCTTCAGCCACGGGGAGGAGGCAGTTGAGAAGGACTCTTGTGATGACCTTCCCTGTGGTGGACAGCAGGGATACCCCTCTGTAGTTAACACAGTCTGTCTTGTCACCTTTTTTTGAAGATGATCACAATTACGGCATCTCAGAGATCCCCTGTCATGCTCTCTTACTTCCAGATGAGAGAAATGAGACCATGTATTTGTGTCAAGAGTGCTTCTCTGCCGTATTTTAGAATTTCGGCGGGAATTCCATATACGCAAGCGGCCTTATGGATTTTTAGCTGTGAGTTTGCCTTTTCAGTCTCTGTCAGTCAGGAATTGTGCTGACAGCACGGTGGGTACCATGCATTGGAATGTAGTCAAGGACGGGGGCCCGTCATTTTACTTTTATTTTTAGTTCTTTTTTCTTTTTTACATATTTTACAATTTTCTTCCTTTTGTTCATTTCATTTCATTGTAGTTTGTTCAGTTTGCTTACCCACTGTTTTTTTTTCATGTTTGTACTTGCTGCTGTTCAATCGTCAGTTCGTTAACACCCTATCTGTACTAATGCTTCGTCTTTCAACACACCATTAACATATTGTTTGCCTTTGCTCCATGACCTCTTGGTCAGCTATGTGGCCTTGTCCAATCTACTCCTTCTCCTTTGTTATCTCTTGCCCCACCCCCGACTTACTTGCTTATAACCTTTGACATTTCTAATATTTGCCAGTTCCGAAGAAGGGTCACTGACCTGAAACGTTAACTCTGCTTCTCTTTCCACAGATGCTGCAAGACCTGCTGGGAAACGATTTAACATATGTTGCCTCCAGTCCAGATGCAAGGCTATTCCAACCTCTGTCATCGAACTGCAGTATGCTGATGACGCTGGCATATGCACACCCTCAGAGGCCAAGCTTCAAACCCTTATCGATGCATTCACAGAGGCATATGAAATAATTGGCCTTAAGCTAAACCTCCAGAAGACAAAGGTCCTCTACCAACCTGCTCCCTGACACTGCCCCCCGACTATCAAGATCCACGGCGAACCACTGGACAATGTGGATCACTGTTCATACCTTGGGGGCCTCCTGTCACCAAGGACAGATATCGACAATGACACTCAGCATCACCTCCAGTGTGTCAGGGCAGATTTCAGTCATCTGAGGAAAAGAATGTTTGATGACAAAGACCTCAAATCAGACACCAAGCTCTTGGTTGACATGGCTGCAGTGTTACCTGCCCTCCTGTATGTGTCAGAAACATAGATACTGTACAGCAGACATCCCAAAACCCTGGAGAGATATCACCAGTGGTGCCTCCGCAAGATCCTGCAAATTCAGTTGCAGGACAGGCGCTCCAATATCAGTGTCCTCTCTCAGGCCAACATCCTCAGTAACCAGACACTGGTCATGGTGAGTCAGTTATGTTGGGCAGGCTACATTATCCGCATGCCCGACACCAGAGTCCCAAAACAAGCTTTCTACTCTGAGCTCCGTCAGGGCAAGAGGCTACAAGGAGGGCAGAGCAAACGTTACAAGAATTTCCTTTCAACACTCCCTGAAAAAACGTGACATCTGCACTGATTCATGGGCATCTCTTGCCTGAGACCACCCAAAATGGAGAAGAAGCATCCGCGAAGGTGCCAGCCAGTTCAAAATTCGTCGACATGCCCAGTAAGCAACCAAATGCAAACAGTGGAAGGAGTACTTGGAAATTGGAGAATCCCATTATCCCACCTCACCAAGCACCATCTGCCCCACCTGTGGCCGAGTGTCTGGATCCAGAATTGGACTATTCAGTTACCTAAGAACCCACAACCCTGGAGTGGAAGGAAGTCATCCTCCTTACCGAGGGATTGCCTAAGACGAAGTTTAGTGTGACATCCATTCTGCATCTGTCAGTCTCTGGTATTGAGTATGAGTGTGGGATTCATTCATTATCTGTCGGTATCTGGTACTGTGTTTGAGTGCAGTTTTCAGGCTGTATCTATTGGTATCTTGTGTGTGAGTTTTGTATTCATCTGTATCTTTTAGCCTCTAACACATTATTTGAGTTTTGCAGTTATTCTGAACTGACCCTTGGTAATGTATGTGTGTTTGAGGTTGTTGGTTTACCTGTTAATCTGTTGTACTGCACATGAGTGTGAGATTCATTCTGTATAACTCTATCTCTGTTCCTGTTATGTGTGTGTGATTCATTCTGTATGCTCCATCACTGGTATCACATATGTGTGTGGTATCAATTCCATTTCAGTCATCTCTGGTACTGTATGTGAGTGTTTATTTCATTCTGTAACGATCAGTCTCTGGCACTGTCTGCACGTTCTGGATCCATTTTGTAACGATCAGTCTCTCGCAGAGTGTGGATGTGGAATTAATTTTGTATCTCTCCATCTCTAGTGTCATGTGTAAATTTGGAATTCTTTCTGAATTGGTCATTGGCACTGGATCTGCCATTCTCTAGTACAGTTTGTGAATTTGGGATTCATTCTGTACCATTCACTCACTAGTACTTTGTGAAAGTGAACGATACATTCTGTATCTGCCAGCTTCTGGTAATGTGTGTGATTGTGGGATGAATTAATTAGCAGTCAGTGGTGCTCTATGTGAATGTGGAAATCATTCTGTAACTCAGTCTGATATTGTTCTGTGAGGGTGGGAATCACATGTATCTTTCAATTCCTGATGCTGTATGTGAGCATGGGATTCATTCTGTCCCTGTCGGTGGCACTGTATATAGCTGTGGGATTAATTCTGTACCTTTCAGTCTCTGGTATTTTGTACGAAAGTGGGATTAATTCTAGATCCGCCACACACTGGTTGAGTGTGTGTGTAAGAAGATAATAAGAGACAAAATAGGAACAGGAGAAGGCCATTTGGCCCATCGAGCCTGCTGCGCCATTCAGTAAGATCATAGCTGTTCTGATTGTGGCCTTAATTCCACTTTCCTGCCTGCGCCCATGACCATTGACTCCCTTGTAGGTCAAAAATCTATCTATCACAGCCTTGAATATATTCAATGACCCAGCCTCCACAATCCTCTGGAGAGCAGAATTCCAAAGATGAACAACCCTCTGAGAGAAGAAATTCCTCCTCATCTCCTTCTTGAATGGGAGACCACTTATCTTGAAACTGTGGCCCTTAATTCTACATTCCCCACAAGGAGAAACATCCTCTCAGCATCTACCTGTCCAGCAACTGAGAATCTTATAGGTTTCAAAAAGATCACCTCTCAATCTTCTAAACTCCAGTGAGTTTTGGCCCAACCTGCTCAACCTTTTCACATAAGATGGCACAGTAGCGGCGCAGTGGCCCAACCTGCTCAACCTTTTCACATAAGACGGCACAGCGGCATATAGGGCGGCACAGTGGTGCAGTGGTTAGCACCGCAGCCTCACAGTTCCAGGGACCAGGGTTCAATTTTGGGTACTGCCTGTGTGGAGTTTGCAAGTTCTCCCTGTGTCTGCGTGGGTTTCCTCCCACATGCCAAAGACTTGCAGGTTGATAGGTAAATTGGCCGTTAAAAATTGCCCCTAGTATAGGTATGTGGTAGGGAAATATAGGGACAGGTGGGGATGTGGTAGGAATATGGAATTAGTGTAGGATTAGTATGGATGGGTGGTTGATGGTCGGCACAGACTCGGTGGGCCGAAGGGCCTGTTTCAGTGCTGTATCTCTAAACTAAACTAAAAATGTCACTCAGCATCACCTCCAGTGTGTCAGCACAGCCTTCAGTTGTCTGAGGAAAAGAATGGTTGATGACAAAGACCTCAAATCAGACACAAACTCATGGTTGACATGGCTGCAGTGTTACCTGCCCTCCTGTATGTGTCGGAAACATCAACACTGTTCAGCAGACATCTCAAAACCCCGGAGAGATATCACCAGCGGTGCTTCCGCAAGATCCTGCAAATTCAGTGGCAGGACAGGCGCTTCCAATATCAGTGTCCTCTCTCAGGCCAACAACCCCAGTATCGAGACACTGTTCATGGCTAGTCAGTTATGTTGGGTGGGCCACATTATCCGCATGCCTGACACCAGACTTCCAAATCAAGCTTTTTACTCTGAGGTCCGTCAGGGCAAGAGACTACCAGGAGGGCAGAGGAAACGTTACAAGAATTTCCTTAAAGACTCCCTGAAAAATAAGTAACATCTCCACTGATTCGTGGGCATCTCTTACCTGAGACCACCCAAAATGGTGAAGAAGCAACCGTGAAGGTGCCAGCCAGTTTGAACAACGTCGGCATGCCCAGGTCGCAACCAAACGCAAACAGTGGAAGGAGTATTTGGAAATTCAAGTATCCCATTCATCCACCTCACCAAACACCATCTGCCCCACCTGTAGCCGAGTGTGTGGATCAAGAATTGGACTATTCAGTTACTTAAGGACACACAACCCTGTAGTGGAAGAAAGTCATCCTTGTTCCCAAGGGACTGCCTAAGAAGAAGTTTGAGTGTGACATCCATTCTGCATCTGCCAGTCTCTGGAATTATGTGCGAGTGTGGGATTCATTCTGTATCTGTTGGTCTCCAGTACTGTGTTTGAGTGTGGCTTTCAGGCTGTATCTTGTGTTTGAGCTTTGTATTCATCTGTATCTTTCAGCCTCTAACACATTAATTGAGTTTGTTAGTCATTCTGAACTGATCCTTGGTAATGTATGTGTGTTTGAGGTTGATATTTTACCTGTTAATCTGTTGTACTGTACATGAGTGTGAGATCCATACTGTATAACTCTATCTCTGTTCCAGAATGTGATTCATTCTGTATGCTCCATCGCTGGTATCACATATGTGTGTGTTATCAATTCCATTTCAGTCATCTCTGGTACTGTATGAGAGTGTTTAATTCATTCTGTAATTGTCAGTCTCAGGCACTGTCTGCAAGTTCTGGATCCACTTTGTAACTATCAGTCTCTCGCGGAGTGTGAATGTGGAATTAATTTTGTATCGGTCCATCTCGAATTTCATGTGTAAATTTGGGATTAATTCTGAATTGTCATTGGTACTGTATCTGTCATTCTCTCGGACAGTTTATGAATTTGGGATTCATTCTGTACCTGTCACTCAATTTGTGAAAGTGTGAGATCGATTCTGTATCTGTCAGCCTCTGTAATGTGTGTGATTGTGGGATGAATTAATTAGCCGTCAGTGGTGCACTATGTGAATGTGGAAATCATTCTGTAACTCAGTCTGATATTGTTCTGTGAGGGTGGGAATCACATGTATTTTTCAATCCCTGGTGCTGTGTGTGAGCATGGGATTCATTCTGCACCTGTCAGTGGTACTGCGTGCATCTGTGGGATTAATTCTATACCTTTCAGTCACTGCAATTGTGGATGAAAGTGGGATTCATTCTCGGTCCACCACACACTGGTTGAATGTGTGTGTGCAAGAAGATAAGAAGATACAAAATAGGAGCAGGGGAAGACCATTTGGCCCATCGAGCCTGCTCCGCCATTCAATAAGATCATAGCTGTTCTGATTGTGGCCTTAATTCCACTTTCCTGCCTGCGCCCAGAACCATTGACTCCCTTGTAGATCAAAAATCTGTCTGTCACAGCCTTGAATATATTCAATGACCCAGCCTCCACAGTCCTCTGGGGAACAGAATTCCAAAGATGAACAACCCTCTGAGAGAAGAAAATCCTCCTCATCTCCTTCTTGAATGGGAGACCACTTATCTTGAAACTGTGGTCCCTAATTCTACTTTTCCCCACAAGTAGAAATATCTTCTCAGCATCTCCCCGGCCAGCAACTGAGAATCTTGTAGGTTTCCAGAAGATCAACTCTCAATGTTCTAAACTCCAGTGAGTATAGGCCCAACTTGCTCAACTTTTTCTCATATGACAATCCAACATCCCAGGAATCAGCCTAGTGAACCTTCTCTGAACTGATTCCAATGCAAGTATATCCCTCCTTAAGTAAGGAGACCAAAACTGTGTAGAGTTGGGATGTCACTAATGTCCTGTAAAGTTATAGCATAACTTCCTTACTTTGATACTCCATTCCCCTTGCTAAAAATACCAACATTCCATTTGCCTTCCTAATTACTTGCTATACCTTCATGCCAACTTTTTTGTAATTCATGTACCTGGACACCCAGATTCCTTGGTACAGCAGCATTCTGCAGTCTGTCACTGTGCAAATAATATTCTGTTTTTCTATTCTACCTGCCTAAGTAGACAATCTCACATTTTCCCATATTATACTCCATCTGCCAAACGTTTGCCCACTGACTTAACCTATCTATATCTCTTTGCAGACACATTGTGTCCTCCTCACAACTTGCTTTCCTACCTATCTTTGTACCATCCATAAATTTGGCAACAGTACACTCAGTCCCTTCATGCAAGTTATTAATATAGATCATAAATAGTTGAGGCCCCAGCACTGATCCCTGTGACATTCCATTAGTTACAGTTTGCCAATCTGAAAATGCCCCATTTATCCCCACTCTGTTTTCTGTGAGTTAGCCAATCCTATATCCATGTGCGTGTAGTTTTCAGTTTGTATCTGTCAGTGCCTGGTACTCTATGTGAGTTTTGGACTCTTTCTCAATGTCTCAGTGCTACTATTTGTGTGTTAGATTGCTTTAGATGACTCAGGCTGCGATACTGTGAGTGAGTGCAGCAATCAACCTATACCTTTCAGCATCTGGCACTGAGCATGTGTATCAGAATCACTCTGTATCTGTCAGTATCTGGTACTCTGTGTGAGTGTGGGATTCATGATATAACCTTCCGTCCCTGGGACTGTTTGCAAGTCTGGATTCATTCTACATAAAATGTCAGCAATGCAACAGGCCACAGATGTGATAGGTTTTAAGCAGACAGTATGTTTGAGGTTTTACCTGATATTAAATATCTGCACTGTAAACACAATAGTGAAAAATAATGTATCCTTCAATCTGATACAGGATTGGTGTGCAAGTGTAACTCAGGCTGTACGAATCAATTTGATCAGTGCCATTCAGTCTGAGGGAGAATCTTGGACTTGCATGTAAAATGAACTCAGTCTGGAATTGTACAGTATCTTCCAACTGACACAGTATGAGGTTTTAGGACTGGTATGTTATTTATAGCTCAGACTACACAAATCAAATTTATATTGTAACTTTTATTTTCATAATCCAGATGAGTTTTAATGTATATGTCTGGACACATTATGGCAATTATTACTCATAAACTCAGAACGTGTTGGGCTGGTATTTAACTTGAATCTCAGAGTATATTTTTATATTATTTAGAGATACAGCATTGAAACAGGCCCTTCGGCCCACTGAGTCTGTGCCAACCAACAACCACCCATTTATCCTAATCCTACATTAATCCCATATTCTCTACCACATCCCCACCATTCTCCTACCACCTACCGACACTGGGGGCAATTTACAATGGCCAATTAATCTATCAACCTGCAAGTCTTTGGAGGTGGGAGGAAACCGGAGCAGCCGGCGGAAACCCACGCAGACACAGGGAGAACTCGCAAACTCCACACAGGCTGTACCCAGAACTGAACCCGGGGGTCGCTGGAACTGTGAGGCTGCGGTGATAACCACTGTGCCGCCCATAAACACACATAATGCCTCCATTATTGAGGTTAATTCTGTAACTTTGAAACGGGAACCATAATTTGTAGCTGAGGTTGCACGATCGTGGGATTGGCACAGTGATCATTTGATAGTAGGTGAGAATTTGGACTGGGATTTATGAGTTGGGGTGACATGGAAACAACGTCTGTCTCTCCTGCTCTGTTTGATTGAGGGATTGAAAATGTGTCTCTGCATCTATTTCTGCTGTCTGAGACTGTGGAACTGATGACCTGTCTGTGCGTCTGCGCTCTGTGAGTGATAATGTACGGACTGTATGAGAAGGAGCTGGTGACACTCTTCCTTGTAACTTGGGTGGAGGAAACATCACATTTATTCCGGTTCATTCAATTATTTGCCTGTTTGAACAAAAGTATGTTTCTAACTGAAATACAGGGAAGGTAGAACATACAGGATTTTAAAGAATTTAATCTCTCAAATAATAATGAACGCCCACAAAGGAAGCCCAGCCATACAAATATTATCATTGTTTGACTGCACTGCAGTAACAGGTTCTTCCCATTCCGTCTCCTTTCCCTGTCCACACACAACCCGAAAATGGCCTCTCCCTTCCCCCACTCACTCCATGTTCCGGGACCAGATACTGCTCCATTCCACCTCTTACAAACAGCCCCCGCCTCCGCCTGAACTTGCCCCGGACTCGATGCTGATCTCTGAGTCTATCTGCGGACACGCTCCCAAAGCGATGTGCTGCTGGAAGGAGGCTGCTGTTTGCTCCCTTCCCCCGGGACTGGGATCTCTCCATTCGCGGCTGTTTTCAACCATCTTCTTCCGCTCACAGGCAGTGCTGGGGGAGGGGAGCGCAGGCGCAGATTTCTGCAACAATTCAGCAAACAGAAACATGGAAAATTTCCGGCGCAGAATGAGGCCATTCGGCCCATCATGTCTGTGCCAGCGCAAAGAGAGCGATCCAGCCTCATCCCACAGTTTCTTGTTATTGGACAGTGAAGTGTGGAAACAGATGCGGACAGTCAGGATGTGGGGAGTTACACAAAGAGAATCTATTATCGGCACCAGGTGAGAAGTGTGAAGGACACATTTTAAACAGCGGCTGTTTGGTTTCGCTTGAACGGTTAGACCATGGGAGCGGGAACTGGAAATCTGACCTGTGTAAAAGTTCCTGTTCCGTCGGTCAGTCCCATTCATGTGCCAGTGGATTGTTTCTGGATGTCATTTAATTGTTGTAAAATGGCCAAAGCCCCTGGTATGCAGTAGCTGGGGGCTGCAGGACTGCAGTGGAATCAGACACTGACTCTGTTTGCATTGCTGGGTTTCCTTTGTGATTGTTCACAATGATTATTCATTGAAAAATTGTTTTGGTCACTTTTGTATCTTCTACCACATCTCTTCCTGAATTATAATAAATACTTTTTTCTTTCCATAGGCAAATACTTGAAGGAAGCAGAATAAATGCAGTGATTCCTCGACACAAGAGGAAGTGCAGCCAGCTCCTCACACACAGTAAGTACAGTATCACTCACAGAGAGCAGAGACATCAATTCCACAATTACCGCCAGCAGAAGTAGTCAGACCGGCACTGATCCCAAGTTCCAGAAACATTTATTCAATCCAACAGTCACTCAGAGCAGGAAAGACTGAAGTTGTCTCCATTTCACCCCAACTGACCAGGAGATACATCAATCCCAGTCCAAAATCACACCCACTATCAGATTGCAAGGCACTGTGTCACTCTCACAAGAGTGCAGCCTGAACTACAAATTCAATGTCAGATACAGCAGACAAACAGAACCTGATTGTAAAGTACAGAATTTATCCCAATAATGTACCCAGACTGCAGACTGAGCTCCATGTTCCACATCACTCCACAAATCTCACATATGGTCAGAGCGGAAGACACAGTATTAATTCCATTACTGCAAACTGAATGAACTTGACCATTACATACCAGGACATAAAACATATTGTAAGATGAAAGGACACAGACGTGAAATGTTAATTCTGTTTCTCTCTCCACATACGCTGCCTGAACTGCTAAGTATTTCCAGCAATTTTGTTTTTTTTAATTTCAGATTTGCAGCATCTGCAGAATTTTGCTTTTATTTTAGAGTTAAAGAAACATTGCCTTGTGAGGTGAGAGTGACTGCCCTTGATATCAAGGCAGCTATTGACCATGTATGGCATCAAGGAGCCCAAGCAAAATTGGAGTAAATGGGAATTGGGCAAAACTCTCTGCTGGTTGGAGTCATACCTAGCACAAAGGAAGATGGCTGTGGTTGTTCAGGTCAATCATCTCAGTCTCAGGACATTACAGCTGGAATTCCTCAGGCTCATGTTCTGGGCCCAACCATCTTCAGCTGGTTCATCAATGACCTTCCCTCCATCACAAGGCTGAAAGTGGGGATGTTCACTGATGATTGTGCAATGTTCAGCACCATTCATGACTCCTCAGATACTGAAGCAGCCCGAACCCAGACGCAGCAAGACCTGGACAACATCCAGGCTTAGGCTGATAAGTGGCAAGTAACATTCACGTCACATAACAAATGAAAAAAGTGAGGAAATAGTGAAGGGCTTTTATGGAATACACGGAGACATGTTTCCACTTGTGGTGGTGTCTGAAACAAGAGCCAAAAATATAAAATCATCATTCCTAAAGCCAATGAGGAATTCATGAAAATTGTATTTACGCAGTGAATGGATAGAATCTGGAATTTTCTATCACATGGAGAGATTGAGGTGAATAGTATTGATGCACGTAAGGGGAGGTGGAACAAGTGAGCAAGTGTATGGGGAGAAATGAATTGAGCAATATACATATCAGGCTTTATTTTTCTTTATTTATGCAAATGATGCAGGATGGCTGGAAATATTGTGCAGAGCATAGAGCAGTTGGGACGATCACAGTGCAGTGTTTTGTCTGGATGGATCTGCCCAGAACACTTGTGATGCAGGAGCTGGGAGCTTCAGTACTTCAGTGGAGGCAGATACTGACATGGGTTTTCAATTGTGTGTGTTCTTAATAATTATTAATTCAGAAAGTAAATTCACATCTTTGATATTTTGCACCTCACCTGTTCTTGAGTTATAAGATATATTTTTTCTTCATACAGGCAAATACTTGAAGGAATCATGATGAATGTGATGGTTGCTGCACTCGAGGCACAAGGAACAGTGCAGCCAGCTCCTCTCACACACAGTAGGTACATTATCACTCAGAGTACAGAGGTACAGATGGTTCATCAATTCCCTAGTCTCAGACTGCAGAAGTAGTCAGGCCCACATGGATCCCAAGTTCCAGAGACACATTTTCAATCCAACAATCAAACAAAGCAGGAGAGAAAGAAGTTGTTTCCATTTCACCCAATTCAGTCCCACTGACAGTCAGATACATCAATCCCAGGTCAAAATCACACCCACTAGCAGATTGAAATGCAATGTGTCAATCTAAATATAATGCAGACTTAGCTAGCAATTAAATATCAGATAGAATTGGTACACGTTACTGTTTGTTATTGATACCATCAATATCGGCGACCACACTCTGGAAGTGGTTCAAGAGTTCACCTACCTAGGCTCAACTATCACTAGTAACCTATCTCTCGATGCAGAAATCAACAAGCGCATGGGAAAGGCATCTGCTGCTATATCCAGACTGGCCAAGAGGGTGTGGGAAAATGATGCACTGACACAGAACACAAAAGTCCAAGTTTATCAAGCCTGTGTCCTCAGTACCTTGCTCTGCAGCAGCAAGGCTAGACAACGTCTGTCAGCCAAGACTGACATCTCAACTCATTCCATATTTGCTGCCACCGTAGAATCCTTGGCATCAGGTGGCAGGACTGTATCTCCAATGCAGAAGTCCTCGTGACGGTCAGCATTCCCAGCATATACACCCTACTGAGCCAGCGGCGCTTGAGATGGCTTGGCCATGTGAGCCACATGGAAGATGACAGGATCCCCATCTCGCATTGTGCAGGGAACTCGTCACTGGTATCAGACCCACCGGCCATCCATGTCTCCGCTTTAAGGACATGTGCAAACGCGACATGCAGTCCTGTGACATTGACCACAAGTCATGGGAGTCAGTTGCCAGAGATTGCCAGAGCTGGCGGGCAGCCATAAAAGCGGGGCTAAAGAGTGGCGAGTCGAAGAGATTTAGCAGATGGCAGGAAAAAAGACAGAAGCACAAGGAGAGAGCCAACTGTGTAACAGCCCCGACAACCAATTTTATCTGCAGTGCCTGTGGAAGAGTTTGTCACTCGAGAATTGGCCTTTCTAGCCACTCCAGGAGCTGCTTCACAAACCACTGACTGCCTCTGGGCAATTACCCATTGTCTCTCGAGACAACGAGGCCAAAGAAGAAGAAGACTGATTGATTGGCACAGAATCTAACCTAATGATGTACCCTGAGATTTAAATTAAATACCATACCCAAAGCTCACACCCATTGATTATAAAGGATGTTGAAACATCCCCATGGTGTACCCTGAGATACAAGTCGCAAACAAGTCCAACATTCATTACAGTGAAAGTTTCAAAGGTGCTGAAAGATATTGTAAGCTGAGACACAAATTAGATACCAGTTCAGAACTCACCCACACTGTGAAATGGAAAGATACGGAATCAATTCCATTAGTGTAGATTGGTCTAAACATTATCTACCATTCTAAAAACTCATACAATACCAAACTGAAATACAGTATCAATACTATTCATGTAGATTGATCGAAACATTGTATACCATTCTAAAAACACACAGTATCAATTCTATTAGTGCAGATTGATCTAAACATTACATACCATTCTAAAAACTGATACAATATCAAACTGAAATACAGTATCAATTCCATTACTGTAAATTTATCTAAACATTGCCAGTCCAAAAATCACATACAGTATCAGACTGAGCAATGCTGATACGAAGTGTAAACTGTGATGTAAATTAGATGCCTGGGTAGAACTCACCCAGACTGCAGAATTGAAAAATACAGTTGACTGTGATCCACATTATTTACCAGCCAAAAACATCTCATACATGATCAGAGTGAAATAGATTATCAATTCCATTTGTGCAGACTGAACTCCACATGACAAACCAGTAAAAACTCTCATACAGAGGTATGGTGATTTTGTGGTTACATTAAAGGACGAGTAATCCAAAAGTCTCCACTAATGGTCCAGAGACATGAGTTCAAATTCCACTGCAGCAGCTGGATAATTTATAGAATCAAAGCAAGTTTATGGCACAGTAAGAGGCCATTTGGCCCATCATGTCTGTGCCAGATGAAAAACTTTCCACCCATTCTAATCCCACATTTCAGCATTTGGTCGGTACCCCTGCAGATTACGGCATTTGAAGTGTATATCCAGACTTCTTTTGAATGAGTTGAGTGTTTCTGCCTCAACTACCCTTTCAGGCAGTGAGTTCCAGACACCCACCACCCTCTGGCTGAATTTTTTTTTCCTCATCTCCCCTGTAATCTTTCTGCCAATCACTGAAAATCTATTCCCCGAGTCACTGATTTCTTTGCTAAGGTAAACAGGCCCTTCACTTCAACACTATCCAGAATCCACAAAATTTTGTTCATTTCAGTCAGATCTCCCCTCAGCCTTCTCTGTGCCAAGGGGAACCGCCCCAGCCTATCCAATCTTTCCTCACAGCTGCGTTGTTCCAGTCCCAGCAACATCCTCGTAAATCTCCTCTGTACTCTCTCTAGGGCAATTACATCCTTTCTGTAATGAGGTGCTCAGAACTGCACACATTACTCAAGTTGTGGCCTGACTAATGATTTATACGGTTCCAGCATAACCTCTCTGCTCTTATATCTATCCCTCGGCTAATAAAGGAAAGGATTCCATATGCCTTCTTACCACCTTATCGACCTGTCCTGCTACCTTCAGGGATCTGTGGACATTTACCCCAAGGTCCCTCACTTTCTCTACACCTTTCAGCATTTTCCTATTAATTGTGTATTCCTTTGCCTTGTTTGACCTCCCCAAATGCATCAGCTCACACTTCTCTGGATTGAATTCCATTTGCCATTTTTCTGCCCATCTGGCCAAACCATGAAGATCTTCCTGCAGCCTACAGTTATCCTCCTTGCTATTTACCACATGGCCAATCTTTGTGTCATCTGCAAACTTCTTGATCATGCTTCCTACATTTACATCCATGTAGACTACATCAGCTGCACTGCCCTCAACTATCTTCCTTTTTAATTCTTCAAAATTTTGATCAAGTTGGTCAGACAAGATCTTCCCTTAACAAATCCATGCTGGACTATCCTTGATTAATCTGTGCCTTTCTAAGTGACATTTTATCCTGTCTCTCTGAATAGATTCCAATAATTTTCCCACTACTGAGGTCAGACTGACTGTCCTGTAATTATTCGGTCTATCCCTCACTCCCTTTTTAAACAGAGGTACAATGTTAGCAGTCCTCCAATCCTCCAGCATCACACCTGTATCCAGTGAGGTCTGAAAAACGATGGTCAGACCTTCCGCTATTTCCTCTCTTGCTTTTGAAGAGCCTGGGGCTCATTTCATCCGGCCCTGGTGATTTATCAATTTTCAAATAAGCTAATTCCATTAATATGTCCTCTCTCCCTCTGTTGATCACGTCTAATACTTCACACCCCTCTTCGTTATCTACAGTATCTGCATCGTCCCCCTCTTTTGTGAAGACAGATGCAAATTATTCATTAAGAACAATGCCAGCATCTTCTGCCTCTACACATCGGTTGCCTTTTTGGTCTTTTCTGTGCCCAACTCTTTCCTTAGTTATCCTTTTACTCTTAATGCATTGATAAAACATTTTTGTGTTCACCTTGATTTTGATTACCAATATTCTTCCATGCCCGCTCTTAGTTTCCCTAATTTCGATGTTGATTCCGCATCCCCCCCCCCACCCCCCACCCCGCTCCACTCCTCATTCTATACCCCTCTCGGCTTTCTGTAGCATTAAGTTCTCTATGTCGGGCATAATTTTTCCTTTACTGCCTTATCATACCCATAAGCTCCTTGACATCCATGGGGCTCTAGATTTGGCCTTCCCACCCTTTTTCTTTGTGGGAACATGTTGACTCCGAACCCCTTGAATCTTCCCTTTGAATTCTTCCCACTGCTCTGACACTGATTTACCTTCAAGTACCTGTTTCCAGTCCACTTTTGCTAAATCACTCTTCAGCTTAGTAAAGTTGTCCTTGCCCCAACTGAGAACTTTAACTCCTGTTCTATCCTTGTCCTTTAATAATTATGTTAACTCTGACTGAATTATGATCACTACCACCAAAATGCTCTCCCACTGCCACTCCTTCCACCTGCCCATCTTCATTTCCTAAAACTACATCTAAAACTTCACCCTCTCTTGTTGCACTTGCTACATATTGGCTAAAAAAAGTTCTCCTGAATGCATCACAAGAATTCTGCTCCCTCAATTCCTTTCACACTAAAAGTATCCCAGTTCATGTTGGGGTGGTTAAAATCCCCTCCTGTTACTGCCCTATTGTTCTTGCACTTCTTAGAGATTTGCCTACATATCTGCTCTTCTATCTCCCTCTGACTGTTTGGGGATCTTTAGTACACTCCCAGCAGTGTGATTGCCCCTTTTTTTTTCCTTAGCTCAATCTATGCGGCCTCATTTGATAAACCTTCCAACATATCATTCCTCCTCACAGCTGGATTAGTTTCTTTGACCAAAATTGCCACTCTCCCTCCTTTGTTATCCTCCTCCCTATCGTGTCTGAAAACCCTGTAACCAGTAATGTTGAGCTGCCATTCCTGTCCCTCCTGAAGCCATGTTTCTGTAATAGCTATGATATCATACTGCTACGTGTCTATCTGTGCCCTCAGCTCATCTGCTTCGTTTTCTATACTCCTTGCGTTGAAATTGATACTCTTGAGCACTGCCAAACTTTAAAAAAATTTTCTAACCTTTGTTTCCTCTGTCTTCCAGACTCATCCATTAATTTTCTGCCTTCCATTTTCATTTTTAATTTTGTCCCATCTGAGTCTACCTTCCAGTCCCCACCCCCCTGCCAAATGAGTTTAAACCCTCCCCAACAGTACTAGCAAATGTCCCACAAGGAACTCCATCCCGGCTCTGTTCAGGTGTAACCCATCCGAGCTGTCCCAAGAATCTAAAGCCCTCCCTCCTGCACCATCTTTCCAGCCAGGCATTTATCTGTCTTATCCTTCTATTCTTGTACTCATTTTTGCCTGGCACTGGGAGTAATCCGGAGAATACTGCTTTTGATGCTAATTTCTTACCGAGCTCCCTAAATTCTGACTGGAGGACAACATCCTTCTTTCAACTTTGTCATTGGTTCCGATGTGGACCACAGCTGCTGGCTGTTCACCCTCCCCCTTTAGGATGCTCTGTAACTGCTTAATGACATCCTTGACCCTGGCAGCAGGGAGGCACCACAGTATTCTGGGATTCACGTCTACAGCCACAGAAATGCCTGATTGTTCCCTTGACTATTGAATCATCTATCACTATGGCTTTTCCAGTCTTCCCTGTACTCCCCTTTGCAGCTGAGCCACCCGTGGTGCCATGGATTTGGCTCTGGCTGCACTCCCCAACTGAAGCATCACTGTCCTCTGTGTTCATAACCTGTCGGAGTGTGTGATGCACTCAGGGTGTCCTGCACTACCTGCCTGATTCTCTTTGACTGCCTAGTGGTCACCCATTCCCTCTCTCCCTGCATACTCTTAATCTGTGGGGTGACCACATCTATAAACATACTATCCATATAACTCACTTCTCACGAATGCACCGCAGTTTCACCAGCTGCCGCTTAAGTTCCAAACCCAGAGCTTAAGCAGCTGCAATTGACAATACTTCCTGGCACAAATGGTTCTCCAGGATACGGGAAGCATCCTGGAGCTCCCACATAGCACAAGAGGTGCATTCTCGAGGTTGAAGCACCCCTGCCATTCCTTTATGTTAGCCCTTTTTCTGCTGCCACAGATCATGATGGGCCAAGTGGCCTCTTTCTCTGCCTTAAACCTTCTATGATTCTATCATGTTCACTAACATTATCCCCCTTCATATACAGCACCGCAGAGAATAAGTCCGACCATTCCTAACAGTGTGCCCATATCACACTGTATTACACATTCATATGTATCATCAGAGACAGTATCAGTAACACAATAAAGTGCACACGTATCACACTCAATAACTTTGATAACAATAATGTATCCCAAACATATGTGCAGCATTTAGAGAGGAAGAGAGACAGTATCAATAGTGCATTTTCTATCAGTATGTCCATGTCACACCCAATAACTGGATCCCACGTTTATATAGAGCACGAGAGACAGAGGTGATAGTGAAAAATTGAGAGAGACGGGGGCGGGGTGGGAACGGGCGGGGGGTGATGAGAGGTGAGACAGAGAGAGATCCCCATCAGCAGTTACAGGCTGACCTGGAAGCCTCATTTTATTTTGAAAGATCCCCTGGGAGACAGACGGTACAGTCTCATCTCTAACTGATACTGTGTCATAAACAGACACATTATTATTCCTCGACTCTGTGAAACAGTTCGTGAGGTGAACAATGTTCCAAATTTAACGCTCTTGGCCCTGTTGATCTCTGTAATCTTTCAGCTCACACCGTTCGATATGACTGTCAGTGAGGGACAGTTTCAATGTGATGACATTAATCTGGGACTGTTACTGTCAGATATTAACTCCTGCGCGATCGCAGCAAACACAGCAACTCCCTTGGAGGATTGCTTTGAGAAGACGGGTGAATGAAGAGCAAACACACTGCTGGGAATGATCTCAAACTGAGCTTCAGAAAGGGGGAATCCCCCAGCTTGAAACGTTCTCTGACCTTTCCCCACAGCCCCAGTTCCTTTGCTCAAACTCGGAGAAAACTGAACTGGGGAAAGTTCCAATTCATTTTTATTTTCTGAATGAGTGGGGAAAGAAGCGCATGCGCGATGCAATCCCACCCGCCCCACTGTTCAGGAGCAGAAGAGCGCATGCGCTCTCCCCTCCCCTCGCAGTGTCCTTTCGCGTCATTTACTCTGTGAGCGGAAGAAGTTTGTTTGAAACAGATGGGAGTCCCGGTGTAAGCGAGTAAACAGCAGTCTCCTTCCAGCAGCACGTTGTTTTGGGAGCCTGTCCGCAGAGGGGCTCAGAGATCAACATTGACTCTGGAGCAAGTTCGGGGGCTGTTTGTAAGAGGCGGAGTGGAGCAGGAACTGGTCCCGGAACATGGAGTGAGCGCGGAAGGAGAAGCCTTTCTCAGGCGATTTGTGGACAAGGTAAGGGAGACAGAACGGGAAGAAGCTGCTGTTGAAAATAATTGTTGTTTTCTATCCTCAAACCTGTAATGCATGTTCCTGGTTTAGCTCCAGTTTCACACTGTTCGTTGTTATTGAGCAGTGAATAGAGGGAACAGAGCCGGACAGTAGGGATGGGGACAGTTATGCAAACGACACCTATGGCTGGCACCAGGTGAGAAGTGTTAAGGGTTTGAACAGCGGCTGTCGGTTTTGGTTGAATGATTGGTGGAATGAGAAACAAGTAAATGGCAGAGACTTTGAACAAGAATTTTGCATGTCTTCACTGAAGACACTAAAAGCATCCCAAGAATAGTAGAAAATCAAGGCAGAAAAGGAGGGAGGAATTTGAAACAATCACTATCACTAGAGAAAATGTACTAAGAAAACTAATGGGACTAATGGCTGACGGGTCCCCTGGACCTGATGGCTTGCATCGGTTTAAAAGAAGTGGCTACAGAGATAGTGGATGCATTGGTTGTAATCTTCTTAAATTCCCTAGATTCTGGAACAGTCCCAGTGGATATTAAAACCACAAATGTAACGTCCCTATTCAGGAAAGGAGGAAGAGAGAAAGCAGGCAATGACAGGCCTGCTAGCCTAATGGGTGTCATTGGGAAAATGCTGGAATCCTTGATGAAGTAAAGAGCAAAAGAACATTTATAATACAATCATGCAGAGTCAACATGGATTTATGAAAGGGAAATCATGTTTGACAAAATTAGTAGAGTTCTTTGAGGATGTAACAAGCAGGGTAGATGCAGGGGAACCAGTAGATGTAGTGTATTTGGACTTTTAAAAGGTATTTGCTAAAGTGCCATGTATAAGATTACAACACAAGGTAAGAGCTCATGGTATTGAGGGGTAATATATCAGCATGGACAGAGGATTGACTATTGAACAAGAAACAGAACTGGGATAAATGGGTCATTTTCAGGTTGGCAAACTGTAACTAGTGGGGTGCCACAGGGATCAGTGCTGGGGCCTCAACTACTTACAATCTATATTAATGATTTTGATGAAGGGACCGAGTGTGAAAAGGAGTTCAGTCACCCTCTGTCCATAATAGACCACACGAGACTCAAGCTCTTTGTTCACCGGTTTATTGCAAGCATCTGCAAGGGAGACCGTACCCGTTCGAGATGGTGTACGAACTCCCCAAATAGTTCCAAAAACATCATTTTTATACCATTTTACAGATAGCAGCTCATTTACATTTACCAATCATTCTGTTACACAGTCTTGTCTCTTATCTCAATCCAGTTGTGTCTACTTGTACATAGCTAGGTTACCCAATTACATTCTAAGCAGGTATACATTATACTATCCAATCATTAGCAAGGCACGAACGCATGAAACTTTCACCCTTGTCTGGTTTATGTCAGACATGACTACTCGTGGTTCATCAGGCCTTCTCCTTTGTTCACTGTTACATGTCCTTTTCCCTTTCACCTCCCCCTTCAGAATGTATTGTAACTAAATTTACTGATACAAAGATAGGTGGGAAAGCAAGTTGTGAGGAGGACACAAAGAGTCTGCAAAGGGATAAAGACAGGTTAAATGTGTGGGCAAAAATTTGGCAAATTAAGTATAGTGTGGGGAAAATGTGAGGTTATCCACTTTGGTAGACTGTATAGAAAAGCAGAATATTATTTAAATGGAGAGCGACTGCAGAATGCTGTGGTACAGAGGGATCTGGGTGTCCTTGTGTATGCATCCCAAAAAGTTAGCATGAAAGTACAGCAAGTAATTAGGAAGGCTAATGGAATGTTGGCCGTTATTGCAAGGGGGATGTGGTATAAATGTAGGAAAGTCTTGCTGCAACTGAACAGGGTGTTGGTGAGACCACACCTTGAGTGTTGCCTACAGTTTTGGTCTCCTTATTTAAGGAGGAATATATTTGCATTGGAGGTAGTTCAGGCAAGTGTCACCAGGTTGATTCCTGGGATGAATGGTTCTCTTGTGAGGAAAGGTTGACCTGGTTGTGCTACACTCATTGGAGTTCAGAAGAATGAGAGGTGATCTTTTGAAACATATAGGATACTGAGGGGCTTGATGATGTTGAGATGATGTTTCCCCTCATGAGGGGAAACAAGAACTCGGGGGAACAGTTTCAACATAAGGGATCTCCCATTTTCGATGGAATTGAGGAGGAATTTCTTCTCTCAAAGGGTTGTTGTTCTTTGGAATTCTCTACCCAAGAGGATGGTGGAAGCTGGTCATTGAATATATTCAAGGCTGAGTTAGACTGACTTTTGATTTACAAGGGAGTGAAGTGTTATGGGGACAGGCAGGACAGTGGAGTTGAGACTATGATCAGATCTGCCATGATCTGATTGAATGGTGGAACAGACTCGACTGGCAGATGGCCTAATCCTGCTCCTAGTTCTTGCATTATAATGCCAGGTGGAATTAAAAATCTGACTTGTGCAAATATCCCTGCTCCAGCAGGTATTCCCATTCATGGAGCAGTGCAGATGTTGGGTTGTTCCTGGATGTCACTAAATTGTTATAAAACTACCAAAGAAAACCTGATCAGCAGAAGCTGAGTGCTGCAGTGGAATCAGACACTGACACTCTTTGTATTACTGATCATCCTTTTTGGTTGGTCATAATGATTATTAATTGAAATATTACATTCATGTCTTTTCTAGTTTCCACCTCAATTGATCTTGAGTTACAAGAGATATTTTTCTTTCTTTCTCTCGGCAAATACTTGAAGGAACCAGAAGGAATGTGATGATTCCCCGGCACAAGGACATGTACAGTCCACTCCTTCTAACACAGAGTAGGTACATTATCACTCCCAGAGCTCAGAGACACAGACAGGCCATGAGTTCCACAGTCACAGAGAGCAGAAGCAGTCAGACTCACACTGATCCCAAGTTCCAGAGACACATTTTCAATCCAGCAGACAATCAAACAAAGCAGGAGAGGCAGAAGTTGTTTCCAATTCACCCCAACTCAGTCCTGCTCAAAGGTAGATCCATCAATCTCAGTTCAAAATCACACCCACTATCAGATTGAAAGGCACCGGATCAATCCCACAAGAGTGCAGCCTAAGCTACAAATTAAATATGAGGTAGAGCAGCAGATGGAAAGGTACAGAATGAATCCGAATAATTTAGCACAGACCCACAGCAATGTGGTTAACTCTTACATGCCCTCTGAAATGGCCCAGCAAGCCACTCAGTTGTACCTAACCGCTACGAAGTCAATAAAAAGGAATGAAACTGGACGGACCACCCGGCATCGACCCAGGCACCGGAAGCGACAATGGCAAACCCAGCCCTGTCGACCCTGCAAAGTCCTCCTTACTAACATCTGGGGGCTTGTACCAAAGTTGGGAGAGCTGTCCCACTGACTAGTCAAGCAACAGCATGACATAGTCATACTCACGGAATCATACCTGACAGACAGTGTCCCAGACACTGCCATCACCATCCCCGTGTATGTCCTGTCCCACCGGCAGGACAGACCCACCAGAGGTGGCGGCATAGTGGTATACAGTAGGGAGGGAGTTGCTCTGGGAGTCCTCAACATTGACTCTGGACCCCATGAAGTCTCATGGCATCAGATCAAACATGGACAAGGAAACCTCCTGCTGATTACCACCTACTGCCCTCCCTCAGCTGATGAGTCAGTACTCCTCCATGTTGAACAGCACTTGGAGGAAGCACTGAGGGTGGCGAGGGCACAGAATGTACTCTGGTTGGTGACCTCAATGTCCATCACCAACAGTGGCTCGGTAGCACCACTACGGACCGAGCTGGCCGAGTCCAAAAGGACATATCTGCTAGACTGGGTATGTGGCAGGTGGTGAGGGAACCAACAAGAGGGGAAAACATACTTGACTTCGTCCTGACCAATCTGCCTGCTGCAGATGCATCTGTTCATGACTGTATTGATAGGAGTGACCACTGCACAGTCCTTGTGGAGACAAAGTCCCGCCTTCACATTGAGGATACCGTCCACCGTGTTGTGTGGCACTATCACCGTGCTAAATGGGATTGATTTTGAACAGATCTAGCAATGCAAAACTGGGCATCCATGAGGCGCTGTGGGCCATCAGCAGCAGCAGAATTGTACTCAACCACAATCTGTAACCTCATGGCCCGGCATATCCCCCACTCTACTCCATCAAGCCAGGAGACCAACCCTAATTCAATGAAGAGTGCAGGAGGGCATGCCAGGAGCAGCACCAGGCATACCTCAAAATGAGGTGTCAACCTGGTGAAACTACAACACAGGACTATCTGCGTGCCAAACTGCGTAAGCAGCATGCAATAGACAGAGCTAAGTGATCCCATAACCAACGGATCAGATCTAAGCTCTGCAGTCCTGCCACATGCAGCCATGAATGGTGGTGGACAACTAAACAACTAACTGGAGGAGGTGGCTCCACAAATATCCCCATCCTCAATGATGCAGGAGCCCAGCACATCAGTGTGAAAGATAAGGCTGAAGCATTTGCAACAATCCTCAGCCAGAAGTGCCGAGTTGATGATCCATCTCGGCCTCCTCCTGAAGTCCCCAGCATCACGGATGCCAGACTTCAGCCAATTCGATTCACTCCACATGATATCAAGAAACGACTGAAGGCACTGGATACGGAAGACACGTAAATCTCAATGGAGAAAAGACTGCTACATCAGAACCTGTGCCCCAACAAATTGCAAGACCTATCGACAACCAAAGACTCCACATTGAACTTAAAGGACTGTAACTACCAGATATTGCCTCAAACATTTCCCATTTATTCCTTCTACTTTTTCTGTCTCTATCTGCGTGTGTTTATCGTATATGCATGCTAGCCTGGTCGCATCGCATGTTCATAATCGTTAACCTGATTAGAGGTTAAGATTAATAAACTTTTACCTTGTTTAAATCTAAGGAAACCTATTTGATTTCTTTGCCTTACAATTGGAGCAGTGAACAACGATTCACTAAGGGGGAGCTAAAAACACAGTGTTTTAAAAATTAACCCCTGTTACAGTTAAACCAGGCAAAGGCTGAGAGGGAACCCCTCGACCCCTTCTCACCTAGTCATAAGAGAAATTTGGGGGCGAGCATCTGAGATTTTACCCATAGACAAAAGGGAAATTGGAAGTGGGAAGCCAATATTTTCCCAATCAACAAAGAGAAAAGATTTCAATACAGGTTTTCTCGTGGTTGTGTGTGCTGGAATACTAACATGTCTGCGATGGAAGCTAGTAGCTCCCCAAGCCAGGGGGAAGTAACTTGGAATAAGTTAAAAGCACTGACTATGGAGGAGTTGAGGAAAATGGCTGAGCAGTGTGGGATCACTGTACGTGACAAGGTGAGGAAGTCTGAACTCCTAAGACCAGTGGCCAATCATTTTTCCCTTGAATCTGAAGAAGCAGAAACAGGGTTAGAAGTAGACTCTGACAGGGTATTGCTAGCAAAGGTACAATTGGAACAGAGGAAACTTGAATTAGAAGACAGGGAAAGAGAGAGAGAGGAGAGGGAAAGAGAAAGAACCTTCCAGAAAGAATGCAAAGAAAGAGAGCTGAGATGGATTGAGTTAACTCAGGGGCGACAGAGTAACCACAGTGAAAGCATGGCCAATATGGAGGAACACAATTCAGGGCTGGGTTCAGGATTGTTAAAACTTTCCCAACTGATCCCAAAATTCAATGAGGGAGACATGGAAGCATTTTCTGTGTCTTTTGAAAAACTGATAAGGCAGTTAAAGTGACCAGCTGAGGCTTGGACTCTGTTGTTACAGAGCAAATTAGTGGGAAAAGCTGATGAGGTTTATTCCATGTTGCCAGATGAGAGTTCATGAAATTATGAACTGACAAAAAATGCTATCTTCGGGGCATATGAGTTAGTACCAGAAGCCTATCGCCAAATATTTAGACCCTCAAAAACAAGCTGATCAAAATTACCTGGAGTTTGAGAGAAATAAGCAGGTGGCTTTTGACCAGTGGCTGAGGGCTCTTAAAGTACAGCTATGAAAATCTCAGAGAAGTAATTTTGTTAGAGGAATTTAAAAACTCTCTCCTGCTCTCCATAAAGACACATGTGGAGGAACAAAAGGCTCATAAAGCACAGCAGGCAGCAGTCCTGGCCGATGAGTTTGCTCTCATTTATAAATCAGTTTCCCAGGGGAAAACCTTTCCTAATCACCCCTACAAATCCGAAAAGGACAGAGGGTGGGAAGGTGATAGAAGCCCAAGCAATCCTGGGAGGGGAAGAAAAGCAGGAGACACAGGGGACCCTCCTTCAGCCAAAAAGGAAAGTGCTGTAAGTAGGAGTGAGACCCGGAGACCTGTGTGCTTCCATTTGTAATAAAGCAGGGCATTTAAGAGCTGACTGCTGGAAACTAAAAGGAAAACCTGTCGGGTTAATCAGGGCACACCCGCTCAGTGAAGAAAGGACCCTGATGGAAAGCACAGCAGAACAAGTTATGGCTTTAACTGCAGTAAGAGTGAGACCCAGGAAGTCTACCGTTGCAAGTGCAGGAAAATTTAATAGGATTCCTGAAGGTTATCAGGGTTGTGTGTCTGAAGGAAGAGTAACCCCATACCACTGCAGTGGGGCCAGCAAGCCCATAGTAATTCTCAGGGACACAGGGTCACTAGATCCCTTTTACTGGGAAAAGGCCTGACCTTTGCCCCAGAGAGTGCAGTAAACTACAGAATAGTGGTAAATGGTATTGGAGGGCAGCGTATGCCTGTACCTTTGCACCAGGTGCACTTGGAGTGCGACCTATTTTTAGGACCGGTGACCATAGGGATTGTCCCTAGTTTGCCTGTGGATGGGGTTGACCTGCTCCTAGGTAATGATCGGGCAGGGACAAAGGTGGTAGCTTCCCCAGTAGTGAAAGAGAGACCGCAGGAGGTGAGAGAGACAGGGCAGTGGCAGGAGATGGTCCTCTGCAGTTTCTCTGAATGTAATGAGTGAGGCCATGATCAAACCAACTCCCCCAGAGGAGACTGAATTGGCACTGCAGGCAGATCACCATGAGGTCTGCCTGTCCGAGACTTTCTTTGGAAAGTTCGAAGACCCAGGGAATCAGTTAAATAGATCTTCCCTAGCTGAGGCTCAGCGAGCTGACCCAGTATTGAGAGAGTTAGCACAGGCTACCTATTCTGAAATTGAAGCAGAGGGAGTACCTGATTGCTACTGTTTAAAGAATGAGGTACTGATGAAGAAGTGGAGTTCTCGTCACAGACCTGAGAGCAAGGAGTGGACAGTGGTTCACCAGTTAGTGCTGCCACAGAGGGACCGGAGAGAAATATTAAGAATGGCCCACGGGACTACAGTGGCTGTATATGTCGGTGTACAAAAACCCAGAGCCCACATAGCACAGCGGTTTGACTGGCTAAAACTCTACAAAGATGTAGTGGAGTACTGTAGGAGTTTCCACATGTGCCAGATTGAGGGGAAACCCCAGCCTGCAGTGAAATCTACACCTCTAAGTCCTGTATCGGTGTTTGGAGGCCCCGACAGCAGAAGGCTAGTGAACTGTAAGGGACTCCTGCTGAGAACAAAAGGGAATCGGCCAGGCATCAGGCTGGCAAAAGGTGAGAAAGGAACGGGGAAAAAGGGACCAAGAGGGCAGGTTAAAGGAAGTCTGGAAAGAATCCCGGATGAAACCCCCACTGTCCAGTCAGCAAACCCCAAAATGTTTGAAAAATTAAACACCACATCCTCCTATGTAAATGCAGACACCAGAAGCACCCCACCAGAGTTGCTAGCAGCATTTGCAGGCACCTGCAGAGACAAATAAAGTTCTCAAGAGGCAGAGAAACATTGCAGGTGATGCCTCACCTAGTCGAAGTAACGCAGGGGATTGCAGCAGAAATTGGACAAATACCTGCAGGCAGGATTGTCCCAGAGGAGAATGGGGGGGATTAGCAAACAATCCACCCCCACAGTCAGGAAAAAAGGGAATCAGCCGTTCCCTGAGTGAAGAGCCCTTGCATGACTCATCAAAGCACTGAAAGAGAATTCAGAGTGGAACTGCCCACTGCCCCCACCCCTGAGCAGAACTCTCACCGAGGTCTACTTAAACCTAACCCTCCCCTCTGCAGACCTCAACATAAAGGCCTGCTCAGATAACAAAAAAAACCCAACCCGAACCCGACAGAATCACATTGGACCCAACCCGGCCTGAGTTCCCTCCATTTTCCCCCCGAGCCCAGCCCGACCCGACCCAACCCCCGCAATGTTCTCTTTACTTACCTTCCAACTCCCAATCTTCAGGAAGCTGCAGCACAAGCGTGATGACGTCATAAAGATGCTCACTGCGCAGATTCAGAGTTTCCTGCTTGACATTCTGGACTCGCAGCTCAGGTACGTTTTTAACTCTTAATACTTACCTGCAATTCTTGCAGTGTGCGTCCGGCCCGAAGGCGGACCCGGAAGAGCGGCCTGACCCGAACCCGACACGTCATCGTGTCCCGTCAGGTTCGGGTTGGGTAGCAGGCTTTTACCTCAATTGGAACAAAGACACCTTAGACAATCTTGGAAATATGTAAACTGTAAAAAATAACTTCCCCAAAATCCACATGTTTATTGGGATGTCAGAAAATGCCGTTTAAAGCAGCACTGCTACCAAGAAAAGACAGCCTGTAACAATCGTTAGGGTTCTGAATGAGTGTGAGAGATGAGTGTATGTGTTCCATTCCTAATTTTCTCTCCAGTCCCTTTTAATGAAATGCACTTTAAAAACAATTTGCATTTCATTTCGCTGGCCCCCACCTGCCAAGAATGAGGCATATTACTTTTGTCAAATGAACATTGATTTTAAACTGTTGCTGGAATGAAGAAATAACTTGCTTGAAGATCACCAGACACTGGGCTGGAAGGTTATTTACATACTAAGAGATGCTGCATGTGGAGATAAAGGACTGTTTCCCTGCTCTAATTAACCCCAAATGGATTTTGATCACCAGACATTGAAGGTGTAAGGAAGCACATTCCAGGCCCTGCTAAGATGATGCAATTCACAGAGCCAGGACCGGTTAAACCAGCTGGTCACATGACTAACTGGCTGGTCCAGGTTTTTTGAACTTGCCACAGGACAGTTTGAATTCAGAAGGCGGTGTGCAACTGTAGTTGAAACAAACAAGTCTCTCGCCTGGCTCTCCTCCTTTCACCCAAGCCACCGGACCCACAGAAGACACATAAACCTCAAGAGAGAATAGACTCCTACATCGGAACAAGTTGAAGTGTGAAATCAGCCCCAACGAATTGCAAGACTTACTGGCAACCAAAGACTCCATGTTGAACCTAAAGGACTGTAAATACCAGATATTGCCTCAAACTGTTCCCCCTTTATTCCTTCTATGTATTCTGTCTCTATCTGCACCTGTGTTTATCGGGGATGCTAGCCTGGTCACTTCGCGTATTCATAGTCGTTAACCAGATTAGAGTTTAAGGTTAATAAACTTCTAACTTTCTTGTTTAAATCTAAGGAAATCTGTTTGATTTCTTTGCCTTACAACTGGAGCAATGAACAAGGATTCACTAAGGGGGAGCTAAAAGCACGGTGTTTTAAAAATTGAACCCTGTTACGATTAAACCAGGCAAAGACTGAGAGGGAACCCCTGGACCCCTTCTCACCTGGTCGTAACAGAATAAACAACCAATTTAGTCAGCTCTCATCATAGTACAACACTCTAATCTCCGGAATCAATCGAGTGAATATTCATTTCACCATCTCCAATGCAAGTATATCCTTCCTTAAATATGGAAACCAGGAAGAGTACACACAGCTGCATGTGTGGTCTCATCAAAACCCTCCACAATTGTAGCAAGTCTTCCTTATGCTTGGACTCCAATGTCCTTTTAATAAAGGCTAACATGCCATCTGCCTTCCTAATTGTTTGCAGTATTTGCAAGCTGACTTTGTGTTCCTTGTACGACTGCACCCAAGACTCTGAACTTCAAGATTTAAAAGTTTCACAAAGAGTAACAGAGACTGTCAGACACAGAAATAAATCCCACAAAACATGCAGTAGCAGTGAGTGACAGTTGGAGAATAAATCACATATTGACATACATCACCACAGATTGACAGAGATACAAAATGAATGACTAATTAACATGCAATAGCACAGAAGAACATTTGGAAAAATGTGACAGACTCTCATACAGCACATTGCGGACAAGCACAGATTCAATTTCATACTAACGTACAGCACTGGAGACTATGTTGTACAGATTTAATCTAACTCTCACACAGTACGAGAGACTCACAATTACATATTCACACATTCACATGTCGTACCAGAGACTGACAGATTAAAATTAATCCCACAATGGCACATAGCAGTACGGACTGGCAAATATAAAAATATTCACACTCTGACACACATTAACACAGAAAGACACAGAATAGATCAAGATCAAGCGACTGACTGACACTTAATGAATCTCACAAACACAAACTGCCTCAATGAGTATCAGATATAGAACTGTGACAGTTATCAAACAACTGAAAGCTGAGTTGGTATTTAATGGACAGAGATTGTGGTAGTAATTCACAATTAAAAATCTGAAAATTAGCAGGATTCTGTGAATGTAATTGAATTTTAGATATTTTGACAAATGCAAGAGTTAGAAATAGGTGAGGGGTTGGGTGTAGATGTGGTTGGTGTTCTGGTCATTGAAAGTAAATACTAAACACACAGACACACACAGAAACAATCATTTAAATGAGACTAACAGATATAGATTAAAATAAACATGCCCACATCAGGGACTGACAGATACAGAGGAGTTTAACTGAGACACACATTCCAAGGTGAAGATACAAGATTTGTACACAATAAAACGCACACTTATCTACTGGAAACTGACAGATACAGTGTGAAAAGCATATTACAAAGTATTTGAAAAGTTTAAATAAAGATTAAAATCCTCACTCACAAAACAGAAACTGACATGTACAGTGAATAAAATAAACCACTCATATACCAGAGACTGCCAGATACAGAATAAACCAGATTCCCAAAACAAAGATGGACAGTTACAATGTAAAACACACAGACATATACCAAAAACAGAGAGGTTCAGAGTGGAATCAATTCCTCTATAACAAAAATTGAAAGGTAAGAATGACACGCAGACGTTGATAGCTACAGAAAAACACATACACATGAATCAGAAACTGAAAGATGCAAATTAAAACACACAGTCACATACCAGAAACTAACAGATACAGAGAAGAGCTGCTACTCATATGCTAGAGATTGAATGATACAGAATAAACCCATGCTCACATACCCAAAACCTACAGACACAGATTAAAACTGATACTCAGATACCAGAAACTGACAGGTACAAATTAAAACGCACTCAAGTAACAGATACTGAGAGGTACAGATCAAAAGTCCCAACCATATACCAGAAAAATGACAGGTACAGATTAAAATAGCAGACACGTACCAGAACCTGGCAGATACAGATTGAAACCCAGACTCACATACCAGAAACAGGCAGTAAAATCGACATTTGCATCCCAGAAAATGAGAGATACAGAATAAAACATTTACACACTGACAGATGCAGAGTGAAATCCATACTGAAATACTGGAAATTGACAGGTATAGAGTGAAAATCTCTCATACCTACCAGAACCTGACATGTACAAAGAAAACCCTATTCTCACACTTCAGACTCTGACAGATACAGAGTAAAACCCACACACAATTAAGCAGATTTATATACCAGATACAGACTACAACTTGCACTCACATATTAGAAACTGACAGGTATGGAATAAAATCTACAGTCCAATACCAGAGAATGAAATGTATGGAGTAAAAATCACACCAACATGTCAGAAACTGGGACACAATGATTAAAAATCACAATCACATCCTGGACAATAAGAGATATGGTGTAAAATCCACACACATACCAGAATAAAACCCCTATTCCCATCAGAGAATGACATGCACAGATTAAAAATCACACCCACACATTAGAAGTGGACGGGTACTGGTCAAAATTCAAAATCCAGACAATAAAAGATAAAAAGTGAATCCCCACTCATAAACCAGAAATGAAAAATAAAGAGTTAGACCCATACTCATACCAGAAACTGACCAGGACAGAGTACAAGCCATAAACACACATCAGAAGCTGAAAGATACAGAATAAGACCTTTCTCACAAAATAGAATTTGACAGGTACAGATAACACCGCACTTAAAATCAGAAACTGACAGATATAGAGAAGCCGTAGACCAGAGATTGAGAGATATGGAGTGAAACACACACCCACAGACCAGAAATTGAATGATAACAGTAGAAAAAGAAAGAAAACATAACTCACCTCCCAGAAAAGTATAAAACCATGCTGACATACCAGAAACTGACCGGGATGAAGCAAAACCCACACCCATTGCAGAAAGTGACAGGTACGGAACAAAATACACATTTACAAAAACTGACAGGTCCAGACAAAATACACATTTATATACCAGAAACTGACAGGTACGAGTACAACCCATATCTACATACTAGAAACCGACAGGTACAGAGTAAAATTTATACTCATATTCCAGAGACTGACAGATACAGAGTGAGCCCACAATTGATTAGCAGGAGTTGGCAGATCCATTGTAAAAGCTGTAAAACTCTATGACTCTCATCCACATCCATACAGTAAGGTCTTCTTCTTCTTTGGCCTCCTTGTCTCGGGAGACAATGGGTAAGCGCCTGGAGGTGGTCAGTGGTTTGTGGAGCAGCGCCTTGGAGTGGCTATAAAGGCCAATACTCGAGTGACAGACTCTTCCACAGGTGCTACAGAAAAAATTGGTTGTCGGGGCTGTTACACAGTTGGCTCTCCCCTTGCGCTTCTGTCTTTTTTCCTGCCAACTGCTAAGTCTCTTCGACTCACCACACTTTAGCCCCGCCTTTCTGGCTGCCCGCCAGCTCTGGCAAACGCCGGCAACTGACTCCCACGACTTGTGATCAATGTCACAGGACTTCATGTCGCGTTTGCAGACTTCTTCAAAGCAGAGACATGGACGGCTGGTAGGTCTGATACCAGTGGCGAGCTCGCTGTACAATGTGTCCTTGGGGATCCTGCCATCTTCCATGCGGCTCACATAGCCAAGCCATCTCAAGCGCCGCTGACTCAGTAGTGTGTATAAGTTGGGGATGTTGGCCGCCTCGAGGACTTCTGTGTTGGAGATGCGGTCCTGCCACCTGATGCCAAGGATTCTCCGGAGGCTGCGAAGATGGAATGAATTGAGACGTCGCTCTTGGCTGACATACGTTGTCCGGGCCTCGCTGCCATAGAGCAAGGTACTGAGGACACAGACTTGATACACTCGGACTTTTGTGTTCCGTGTCAGTGCGCCATTTTCCCACACTCTCTTGGCCAGTCTGGACATAGCAGTGGAAGCCTTTCCCATGCTCTTGTTGATTTCTGCATCGAGAGACAGGTTACTGGTGATATTTGAGCCTAGGTAGGTGAACTCTTGAACCACTTCCAGAGCGTGGTCGCTGATATTGATGGATGGAGCATTTCTGACGTCCTGTCCCATGATGTTCGTTTTCTTGAGGCTGATGGTTAGGCCAAATTTGTTGCAGGCAGCCTCAAACCTGTCGATGAGACTCTGCAGACACTCTTCAGTGTGAGATGTTAATGCAGCATCGTCAGCAAAGAGGAGTTCCCTGATGAGGACTTTCTGTACTTTGGTCTTCGTTCTTAGGTGTGCAAGTTTGAACAACCTGCCACCTGATCTTGTGTGGAGGAAAATTCCTTCTTCTGAAGACTTGAACGCATGCGAGAGCAGCAGGGAGAAGAAAATCCCAAACAGTGTAGGTGCGGGAACACAGCCCTGTTTCACGCCACTCAGGATAGGAAAGGGGTCTGATGAGGCGCCACTATGCTGAATTGTGCCTTTCATATTGTCATGTAATCAGGTGATGATACTTAGTAGCTTTGGTGGACATCCGATCTTTGCTAGTAGTCTGAAGAGACCACGTCTGCTGATGAGATCAAAGGCTTTGATGACATCGATGAAAGCAATGTAGAGGGGCATCTGTTGTTCGCGGCATTTCTCCTGTAGCTGACGAAGGGAGAACAGCATGTCAATGGTTGATCTCTCTGCTTGAAAGCCACACTGTGCCTCAGGGTAGACATGCTGGGCCAGCTTCTGGAGTCTGTTTAAAGCAACTCGAGTGAAGACTTTCCCCACTATGCTGAACAGGGAGATTCCACGGTAATTGTTGCAGTCACCGCGGTTACCTTTGTTTTTATAGAGGGTGATGATATTGGCATCGCGCATGTCCTGTGTACTGCTCCCTCGTCCCAGCACAGGCAAAGCAGTTCATAGAGTGCTGAAAGTATGGCAGGCTTAGCACTCTTGATTATTTCAGGGGTAATGCCGTCCTTCCCAGGGGCTTTTCCGCTGGCTAAAGAATCAATGGATTCACTGAGTTCCGATTTTGTTGGCTGTAAGGTACAAAGGAAAAAAGGCTCACAAAGAACAAAAAGAACAAAGAACAGTACATTCGGCCCTCCAAGCCTGCGCCGATGTTGATGCCTGATGAAACTAACACCTTCTGCACTTCCGGGGCCCATATCCCTCTATTTCCTTCCGATTCATATATTTGTCAAGATGTCTCTTAAACGTCTCTATCGTATCTGCTTCCACCACCTCCCCTGGCAGCAAGTTCCAGGCACTCACTACCCTCTGTGTAAAAAACTTGCCTCTCACATCCCCTCTAAACTTTGCCCCTCGCACCTTAAACCTATGTCCCCTAGTAACTGACTCTTCCACACTGGGAAAAAGCTTCTGACTATCCACTCTGTCCATGCCGCTCATAACTTTGTAAAACTCTATCATGTCGCCCCTCCACCTCCGTCGTTCCAGTGAAAACAATCCGAGTTTTTCCAACCTCTCCTCATAGCTAATGCCCTCCAGACCAGGCAACATCCTTGTAAACCTCCTCTGTACCCTCTCCAAAGCCTCCACATCCTTCTGGACGTGTGGCGACCAGAATTGCACGCAATATTCTAAGTATGGCCTAACTAAGGTTCTGTACAGCTGCCACATGACTTGCCAATTTTTATACTCTATGCCCCGACCGATGAAGGCAAGCATGCCGAATGCCTTCTTGACTACCTTATCCACCTGCGTTGCCACTTTCAGTGACCTGTGGACCTGTACGCCCAGATCTCTCTGCCTGTCAATACTCCTAAGGGTTCTGCCATTTACTGTATACCTCCCACCTGCATTAGACCTTCCAAAATGCATTACCTCACATTTGTCCGGATTAAACTCCATCTGCCATTTCTCCGCCCAAGTCTCCAACCGATCTATATAGACACTTCAGAGACAGACAGATACAGAGCAAAACCCAGACTCATGTACCAGAAACTGACAGGTACATAACAACATACGGATTTACATAACAGAAATTGACAGGTGCAGGATAATATACATTTGTATAAAGCAGAAACTGACAGGTACAGTATAGAACTCACAAATCAGAAACTAGCAGATATACATTTACATACTAAAAACTGCCACGTACAGAGTAAAACCCATACTCACATACAAGAGACTGACAGATACAGAGTGAAACCTAGATTCGAGTAGCAGAAACTGGCAGATAGAGAATAAAATGCATATTTACATACCACAAACTGCCAGTGTTACAGCCATGTGGTTTGATGTGAGTGGTTCCCATTCTTCAACTCCCCACCTGACCACAGCAAGTGTATTTGAATTTGGGTTTAGCATCTTGATGTTTTATTGTGCTAATAAACAGAAAGCGACAGATTTTCTTGTAGATTCTAAAAACAGAAAATCAATTGTTTATTGATAACTATGCTTTATCCTGAAATTGTGGCAACCACATCCATTCATGCATTCGTGCGCACACACACAAGAAGATAGATCGAGAAGGGCAAATGGAAGATGGTTTTTAGTGGGGGAAAGGTTATGATAAACCTGTTGAATACTCTTGGAAATCAAGTTCGAGATGAATTCAGGCCTGAGATGAGTGTAGATTTCTCTCTTGATTGAAGGTTCTGTTGAAAACGATGGGTTACTTCCAGCTCTCACTGCTAAAAAAGGGAGATGTTGGATTTTTTCAGCAGGGCACGTGCTTCTTTGCTTGGCTGGAATGAAAGCTGTTCTGATGTTGCTTTTTGCTCCTGGGTGAGTCTCTCTCTCTCTGGCTCTTTTTCAAGGAAATGCTGTTATCTCTCAACTCTTGTTGGGAGGAACTCTGGTTTCCTCCGCATGGTGATTGCACAATGGACCAGGACATGGATACTTCACACCTCCTTTGTTTCATAAGAAGACATTCAATTCTGGAATGTTTTAGGATAGATGTAGGATGGGTTACCTCAACACCTTTTAGATTCGAAGATTTGTCCTTTGCCTTTGTCAGACAGTTTGAACACACAAAAGGCCAATCCCCTTTTTCTTCGGTGGCCATTTTGGACCATTGTTCACTTTCTAACATAAAGGTTTATTTTTTAAAGACAAAGTCCGTTTGTCATAACACTTCAGAGCTATTCCATGGTTGTGTATCATCGCAGTTCCGGTGTGCATGACAGCAGGTACAGTGCATTATACACCAGAGACTGGCATATACATTGATAGATTAGAGGAGTTTTGTCTGTTCTGCTTAGACAAGAGATGGTTGGAGGGGATTTGATAGAGCTATTCAAAATCATGAGAGCTCTGGACAGAGTGCATAGGGAGAAACTGTTCTCGTTGGTGGAGAGTTTGAGAACCAAAGTACACTAATCGAAGGTGTAAAGAACCAAAGCCAACATGAGAAAAAACTTTTTTTTTATGCAACGACTGGTTAAGATCTGATATGCACTACCTGAGATTGTAACAGAGGTAGATTCAACCATGCCTTTCAAAAGGGTATCAGATAATTATCTGAAGAGAAAAGAAAATTGCAGAGCTTCATGAATACATGAGGATGTGTCCTGAGCTGAGTAGCTTGTGCAGAGAGGCAGCACAAGCACGACAGGCTGAATGGCCTCCTTTTGTGCTGTAACTACTCTACGATCTATGATTCTATACAGAGTAAAACCAACACTCCGAGACCAGAAACAAACAGTTCCAGTATAAACCTTACACTAACATACCAGAGACTGACAGATACAGTGTGAAACCCACAAACCGATACGTTGAGGAACCGGCTAGAGAGCAGGTCATCCTAGACTGGGTATTGTCTACTGAGAGAGGAATAATTGACAGTCAAGTTGTGCGAGACCCCTTGGGGGTGAGCGACCATAATATGATAGAATTCTGCATCAAGATGGAGAGTGACGTAGTTGATTCTGAGACTAGATCCTGAATCTTAAAAAATGAAAGTACGAGAGTATGGGCGGCACAGTGGCGCAGTGGTTAGCACCGCAGCCTCACAGCTCTAGGGACCCGGGTTCGATTCTGGGTACTGCCTGTGCGGAGTTTGCAAGTTCTCCCTGTGTCTGCGTGGGTTTTTGCCGGGTGCTCCGGTTTCCCCCACATCCAAAAACTTGCAGGTGATAGGTAAATTGGCCATTGTAAATTGCCCCTCGTGAAGGGAGGTGATCGGGAATATGGGATGACTGTCGGGTTAGTATAAATGGGTGGTTGTTGGTCGGCACAATCTCGGTGGGCCGAAGGGCCTGTTTCAGTGCTGTATCTCTAAATAAAAGTAAAATAAAAAATATGAGGCTCGAGTTGATTATGATGGATTGGGAAATGTTACTTAAAGGGATGTCGGTGGATAGGCAATGGCAAACATTCAAAGTGCACATGGCTGAAGTGCAACAATTGTTTATTCCTGTCTGGTGCAAAAGTAAAACGGAAAGGCAGCCAAACCATGGCTTACAAGGGAAAGTAGAGATAGCATTAGATCCAAGGAAGAGGCATAAAAATTCGCCAGAAAAAAACAACAGACCTGAGGATTGGGAGTAGTTTAGAGTTCAGCAAAGGAGGACCAAGGGATTGATTAAGAAGGGGAACATAGAGTCCGAGAGTAAGCTTGCAGGGAACATAAAAACTGACTCTAAAAGTTTCTATAGGTATGTGAAGAGAAACAGATTGGTGAAGACAAATGTAGGCCCCTTACAGTCAGAAACAGAGGAAATTATTCTGGGGAACAAAGAAATGGCTGACCAACTAAATGCATACTTTGTTTCAGTCTTCACAAATGAGGACATAAATAACATATCAGAAATGTTGGGGAACACAGGGTTTAGTGAGAGGGAGGAACTGAGAGAAATCAGTATTAGAAGAGGAATTGTGTTGGGGAAATTGATGGAATTGAAGGCCAATAAATCCCGAGGGCCTGATAATCTATATCCCAGAGTACTTAAGCAAGTGAGCCTAAAATAGTGGATGCATTGGTGGTCATCTTTCAAGATTCTGTAGACTCTGGAACAGTTCCTACAGATTGGAGGGTAGCTAATGTAACCCCACTATTTAAAAAGGGAGGTAGAGAGGAAACAGGGAATTATAGACCAGTCAGCCTGACGTCGGTAGTGGTAAAAATTCTAGAGTCCATTATCAAAGATTTTAGAGCAGAGCACTTAGAGAACAGTGGTAGAATCGGACAGAGTCAGCATGGATTTGAGTCAGCATAGATTTACGAAAGGGAAATCATTTTTGACAAATCTACAAGAATTCTTCGAGGATATAACTAGTAGAGTTGATGAGGGAGAGCCAGTGGATGTGGTTCACTTGGACTTTCAGAAGGCTTTCGACAAAGTCCCACATAAGAGGTTAGCATGTAAAATTAAAGCGCATGGGATTGGGGATAGTGTACTGCAATGGATAGAAAATTGGTTGGCAGATAGGAAATAAAGAGGAGGAATAAACGGGTCTTTTTCTGAATGGCAGGCAGTGACTAGTGCGGTACAGCAGGGATCAATGCTAGGAGCCCAGCTATTCACAATATATATTAATGATTTAGATGAGGGAACTAAATGTAATATCTCCAAATTTGCAGATGACACAAAACTGGGTGGGAGGGTGAGTTATGAGGGGGATGCAGAGAGGCTTCAGGGTGATTTGGGCAAGTTGACTGAGTAAGCAAATGCATGGCAGATGGAGTATAATGTGGATCAATGTGAGGTTATCCACTTTGGTAGCAAAAACAGGAAGGCAGATTATCATCTGAAGGGCTATAAAGTGAGAGAGGGGAATATGCAACGAGACCTGGGTGTTCTCATACACCAATCACTGTAGGTAAGCATGCAGGTGCAACAGGTGGTAAAAAGGGCAAATGGTATGTTGGCCTTCATCGCGAGAGGATTCGAGTACAGGAGCAGGGATGTCTTGCTGCAATTATGCAGTGCCTTGGTGAGGCCACACCTGGAATATTGCGTGCAGGTTCAGTCTCCTAATCTGAGGAAGGATGTTCTTGTTATATAGGGAGTGCAGCGAAGGTTTACCAGACTGATTCCTGGGATGGCGGGACTGACGTATGAGGGATTGAGTCAGCTCGGATTATATTCGCTGGAGTTCAGAAGAGTGAAGGGGGATCTCATAGAAACCTCTAAAATTCTAACAGGACTTGACAGGGTAGATGCAGGAAGGATGTTCCCGATGGTGGGGGAGTCCATAACCAGGGGTCATAGTCTGAGGATGCGGAGTAAACCTTTCAGGACTGAGATGAGGAGAAATTTCTTCACCCAGAGAGTGGTGAGCCTGTGAAATTCGCTACCACATAAAGCAGTTGAGGCCAAAACTTTATATGTTTTCAAGAAGGAGTTAGATATAGCTCTTGGGGCGAAAGGGAGCAAAGGATATGGGGGGAAAGTGGGAACAGGTTACTGAATTGGATGATCAGCCATGTGCATAATGAATGGCGGAGCAGGCTCAAAGGGCTGAATGGCCTACTCCTGCTCCTATTTTCTATGTTTTTATCACTTAGCAGGAGTTGGCAGTTAACGTGTAAAAACCTTTCTTCCATATCCAAACTGCAATGTCCAAAGGAAACTAGGTACAAACCCAGGCTCACACTTGGAAGAGTGAGAGATACAAAGCAAAACACAGACTACAAGAGACTGACAAGTATAGAGAACACTTAGAGGAGGTATGTAATGTAACAAAAACTGGTAGGGATCGGATCAAACCCTTTCTCACATATTAGAAACTGATAGATATCAACAAAAGCTGATGCTCACATACAAGTTGTTGAAATACATGTGGTGAAGCTCACATGACAATAGCAGAAACAGTCACAATGGCGCAGTGGTTAGCACCGCCGCTTCACAGTTCCAGGGACCAGGGTTCAATTCTGGGTACTGCCTGTGCGGAGTTTGCAAGTTCTCCCTGTGACTGTGTGGGCTTTCGCCGAGTGCTCCGGTTTCCTCCCACCGCCAAAGAAATTGGCCATTGCAAATTGCCCCGAGTGCAGGGAGGGAATATGGGATTACGGTAGGGTTAGTGTAAATGGGTGGTTCTTGGTCGGCACAGATTCTGTGGTCCGAAGGACCTGTTTCAGTGCTGTATCTCAAAATAAAAACTGAAACATACCGAGCAGAAGCCCACTTTCTCACACCAGAAACTCAGGGTGACAATGTGAAGCTGGCTCTCTCCTCCCAGGCACTGACAGGTACAAAAGAAAACATGCAGTAACATACCAGGAACTGAAAAGTACGAAATAAACCCTGATTCGCATACGAGAGACTGGCATGAATGACAGGTGTGGTTACCGAGAATGCTCTGCGCTCCGGAATCCGCCCTGTCTGTTCCAGGAGCGGGGGCACGCAAGCGCGGTTGGGGCTGAGTTCCGTCAGCAGTTGGAGCTCCGGCTCCGGAGCGGGAGCGGAATATTCACAAAGTGCGGGAAGACCGTGCTCATTGCGGGCTCACACAGCTGGAGCAGGGCCTCAGGGCCACAATATAATGGAACAAACCCGTCTGTGTCCCTGCGGATGGCGGCGGTGAAGCTTTTCCTGGTGAGGCTTCTCGGAAACTGCCAGCCAGACATGTCGGGCAACTGGGCAGGGAGCGTCTGTAAATGGATAAGTATTGAGGACTGGGCAGGGAGTGTCTGTAAATGGAGGGAAATGGGGAATGGTCAGGGAGTGTCTGTAAATGGATAAGAATTGAGGACTGGTCAGGGAGTGTCTGTAAATGGAGGGAAATGGGGACTGGTCAGGGAGTGTCTGTAAATGGATAAGAATTGAGGACTGGGCAGGGAGTGTCTGTAAATGGAGGGAAATGGGAACTGGTCAGGGGACTTTTTTTGTTCGTTCGTGGGATGTGGGCGTCGCTGGCTCGATCTCAGCTAGAGTAATGTATCCAGTTATGGGCACCAGGCTTTAGAAAGGACATCACAGCTTTTGAGACAGTTCAGAGGAGATTTACGAGAATGATACCAGAGATGAGGGGTTTCAGTTCTCTGGACTTGCTGGTGAAGCTGGGATTGTTCTCCTCAGAGTAGAGAATGTTAAGGGAAGATTTAATAGAGGTGTTCAGAATCATGAAGGATTTTCATAGGGTAGAGAGGGAGAAACTGTTTCCACTGTCCTGGGGGTCAGTAACCAGAGGACACAGATTTAAAATAATCGGCCAAAAACGTCAAAGACAGTCGAGGAGAAATCTTTTTACCCAGTAACTGATTCGGATTTGGAATGAATTGTCTGACAGGGTGGTGGAAACAGATTCAATTACAACTTTCATAAAGGAATTGGACAAATATTTCAAAGTGAAATTCACCAGAACTATGGGGAAATAGGCAGTGAGCGGGACTAATGGCATAATTTTTTTTTTAGAGATTCAGCACAGGCACAATGTGCCGATTGGCCTCCTTCTGTGCTGTATGATTCTGTGAAATAGTGACAGTCAGGGAAAGTCTGTATAAGAAGGAGAAATGGAGAGGGGTCAGGGAGAGCACGTCACCAAAACTGGGAGATATTGTGTTGAACCGGGAGGATCAGCGTGTTGGGGTTGCCGGGGGGGCGGGGGGGGGGGCGGGGGGGGGGGGTGCGAAGAGAGAGCATGTACACACAGACAGAATCAGCACCTTCAGTGGAAGAGAGGGAGGGGAAGCAGTGAGTGTGGAACTGAACACAGCCAGAGTTAGCACCTTCAGGGGAGGAGAGAGAGGGGAAGCAGTGAGTGTAGAACTGAATCAAGCCAGAGTCAGCACCTTCAGGAGAGGAGAGAGAGGGGAAGCAGTGAGTGTGGAACTGAACACAGCCAGAGTTAGCACCTTCAGGGGAGGAGAGAGAGGGGAAGCAGTGAGTGTAGAACTGAATCAAGCCAGAGTCAGCACCTTCAGGAGAGGAGAGAGAGGGGAAGCAGTGAGTGTGGAACTGAACCCAGCCAGAGTCAGCACCTTCAGGGGAGGAGAGAGAGGGGAAGCAGTGAGTGTAGAACTGAATCAAGCCAGAGTCAGCACCTTCAGGAGAGGAGAGAGAGGGGAAGCAGTGAGTGTGGAACTGAACCCAGCCAGAGTCAGCACCTTCAGGGGAGGAGTGGGAGGGGAAGCAGTGAGTGTGGAACTGAACCCAGCCAGAGTTAGCACCTTCAGGGGAGGAGAGAGAGGGGAAGCAGTGAGTGTAGAACTGAATCAAGCCAGAGTCAGCACCTTCTGGAGAGGAGAGGGAGGGGAAGCAGTGAGTGTGGAACTGAACCCAGCAAGAGTCAGCACCTTCAGGGGAGGAGTGGGAGGGGAACCAGTGAGTGTGGAACTGAACCCAGCCAGAGTTAGCACCTTCAGGGGAGGAAAGAGAGGGGAAGCAGTGAGTGTAGAACTGAACCCAGCCAGAGTCAGCACCTTCAGGGGAGGAAAGAGAGGGGAAGAAGTGAGTGTAGAACTGAACCCAGCCAGAGTCAGCACCTTCAGGGGATGAGAGAGAGGGGAACCAGTGAGTGTAGAACTGAACCCAGCCAGAGTCAGCACCTTCAGGGGAGGAGAGAGAGGGGAAGCAGTGAGTGTAGAACTGAATCAAGCCAGAGTCAGCACCTTCAGGAGAGGAGAGAGAGGGGAAGCAGTGAGTGTGGAACTGAACCCAGCCAGAGTCAGCACCTTCAGGGGAGGAGTGGGAGGGGAACCAGTGAGTGTGGAACTGAACCCAGCCAGAGTTAGCACCTTCAGGGGAGGAGTGGGAGGGCAAGCAGTGAGTGTGGAACTGAACCCAGCCAGAGTTAGCACCTTCAGGGGAGGAGAGAGAGGGGAAGCAGTGAGTGTAGAACTGAATCAAGCCAGAGTCAGCACCTTCAGGAGAGGAGAGAGAGGGGAAGCAGTGAGTGTGAAACTGAACCCAGCCAGAGTCAGCACCTTCAGGGGAGGAGTGGGAGGGGAACCAGTGAGTGTGGAACTGAACCCAGCCAGAGTTAGCACCTTCAGGGGAGGAACGAGAGGGGAAGCAGTGAGTGTAGAGCTGAACCCAGCCAGAGTCAGCACCTTCAGGAGAGGAGAGAGAGGGGAAGCAGTGAGTGTGGAACTGAACCCAGCCAGAGTCAGCACCTTCAGGGGAGGAGAGGGAGGGGAACCAGTGAGTGTAGAACTGAATCAAGCCAGAGACAGCACCTTCAGGAGAGGAGAGAGAGGGGAAGCAGTGATTGTGGAACTGAACCCAGCCAGAGTTAGCACCTTCAGGGGAGGAGTGGGAGGGGAAGCAGTGAGTGTGGAACTGAACCCAGCCAGAGTTAGCACCTTCAGGGGAGGAGAGAGAGGGGAAGCAGTGAGTGTAGAACTGAATCAAGCCAGAGTCAGCACCTTCAGGAGAGGAGAGAGAGGGGAAGCAGTGAGTGTGAAACTGAACCCAGCCAGAGTCAGCACCTTCAGGGGAGGAGTGGGAGGGGAACCAGTGAGTGTGGAACTGAACCCAGCCAGAGTTAGCACCTTCAGGGGAGGAAAGAGAGGGGAAGCAGTGAGTGTAGAACTGAACCCCGCCAGAGTCAGCACCTTCAGGGGAGGAGAGAGAGGGGAAGCAGTGAGTGTAGAACTGAATCAAGCCAGAGTCAGCACCTTCAGGAGAGGAGAGGGAGGGGAAGCAGTGAGTGTGGAATTGAACCCAGCCAGAGTCAGCACCTTCATGGGAGGAGAGGAAGGGGATGCAGTGAGTGTAGAACTGAATCAAGCCAGAGTCAGCACCTTCAGGAGAGGAGAGAGAGGGGAAGCAGTGAGTGTAGAACTGAATCAAGCCAGAGTCAGCACCTTCAGGAGAGGACAGAGAGGGGAAGCAGTGAGTGTGGAACTGAACCCAGCCAGAGTCAGCACCTTCAGGGGAGGAGTGGGAGGGGAACCAGTGAGTGTGGAACTGAACCCAGCCAGAGTTAGCACCTTCAGGGGAGGAAAGAGAGGGGAAGCAGTGAATGTAGAACTGAACCCAGCCAGAGTCAGCACCTTCAGGGGAGGAGAGAGAGGGGAAGCAGTGAGTGTAGAACTGAATCAAGCCAGAGTCAGCACCTTCAGGAGAGGAGAGAGAGGGGAAGAAGTGAGTGTGGAACTGAACCCAGCCAGAGTCAGCACCTTCAGGGGAGGAGAGGGAGGGGAAGCAGTGAGTGTAGAACTGAATCAAGCCAGAGTCAGCACCTTCAGGAGAGGAGAGAGAGGGGAAGCAGTGAGTGTGGAACTGAACCCAGCCAGAGTCAGCACCTTCAGGGGAGGAGTGTGAGGGGAACCAGTGAGTGTGGAACTGAACCCAGCCAGAGTTAGCACCTTCAGGGGAGGAGTGGGAGGGGAAGCAGCGAGTGTGGAACTGAACCCAGCCAGAGTTAGCACCTTCAGGGGAGGAAAGAGAGGGGAAGCAGTGAGTGTAGAACTGAACCCAGCCAGAGTCAGCACCTTCAGGGGAGGAAAGAGAGGGGAAGCAGTGAGTGTAGAACTGAACCCAGCCAGAGTCAGCACCTTCAGGGGAGGAGAGAGAGGGGAACCAGTGAGTGTAGAACTGAACCCAGCCAGAGTCAGCACCTTCAGGGGAGGAGTGGGAGGGGAAGCAGTGAGTGTGGAACTGAACCCCGCCAGAGTTAGCACCTTCAGGGGAGGAGAGAGAGGGGAACCAGTGAGTGTAGAACTGAACCCAGCCAGAGTCAGCTCCTTCAGGGGAGGAGTGAGAGGGGAAGCAGTGAGTGTGGAACTGAACCCAGCCAGAGTTAGCACCTTCAGGGGAGGAAAGAGAGGGGAAGCAGTGAGTGTGGAACTGAACCCAGCCAGAGTCAGCACCTTCAGGGGAGGAAAGAGAGGGGAAGCAGTGAGTGTAGAACTGAACCCAGCCAGAGTCAGCACCTTCAGGGGAGGAAAGAAAGGGGAACCAGTGAGTGTAGAACTGAACCCAGCCAGAGTCAGCACCTTCAGGGGAGGAGTGGGAGGGGAAGCAGTGAGTGTGGGACTGAACCCAGCCAGAGTTAGCACCTTCAGGGGAGGAAAGAGAGGGGAAGCAGTGAGTGTGGAACTGAACCCAGCCAGAGTCAGCAGCTTCAGGGGAGGAGAGAGAGGGGAAGCAGTGAGTGTAGAACAGAATCTATCCAGAGTCAGCACCTTCAGGAGAGGAGAGAGAGGGGAAGCAGTGAGTGTGGAACTGAACCCAGCCAGTGTCAGCACCTTCAGGGGAGGAGAGGGAGGGGAACCAGTGAGTGTGGAACTGAACCCAGCCAGAGTCAGCACCTTCAGGGGAGGAAAGAGAGGGGAAGCAGTGAGTGTGGAACTGAACCCAGCCAGAGTCAGCACCTTCAGGGGAGGAAAGAGAGGGGAAGCAGTGAGTGTAGAACTGAACCCAGCCAGAGTCAGCACCTTCAGGGGAGGAGAGAGAGGGGAACCAGTGAGTGTAGAACTGAACCCAGCCAGAGTCAGCACCTTCAGGGGAGGAGTGGGAGGGGAAGCAGTGAGTGTGGAACTGAACCCAGCCAGAGTTAGCACCTTCAAGGGAGGAGAGAGAGGGGAACCAGTGAGTGTAGAACTGAACCCAGCCAGAGTCAGCACCTTCAGGGGAGGAAAGAGAGGGGAAGCAGTGAGAGTAGAACTGAACCCAGCCAGAGTCAGCACCTTCAGGGGAGGAAAGAGAGGGGAACCAGTGAGTGTAGAACTGAACCCAGCCAGAGTCAGCACCTTCAGGGGAGGAGTGGGAGGGGAAGCAGTGAGTGTGGAGCTGAACCCAGCCAGAGTTAGCACCTTCAGGGGAGGAAAGAGAGGGGAAGCAATGAGTGTGGAACTGAACCCAGCCAGAGTCAGCACCTTCAGGGGAGGAGAGAGAGGGGAAGCAGTGAGTGTAGAACTGAATCAAGCCAGAGTCAGCACCTTCAGGGGAGGAGTGGGAGGGGAACCAGTGAGTGTGGAACTGAACCCAGCCAGAGTTAGCACCTTCAGGGGAGGAGTGGGAGGGGAAGCAGTGAGTGTGGAACTGAACCCAGTCAGAGTTAGCACCTTCAGGGGAGGAGAGAGAGGGGAAGCAGTGAGTGTAGAACTGAATCAAGCCAGAGTCAGCACCTTCAGGAGAGGAGAGAGAGGGGAAGCAGTGAGTGTGGAACTGAACCCAGCCAGAGTCAGCACCTTCAGGGGAGGAGTGGGAGGGGAACCAATGAGTGTGGAACTGAACCCAGCCAGAGTTAGCACCTTCAGGGGAGGAAAGAGAGGGGAAGCAGTGAGTGTAGAACTGAACCCAGCCAGAGTCAGCACCTTCAGGGGAGGAGAGAGAGGGGAAGCAGTGAGTGTAGAACTGAATCAAGCCAGAGTTAGCACCTTCAGGAGAGGAGAGGGAGGGGAAGCAGTGAGTGTGGAACTGAACCCAGCCAGAGTCAGCACCTTCAGGGGAGGAGAGGGAGGGGAAGCAGTGAGTGTAGAACTGAATCAAGCCAGAGTCAGCACCTTCAGGAGAGGAGAGATAGGGGAAGCAGTGAGTGTGGAACTGAACACAGCCAGAGTCAGCACCTTCAGGGGAGGAGTGGGAGGGGAACCAGTGAGTGTGGAACTGAACCCAGCCAGAGTTAGCACCTTCAGGGGTGGAGTGGGAGGGGAAGCAGTGAGTTTGGAACTGAACCCAGCCAGAGCTAGCACCTTCAGGGGAGGAGAGAGAGGGGAAGCAGTGAGTGTAGAACTGAATCAAGCCAGAGTCAGCACCTTCAGTAGAGGAGAGAGAGGGGAAGCAGTGAGTGTGGAACTGAACCCAGCCAGAGTCAGCACCTTCAGGGGAGGAGTGGGAGGGGAACAAGTGAGTGTGGAACTGAACCCAGCCACAGTTAGCACCTTCAGGGGAGGAAAGAGAGGGGAAGCAGTGAGTGTTGAACTGAACCCAGCCAGAGTCAGCACCTTCAGGGGAGGAAAGAGAGGGGAAGCAGTGAGTGTAGAACTGAACCCAGCCAGAGTCAGCACCTTCAGGGGAGGAGAGAGAGGGGAACCAGTGAGTGTAGAACTGAACCCAGCCAGAGTCAGCACCTTCAGGGGAGGAGTGTGAGGGGAAGCAGTGAGTGTGGAACTGAACCCAGCCAGAGTTAGCACCTTCAGGGGAGGAAAGAGAGGGGAAGCAGTGAGTGTAGAACTGAACCCAGCCAGAGTCAGCACCTTCAGGGGAGGAAAGAGAGGGGAACCAGTGAGTGTAGAACTGAACCCAGCCAGAGTCAGCACCTTCAGGGGAGGAGTGGGAGGGGAAGCAGTGAGTCTGGAACTGAACCCAGCCAGAGTTAGCACCTTCAGGGGAGGAAAGAGAGGGGAAGCAGTGAGTGTGGAACTGAACCCAGCCAGAGTCAGCACCTTCAGGGGAGGAGAGAGAGGGGAAGCAGTGAGTGTAGAACTGAATCAAGCCAGAGTCAGCACCTTCAGGAGAGGAGAGAGAGGGTAAGCAGTGAGTGTGGAACTGAACTCAGCCAGAGTCAGCACCTTCAGGTGAGGAGTGGGAGGGGAACCAGTGAGTGTGGAACTGAACCCAGCCAGAGTTAGCACCTTCAGGGGAGGAAAGAGAGGGGAATCAGTGAGTGTAGAACAGAACCCAGCCAGAGTCAGCACCTTCAGGGGAGGAAAGAGAGGGGAAGCAGTGATTGTAGAACTGAACACAGCCAGAGTCAGCACCTTCAGGGGAGGAGTGAGAGGGGAACCAGTGAGTGTAGAACTGAACCCAGCCAGAGTCAGCACCTTCAGGGGAGGAGTGGGAGGGGAAGCAGTGAGTGTGGAACTGAACCCAGCCAGAGTTAGCACCTTCAAGGGAGGAGAGAGAGGGGAACCAGTGAGTGTAGAACTGAACCCAGCCAGAGTCAGCACCTTCAGGGGAGGAAAGAGAGGGGAAGCAGTGAGTGTAGAACTGAACCCAGCCAGAGTCAGCACCTTCAGGGGAGGAAAGAGAGGGGAACCAGTGAGTGTAGAACTGGACCCAGCCAGAGTCAGCACCTTCAGGGGAGGAGTGGGAGGGGAAGCAGTGAGTGTGGAACTGAACCCAGCCAGAGTTAGCACCTTCAGGGGAGGGAAGAGAGGGGAAGCAGTGAGTGTGGAACTGAACCCAGCCAGAGTCAGCACCTTCAGGGGAGGAGAGAGAGGGGAAGCAGTGAGTGTAGAAATTTTTCAAGCCAGAGTCAGCACCTTCAGGGGAGGAAAGAGAGGGGAAGCAGTGAGTGTAGAACTGAACCCAGCCAGAGTTAGCACCTTCAGGGGAGGAGAGAGAGGGGAAGCAGTGAGTGTGGAACTGAACCCAGCCAGAGTTAGCACCTTCAGGGGAGGAGAGAGAGGGGAAGCAGTGAGTGTAGAACTGAATCAAGCCAGAGTCAGCACCTTCAGGGGAGGGAGAAAAGTCAACCAAAAGGAAAACTGTGGGAGATGGTGTGATGAGTTTGGATTTCAGCACAGGGAGGAGGGGGAGTGTGTGGGATGGGGATTTTCAGCTTTTGGAGAACAAGACAGGAAAGAATGTTCCATAGAAATTAGAACTGCCTGTTCTGAAGATCTATCCTGCATTTACACTGATAACTTTTGTAAACTTCTTTTACAGGGTTTTAGAAGTAGAGGATTTGAGATAGAAAGATCAAACCAAACATCACGCCGAGGATTGACGTCACTAGACTTATCAGAACCGGAATATCATCAGCCTTTGTATGTAGAAAGAAAAATATTCGTCTGTTCTGTCTGTTGGAAAAGATTTGAAACATCGGTTTCACTGGAAAGGCAATGAGACACATACCAGAGTGATATTGTTCCTGTACACTGACTATGGAAAGAACTTTAACCAATTACACAGCCTGAAAACACATCACACCATTCACAGTGGGGAGAAACTGTACACGTGTTTGTGTGTGTGGACAAGGCTTCAACTGATTGTCCAACCTGGAGAGAGACAAGGACACCCGCACCATGGAGAAACCATGGAAATGTGGGGACTGTGGGAAGGGATTCAGATCTCCATCCCAGCTGGAAATACATCGACGCAGTCACACTGGGGAGAAGCCTTTCACCTGCTCAGTGTGTGGGAAGGGATTCACTCACTCATCACCCCTGCGAAGTCACACTCTGGAACAACCTTTCACCTGTTCCGTGTGTCAGAAAGGATTTACAACTGCCTCCAATCTATTCTCACACCAGCGAGTTCACACTGGGGAGAGGCCATTTACCTGCTCCGTGTGTGGGAAGGGATTCACTCAGACATCCCAGCTCACTGAACATCAACTTGTTCACACTGAGGAGAGACCTTTTAAATGTCCTGACTGTGGGAAGAGTTTTAAAAGCTCAAGGTATCTGCTAAACCACCAACGCACTCACACTGGGGAGAGGCCATTCCCCTGCACTGTGTGTGGGAAAGCATTTCCTCGGTTATTCAATCTGCAGCAACACCAACAATTTCACACTGATGAGAGACCTTTTAAATGTCCTCACTGTGAGAAGTGCTTTAAAAGCAGCAATGATCTACTGCAGCACCAATACACTCACTCTGGAAAGAGGCCATTCACCTGTTCCGTGTGTGAGAAGACATTTAATCGCCCATCCAACTTGCTGAACCACCAGAGAATTCACACTGGGGAGAGACCATTCACCTGCTCCGTGTGTGGGAAGGGATTCAGTCAGTCATCCAACCTCACTGAACATCAACTTGTTCACACTGATCAGAGACCTTTTCAATGTCCTGACTGTGAGAAGAGCTTTAAAAGCAGTAATGATCTGCTGAAACACCGACGCACTCACTCTGGGGAGAGGCCGTTCCCCTGCTCCGTGTGTGGGAAGAGATTCACTCAGTCATCCAATCTGCTGCAACATCAGCGAGTTCACATGTGACTGTAATGGCTAGATTCTGCTGTTGTTGCTGCTATTAGTCACATTCAGTGACAAAGTTGGGTCTTACATTATAACCAGTGTAGTCCAGAGCAAAAGCGTCTTCTTAATGTTGAGATAAACGGGAGAAGAAACCGGGTAGCGGTGGCTAGGATGGGGGAGGTGCTGCACCATCACTTTAATGGTGCATCCTCCCTTCCCCGGGGTCCTCGCTGCACGTCCGCCGGGCCCAGCGGCTTTGATTGGGGTCCTGAGAGCCGCTGAGACTCGGTGCAGCGGAGGCCGCGCTCACCCCCGCTCAGCTCTGTTGTGATATTTAAAGTTCTCTTCTCTTTGGCCTCCTCATCTCGAGAGACAATGGGTAAGCGCCTGGAGGTGGTCAGTGGTGTGTGGAGCAGCGCCTGGAGGTGGTCAGTGGTGTGTGGAGCAGCGCCTGGAGGTGGTCAGTGGTGTGTGGAGCAGCGCCTGGAGGTGGTCAGTGGTGTGTGGAGCAGCGCCTGGAGGTGGTCAGTGGTGTGTGGAGCAGCGCCTGGAGGTGGTCAGTGGTGTGTGGAGCAGCGCCTGGAGGTGGTCAGTGGTGTGTGGAGCAGCGCCTGGAGGTGGTCAGTGGTGTGTGGAGCAGTGCCTGGAGTGGCAGGCTGTTCCACAGGTGCTGCAGAAAAATGTGTTTGTCGGGGCTGTTACACAGTTGGCTCTCCCCTTGCGCTTTTGTCTTTTTTCCTGCCAACTGCTAAGTCTCTTCGACTCGCCACACTTTAGCCCCGCCTTGATGAATGCCCGCCAGCTCTGGCGAAGGCTGGCAACTGACTCCCACGACTTGTGATCAATGTCACAGGACTTCATGTCGCATTTGCAGACGTCTTTGAAGTGGAGACATGGATGTCCGGTGGGTCTGGTAACAGTGGCGAGCTCGCTGTACAATGTGTCTTTGGGGATCCTGCCATCTTCCATGCGGCTCACATGGCCATGTGAGCCGCATGGAAGATATTTAAAGTAACTTTGATTAATTTACTACTCTTCCCCCACCATTCTCTGATTGAGAGACTTCAGTCTCCTGCTGAGCCTGTGACTGGCCACTGGTTATATTGGTTTTTCTGCTTCAGCCTATTCCTGCCAACTCCATGAGGTGTCCCGTGGAGCCCTTCTCACAGGAGCCCTCGGAGCAGGCTTTCAGCTGCTCTTTCAGGAACACCCTGACACAGATCCACACGGCCTGCGTCCGGGCTCGCCAGCTGGACCTGCTGGCCATGTGTACGTATTAGTCCCCGTCTGTGTAGTGGAGACTGGTCTCCAGTCACCTCGGCCATCCCTGCCATTGGACAAAGACAGTGCTTCGCTCGGACTGTGTGGTAGTCGGTGTGCAATGGCCACCCCAAGTTAAAAGAACCCACGCAAAGGCATCTACCACCCCCTCAAAATGGACTTGGGGATCTGGAATATCAGAATTGGATTATTTAGTCACCTAAGCATCCTGGAGGGGAAGATAGTCATCCTCGTTCCCGAGGAACTGCCTAAGACTATTCACATCCAGGACTGAAATATGTTTAATTGTCAGAGTTTAATTGTCCTCTTGTCAATAACTCCTACAAATGGGCTTGAGTTTCATATTTTGAGATCTGTTAAATCAATTAATGTTGTTTTAAACACACACTGTGTCAGGTCCTTAATTTCTCCAAGATAAGTGTTGACTAATTCATATCCTGTTACCGACTGTTCCCATATATGGGCCTTTTCTTCTTTCTAACTCTAGATTATTTCAGTTCTGATACTGTCAGTTATTCTCAGGAACAACACACGGCTCCCCATACCTTCCAGAATGCCTCTCCTAGCTTTGGTATTCAGGGAAGGCATCACAAACTCTTCCAGCGTTCTGCAGGAAGTGTACCCAGTTGCAGCTCCTCACAGACCGCATGGATCGGTTGGAGCAGCAACTGGAGGCACTTAAGAGCATGCAGGTGGCAGAAAGTGTCAAAGACAGGAGCTTTCGAGAAGTGGTTACACCCAAGGTGCAGGCAGATAGATGGGTGACTGCTAGAATGGGCAGGCAGTCAGTGCAGGAATTCCCTGAAACAATACGTAGATAGTCCAACTTGGGATGGGGCCGTACTGGAGCTGGTATTGGGGAATAAGCCCGGCCAGGTGGACATCAAGAGGTTCTTCATTCACAAAGGTGTTCAGAGGGTGAGAGAGAGACAGAGGGAAATGTCCCGACTCCAGAAAAGTATGCAAAATCTGCTCCAGTTGCAGTCAATGGGGGTCAAGGTCAAGGAGGACTTCCAAGAGGTGAAGAGCCAGCAGGCCACGCTCTTTGCCAGGGAGGCCTCCAAGATCATCTTCCGGTCCAGAGTCCGCTCCATCGAGCAGGATGAGACGTGCTCGCGTTACTTCTTCCAAAAGGTACACAGAGAGCTCTGTTATCAGCAGCCTGAAGGAAGAGGATGGCTCGGTAACATCTTCGCAGTCCGACATACTGAGGATCAGCAAATCCTTTTATGCTGGGCTGTATGACGCAAAGCCCACAGACAGCAGAGCCTCCCAGTCCTTCCTGTCATCTATCACAGAGGTCTTAGATGACAGCAGGAGGGAGAGACTTGACAAGCCGCTAACTCTGGACGAGCTGACAAAGGCCGTCGAGTCCTTCGAGACGAGTAAAACTCCCGGAAGCGACGGCTTACCGGTCGAGTTGTACTCGGCCCTGTGGTACTGGGTCGGCCCGGACCTGCTGGAACTATACGAGAGTATGCTCCTGGCCGGCAGCATGTCAGAATCCATGAGGAAAGGCATCATCACCCTCATTTACAAGCGAAAGGGGGAGAGGGCAGAAATCAGAAATTGTCGGCCCATCTCACTGCTTAATGCTGACGACAAAATTCTGTCCAAAGTCATAGCCAGTCGAGTCAAATCTGCTCTGGAGTTGGTGATTCACCCTGATCAGACCTGTACTGTACCCGGCAGGAAGATCTCTGACAGTCTCGCGCTACTCAGGGATACAATCGCCTATGTACGGGACAGGAGGGTGGACACCTGCCTCATCAGCCTGGACCAGGATAAGGCTTTTGACAGGATATCGCACACCTACATGATGGACGTGCTTTCCAAAATGGGGTTTGGGGAGGGAATCTGCAATTGGATCAAACTGCTTCTACACAAACATCAGTAGCGCAGACTCAATCAGTGGGTGGGAATCGGAAAGTTTCCCGATCCAATCTGGAGTCAGACAGGGCTGTCCTCTCTCCCCGGTCTTATTTGTTTGCTGTATTGAACCATTTGCTGAGTCTATTAGGAAGGATGCGAGCACAAGAGGGGTGACAATCCCAGGCAGCGGAGGCACTCAGGTGAAAACCTCCCTGTACGTGGATGACGTCGCCGTCTTCTGCTCGGATCCGCTGTCCGTGCGCAGACTGATGAGCATCTGCGACCAGTTCGAACTGGCCTCGGGAGCCAAAGTTAGCCACGGCAAGAGCGAGGCCATGTTCTTTGGGAACTTGGCTGACCAATCCTTTGTCCCCATCACCGTTAGGTCAGACTAACTGAAGGTGCTGGGGATATGGTTCGGAAGGGCCGGGGCGTGCACCAAAACCTGGGAGGAGCGAGTAGCCAAGGTACGACAAATGTTGGGCATGTGGGGGCAGCGATCTCTCTCCTTTGTAGGTAAGAACCTGGTCATCAGGTGCAAGGCACTCACGTTGTTGCTGTACGTGGTGCAGGCCTGGCCCATACCCCACTCCTGCGCTCTGGTGGTCAGCCGAGCCATTTTCCGCTTCATCTGGGGATCTAAAATGGACCGGGTCCGGAGGGACACGATGTTCAAATCTCTGGACAAGGGCGGGAAAAATGTACCCAACGTCGCCCTCAGCCTGATGACCACCTTCGTGTGCGGCTGCATCAAGCTGTGTGTAGATCCCCAGTACGCAAACTCCAAGTGTCACTCCGTGCTGAGGTTCTATCTGTCCCTGGTGTTGCGAAGGGTGGGCCTGGTCACATTGCCGCGGAACGCTCCATGCAGTTGGACCGTGCCGTATCACCCATCCTTCATGGAGCAGTTTCTGCGGGAAAACACCTTTGACCACCGGTCCATCAGGCAGTGGTCTGCACGGAATGTCCTCAAGGCCCTACGAGAAAAGGAGACGGGGGAGCCTGTCGGATGGTTCCCCGAGCAGACTGTCAAAGTCATTTGGCGGAATGCCTCATCACCAGAACTTTCAAGCAAGCACCAAGATGTAGCTTGGCTGGTATTGAGAAGGGCCCTCCCTGTCAGATCCTTCCAGCACGCCCGAAGTCTCGCCCCCTCCGCGCAATGCCCCCGTGTTGGCTGTGGTGGCGAAGAGATGGTTGCCCACCTCCTCCTGGAATGTGTCTTTGGAAAGCAGGTGTGGAAAGAGATGCAGTGCAAGGTTCATCCCAAGCAGCTCTGTCACACAGGAGTCTGTGCTCTCCGGGCTGTTCCCAGGGACGCACACCGAGACAAACATCAACTGCTGCTGGAGGACTATCAATTCGGTGAAAGACGCCCTTTGGTCTGCCCGAAACTTGCTGGTTTTCCAGCGCAAAGAGTTGTCCACCACCGAATGTTGCAGACTGGCACATTCCAAGGTCCAGGACTACGTGCTGAGGGACGCACTAAAGCTTGGGGCAGCCGCAGCAAAGGCTCAGTGGGGAAAGACCATAGTGTAAGGTCCCCCCACCAAGCTGAACTGACGGGCTAGATCCATGGGAAACCCCTCGAACTGTATCGGGAAAATTGTGTGTGCTGTAAATGTAAAAATGTATATGGCATGACAATGAAATGGAAGGGTTGTGAGGCAACTCATGATTGTATGGATGGAAACTGATCACCTTTGCACTGTTTGTATTTTTTGACTTGATACTGTTTTAAACTTTTTGGGAATGTAATTTTTACAGATTTTTACGAATAAAGTATATTTTGGAAATAAAAAAATAAGCCCGGCCAGGTGGTCGAAGCTTCAGTATGGGAGCATTTCGGGAACAGTGACCCTAATTCCATAAGTTTTAAGGTACTTGTGAATAAGGATAAGAGTAGTCCTCGGGTGAAGGTGCTAAATTGGGGGAAGGCTAATTATAACAATATTAGGCAAAAACTGAAGAATTTAGATTGGGGGCGGCTGTTTGAGGGTAAATCAACATCTGACATGTGGGAGCCTTTCAAACGTCAGTTGATTAGAATCCAGGACCAGCATGTTCCTGTGAGGAAGAAGGATAAGTTTGGCAAGTTTCGGGAACCTTGGATAACGCGGGATATTGTGAGCCTCGTCAAAAAGGAAGCATTCGTAATGCCTGGAAGGCTAGGAAAAGACGAATCCCTTGAGGAATATAAAGACAGTAGCAAGGAGCCAGGAGGGCTAAAAGGGATTATGAGAAGTCATTGGCAAACAGGATTAAGGAAAATCCCAAGGCTTTTTATACGTATATAAACAGCAAGAGGGTAACCAGGGAAAGGGTTGGCCTACTCAAGGACAGAGAAGGGAATCTATGTGTGGAGCCAGAGGAAATGGGCGAGGTACTAAATGAGTACTTTGCATCAGTATTCACCAAGGAGAAGGACTTGGTGGATGATGAGCCGAGGGAAGGGTGTGTAGATATTCTCCGTCATCTCATTATCAAAAAAGAGGAGGTGTTTGGTGTCTTGCAAAGCTTTATGGTAGATAACTCCCCAGGGCCTGATGGGATCTGCCCCAGAATACTGAGGGAGGCAAGGGAAGAAATTGCTGGGGCCTTGACAGAAATCTTAGCATCCTCATTGGCTACAGGTGAGGTCCCAGAGGACTGGAGAATAGCCTATGTTGTTCCTTTGTTTAAGAAGGGTAGCAAGGATAATCCAGGAAATTATAGGCAGGTGAGCCTTACGTCAGTGGTAGGGAAATTATTAGAGAGGATTCTTCGGGACAGGATTTACTCCCATTTGGAAACAAATGGACTTATTAGCGAGAGGCAGCATAGTTTTGTGAAGGGCAGGTCGTGTCTCACTAATTTGATTGAGTTTTTTGAGGAAGTGAGAAAGATGATTGATGAAAGAAGGGCAGTGGAAGTTATCTATATGGACTTCAGTAAAGCCTTTGACAAGGTCCCTCATGGCAGACTGATACAAAAGGTGAAGTCACATGGGATCAGAGGGGAGCTGGCAAGATGGATACAGAACTGGCTCGGTCATAGAAGACAGAGGGCAGCAGTGGAAGGGTGCTTTTCTGAATGGAGGGATGTGACTAGTGGTGTTCCGCAGGGATCAGTGCTGGGACCTTTGCAGTTTGTAGTATATATAAATAATTTGGAGGAAAATGTAGCTGGTCTGATCAGTAAGTTTGCAAACGACACAAAGGTTGGTGGAGTTGCGGATAGTGATGAGGATTGTCAGAGGATACAGCAGGATATAGATCGGTTGGAGACTTGGGTGGAGAAATGGCAGATGGAGTTTAATCCGGACAAATGTGAGGTAATGCATTTTGGAAGGTCTAATGCAGGTGGGAGGTATACAGTAAATGGCAGAACCCTTAGGAGTATTGACAGGCAGAGAGATCTGGGTGTACAGGTCCACAGGTCACTGAAAGTGGCAACGCAGGTGGATAAGGTAGTCAAGAAGGCATACGGCATGCTTGCCTTAATCGGTTGGGGCATAGAGTATAAAAATTGACAAGTCATGCTGCAGGTGTACAGAATCTTAGTTCGGCCACACTTAGAATATTGCGCGCAATTCTGGTCGCCACACTACCAAAAGGACGTGGAGGCTTTGGAGAGGGTACAGGAGAGGTTTACCAGGATGTTGCCTGGTCTGGAGGGTATTAGCTATGAGGGGAGGTTGGATAAACTCGGATTGTTTTCACTGGAACGACGGAGGTGGAGGGGCGACATGATAAAGGTTTACAAAGTTATGAGCGGCATGGACAGAGTGGATAGTCAGAAGCTTTTTCCCAGAGTGGAAGAGTCAGTTACTTGGGGACACAGGTTTAAGGTGAGAGGGTCAAAGTTTAGAGAGGATGTGCGAGGCAAGTTCTTTACACAGAGGGTGGTGAGTGCCTGGAGCTTGTTGCCGGGGGAGGTGGTGGAAGCAGGTACCATAGAGTCGTTTAAGAGGTATCTTGACAAATACATGAATAGGATGGGAATAGAGGGATACGGACCCCGGAAGTGCAGAAGGTTTTAGTTTAGGCAGGTATCAAGATCGGCGCAGGCTTGGAGGGCCGAATGGCCTGTTCCTGTGCTGTACTGTTCTTTGTTCTTTGTTCTAACAGACCCGGGATCACTAAACACAAAACCCAGTCTGTTAATCACTTTTAGCGACTGGACTTTGTGTGTGTCCCACAACATCTCTCACACCTTCGATGTGTGAATAGAGCAAACCTGGTTCAAATTGAAATTATCCCAGTAAATGTACTTTACAGGAGCCTTTTGGTTAATGAAATTCAGTCGCTGAGACGCTTAAGGTGCCATCGTTATAAACCTGTCGTTAATTAGTTCAAATCATTTCATTCACATTAAAAATTAAATTGGGATTTATGCTGTGGAAACGTTTACATATCTGGATCAATCAGCTTTTCTGCCGCATGCAATTCAGCCTTTTCCTGACACTCGTAATCAGGAGATGGTGCTATCACAGAAAGGGAAGATCAATGGGGCTTTAAGTCAGCACCTGATTCACACCAGGATGAGTCTGATTTCCTTCCACTCTGATTAATGTTGTTCTTATCTACCATCATCTTCATGTACCCTGATTGTAAATGACTGGAATCATTGGTCCAATTGTCTTCTGTATGAGGTCACAGCCCTGGGCTCATGTGTGTTGTGTTGACCTTGGAGTGGCAGCTCAAAGGTATCTGAACAGGAGAATCAATGTCAGCGTAAGACAAAATGAGAGCAAGTGAGATAGAGACAGAGAGAGGGTGGGAGATAAACAGAGAGTGAAAGGTAGAGTGTGAGAGACAGACAGAGGGTAAGAGAGAGCGAGACAGAGGGGGAGATTCAGAGAGGGGGAGACACATACAGGGTGGGAGATAGACACAAACGGTGAGAGTGAAAGATAGAGACAGAGAGAGGGAGCAAGAGACTGACCACGAGAGACAGAGTGAATTTCAAAACTTGAGATTGATATATTTTTGTTCAGTTAGGTTATGAAAGGATGTGGAACCAACCTGGGTAAATGTAGTTGAAATACAGATCAGTCATGATGTTATTGAATGGTGGACCAGGCTGGAGGGACTGAATGGCCTCATTACGCTCATGTGTTCCTCTATTTTACAGATTCACTGAGACTGATGCCCTGAGGCTCTCCTTGCAATATCAGGACCTTCTCTTCGTGACAGTTATGGAGCAAGGATAATCAGGGTGGTCTAGACAGGACAACAACCTCCCCATCATAGACACCAGGTATCAAGTGATACATCTGGAGAGATGGCACTCTCCTCGGGACAGGATCAAAATGGTCCTCAAGTTAGTGTGAGATAGAGAAAAAATAATCAGAAAGATTACAGATAACTCACCAGAAGATTTTTTAATTTAAACTTTTGACATTTCACATGATGCGGATGATTTAGATCCCGAAGGACAGGTTGATCTATTTGGACATGCTGGTGTTTGAGGAAGAGTAGCAGGAACAGTGAATGTAAAGGAACGTGGGTGGATTGAAACAATGACTGAGGATCCGGACACTGGGAACAGACCATGGATTTCTAGGTACAGCTTCATGAATAAAATTGCTGATCGTTCACTAACTACCAATAATTCACTAACTCAGAAATGTCCCTTCAATAAATGTGCTGGTTAAAGTCACACATTAATTAATCAATTCACAGATTTCATCATCTCAAGTCAATGTTTAGAAATAGATGCATTAGAACTTGAAACACAGATTGTGGCAGTCGACCAAATGTCTGGATCCCCGTCAGTAGACAGAATGTCTGGAGCTCCATCCATAGACAGAATGTCTGGATCCCCCTCCCTAGACAGAATGTCTGGTCCTCTGTCCGTGGACAGAATGTCTGGATCTCCATCAGTAGACAGAATGTCCGGATCCCCGTAGGTGGACCAAATGTCTGGACCTCCATCCACAGGCAGAATATTTGGACCTCCATCTACAGACAGAATGTCTTAGCCTCCGTCCGTAGACAGAATCCTTACACTTCCGTCCACAGACAGAATGTCTGCTGGGCCTCTCTCTGATCTCTCAAAGCAGTTGTCCTGACACAAAGTGGGAGATGGTGAAAAGTTCTCCCACTCCCTGCACCAGGGAAGTGTCTGGTCCAAGTACATTGAGACACATTTCAAACTATTATCGTCAGATCCAGGTTAGCATCAATTTACTTCACATTCTATCATTGTACAGACCCATTCTCATTAAACAAAAGCCGACATCAGATCATGAACAGAGATTTATTCTCTGAAGGCAGCGTGAGTCTGGATCTGGGACAGGAAGTCACTGATGCTGAAGAATAATCCTGTAAATCAGTGGTTTTCAAACTGGGGTCTGTGAACCCCTGCCACTCCGTACAGATTTTCCAGGGGGTGTGTGGAGTAATGGGAATGGGATCCATTTCCAGCAAGACTTTGGGAAGTGATCACTGGGCCAGCACTGGGGCTGAGGCAGTTCTGGAAACAGACATGTAACCGGATTAGCAATGCCTTGGACTGACTGAGAATCTCGAGAGAGAAGACGGGAGACCCCAGACACACCAGGAATGGATTCACAGGACTGGGGCTGGGGGAGGTGAGGAAGGAGCCGCCACATCAGCCTTGTTCAGAGGCCTGGAATGATGATTACTCTCAGCTTCATTCACTGTGTACGGCAGCTGGATCCGGAATAAAGCCGCAGTCCCAGTTCCTGGCGGTGTCCTGATGGCAGGAATGCTGAACACCAGGCAGTGAGTCAGAGATATTCCAGTGCACACAGGCTGGGAAACAGCAGAGGGGGAGAAAAATACCCTGAAACACTCAGCAACTGTGCAGTGAGTAGGCAGGTGGTGGAGGGTTACACCTGAAACTTACAACAGGAGCCACAAAGCCTAATCCCACTCCAGGAAGAGCAGGCAGGTGTCATGTGGTGAAGTATTTAACAGGCAGGTTGCTGAACCTGTCAAGTTATCTTTCAGCTGAAGGGAGGATAAAAGTTTTCACATCATCAATCACATCAATGTACACTATACTGGACAGTCCTGGTAAACTTTCCTGTAACTCCCTTTAACAGGTCACTGATGAATTTTACATTCAGAAATGTAAATGTGAAAGGAGGTTATAGTATAATTTAGATGGGGAGGGGTCCGTGATTACTAATCCATTTAAAAAGGGGTCCTTCAACCAAAACACTTTGAGAACCACTGCTGTCGATTTGATGTGACTCTATGTACTCAATGTAATGCGGGGTCAGTGGTGGAGTTCCACAGCAGGAGTGATCTCAGAGTAACTGTCGGGATTGTGCCGCCCGTGGATGTTGCAGATTGTGTATTTTTAGTTATCCTGGTGTCGAACACTCACAAATCAATAAAACAGGGAATTCCTGGAAACACGCTTCTTTATCCGAGGATCAAATATTTGTTGTATAATTGTACCAGCAGTTAACAGGCTTCTGTCAGCTCCTCTGTCTGCTATTTTAATGGCTTTAACCTGTTTCTTTGAAATGAATTTATTTAAAATGAGTTAATACCTGTCTTAAAATAGAACAGAGGCATTTAAAGGGAATGTGGATAAGCAGGATTGAGAAAGGAATAGAAGGATATGTTAATGGGATTAGAACAAGACGGATGGGAAGAGGCTGTGTGAGGCATTAACACTGACACAGACCAGTTGTGGTTGAATGGCCTGTTTCTGTGCTGTGAATCTATGTAAATCTATGTAAAAAGATTGGACTTGCAGGAAGAAGGCAGCCATATTTCCTGCCTGCCTTCAGGCCAATCAGTTTAACAGCATGTATTGGTTACTGTAGTGATATTGTGCTTACTGCCTTCTATATGTGGGTTCATCCATTACGGAAGGTACAGCAGGTATGCAGCCATAAGGCCCAACTTCAAATCCACAGACCAACAAGCTTACAGAATCACAGGTGCAATTTAGTCCAATCCTGCATATTGGAAACTACCTTTTACATCCATCTATAAACAGGTGCTGCATGTTCATCACAAACTGATTTATTTTTATGCTTTACAACAGGACACACCCTGGTGTCAGGTTTCTATGGATACCAGGATCTAGAAAATTCATTCAGGCAGAACAGTTTGTTCTGGTACTGCCTTACACGGATGTTACATTTTCTAATAGCGTTGTTCTCTCCAAAAAAAACCCACAACACTGCAAGTGAAGTGAAAAATTACAGCACTTTACAGTTGGGCCTTCTAATTTGACAGATGATCATTTCACACAAACATGTTGAACCCTCCACAAGTTACCCTGATATGGAAATAGGGAAAAGAAATGAGACCATTTTTTGTTGAAAAACTGTTTAAAGCAATGAAGTGATTTCAGAGAGCAGTAGCTTCAATTCGGTGAAAGACGCCCTTTGGTCTGCCCGAAACTTGCTGGTCTTCCAGCGAAAAGAATTGTCCACCACCGAATGTTGCAGACTGGCACATTCCAAGTTCCAGGACGACGTGCTGATGGATGCACTAAAGCTTGGGGCAGCCGCAGCAAAGGCTCAATGGGGAAAGACCTCAGTGTAAGGTCCCCCCACCAAGCTGAACTGAGGGGCTGGATCCATGGAAAACCCCTCGAACTGTATTGGGAAAATTTTGTGTGCTGTAAATGTAAAAATGTATATGGCATGACAATGAAATGGAAAGGTTATGAGGCAACTCATAATTGTATAGAAGGAAACTGATCACCTTTGCACTGTTTGTATTTTTTGACTTTTTGCTGGTTTAAACTGTTTGGGAATGTAATTTTTTGAGATTTTTATCAATAAAGTATATTTTGGAAAAAAAAAGTAGCTTCTTGAAAGCAAGGTTGGTTACCAGAGACAAGTGGATCATTTGGTAATTAACTCAAAAGGTTTTACCTGCTTCACTTCTTACATCCTTTACCTAAACCAGCACTGACTGGAGTTCCAATTTGTCAGTTTCCAAAATCCCAATGCTCTCTCCGTGATGCTGCAAATCATATTAAATTATTCAGACTTCTTATGAATTAATTCAATAACCAACACAAGAATCATCGGTTTAAAATTCATTTCAGAGTCTTAGAGTCATTTATTTATGACACTGACGGAGGCCATTCGGTCCATTGAGTCCATACCAGCTCTCTATGGAGCAATGCAGTCAGTCCCACTCCCCGGCTCGATCCCTGTAACCTTGCAAGTCTATTTCTGTCAGGTGGCCATCCAACTTCCTCGTGAAGTCATTGATCATCTTCGCTTTCACCACGCTTGTGGGCAGCGAGTTCCAGGTCATTACTTCCCACTGTGTAAAAAAGTGCTTCCTCATATTTCCCCTGCCTCTTCTGCCCAAAACTTTCAATCTGTGTCCCCTAGCCCTTGTACCATTTGTTAATGGGAACAGGTTTTCCTTGTCTAACTTATCTACTGACTTTCATAACCTTGTACACTTCTATTAAATCTCCACCCAGCTTTTCCAAGTTCCAACTGTAACTAAAATCCTCCAGCCCTGGAACCATTGTGGTAAATCTCCTCTGCACACTCTCAAGGACCCTCACATACTTCCTAAAGTGCAGTGACCAGAACTGCATGCAGTAATCCATTTGGCCCCTAACCAGAGCTATATAAAGGTTTAGCATACCTTCCCTGCTTTTGTACTCACTGCCTTGATTTATAAAGCCTAAGATCCCATATGCTTTACCAACCACTCTCTCAATATGTCCTGTCACCTTCAAAGATCTATGCACATGTACCCCCAGGTCCCTCTGACCCTGCACACTCTTTAGAACTGTGCCATTAGGTATACATTGCCTCTCCCTATTCCTTCTGTCAAAATGCATCAACTCATACATAACAGTATTAAATTCCATCTGTCACTTCTCTGCCCATTCTGCTGGCCTATCTATGTCCTGTTGCAAACAGTTCATATCATCCTCACTGTTTGCCTCACCTCCAAGTTTGGTGTAATCGGCAAATTTTGAGATTCTACTCTATATTCCAAGATCCACATATTTTATACATAGCAAGAAAAGCATTGATCCCAGCACATTCCCCAATCCAAAAAGCAACCATCTGCGACAACTCACTGTTTTCGGCCCTGAAGCCTATTTTCTTTCCAATTGGACACTGACCCTCCTATTCCATGAGCCTCAAGTTTGTTAACCAGCCTTTTATGTGGTGCCTTATCAAAGGCTTTCTTCAAATCCAATGGCGCAGTGGTTAGCACCGCAGCCTCACAGCTCCAGTGACCTGGGTTCAATTCTGGGTACTGCCTGTGCGGACTTTGCAAGTTCTCCCTGTGACCGCGTGGGTTTTCGCCGGGTGCCCTGGTTTCCTCCCACAGCCAAAGACTTGCAGGTTGATAGGTAAATTAGCCATTATAAATTGCCCCTAGTATAGGTAGGTGGTAGGGGAATTGAGGGAAGGTGGGGATGTGGTCGGAATATGGGATTAATGTAGGATTAGTGTAAATGGGTGGTTGATGGTTAGCACAGACTCGGTGGGCCAAAGGGCCTGTTTCAGTGCTGTATCTCTAAATAAAATAAATAAACAACATCCACTGCATTTCCTTCATCAACCTTCCCTGTTATTTCATCAAAAAATTCAATTAGATTAATCAAGCATGATCTGCCTTTTACAAATCCATGCTGGTTATCCTTAATTAAATCAAACCACTCTAAGTGTCCATTGATATTTTCCCTGATTATCATTTCTGAATCCTTATCCAACACTGATGTTAAATTAACGGGCATGGAGTTGCTTGGACTGTCCTTACACCCTTTCTTGAATCAGGGTGTTATTTGCCACTCTCCAATCCCCTTATCCAGGGAAGATTGGAGGATTATGGCAAGCCCTTCCTGGAGGGAGTCTGGAGCGGTGGTGGACCTCTGAGGAACCAACTACCGGCGAGCCTATCAAGTGAGACCCAGGCGCGGGGCCTTCAATTACCTGGAGGGGAGTTGGAGAGGCAGCGGATCCTGTGAGGAACCACAATTCAGGACAGATGAGAAGGTCATTGTGAGGGTACAGAGGAGATTACGTTCAAGATTTACCAGTTTATAAGCAAATGCAGAGGCAAGGAAAGGTGCAGGGCAGATCAAATAATAGGAAGCTGTGTTTGGTTGGAAGGCAGGAGTGATTAAATGGCAGAAGAGATGATGGTGCAAGGCAAAAGTGGGAGCAAACAACATTTAGAAGGCATAGATACCAGGAGTGAGACTTAAACCCAGGCAGACACATGTCTACTGGATTTTAAGTCCAACACCTTAACCACTCAGCCATCCTGATGCAGTAGCCAAATCCAACAAAACGAAATTTAATGTGATTCAGGTGCCATCTGGCCTTTTACAATCTACAATTATGACTCATCTCCCACGCTAAATTGGACCCTTCATGATCTTATAAACCTCAATCAGATCACCCCTCAGTCTAGGTTTCTCTCAGATGTGGGATACCAACTCTTTTAGTCTAACTTGATAACGAAGATGTCTTATACTGGGAATTAGTCTAACTTCTCTCCTCTGTACCCTTTCCAAGGCCTCAATATCACCCATCATGTGAGGAGACCAGGACTGGACACGATATTCCATGTGAGGCCTGACCAAGGTTTCATAAAAGGACAAATTCGGGACATCTCAGATACTGAAGGAGTCCGTGTCCAGAAGCAGCAAGACCTGGACAACATTCAGGCTTGGGCTGCTAAGTGGCAAGTAACATTCACAATACATAAGTACCAGGCAATGACCATCTCCAACAAGAGAGAATGTAACCAACTCCCTTTGACGTTCAACAGCATGACCATCGCTGAATCCCCCCACCATCAACATCCTGGGGGTTACCATTGACAGAAGCTTACTGGACCATCCATATAAATATTGTGGCACCAAGGGTAAATCAGAGGCTGGGAATTCTTGGAATTCTGCAATCAGTCACGTAGCTCTAGGCACTTGGTGAAAAGCTCATCAGGAGAGCTGGTGCAATGGACTGATCAGGTGTGCAGAAAAGTGGCAAATGGAGTTCAACTCGGAGAAGTGTGAAGTGATGCATTTGGGGAGGTCAAGCTGTCAAAGGAATACACTATTAGTGGGAGAATACTGAGAGCTGTAGAGGAAGTGAGGGACCTTGAAGTGAATGTCCACAAATCCCTGAAAGTAGCAGGACAGGTTGATAAGTTGGTTGAGAACGCTTATGGAATCATTTCCTTTATTAGCCGAGGTATAGAATATAAGAGCAGGGAGGTTATGCTGGAACTGGATGAATCTTTAGTTAAGCGCCAGCTTGACTTCTGTGTGCAGTTCTGGTCACCTCATTACAGAAAGGATGTAATTGCACTGAAGAGGATACAAAGGAGATTTACGAGGATGTTGCCAGGACTGGAAAAATGCAGCAATGAAGAAAAATTGGAAACCATAGAAACCATAGAAAAATTACGGCACAGAAGGAGGCCATTCAGCCCATTGTGTCCGTGCAGGCCGAAAAAAATCTAGCCGCCCAATCTAATCCCACCTTCCAAAACCTGGTCCATAGCCTTGCCGGTTACAGCACTTCAGGTGCATGTCCAGGTACCTTTTAAAAGAATTGAGGGTTTCTGCCGACACCACCATTCCTGGCAGTGAATTCCAGACACCCAGCACCCTCTGGGTGAAAACCTTTCTCCTCATGTCCCCTCTAATCCTTCTGCCAATCACCTTAAATCTGTGCCCCCTGGTAATTGACCTCTCCGCTAGGGGAAATAGGTCCTTCCTGTCTATTCTATCTGGGACCCTCATAATTTTTTACACCTCTATTAAGTCAACCCTCAGCCTCCTCTGTTCTAAGGAAAACAACCCTAGCCTATCCAATCTTTCCTCATAGCTACAACTTTTGAGTCCTGGCAACATTCTGGTAAATCTCCTCTGTACTCTCTCCAGTGCAATTATGTGCTTTCTGTAATGTGGTGACCAGAACTGTATGCAATTCTCCAACTGTGGCATAACCAGCATTTTATACAGTTCCAGCATTACATCCCTGCTTTTGAATTTTGATTGAAATTTGATTGAAATGTACAAAATTGTGAGGGGCCTGGATAGAGTGGATGGGAAGGGCTTATTTACCTTATCAGAGAGGTCAGTGACTAGGGGGTCATCGAATTAAAGTGATTAGTAGAATGATTAGAGGGGAGATGAGGAAACGTTTTTTCACCCAGAGGGTGCGAGGAGTCTGGAAATGAGTGCCTGCAAGGGTAGTTGAGGCAGAAACCCCCTACTCATTTAAAAGGTGTCTGGATGTGCACCTCGAGTGCCTGAACCTGCAGGGCTACGGACCAAATGTTGGACAATGGGATGAGGCTGGGTGACTCATTTTTTGACTGGTGCAGAGACGATGGACTAAGCAGCCTCTTTCTGTGCCGTCGACTTTCTATGATCCAATGCAGACACGATGGGCCGAATGGCCTGCTTCTGCACTGTAACAATTCTGTGATTCTTGACTCTCCAAAACTTGTCCATCTACAAGGCAGAAGTCAGGATGAGTGCAGCTCCAACAGCACTCTAGATGCTCAACATCATTCAGGACAAAGCAGCCCATTTGATTGTCACCCCATCCACCACCTCCATTCTCTCCCTCCATCACTGACACACGGTGGCAGCAGTGTGTACCATCTACAAGATGCAATGCTGCAACCCGCCAAGGCTCCTTTGACAGCACCTTCCAAACCCAAGACCTCCACCACCTTGAAGGACAAGGGCTGCAGATTCATGGAAACACCACCATCTGCAAATTCCCCTCCAAGTCACCCACCATCTGATCTCCAAATATATCGCTGTTCATTCACTGATGTTGGGTCAAAATCCTGGATCTCCCTTCCTAACAGCTCTGTGGGTGTACCTACACCACATGGAGTGCAGCAATTCAAGAAGGCAGCTCACCGCCACCTTGTCAAGGACAAATGGGGATGGGTAACAAATTCTGGCCTTCCCAGCGTCACTCACAACCCATGCAAGAATATGCCTCATCTTATGCTCAATTATCCTCTGAATGCAGCCCAACCCTCTATTTGCTCCAGCTATCACTTCACAGCATTGCTGCTGTAACATTAGAGATCTGTGCACTAGAACATCCAGATCTCTGCTCAAAATTATTTTCTTTCTCCACCTGCTTTAATGTTTTTCCCTGAAGGGTGTATGAATGTTGAGCATTCGCCCTGTCCACATGAATAACACTGCACTTACCCAAATTAAACATCATTTACCAGTCATGAACCCAATCTCCCAACACATTAAGATCAGCCTGAAACAGTCGAGTATCGTCTACAGTCTGAACACTCGCACAGATCTTCAAATCATCTGTAAATTTACAGATGGTGCCCCCTACACCTACATCCAGATCATTAATAGAAATAGTAAAGAGCAACAGTCCCAACACCGATCCCTGTGGGACACCACTGGTAACTGGTCTCCAAACAGATCCAGATCCATCTGTAACTACCTTCTGCCTACGTCCTGCCAGTCAGTTCCCAATCCAGCTCAATATATTACCACTGATACCAGGGACTTTAATCTTGTAGAGAAGCCTCTTGTGTGGAACCTTATCAAAATCTTTTGGATGAGATCAGCTAATTGAACACAGGCCGGATATTCGGCCTAGTCCTGTCCTGCTCTGTGTGTGGGTCTCAGGACTACAGAAGGTGAGATCAGTTCACTGAGCACAGGCCCTTCCTGCTCTATATGGTGCTCAGTACCTCATCAAATGAGAATAACTAACAAAGAACAAAGAAAATTACAGCACAGGAACAGGCCCTTCGGCCCTCCAAGCCTGCGCCGATCCAGATCCTCTATCTAAACATGTCGCCTATTTTCTAAGGGTCTGTATCTCTTTGCTTCCAGCCCATTCATGTATCTGTCTGGATACATCTTAAAAGACGCTATCGTGCCCGCGTCTACCACCTCCGCTGGCAACACACCACAGGCCATGGAGCCTCGGCCCATCCTCCCCTGATTGTGGTTCAGTGCCAACCAGGTCAGATCAGCTAATTCAGCACAGGCCGGAGATGGAAGCTGGACCTTTCCTGCTCTGGGGACTCCGTACCATACCAGGAGTGACGAAGTAAAATACCACACTCCGGGGATGGAGCCTGTGATTTCTCTGTTCTGTGTGGGGCTCTGTGCAACACCGTGTGAGATGAACTGTCATCCCTCAGGCTGAGGAAGGAGCCTGGGCCCAGTCTGTTCTGTGTGGCTCCTACCACACTGGGTGGGATCAGTTAACTCAACACAGGCCATGAATACAACCAAGCCCTTTCCTGCTCCGTGTGGCTCAGTATCACACCAGGTGGCATCAGTTAACACAGCACAGACTGGGGCTGGAGCCTGGGCCTGTCCTGCTCTGTGGACTCAGTAGCACAATCTGTGAGATGAACCTTTTTAGAAAGACTTTATTGTATTTAACTCTGTCCAACACTGTGAGGCAGCTTTCTGTGTTTATAAGAAGTGTAATTTATTGACTGGTCTCTTGGATCAAACAGGGTAACAGACAGAGGTCTGTGTGCAGAGGGTTTGGGGGTGAGCTCTAATTCCTAACCCTTTCTGGATTGTGAGGAATAAAGAATGAATGAGAGAGAGAGAATGTGGGAGAAGGGATGATGGAAGAATTTGTCCTTGAACCTGATTAAAAGTGGCTCAAACGCAAGATAATATTAAGATATCAAGAGCAGAACATTAACATAATCTGAGTTCCGCGATCTGGTCGGGTCCCATTCCCCTGAAGTGAGGAATGAACGGGTGAGGAAATTCCACCTGGAGTTATATTTGTCTCCAATGAAGATGAGTTCACAGTGAGGATGGAATAGCTCAGTTGGGAGAACACTAGATTGAAGAACCAGGATACAATCCCTGGTTTCATCAGTTTTAATTTGGTGACTCCTTCATTTTAAGTAGAGAGAATCAGAGGGGAGATTTTCCACTCTTGATCCCATGGGCTGAATTTTAAACTAACGGTGCGGCTCTCGGCAGAGGCACCGGAAGCAGGTGTCGTCACCACACAAGTGAAATGTGGCCGGCCGACCCCGATCCGGAGCAGCCGACCAATTAATGAAGGGGAGACGTGGGGCCCGTGGAATCAAGGACCAGAGGCAGGGAACGAGGTACCGATGGCACCGACATCTGACACAACGGCAGGTGCTGGCACCATATTAAAAGGGCTGCCAGCCCTGCATTCACTGCTGCCTGGTTTAAAGGAGTGTCTTCCTGAGAACCCTCTGCTGTCCCAGGACCCGTTCTGCTGCCTCTGCTGCCTGATGGGTAAGGAGCTGAACACGAACCTGCAGCGTCCATGACTGAAAGAAGACACCAGGTGGCCCCATGGTTTAGCGATGTCTCCCTGCATGTTCTCCTTCAGGCTGCAAGGGAAAGGCGGGAAATCCTCTTCCCCAGGGGCAGGAGGAGGAGACCTGCCCACCTGGCCAAGCAAGGTTGGCTAGAGGTATTGGGGGAGGTCAGCAGCTGTGGGTTCACCCCCAGGACATGGATCCAGTGCAGCAAGTGGGTCAATGACCTGATCCGGGCTGCTCAGGTGAGAACTCCAAACACTTTGGACCCTTTGGACATTGCATGTGGCAGAGTGAGAGGGAGTGTTTGGTGGAAAGGGAGTGACCACCCAGTCATGTGTATTGGGGAAGGGCAGCAGGACATGCTGCCTGAGGCTTGGCTGCATTTCAGTGAGAGGCGCACGTCAGTCATTGCATAACCTCACACAGTCCCTCGAGAGGGGCCGCATGCAGGAGACTTATGTGTGTCCCCATCATGGACTGCTGGACTATCACCATCAGAGATGTTGGGCTTGTCCCCGCTGGGAGACTAATTTTGTTCATCATTGTGTCTGCAGGAGAAGACAGCCCACAATTGGAAAGAGCGTGTCAAGACTGGCGGTGGAGTGCCTTATCTCCAATGTCCTCATCCCGATGGAGGAGGAGGCCATGGAACTGGCTGGGCAGCAAGGCAGCTGCTCCATAGCTGATGGAGAGACAGGGAGACCAACCCAAGAGAGTGAGTGAGCATCTCCTGGGGCACAAGGGAGCATCTGCTGCAAAGGAGCCACACTGCTCATCTGTTCACCACTGCATCAATGGAGCTGCACAGTAGGGGTGGTTGGAATGTCCCGATGGGAAGACCCTAACCCTTCAATGTCCCTGTTTTCACATGCAGGCCCGGATGAATGACAAGAGCGAAGAGCTGGAGAGACTGGGGGACAGCCGGACACCTCTGAGGAGGAGGAGGGAGCCTCAGAGGGTACACCGTCACATCATTCCCCCGCATCCTCCACCAGCACAGAAACTCTTACACGGTGGGTATCCGATCGCGGTTAGATTCGAGCTCACAAGCTGGTGAGCACATCAGAGACAGGCCCGGGCAGCTGACGGAGGCTGTGACAGCCGAGGCCACTGACAGAGGGAGGACTGTGGGATGCCAGTCCCATGCTGAGTCCTAGGCTGATGACGTGCCTCTGGTGTCACCGGTAGCACTGGAAATGCTGCAGCTGCAGCGAGAGGTCAGGCAACATCTGGCAGAGATGCCAAAGGCTATGTGTACTCAAGCAAGGATGATGGAGGAGTCCATCCAGGCCTTGGGTGCTGCACTGTCTCTGATGGGGGTGTGTCTGGCTTCCTCCATTGAGAGATTGGTGACTGTCATGGAGAGCCAGATCCAGCCGACCAATCAGTGGTTGCCGGAGATGTTCGCAGACCTGCACTCCATCACTTCGTCCATGAGCTCGATCCAGTGGTGACAAGGTGAGAGGGGGGACGAGGCACCTGAACTCTCCACCAGGTCCACGTCCCTCTCAGGTCAGCAGGGAGGTACAAGTGTGTCTTATATGGTGGAGGAGCAGCTGGCTGCTACATCTGGGGTCTCCTCTCTGGGTGCTCCTGGTGTGGACAGTAGCTCCAAAGCCCCTCTGCCAGTGACACCAGTGATGCCAGCACCTCCATCATCCTCGATGACAGAGGGGGTCCCTGTACCTGTGCAGGAGGAACTCAGTGTGCCAGGGCCCTCCAGGCCTCAGGCAGTGAGAGGACAGCCGCCAATGTCATCCCAAGCCATGGGGCAGCAAGGTCAGCAGCCTGTCTCCACCTCAGCTGACAGAGCAGGGGGAAAACCATGTAGGAGCACCCGGAAAAGATTTCAGAAGAGCACCTAGATTCACTTTGGGATTCACGGGTGAATGTATATTCCAGATGGATGGGGTTGCGTTTGATGTCACATGGAATAAAGAAATGTTGTTCTCTCACTATGTCTCCTTCCTAGTGTTGATGCCCTTTGGGACTCCATTTAAATACTTCCTCCCAAGGGGCTGGAAGTGAGGGACCAAGCCCCGAGCTCACAAAGCTTCGGCCTTTCCACTGTGTGATGTGTACCTGGGCGCTGCAGTACAGAAGGAAGGAGGTGACAACAGGGCTGCTGAAAGCTAAGGCTTTATTGCTGTGGTTCCAGAAGGGGAGGTGGTGGCGTCGTGGTAATGTCACTGGACTAATAATCCAGAGGCTCAGGCTAATGCTTTGGGGACATGGGTTCGAATCCCACCATGGCAGATGGTGAAATTTGAATTCAATTAATAAAAAATCTGGAATTAAAAGCCATTCTAATGGTGACCATGAAACCATTGTCAATTGTTGTAAAAACCCATCTAGTTCACTAATGCCCTTCGGGAAGGAAACCTGCCATCCTTCCCTGGTCTGGCCTATATGTGACTCCAGACCCACAGCAATGTGGTTGACTCTTAAATGCCCTCTGAAATGGCCTAGCAAGCCACTCAGTTCAAAGGCAATTAGGGATGGGCAATAAATGCTGACCTAGCCAGCGATGCCCACATCCCACGAACGAATAAAAAAAAATGAATTTTTAAAAAAGGGGGTAAGGCTCAAGGGAAACGTGCATGTATAAGGGTGTCTCGTGTCTCTCTTGGTGGCTTTCCTGCTGTGCCTGAGGCCCTTCATCTGGCATTGCCTGGCATCCTCCGCATCCTCATCATCAGAGGAGGCATTGCACTCCATGATATCCTCACTGGTCAACACCTCACCCCTCTGTAGTGCCAGATTGTGCAGTGCACAGCAAACCACCATGATACGTGAGACCCTCGCTAGGGCATACTGAAGGGATCCACTGGATTGCTCTCGGCACCTGAATCTCATCTTCAAGAATCCAATGGCATCCTCGATGGTCGCTCGGGTGGCAGGTGTTGTACCTCTCCTCTGCATCTGTGCGTGGGTTCCTCACAGGCGTCAGTAGCCATGTCCTCAGTGGGTAGCCCTTGTCCCAAGGATCCATCTCTGAAGGCACATGGGGGTGGGGGCACGGAAAAGTTCTGTCACCTGGGACTGCCTTGCTATACAGGTGTTGTGGCTGCTTCCTGGGAATCATGCATACGCCTGTAGGATACATTTACGGTGATCGCAGACCAGTTGCATACTGAGCAAGTGGAAACCCTTCCTGTTGAAGGCTGCTGGCTGGTCTGCAGAAGCCTTGATGGCCAAGTATGTACAGTCAATGACACCCTACACCTGGGGGAATCCAGTGATGGTCCCGAATCCTATAGCCCTCTCAGCTTGACTGTTTGGATCAAAGCACACATAGTCGCCGGCCCTCCTGAACAGGACATTGGTGATGTTGATGTACTGATTCACCACAGACTGTGAGGTTCTGCACCTATCTCCAGTGGATCCCTGCAACGATCTGGTGGTGTAGGAGTTCAGTGGCACAGCGACACTGGCATCAGATGCCCACCAAGACCCATGGGGCCAACTGCACCATGGCAGAGAGATCAGTGACGACCTCCATGGAGAGGTGCAGTCTGCGGAGACACTGTCACTCGGGCATTTGCAGGTAGTTGAACCTCGGCTGATGTGTTCCTCTGCCTCCTTCTCGAGCCTTTTGTTCAAGGCTGGCCCTCCTGTGGGCCCCCAAGCTGCTGTGGTGCCTGCATCTCCCTCCCTCTCTCTCATAGAGTCATACAGCACTGAAACAGGCCCTTCAGCCCACCGAGTCTGTGATGACCAACAACCACCCATTTATATAATCCTACATTAATCCCATATTTCCTACCACATCCCCACCATTCTCCTCGCACCCACCTACACTAGGGGCACTTTACAATGGCCAATTTACCTATCAACCTGCAAGTTTCTGGCTGTGGGAGAAAACCAGAGCACCTAGCGGAAACCCACGCAGTCACAGAGAGAACTTGCAAAGTCTGCACAGGCAGTGCCCAGAACTGAACCCGGGTTGCGGAAGTGCAGAAAGTTTTAGTTTAGACATGCATCAAGATCGAGCAGGCTTGGAGGGCCAAATGTCCTGTTCCTGTGCTGTACTGTTCTTTGTTCTTTGTCAGGCTGCGGTGCTAACCACTATGCAGCCACTGTACCTCCTCAATGGGAGCCTCGAATCCAGGGTGAATGAGGCCCATGACAGGTTAGCCTTCCCTGAGTGCAAGGCCTTCACAGTAAACAACACCCAGCCACCTTTACCTCACTTGTCACCCTCAATGAGGTGGCACTGCCCCAATGGCACCCTGGTGTGGCTCCGCCTGCAGAGCTGCCACCTTAGCCCCCAATCCTGACAGTGTTTCCCGATGCCCTTTCCCCCTCCACCCTTGCTGCCAAGTGATGCTACCTCACCCAATGGCTTCCTCGTGAAGCCAACACTCAGCTCCCACTTCCCAGTCACCTCCTTTAACCAGGCGAGGCTGTGAAGCCCCTAGGTTCCCATGTGCCATTGTTCAATTGGACCCAGTGAATAAAACTGCTGACAATCAGATTTAAACACCTGAAACACCTTCTCGCCATGTGGATGTGTGAAGTCCGCCCTCCATGTCAGCCGCCGACAAAAAGATCCGGTCCGATGTCTTCTGTCCCTAGTTCAGAGCAGATTTGACAGAGTTAGAATCATAGAATGTAACTTTTATTCTGGATGAGTGAGAGGAATACATCACACTTTGGGGCTTTTGTAAGAGGATTTATTGATAAACCTGGGATTTGAGAGGAAGCTGGTTCATGGTTTACAGAAAAAATTCAGCCCCTGGGGTGGAGCCAACAGCTGCACCGTCCAATAACAGACAGGACGGGGACACTGTCTCAGGCCCAGTGAGCTCAGTCGATGAAAGCATGAAACTCCGAATCTCAAGCTTTTGAGTTTGAGCCCCATGGTGGGTGTTTATTTTTCCTGTTTCGGCTGATTTTACAGGCATTCTCCAGCTCTGAATTCCTCGGCAGTGAATTCAAGGAGTGTTTGAAATGAGATTCAACAGCATTATCTGAAAGTCTCTCCTTGATTCAGGACTCTTACCTCTCTCCAGCATCTCACTGCTAAAGATTGAACTTTATCGCATTTCATTCTCAGCTGGGGGTCAGTGTGGATCAGTGAGACTTCTGACTGTCTCTCCCTTCACAATCTATCAGTGTTGAGAAAGTAATGGGGAATATTACTCACATGTTGTAATGTTTTATAAACACTTGAGTGTATTTCACGCTGTGTCTAACAGTGTGAGGTCCCCCCTAGTGTGTCAACTTCCTATGTTTACCAACACTTCAGCACAACATTCACATAATGTGAGCTCTGAGATCTGTTCAGATCCCATTCCCAAGAGTTGGAAAGTGGGATTGGGCTGGATCGCTCTTTTTCAGCTGGCACAGACACGATTGCTATATGGTCTTCTTCTGTGCCATAAAGTTTCTCCATTTTCTATGTTCTATAAATTGAGGTGTGATTGGGAGGGGCAATTCCACCAGGGTTATATTTTCTTCCAAAACAATGGTGGCACAGTGGCGCAGTGGTTAGCACTGCAGCCTCACAGCTCCAGCGACTCGGGTTCAGTTCTGGGCACTATCTGTGTAGAGTTTGTAAGCCACACAGTCTGTGGCTGTGTGGGTTTCCGCCGGGTGCTCTGGTTTCCTCCCACAGCCAAAGAAATGCAGGTTGATAGGTAAAATTGGCCATTGTAAATTGCCCCTAGTGTAGGTAGGTGGTAGGAGAATGGTGGGGATGTGGCAGAGAATATGGGGCTAATGTAGGATTAGCATAAATGGGTGGTTGTTGGTTGGCACAGACTCGGTGGGCCGAAGGGCCTGTTTCAGTGCTGTATCTCTAAATAAATAAATAAATGACACAAAGGATACTTCACTGTGAGACTGAAATAGCTCAGTTGGGAGAGTGTTAGACTGAAGATCTCTGGTTCAGTCTGGAGTTCCGTCAGTTCTCCTTTATTCTGCATTGGCCTTTGGTTTCGATCCTCGAGCTGCACAATTTTTACTGAAATTATTTACCCAGCATTGAAGGATTGGGTTGGACTGGAATAGAGAGACATCAAGGATGGGAAATATTTATATCTTCTGTATTTAGCTTATTCACTACAGAGTGTTTCCTGACAACACAGAGCATGTGCAGAGCGATCGTCGACATCATCAGTGCATCCAAACATTTGTCAGCTTGCCAGTATGAATCTGCGCATGCGTGCACCGACGTCACCACGCACCGACACAAGACGGAATGACGTCCAAACATTGCCTCACCCCTCAGTGGCTGCGATCGTCATTTCCATTCCCCACAAAATACCCTGCTTCGGCCGCTCACTCCCGGCCTCGCTGCTTCTGTCCCCTGGACCGCTGCCATCCCACCTCCACCTCAGTTTAGCTTATTCACTATCTCATTCCGTCCTTTCCCCCAGCTTTTGACTCTCTCGGGGCCTGGTGAACATTTGATTTGATGCAATTGTCCTAAACTGAAGCCTTTCCACATCTCTGGTCGGTCAGATACACTCTGTCTGTTTGTTCCTGCTTGTGACCATTAACGGGAACAGCCGCAAATTCAACCTTTATCAGCAAACGGAAGATTATTAAAATGTATTCTGGATTACTCCAGCCCAGTGACAAAGATGCAATGGATGTTATTCAAAATAAGTTCTCTGACATTCTGTGTGCATCTAAAAGTTGGACTTGAAGTGTTCGGAAAACATGTCAAAGTAATAACTGAACATCTGCCAGCACTTACGGCGTTCAAATCCACAGCCTCGGTATTATTAACACTGCGTTCTCGTCAACTGAACTAAGGAGCTGTGCAGACGGAGCCGGGTGTGGGATGAGACCCACGCTGGGTCGTTTGTGTTTTACTTCACACACTTGCTGACAGAGTTATTGTATAAACAATGGAGATAGCACATCCCTGAAACATTGTTCCGATAGAAAACTGAGAAATAAGAACTGAGCGTGGAAATTGAACGGATCCAGAAATAAGAACTTTAATCTATTAAAGTCGATTTTGAAATTGAACAATACACGAACAGTTCCGAAAGGTCACTGACCCGAAACATTAACTCTGCTTCTCTTTCAACAGATGCTGCCAGACCTGCTGAGTGGTTCCAGCATTTCTTGTTTTTATCCCAACAGAGCGAACTCTCTTCTGATATAAAATCCAGCAGCTTGAGCTGCTGTAAAACTTCACTGAGCCTGACGTGATTTGAACACGCAACCCTTTGATGTGGAGTCAGACGCGCTACCGTTGCGCCACAAGCTCACAAACAGAGAGCTGTGTCCCATTCTTGATAGAATCACTTCTTGTTTCGATTCAGTGAATTGCAATTTAATTCAATCCTCATCTGCTCTCCACTCTGTCAGTTCAATACTTTATTCAAACTGATACTTGGAGTTCTGTTTTACAGGGTGTCTTCTGTTTAAGTATTTACTGGACTCACTACTCTGATTAATCAGACTTTTTGCTGCTAACTGCTGCTTGATACAAAGTGCCCATGAGTTCAGGAATTTCTCCTGGGGAACTGAGTCGGATTTGGCTCAACCATTAAATCCACAAAGTTATTGTCACTGCTGCTGTGCAGGATTTAAAGGAAGGGATTGACCCAAAATGGTTTTAAATGATTACTGACAAATCAGGGCAAAAGGCAGGGCTGACTCCTGTCCAAAATACTGATCAAAACTTTCAGTTTTAAGGAGGTGATGGAGTGTTACAGGTGGAGGAGTTTAGGCAGGAATTCCAGAACACCAGGCTTATATAAATATTGCATCATTTTCTCATGTACCTGCTATTGGACCAGAGGATTTTCCAAAATTTTACATCAACATAAATAAGGTTATTAGAAGCAAGTAAAAATCATTAAAATGGTCCAACATGTTCTGGATTGTTTTCTCTAATACCAGCTGTACAATCACCACAAATTTAATGTAGCTTCACACGGTGGGATTGCGTGTTCTATAAATGCACTTTGAACCCAATAACTTGATTTATTTCTAATGGGTTGGCTGGAGGTACATGATCATCTAAATATTTAAGAATTTTATGTGAAATGAATGCAAGGAAAAGCATTAGGGTGTGATTTACTGGATAACAGCGGAGCTGGCAATGTTTGGGAAATACTTGCTTGCAGCCAAAGCACACATTGACAATTTGGAATTGTGTGACAATGAATCCTAAATGAGGAAAATAGACTCTGCCTCTGTCACCAGGTGGGCTTAAAACACCAACGCTACAGGTAATAGCTGAACACACTAACCGATTGTATGACAGAGTTAGTCGCTATCATTAAGTACCCTGAGCCAGGGTGGCAACGAACAGATCTCTTCCCCGTTCCACACGATTTCCGACATGTTCGCTGTACCTTCTACTGTGAAAACAGACACAAAATATTTGTGTAAACTCTACCATTTTCTTTCTCCCCACAATAAATTTCTTGTCTCTGCATCGAAGGAATCTGTTTGTTATTGTTGAGCTTTTTGTATACTAGTAAAACCTTTTATAACTTGTTTCTTGACAGTTTACTCTCAGATTCCATTTTCTCCCTCTTTATCAATTTCCTACTCCTCATTTGGTGTTTTTTTTTAAATCCTCCCAATTCTTAATATTAATATTAACTTGGCATCAGGTGGCAGGACTGTATCTCCAACGCAGAAGTCCTCAAGGCAGCCAACATTAACAACAACAACAAACAAGAACAAAGAACAGTACAGCACAGGAACAGGCCATTCGGCCCTCCAAGCCTGCGCTGATCTTGATGCCTGCCTAAACTAACACCTTCTGCACTTCCGGGGCCCATATCCCTCTATTCCCTTCCTATTCATATATTTGCCAAGATGTCTCTTAAACGTCGCTATCGTATCTGCTTCCACCACCTCCCCTGGCAGCAAGTTCCAGGCACTCACCACCCTCTGTGTAAAAAACTTGCCTCGCACATCCCCTCTAAACTTTACCCCTCGCACCTTAAACCTATGTCCCCTAGTAACTGACTCTTCCTCAGCATATACACCCGACTGAGCAGCGGCACTTGAGATAGCTTGGCCATGTGAGCCGCATGGAAGATGGCAGGATCCCCAAGGACGCATTGTACAGCGAGCTCGTCACTGGTATCAGACCCACCAGCCGTCCATGTCTCCAATTTAAAGACGTCTACAAACGGGACATGAAGCCCTGTGACATTGACCACAATCGAAGAGACTTAGCAGTTGGCAGGAAAAAAGACAGAAATGTAAGGAGAGAACCAACTGTGTATCAGCCTTGACAACCAATTTTATCTGCAGCACCTGTGGAAGAGTCTGTCGCTCTAGAATTGGTCTTTATAGCCACTCCAGGCACTGCTTCTCAAACCACTGACCACCTCCAGGTGCTTACCCACTGTCTCTCGAGACAGGGAGGCCAAAGAAGAATATTATCTTGTGTTTGAGACACTTTTAATCAGCTTCATGGACAAATTCTTCAATCATCCCTTCTCCCACATTGCTTCTCCCTCTTTCATTGATTCTTTATTCCTTACAATCCAGAAATGGTTAGGAATCAGAGCTCACCCCCGAATTTTCTGCACACACCCCGCACCACCATCCACACCCCACCACCCAACCGTCTTTTACCCTGTTGGATCCAAGAGAGCACTCAATAAATGACACTCTCTATAAACACAGAGAGCTGCCTCACAATGTTGGACACAGAGTGTTTATAAAAGGTATTCACAGATCGTGTTACTGAGTCCACAGAGCAGGACAGGCCCAGGCTCCAGCCCCAGTCTGTGCTGTGTTAGCTGATGTCACCTGGTGTGATACCGAGTCACACAGAGCAGGAAAGGGCCTGGTTGTATTCATGGCCTGTGTTGAGTGAACTGATCGCACCCAGTGTGGTACGGAGTCACACAGAACAGAATGGGCCCAGGCTCCTTCCTCAGCCTGAGGGATGATAGTTCATCTCACACGGTGTTGTACAGAGCCCCACACAGAACAGGAAAATCCCAGGCTCCATCCCCAGCCTGTGGTATTTTACTTTATCACACCTGGTATGGTACGGAGCCCCCAGAGCAGGAAAGATCCAGGTTCCATCTCTGGCCTGTGTTGAATTAGCTGATCTGACCTGGTTGGCACTGAACCACAATCAGGGGAGGATGGGCCGAGGCTCCCTGGCCTGTGGTGTGTTAGTTATTCTCATTTGATGAGGCACTGAGCACCATATAGAGCAGGAAGGGCCTGTGCTCAATGAACTGATCTCACCCTTCAGGGAAAAGGACTAAAGAAGGTTGAGAAAGAAAATAATCTCAAGCAGTTGTCTGGGTGTTCCATTGCACAGATCTCTAAAGGTACATGAGCAATACTGTGAAGTGATAGCTGGAGTAAATAGATTAATGTGAATATACTGCCAGGACAGCAGGTGAATAACTTTGGGATGTTTTTACAATGGTGCAAAAACCCCTGAACAGGAACCAGGAGAATTTCTTCTTTCCTTTATTTGGTTTCCCTTCTCAGACTTCAGCTTGTCTTTTGCTGGCTTCCCACGTTCTGTCATTATTGAGTAGCCTTTGCAAGTTTAACAATTTGCCAATTTGCTCTCTCTAAGAGCTTGCCATCTTAGTCTTGATGATTTGCAGGTCATAATGATCTGGGAGATGATGTTTTGTCCATGTTTGTGAAGTTGTAATTCTGGCTCAGACTTCTGAGTCTTATCATGTAGTGGTCAAGAGTCTCACATTTAGCTTGCCTTGTTTGCCTGAAGACATAAATTTCATAGTGAGGATTTGCCCTTTGTTGAGAATATCTTGTTAGAGCATTCTTCACTGCATCATAATCATCATCGCTTCCGGTGTCTCTGAGTGTATTGAAAGTATTGTCGACTTTTAGTTCAGCAGAGTGTAGGAGTAACGTTCTCTTTCTTCGGGGTGTATTGATATCGAATGCCCCTTTCGGAGTTCAAATCTTGCTAAGTATTTTCTCCAGTGTGGCCCTGGATTACTGTGTGTCTCTGTAAAGGCTGGAAAGACTGGCTGTCATTGTACACACATGGTGATTGCTATTTATTTAAATCTGAAATTGTCAATGCAAGTCTTCTGTATTTCCCTGGTTGTCTGTGTGGTTTCCTTTTTTGATCCTCAATGCCAGAGAAATATGGTGTTGTGCTGTGTTCATAAGTCTTCATTAAATGATGCCCCAGGCTTTATATTCAAATTAAATACAAACAGTACTTATCATCTTACTTATCGACATGATCTCAGGTCCAGGTCTTTTCCTTACTGGTGTGTGTGTGTGTGTGTGTGTGTGTATGCGTGTGTGTGTATGATATGTGTGTGTATGTGTGCATGTGTGTGCGCGTGTGTGCGCGTGTATGTGCACGTGTGCCTCTATGTGTGTGTGTGTACATGTGTGTGTATGTGTGTGTGCATGTGCGCGCATGTGCATGTGCGTGTATGTGTGTGTGTGCGCGCGTGTGCCTCTATGTGTTTGCATGCATGTGTGTGTGCGTGTGTACATGCATTGCAAGCCATGTGTTGAATGCGTCTGTCAAAATGGAGTTTCTTCACAAATGTATGATGATGGCATGAGTTGCAGCAGTGGCTTGGTCTCGAAAAGAATACAGTTTCTCAAAGGTGAAGTCACCATTACACTACATTGCAGACAGTGAGCAGCCCTGTTGTTGACTCCTTCCTTCTGCACTGCAGCACCCAGGTACACATTGCACAGTGGCAAGACCAAAGCTTTGTGAGCTCGGGGCTTGGTCCCTCACTTCCAGCCCCTTGGGAGGAAGGGTTTAAATGACGTCCCATCTGGAATGTACATCTGGAATGAACATTCACCCTTGAACCCCTCAGTGAATCAAGGTGTTCTTCTTAAATATTTTCCGGGTGCTCCTACGTGGTGCTCCCCCCGCTCTGTCAGCTGAGGTGGAGACAGGCTGCTGACCTTGCTGCCCCATGGCTTGGGATGACATTGGCGGCCATCCTCTTGCTGCCTGAGGCCTGGAGGGCCCCGGCACACTGAGGGCCTCCTGCACAGGTACAGGGACCCCCTCTGTCATCGAGGGTGATGGAGGCAGGCACTGGCATCACTGGTGTCACTGGCAGAGGGGCTTTGGAGCTACTGTCCACACCAGGAGCACCCAGAGAGGACACCCCCAGATTTAGCAGCCAGCTGCTCCTCCCCCTTATAAGACACACTTGTACCTCCCTGCTGACCTGAGAGGGACGTGGACCTGGTGGAGTGTTCAGGTGCCTCGTCCCCCCTCTCACCTTGTCACCGCTGGATGGAGCTCATGGACAAAGTGATGGAGTGCAGGTCTGCGAACATCTCCAGCAGCCACTGATTGGTCGGCTGGATCTGGCTCTCCATGACAGTCACCAATCTCTCAATGGAGGAAGCCAGACACACCCCCATCAGAGACAGTGCAGCACCCAAGGCCTGGATGGACTCCTCCATCATCCGTGCTTGGGTACACATAGCCTCTGGCAAATCTGCCAGATGTTGCCTGACCTCTCACTGCAGCTGCAGCATTTCCCGTGTTGCTGATGACACCAGCGGCACGTTATCAGCTTCAACTCGCTGATAGTTTTGGAACTGAGCAGATTTCCTTTGCTTGATTCTAAAACATGGAACTCAGTCTGACATGGGGACCCATGGGAGGATTTAAAATAACTTGGATGATCCCTAGGACTGGTGGAGGAGTATTCAATACCTCTATTTATTTGCTAACCACAAGTAACAGAGAAAACAGAAACTGTAATTGAACAAGCCGATATCTAAAATCTTCTCCCATTGATCAGATACTCTCGCAATATGTCTTGCCACCTTCAAAGATTGATGCACATGAACCCCAAGTCCCTCTATTCCAGTACACTCTTTAGAACTGTGCCATTAAGTATATATTGCCTCAGCCTATTCCTTCTGCTAAAATGCATCACCTCACACTCGTCACTATTAAATTCCATCTGCCACCTGTCTGCCCATTCTGCTAGCCTATCACTGTCCTGTTGCAGGCAGTTCATTTCATATCACTGTTTGCCACTCCTCCATGTTTGGTGTCATTGGGATATTTTGAGATTCTACTCTATATTCCAAGATCCAAGTCATTTATCTGCAGCAAAAAAAGCAGTGGTTTTAGCACTGACCCTTGGGGAACAGCACTGTCGACTATCCTCCAGTCTGACCGAGAACCATTTAATACTTTCTTTTAATTTCCAAAATATACTTTATTCATAAAAATCTGTATAAATTACATTCCCAAACAGTTCAAAACAGTATCAAGTCAAAAAATACAAACAGTGCAAAGGTGATCAGCTTCCTTCTTTACAATCATGAGTTGCCTCACAACCCTTCCATTTCATTGTCATGCCATATACATTTTTACATTTTACAGCACACAAACTTTTCCTGATACAGTTCGAGGGGTTTCCCATGGATCCAGCTCCTCAGTTCAGCTTGGTGGGGGGACCTTACACAGTGGTCTTTCCCCATTGAGCCTTTGCTGCGGCTGCCCTAAGCTTTAGTGCGTCCCTCACCACGTAGTCCTGGACCTTGGAATGTGCCAGTCTGCAACATTCGGTGGTGGACAACTCTTTGCGCTGGAAGACCAGCAGGTTTCGGGCAGACCAAAGGGCGTCTTTCACCGAATTGATAGTCCTCCAGCAGCAGTTGATGTTTGTCTCGGTGTGTGTCCCTGGGAACAGCCCGTAGAGCACAGACTCCTGTGTTACAGAGCTGCTTGGGATGAACCTCGACAAAAACCACTGCATCTCTTTCCACACCTGCTTTGCTAAGGCACATACCAGTAGGAGGTGGGCAACGGTCTCTTCCCCACCACAGACACCGCGGGAGCATTGCGCGGAGGGGGAGAGACTTCGGGTGTGCATGAAGGATCTGACGAGGAGGGCCCTTCTCACCACGAGCCAAGCTACATCTTGGTGCTTTCTTGAAAGTTCTGGTGATGAGGCATTCCGCCAAATGACTTTGACGGTCTGCTCGGGGAACCATCATACAGGATCCACCGTCTCCTTTCCCCGTTGGGCCTTGAGGACATTCTGTGCAGACGACTGCCTGATGGATCGGTGGTCAAAGGTGTTTTCCCGCAGAAACTGCTCCACGAAGGATAGGTGGTACGGCACGGTCCAACTGCATGGAGTGTTCCACGGCAATGTGACCAGGCCCATCCTTCGCAACACCGGGGACAGATACAACCTCAGCACGTAGTGACACTTGGAGTTGGCGTACTGGAGGTCTACACACAGCTTGATGCAGCCGCACACGAAGGTGGTCATCAGGATGAGGGCGACGTTGGGTACATTTTTCCCGCCCTCATCCAGAGATTTGAACATCGTGTCCCTCCGGACCCGGTCCATTTTAGATCCCCAGATGAAGCGGAAAATGGCTCAGGTGACCACCACAGCGCAGGAGTGGGGTATGGGCCAGACCTGCGCCACATACAGCAACAACGTGAGCGCCTCGCACCTGATGACCAGGTTCTTACCCACAATGGAGAGAGATCGCTGCCTCCACATGCCCAACTTTTGTCGTACCTTGGCTACTCGCTCCTCCCAGGTTTTGGTGCACGCCCCGGCCCTTCCGAACCATATCCCCAGCACCTTCAGGTAATCCGACCTGACGGTGAAGTGGACAAAGGATCGGTCAGCCCAGTTCCCAAAGAACATGGCCTCGCTCTTGCCGTGGGTAACTTTGGCTCCCGAGGCCAGTTCGAACTGGTCGCAGATGCTCATCAGTCTGCGCACGGACAGCGGATCCGAGCAGAAGACGGCGACGTCATCCATGTACAGGAGGGAGGTTTTCACCTGAGTGCCTCCGCTTCCTGGGATTGTCACCCCTCTTATGCTCGCATCCTTCCTAACAAAGAACCATTTAATACGACTCGCTATTTTCTGTCCTTAATCCAATTTTGTACAAAGCTGCCTGATTGTCGGTGCTGTTACTCAGTGTCCTTGTGCCATTGTGCAGTGAGGGTGAGTCTGTCAGCACGTGTGTTGCTGAGTCTGGGATCCTTGAGCAATCTGACTACAATCGTATTTTTCCAAAAAAAATTGGGGAAATGAACATATTTCACGAACAGGCAGCTGGAATTTGAAACAGCCAGTGGCAGAGTGGCACAGCGGAAGTGTGTTGGGCCCTTAACCCAGAGGTCGAAACCATTCTCTGCTATTTTGTAGTAACACAAACAGGTCACTTTCAAAACATCTAGTGTTTATCCACAATGACATCATGCTTCTTACTTTACTGCAATGAGCTTTTTTCTTCCAGAGATCATATCAATCAGCAACAAATCTCACAAATCACCGAGTCTCTCCCCCTTTGTCAACCCCTTCCTGCAGAGTCTCCGTTCCACCACCAGATGGTGATGTTGGCCACAATAAATCCAGGGCAAATGGTCACAGTGAGGAGACGGTCAGCAACAGAAAATAAAACAGTAACAGGGAAAACCTTGACACAAAAACAGGGGACATCTTTACACAACAGAAAACATATTTACACAACAGGAAATACCTTGACACAACAGGGAGAACTCAATAAAATATAAATGCCTAGATTCTCCATCTCAGTCTTGTTGTCTGTCTGTTTCTCTCTCTCTGCGTCCCTCACTTTTGCTTCCTCACAGTCTATTGCTTTTCTGTGTGTTTTTCTCTCTGTCCCATTGTCGATGGTGTTACTCAGCGTCCTTGTCACATTGTGTAACCAGGCTGAGCTTCCCAGAACCTGTGTTGCTGTAATAAAAACAGAAAATGCTTGAAATACTCAGCAGGTCTGGCAGCATCTGTGGAGAAAGAAACAAAGTTAACGTGAGCTAACGAAACAGATCTGAAATGTTAACTGTTCTCTCTGCACAGATGCTGCCAGACCTGCTGACTATTTCAAGCATTTTCTGTTTATGTTTCAGATTTCCAGCATCTGCAGTATTTTGCTTTTGTACGTGTGTTGCTATGTCTGGGACTGTTTGAGTGCAATGCTATTGCTTTATAAACAGCGTTGAAACAAACATTTATCTCGTTAACACACAGCACTAATACACAGCTGGATATAAACAGCAGCCTGCAGCAGAGGGTGCAGTGGAAGTTTATTAACACAAATAATTCACCAACACTATATTTACTGCTATCCTCAATCACACCACACTTCATCTTAACACGTTTTACTCTTTATTTACATCAACTTCTTGCTTCCAGTAAACACTTCAATTTGGAACACAGCTTCCAAATCACCTTTATTCACAAACCCGAACACAAACTGCAAATGCTGCAAACACACACTCGCCCAGATTTTCCCCTTTCTGTCAACCCATTCCTGCATCACTGCCTCTCCACCAGCAGTTGTCGCTAGAATCATACAATCAGAGAATGGCGAAAGCACAGAAGGTGGCCGTTCGGCCTGTCGAACCCGTGCTGGCTCTCTGCTGGAGCAACTCACCTCGTCTCACTCCACAATCAGTTCAATTTTGGTGGTGGGAAAACTTCTCAAAAGAATAATTCGGGACAAAATTAATAGTCCCACGGACAAATGTGGGTTAATTCCAGAAAGTCAGCATGGATTTCTTAAGGGAAAATCATGTTTAACTGTCCTGCTGGAGTTTTTTGATGAGGTAACAGAGAGGGATGATGAGGGCAATGCTGTTGATGTGGTGTACATGGAATTTCAAAAGGTCTGGCAGCATCTGAAAGGTCACTGACGTGAAATGTTAACTCTGCTTCTCTCTCCACAGATGCTGCCAGACCTGCTGAGTATTTCCAGCACATTTTGTTTATATTTCAGATTTCTAGCATCTGCAGTATTTTTATTTAATTGACTATCAAAAGGAGTTTGAAACAGTGCAACACAACAGACTTGTGAGCTAAGTTATAACTCATGGAATAAAAGGGACAGTAGTAACATGGATATGGAATTGGCTGAGTGACAGGAAACAAAGAGTAGTGAGCAATGGATATTTTTCAGGCGAGAGGAAGGTTTGCAGTGGAGTTCCCCAGGAGTCAGTGTTTGGGCCCTCGCCTTTCCTGATATATGTGAATGACCTAGACCTGAGTGCACAGGGCACAATTTCAAAGGTTATGGATGATACGAAAATAGGAAGCATTGTGAACTGTAAGGAGGATAGTGTCAAACTTCAAAAGGACATAGACAAGTTGGTGGAATGGGAGGACAGATGACAGGTGAAGGTCAATGTAGAGAAATGTGAATTGATTCATTTTGGTAGGAAGAACATGGAGAGACAATATCGAATAAAGGGTAAAATTCTAAAGGGGGTGCAGGAGCAGAAGGACCTGGGGGTATAAGTCATCCAAGGTGGTGGAATTGGTGGAGAGAGCGGTTAATAAAGCATACAGTGATAGAGGCATAGAGTACAAGAACAAGGAGGTCATGTTGAACTTGTATAAGACACGAGCCTTAGCTGAAATACTGAGTCCAGTTCTGGGCGCACACTTTAGGAAAGATGTGAAGGCGTTGGAGAGATTGTGGAAAAGATTCATGAGAATATTTCCAGGGCTGGGGCAGCACAGTGGTGCAGTGGTGAGCACTGCAGCCTCACTGCTCCAGAGACATGGGTTTGATTCTGGGTACTGCCTGTACGGAGTTTGAAAGTTCTCCCTGTGACCACGTGGGTTTTCACCGGGTACTCTGGTTTCCTCCCACAGCCAAAGACTTGCAGGTTGATAGGTAAATTGGTCATTCCAAATTATTCCCAGTGGTGGCAGGGATTACTGCAGGGTTAGGATCAATGAGTGGTTGTTGTTCAGCACAGACTTGGTGGGCCAAATGGCCTGTTTCAGTGCTGTATCTCTAAATAATAAATAAATAAAAATAAATGAGGAACTTCAGTTATGAAGATAGATTGGAGAAGTTAGGACTGTTTTCCTTGGAGAAAAGAAGGCGAAGAGGAGATTTCATAGTGGTATTCAAAATGATGAGGGGTGTGGACAGAGTGGATAGGGAAAAACTGTTCCCACTTGTGAAAGGATCGAGAACGAGAGGGCACAGATTTAAAGTCATTGGTAAAAGAAGCAAAAGCGACATGAGGAAAATCTTTTTCACGCAGCGAGTGGTTAAAGTATGAACTGCCTGAGAATGTGATGGAGGCAGGTTCAATTGAAGAATTCAAAGGGGAATTAGAATGTTATCTGAAAAGGAAGAATGTGCAGGATTATGGGGAGAAGACGGGGAAGTGACATGAGGTGAATTGCTCATTTGGAGAGTCAGTGCAGACACGATGGGCCAAATGGCCTCCTTCGGGGCAATAACAATTCTGTGATTCCAATATTCAAGACATTTATATATAATAAAAGCAAAATACTGCGGATGCTGGAAATCTGAAATAAAAACAAGAAATGTTGGGAATACTCAGCAGGTCTGGCAGCATCTGTGGAGAGAGAAGCAGAGTTAACGTTTCAGGTCAGTGACCCTTCTTCAGAAATAATAAATATTAGAAATGTAAAAGGTTATCAGCAAGTAAAGTGGGGGTGGGGCAAAGGAGAAGGTGTAAATAGGACAAGGTCACAGAATAGCTGACCAGAAGGTCATGGAGCAAAGGCAAACGATATGTTAATGGTGTGTTGAAAGACAAAGCATTGGTACAGCGTGATGCCACTACCAAACGCATCTTCCCCTCCCTTCTCCTGTCAGCCTCATTAGTTCTGTGAATAATACAATGATTTAATAGACAAAGTTTTGAAACATTCCTGCCCATAAATCTTGATAACAGAGAGTGTGTGGATCTCCTGACTCAGAATGTTTAATGGACACAGTCCTCAGATCCGACAAGGAATCCCTGAACATCCACAGTAAAGACAGTGTGGATGAGGAAATGTAAGAGCCGGGAGCTGAAACTCAGGGACGGCCGAGCTCTCCTGTCATTGAGCTTGTGTGTCTGCTCTGCTCGCCGCACTTCCGGCTCTACTTTGTTTCCAATGAAAAGATGAAAAGGGCCGTTCGGTTTTCCTCTCACTGACAGCGTGTTTCACTCGGGTTAATATAACCCGGGACTTTTGCTGCTGAAATGAATTCTGCAAGGTCCCAGCAAACACACCGGCTCCCTCCTTTCTCCCCTCTTTCTATCGGATTGTTTTACCAGGAGGGGCTCAATAATAACAAACCCCCTGCAGGGAATGACTGCAAATTGAGCATCTAAATGGGGCAAGTGGGCAGCTTTCTGGGTTCTAGGTTCCCCCTACCCCGCCCCTCCCTCCCTCCAGTCCAAGCCCTTCTTCACTTTCTTTGGGACTTTGATGAGGGTGAAATGGGGAAAGTTCCCATTGATGTTTGAATGCTGAATTGCTGCAGAGATCTGCGCACGCGCGCTGTAGCCCCGCCCCCTGTGAGAAGTCACAATGAGGAGTGGAGCGCATGCGCAGACTTTCCCCAACCCAGTCTGTGAGGCCATTCACTCAATCAGGGCAAGATGCTTTAAATCAGCTGCTAATGGAGACTTCCCGGGCCCGGGGGAAGGGAACAAACAGCATCTGCTTCCAGCAGCCACTGCTTTGGGATCGTGTCCGCAGATGTGCTCAGAGATTAGCATTGAGTGGTGGGAAGTTGAGGGGGAGTCGGGGAGTGTTTGTAACAGACACTGTGGAGCAGGAGCTGCTCCCGGAACATGGAGTGAGCCGGGGACACGGGGAAGGGAGAGTTCATTCTCGGACAGTGTCTGTACAGGCTCAGGGAGACACAATGGGAAGAAATCACTATTGAAAATCACTGACAATTTCACCACCCAAAGGAGAGGGAATTTTCCTGCTTTAGTTCCAGTCTCTCACTGTTTGTTGGATTGTGAACAGTGGAGGAAAAATAGCCGCAAAATAACGATGTGGACAGTTAGACAAAGAACATTTATTGCAGACACCAGGTGAGAAGTGTGAAAGGCACATTTTAAATAGTGGCTGCTTGTTTTCCGTTGAAATAGAAATGTGACTGTGTAAAGGTCACTGCTCGATCGGACAGTCCCAGTCATTGAGCAGTGCAGGGCTTGTGTTGTTTCTGAATGTCACAAACTTGTTGTAAAACCTCTGCAAACACCTGGTAAACAGAAGCTGAATGCTGCAGTACTGCAGTGGAGTCAGACACTGATACTGTTTGTGTTCCTGGTTTTCAATTTGTGATTGTTCATAATGATTATTATTGGGACGATTACATTGATCGCTTTTGTATCTTCTATCTCACCAGTTCTTTCATTCCTGCAGGAAAATACATGAAGGAACCTGAATGGATGTGGTGATTCCTGGACACAAGGAAAAGTGCAGTGATCTCGTTCCAACACACAGTCGGTACAGGATCACTCCCAAAGCACAGATATACTGCCAGCTCATCAGTTCCACTGGAACAAACAATGAAGTAGTCAGACAGACACTGATCCCAAAGTCGAGAGACACATTTTCAATCCGACAGTCAAACAACAGCAGGAGAGACAGAAGTTGTTTCCATTTCACTCCAATTCAGTACAGCTGACAGGTTGATACATCAATCGCAGTCCAAAAACAAACTCACTATCAGATCTCAATAAACTCTGTCACCATGGTTACATTTTAAATCTAAAATCTGAAATAGAACAGACAAAATTTACATGATTGAAAGGTACAGAATGAATGCAAGGAGGCTTCAAGGGGATTTGGACAGGCTAAGTGAATGGGCTAGAACATAGCAGATGGAATATCATGTGAATAAGTGTGAAGTTCTCCACTTTGGTAGAATAAACAGAAAGACAGAGTATTTCTTAAATGGTGAGAGGCTGGGAAGTGTCGATGTCCAAAGGGACCTGGGTGTCCTTGTTCATGAGACACTAAAAGTTAGTGTGCAGGTGCAGAAAGCAATTAAGAGGCAACTGGTATGTTGGCTTCATTGAAAGGGGATTTGAGTGCATGAGTAAAGATGTATTGCTTCAATTGTATAAAGTCTAGATGAGACCGCACCTGGAATATTCCGTACAATTTTGGTTTCCTTATCTAAGGAAGGATAGACTTGTCATAGAGGGAGTGCAACGGAGATTCACCAGACTAATCCCCTGGGATGGTGGGGTTGTCTTCTGATGAGAGACTGCAGAAACTGGGCCGAAATTCTCTAGAGTTTTGAAGAATGAGAGGTGATCTCATTGAAACTTTCAAAGTTCTTACAGGGTGTCACAGGGTAGATATGGATAGGATGTTTCCTCTGTCTAGTGCGTCTAGAACAAGGGGACACAGTCTCAGAATAAGGGCAGGCCATTTGAGACTGAGATGAGCAGGAATTTCTTTGCTCAGAGGGTGGGAAATCTGTGGAATTCTTTATCCCAGAGGGCTGTGGAGGCTCAATCATTGAACATATTCAAGACAGAAATCGATAGATTATGGCATAGAGGTAGATGATCAGCCACAATCTGTTTGAATGGTGGAGCAGGCTCGATGGGCTGAATGGCCGAATGCCCCTATTTCCTATGAATCCCATAATGTACATCAGACGTTAGACCATGTTATGCATTACATACCAGTTCAAAAATCCCACAGAGATTAAGACTGAAAGATACAGTATCAATTCCATTACTACAAAATGAAGGACTTGGAGCTTGCAGACCAGCCCATGTATAAGATTGAAAGTTATATTTTCATTCACAATCGTTTTCACAGAACTGAATATTAAATACCAATCCACAACTTGTACAGGACTACCAAATAAAACCTACAACTGTAAAATGCAGTTAATACATATTTTAAATTAAACACAAGGCAAACAAATATTGATACATTAAGAGAGCGGGAAACAGTGAAAGCGAAGCGGAGCATAAAGAGCCCAGGAGAGGGAGAAAGATTTCACTCGGAGAGCAGGGAACAGCGAGAGCAGACGTCAAAAAAGGCAAAGGAATACACAATTAACGGGAGAACACTGAATGGCGTAGAGGAAGTGAGAGACGTTGGAGTGAATGTCCACAGATCCCTGAAGTAGCAGGACAGGTCAATAAGGTGGTTCAGCTGGTATATGGAATCCTTTCCTTTATTAACTGAGGTACAGAATATAAGGGTGATCTGGGTGTCCATGTCAATAAGTCACTGAAAGCTAACATGCAGGTGCAGCAAGCAATTAGGAAGGCTATTGGTATGTTAGCCTTTATCACAAGAGGATTTGAGTACAGGAATAGTGAATTCTTGCTTCAATTGGAAAGAACCTTGCTGAGACCGCACTTGGAGTACTGTGTGCAGTTTTGGTCTCCTTACCTTAGGAAGGATATTATTGCCACAGAGGGAGTGCAACAAAGGTTCATCAGACTTATTCCTGGGATGGTGCGAATGTCCTGTGAAGAGAGATTGGGGAAACGGGCTGTATTCTCTAGAGTTTCAAAGAATGAGAGGTGATCCCATTGAAACCCTCAAAATACTTAAAGGACAGTCAGGGTAGATGCAGCTAAGATGTTTCTCCTGGTTGGGGAGTCGAAAACCAGAGGGTGCAATTTCAAAATAAGGATGAAACCACTTAGGACAGAGATGAGGAGAAATGTTGTTACTCAGAGGGTTGTGAATCTTTGGAATTCTTTACCCCAGAGGGCTGTGGAAGCTCAGTCATTCAGTATGTTTAAAGCAGAGATTGACAGTTTTCTAAATACAAATGACATAAGGGAATATGAGGAAAGTGTGGGGAAATAGGCATTGAAGTGGATGATCAGCCATGATCATATTGAATGGTGGGGCAGGCTTGATGGGCTGAATGGCCGACTCCTGCTCCTATGTTCCTATGTTCCTAACTCCACATGATCGGTGAGGCACAGCTTCAGGCCGACTTGGTGGGTGGTGCAAACAGATATCACTGCTTCTGGTCTTCACCAGAACAGAGAGTGAGATGTAACATTGATCATCAAACAGACTGTGAGAGAATACAACAGAATAAAACACATGGAGAGACACTGTGGAATAACAAATAGATTTGATTGGAATGTTGAATTTTGATTGGAATGGATAAAACAGCAGATTAAATTGGGATTCTCATCATTATATTGATCTGGGACAGAAAAGAGAAACTGGTGGGAAGAAGGAAGAAAAGAAAGGATGGAACTGTTCAGTTTTTCTGAGTTTTTTCACCCACCCATCAAAGCTGGATTTTAAAAAAAGATGCAAATAACAAAGAATTTCACCAAAAAGGGAGATTAAATGCTGCCGAAACCTTGGATCGAATGATACCCCACAGGGCGGCACAGTGGTGCAGTGGTTAGCCTCACAGCTCCAGGGACCCGGGTTCGATTCTGGGTACCACCTGTGCGGAGTTTGCAAGTTCTCCCTGTGTCTGCGTGGGTTTCTTCCGGGTGCTCTGGTTTCCTCCCACATGCCAAAGACTTGCAGGTTGATAGGTTAATTGGCCATTATAAATTTCCCCTAGTATAGGTAGGTGGTAGGGAAATATATAGGGACAGGTGGGGATGTGACAGGAATATGGGATTAGTGTAGGATTAGTATAAATGGGTGGTTGATGGTCGGCACAGACTCTGTGGGCCGATGGGCCTGTTTCAGTGCTGTATCTCTAAACTAAACAGATCACCTGTTTAACTGTCTCCTCACTGGGGGATTTCAATCAGTGAGTAATATTATTCTCTACCTTTTTTTTTGTTAAATGAACCCAGAACTGTCACTTGGAGTTAATATCTGTGTTTCCACTCCTGAAGAACAAAAGTGTGAATTTCTCAATATTTTTTGGACACATTTCCTGCTGGAAGAACTAAGAACTCTTTTCTAATTTACACAATACTATATACACACTCATCAAGCCTCCGAAGCTAGCATCCTTGGTGCTGCTCTCTCTTCCAAACCTCATCTCATGTGACTGTTACATCATCACTCTGACAGTGGGAGGGGTTGATCCCACTGTTTTCAGCATTAACCCTTTACATCCTTATACTACACTGTCTGTTCAAAAAAATTGGGTGGAGGGAACCTCTTTCATTTATTGAAACACCAACAGCTGCCAGTTGAATATCAACTCAACCCATCAGAGAGAGAGAGAGAGAGAGAGAGAGAGAGAGAGAGAGACTGTCATAGAACTTCCTGCATCCAGTCCTGACCCTGTCACACTCAGCAGATGCTCACCCAGACCCCACTCTCATCAACACTGAATACTGTTACCGAGACCCTTCAAATACTGTTTATAAAAAGGTAGAACAGGTCAAAGTTCACACAGCTGTATTGAATAGAACAAAGTTTAATATTTTCTCACCGTCTGTCGGTAACCACATGAGACATAGGTTTTCTTATTTGCTTCCTTTGATTTTTCTTGTTCCTGACTGACAAATATTCCAAACCTCGGATCAACCCTCCCACTTGCGTCATGTCCCAGTCACGGTTGAAAGCAACACATAACGACACAAACACTCTGAAACATACAACGCAGTCACACTTTCCTTCAGTGAGATTAATGTCGAGCTGTTTTCCAGGTTGAATGTAACTGTGAACAAACTTCTATCAAAGAAGTTGCCTTTGGCGTATCAGCACTGAATTTCTGTGCAAGGAGGAACAGCCATTCCAAACTCACATCCTTCACAAAGGCTGTTTTCTCCTGTGACTGAAATTCATAATGTAATTTGAATTCTATGTCAAATTTCACAAGACAGAAATGTAAATGAAAGATCAGGAAGCTTCTAAAGCACACTGCAAATGTGCAATAAGGCTCTGCTGGGAGTTGAACCCAGGATCTCCTGCTTACTGGACAGGTGCTGTAACCAACTAAGCCAGAGAGCCAGATTGAAAAGGATTGTGCAGTTGAAATCAGAGAAGGGCACTATTTATTCTCATCCCACTTCTCCACTGGTCACAACATATTTTAACTTTTCCCACTTCCAGATACAGTCGATCATATACTGTATTTTTCCCAGAACTGAGAATGAATGTTTTGGAAGTAAATACATAATTCAATTTTTTCCAAAAGTTTACAGAATACAACATGTGAGTAATATTCCCCATTGCTTTCTCAGCACTGATGGATTGTGAAGCGGGAGACAGCCAGAAGTCCCACTGAGCCGCACTGACCCTGAGCTGAGAAGGAAATGAGATAAAGTTCAATTCTTCGCAGCAAGATGCTGCAGAGAGATAAGAGTCCTGAATCAAAGTGAGACTTTCTCATACTGTTGTTGAATTTCACGTCAAACAATCCTTGTACTCTCTGCTAATGAAGCCAAAAAAAAGGGAAAAACAGAATGGCACTCAAACTCACAACCCTGAGATTAAAAGTCTCATGTTCGACTGACTGAACTGTCACTTCTACTCGGTCTCTTATTGGATGGATGCAACTGTATGCTCCAACGCTGGGGCAGCTTTCAAATCCTCCCATGGATCCACATGTCAGACTGAGTTCCATGTTGTAGACTCAAGCAAAGGAAATTTGCTCACTTCCAAAACTATCAGTGAGTTGAAGCTTATTACGATCAACATCATCAGAGGTCAGAACTACCTGGTGAAAGAAAACACCCTGAAGAAGGATCCACAATTATTCAAACAAATCGACAAAGTGAAAAACAAAAAATCGATGAGTTAATCCAAGACAAACAACAGAAACACAGAAGAATTCCATTCCATACCAGAACCCAGTCCTGTTGTTTTTGGATCCAGCTCTCAGTTACTGCTTCACCTTCATACACACACTTGGCAATCTGTACATTTAGTTCATTTCAATTTTGTCAACAGGCTCTTTGAATCCAGTTCTCTGGTCCTCAAACAGGCTCCGTGTGAAAGTCAACTCCGCTTTTTGTAAGGCTGCAACCAATCGATGACCTTCAACTAAAAATGCAAATGAAGTAGGAGTCATGCAGGATTTGAAACTAGGATCTCTCACATGCTATCCAATTACACATCGAAAATGAAAACCATACCCCTGGACCAACAAGACACTTACAAAGAGCCTTATTTTTAGCACTCTTTAGAAATGTGTCATTAAGTATATATTGCCTCTCCCTATCCCTTCTGCGAAAGTCTATCACCTCACACTAGTCACTATTAAATTCTATCTGCCACCTGTCTGCCCATTCTGCTAGCCTATCACTGTCCTGTTGCAGGCAGTTCATTTCATCCTCACTATTTACCACTCCTCCAGGTTTGGTGTTATCAGCATATTTTGAGATTCTACTCTATTTTCCAAGATCCTAGTCATTTACATATAGCAGAAAAAGCAGTGGTTCTCGCAGTGACCATTGGAGAACACCCACTGTCGACTATCCTCCAGTCTGACAAAGAACCGTTTACTATGATTCGCTATTTTCTGTCCTTAAGGCAATTTTCTATCCAATTGGACAGGGAGTCTCCTATTGCATGAACCTCACTTTTGTTAACCACCCTTTTATGTGGTACCTTAGAACAGTACAGCACAGTACAGGCCCTTCGGCCCACGATGTTGTGCCGACACTTTAAACTACTCTAAGATCAAACTACCTACATGCCCTTCATTCTACTATCATCCATGTACCTATCCAAGAGTCGCTTAAATGCCCCTAATGTATCTGCTTCTTCTACCACCGCTGGCAGTGCATTCCACGCACCCACCACTCTCTCTGTAAAGAACCTACCTCTGACATCTCCCCTAAACCTTCTGCCAATCACCTTAAAATTATGCCCCCTGGTGATAGCCCTTTCCGCCCTGCGAAAAAGTCTCTGGCTATCCACTCTATCTATGCCTCTCATCAAGTGGTACACCTCTATCAAGTCACCTCTCATCCTTCTTCACTTCAATGAGAAAAGCCCGAGCTCCCTCAACCTTTCTTCATAAGACATGCCCTCCAGTCCAGGCAGCATCCTGGTAAATCTCCTCTGCACCCTCTCTAAAGCTTCCACATCCTTCCTATAATGAGGCGACCAGAACTGAACACAATATTCCAAGTGTAGTCTAACCAGGGCTTTACAGAGCTGCAGCATAGCCTCGTGGCTCTTAAACTCAATCCCCTTCTCATCCATTCTTAATCCATCCATCCATCCTTTCTTAAAATCCATATCAACAACATTCGCTGCATCATCTTCCTGTTAGTTCATCAAAAAATGCAGTTAGTCAAGCATGAACTCCCATTTATAAATCCATGCTCACTCTCCTTAATTAACTCAAATCTCTCCAAGTGACTGTTGATTTTTTTCCCTAATTATTGTTCCTAAAACCTTACTCACCACTGCTGTTAATCTAACTGGCCTGTAGTTACCTGGATTGTCCTTACACCCTTTGTTGAAATAGCAAGTCACATTTGCCACTGTTCAATCCTCTGGCACCTCCACAGTGCTTTTTGGGAGGGTGTTCCTGGTTTTTGACCCTGCAACAGTGAAGGAATGGCGGTATAGTGCCAAGTCAGGATGGTGTGTGACTTGGAGGGGAACTTGAAGGTGGTAATGTTCCCATGCGTCTGCTGCCTTTATCCTTCCAGGTGGTAGTGTTTGTGGGTTGGAAGGTGCTGTTGAAGGAGGCTTGGCAAGTTGCTGCAGTTCATCTTGTAAATGTTACACACTGCTGCCACTCTGCACTGGTGCTAGAGGGAATGAATGTTTAAGGTGGTGGATGGGGTGCCAATCAAGTGGGCTGCTTTGACCTGATGGTGTCAATCTCTTGAGTGTTGTTGGAGCTGCACTCATCCAGGCATGAGTATTCCATCACATTTCTGACTTGTGCCTTGTAGGTAGTGGGCAGGCTTTGGCGAGTCAAGAGATGAGTTAGTCGCCACAGAGTTCCCAGCCTCATGACCCGCTCTTGTAGTTGTAGCTGTAGTTGTAGTAGTAATAGGCAATCGTCCGTCTCAGAAGACGATGGGCTACGCCCGGGGTGTACGTCACTTCTGTATTAAGCATCGTTTGTTGTGGCTGTAGAGGACGACTCGTGAGTGACAATCCCTTCCACAGCTGGTACAGATGAATATCATTGGCCCGAGGTCGACTGATAATTTTTCCTTCCTCTGAGCTCTCTTTGCCCCCAACTGGTCATTTCTTTTGTCCTCTGCTTTTCCCATGGTCTTCCTGAATGCCTTTCTCCAGGAATTCCAGTCAGCAGGAAGGACTTCCCATGCATCGACTCCAATCCCAGTCTGCTTGAGATCTCGCTTGCAGATGCCCTTGTATCATAGACGTGGGTGACCTGTTGGTCTCGTGCTGATAGCAAGCTCACCAAAGAGTGTGTCTTTGGCAAAGCGACCGTCATCCATTCAGCACACATGACCCAGTCAACAGAGTCACCGCTGACTCAAGAGGGCAAACATGCTGCAGATCCCTGCACGCTGGTGTACTTCTGCATTCGGCACTCTGTCCTGCCCGGAGATGCCCAATATCCATCTGAGACAGCGGAGGTGGAAGCTGTTCAGCTGCTTTTCTTGAATTGCATAAGTTGTTGATGCTTCTCTCCTATAAAAGAGGGTGCTGAGAACACAAGCCTGGTACACGCAGAGCTTTATATTTTCGATCAGTTTGCTGTCGGTTCATACTCGTCTTCTCAACTTTGACATGACAGCTGCAGCATTGACAATCCTGGTGCTGATTTCAGCATCAAGGGACAGATTGCTGGTGATTGTTGATCCAAGGTATGTGAAGCTGTTGACAACCTCCAAAGTGAGGCTGTCGATGTTGATGGAAGGTGGAGTCTCTACGTCCTGGCCCATAACTTTGATCTTCCTGATGCTGATCATCAGTCCAAACTCCTTGCAGGCCAGGGATAAGCGATCTACAAGCTGCTGCAAGTGAACTTCATTATGGGATTTCAGCACAGCGTCATCAGCAAACAGCAACTCACGGACTAGGAATTTACCCACTTTGGTCATGGCGCACAGTCTTGCCAAGTTGAACAGCTTGTCGTCAGCTCTGGTATGCAGGTGGACACCCCCATCTGAGTCACTGAAAGTGTAAAATAGCAGAATGGAGAAGAGTATGCTAATTGTAAAGATGTGAGCTGTGAGGAGCTTACAACCTGCTTTACTCCACTGCTGATCTTGAAAGTGTCTGATGTTGCTCCTTTGTAACTGACGGAACTGTGCATGTTCTCGTGGAAAGAAATGACGCCCAAGAGTTCAGGAGGGCAGCCTAGTTTCCACAGCAGTTTGAAGAGTCCGTCTCTGCTGACAAGATCGAAGGCCTTGGTGATGTCTATAAAGACAATGTAGAGTGGTCTGTCCTGTTCACAGTACTTCTCCTGTAACTGCCGACGTGAGAAAATCATGTCGACTGTCGATCTACCAGCTCTGAAGCTGCACTGAGACTCAGGATAGATGTGTGATGCCAGGGTCTTCAATCTGGTCAGAGCAATGTGAGCAAAGACCTTCCCCACAATACTTAGCAAGCAGATGCCTCGGTAATTTCTGCAGTCACTGCGATTTCCCCCTTATTTTTGTACAAGGTGACAATATTTGTATCACGTATGTTTTGAGGTGCAGATCTTTCCTTCCAACAGAGACACAGAAGTTCATGGAGATGCTGCAGCAGAGCCGCTTTTCCACTTTTGATGATTCCAGGTGGAATAACATCATTTCCCGGGGCTTTACTACAGGCAAGAAGGTCAATGGCCTTGTTGAGCTCCACTATGGAGGGCTCACTGTCCAGTTCCTCCATGACAGGGAAGTCTGGAATGGCGCTGAGAGCTACTTCAATGACAATGTTCTCCGTTATGTAGAGTTCAAGGTAATGCTCCAAACACCTTTCCATCTGCTTGTTAGGTTCAGTGATGATCACCCCTCTCTTTGTCTTCAAAGGTGCTGATTTAGTTACTGCTGGTCCCATTGCTTTCTTAATTCCTTCATACATCCCTCCAGCATCCCCGGATTCAGCAGCAGATTGTATGCTGTTGCAGAGTTTTAACCAGTATTGATTAACCAGCAGTGCCGAGCAGTTTTTTTTTTAATTTATAAAATATACTTTATTCATAAAAATCTGTAAAAAATACATTACTAAACAGTTTCAAACAGCACCAAGTCAAAAAATGCAAACAGCACAAGGGAGATCAGTTTCCTTCAATACAATCATGAGTTGCCTCACAACCCTTCCATTTGATTTGTCATACCATAGACATTTTTACATTTTACAGCAAATGAAAATTTTCCCAATACAGTTCGAGGGGTTTCTGATGGATCCAGCCCCTCAGTTCAACTTGGTGGGGGGACCATACACTGTGGTCTTTCCCCATTGAGCCTTTGCTGCGGCTGCCCCAAGCTGTAGTGCGTCCCTCAGCACGTAGTCCTGGACCTTGGAATGTGCCAGTCTGCAGCATTCGATCATGGACAACTCTTTGCTCTGGAAGACCAGCAAGTTTCGGGCAGACCAAAGAGCATCTTTCACCGAATTGATAGTCCTCCAGCAGCAGTTGATGTTTGTCTCGGTGTGCGTCCCTGGGAACAACCCGCAGAGCACAGACTCCTGTGTTACAGAGCTGATTGGGATGAACCTCAACAAAAACCACTGCATCTCTTTCCACACCTGCTTTGCAAAGACACATTCCAGAAGGAGGTGGGCCGAGCAGTCTGCAGAGACCTGTTTCTGGAAGCTCTGAGAGCATCGAGATTTTGTTTGCTGGGGACTGGTTTGTAGTTCATGAGGACTCTCCTCTTAGTTGCAATAACTGACTCTATTTCACTCCAATAAGCCTCAAACCAGTCAGCATTCCTCCCATCTCTTTTTCCATACACAGTGAGTGCATTGTTGTTTGAAAGTGCCTGATCAAGGATGTTGAGGAACTCCTGGGTCCTTTCTGGATCAGTGGTTCGGCGAGTGTTGATCTGAGGACGACCTTTCTTCATGGATGGGTGAAGCTTCCTTGTCTGAAGCCTGACCTTGTTACACACCAGGGAGTGATCAGTTTCACAGTCAGCACTGTGATAGCTGCGAGTGATGAGGACACTGCTGAGGGTGGTAGGTCTGGTGATGATAAGGTCTAGCTGGTGCCAGTGGCGTGATCTCAGATGTCTCCAGGACACCCTGTGGCACAGCTTGACCTGGAAGTAGCTGTTCATCACACAGAATCCATGCTGACAGCATAGCTCCAGCAACCTCTGTCCATTTTTGTTCATCTTGCCAAGCCCCTGGTGCCCTATGCTCGTTGGCCAAGCTGTAGTCAGTACCCAAGCTTGTGTTGAAGTCTCCTGGAAGGTACAAACCCTCGGTGCTGGGAATTCTACTGATGGCAGTGTCAAGTGTCACATAGAATTGATCCTTGACATCTAGGGTGGAGGTGAGTGTCGGGACATAGGTGCACATGAGATTAACTGGGCCCGAGCTTGTTGACAAGTGAAGAGTAGGAAGTGTCTCTGAGCCAACTGTGGGGGGTGGGGGGGGGTTCACTCATCGCAAGTAGCATGTTTTTTTACTGTGAAACCCACTCCAGGCTCACGAGTTGCCTCTTGGGCATTCCCCTTGCCAGAAGAAGGTGTTCCTGCAGAACAGCAATGTCCACATTGAGTCTTGTGAGTTCTTTGTACTTCACAGCTGTCTTGTGTGTGTCATCAACCTGCAGAAGGTTGTCGGTAAGGCCAGGACACATGGTCCTCACGTTCCAGTTTGTGATGAAAAGGACTGGTGTCTTCTTTGTTAAGTTTGTCTTGCCTGGTGCACAGATTATCGATCCACCTGTTGAGAGATGACTCTCTGAGCTCCAAGCACCCATTGAAGCAAGCAGGTTGTGGCAGGATAGCAACTAACTGACTGGGGTTACCCAGCTTGGAGTAGGTGGTAGTTATCCAATGAGATCTGATGTTCTCTACCACTGTCGGAAGTAACCCCTGGTGCTCATACTCTACACCAATTGAATGAGAGCTTATAATCGGTAACTGTTTCTTCCCATGTTGTGTTAATGTTTAACCACAAAGTTGGAGTGTCCTCTCATGGGCAAATAGTATGGAGACCCTGAACATCAGGACCCCCTCTCAGCATTGCTAGTATTGTCCAAAGGAAAGGGAAAATCCAGTACTGTTTGGTAACAGCTCTGCTACAGGAGTTGCTGGAAAACTGCCTGATAAGTAACAGGTAACCGCCTACGGGACTCCACTCCGGATTTACTGTCCAGGTTTTCTCCCTAAGCCTTCTTCTCTCTCAAGACACCCACAGGGAAGTGAGACTTTTTGCCCGTAGATGGGGCTCTGTTTCTTGGCATCAGGATGGAACCACACACCAGTGGGCATGCATGACATGCACAAGGATATCACACACTGCCCCATCCCTGTGACAGCTCAGAGAGATACCCTGATGATAATACACCCCACAGGAACATCACAAACAGCCCCCTCCCTAGGACAGCTCAGAGTCAGACACTGCACACACTGCAACAACAGTGACATTCCTGGATTAGTCCTTCCATTCTGAAAAACAAGCATTCACCCTACTTTATGCTTTCTGTCCCTCAGCCAATTTTGTATCCACGCTGCCACTGTCCCTTTAATCCCATCTGCTCGAATTTTGTTAACAAGTCTATTTTATGGTACTTTTTAAAACACAATTTTGAAGTCCAGACACACATCATCAACCTCACCACCCTGGTCAACTCTGTGTGAAACTTCATCAAAGAAATTAATTAATTATTTCAGACACAATCTTCTGTTAACCAATCTGTACTGGCTGTCATTTATTAGCCCATGTTCTACCAAGTGACAATTAATTTCCTCCTGGATAATTGCCTCTAAAAGTTTCCCTACCACCGACATTAGACTAACTGGTCTGTAGTTCCTAGGTTTATCTCTCTTTTTAAACAGGGCTGTAAAATTAGCAATCCTTGCAGACTTATCTTTCAGTTCTGGAAAGTCTATTGTGGACAATCACTTTGGGCATGACTTTAACCAATAAGGCAACAGGATAATTGTTTAATAAGTATTGAGAGTAAAATAGTACTTAATAATTGAAAGTAAAATTATACTTAACAAACTTGGGGAATTTCACTTTGCAGCTCTAGCAGGTGTGCGGACTGGTCGAGCTTGGTCTCAGAGTGTCACGGTCCTCTTTGTCCAGTCTAGATCCCTCATCAGGTGGAGAACCTGGTTGATGATCTGAGCCTTTACCCCTGAGATCTTCTAGTGTTCCTGCACACTGAAAACTTACAAGATCCCTACTTTTAACCCCTGGATGGCCATCACACCACCTTGTAAAATAATAATTGCTCCTACCTGTTGCTAGGTACATTTAATTAGTTCTTAATGACGTCTTCCACGAACAGTCACCTATCCTCGGCATCTCAGACATGAGTACAATGGAGTGGTTTCACACTGTCTCCCAATCTGATCTGAAACAAGTTTCCTATTCATTAAATCGAGACTCTTGAAGGTCACGATGTACCAGACCATGGGTTTTATCAGGGGTCCTAGAAAGGTCCATTGTTTGAATACATTTAGCTGAAACTGCCCTTTCCCACAAAGACACAGAAACTCACAGTAATTAGATTGAACAAACTTTAAATGAAAACCCATTCTCTCTAAAATGTTTATTGATTCATTAATTATAACTCAATCAAGGTTCATTACTTTTGCAATCATCTGTTTCAGGATGGGTAGCTACTCATTAATTATACAGGATATAAACGTTAGTACTGAACACAAAATGGTTCCTTTGGTCATGTGTTAATTATAAAATGGCTTTCGTAACGTTGTTAGTTTTGACAATGGATACATTATAAAAATGGTCAAGTTAAACTAAGATCGAGCTACCCAAGCTTACCTCCATCCTCCAGTCCTCTGGCATCATTCGCAATTTCGAGGAGGATTGAAAGATTGTGGTTCGAGTCTCCGCTATTTCCACCCTTACTTCCCTCAGCAACCCAGGATGCAGCCCATCCAGACCGGGTGACCTGTAGACAGGTGTGAGCACTGCTAACCTTGTAATTGTCTCCTCTATCTATTTTCATCCCCTCCAAATTCTCCACTTCCTCCTCCTTTACTGTGACATTTGCAGCATCCGTTTGTTTTGTGATGACAGATGAAATGTACTTAATTGGTACCTCAGCCACACCCTCTGCCTCCACAGGATCTCCTAATTGACCCACCCTTTCATTGACTGTCCATATGTTTGGTAAAAGACTTCAGTGTTCCCAGTTATGTGACCTGCTAATCTTTTCTCATACATCTTGCTGATCTCTTTTCCTTTTTCAGCTCTCCTCTGTATTTTCTGTATTCTGCTTGTTTCTCTACTGCATATGAGTCCTCACATGATTTTTCAGTGAATGGTTTTTGAACTATTTTGTAAAAGGATTTAGTTTTGTAAATTTCTCCCTAGCTCCCCTCATGGTCAGGCAGAAAGTTTAACTGCTGTGTTTTCAAACAGCAACAGCTTTATTTGAAAAGCCATTATGACAGGATTCCGGGTTTTAATCCAGTCACAAATCTGGTTCTGATGTCTTGTGGCTCCAGCTGTCACATGACCTGTCAGAGGATGACCTCATAATTGACCCAGTCATGGAGCTGTGGGTTGATGTTTAAATGGTTTCAAAATAATTTTCCAGAAGGACAATCAAAATGAATCGATATATAAAAGGTAGATTTTGTGAATTTGTGCTCCCAGTGGAAATTCCTGCAAAGTCTGCTGGTTTTCATATCCCCAATTCCCCACAGGAAGCTCTGTGCTCGGAGTCTGTATTCACTACATCAACATTATACAGAATCATTTCATGGGAGACCCCAGTGTGAATTGTAGGCAGGTGGGTCAGTTTTAACTTTCAAAGTAACACAGAAGCAAAATACTGCAGATACTGGAAATCTGAAATAAAAACAGAAAATGATGGAAATACTCAGCAGGTCTGGCAGCATCTGTGGAGTGAGAGACAGAGTTAACGTTTCAGATCTGTGACCTTTCATCAGAACTGAGCTGAAATTGTCTGAGGGACTGAGATTGTGGAATTAATTTCAGGGTCAAAGACATTGTATTTGGTAAGGATAGGAAGATGGAGATTATTAAGTATAGTGCAAAATTATAGATGCTTTTACATTATTTTGATCAAAATTGATTTAAACTTTGTGCTCATGAATCCTATCTTTTGATCACAATGACACTGATAACAATGGAAAAAGCAAGACTTGCATTTCACGACTTTTCAAGTGTAGTCACTCATCAGTACAATAGATTACTCTGCAATAAAGATGTATAAGATTCCCACCACACAACTGCCAGACGATGACCATCCCAAACAAGAGAGAATCTAACCATCTCCCTTTGACATTCAATGGCATTACCATCGCTGAATCCCCCACTATCAACAACCTGGGGGTGAGCATTGAGCAGAAACTGAACTGCAGTAGCCATATAAATATTATGGCTACAAGAGCAGGTCAGAGACCAGGAATCCTGCGGCAAGTAACTCACCTCCTGACTCCCCAAAGCCTGTCCACAAGTCAGGAATGTGATGGAATACTCTCCACTTGTCTGGCTGGGTGCAGCTCCAACAATACTCAAGAAACTCAACAGGACAAAGCAGCCCGCTTGATTGGCACCCCATTTACAACTTACATGCCCTCCATCACTGGCACACAGTGGCAGCAGTGTGTACCATCCACAAGATGCACTGCAGCAATGTGCCAAGGCTCCTTCGACAGCACCTTCCAAACCCGTGACCTTTATCACCAAAAGGACAAGGGCAGCAGATGCATGGGAACACCACAACCTGCAAGTTCCCCTCCAAGCCACACACCATCCTGAATTGTAACTGTATCACCGTTCCTTCACTGTTGCTGGGTCAAAATCCTGGAACTCTCCTCATAACAGCAGTACATGGACTACAGTGGTTCAAGAAGGCAGCTCAGCACCACCTTCTCAAGGCAATTAGGGATGGATAATAAATGCTGGCCCAGCCAGCGACACCCACCTCCCATGAATGAATTAAAAAAATGATAATATCCTGTAATCCTCCAAAGTAGAAAATACAGATGGAAATGGAAAATAATAAAACACAGTCAGCATGGATTTCACAAAGAAAGACTTGATTAACCTTATCTTTGAAAAATCAACAGCAAGAGTAATAAAGCAGATGTAGAAGAGTTTAAGTTAATAAAGCCTCATCCATTTATGTGCTTGAACCATCAAATTGTGGGTGAACAAACAAACATACTAACTGACAGAGCTGGGTGTTGTGCTTTCTCGATTCCCCTAAAGCAGGGTGTCAATGAGTTAAATCTTCAGGTTGCTGCAACCAGAATAGCCATTGTCCACTATCAGTTTTACTGTTATAAATAAAGGGTGGAACATTCATTGTGAATCTATAGAAACAGTCTGGTCCTGCACACTGCAGACACATCCACGTCATCACCAACCAGCTCTCCTATAATTGGTGCAGTTATTTGACTTTGCCCCATTAGCTCCATGGAATTACTTTTAAAAGATTTTAAATTACAAGCAGTTTTGTTAATGTTCAGCCTTTGAGAAGAAATCATTCCCTGGCCACAGTGGAGACAGCATTGAATATAAAACAGTAGACTACCAGGTAACACAGTGAAAGCTAATCAGCTAATCTATAATTACTTACTTTTCTTACTTTTGCTCTTGCTATTCAGTTTTTCATCATTTTCAGCTCCTGACTGTGGATATTATTGTGATTAAATGTGAAAAGATGCACTGTGTCTCAGCCCCGGTATATTGGCTCTTTCTCTGTACAGTGCTGTATACACTCAGATACTGACAGTGTCTCTCCCTCCCTCAACTTTCCAGCCCTGACGGTGCAGAAAGCGCTGCTCAAAGTTACACATTCTGACTGTTTACAGTTGATTAGTGAGAGATTATTAACGTATCCTCCTGCAGCGCTGCCTCGGTTAATAACAGCAGATCTAAGTCACATTTCAGATACAGAAACAGACGCATCAATTATTCACTCTTTCCCAGAGTGTGTGAGGCCGGGACAAGCAGCAACATTCCGGCCCCACACTCTGCAATTACCCAGCACCAGTGGAAAGCAGTGAATACAGATTCAATCAGTGGGTTAATGTCCATTCCAGTGATGCAAGATTCCACGGCCCAGGACAAACATCCCCATACACCGAGAACAAGCTCAGGAAAACCCGGGGGAGTTAATATCCCAGTCACTGAGCATTCCAGTAACATTGAACAAGTTCCTGAACTGAGTGAACCTTTCAAAGTACAGAAGTGATGTCAAGGTCAAAAAGGTCTGAACAGTTGAGGTGACTGAGCGGTTTCAGCTTCTATTTTCAGGTTCCAGCTTTCACTGGAGGCATGTGTTTAAATCCCACTTCTGACAACTTGATTTTCAGTTACTTTGCAGAGCTTCCTTGAAGGTTTGAGGTAGAGTAAATACTGAGGAACTGTTTCTAACTGCTGAACGGTCAATAACCGAAGGTTACAGATTTAAAGTGACTCACAAAACCAGAAGGAACTTGAGGAAAAATTCCTTTCTGCAACGTGTGGTTAGGATTTCAGTTATGTGGATAGATTGGAGAAGCTGGGGTTGTTCTCCTTCGAGAGGAGATTTGATAGAGGTGTTCACAATCATGAGGGGTCGTGACAGACCCGATAGAGAGAAACTGTTGGTAGAAGGATTGAGACTCAGGTAAAAGCTGTGGCTCAGTTGGTCACACTCACCTCGAAATCACAAGCTTCTGGGTTCAGATTTCACAGCTGACACTGCAGTGCAGCACTGAGGGTGTTGAAGGTGCTGCCTTTCAGGTGTGATGTTAAACCAAGACCTGGTCTGCATGTTTGGGTGAATGTAAAAGATCCCATGCTGCAATTTCAAACAAGTGAAGAGCAATTCTCCCTGGTGTTGTGATCAATATTTGCCCCTCAATCAGATCAGTTGGTCATTATCACATTGCTGTTTGTGGGTATTAGCTGCTGCATTTCTGACATTACAACAGTGATTACACTTCAAAAGTATTTCATTGTTTACAAAGTGCTTTGATATGTCCAGTGGTCTTGAAAGGTGCTATATAAATGCAAGTCTTTTCTTTCTTTATCACAACACATTGCAGTGTAAAAAATGGCTCTTCATGTCACCTCTGGTTCTTCTGCCAATCACCTGATATCTGTGTCCTCTGCTTACTGACCCTTTTACCACTGCAAACAGTTTCTCCTTATTTAAACTATTGAAAACCTCCATGATTTTGAACAAATGTGTCAAATCTCTTCTGAACTTTCTCTGCTGCAAGGAGAACAACCCCAGCTTCTCCAATCTCTCCACATAACTGAAATCCCTCACCCTGCTACCATTGTGGTAAATCTCTTTTTTATTCTTTCCTGGGATGTGGGCACTGCTGACACAATGTGATTCCTGTCAACGGAGCGGCCCGCTGACATCATCGGAGAGCGCCAAGCTGCTCATAGGCGCAGCTACATCTTGCCAGGATTAAGTGGCACATGCACAGGATGATGTCATGGTTCAGCACCAACATCATCGCATATCCGCCCATGTTCCATCTTCGCACATTCACGCTAAAGTGTCATCGGGTATCCAGCCTCTCACTCAGCTGAAGGAAGCGGCTGAATGGGAGACTTTGAGGTTGGAGCTCTCCCCCCTCGGCCTTGACGCTTCTTCTCCTCAGCTGCTCGCTCTCCACCTCGCTGCTCCCCTGGATGATTGTTCTCCGTTCGCGTCACCCAGCTCTCCTGCCACTCGCTCCCAGCCCCCCAACCCCCACTCCAGCCATTAGCTCTAGGCCGTGCCATTTCCCTCCTCTTGGCCACTCGTTCTTCACTCCTGCGTCACACGTTATGAGAGGTATAGATAGTGTAGATAGCCAGAGTCTGTTTCCCATGGTAGGGGTGACTAAAACTAGAGGGCATAGATTTAAACTAAGAGGGAGGAGGTTTAAAGGGGGTCAAAGGGGTAAATTTTTCACAGAAAGAATAGTGGGTATCTGGAATGAACTGCCTGGTGGAGGCAGGAACAGTAGTCACATTTAAGAGGCATCTGGACAGGTACTTGAATGAGCAAGGCATGGAGGGATATGGAATTAATGCAGGCAGGTCGGATTAGTATAGATAGGCATAATGTTCGGCATGGACGCGGTGGGCCGAAGGGCCTGGTTCTATGCTGTACGACTCTATGACTCTCTGTGACTCCTGTTAATTGTTTAATTATCCACCACCATTCAGGACTGGATGTGGCAGGACTGAAGAGCTTTGATCTGATCTGTTGATTGTGAGATTGCTTAGCTCTGTCTATTGCATGCTGCTTCCGCTATATGACATGCAAGTAATCCTGTGTTGCAGCTTCACCAGGTTGACACCTCATTTTTAGGTCTGCTTGGTGCTGCTCCTGACATGCCCTCCTGCACACTTCATTGAACCACTCTTGCTCCCTTGGCTTGATGGTAATGGTAGAGTGAGGGATATGTCAGGCCAGGAGGTAACATATTGTGTTTAAATACAATTCTGCTGCTGCTGATGACCCACAGTGCCTCATGGATGCCCAGTTTTGAGCTGCCAGATCTGTTCATTTCTTCCCTCAGATATAATTGAAATAAAAAAATTCTGAAGAAATGCATGAACTAAATATAAAGGAGAGAGAAATAAATACTGACAAAATAAATGGCAGCATTTGGAAGGTAAAAAGATTTCGGTTTTATTATTGATGAGTGAGAGGAATTTCTCACACTTTGGGGCGTCTGTAAGTGGATTTACTGTATCAGAGTAGAAGTACTGTATCAGGCCTTGTTAGCTCAGTTGGTAGAGTATGAGACTTTTAATCTCAGGGTCTTGGATTTGATACCCTTGTTGTGTGGTTGTTCTTCCCTTTTTCAGTCTTCATCGGCAGAGAGTTCAAGGAGAGTTTGAAATTAAATTCAACAACATCATCAGATTTCAACGCCCCACCCCCGTCCCAGTGTAGTTGACAGGACCCACAACCTCTGCCCTCCCCCCTTCCCCCTCCCCCCCGTCCCAGTGTAGTTGACAGGACTCTCAACCTCTGCCTTCCCCCTTCCCCTCCCTCCCAGAACTGCGACAGGGTTCCCCTTGATCCAAGGTTGGCATATATTATCATTCAGGAGCAAGAAAAATCGAAAGGAACCTAACAAGAAAACCCAGTCTCCAGATGTGAGAATCTATAGATCTGCTTTGGGAAAGTGAATCAGAGCAGAATGAAGGGTGAACTGTCCGACTGCCCAGAAGAGATGAAGACACTGCTCAGTCAGCACGTTCCCCTGGTTTATGATGCTGGAACATTCCTCACACAGAAATTATTCAACCTGATGACAAACGTGCTTACAGCCGATAATTTATTAAGATAATTTTTTTTTGAGCTACAACACAAACAGCTACTCGACAATGTGGAAAATTGCCCAGGTGTGCCCTGTCCATAAAAAAAAGCAGGACAAATCCAATCTGACCAATTACCGCCCCATCAGTCTACTATCAATCATCAGCACAGTGATGGAAGATGTCATCAACAGTGATATCAATCACCATGCATTTAGCAATAAACTGCTCATCGATGCTCAGTTTAGATTCCGCCACGGCCTCTCAGATCCAGGCAAACATTTGGAAGCTGGAGTATAATGTGGGAAAATGTGAGGTTATTCACTTTGGTAGTAAGAACAGATAAATTAAATATTATTTAAATTGCGAGAGACTACAGAATGCTGCGGATTGGAAGGATCTGGGTGTCTTCGTACGTGAATCACAAAAAGTTAGCATGCAGGTAGAGCAAATAATTAGGAAGGCAAATGGAATTTTACCCATTATTACAAAGGGGAATGGAGTATAAAAGGAGAGAAGTCTTGCTGCAAATGTACAGGGTGTTGGTGAAACCACACCTGGAGTACTGTGTACAGTTTTGGTCTCCTTATTTAAGGAGGGATATACTTGCATTGGAGGCAATTCAGAGAAAGAGGTGGGCAACTGTCTCTTCCCCGCCACAGCCACCTCGAGGGCATTGAGCGGAGGGGGTGAGACTTCGGGCGTGCAGGAAGGATCTGATGGGGAGGGCTCTTCTCACCACCAGCCAAGTTTCATCTTGGTGCTTGTGTGAAAGTTCTGGTGATGAGGCATTCCGCCAAATGACTTTGAAAGTTTGCTCGGGGAACCATCCGACTGGATCCACCATCTCCTTTTCCTGTAGGGCCTTGAGGACATTCCATGCAGACCACTACCTGAAGGATTGGTGGTCAAAGATGTTTTTCCACAGAAACTTTCCCACGAAGGATAGGTGGTACGGCACAGTCCAACTGGATGGAGCATTCCGCGGCAATGTGACCAGGCCCATCCTTCACAACGCTGGGGACAGATAGAACCTCAGCACGTAGTGACACTTGGAGATTGTGTACTGAGAATCTGCGCACAGCTTGATGCAGCTGCACACGAAGGTAGTCATCAGGATGAGGGTGACGTTGGGTACATTTTTCCCGCCCTTATCCAGGGGTTTGAAGATCGTGTCCCTCCAGACCTGGTCCATTTTGGAACCCCATATGAAGCGGAAAATGGCTCGGGTGATCGCCACAGCGCAGGAGTGGCGTATGGGCCAGAACTGCACCACGTACAGCAACGTGAGCGCCTCGCACCTGATCACCAGGTTCTTACCCACAATGGAGAGAGATCGCTGCTCCCACATGCTCAGCTTATGGTGTATCCTGGCTACTCGCTACTTCCAGGTTTTGGTGCACGCCCCGGCCCTTCCGAACCATATCCCCAGCAACTTCAGGTAGTCTGACCGGACGGTGAAGGGGACAAAGGATCGGTCAGCCCAGTTCCCAAAGAACATGGCCTCGCACTTGCCGTGGTTAACTTTGGCTACCGAGGCGAGTTCGAACTGGTCGCAGATGCTGATCAGTCTGCGAACGGACAGCGGATCCGAGCAAAAGACGGCGACGTCATCCAGGTACAGGGAAGTTTTAACCTGAGTGACTCCACTGCCTCGGATTGTAACACCTCCCTTATGCTTGCATCCTTCCTAATAGACTCAGCAAAGGGTTCAATACAGCAAACAAACAAGACAGAGGAGAGAGGACTGCCCTGTCTGTCTTTGCAAAGCAGGTGCAGAAAAAGATGCAGTGGTTTTTTATCGCAGTTCATCCCAAGCAGCTGTGTAACACAGGAGTCTGTGCTCCACAGGCTGTTCTCAGGGATGCACACCGAGATAAACATCAACTGCTGCTGGAGGACTATCAATTCGGTGAAAGCCACCCTTTGGTCTGCCCGAAACTTTCTGGTCTTCCAGCGCAAAGAGTTGTTCACGACCTAATGTTGCAGACTGGCACATTCCAAGGTCCAAGACTACGTGCTGAGGGACGCACTACAGCTTGGGGCAAAGGTTCACTGGGGAAGACCACTGTGTAAGGTACCCCCACGAAGGTGAACTGAGGGACTGCATCCATGGAAATCCCCTCGGGCTGTATCCAGAAAATATTTCTCCGCCTCCAGGCTCACTTCTTTTGACCAGGAGTCCTCCTCCCGACCAGCAGACCCATTCACCCACCTCCAGCATTCTCCCTCTACCTGGACCCCTCCCCCTGGCCACTTACCCGCTCTTGATCTCTTCATTGAAAACTGTCGGCTGGACATTTGTCATCTCAATTTCTCTGCCCCCCTCACTCACTCTCACCTGTCTCCCTCTGATCTTGATGCACTCCGTTCTCTCAGGTCTAACCCCGACATGGTCATCAAACCTGCAGACAAGGGTGGTGCTGTTGTTGTATGGCGTACCGACCTCGACCTTGCAGAGGCTCAGCGCCAACTCACAGACACCTCTTCCTACCTCCCTCTGGACCATGACCCCATCGGCGAATATCAAGCCACCATCCAAAGGACTGTCACTGACCTCATCTCCTCTGGAGATCTTCCCTCTACAGCTTCCAACCTCATAGTCCCGCAACCCCGGACAGCCCGCTTCCACCTCCTGCCCCACTGAACTTATTTCTTCCCATCTTGACTCTATCTTTTCTCCGCTGGTCCAGTCTCTTCCCACCTACATCCGTGACTCTTCTGACGCCTTACATCATTTTGACAATTTCCAGTTTCCTGGTCCCAACCTCCTCCTCTTTACTATGGACGTCCAATCGCTCTGCACCTCCATCCCCCACCAGGATGGTTTGAGGGCTCTCCGCTTCTTCCTGGAACAGAGGCCCAACCAGTCCCCATCCACCACCACCCTCCTCTGCCTGGCTGAACTTGTTCTCACATTGAACAACTTCTCCTTCAACTCCACGCACTTCCTTCAAGTAAAAGGTGTCGCTATGGGTACCCGCATGGGTCCCAGTTATGCCTGTCTTTTTGTGGGATATGTCGAGCATTCTTTGTTCCAGTCCTACTCAGGCCCTCTCCCCCAACTCTTTTTCCGGTATATTGATGACTGTATCGGTGCTGTTTCCTACTCCCGCCCTGAACTGGAAAACTTTATCAACTTTGCTTCCAATTTCCACTCTTCTCTCACCCTTACATGGTCCATCTCTGATACTTCCCTTCCCTTCCTCGACTTCTCTGTCTCCATCTCTGGGGATAGGTTGTCTACTAATATCCATTATAAGCCCACCGACTCCCACAGCTACCTCGACTACACTTCTTCACACCCTACCTCCTGTAAGGGCTCCATTCCATTCTCCCAGTTTCTCCGTCTTTGACGCATCTGCTCTGATGATGCTACCTTCCATGATGGTGCTTCTGGTATGACCTCCTTTTTCCTCAACGGAGGAATCCCCCCCCCCCACTGTTGTTGACAGGGCCCTCAACCGTGCCTGGCCCATTTCCCGTACCTCTGCCCTCAACCCTTCCCCTCCCTCCCAGAACCGTGACAGGGTTCCCTTTGTCCTCACTTTCCACCCCATCAGCCTCCATATCCAAAGGAACATCCTCTGCCATTTCCGCCACCTCCAGCGTGATGCCACTACCAAACGCATCTTCCCCTCCCTTCCCCTGTCAGCATTCCGAAGGGATTGTTCCCTCTGCGACAACCTGGTCCACTCCTCCATTACCTCCACCACCTCGTCCCCATCCCATGGCACCTTCCCCTGCAATCGCAGGAGGTGTAATACCTGCCCATTTACCTCCTCTCTCCTCACTATCCCAGGCCCCAAATACTCCTTTCAGGTGAAGCAGCGATTTACTTGTATTTCTTTCGATGCAGTATACTGTATTCGCTGCTCACAATGTGGTCTCCTCTATGTTGGGGAGACCAAGCGCAGACTGGGTGACCGTTTTGCGGAATACCTCCGCTCGGTCCGCAAGCAGGACCCTGAGCTTCCGGTTTCTTGCCTTTTCAACACTCCCCCCTGCTCTCATGCTCACATCTCTGTCCTGGGATTGCTGCAGTGTTCCAGTGAACATCAACGCAAGCTCGAGGAACAGCATCTCATCTTCCGATTAGGCACACTACAGCCTGCCGGACTGAACATGGAGTTCAATAATTTCAGAGCATGACAGCCCCCCATTTTACTTTCATTTTTAGTTGTTTTTTCTTTTTTCTTCTTTTTTGCTTTTTTACATTTTTTACAACCTTTTATATTGCATTTATTTCATTTCATCTTAGTTTATTCAGTTTGCTTACCCACTGTTTTTTTTCAGGTTTGCACTTGCTGCTGTTCAATATTCAGTCCGTTAACACCTATTCTGTACTAATGCTTTGTCTTTCAACACACCATTAACATATTGTTTGCCTTTGCTCCATGACCTTTTGGTCAGCTATGTGGCCTTGTCCAAGCTGCACCTTCTCCTTTGTTATCTCTTGCCCCACCCCCACCTCACTTGCTTATAACTTGTGACATTTTTAATATTTGTCAGTTCCGAAGAAGGGTCAGTGACCCGAAACGTTAACTCTGCTTCTCTTTCCACAGATGCTGCCAGACCTGCTGAGTGGTTCCAGTATTTCTTGTTTTTATTCCAGAAAATATTTGTTTGCTGCAAAAAGTACATGGCAGGTAAAATGAAATGGAAGGGTTGTGAGGCAATTCATTCCTGTACTGAAGGAAACTGATCTTCTTTGCAATCTTTGTATTGTTGACTTGGTGCTGTTTTTGAACTGTTTTGTAATGTATCTTTTTATAGTTTTTTTAACGAATAAAGTATATGTTGGAAATAAAAGAAAAAGTTCAGAGAAGGTTCACTGGATTTATTCCTGTGATGAAGGGGTTGTCTTGTGAGGAGGATTGAGCAGGTTGGACCTATACTGATTGGAGTTTAGGAACATGAGAGGTGATCGCATTGAGACATATAAGATTCTGAAGGGTCTTGACAGGGTAGATGCTGAGAGGATGTTTCCCCTCGTGGTGGAATCCAGAACTAGGGGACACAGTTTCAGAATTAGGGATTTTCCATTTAAGAAGGAAATGAGGAGGAATTTCTTCTCTCAGACAGTCGTTCATCTTGGGATTTTTAAGTACAAGGAAGTCAAGGGTTATGAGGGCAGGCAAGAAAGTGGGGTTGATGCCATGATCAGATCATCCATGATCCTATTGAATGGCGGAGAAGGCTCGAGGGGCCAAATGGCCTCCTCCTGCTACTATTTCTGTGCTTATGATCTCATTGCAGCTTGTTCCAAATAGAGACAAAAGAGTGGAATTCCAGAGGAGAGGTGAGAGTAATTACCCTTGAGTGAGTGTGGCATCAAGGATCCCTAGCAAAATTGAAATCAATGGGAATCAGGGGAAAACTGTCCACTTGTTGGAGTCATATTGTTGTGAGGGCGGCACAGTGGCGCAGTGGTTAGCACCGCAGCCTCACAGCTCCAGGGACCTGGGTTCGATTCCGGGTACTGCCTGTGTGGAGTTTGCAAGTTCTGCGTGGGTTTTCTCCGGGTGCTCCGGTTTCCTCCCACAAGCCAAAAGACTTGCAGGTTGATAGGTAAATTGGCCATTATAAATTGTCACTAGTATAGGTAGGTGGTAGGGAAATATAGGGACAGGTGGGGATGTTTGGTAGGAATATGGGATTAGTGTAGGAGTAGTATAAATGGGTGGTTGATGTTCGGCACAGACTCGGTGGGCCGAAGGGCCTGTTTCAGTGCTGTATCTCTAATCTAATCTAATCATACCTAGCACAAAGCAAGATGATTATGGTTGGTGGAGGCCGATCATCTCAATCCAGGACATTGCCTCAGGAGTTTCTCAGGGTAGTGTCCTAGGCTCAACCATCCTCAGCTGTTTTATTAATGAGTTTCCCCTCAACTTAAGTCAGAAGTGGGAATGTTAGGTGATGATTCACAACTCCTCAGATACTGAAGCAGTCCATGTCCGCAAGCAGCGAGACCTGAACAACATTCAGGCTTGAGCTGATAAGTGATAAGCTACTTGGTTGCCACAAAAGTGCCACGCAGTGAACATCTCCAATGAGAGAGAATCAAACCATCTACCTTTTAATACTCAGCAGCATTATCATCACTGAATCCCTCACCATCGACATCTTGGGGGTTACCATTGACCAGAAACTAAACTGGACCAGTCACATCTGTGCTGCAGCTTTTAGCGTAGGTCAGAAATTGGGAATTCTGCAGCAAGTATCTCACCTCCTGACATGCCAAAGCCTGTCCATTATCTACAGGGCACAAGTCTGGAGTGTGATGGAATACTCTCCACTTTTCTGGACAGCTGCAGCTCCAACAACACATAAAGAGCTCAATACCACCCAGGACAAAGCAGTCCTCTTCATCGGTACCTCACCCACCACTTTAAACATTCACTCCCTCCACCACCAGAGACCAGAGCACAGTGGCAGCAGTGTGTACCACCTACAAGATGCACTGCAGTAACTCGCTAAGTAACGTTCGACAGCACCATCCAAACCCGTGATCACTACCACCTCGAAGGACAAGGGCAGCAGATGCATGGGAACACCACCACCTGCAGGTTCACCTCCAAGTCACTCACCATCATGACTTGGAACTATATCACCATTTCTTCACTGTTGCTGGGTCAAAATCCTGGAACTCCCTCCACAATAGCACTGTGGGTGTTCCTACACCACATTGACTGCAGCAGTTCAAGAAGGCAGCTCCCCACCACATTCTCAAGGGCAATTAGGGATGGACAATAAATGCTAGCCTTGCCAGCGATACTCACACTCAAGAATGAATAAAAAACAAATCATTCTCCACAGATTCCCCACAATCCAGGCTTGGACATTTACTTCAGGAGCACAGAGCTTTATATAACTACAACATGAGTTCCAATCTTCAGATTCCATTAGCCTTTCACATTATTTTCTACCAGTCCAATAGCTTTTAGTGATTCAGCACTCGGGTCTCTGCTTCTCCAGTTTCTAACATCTCACCCCTTATAAAAAACACTCTGATCTATCTTTCGTAGGTCCTCGATGACCCCACATTTTAAACTCCATCTGCCAAAGCATTGCTCACTCACTTAATCTATCAAGAAGATTTGAAAATAAATTTCTTGCCAAAGAATAATGTTCTGCTTCTGCTCCCTTGCCATTTGCTTTTCCCATTAGTATTTCATTTGGTGTAAATCCAGAGAAAGTAAAGATGGAAGGCAGGAAGGAGGGAAAAATCTTGTTCCTTTTCGTGATCCCTATTTGATCTTCATTCCAGTCCAATTTGGGTGAAGAATTCCGATTGTCTGTCTCAATTTTAATAAAGGATAAACAATTCTGGAATCACCAGCGAGATATTGACAAGAACATGTTTCCAGGCCAACTTTCCACAAAATCTCCCCCACAACAATGTACTAGACACTTCATGAACTAACGACAAAATTGGGATCCGAACCCACACATGCAAAGCAAAATGCATGAGCACGCCATCGTCTTAACCTCTCGACCACCTTGTCAGCTGTTTGGACAGTACAGATCCTGGCTGTGCAGCCAGATGTGCAATGATGGAAATGCAGCCTCTGTAAGTAAATGAAATTTCCATCACATCAGGTCATGGCCTGTTGGGAATGGAGCGGTGTGAAACATTTCCAGACCATGTCCAACACGTTTCTACTCAGTGTGAAAACCCACCACGGAAAGACTGGAACATACAATCATATCATCACATCATGATTAACATCACTCAGACACCTGAACCATGAGGTCACTGACGAAGTCACGATGACCGAATTTCTCATGAAATGACAACTGAACTGACTGACTGGAAGAATTGCTTTAATTCCACATGATCAGAGAGGCACAGTCTCATATAAATGAAACGTTACAATTCTAAACTGGGTGCAGGAGCAGAGAGACAATGTACACCAATGTTAGAAGGATTGAAAAGGTAGCTAAGAGCAAACAGGACACTTGGCTTTATTAATAGAGGCACAGAGTAAAAACATATAAGTTATGCTAAACCTTTATAGAATACTGGGAATGAATGGCCTCTTCCTACACCTCCACAGAAAGCTTCCATTCCAGGTTTACACGCACTCATCAGGATCACTCTCCACAGATCCTGCCACTCCAGGCTCGGACACCCACTTCAGGATCACTCTCCACAGATTCTTCCCTCGAGGCTCAGACACCCTCTTCAGAATCACTCTCCATACATCCCGCCGCTCCACACACGGATATCTCCCTCAGGATCCGATCAAGGAAAGTTGCTTGTCACTTATCAGCTCAAGCCTGAATGTTGTTCAGGTCTTGCTGCTTGCAGGCACAGACTGCTTCAGTATCTGAGGAGTTGTGAATCATCAGCGAACATTCCCACTTCTGACTTATGTTGAAGAGAAAGCCATCAATGAAACAGCTGAGGATGGTTGGGCCTCGGACACTGCCCTGAGAAACTAGGTATCCAGTCATGAATGGTGGTGGACAATTAAATAACGAACCAGATGAGGAGGGCCCAAAAACATTCCTATCCTCAATGTTGGTGGAGCCGAGCACGTCAGTGCAAAAGGTGAAGCTGGGGCATTTGAAACCATCTTCAGTCAGAAATTGCTCAGTGGATGATTCATCTCGGCCTCTTGAGGTCCCCAGCATCACAGCTTCCAGTTTTCAGCCAATTTGCTTCACTCCACACAATGGCAAGAAACAGCTGAAGGCACTCGATACAGCAAAGACTATGGGCCCTAACAACATTCCGGCTCTAGTACTGAAGACTTGTGCTCCAGAACTAGCTGCACCCTCAGCCAAGCTGTTCCAGTAGAGCTACAACACAGGCATCTACTTGACAATGTGGAAAATTGTCCAAGTGTGCCCTCTCCATAAAAAAAATGCAGGACAAATCCAATCTGACCAATTGCCACCCCATCAGTCTACTATCAATCATCAGCAAAGTGATGGAAGATGTCACCAACAGTGCTATCAAGCACCACACACTTAGCAATAATCTGATCATCGATGCTCAGTTTAGGTTCTGCCAGGGTCTCTCAGCTCCAGGAAATAATTTGGCAGATAGAGTCGAATGTGGGAAAATGTGAGGTTATCCACTTTGGCAGGAAGAATAGAAAAGGAAAATATTATTTAAATTGTGAGAGATTACAGAATGCTGCGGTGTAGAAGGATCTGGGTGTCCTCGTACATGAATCGCAAAAAGTTACCATGCAGGTACAGCAAATAATTAGGAAGGCAAATGGAATGTTACCCTTTATTGCAAGGGGGATGGAGTATAAAAGTAGAGAAGTCTTGCTACAAATGTACATGGTGCTGATGAAACCACACCTGGAGTACTGTGTACAGTTTTTGTCTCTTTATTTAAGGAGGGAGATACTTGCATTGGAGGCAGTTGAGAGAAGGTTCATTGGATTGATTCCTGTGATGAAGGTGTTGTCTTATGAGGAAAGCTGAGCAGGATGGACCGATACTCATTGGAGTTGAGAAAAATGAAAGGAGAACGTATTGAGACATATAAGATTCTGAGGGGGCTTGACAGGGTAGATGCTGTGAGGATGTTTCCCCTCGTGGTGGAATCTAGAACTAGGGGACACATTTTCAGATTTAGGGGTTTTTCATTTAAGAAGGAATTTCTTCTCTCAGAGGGTCATTAATCTTTGGAATTCTTTACCGCAGAGAGCAGTGGAGGCTGGGTCATTGAATGTCTTCAAGATTTTTATCTACAAGATAGCCAAGGGTTATGTGGGCAGGCAAGAAAGTGGGGTTGAGGTCATGATCAGGTCAGCCATGATCCTATTGAATGGCGGAGCAAGCTCGAGCAGCCAAATGGCCTACTCCTGCTATTAGTTCTTCTGATCTTATGTTCGTATGATCACATTGCAGCTTGGTCCAAGCAGAGACGAAAGAGTGGAATTCCAGAGGAGAGGTGAGAGTGATTACCCTTGAGTGAGTGTGGCATCAAGGATCCCCAGCAAAATTGAAATCAATGGGAATCAGGGGAAAACTCTCCACTTGTTGAAGTCATACCTCCCCCAAAACAAGATGTTGTGGTTCGTGGAGGCCAATCATCTCAGCCCAAGACATTGCCTCAGGAGTTTCTCAGGGTAGTGTCCTAGACCCAAACATCCCAGCTGTTTCATTGACGACTTTCTCTTCAACATAAGTCAGAAGTGGGAATGTTAGATGATGACTCACAACTCTTCAGATACTGAAGCAGTCTGTGCCTGCAAGCAGCAAGACCTGAACAACATTCAGGCCTATGCTGATAAGTGACAAGCAACCTTCTGGCCACACAAGTGCCAAGCAGTGAACATCTCCAATGAGAGAGAAAAAAAAATCTACCTTTTGATATTCAGAAGTATTATCATCGTTAAATCCCCCACCATCAACATCTTGACCAGAAACGTAACTGGACCAGTCACATCTATGCTGTGGCTATAAGCGCAGGTCAGAGATTACGAATTCTGCAGCGAGTATCTCACCTCCTGACACCCCAAATCCTGTCCACCATCTACAAGGCACAAGTCAGGAGTGTGATGGAATACATCCCACTCAACAACACTCAAGAAGCTCAACACCATCCAGGACAAAGCAGCGCACTTGATCGGCACCTCACCCGCCACCTTAAACATTCAATCCCTCCACAACCAGTAAACAATGGCTGCAGTGTGTACCATCTCCATATGCACTGCAGCAACTCGCCAAGTATCCTTCAACAGCACCTTCCAAACTCGTGACCACTACCACCTCAAAGGACAAGGGCAGCAGATGCATGGGAACTCACTACCTGCAGGTTCCCCTCCAAGTCACTCACCATCCTGACTTGGAACAATATAGCCATTTCTTCACTGTTGTTGGGTCACAATCCTGGAACTCCCTCCCCAATAGCACTGTGGGTGTTCCTGCACCATATGGACTGCATCAGTTCAAGAAGGCAGCTCTCTACCACCTTCTCAACGGCAATAGGAATGGGTAATAAATGCTAGCCTTATCAGCGATAGTCACACCCAAGAATGAATAAAAACCAAATCACTCTCCACAGATTCCCCACAATCTGGGCTTGGACATTTACTTCAGGAGCACAGAGCTTTATATCACTGCAACATGAGTTCCAATCTTCATATTCTGTGCACTTTTCACATTATTTTCTACCAGTCCACTAGCTTTTATTAATTCAGTATTCGGGTCTCTGCTCCTCCGCCGTTTCTAACATCGCACCTCATACAAAAAAACACTCTGATCTAAAGTAGGTAGTAGATGACCCCTCATTTTAAACACCATCTGCCAAAGCATTGCTCACTCACTTAATCTATCAAGAAGATTTGAAAATAAATTTCTTGCCAAAGGATAATTTTCTGCATCTGCTCCCTCGCCATTTTATTTTCCCATTTGTCTTTCACATGGTGCAAATCCAGAGAAAGTAAAGATGGAAGGAAGGTGGGGAGGAAAAATCCTGCTCCGTTTCGTGATCCCTATTTGATCTTCATTCCAGTGCAGTTTGGGTGAAGAATTCCAATTGTCTGTCTCAATTTTAATAAAGTATAACCAATTCTGGAATCACTGTCTGGACATTGACAAGAACAGGTTTCGAGGCTGACTTTACACATAAACAATACACTGAACAGTTCATAAACTAGCGACAAGGATGGGATTCAAACCCACTTGTGCAGAGCACAATGGATTAGCAGTCCATCGCCTTAACCTCTCCGCCACCTTGTCAGTTGCATAGACATCGCTGTCACCTTCAGCACAGATTCTGGCTGTGCAGCCAGCTGTGTAATGATGGAAATATATCTTCTGTCAGTAAATGAAGTTGGGAATGGAGCGGTGTGAAACATTTCCAGACCATGTCCAACACGTTTCTACTCAGTGTGAATACCCACCACGGAAAGACTGGAACATACAATCATTTCATCACATCATGATTAACATCACTCAGACACCTGAACCATTAGGTCACTGACGAAGTCATGAACACCGAATTTCTCATGAAATGGCAACTGAACTAACTGACTGGAAGAATTGCTTTAACTCCACATGATCAGCGAGGCACAGCCTCAGGCCGACTTGTCGGGTGGTGTAAACAGATATCACTGCTTCTGATCTTCACCAGAACAGAGAGTGAGATGTAACATTGATCATCAAACAGACTGTGAGAGAATACAACAGAATAAAACACATGGAGAGACACTGTGGAATAACAAATAGATTTGATTGGAATGTTGAAATTTTGATTGGAATGGATAAAACACCAGAAACAGCAGATTAAATTGGGATTCTCATCATTATATTGATCTGGGACAGAAAAGAGAAACTGATGGAAAGAAGAGAAGAAGGAAGAAAAGAAAGGATGGAACTTTTCAATTTTTTCAGTTTTTTCACTCGTCCATCAAAGCTGATAAAAAACGTTTCAAATAACAGAGAATTTCACCAAAAAGGGAGATTAAATGTTGCTGAAACCTTGGATTGAATAATGCCCCAACAGATCACCTGTTTAACTGTCTCCTCACTGGGGGATTTCAATCAGTGAGTAATATTATTCTCTACTTTTTTTGTTAATTGGTCCCAGAACTGTCACTTGGAATTAATATCTGTGTTCCGACTCCTGAATAATAAAATTGTGAGTTTCTCGATATTTTCTGGACACAGTTCCTGCTGAAAGAACTAAGAACTCTTTTCTAATTTACACAATACTATATACACACTCATCAAGCCTGCTAAGCTAGCATCCTTGGTGCTGCTCTCTCTTCTCCCAAACCTCATCTCATGTGACTGTTACGTCATCACTCTGACATTGGGAGGGGTTGATCCCACTAACTTCAGCATTAACCCGAGACATCCTTATACCACACTGTCTGTCCAAAAGAAATGGGTGGAGGGAACTTCCTTCATTTATCAAAACACCAACAGCGGCACAGTGGCGCAATGGTTAGCACCACAGCCTCACAGCTCCAGCGACCAGGATTCAGTTCTGGGTACTGCCTGTGTGGAGTTTGCAAGTTCTCCCTGTGTCTGTGTGGGTTTCCGCCGGGTGCTCTGGTTTCCTCCCACCTCCAAAAGACTTGCAGGTTGATAGGTAAATTGGCCATTGTAAATTGTCCCGAGTGTAGGTACATGGTTGGAGAATGGTGGGGATGTGGTAGAGAATATGGGATTAATGTAGGATTAGTATAAATGTGTGGTTGCTGGTTGGCACAGACTCGGTGGGCCGAAGGGGCTGTATCTCTAAATAAGAAAAGTAAAATAAAAGCTACCAGTCGTAAATCAACTCAAACCCATTAGAGAGATAGACGGAGACTGTCAGAGAACTTCCTGCATCCAGTCCTGACCCTGTCACACTCAGCAGCTTCTCACCCAGACCCCACTCTCATCAACACTGAACATTGTTACCGAGACCCTTCAAATACTGTTTATAAAAGGGAGAAAAATTCAAACTTCATCACAGCTAGATTGAATAGAACAAAGTTTAATATCTTCTCGTCATCACTCGGTAACCATATGAGACAGTCCTTAAATCAGTAGCATAAATTATCAGCTGTAAGAATGTTTGTCATTGGGTTGAATCATTTCTGTGTGAGGAATGTTCCAGCATCATAAACCAGGGGAACGTGTTGACTGAGCTGTGTCTTCATCTCTTCTGGGCGGTTGGACTGTTCACCCTTCATTCTGCTCTGATTCACTTTCCCAAAGCGGACCTGCAGATTCTCAAATCTGGAGACTGGGTTTTCTTATTTGGTTCCTTTTGATTTTTCTTCCTCCTGAATGATAATATATTCCAACCTCGGATGAACCTTTCCCTGTGTCCCGGTCTCGGTTAAAAGCGACAAATAACGGCACCAACATTCTGAAACATTCAACACGGTCACATTCTGCTTCAGTGAGATTAATGCTGAGGCAGTTTCCGTGTCGAATGCGATTGTGATCAAATTTCTCTCAAGGAAATTGTGAGTGATCAAGTATTTGCACTGAATTTCTGTGCAAGAAGGGACAGTTTCAAACAGCCATTCCCAAATCACTTCCTTCACAAAGACAAAGACTTTGCTGTCTTAACGTGTGACTCAACTTCACAAACAAATTTGAACTCGAAGTTCAGGAGAAGACAGAGATGTGAATGATTGACAGTGTAATCTTTAAATCATAATTTTCCGTTTCTTCGTTGAAGTGAGGCTCAACCCTAAGCCACTAGAGATCGCGGAAAGCTACAAACTTGGATCCAGAAATCAGAAAAGTAGTGAAACAGTTGGTGAGTACATTGTGACACTGAAGAATTTATCACCACATTGCAACATTGGCACATTCTTAGAACGTACATTATGAGACAGATTTGTGCTTATATTGGTGGATGAGAAAAGATACTAAACACACAAAATCCCAATTTGAGCTAGTGTTTATCATAACTTATTTGCTTTTACTCTATGCCTCTATTAATAAAGCCAAGTGTCCTGTTTGCTCTTCGCAACCTTTTCAAACCTTGATCAAAAAAGATTGTTGTACATTGTCTCATTCTTCCTCCCAAACTGTATCCCAACTAGATTGCTCTTTCCATGGAGATAGCATCAAAGAATGCTCGTGAATTTCGTCCTATGCCAGTGACAGTAACACACTTCAGAGGAACTTAAACACACTGGTAAAATGGGCTTTCACACAACAGATAAAATTTTACACAGAGAATTGTGAAGTGATACAGTTTGGGAGGAAGAATGAGACAATGTACACCAATCTTTTTTGATCAAGGTTTGAAAAGGTTGCGAAGAGCAAACAGGACACTTGGCTTTATTAATAGAGACATAGAGTAAAAGCAAATAAGTTATGCTAAACCTTTATAAAACAATGGGGCTGAATGGCCTACTCCTGCACCTCCACGGAAAGCTTCCACTCCAGGCTCGGACACCCTCTTCAGGATCACTCTCCATACATCCCGCCACACCACGCACAGATATTTCCCTCAGGATCAGATAACAGCTCCACAGTCCTGCCACATCCAGTCGTGAATGGTGGTGGATAATTAAATAACGAACAAGATGAGGAGGCTCCAAAAACATTCACATCCTCAATGATGGTGGTGCTGAGCACGTCAGTGCAAAAGATGAAGCTGAAGCATTTGCAACCATCTTCAGTCAGAAATATTAAGTGGATTTGATCTGTGCTAATTTCAGCTCCTCATGATCGCTGGTGCCTTGGTTCTCTGGTGCTAATTTCAGAGTAAATCATGCAGCTTGACAATTGGAGCCAAAGAAAAAGACACAGGAGAGGTTGAAAGTGCCAAAACCTGGGATTGAACCAAGAACTGTTTAACTGTTAGTACAGCACGAACTCAACAAAGCTATTTCAACAACACACTAAAGCCACCATTCTGTCACTGCTTTGGAAGACAATCTATACATTAAAGTGTTTGTAAAAAGTTACAGAACACAACATGTGAGTAATATTCCCCATTGTTTTCTCAGCACTGATGGACTGTGAAGTGGGAGACAGCCAGAAGTCCCACTGTGCCACACTGACCCTGAGCTGTGAGTGAAATGAGATAAAGTTCAATCTTTAGCAGAGAGATTCTGGAGAGAGGTAAGAGTCCTGAATCAAGGAAAGACTTTCTGACACAATAAAAGCAAAATACTGCAGATGCTGGAAATCTGAAATAAAAACAAAAAGTGCTGGAAATACTCAATAGCTCTGGCAGCATCTGTGGTGAGAGAAACAGAGTTAACGTTTCTGGTTAGATTAGATTAGAGATAAAGCACTGAAACAGGCCCTTCGGCCCACCGAGTCTGTGCCGAGCATCAGCTACCCATTTATACTGATCCTACATTCCTACCAAACATCCCCACCTGTTCCTATATTTCCCTAACACCTACCTAAACTAGTGACAATTTATAATGGCCAATTTACCAATCAACCTGCAAGTCTTTTGGCTTGTGGTAGGAAACCGGAGCACCCGGAGAAAACCCACGCAGACACAGGGAGAACTTGCAAACTCCACACAGGCAGTACCAGGAATCGAACCCAGGTCCCTGGAGCGGCGAGGTGGCGGTGCTAACCACTGCGCCACTGTGCTGGTCTGTGACCTTTCATCAGAACTGACACAGGTTAGAAAAGAATTAGGTTTTAAACAAGTGAAGGGGAGGGGCATGTGGGAGAGAACAAAGGGGAAGGTGTTTGATAGGGCAGAGGGCAGGAGAGATTAAATAACAAAGCTGTCCGGGGACAGAGGCAAAGAGTGTGTTAATGCTTGTGGTTGCCTGACACCAGTCATGCTCTGATGTTATTGAACACAATGTTCAATCCACAAGGCTGCAGAGTGCCGAATCAAAAGGTCGGGTGCTGCTCCTCGAGCTTGGGTTGATTTTAACTGGAACACTGGAGCAGACCAAAGACAGAAATGTTGACATGAGAGCAGGGGGAGTGTTGAAATGGCAAGCAACCAGAAGCTCAGGGTCATGATTTCGGCCTGAGCAGAGGTGTTCCACCTAATCTGCGTTTGGTCTCTCCAGTTTAGAGGAGACCGCATTGTGAGCAGTGAATACAGTATACATAATTGAAAGAAGTACAAGTAAATCGCAGCTTCACCTAAAAGGAGTGTTTGGGGCTTTAGATAATGAGCAGAGAGGAGGGATAAGGGCAGGTATTATATCTCCTGCGATTGCATGGGAAAGTGCCTTGGGAAGGGGACAAGGTATCGGGGGTAATGGAGGAGTGGACCAGGGTGTCACGGAGGGGACAATCCCTTCCAAATGTTGACAGGGGATGGGAGGATGCGTTTGGTGGTGGCATCACGCTGGAGGTGGCGGAAATGGTGGAGGATGATCCTTTGGATGTGGAGGCAGGCGGGGTGGAAAGTGAGGACAAGGGGAACCCTGTCGCAGTTCTGGGAGGGAGGGGAAGGGGGCAGGCAGAGGTTGAGAGTCCTGTCAACTAAACTGGGAGGGGGCGGGGGGGGGGGGGGAGTAGTTGAAATCTGGTGATGTTGTTGAATTTAATTTCAAACACTCCTTGAACTCTCTGCTGATGAAGACTGAAAAAGGGAAGAACAACCACACAACAAGGGTCTCAAATCCAAGACCCTGAGATTAAAAGTCTCATGCTCTACCAACTGAGCTAACAAGGCCTGATACAGTACTTCTACTCTGTCTGTTATTGGACGGATGCAGCTGTTGGCTCCACCCCAAGGGCCGGAATTTGTTCCACCAACTATGAAGCAGTTTCCGATCAATTCCCCAGATTATCAGTAAATCCACTTCCAGAAGCCCCAAAGTGTGATATATTCCTCTCACTCATCAATAATAAAACTGAAATCTTTTTACCTTCCAAATGCTGCCATCTATTTTGTCAGTATTTATTTCTCTCTCCTTTTTATTTAGTTCATGCATTTCTTCAGAATTTTTTTTTCAATTATATCTGAGGGAAGAAATGAACAGATCTGGCAGCTCAAAACTGGGCATCCATGAGGCACTGTGGGCCATCAGCAGCAGCAGAATTGTATTTAAACACAATATGTTACCTCATGACCTGACATATCCCTCACTCTACCATTACCATCAAGCCAAGGGAGCAATAGTGGTTCAATGAAGTGTGCAGGAAGGCATGTCAGGAGCAGCACCAAGGAGACCTAAAAATGAGTGAAGCTACAACACAGGACTACTTGCATGTCATATAGCGGAAGCATCATGCAATAGACAAAGCTGAGTGATCTCACAACCAACAGATCAGATCAAAGCTCTGCAGTCCTGCCACATCCAGTCCTGAATGGTGGTGGATAATTAAACAATTAACAGGAGGACGAGGCTCCACAAATATCCCCATCCTTAATGATAAGGGAGACCAGTATATCAGTGCAAAATACAAGGTTGAATCATTTGCAACCATCTTCAGCCAGAAGTGCCAAGTAGATGATCCATCTCGGCCTCCTCCTGAGGTCCCCAGCATCACAGGTGCCAATCTTCAGCTAAATCCACTTCACTCCACATGATATCAAGAAATGGCTGAAGGCTCTGGATACTGACAACATCCTGGCTGCAGTGCTGAAGACTTGTGCTCCAGAACTAGCCACGCCGCCCACCAAGCTACAACACTGGCATCTACCCAGCAATGTGGAAAATTGTCCAGGTATGTTCTGTATACAAAAGGCAGGACAAATCCAACCCGGTCAATTCCTGCCCGATCAGCCTCCTCTTGATCATCAGTAAAGTGATGGAAGGTGTCGTTGACAGTGCTATCAAGCAGCACTTACACAGCAATAACCTACTCACCAATGCTCATTTTGGGTTCCGCCAGGGCCACGTAGTTCCTGACCTCATTATTGCCTTGGCCCAAATATGGACAGAAGAGCTGAATTCAGGAGGTGAGGTGAGGTGACAGTGACTGCTCTTGCCAAGGGCATCAAGGAGCCCTTGCAAAATTGAAGTCAATGGCAATCAAGGAGAAAAATCTCCACTATTTGGAGTCATACCTTGCGCAAAGGAATATGGTGCTGGTTGTTGGTGGCCAATCATCTCAGTACCAGACATCGCTCAGGAGTTCCTCAGGGTAGTGTCCTCGGCCCCAACCGTCTTCAGTTGCTTCATCAAAGAACAAACAAAGAACAAAGAAAATTACAGCACAGGAACAGGCCCTTCGGCCCTCCAAGCCTGCGCCGATCCAGATCCTAAACATGTCGCCTATTTTCTAAGGGTCTGTATCTCTTTTCTTCCTGCCCATTCATGTATCTGTCTAGAATCAATAAACTTCCTTCCATCATACGGTCAGAAGTGGAAATGTTCACTGATGATTGCAAAATGTTCAGTTGCATTAGTAACTCCTCAGATACTGAAGCAGTCCGTGTCCACATGTAGAGAGACCTGGGCAAGATTGGGCTTGGACTGATAAGTGGCAAGTAACATGCACGCCACAAAAATGCCAGGCAATGACCATTTCCAACAAGAGTGAATCTAACCATCTCCCCTTGACAGTCAATGACATTAACATGGCTGAATCCTTCACAATCAACATCCGGGGGGTTACCAATGAGCAGAAACTGAATTGGATCAGTCATATAAATACCGTAGCTACAAGAGCAGGTCAGAAGCTGGGAATTCTGCTGCAAGTAACTCACCTCCTGTCCACCATCTACAAGGCACAAGTCAGGAGTGTGATGTAATACTCCCCACTTGCCTGGATGAGTGGAGCTCCAACAACACCAAAGAAACTCAACACCATCCAGGACAAAGCAGATCACTTGATCAGCACTCCATCCACTACTTTAAATATTCACTTCCTGCACCACCAGTGAACAGTGGCGGCAGTGTGTACCATCTACAAGATGCACTGCAGCAACTCACCAAGCCTCCTTCGACAGCACCTTCCAAACCCCCAACCTCGACCACCTAGCAGGACATTGGATGAATGGGAACACCACCATCTGCACGCTCCCCTCCAAGTTACACACCGTCCTGACTGGGAACTATATCACCATTCCTTCACTGTCACTGGATCAAAATCTTGGAACTCCCTTCCTAACAGCACTGTGGGTTTACGTACAACACATGGACTGCAGCAGCTCCAAAAAGGCAGCTCACCACCACCTTCTCAAGGGCAATTCAGGATGGACAATAAAGGCTGCGTTTGCTGACAACGCAACCACTAGGTGGCACAACTCGCTTTCTCCCCCTGCTTTGCACCGGCCGCTTCCACCCTCCATAGTCGCTCGCTCCAGACCTCGCTGCTCCCCCCCCTACTTCCTTGGCCGATTGTCTCCCGATCATGTCACCCCATTCTCCAGTCGTTCGCTCACTCCCCACCCCCCCTCCCCTCCAGCCACTAGCTCTAGGCTGCGCTGCTTCCCTTCTCTCGGCCACTTGCTCCCACGTTTGTCCAGTCTCCACGCGCCGCCCGAAGAAGCAAGGTGGGCTGCAAAGTGTGACGTAGGAGTGAGTAGTGAGTGGCCTAGAGGAGGGAAGTGGCACGGCCTAGAGCTAGCGGCTGGAGCGGGGGTTGGGGGGCAGAGAGCAAGCGGCCATAGAACTGGATGACGCGAGTGGGGAACAATTGTCCAGGGGAGCATCGAGGTGTAGAGCGAGCGGCTGAGGGGAGGAAGCGTCGAGGCCTGGAGCGAGTTGCCGAGGGGGGAGAGCTCCAGCCTCAAAGTCTCCTATTCAGCCGCTTCCTCCAGCTGAGTGAGGGGCTGGATACCTGATGACGCTTTAGCGCACATGTGCGAAGATGGACCAAGCGCGGATATGCGATGATGTTGGCGCTGCGCAATGACATCATCCTCCACATGTGCCACTTAATCCTGGCAAGATGTAGCTGTGCCTATGCACAGCTTGGCACAGTCCGATGATGTCAGCGGGCCGCTCCGTTGACAGGAATCACATTGTGTCAGCAGTGCCCACATCCCATGAAAGAATAAAAAAGAGATTTACCACAATGGTAGCAGGGTGAGGGATTTCAGTTATGTGGAGAGATTGAAGAAGCTGGGGTTGTTCTCCTTGCAGCAGAGAAAATTCAGAAAAGATTTGACACATTTGTTCAAAGTCATGAAGTTCTTCAATAGTTTAAATAAGGAGAAACTGTTTCCAGTGGTAAAAGGGTCAGTAAGCAGAGGACACAGATATCAGGTGATTGGCAGAAGAACCAGAGGTGACATGAAGAACCATTGTTCACACAGCAATGTGTTGTGATAAAGAAAGAAAAGTCTTGCATTTATATAGCACCTTTCAAGACCACTGGACATATCAAAGCACTTTGTAGACAATGAAATACTTTTGAAGTGTAATCACTGTTGTAATGTCAGAAATGCAGCAGCTAATACCCACAAACAGCAATGTGATAATGACCAACTGATCTGATTGAGGGACAAATATTGATCACAACACCAGGGAGAATTGCTCTTCACTTGTTTGGAATTGCAGCATGGGATCTTTTACATTCACCCAAACATGCAGACCAGGTTTTGGTTTAACATCACACCTGAAAGGCAGCACCTTCAACACCCTGAGTGCTGCACTGGAGCGTCAGCTGTGAAATCTGAACCCAGAAGCTTGTGATTTCGAGGTGAGTGTGACCAACTGAGCCACAGCTTTTACCTGAGTCTCAATCCTTCTACCAACAATTTCTATCGGGTCTGTCACGACCCCTCATGATTGTGAACACCTCTATCAAATCTCCTCTCTAAAGAGAACAATCCCAGCTTCTCCAATCTATCCACATAACTGAAATGCTAACCACATGTTGCAGAAATCGATTTTTCCTCAAGTTCCTTCTGGTTTTGTGAGTCACATTAAATCTATAACCTTCGGTTATTGAACTTTCAGCAGTTAGAAACAGTTCCTCAGTATTTACTCTACCTCAAACCTTCAAGGAAGCTCTGCAAAGTAACTGAAAATCAAGTTGTCAGAAGTGGGATTTAAACACATGCCTCCAGTGAAAGCTGCAACCTGAACAGAGAAGCTGAAACCGCTCAGTCACCTCAACTGTTCAGACCTTTTTGACCTCGTCCTCACTTCTGTACTTGGAAAGGTTCACTCAGTTCAGGAACTTGTTCAATGTTGCTGGAATGCTCAGTGATTGGGATATTAACTCCCCCGGGTTTTCCTGAGCTTGTTCTCGGTGTATGGGGATGTTTGTCCTGGGCTGTGGAATCTTGCATCCCTGTAATGGACATTAACCCACTGATTGAATCTGTATTCACTGCTTTCCACTGGTGCTGGGTAATTGCAGAGCGTGGGGCTGGAATGTTGCTGCTTGTCCCGGCCTCACTCACTCTGGGAAAGAGTGAATAATTGATGCATCTGTTTCTGTATCTGAAATGTGACTTCGATCTGCTGTTATTAACCGAGGCAGCGCTGCAGAAGGATACGTTAATAATCTCTCACTAATCAACTGCAAACAGTCAGAATGTGTAACTTTGAGCAGCGCTTTCTGCACCGTCAGGGCTGGAAAGTTGAGGGAGGGAGAGACACTGTCAGTATCTGAGTGTGTACAGCACTGTACAGAGAAAGAGCCAATATACCGGGGCTGAGACACAGTGCATCTTTTCACATTTAATCACAATAATATCCACAGTCAGGAGCTGAAAATGATGAAAAACCGAATAGCAAGAGCAAAATTAAGAAATGTAAGTAATTATAGATTAGCTGATCAGCTTTCACTGTGTTACCTGGTAGTCTACTGTTTTATATTCAATGCTGTCTCCACTGTGGCCAGGGAATGATTTCTTCTCAAAGGCTGAACATTAACAAAACTGCTTGTAATTTAAAATCTTTTAAAAGTATTTCCATGGAGCTAATGGGGCAAAGTCAAATAACTGCATCAATTATAGGAGAGCTGGTTGGTGATGACGTGGATGTGTCTGCAGTGAGCAGGACCAGACTGTTTCTATAGATTCACAATGAATGTTCCATCTTTATTTATAACAGTAAAACTGATCGTGGACAATGGCTATTCTGGTTGCAGCAACCTGAAGCTTTAACTCATTAACATCCTACTTGAGGGTAATTTAGAAAGCACAACATGCAGCTCTGTCAGTTAGTGTGCTTGTTTGTTCACCCACAATTTGATGGTTCAAGCACATAAATGGATGAGGCTTTATTAACTTAAACTCTTCTACATCTGCTATATTACTCTTGCTGTTGATTTTTCAAAGATAAGGTTCATCAAGTCTTTCTTTATGAAATCCATGCTGACTGTGTTTTATTATTTTTCATTTCCATCTGTATTTTCTACTTTGGAAGATTACAGGATATTATCATTTTTTTTATTCATTCATGGGAGGTGGGTGTCGCTGGCTGGGCCAGCATTTATTATCCATCCCTAATTGCCTTGAGAAGGTGGTGCTGAGCTGCTTTCTTGAACCATTGCAGTCCATGTGCTGCTGTTATGAAGAGAGTTCCAGGATTTTGACCCAGCAACAGTGAAGGAACGGTGATACAGTTACAATTCAGGATGGTGTGTGGCTTGGAGGGGAACTTGCAGGTTGTGGTGTTCCCATGCATCTGCTGCCCTTGTCCTTCTAGGTGATAAAGGTCGCGGGTTTGGAAGGTGCTGTCTCAGGAGCCTTGGCACATTGCTGCAGTGCATCTTGTGGATGGTACACACTGCTGCCACTGTGTGCCAGTGATGGAGGGCATGAATGTTGTAAATGGGGTGCCAATCAAGCGGGCTGCTTTGTCCTATTGAGTTTCTTGAGTATTGTTGGAGCTGCACCCAGCCAGACAAGTGGAGAGTATTCCATCATACCCCTGACTAATGTACAGGCTTTGGGGAGTCAGGAGGTGAGTTACTTGCCGCAGGATTCCTAGTCTCTGACCTGCTCTTGTAGCCATAATATTTATATGGTTACTGCATTTCAGTTTCTGTTCAATGGTAACCCCCAGGTTGTTGAGAGTGGGGGATTCAGCGATGGTAATGCCATTGAATGTCAAAGGGAGATGGTTAGATTCTCTCTTGTTTGGGATGGTCATTGTCTGGCAGTTGTGTGGTGAGAATCTTATACATCTTTATTGTAGGGTACTCTATTGTACTGTTGAGTGACTACACTTTAAAGTCCTTCCTTCATTGGCTGTAAAAGGCTTTGCAATGTCCTGTGGTCGTGAAATGCAAGTCTTGCTTTTTCCATTGTTATCAGTGTCATTGTGATCAAAAGATAGGATTCATGAGCACAAAGTGTAAATCAATTTTGATTAAAATAATGGAAAAGTATCTATATTTTTGCACTGTACTTAATAATCTCCATCTTCCTATCCTTACCAAGTACAAAGTCTTTGACCCTGAAATTGATTCCACAATCGCAGTCCCTCAGACAATTTCAGCTCAGTTCTGATGAAAGGTCACAGATCTGAAATGTTAACTCTGTCTCTCTCTCCACAGATGCTGCCAGACCTGCTGAGTATTTCCAGCATTTTCTGTTTTTATTTCAGATTTCCAGTATCAGCAGTATTTTGCTTCTGTGTTACTTTGAAAGTTAAAACTGACCCACCTGTCTACAATTCACACTGGGGTCTCCCATGAAATGATTCTGTATAATGTTGATGTAATGAATACAGACTCCGAGCACAGAACTTCCTGTGGGGAATTGGGGATATGAAAACCAGCAGACTTTGCAGGAATTTCCACTGGGAGCACAAATTCACAAAATCTACCTTTTATATATCGATTCATTTTGATTGTCCTTCTGGAAAATTATTTTGAAACCATTTAAACATCAACCCACAGCTCCATGACTGGGTCAATTATGAGGTCATCCTCTGACAGGTCATGTGACAGCTGGAGCCACAAGACATCAGAACCAGATTTGTGACTGGATTAAAACCCGGAATCCTGTCATAATGGCTTTTCAAATAAAGCTGTTGCTGTTTGAAAACACAGCAGTTAAACTTTCTGCCTGACCATGAGGGGAGCTAGGGAGAAATTTACAAAACTAAATCCTTTTACAAAATAGTTCAAAAACCATTCACTGAAAAATCATGTGAGGACTCATATGCAGTAGAGAAACAAGCAGAATACAGAAAATACAGAGGAGAGCTGAAAAAGGAAAAGAGATCAGCAAGATGTATGAGAAAAGATTAGCAGGTCACATAACTGGGAACACTGAAGTCTTTTACCAAACATATGAAAGGGTGGGTCAATTAGGAGATCCTGTGGAGGCAGAGGGTGTGGCTGAGGTACCAATTAAGTACATTTCATCTGTCATCACAAAACAAACGTGTGCTGCAAATGTCACAGTAAAGGAGGAGGAAGTGGAGAATTTGGAGGGGATGAAAATAGATAAAGAGGAGACAATTACAAGGTTAGCAGTACTCACACCTGTCTACAGGTCACCCGGTCTGGATGGGCTGCATCCTGGGTTGCTGAGGGAATTCAGGGTGGAAATAGCAGAGACTCGAACCACAATCTTTCAATCCTCCTTGAATATGGGAATGATGCCAGAGGACTGGAGGATGGAGGTAAGCTTGGGTAGTTCGATCTCAGTTTAACTTGACCATTTTTATCATGTATCCATTGTCATAACTAACAACGTTAAGAAAGCCATTTTATAATGAACACATGACCAAAGGAACCATTTTGTGTTCAGTACTAACGTTTATATCCTGTATAATTAATGAGTAGCTACCCATCCTGAAACAGATGATTGTAAAAGTAACTAACCTTGATTGAGTTATAATTAAAGAATCAATAAACATTTTAGAGAGAATGGGTTTTCATTTAAAGTTAGTTCAATCTAATTACTGTGAGTTTCTGTGTCTGTGTGGGAAAGGACAGTTTCAGCTAAATGTATTAAAACAATGGACCTTTCTCTGACCCCTGATAAAACCCATGGTATGGTACATCGTGACCTTCAAGAGTCTGGATTTAATGAATAGGAAACTTGTTTCAGATCAGATTGGGAGACAGTGTGAAACCACTCCATTGTACTCATGTCTGAGATTCTGAGCACAGGTGGCTGTTAGTGGAAGACATTAATAAGAACAAATTAAATGTACCTAGCAACAGCTAGGACCAATTATTATTTTACATGGTGGTGTGATGGCCATCCAGGGGTTAAAAGTAGGGATCTTGTAAGGTTTCAGTGTGCAGGAACACGAGAAGGCCTCAGGGGTAAATGCTCAGATTATCGACCAATTTCTCCACCTGATGAGGGATCTAGACTGGACAAAGAGGACCGTGACACTCTGAGACCAAGCTCGACCAGTCCCCAGAGCTGTAAAGTTATCTTCCCCAAGTTTGTTAAGTATAATTTTACTTTCAATTATTAAGTACTATTTTACTTTCAATAAAAGTTCTGGACTTATTAATGAAGTATCCTGTTGCTTTAATTGGTTAAAGTCATTCCCAAAGTGATTGTCTGCAATAGACTTTCCAGAATTAAAAGATAAGTCTGCAAGGGTTGTGAATATTACAGCCCTGTTTAAAAAGAGAGATAAAACCAGGAACTACAGACCAATTAGTCTAATGTCGGTGGTGGGGAAACTTTTAGACACAATTATCCAGGAGAAAATTAACTGTCACTTGGTGGAACATGGGCCTAATAAACGACAGCCAGTACAGATTGGTTAACAGAAGATTGTGTCTGAAATAATTAATGAATTAATTTCTTTGATGAAGTTTCAGAGAGAGTTGACGAGGGTGGTGAGGTTAATGGTGCGTGTCTGGACATCAAAATTGTGTTTGAATAGATACCATAAACTAGACTTGGGGCAGCACAATGGCACAGTGGTTGGCACTGCAACCTCACAGCTCTCGCAACCCAGGTTCAGTTCTGGGTACTGCCTGTGCAGAGTTTGCAAGTTCTCCCTGTGACTGTGTGTGTTTCTGCTGGGTGCTCCGGTTTCCTCCCACACGCAAAGACTGCAGGTTGATAGGTAAATTGGCTGTTGCAAATTGCTCCTAGTGTAGGTAAGAGAATGGTGGGAATGTGGGACGGAATATGGGATTATGGTGGAGGATTACTATAAATGGGTGGTGATTGGTCAGCACAGACTCAGTGGGCCGGATGGCCTGTTTCAGTTTTCCATCTCTCTCCGACTTGCTAACAAAATTCAAGCAGATGGGATTAAAGGGGCAGTGGCAGTGTGGATCCAAAATTGGCTGCAGGGTAAAAAGTAGGGTGAATGCTTGTTTTTCAGAATGGAGGGAGTAATACAGTAATGTCCTTGTTGTTGCAATATGTTCAATGTCAGACCCCGAGCTGTCCGAGGGATGGGGCAATTTGTGATGTTCCTGTGGTTGCAATCTTTGCAGTGTCTGACCTTGATCTGTCACAGGGACGTGGCATTTATGAGGTCCCTGTGGGGTGCTGTTTGTTTGGTGTATCACACTGACCTGTCCCAGAGAGCGGGAAGGTTGTGATGTCCTTGTGGGTTGCAATCTGTTCAGTGTCTGTCTCTGATCTGTACCAGAGATGGGGCAGTGTGTGATATCCTTGTGCATGTCATACAGGCCCACTGGTGTGTGGTTCCATCCTGATGCCAAGAAACAGAGCCCCATCTCTGGGCAAAAAGTCTCACTTCTCAAGGGGTGTCTCGAGAAGACACAGTGGCGCAGTGGTTAGCACTGCAGCCTCACACCTCGAGTGACCCGCGTTCGATTCTGGGTACTGCCTGTGTAGAGTTTACAAGTTCTCCATGTGACTGCGTGGGTTTCTGCCGGGTGCTCTGGTTTCCTCCCACAGCCAAAGACTTGCAGGTTGATAGGTAAATTGGCCATTGTAAATTGCCCCTAGTGTAGGTAGGTGGTAGGGGAATTGAGGGGATGTGGCAGGAATATGGGATTAATGTAGGATTAGTATAAATGGGTGGTTGATGGTCGGTACAGATTCGGTGGGCTGGAAGGACCTGTTTCTGTACTGTATCTCTAAATAAATAAATAAGAAGGCTGAGGCAGTAAACCTGGACAGTAAATCCGGAGTGGAGTCCTGGAGGCGGTTATCTGTGACTTATCAGGCAGTTTTCCAGCAACTCCTACAGCAGAACTGGTAACAAACAGTACTGGTTTTTCCTTTCCTTTGGACAAAACGAGCAATGCTGAGAGGGGGTCCTGATGCTCAGGGTCTCCATACTGTTTGCCCAGGCCTGTGCCCCAGAGAGGACACTCCAGCTTCGTGGTTAAACATGAGCACAACCCGGGAATAAACAGTTACTGATTATAAGCTCTCATTCAATTGGTGTAGAGTATGAGCGCCAGGGGTTACTTCGGACAGTGGGAGAGCTCTTAGTGTCTCATTGGATAGCTGCCAGTCACTCCAAGCTGGGCAGCCCCCAGTCAGTTAGGTGCTGTGAAGCCACGACCTGCTTGCTTCAATGGGTGCTTGGAGCTTAGAGTGTCATCTCTCAACAGGCGGATTGATAATCTATGCACCAAGAAAAACAAACTCAACAAAGAAGACACCAGTCCTTCGCATCACAAGCTGGAATGTGAGGAACATGTGTCCTGGCCTTACCGACAACCTTCTGCAGGTTGATGACACACACAAGACAGCTGTGATCGACAAGGAACTCACAATGCTCAATGTGGACATTGCTGTGCTGCAAGAAACTAGACTCGTTCAAAGTGGATCCCTCAAAGAGAAACACTATACCTTCTTCTGGCAGGGGAAAGCCCAAGAGGCAACTCGTGAGCATGGAGTGGGTTTCACAGTAAAATACACGCCACTTGAGATGAGTGAACCACCCACAGTAGGCTCAGACAGACTTCTTACTCTTCACTTGTCAACACGTGTGGGCCCAGTTAATCTCATGTGCATCTATGTCCCAACACTCACCTCCACCCCAGATGTCAAGGATCAATTCTATGTGACACTTGACACTGCCATCAGTAGAATTCCCAGCACTGAGGGACTGTACCTTCTAGGAGACTTCAACACAAGCTTGGGTACTGACTACACAGCTTTGCCAATGTGCATAGGGCACCAGGGGATTGGCAAGATGAATGAAAATGTACAGAGGTTGCTGGAGCTATGCTGTCACCATGGATTCTGTGTGATGAACAGCTACTTCCAGGTCAAGCTGTGCTACAAGGTGTCCTGGAGACATCCGAAATCATGCCATTGGCACCAGCTAGACCTTATCTTCACCAGACATAACACCCTCAGCAGTGTCCTCATCACTCGCAGCTATCACAGCGCTGACTGTGACACTGATCACTCCCTGGTGTGTAACAAGGTCAGGCTTCAGCCAAGGAAGCTTCATCCATCCATGATGAAAGCTCATCTTCTGATCAACACTTGCCGAACCACTGATCCAGAAAGGACCCAGGAGTTCCTCAACATCCTCGATCAGGCTCTTTCAGACAACAATGCTCAAGGCCTCAGTGCAGTGTAAAGTGGAATCATCTGCACACCACCATCTATAACTCTGCACTCACTGTGTATAGGAAAAGAGATGGGAGGAATGCTGACTGGTCTGAGGCTTATTGGACTGAAATGGAGTCAGTTACTGTAACTAAGAGGAGAGCCCTCATGAACTACAAACAAGTCCCCAGCAAACAACATCTAAATGCTCTCAGAGCTGCCAGAAACAAGTCTCTGCAGACTGCTCGACACTGCACCAATCAATACTGGTTAAAACTCTGCTGCTGAATCCGGGGATGCTAGAGGGATGTATGAAGGAATTAAGAAAGCAATGGGCCCAGTAGTAACTAAATCAGCACCTTTTGAAGACAAAGAGAGGGGTGATCATCACTGAACCTAACAAGCAGATGGAAAGGTGAGTGGAGCATTATCTTGAACTCTACATAACGGAGAACATTGTCATTGAAGTCGCTCTCAGTGCCATTCCAGACTTCCCTGTCATGGAGGAACTGGACAGTGAGCCCTCCATAGTCGAGCTCAACAAGGGCTCAAAACATGCGCGATGCAAACATTGTCACCTTGTACAAAATTAAGGGGGATCGCAGTGACTGCAGCAATTATCGGAGCCAGCTACTCAGTTCCACTCACCTGCTCGATCCCTTTCCTCCTGCAAGTTCCTTTGCTTCAGGTATCCATCCAATTTCCTTTTCAAATCATTGATTGTCTCTACTTCCACCACACTCGTGGGTCAGGACATTACTACTCACAGCATAAAAAAATTCCACCTCACCCAAGGATGGGAAATATTTATATCTTCTATATTTAGCTTATTCCCTATCTCTACGAGAATAGAATGGCAGTCAACATGAAAGGGAACCCAAAAATCTTCGAGCAGTATATAAATAATAAGCAGGTAGTCAGCGGTCAAGTGGGCCCCATTAGGGACAAAGAGGGTAATATATACTTAGAGCTGCAGGGCAATGTTAATCTAGTTAATAAGTACCTTGTATCAATGATCACTAAGGAAGTGGAATTTCACAAAATAACAGTAGAAGTGGAGAGTGTAGAGGCAATGGAGAGGGTACAAATTGAGAGAGGGAGGTACTGAAAAGGCTGGTTATGCTTCAGGAAGATAAATTACCTGGTCCGGATGGCTTTCATCCCAGATTGCGAAAGGAAATGTGGATGCAGATAACAGAAAGGCTTTCTATAATCTTCCAATCTTCCCTGGATATGGGGGAGGTGTCAGAGGATTAAACAGTGGCAAATGTGACACCCTTATTCAAGAAAGGGTGTAAGGACAGTCCGGCTAACTACAGGCCAGTTAGATTAACAGCAGTGGTGGGTAAGGTTTCAGAAAGAACAATCAGGGAAAAAATCAACAGTCACTTGTAGAGGTTTGAGTTAATTCAGGAGCGTGAGCATGGATTTATAAATGGGAGTTCATGCTTGACTAATCTAACTGCATTTTGTGATGAACTAACAGAGAAGGTTTATGAAGGGCATGCAGTGGATGTTGTTTATGTGGATTTTAAGAAACGACACATAAAAGGGTGATTAACAACATTGAGGTTCATGGAATAGGAGGGTCAGTGTCCAATTGGATAGAAAATTGGCTTAAGGACAGAAAACAGCAAGTCGTAATAAATGATTCATTCTCAGACTGGAAGGTTGTCGACAGTGCTGTTCCCCAAGGGTCACTGCTGGAACCACTGCTTTTTACTTGCGACAGATAAATGACTTGGATCTTGGAATATAGAGTAGAATCTCAAAATATGCCGATAACACCAAACTTGGAGAAGTGGCAAACAGTGAGGATGAAATGAACCACCTGCAACAAGACAGTGATCGGCTAGCAGAATGGGCAGACAGGTGCAGATGGATTTTAATAGTGACTAGTGTGAGGTGATGCATTTTAGCAGAAGGAATAGGGAGAGGCAATATATACTTAATGGCACAGTTCGAAAGAGTGTGCAGGAATAGAGGGACCTGTTCACTGAACAATGAACAACGTGAACAATTACTTCTTGTTGTGTGCTCTCAGATTTGTCACCTTCACTGGACTGGAGTGAGGTGACATCTACTGGCAGGAAGCAAGAACTGCAATCAAGCAGCAGAAATTCCATCGTCTGTCAGGGTGAAAGAAACATTGCAATGTGAGGAAATAGTGAATGGGTTTGATTGGGTTGATGGAGACATGATTCCACTTGTGGTGGAGTCCAAAGCAAAGGCCAGAAATATAAAATTGTCATTATTAAAAGATATGAGGAATTCATGATAAATGTATTTAGGTAGTGTGTGGGTGGAATCTAGATAAAATAGAAAGTGAGATTGGGTGGACAGAAGCAGTGTGAAAGGATGGCTCAAACAAAAGGTAAACGCCCTGAAAGGTGAACTCTGTTTCTCTCTCCACAGATGCTGCCAGAGTTTCTGAACATTTCCAACACTTGCTGTTTTTATTTCAGAATTTGCAAGATGTTGCTTTGCTCTGAAAAAAAATTGGATGATCGGCTTTGACTGCCAGTGAAATTCCACAGGAGCTAAAAGGAAGTTCTGATATCAGTGGCATGTTGATCTAGGGGTTTGATTCTTGCTTAGGGTGAGTGATTAATTAATGTGTGAGAGATCCTGGGTTCAAATCCTGGACAAGCCCTTCTTCTTTGGCATTTTTAGTTTAAGGTCATTGATTGGTTTCAGCCTTGCAGAAGGCGGAATTGATTTCCATATGGAGCCTGCTTGAGGACCAGAGAGCTGGATTCAAAGAGCTTGATTAACTAAATGTACATATAGCCAAGTGGGAATATAAAATTGTTGCAGTAATTGTGACCTGACTCCAAAAACAACAGGACTGGGTTCTGGACTGGAATGGAATGGAATTCTTCAGTGTTTCTGCTGTTTGGCTTGCATTGACTCATCGATTTTCTTGTTTTTCACTTTGTCGATGCCTTTGAATAATTGTGGATCCTTCTTCAGATTGTCTTCTTTCACCAGGTAGTTCTGACCTCTGATGATGATGATCGTAATGAGCTTCAACTCACTGATAGTTTTGGAACTGAACAGATTTCCTTTGCTTGAGTCTACAACATGGAACTCAGTCTGACATGTGGACCCATGGGAGGATTTGAATGCCACCCCTGCGTTGAAGAATACAGTTGCATCCATCCAATAAGAGACCGAGTAGAAGTGACAGTTCAGTCAGTCAAACATTAAACTTTTAATTTCAGGGTGGTGAGTTTGAGTGCCATTTTGTTTTTCCCTTTTTTAAGGCTTCATTAGCAGAGAGTACAAGGAGTGTTTGAAATGAAATTCAGCAAAAGTATGAGAAAGTCTCACTTTGATTCGGGACTCATCTCTCTGCAGCATCTCGCTGTGAAAGATTGAACTTCATCTCATTTCATTCCCAGCTCGGGGTCAGTGCGGCTCAGTGGGACTTCTGGCTGTCTCCTGCTTCACAATCCATCAGTGCTGAGAAAGCAATGGGGAATATTATTCATGGCTCAGTAACCTGAGGACACCGTCTTAAGGTGAATGGCAAAAGAACCAAAGGCAACATGAGGAAAAACTTCTTTTGCACAGCGAGTGGTTAAGATCTGATATGCACTGCTTGAGAGTGTGATGGAGGCTGATTCAACCATGGCTTTCAAAATGGTATAAGATAATTATCTGAAGTGGAAAAATTGCATGTTTTCATGGAATACATGATTCTGTGGCGTGAGCTGAGTTGCTCGTGCATAGAAGCAGCACAAGCACAATGAGCTGAATGGCTTCCTTTTGTTCTGTAACTATTCTATGATCTATGATTCTTTTCAGAGTGAAATCAACACTCACATACAAGAAACTGACAGGTACAATGTAAACCCCACACTAACATACCAGCGAATGCTAGGGACAGAGTAAAACCAATCAGTCCTGGACTAGAAAATGACAGGTACACTGTGAACTTCGCATTACCAGACAAGAAATTGACAGATACAGTGTGAAACCCACAGTCACGTAGCAGCAGTTGGCAGGTAACGTGCAAAAATCTTTCTTTCATATCCCAACTGCAAGGTACAAAGGAAATTAGGTACAAACCCAGGCTCACACTTCAAAGACTGAGAGATACAAAGCAAAACACATATTCACCTACAAGTACAGAGACGAAGAAACACTCAGAGGAGGTGCAGATTAAAGACACATGCATGTAACAGAAACTGATAGGGATAGAATCAAACCCTTTCTCACTTCTCAGAAACTGATAGATATAGACAAAAGCTGATGCTCACATACAAGTTGTTGAAAGATATGTGGTGAAACTCACAGAGCAATAGCAGAAACAAACAGGTACTGAATAATACCCACAGTCACAGACCAAAAACTGAAATATACTGAGTTAAACATCACTTTCTCACACCAGAAACTCATGGCTACAAAGTGAAGCTTACTCTATCCTCCCAGGCATTGACAGGTGCAAAAGAAAACACTCACGAAGATACCAGGTCAAGAAATGTCCGTAATAAAACCTTTGAACTGAAAGAATAGCATTCATGACAGGTGTGGTACCCAGAATGCTCAGCGGCCGAGAATCCGCCCAATCTGTGACAGGAGCGGGGAGCGCAGGCGCAGTAGAGACAGCTTTGTCAGCAGCTGGAGCTGCGGGTTCGGAGTTGGAGCGGGATATTCACAAAGTGCGAGAAGACTTTGCGGGCTCACACAGCTGGAGCAGGGCCTCAGGGCCACAATAACATGGAACAATCCCATCTGTATCCCTGCGGATGGCGGTGGTGAAGCTTTTCCCGGTGAAGCTTCCCGAAACCGCGTCTATAAATGAATAAGAATTGGGGACTGGGCAGGGAGCGTCTCTAAATGAATAAAATTTGGGTACTGGTCAGGGAGCGTCTGTAAATGGATAAGAATTGGGGACTGGGCAGGGAGCGTCTATAATTGAATAAGAGTTGGAGACTGGGCAGGAAGCGTTTCTAAATGAATAAGATTTGGGGACTGGGCAGGGAGCGTCGATAAATGCTTAAGAATTGGGGACTGGTTCGGGAGCGTTTTTTTATTCGTTCGTGGGATGTGGGCGTCGCTGGCTCGATCTCAGCTCGAGTAATGTGTCCAGTTCTGGGCACCAGGCTTTAGAAAGGACATCAAAGCTTCTGATACAGTTAAGAGGAGATTTACTAGAATGATCCCAGAGATGCGGGGTGTCAGTTCTCTGGACAGGCTGGTGAAGCTGGGATTGTTCTCCTCAGAGTAGAGAATGTTAAGGGAAGATTTAATAGAGATGTTCAGAATCATGAAGGATTTTCATAGGGTAGAGAGGGAGAAACTGTTTCCACTGTCCTGGGGGTCAGGAACCAGAGGACACAGATTTAAAATAATTGGCCAAAAATGTCAAGGGGAGGTGAGGAGAGATCTTTTTACCCAGTAACTGATTCGGATTTGGAATGAATTGTCTGACAGGGTGGTGGAAACAGATTCAATTATAACTTTCACAAAGGAATTGGACAAATATTTCAAAGTGAAATTCTCCAGGATTATGGGGAAATAGGCAGGGGGTTGGACTAATTGCATCTTTTTGTCAGAGAGTCAGCAGAGGCACAATGGGGCCGAATGGCCTCCTTCTGTGCTGTATGATTCTATGAACATAAGAACGAGGAGCCGGAGTCGGCAAGTCAGCCACTCGAGCCTGCTCTGCCATTCAATACAATCATGGCTGATCTCATCACGGCAGTTCTTGTTTCTTGCCAGTAGATGTCACTTCACTCCAATGCAGTGAAGTTTACAAATCTGAGAGAGAAACAACAGGAAAGAATTGTTCCCATGATAGTGAATGTGTTGGATTTAGAAATACTAGGAGTGGAGACGAGTTATTACTTGTCTGCTCGATCCCCATAGCCCAGTAAAATTATTTCCTTCAAGTGCCCATTCAAATTCCTTTTGTAATTCTCGATTGTCTCCATTTCCACCGCCCTCGTGGGCAGCGAGTTACAGATCATCACCAATCAGTGTAAAAAAAGTTCTTGCGCACATTCCCCCTGTACTTCCTGTCCAAAACCTTCAATCTGTGTCCCCTAGTCCTTGTACCAATAGTTAACGGGAACAATGTTTCCTTGCCAACTTATTTAAAACTGTCATAGCCGAAAACATATCTATCAATTCTCCCCTCACTCTTCTTTGATACAGGCAGAACAACCCTAGCTTTTCCAACCTAACCTTGTAACTAAAATCCTCCATCCCTGGATCCATTCTGGTGAATTTCCTCTGCATCCTCTCAAGGACGCTCACATTCTTTCTTAAGTGTGGTAAGCAAAACTGGAAGCAACACTCCAACTGGGGCCGAACCAGAGCTTTATAATGGTTCAGCATAACTTCCCTGCTTTGTACTCAATTCCTCTATTTATAAAGCCCAAGATCCCATATGCTTTGCTAACCACACTCGCAATATGTCTTGCCACCTTCAAAGATTGATGCACATGAACCCCAAGTCCCTCTATTCCAGCACACACTTTAGAACTGTGCCATTAAGTAAATATTGCCTCTCCCTATTCCTTATGCCAAAATACATCACCTCACACTTGTCACTATTAAATTCCATCTGCCACCTGTCTGCCCATTCTGCTAGCCTATCATTGTCCTGTTGCAGGCAGTTCATATCATCCTCACTGTTTGCCACTCCTCCAAGTTTGTTGTCATCGGGATATTTTGAGATTCTACTCTGTATTCCAAGATCCAAGTCATTTATCTTTAGCAAAAAAAGCAGTGGTTCCAGCACTGACTCTTGGGAAACACCACGGTCGACTATCCTCCAGTCTGACAAAGAATCATTTCATAAGACTCGCTGTTTTCTGTCCTTAAACCAATTTTCTATCCAATTGGACACTGACCCTCCTATACCACGAACCTCAATTTTGTAAAGCCCCCTTTTATGTGGTACCTTGTCAAACGCTTCCTGAAAATCCATAGAAACAACATCCACTGCATTCCCTTCATCAACCTGCTCTGTTAGTTCATCAAAAAATGCAGTTAGATTAGTCAAGCATGAACTCCCATTTATAAATCCATGCTCACTCTCCTTAATTAACTCAAACCTCTCCAAGTGACTGTTGATTTTTTCCCCTGATTATTCTTTCTAAAACCTTACCCACCGCTGCTGTTAATCTAACTAGCCTGTAGTTAGCCGGACTGTCCTTACACCCTTTCTTGAATGAGGGCGTCGCATTTGCCACTGTTTACTCCTGGCACCTCCCCCGTATCCAGGGAAGATTGGAAGATTATGGCAAACTCTTCCATTATCTGCATCCGCATTTCCTTTCGCAACCTGGGATGCCAGCCATCCAGACCAGGTGATTTATCTACCCGAAGCACAGCCAGCCTTTTTAGTACCTCCCTCTCTCAATTTGTACCCTCTCCATTGACTCTACTCTCTTCACTTCGACTGATATTTTGTCAAATTCCACTTCCTTAGTGATCACTGAGACAAAGTACTCATTAAGTAGATTAACATTGCCCTGCACCTCGAAGCTTATATTATCCTTTTTGTCCCTAATAGGCCCGACTCAACCTCTTACTACCCACTTATCATTTACATGCTGCTCGAAGATTTTTGGGTTTCCTTTCATGTTGACTGCCAGTCTATTCTCATAGAAATAGAGAGTAAGCAAATATAGAAGATATAAGTATTTCCCATCCTTGATGAGGTGGAATTTTTTATGTTGTGGGTAGTACTGTCTTGGCCCACGAGTGTGGTGGAAGCAGAGACAATTAATGATTTGAAAAGGAAATTGGATGAATACTTGAAGGAAAGAAACTTGCAGGAGGAAAGGGATCGAGCTGGTGAGTGGAGCTGACTAGATTGATCCGGGGAGAGCCAGCATGGACATGATAGGCCAAATGACCACCTTCTGTGCTGTAAATGACTCTGTGTTGTTTCTCAAATTCAATCCACTGGTGCTTGGCAAATAATTTCAAAGTAAATTGTGCAACCGGAAAATCAGAACCAAGGCAAGGGACGCATAAGGAAGCGAAATTGCTGAAACCCGGGATTGAACCAGGGACCGTTAGATTTTCAGTCTAATGCTCTCCCAACTGAGATATTTCAGCCGTACATTAACAGTGGTTTGGTGTCCTTGTTTTGGAAGAAAATACATACATTCAAGTTTTCCAAAAAGTTGAAGAACACAACATTTGAGTAATATTCCCCATTGCTTTCTCAGTGCTGATGGATTGTGAAGCGGGAGACAGCCAGAAGTGCCACTGAGCCACACAGACCCCGAGCTGAGAATGAAATGAGATCAAATTCAATCTTTCATAGTGAGATGCTGCTGAGAGGGAAGAGTCCTGAATCAAAGCGAGACTTGCTCATTTCAAACACTCCCTGTACTCTCTGCTCATGAAGCCTTAAAAAAGGGAAAAACAGAATGGCACTCAAACTCACAACCCTGCCATTAAAAGTCTCATATTCGACTGACAGAACTGTCACTTCTACTCGGTCTGTTATTGGATGGATGCAACTCCAACGCAGGGGTGGCATTCCACTCCTCCCATGGGTCCACATGTCAGACTGAGTTCCATGTTGTAGACTCAAGCAAAGGAAATCTGCTCAGTTCCAAAACTATCAGCGAATTGAAGCTGATTACGATCAACATCATCAGAGGTCAGAACTACCTGGTGAACGAAGACACTCTGAAGAAGGATCCACAATTATTCAAAGGCATCGACAAAGTGAAAAACAAGAAAAACAAGAAAATCAGTAAGCAAGATGCTGGAGAGAGTTCAGAATCACAGAATCATAGAAAGTTGAGCGCACAGAAAGAGGCCACTTGGCCCATCATGTCTGTGGCGTCTGAAAAATGATCCACCTGTTCTAATCCCACCTTCCAGCATTTGGTCCTTTGACCTGCAGATTACGGCACTTGAGGTGATTATCCAGACTCCTTTTGGATGAGTTGAGGGTTTCTGTCTCAACCACCCTTTCAGGCAGTGAGTTCCACTCCCACACCATCCTCTGGGTGAAAAGGTTTTTCCTCGTCTCCCCTCTAATTTTTCTACCAATCACTTTAAATCTATGCCCCCTCGTCACTGACCTCTCTGCTAAGGTGAATAGACCTTGCACTTCCACTCTATTTAGACCGCTCAAAATGTTGTACATTTCAATCAGATCTCCTCTCAGCCTTCTCTGTTCCAAGGAGAACAGCCCCAGCCTATCCAGTCTTTCCTCAGAGCTGCATTTTTCCAGTCCTGGCAACATCCTTGTAAATCTCCTCTGTACCTTCTCTCGTGCAATTGCATCCTTTCTGTAATGAGGTGTCCAGAACTGCACACAGAACTCAAGTTGTAGCCTAACCAATGAGTTATACAGTTGCAGTATAAGCTCGCTGCTCTTGTATTCTATACCTCGGCTAACAAAGGAAAGGATTCCATCTGCCTTCTTAACCACCTTATCGACCTGTCCTGCCATCTTCAGGGATCTGTGGACATTCAATCCAAGGTCTCTCACTTCCTCTATACTTCTCAGTATCGTGTATTCTGTTGCCTTGTTTGACCTCCCCAAATGCATCGCCTCACACTTCTCCAGGTTGAATTCCATTTGCCACTTTCCTGCCCACTTGACCAAACCATCAATATCTTCCTTCAGCCTACAGCTATCCTCCTCATTATCTACCTCATGGCCAATCATTGTGTCATCTGCAAAGCTCTTGATCATGCCCCCTACTTCCAAATCGCTAATATGTACCACAAAAAGCAGGGGACCTGGTACTGAGCCCTGCAGAACACCACTGGAATCAGCCCTTCGTTCGCTAAAACACCCGTCAACAATTACCCTTTGTTTCCTGCCACTGAGCTAATTTTGTATCCACCTTACTGCATTTCCCTGTATCCCATAGGTTTTTATTTTTTTAACCAGTCTGCCATGTGGGACCTTGTCAAATGCCTTGCTAACATCCATGTGGGACACGTCAGTTGCACTACCCTCATTTATCTTCCTTGTTACTTCTTCAAAAAATTCCATCAAGTTGGTCAAACAAGATCTTCGCTTAAAAATCCATGCTGACTATCCTTGATTAACCTGTGCTTTTCGAACTGACAGTTTATTCTGTCTCTCACAATAGGTTCCAGTTATTGGGCCATGACTGAGGTTAGTCTGACTGGCCTGTAATTACTCGGTCTTTCCTTCGCTCCCTTTTTCAACAGAGGTTCAACCTCTTTTGTAGCAGACTATTGTAAATTTCACAATTCGCATGGGAAAAAGTATTAAATACTTCACTTACAAGTTCTAATGTTACTGGCGAAATGAGGGCTTATGTGTGATTTGAACCCAGGACCTCACACAAATACACAGCAGGAATTCTGCTCCTTTACCAAAAAGCCATCTCCTTTATAGAGATGTAAATATGCAATATTGGAAGAGTGGAGGACTTGGGACCAAAACAGTGACTTTGACTTTTCTGCCTGTCTTCCAAATTCTGCAAGGTTCCATGCAGACAATTAATGAACTGTCAGGGTGTTACTTTATTCCATTCTTCTTCTTCTTATTCTTCTTCTTAGGCAGTCCCTCGGGAACTAGAATGATTTTCTTCCACTTCAGGGTTCTGGGTCCAGTGACTAGATGTCTACTTAAATCGCAGAGAAATTAAACACTTTTCAATTTGTCTCACGACATAAATAGCAACATTTGCAGATATTTCACAGCTGTATGATTGGATGCTTCTAACGTTGTTACACTCAGTACACATGGTACTTTCATGTTGCAATAAATATTATAATATCTATTCAGGTAACTGTCATCCCACAGCTCCAAAATTTCACTGGTTCAACATTCTCATCAAACACTAAAGCATTCCACAAAGCAAGGCTCACAAATTCAACACCAGTTTCTCTTTTGGAGTCTCTCTGGTGTAATCTGATCTCTGATAGATTACTGGTGATCACCCTCCACATGAGCAGTCGTCCTAATCCCATGTACCTGTCCTGTTCCCACCTCCCTTTCCTGTATACACAACAGAATTCCATACTGCTGATATATGCTGGTAAACACTTTCCTTGTTGTATGAAACTGTGATTACAGTGGAAATCCGCAAGAGAGGAAGCTATTGTTGGCACCTTTAACTCTGCAGCCAGTGACCAGAAGAATTTTCACTCCTGAACGAGGACTGTTTCAATTTCCTTTTGGAAGATCACATCATCACATGAAGGAAGTGAAGTGCTTTTGTATCACAGTGACCACAGAGGAGTTTTAAAACAAACTATTAAATTATGAATTCATATTTTATTTTGAATGCTACATTGGAGGTTAATTTCACAGACAGTCCTGCAGTTTATGATTTGTGTGAAATCAGTGAGATTGTGAGTTGGGTCGACCCCTCCCGATCAGAGTCACCAGGACAAAGGGAGTGTTTAGTCATCGACATCTTGCTCAGTTCAGCATTTTGGTGGCTGGCTCTTGAACTCACACCGTCTCCTGACAGTGACAGGAGTAAACAAGTTATCGCTGAGGATTTCAAGTGCTATTTAAAGATTATTCACCTTTTACTGTTCACTTACTGCTGGAGGTTTGAAGAGGACATTTGAAACACGTTGGGAGACTTTCTGGGAAACTTTGTCAAGACTTCACCAACACTCTGTCAGCATTTACTCGGGAAATACTCTGAGGATTTCACCTATAAAGAGTAAGTGCTGTGTTACTCCACCTTATTGGAAACTTTACAGGAATCAGCAGGAGAAAGGGAGCGTTTGGTCATTGACATCTTGCTCGGTCCGCGGGAGAAATGGGAGGAGGACACGAGGCCAGGCTGAGCAGCACCAGCCGCGGCAGGAGAGAAGGACAGGAGAGACAGGAGAGGGAGGTGGACTCCTTCTCCTCTGTAAGTACAGGACATTCCTCCTCCTTTGGACCTCCTCCATCAGGACCTCCAGTACTGTACCTGTGAACCTGTGCCTTCGTTCCCTCAGTCCCTGAGTGATCCTGAAACATGCTGCTGTGTGTCAGGCAGCACACTTCACACCTTCAGTGGAAATGTGTGTGTGGAATCCACTTATACTGCACCAAGAACATTGCTTCGAATCAGCACTCGAGTGATGAACTGCAGCTTTCTGTTTTCATGCCTCCAGGCAATTTCAAATTATGGTCATCAGAATGTTGTGTGAAAACCAGATTTCAAACAGGCGAGTCTTATTATCACAGCACCCGTATCCCAAAATCACCAGCTGGAATTTCCTTCCAAAAACCACCCACTTCTGGGAGCTGGTCTGGCAAGTGAAGTGGGACACGGCCCCACAGCAAAACTCCACACCAGAAGTGACCACTGGGATTTCTGCCATGATTTCCCTCTCTGAGCCTCTGTAACTCTGATCATTTTGTGACAGTGCACCCACCAGAATCAAATGACTGGGGCGACGGGGGAGAAATGGCTAAATGTGAACACACAGTGGGCTAATTCTGGATTACGGATTTACCAGGAGTTATGGCAATGATGATGAAACTGCAGTTTCTGAGCAGTCAAGGCTACGTTGTCAGAATGCCAGCTGTGGAAGCAGTAACTGTTGTCACTGTAGAAGTGACCAGAGCTCTTCGACCCTCCTCCTAATGTCTGGTTGGCAGCTACATTGATCTCCCGTTCGGCCAGTGCCCAGGGTCTTCCTCACTTCATGTGTTGCCTCCCTCATTGTGTTGGCGGTGTGAGTTCTGGACTCCTCCAATTGTCCCGTCATCTGCACCAGGAGAGAAGAGACTGTCTCCACAGCCTGTGTGTGAGACCAATGCTCATCAATCATTGATCTTTACCAGCCGAGGCCTCGGAGATATTGCTCTTGGAATCCTCAGCTGAGACCTCCTGCTTCTGTCACCCCCGGGGGGGAGACAGATTTCTCCTCAATGTTATCCCCAGTTCCTCCTGCTCACTGCTGCTCTGTGTCAGGAATACTGCCTCCCTGAATGGGTTTGAAGATTCACCAATAGTTACAATAACACAACAGAATATTTATTTAATTACAATCCATACATTTACAAATGTGTAGGTCATGTTGAAAGAATGATCAGTTTGTTGTTCTGAAGAGGAGGAGGTGGAGGAGGATCGGGGTCTGTGTCTTTAGGTTTCATTCTGGTGGGGGACAGCAGCAGTTCATTACACAGCTCGTCCACCAGGTAGCCCACCGGGCGGGTCGGACACGTTCCAGCTGCTGCAGGAGTAAAGTTGAAAAGGTCACTGCGTGTTCTCGGAGCTGCTCCTGCTCATTATTGAAGAATAACTCACAATCCATGGTATAGGAATTGATCTTTCACTGATCAATGGTTTTGTTTCTGAGAGTGAATCACAGCAGAGAGAATTCACAGCTAAATTTCAAACATCTATAAGTAGGGATTTGTGTGTCAATAGTGTGGAGACACTAAAGATCCCTTTGAATCAGACAATTATAGAGACGGAGCTGAATACATGGAAAGAAATGGAGGATGGGAACAGATGATGAACCTCTGCAAATTCAACAAGGAGGTTGTTCTGCTGCCAGAGCAATGGTGGAATATGCTGGTCCCAGTCTGCCTGGTATTGTGGAGCAGCTGGCTTCTCTCATCCTTAAGATCCAACACTGTCAGGCAGTCACTGTGACTGTCTTCCTTGGAGAACTGATAAAAGCTCCACAGGTTTCGAAGCATCTTAAACTAACTGCTGTGATAGGTATCTGAGGAAGTCCATGTAACTCCCATTGGGCTCCTCTAGATATCAATGAGGAAGCCTCGGAAGATCCAGTAAGTGGCAAGATCATCCACAGTGTTGACCTACAAGATCTGATGATCTCCTCACTCTTTCCATCCAAGTGCAACAATAAGTGAACCAGTTTGGAATGGACCTGTTGGTAGAAGAAAGATCTTCACCCTCAGATTCCACTTGGTCATGTTTCCCAACACATTGGAACATTTCCACCAGTACTTTCTCACACCTTCCCTCAAAGAGTGACTGAATTCTGCTGAGGATTGTATCGACAAAGGGTGGATTAGTGTTTGCTCTCAACTGAATCATGTTCTTCGACAGGTATGACAGCACCTCAAGCGTTAGCATCTCTTTGTTGTGCTTATTCCTCAACAGGATAATGATTGAGTCCAGCACCCCCCAAAACCATCCAGCATCTCCAACGGTCATGTTCTCCAGGCCCCTGACACACTGCAATGAGAGAAGCAAACAGCAAATACCTCAACAATCTGCTCACCAGAGTGATTGTGAGTGGTTGCGAAGAGGATGGAAGGACAGCAAGTGACAATATTAGCTTGCCCAGCGGAGACAGAAATTGATGAAGCCTGGTGGTGTTTGGAGGATCCCCCAGCTCCAAAACTTGAACAGAGACAGGGAATGAGGCCACCGTTCCCTTTCTCACCCCCTTTATCATCTCCGACTTCGGAGCACCAAACCTACATGGTTCAAGTGGTGACTGAGGTAACTGCAGCAGCCCGACAGCGTCTCTAGTTTAAATTAGCTAACTCAGCCAAGAGCAGGAATCAAACCTGAGATCCTCTGGTTCATATGGTTGAATGCCAGGTGAACGGCAGTGCCTTTACCACTAGACCATTGGGGAACTCGAGAAACTGCGTTTCTAAATTAAAAAGTGCAATTTGTTTTCAGCAGCTTAAAAAACACAGATTTAGTATATTTTCACAATTCCCTGTCTGGTTTTTACACAAATGCACTGAGTTCCCATTGAGCCTTGAGGATAGAGTGTAATTAGTCTACAAAAGCAGACAGGTCAAATGGCTCCTGATTGGGACAATCTGATTAATGTCATTTAAGAATTATAATAACTTAAATCTCTGGGAAGGAGAGGAACTTATTACACTGGGTTTTTAAAAATCTACAATATATGTGATTATGTTTGTAAACGGTTTCAAAGCAGCTGTTTACAGAAGTTAAAGGAACTCGGTTATGAATTATAGCCATCTTTTTGATGAGGCATTATTAGAGGTCATGCTAGATTAACGCTGGTGTTTTGTAGAACCACCGTTTCTCTGGCCTCAAAATTCCTCGCGTTCTGCCACAATGTTGCTCATCAACACACTTAGCCTTTAGATCATTAACTATTTACAAACATCTCCCACCCCCCAAAAAATTATATTCCCTGTGCTTGAATGGATCAGATTGTCAGACGGCTCTAATCTTGATTACCTCATGTTTTTTCATGCTTGTAGAGAAAGGGAACACATCTACAAAAGGTCAGGGATGAGTTTTGTTTGACCTGTAGGTTCTGGATTTCTTCGGTAAGTTGTATGGTCTGTTTAGTAGTGCAGTCTTCGGAAGGCAAGCCTGCTTTTGCTGCAGAGCCTCTGCTGGAAGCACAGCAGCTCAGTGAAGTGCTTGAAGACTCAATATCATCTGTCAAGCTGCTGTCTTCTAGATCTGGGGAGTAAAAAACACAATCACATGAATAAAAAGTTACTGTGCTGAGAATGTTTCAGGTTATTGAAGTGTTGTGGCTCAGTCTGGGTTCAACAAACTCCATAAGAGAAACAAGCAGTTTGCAAGAACCGGTTTCTCAATTGTATAAAAACCGTCATTCTTCAACTCAACCGAAAGCGAAACAAATGTTACATTCTGTAGAAAAAAATTATTCCCTTATTGCTCGGGCTGTCAACACAGGCCAAACCCATGCATACGAGGGAGTCAGTGTGACTGCATGGTGTCACAAGTGTTTCCACCCGGACCATTGAGGCCAGACTCCTTTTCTTAAAGATGGTCTTTTTGCATCTTCCCCATGCCCTGCACCATAATTCACTCCTCGCCAAGTGCACAAGTGACCTTACACACTACAAATTAGCAGCACTAGAACAGAACCGTGTGGGGCACTGCTCCCCACTTTCATCCCCTCGGAGAAACTGCCCTTAACTCCTACTCTCCCCTCCCTCAGAACCAGTTTTTAATCCCATTTCATCCCATTCCCCTAATTCCAAAAGTGTTAATCTTCTCCAATGGTCTCCTCTCTACTAACTTTTCCAAGGCATTCCGAATGTCCCTGTACACACGGCCACCATTATCTGTCACTTCAAAAGAACTCTATTGGGTTTTGTCGAGCACGATTTTCCTTTATGAAACCAGTGTTTCTGCTTCTAATAATTTTCTCACTTGGATATTTAGTAATTTTATCTTTAAAGATTCTAAACATTGACCTAGAAAATAAGAAATAGGAGCGGGTGTAGATAGTACGGCACCTCGAGCCTCTCCACCATCCAATAAGATCATGGTTGATCTTCTACCTCAATCCATTTCCCACCCTATCCCCATTTCCCTTGTTTCCATTCACGTCCAACACTCTACCAATCTCAGTCTTGAACATACTCACTCAACTAACATAGATGTTAAATTAACTGGGCTGCAATTATTCGGCTTAGTTCTGTCACCCTTTTCGAAGATGGATATTACATTACCTTTGAATGAACATAATAAAAGTGTCAGTGCAAAGTTGAAACCACTTCACACTGATCGAAAATGCAGTCTAAATACACCCAAAATGCAAGAGGGAACTTCAGGATTTTGACCACAAAGACTTAATAATGGATCCAGTTGATGTGAGGATTAGTGAAATAGATTCAGAAACACATTTGTGAATAAGATCTTGGGTTTTACAAAGAGGAGATGTAAAATACATACAGGTTTTCCAAATCTATTTTGAAGATCTGTTAGCTGTACCTTGAGCTCGCAGTTCTGTGTCCTCACCATGCTTATCATAACCTTGTCACTGCATGAGAGGGAGTCTCATGCAGGTGAGTTACCTCTTTTCCATTGGTTGTTTTGCCCATGCGAGACACTTCACTCAGACTACGAAGCAAACAGATAACCTATCCCCAGACATATAGCAATTCAGCCTTACAGGTTATAAACATTGGGATTCTGAGGAATGCCATCTGGCCTATTCAAGCTCATTGATTCAGAAAGAACTGCATCCCTCACTCCCACACTCTCCAACTGTTTCTTCAGTGTTGACAAGCTTTTTTATCTTCACTGCCCTATCTGGAAGTCTTTTCCACACGGCGATCACTATTTGTGTCCAGAAATTCCTGACATCAGTCCTAATTTTGCTTTCTCCCAGTTGAACCTGTGTGTCTTAGTTTGCTAAAATAACTGGCACTAGCTTTCATGTCCTAGGCTGACACTCCAATTTCACTTTCACTGAGGAGCCTCCTAGTCTGTAGATGGAGAATATTACTGCTGGGCACTTACGGGTTCAAACCCACATCATGTTGTTTTGTTGCAGCATGAACTGTTGCATTATATATAACTTTACAAACAGCATTTCAATTATTTTATCCAATCATTGTTTTTCTCCTCCTCTGGTTGTTGTGTCCTCACTGGGATTATGATCCATGGGTTCGGTCAGCCTTCTAGAACATTCTTCATGTGTGAGCTGAGAGAGCCATTGTTGACAGGCTGCTTGGAGCACATCACAAGTTCAGCTTAATCTCTCCCTTGCCTCAGGTCCATCCCTGTGTAATTGACATCAAGTCACTGAATTGCTATTAGGAGGAGGAATCCTGGCTACGTTTTCCCATTCTTAAACTAAGGACACTGAGACTAAATGTGGTACGTCAGCTCAGCACAAATCTGGGCAAATCTACCTTGGGGTTTCCGAGTTTCCATCATTCCATTGCCACGCCACATACACCCATTAAACCTTTAGGGGAGGTGGAACAACAAACAGCGGCAAAGAATTTTGATCCCGTTTCTCCAGTTGAATGTGTCCAGTGCATTTCTTTCTTTGTTTTAAAGAACATTTTTTCCTCAAGCCCAAAGAGAGTGGGAAAAGGAACTGGATTGCTCTCTCACATCATTCTGTGCAGTTCAGTTCAGTCAAAACTCTGAATGGATGTGTTCTTTGAGATTTATGTCTTCTGGGAAAGCCATTCCTCCTCCCCCTGCCCTAAATGAAGAGGGAGCCCCTCTTATCTGTGCAGGGATAGGCACTGACATGTTGATGTTGCACCATGGACATTTGACAAAATTATTGACTCAGCCATGGACATGGGGGCAATTAATCTGTATATAAATTGTATAGCCAATCTGATGCCTTCAAAACACAGTCTGATTTAAAACATATTTTCTCCCTATAAATAAAGTAGCATACAAACATCAATGGAGAGCAGCAAAATGCATTAGCTGGCAAGCAAGCAATATAGTATGTAATGCCAATGCGAATTACTTTCATTGATAGAATAAAGCTAACTACACCATGTCACGGGGCAGTAGATGGACCTTATCGATGACTTCTGTGGATTCACACTGTGTCAGGACTGCAAATTAATTCAATAAACCAAGAAACCCAAGGAGATGATTGTTATTGTGGTTATTGAGGTGAGGCAATAGAAAAATCAGCAGGAAAATGGACCATTTCTCATACTACTGATGTTCTTGTGTTCTTGTGTCTGGACAGAGTAGATAGGGAGAAACTGTTCCCATTGCTGGAAGGATCTACAACCAGAGGACACCAATTTAAGATGATTGGCTAAAGAATCAATGGCACCATGAGGAAAAACTATTTTAAGCAGCGAGTGGTTAGGATCTGGAATGCACTGCCTGAGAGTGCGGCGGAGGCAGGTTCAATCGAGGCCTTCAAAAGAGAATTGGATAATCATCTGAGGAGAAATATTTGCAGGGCAATGGAGAAAAGGCAGGGGAGTGGGACTGGGTGAGTTGCTGTTGCAGAGAGCTAGCATTGACACGATAGGCTGAATGGCCTCCTTCTGTGCTGTAACCAGTCACTGATTCTATGAGTTTATCACCTGAAAGCCCTGTTACATTTGCTCTTCCTTTCATCCATGTTAAACTCGAACATTTTTGATTTCTTGTGTTAAATACTGCTTACATGCTTATTTGCACGACTCTATTATTTATTCAGGTTGAATTGTCTTATTCAAAAAAATTATCTGTTTATTTATTTCTGTTTTATTTATTAATAACACCTAAGTACATTTATACACAAAGATACACACAAATATATTCCAAAACCACACACACAGACATACACATTTATTCATAATGAGCCCATTGATGCACCCCTGGCTACAGTAAAATAGTGGTAATATTTACTGCACTAGTAATCCAGAGGCCTGGACTAATAATCTGGTGACAGTGATTTCAAATCCCAGCAATAATCTGGTGACAGTGATTTCAAATCCCATCGCTAAACTGGTGACAGTGATTTCAAATCCCAGCAATAATCTGCTGACAGTGATTTCAAATCCCAGCAATAATCTGGTGACAGTGATTTCAAATCCCATCAGTAATCTGGTGACAGTGATTTCAAATCCCAGCAATAACCTGGTGACAGTGATTTCAAATCCCATCAGTAATCTGGTGACAGTGATTTCAAATCCCAGCAATAATCTGTTGACAGTGATTTCAAATCCCATCAGTACTCTGGTGACAGTGATTTCAAATCCCAGCAATAATCTGGTGACAGTGATTTCAAATCCCATCAGTAATCTGGTGACAGTGATTTCAAATCCCATCAATAATCTGGTGACAGTGATTTCAAATCCCATCAGTAATCTGGTGACAGTGATTTCAAATCCCATCAATAATATGGTGACAGTGATTTCAAATCCCATCACCACAGTTGCAGAATTTAAGTTCAGTTAATGAAATAAATCAACAATAAATAGCTTGTATCAGTAATGGTGACAATGAAACAACTGGAGTATTGGTTCACTAATGTTCTTAGGACAGGAAATCTGTTCTCCTCACCTGGTCTGGCCCATGTGTGACTTCAAACTCACAGCAATGTAGTTAACTCTTTACTGCTCTCTGAAATGCCCAAGCATACCGTTCATCTGTTTCAAATGAACAACTACACGAAAAACTGCAAATCCACACGGGCTGCAGCTGTTCAGGAAGCCGGTTCAGCACCAGCATCTCAAGGGCAAGTCAGGATGGGCAGTAAATGTTGGCCTTGTAAACGATGTCCACATCCAATGAATGATTAATAAAACTCACCATTTACAGGAGCACAGTTTCAATCATAGATATGTATAACATATTACAGATTAGAAACATAATGAAAATACATTTACAACTGACACCGTCATAACTTCAGCTCTCATTTTGTATATAAATGTGACACCCACATTCACACACTGACAGTTTATATTGTCACAAGGTACTATTTGCAGCTCTGGGAAAAGTCTACACACCAGACCTTTACAAAGACAAATGCTGCAGTTGTAGAAAATGTGAAATTAGGATGGGAAATGTTCATCGAGTCATAGAATAGTGAACAAAGACCATTTGGCCCATCATGCCAGTGCTGTATCTTTGGCTGTGTTCTCCAATTAGTCCAACTGCTCTGCTTCTTCCTAAAAACATCTCAAGGTGATCCTCCCCTGTCCTGGCAATATATCCACGTTACATTCATTTTACAAAAACTTTGCATGTATGTCAGCCAATGACCAGAAGAGGGCAGCATGAACCGCCATTGCAGCTGAACATACCGGGCTGAATTTTACCAGCCTCTCGATGTCATGGGTCACGGCAGGAGGGGGCCATAAAATTCCGCGGGAAGAGACCCGCAGCGACCCCCGACTTCGGGAAAGGCCCGCCGCTCCCCCACCGCCCACCCTCACCTCCCCACCGGCCGCTGGGCAGTGGGACCAAGTGTGAGATTCTGAAACCAGTTTTCAGTCTTCAAAATATGTTCAATGGGGAAGAAGAACAGTCAGAAGTCGTGGTCTATTTTGGAACCAATGACATGGGTATGAAAAGGGTTGAGATCCTACAATCAGAGTTTTAGGAGCTGGGAATGAAGTTAAAGAGCAAGACCACAAAGGTTATAATATTTGGATTACTCCCATGTGTATTAGTGAGTATAGGAATAGTAGGATAATACAGGTTAATGCATGGCTGGAGAAATGGTGGATGAGGCAGGGCTACAGCTTCCAGGAACATTGTCACCACTTCTGGTGTTGATGTGACCTGCACAAGATGGACAGGACAAATGTCCTCGCTGTCACTTTAACTAATGCTTTGTGAAAGGATTTATACTAATTTGGCTGGGGGAGGGGCACAAGGATGAAGCATTAGAGAATAGATACAAGGTGCACCGAGGACTGAGAGAAACAAACAGCATTAGAATAAAGAATAGTTCAGAAACACAAAACTCAAACAGGAGACAAATGCAAGGCAGACTGAGATAGGTTAAGAGTGCATGTTTGTAAATACTTGAAGCATGGTAAATAGGATTGGTGAGCTGCAGGCACAAGTAGCCACATGGGATTGTGATCCAGTGGCAATAACGGAGACATGGATCAAACAAGGGGAGGAATGGGAACTTAATATTCCTCACTGCGATGTATTCAAGAAAGATAGAGAAGAAAAATAGGCAGAGGATTGTGTGGGTGCAGCTGTATTGATCAAAGATACTGTTACAGCACTAGGAAGAGAAAATGTACTTGAGGGTTGAAAGGTAGAATCTAATTGTTTAGAATAATGCATCAACAGAGGAGTTATTCCACTGCTCAGTGTATATCCAGGCCACTAAATAGTAGGAAGTGGACAAAGGAGCAAATTTGCAGGCAAATTGTCGAAAGATGCAAGAACCTCTGAGTAATGCTAATGGGGATTTCAATTATCCGAATACAGGCTGGGAAAATAACTGTGTGAAGGGCAAAGAGGGAGAAGAATTCCTGGAATGTGTGTAAGAGAACTTTCCGAATCAGTATATTTCCATCCAATGGGGAAGGAGATGGTACTGGATCTAGATTTGGAGAATGAAGTCAGGTGAATGAAGTATGTTTCAGTCGGAAAGGATTGTGTGAAAGAGTCATTAAAATATCATTCGTTTTAGATTAGCTGTGAAAAAGGACTGTCTGTGTAGGTATAAGAGCATAAGAAGTAGGAACAGCAGTAGGCCATTCAGCCCCTTGAGCCTGCTCCGCCATTCAATAAAATCATAGCTGATCTTATCGTTGTCTTTACTCCACTTTCCTGCCCCCCAATAACCCTTGGTTCTCTTGTCAATCAAAAATCTGTCCAACTCAGCCTTGAATATATTCATTAACCCAGCCTCCACTGCTCGCTGGGAAAGAGAATTCCAAACGCTAATGACCTTCTGAGAGAAGAAATTCCTCCTCATCACCATCTTCAATTGGAATCACCTTAATGTGAAACTGTGTCCCCTATTTCTACATTCCCCCATGAGAGGAAACATCCTCTCAGCATCTAGCCTGTCAAGCCCCCTCAGGATCTGATATGTTTCAATAAGATCACCTCTCATTCTTCTAAACTCCAATGAGTACAGGCCCAACCTGCTCAACCTTTCCTCACAAGACAAACCCCTCATCCTAGGAATCAGCCTTCTCTGAAGTGAACCTTCTCTGAACTTTTTTTTTATTTCCAAAATATACTTTATTCATAAAAATCTGTAAAAAATACATCACCAGTTTCAAACAGCACCAAGTCAAAAATTACAAACAGTGGAAAGGAGGTCCGTTTGCTTCAATACAATCATGGGTTGCCTCACAACCCTTCCGTTTCACATTTGTCGTGCCAGATACATTTTTACATTTTACAGGAAAAAACATTTTCCCGATGCAGTTCAAGGGGTTTCCCATGGATCTAGCCCCTCGGTTCAACTTGGTCGAGGGACCTTACACTGTGGTCTTTCCCCATTGAGCCTTTGCTGCGGCTGCCCCAAGCTTTAGTGCGTCCCTCAGCACGTAGTCCTGGACCTTGGAATGTGCCATTCTGCAACGTTCAGTCGTGGACAACTCTTTGCGCTGGAAGACCAGCAAGTTTCGGGCAGACCAAAGGAAGTCTTTCACCGAATTGATAGTCTTCTAGCAGCAGTTGATGTTTATCTCGGTGTGCGTCCCTGGGCACAGTCTGTAGAGCACAGACTCCTGTGTTACAGAGCTGCTTGGGATGAACCTCGACAAAAACCACTGCATCTCTTTCCACACCTGCTTTGCAAAGACACATTCCAGGAGGAGGTGGGCAACTGTCTCTTCCCCAAAACATCCACCGTGAGGGCATTGTGCAGAGTGGGTGAGACTTCGGGCGTGCAGTAAGGATCTGACGGGGAGGGCTCTTCTCACCACCAGCCAAGCTACATCTTGGTGCTTGTTGGAAAGTTCTGGTGATGAGGCATTCCGCCAAATGACTTTGGCAGTCTGCTCGAGGAACCATCCGACAGGATCCACCGTCTCATTTTCCCGGAGTGCCTTGAGGACCACTGCCTGATGGATCGGTGGTCCAAGGTGTTATCCCGCAGAAACTGCTCCACGAAGGATAGGTGGTTGGGCACAGTCCAACTGGATGGAGCGTTCTGCGGCAGTGTGACCAGGCCCATCCTTCGCAACACCGGGGACAGATAGAATCTAAGCACGTAGTGACACTTGGAGTTTGCGTACTGGAGGTCTACACACAGCTTGATGCAGCCGCACACGAAGGTGGTCATCAGGATGAGGGCCACGTTGGGTACATTTTTCCCACCCTGATCCAGAGGTTTGAACATCGTGTCCCTCCGGACACGGTCCATTTTAGATCCCCAGATGAAGCGGAAAATGGCTTGGTGACTGCCACAGCGCAGGAGTGGGGTATGGGCCAGACCTGCGCCACGTACAACAACAACGTGAGTGCCTCACACCTGATGACCAGGTTCTTACCCATAATGGAGAGAGTTGCTGCCCCCACATTCTCAGCTTGTGTTGTACCCTGGCTACTCGCTCCTTCCAGGTTTTGGTGCATGCCCTGGCCCTTCCGAACCATATCCCCAGCACCTTCAGGTAGTCTGGCCTAACGGTGAAGGGGACAAAGGATCGGTTAGCCCAGTTCCCAAAGAACGTGGCCTCGCTCTTGCCGTGGTTAACTTTGGCTCCCGAGGCCAGTTCGAACTGGTCGCAGATGCTCATCAGTCTGCGCACGGACAGCGAATCTGAGCAGAAGACGGCGACGTCATCCATGTACAGGGAGGTTTCACCTGAGTGCATCCACTGCCTGGGATAGTCACCCCTCTTATGCTCGCATCCATCCTAATAGACTCAGCAAAGGGTTCAATACAGCAAACAAACAAGACCGGGGAGAGAGGACAGCCCTGTCTGACTCCAGATTGGATCGGGAAACTTTCCAATTCCCACCCATTGATTGAAACTGCGCTACTGATGTTTGTGGAGAGCAGTTTGATCCAATTGCAGATTCCCTCCCCAAACCCCATTTTGGAAAGCACGTCCATCATGTATGTGTGCAATATCCTGTCAAATGCCTTCTCCTGGTCCAGGCTGATGAGGCAGGTGTCCACCCTCCTGTCCCGTACATAGGCGATCGTATCCCTGAGTAGCACGATACTATCAGAGATCTTCCTGCCTGGTACAGTACAGGTCTGATCAGGGTGGATCACCAACTCCAGAGCAGACTTGAATCGACTGGCTATGACTTTGTGCAGAATCTTGTAGTCAACATTAAGCAGTGAGATGGGCCGCCAATTTCTCATTTCTGCCCTCTCCCCCTTCCGCTTGTAGATGAGGGTGATGATGTCTTTCCTCATGGAGTCTGACATGCTGCAGGCCAGGAGCATACTCTCGTATACTTCCAGCAGGTCCGGGCTGACCCAGTCCCACAGGGCCGAATACAACTCAACCGGTAAGCCGTCGCTTCTGGGAGCTTTACTTGTCTCGAAGGATCCGACGGCCTTTGTCAGCTCGTCCAGAGTTTGCGGCTTGTCTAGTCTCTCCCTCCTGCTGTTATCTAAGACCTCTGTGATAGATGACAGGAAGGACTGGGAGGCTCTGCTGTCTGTGGGCTTCGCGTCATACAGCCCAGCATAAAAGGATTTGCTGATCCTTAGTATGTCGTACTGCGACGCCGTCACCGAGCCACCTTCTTCCTTCAGGCTGCTGATCACAGAGCTCTCTCTGTGTACCTTTTGGAAGAAGTAACACGGGCACATCTCATCCTGCTCAATGGAGCGGACTCTGGACCGGAAGATGATCTTGGAGGCCTCCTTGGCAAAGAGCGAGGCCTGCTGGCTCTTCACCTCTTGGAGGTCCTCCTTGACCTCGCCCCCCATTGACTGCAGCCGGAGCAGATTTTGCATACTTTTCTGGAGTCGGGACATTTTCCTCTCTCTCTCTCTCACCCTCTGAACACCTTTGTGGATGAAGAACCTCTTGATGTTCTCCTTGATCGCTTCCCACCAGTCAACTGGAGACTCAGGAGGGGTTTCACGGTCCTCCAACCTTTGTAATCCCTTTTGAGTTCCTCAACGTTCTCTGGGGTTAACAGTGTAGCATTGAGCTTCCAAGTCCCTCTGCCAACCCACTGGTCATCCTGTAAGTGAAAGTCAGCCAGTAAGAGGCAATGCTTGGAGAAGAACACCGGCTTGACGTCGGTGGATCCGACCATGACAGTGCGGGACACAAACAGGAAGTCAATGCTGGAACGGGCAGACCGGTCCGATCTTGACCAGGTGTATCTGTGCTGCGCTCCGTCTGCAGGTTTGCTGAAGACGTCGTGCAGTTTGGCATCTTTAACTGTTTCTATTAGGAATCTGGACGTAGCGTCCAGTTTGCTGTCGTCTCTGCCGGATCGTCCAGCTGCATCAATGCTGCAGTTGAAGTCACCGCCTAGGATGACCGGCCTGGATGTCGCCAGCAGTAGTGGGCGCTGCTGGAAGACGGTCATCTGCTCGTTGCATTGTACCGGGGCGTACACGTTGATCAACCGGAGCGGAGCGTTGTTGCAGATTACATCTGCTACGAGGAGGCGGCCGCCCACCACCTCCTTAACTTCGGAGATGGTGAAGTTACCTCCCCGCAGCAGAATACCCAGGCTGGAGGAACGGCAGTCATTACCCCCCGACCAGATCGATGGCCCGTGGGACCACCATCGCGACCACTGCCTGTAGGTGCTGAGGTGTGGTATTCCACACTCGTGCAGAAACAGTCGGTCGGCTTTGACCTTGGCAAGGTAATCCAAGGTTGAAACACATCGCGCAGTTGATTTAATGCTGTGCATGTTACTGGAAGCAATTCTTATACCCATTTTTTAAAAGTTGGTTGTTGCTTCCCATACCATTTGTCCTAGCTAGTCCCAGTCCTTCGGGATGTTCCTGCATACCCATAGTGTACGCAAGCTGTTTCACATTTGTTCCGCTGGGGTGACAACGGGGGGGGGGGGGGGCGGTTTTGCAGGTAGCAAGTATTGGTTTGTTCTCTGCTGTTCCCCTTTGTTCCTCCTCATAAAACATCACTGCTCCCGGCTTCCCGGAGCTGAGGTGCGCCAGCCGTGTCTTTGCTCCCGGTATCCCGGAGCTGAGGTGCGCCAGACGTGTCTTTGCTCCCGGTGTCCCGGAGCTGGGATGCGCTGGCCATGTCGTTAGGTTTGGCGCTTTGGGGTTGGGGCTCGCCAGGCCCATCACAGCCTCCTGTGTCCGGGGGCTGGGGGGCTTTATCTTCCAGCTCCTTGGAGTTCTGCCGCTTCCTTTGAAGGGGCCGTCGTTCCAGCACTTCCTCATCCAGTGAAGAGGAGCTGTTGTAGTCTGTCTCAGATGGTAGTCTCCTCTTGCCACTGGTTTGGGTGGTGGCCTATTCTGCTTTTGGAGGTCTTTTCTTTGTGGTTTTCCTTTGTACCACTTGCCACTGACCGGTTTGTCCATCTGCTGCCTCCTCCTCCATTGATTCTGTCTGTGGAGGAGGGGTTTACGGGTGCAAGGTAGGTGCTGGGTCGCTGGTTTCAGCTGCCTCCCCTTTCTTCTCCTTCTCAGGTAGAAGTTCCTCAATGCAGAGAAGGTTGCTTGTCTCCTTTCCAGCACCGGAAGGCTTCGTTGAATCTTCTCCCGGCTTTTCCTTGGACCTTGCCGCCTGAGCATAACTGAGGCAGCGTTTGGGGCAGGTTTTGTAGAGATGGCCTGCCGCACCGCACAAATTGCAACACTTAGTCTGCTTACAGTCCTTGGTCTGATGGCCTTCCTCCTTGCAGTTCTTACAAACAACCGTACTGCAGTTAGCTGCCACGTGCCCAGATTTGCCACAGGTGCAGCAAAATCTGGGCTGCCCAGCGTAGACCAAGAAGCCTCCACTTTCCCCGATAGCGACGCTGGAGGGAGGATGGATGATGGCTCCACTGGCATCGACCTTCAAGGTCACCTTGACCTGCCGCTTGCTGGTCCAAATCCCAAACGGGTCCTTGACATCAGTGCTGCTGCCGGCCACCTCGACATACCTGGCGAGAAAGGTGAGTACATCCACCACCGGAACATGGGGGTTGTAGAGGTGAATCGTCACCACCCGGTCACGTTGTGAAGAGTGCCTCCACTGTGAGGATCGACAACGGCGCCCGGTCCCCTTTCTCCTTGAACGCCTTCAGGAACTTGATGCATCCCGCCACATTCTTGAACGTCACGTCGAAATACCCACTGCTGGGGAAATCCTGCAGGCAGAAGATGTCCGAAGCTTGAGTTCCACAGCAATCGATGAGAATTTTCTTGATGAAGAAGGTGCGATCGACCAGTGCATCTCCTTCCTTGTCCTTCACCACCACCCGAACGGTGTTCCGCACTCCCTGGCCTGAAGCGCAAAGATTGGTTATAGCCATTTTACTCAAAACCTACCCAGGATCAAAAGCCACTGATCATGGTTTCTTCTCTTCCAAATAAGCACTGATAAGAACAGATACTACACTTGATCTTAGCCAAAAGGCCCTTATTTATGTTTAAAATACTAGTCTGGGATCCACTCTTCTCTCCCTCAAACTGAATGTAAAATTCAATCATATTATGATTGCTACTACCTACAGGCACCTTAACTATGAGATCATTAATTAACCCTATCTCGTTGCACAATGCCAGGTCTAGTATAGCCTGCTCTCTGGTTGGCTCCAGAATGTATTGTTCCAAGAAATTATCCCAAAAACATTCTATGTACTCCTCATCTAGGCTACCTCTGCCCATCTGAATTTTCCAGTCTATATGTCGATTAAAACCCCCCATAATTATCACTGTACCTTTCTGAAAAGCTGCCATTATTTCTTCCTTTCTACCCCAACCGACAGTGTGGTTAATGTTAGGTGGCCTGTACACCGCTCCCACAAGTGACTTCTTGCCTTTATGATTTCTCATCTCTGCCCAAACTGCTTCGACATCGTGATCTCCAGAACTCAGGTCATCCCTCTCTATTGCGCTAATACCATCATTAATTAACAGAGCTACCCCGCCACCTTTTCCTAGCTTCCTGTCCTTCCAAAATGCCATGTAACCTCCAATATTCACATCCCAATCTATGTCGCCCTGCAGCCATGTCTCTGTAATGACGATCAGATAGTACTTATTTATTCTATTTGTGCTGTCAGTTCATTTGTTTTGTTTTGAATGCTCCATGCATTCAGATACAGAGCATTTAGTTTTGTCCTTTTATTATTTTTGTCACCTCTCGCCTTATTTGTTGATTTACTCTTTGATTTGTACATTCTGTCCCTTCCTGTCACAGTCTCTTTATCATTTCCCATATTTATACCTTTCTCTCTTGCCTTGTCTCTACTCCTTGATTCACCATATCTTCCCAAATTTGATTCCTTGCCCCCACTATTCAGTTTAAAACTGTCTCTACTTCCCTAGTTATGTGGTTCGCTAGAACACGGGTCCCAGCACGGTTCAGGTGCAGACCGTCCCAACGGTACAGCCACCTCTTTCCCCAGTACTGGTGCCAATGCCCCACGAACCAGAACCCACTACTACCACACCAGTCTTTGAGCTGTGCATAAATTTCTCTAATCTTATTTGTCCTCTGCCAATTTGCACATGGCTCAGGTAATAATCCAGAGATGATTACCTTTGAGGTTCTGCTTCTTAATTTGCTGCCTAGTTCCTCATACTGACTTTGCAGAACCTCTATCCTTGTCCTGCCTATGTCGTTGGTCCCGACATGGACCACGATGACTGGATCCTCCCCCTCCCATTGTATGTTTCACTCCAGCCCTGAGCAGATGTCCTTAATCCTAACACCGGCAGGCAACACAGCCGTCTGGACGCTTGCTCTTTGCTGCAGAGAACAGAGTCAATCCACCTTCCTATACTGTCCCCTACTACCATTACATTCCTTTTTTCTCCCTCTTTGAGCCGCAAACACTTACTGCAGCCGTGTTTGCCCTGGATCACACTGGTATCCAGGAACTCCCACATGCTGCAGCTGTGACACATCACCTGTCCTGTCATCCTTAACGTGTTTCAATAAACTACTTAAATATTTGATTCAATTATTTATTTTACTGTCTATTTTATTAAGCTTACTACTAGTTTGTTTACTATTTTAAACGTTAGGACTAAAATGGATCTTAATCACTTACCAGATACTCATCAAACAGGTAGGTTTTTCCAAACCAATCAACTACCTGCCTGCCTGTGATGTCACAGCTTACCAGATCCTCACCAAACAGCTCCTTCCACTGCACCGAAGCAAGAACCAAATCCTGCAAACTCACACCAGCAGCTCTCTGTTTCCCTGCTCTCACTCTCCATTGTGATGTCACTCTTGCTGTGCTTCTCTCTCTCTTGCTCTGACTCAGAGTCTGTGCTTTTGACGCATTTCTGAACTCTCTGTTCCGTCGTGTTCCTCTGTCTCTGGTGGGATTTGAACCCACAACCTTTGAATATTTTTTTAAATCATTATTTAAAAGTCCAACACGCTATCCATTGCACCACAGAGGCATACATGCACTGGAAGACATCACCAATGCCTTTGATCTTGTTAGCAGAGAATGACTCTTCAAACTGCCATGGAACATTGCCTGCCCTCCTGAACACTTGGGCGTCATTTCTTCTTTCCACGAGAACATGCACAGTTCCATCAGTTACAATGGAGCAACATCAGACACTTTCAAGATCAGCAGTGGGGTAAAGCAGGGCTGCGCGCTGGCGCCAACTCTCTTAGGAACAGAGGAACATCGGAGGAGGCCATTCAGCCCGTTGAGCCTGCTCTACCATTCAATTAGATCATGGCTGATTATCTACCTCAATGCCCCTTTCCCCTGCTATCCCCATATCCCTTGATGTCATGAGTATCAAGATTTCTATCAATTTCTGTCTTGAACATGCTCAATGATTGAGCTGCCACAGCTCTCTGGGGTACAGAACTCTAATGACTCACCACCGTCTGAGTGTAGAAATTCAACTCGATCTCAGTTTTAAATGGCCTACTCCTTATTCTGAGACTATGTCCCCTGGTCTTAGACTCACCAACCAGGGCAAACATCCTGTCGACACCCACACTATCACGCCCTGTTAGAATTTTGTCAGTTTCAATGAGATCACCTCTCATTCTTCGAAAGTTTAAGGAATACAGGCCCAGTTTCCTCATGAGACAATCCCACCATCCCAGGGATTAGTCTGGTGACCCTCTGTTTCACTCCCTCTATGGCAAGTATATCCTTCCTGAGATGAGGAAACCAAACTATTCACAATACTCCAGCGCGGTTTCACCAAGGATCTATACAATTGCAACAAGACATCTTTACTCCTCTACTCATGACCCCTCGTGTGAAAGCCAACATACTATTTGCCTTCCTAATTGATTGCTGCACCTGCACAAGAGCTTTTAGTGTCTCAGGAACAAGGACACCCAGGTCCCTTTGGACATCAACACTTCCCGACCTCTCACCATTTAAGAAATACTCTGTCTTTCTGTTTATTCTACCAAAGTGGATAACTTCACACTTATTCACATTATATTCCATGTTCTTGCCCATTCACTGAGCTGCTCCAGGTCCCCTGGAAGCCTCTCTACATCCTCCTCACAACTCACACTTCACCGAGCTTTGTGTCATCTGCAAACTTGGAAATATTACATTTAATCCCCACGTCCAAATCATTTATATAGGTTGTTAACAGCTGTGGCTCCAACACTGATCCTTGCAGTACCCCAATAGTAACAGCCTGCCATCCTGAGAAGGACCCGTTATTCCTGCTCTCTGTTTTCGGTCTGTTAACCAATTCTCAATCCATACCAGTATATTATCCCCAATCCTACATGCTCTAACTTTGTTTACTGACCTCCTGTGTGGGACCTTACCAAAGGAAAATACAAACACCACACATCCACAGGTTCTCCTTTATCTGTTCTACAGGTAACATCCTCAAAAAACTCAACAGGTTTTTCAAACCTGTTTTTCTTTTCATAAATCTATGTTGACTCTGCCCAATCAAATCATTATTTTCTATCTGTCTACTTATCACATCCTTTATAATTGGTGTATTCTTCTCCATGCTGCTATTGTACGCTTTCTGTACTCAGATGGGCGAGTGCACCTGCACATCAGAGCTGACGACAAGCTGTTCAACTTGGCAAGACTGTGCCCAAGACCAAAGTGGGTAAATTCCTAGTCTGTGAGTTGCTGTTTGCTGATGACGCTGTGCTGACATCCCATAATGAAGTTCACTTACAGCAGCTTGTATATCGGTTCTCCCTGGCCTGCAAGGAGTTTGGACTGACGATCAGCCTCAGGAAGATGAAAATTATGCGCCAGGATGTCGGGACTCCACCTTCCATCAACATCGACAACATCACTTTGGAGGTTGTCAACAGCTTCACATACCTTGGATCAACAATCACCAGCAATCTGTCCCTTGATACTGAAATCAGCACCAGGATTGCCAATGCTGCAGCTGTCATGTCAAAGTTGAGAAGACAAGTGTAAACCGACAGCAAACTGACCATAAATACAAAGCTCCACGTGTACTCGGCTTGTGTTCTCAGCACCCTCCTTTATAGTAGAGAATCATCAACAACTTATGCAAGCCAAGAAAAGCAGCTGAACAGCTTCCACCTCCACTGCCTCAGATGGATATTGGACATCTCCTGGCAGGACAGAGTGCCGAATGAGGAAGTACACCAGCGTGCAGGGATCCGCAGCATGTTTGCCCTCTTGAGTCAGTGGTGGCTCTGTTGACTGGGTCAAATGAATGACGGTCACATTGCCAAATACATGCTCTATGGTGAGCTTGCTGTCAGCACGAGACCAACAGGTCAGGGAAAAAATCAAGTCATTTGGAGAGGTTTGAGTTAATTAAGGAGAGTGGGCATGGATTTATAAATGGAAGTTCATGCTTGACAAATCTAACTGCATTTTTTGATAAACTATCTGAGAAAGTTGATGAAGGGAATGCAGTGGGTGTTGTTTATTTGATAAAGTACCACTTGCAAACTCCACACAAGCAGTACTCAGAACTAAACCTGGGTCATTGGAGTTGTGAGATTGCAGTGCTCACCACTGCACCACCTTTTGAATGTGGATAGAATAAAAAGTGAGATTGGATGGACAGAAGCAGTCTGAAAAGATGGCTCAAACAAAAGGTGAAAACCCTGAAATGTTAACTCTGTTTCTCTCTCCACAGATGCTGCCCGAGGTGCTGAGCATTTCCTGCACTTGCTGTTTTTATTTCAGCTTTGCAGGATGTTGCTTTGATCAGAAAAAAATGGATGATCGGCTGTGGGTGCCAGTGAAATTCCACAGGAGGGAAAATAGACTTCATCAACAGCGGCTCATTGGTTTAGGGGTATGATTCTTGCTTTGGGTGTATAAATGATTAACGTGTGAGAGGTCCTGAGTTCGAATCCTAAATGATCCTTTCTCTGTTGCTATTTTTAGTTGAAAGTCATCGATTGGTTTCAGCCTTCCAGAAAGCGGAATCGATTTCCATACTGAGCCTGCTTGAGGGCCGGGGAACTGGGTTCAAAGAGCTTGTCGACAACATTGAAATGAACAAAATATGCAAATCGTCAAGTGGGAAAATAAAGTTGCAGCAGTAACTAAAGGCCTGCTCAGGTCTGCAAATGAAACCTGACCCAAACTTGACAGCGCCACATCCCACCTGGTCCGAGTCCTTTCATTTTTTTCCCGTGCCCGAACCGACCACCAGAATGTTCAGTTAAACTTGCTTCCCTTTTTCACTTTTTCACTTGTGCAGATAAGCAACAAAAACTGTAACTGGACTTGAAAGGTTGTTTCAATGTACATTAAGATTCGAGCTACGTACCGGAGGTGATGAGCTGAAGATTGTAACCATAGAAGTTAGTGATTGTTAGGTCACTAGTTAAAGAGAAACTCATGGAGTTGTGCCCGGACAGGTTGTCCCACACTGTATTGATTAAAATATTGCCCGAAGGCTAGAAAATATCATTATACATTCCCTAGACTCCTGCTTTACAGGCTGAAATACTTGCTGCAAGTTTATCAAGAGAGCAGCTGAGATGCAGAGACCAGTAAGGTCTTGAGTGATTAATTATTATAAAATATACATTCTTATATTAAAGAGATTGTGCTCTACCTTCGATGGAATCGCTCACTGCAGACTAGTGCAGAGTGTTTCCCACCTTGACGTCCTGGCTGTCACTGGATCTTGAGTCCAGGCCTCTGGATTACTGGTTCAGTAATCTTTCAAATGTCTCCCTTGATTTAATATTTTAATCTGGTAAGTCAGATTTTACAAAAAAAAAAATAACTTATTTAAGACTGCTTCGTATTTAGCAGTGTCAAATGAATAAAGAAATTAAAATATATTCAAAATTATATATCAACTATTAAGTACTAATGCCGAGCTTTGTATATAAAAAATACCTCTTAATTTCATTAATTATCCATAAACACTGAGGCCACATTAAACTAAAAGCAGCGATTTATCAAGTCTGACATTTAATTGATTAAATATATTCCAAATTCAGAGCATAATTCATTGTCTTTCCCCTTTAAATCTCTTAATTTGCATTACAAGCCTCCTTTGCTTTACAATCTTTATTCAATACAATATGTTTTGAGGCAGGCACAAGACGTCTTGCCAACCCCTAACGGGATGCAGTCAATTCATTTGCAAACTGTGCAATTAAAGAAAAGGGTGAAGTTGCTATTAATGCAGATTGAAGCTGTTCAAATGCTTTTGTCACCAAGAATACAAAGCACGAAGGAAAACCAAGAAATAAACCAAAACATAAAAAGGTTAAATTTGTGTCAATGAAAAATAGAACTCATTAAAAACATCTTATTACACAACAGTGCAGCAACTGATTACATTGTAAATATTTCATTAAGATTAAAATGGCAAAGGCCTTCAACACCCCTAGAATCAGGAAAGGGCAAGAAAGGGCTAACTGGATAATTCTGTCCCTGGGGCTGAGTTCTGCTACAATGTACACAAAAACTGTTTATTGAATAGTACACAGGAAGTTGAAATACCAAGCAGAGTAGGAAGTACACTTCAAAAGATCTGCGGTTTCCAGTGTTTCACTAACACAATTATAACACAAGGCATTTAGAGTGTTCGAGTGTGTCTGACCCAGCCCGGCCTGACCCGAGCCCGAATGCTGAACCCAAATGCTGAACCCGGAGGAGCGACCCAAACCCGACACATGTCATCAGGATCCTTCGGGTTAGGGTCAGGCAGGGAGCCATGTTCTAGCATTAACTGAGACCTAGCTCCAAAAGCAACAGTACTGTGTTCTGGTCTGGAATGGAATTCTTCTGTGTTTCTGTTTGGCTTGGATTGGAATTCTTCTGTGTTTCTGTTTGACTTGGATTTTCTTGTTTTTCACTTTGTCGATGCCTTTGAATAATTGTGGATCCTTCTTCAGGGTGTCTTCTTTCACCAGGTAGTTCTGACCTCTGATGATGTCGATCGTAATCAGCTTCAATTCGCTGATAGTTTTGGAACTGAGCAGATTTCCTTTGCTTGAGTCTATAACATGTAACTCAGTCTGACATGTGGACCCATGGGAGGATTTGAAAGCTGCCCTTGCATTGGAGCATACAGTTGCATCCATCCAAACAGAGGTAGAGTAGAAGTGACAGTTCAGTCTGTCGATCATGGGACGTTTAATCTCAGGGTTGTGAGTTTGAGTGCTATTTAGTTTTTCCCTTTTTTTCGGCTTCATTAGCAGAGATTACAAGGAGTGTTTGAAATGAAAGTCAACAACAGTATGAGCAAGTCTCACTTTCATTCGGGACTCTTAACTCTCTGCTGTGAATGATTGAACTTTATCTCATTTCATTTTCAGCTCGGGGTCAGTGCAGCTCGGTGGCACTTCTGGCTGTCTCCCACTTCACAATCCATCAGTACTGAGAAAGCAATGGGGAATATTACTCACATGTTGTGTTCTGTAACCTTTCGGAAACAATTGAATGTATGTATTTTCTTCCAAAACAAGGACACAAAGACATTAACAATGTGGGGCTGAAATAGCTCAGTTGGGGGAGTGTTAGATTGAAGATCTAAAGGCAATTTCAATTCTTTATGCGTCCCATGCTTTGGTTCTGATTTTCCAGTTGCACAATTTACTTTGAAATTATTTAACAAGCACCAGTGGATTGGATTTGAGAAACAACACAGAGTCATTTACAGCATAGAAGGTGGTCGTTTGGCCTATTACGTCCATGCTGGCTCTCCCCGGAGCAATCTAGTCAGTTCCACTCACCAGCTCGATCCCTTTCCTCCTGCAAGTTTCTTTCCTTCAAGTATCCATCCAATTTCCTTTTCAAATCATTGATTGTCTCTGCTTCCACCACCCACGGCATAAAAAGTTCCACCTCACCCAAGGATGTGAAATATTTATATCTTCTACATTTAGCTTATCCTCTATTTCAATGAGAAGAGACTGGCAGTCAACATGAAAGGCAACCCAAAAGTCCTTGAGCGGTATATAAGTAATAAGTGGGTAGTAAGAGGTGGAGTGGGACCTTATTAAGGACAAAGACGATAGTGTTTGCTGAGAGGTGCTGGGCAATGTTAATATACTTAATGAGTACTTTGTATCAGTGATCACTAAGGAAGTGGAATCTGACAAACTATCAGTCGAAGCGGAGAGAGTAGAGGCAATGGATAGGATACAGATTGAGAGAGGGAGGTACTAAAAAGACTGGCTATGTTTAGGGTATGTAAATCACCAGGTCCGGATGTCTTACATCCCAGGTTGCAAAAGGAAATGCTGATGCAGATAACGGAAGGGCTTGCTATAATCTTCTCTGGAAACAGGGGAGGGGCCAGAGGATTTAACAGTGGTAAATATGGCACCCTTATTCAAGAAAGGGTGTAAGGACAGTCCGGGTAACTACAGGCCAGTTAGATTAACAGTAGTGGTGGGTAAGGTTTTAGAAACAATAAACAGGGAAAAAATCAACAGTCACTTGGAGAGGTTTGAGTTAATTAAGGAGAGCGAGCATGAATTGAGAAATGGAAGTTTCATGCTTGACTAATCTAACTGCATTTTTTGATGAACTAACAGAGCAGGTTGATGAAGGGAATGCAGTGGATGTTGTTTATATGGATTTTATGAAAGTATTTGATAAGGTATCACATAAAAGGGTGGTTAACAAAATTGAGGTTCATGGAATAGGAGGATCAGTGTCCAATTTGATAGAAAATTGGTTTATGGATAGAAAACAGTGAGTCGTAGTAAATGGTTCTTTGTCAGACTGGAGGATAGTCGACAGTGGTGCTCCCCAGGGGTAAGTGCTAGAACCACTGCTTTTTTTTGCTCCAGATAAATGACTTGGATCTTGAAATATAGAGTAGAATCTCAAAATATGCCGATAACATCAAACCTGGATGAGTGGCAAACAGTGAGGATGATATGAACTGCTCGCAATAGGACAGTGATCGGCTAGCAGAATGGGCAGACAGGTGGCAGATGGAATTTAATAGTGACTGATGTGAGGTGATGTATTTTAGCAGAAGGAATAGGGAGAGGCAATAGATACGCAATGTTACAGTTGTGAAGAATGTGCAGGGGTAGAGGGACTTGGGTGCATGTCCATCAATCTTTGAAGTTGGCAGGACATATTGCGAGAGTGGTGAGCAAAGTAGATGGGATCTTGGGCTTTATATATAGAGGCATTGAGTACAAAAGCAGGGGAATTATGATGAAACTCATAAAGCTCTGGTTTGGCCCCAATTGGAGTGTTGCGTTCAGTTCTGCTCACCACACTTTAGAAAGAATGTGCGGATCTTTGAGAGGATGCAGAGGAGATTTACCAGAATGGTTCCAGGAATAGAGGATTATAGTTTCAAGGTTAGGCTGGAAAAGCTAGGGTTGTTCTGCCTGTATCAAAGGAGATTGAGGGGAGAATTGATAGAGGTGTATAAGGCTATGACAGTTTTAGATAAGTTGGCAAGGAAAAATTGTTCCCATTAACTATTGGTACAAGGACTAGGGGACACAGATTGAAGGTTTTGGACAAGAGATGCAGGGGGAATGTGCGGAAGAACCTTTTTACACAGTGATTGGTGATGATCTGTAACTCACTGCCCATGAGGGTGGAGGAAGTGGAAACAATCGATGATTACAAAAGGAATTTGGATGGGCACTTGAAGGAAATAAATTTACAGGGCTACGGGAATCGAGCAGACGAGTGGGACTGACTGGATCGCTCCCTGGAGAGCCGGCCAGGACTCGACGGGGCGAATGGCCTCCTTCTATACCACAAATGACTCAATGACTCGATGACTCTAAGTCACTCGCAGAGTCAAGACAACAGAGTGACGGATTTAACACAACATTATAAGTTATGTTTGTTTTGACAAAATGCAATAATAACTCGTCTCCACTCCTCGTGTTACTAAATCCCACACATTCACTATAATGTGAACAATTATTTCCTGTTGTGTCTCTCTCAGATTTGTAAACTTCACTGTATTGGAGTGAGGTGACATCTACTGGCAGAAAACAAGAACGGCAATTAAGGAGCAGAAACTCCACAGTCTGTCAGGGTTAAAGAAACATTGCAATGTGAGGAAATAGTGAAGGTATTTGATTGGGTAGATGGAGACATGATTCCACTTGTGGTGGTGTCTGAAGCAAGGGTTGGAAATATGAAATTGTCATTCATAAAAGAAATGAGGAATTCATGAAAAATGTATTTACATAGTGAATGGTTCGAATGTGGATAGAATGGAAAGTGAGATTGGATGGACAGAAGCAGTCTGAAAGGATGCCTCAAACAAAAGGTGAACACCCTGAAACGTTAGCTGTGTTTCTCTCTCCACAGATGCTGCCAGAGCTGCTGAACATTTCCAACACTTTCTGTTATAATTTCAGCATTTACAGGATGTTGCTTTGATCTGAAAAAAAAATGGAAGAACAGCGTTTCCGCAGGAGCTAAAAAAACACATACTGTAAGTGGCTTGTTGGTTTAGGGGCATGATTCTCGCTTTGGGTGTACAATTGACTAACATGCGCGGGGTCTCGGGTTCAACTGCCCGACGAGCCCATTTTCATTTGTGTTTTTAGTTGAAGGTCATTGATTGGTTGCAGCCTTACAGAAAGCGGAATTGACTTTCATACGAAGCCTGTTTGACGACCAGAGAACTGGATTCAAAGAGCCTGTCGACAAAATTGAAATGAACAAAATGTACAGATCACCAAGTGTGTGTATGAAGGTGGAGCAGTAACTGAGAGCTGGATGCAAAACAACACGACTAGTATCTGGTATGGAATGGATTCTTCTGTGTTTCTGTTGTTTGGTTTGGATTAACTCATCGATTTTCTTGTTTTACACTTTTTTGATGTGTTTGAATGATTGTGGATCCATCTTCAGGGTATTTTCGTTCACCAGGTAGTTCTGACCTCTGATGATGTTGATCGTAATCAGCTTCAACTCACTGATAGTTTTGAAAGTGAGCAGATTTCCTTTGCTTGAGGCTACAACATGTCACTCAGACTGACATGTGGATCCATGGGAGGATTTGAAAGCCGCCCCTGCATTGGAGCATACAGTTGCATCCATCCAATAAGAGACTGAGTAGAAGTGACAGTTCAGTCAGTCGAACATGAGACTTTTAATCTCAGGGTTGTGAGTTTGAGTGCCATTCTGTTTTTCCCTTTTTTTAGGCTTCATTAGCAGAGAGTACAAGGAGTGTTTGACATGAAATTCAACAACAGTATGAGAAAGTCTCACTTTGATTCGGGAATCTTAACTCTCTGCAGCATCTCGCTGTGAAAGATTGAACTTTATCTCATTTCATTCTCAGCTCAGGGTCTGTGCGGCTCAGTGGGACTTCTGGCGGTCTCCCTCTTCACAATCCATCAGTGCTGAGAAAGCCATGGGGAATATTACTCACATGTTGTGTTCTGTAACCTTTCAGAAACAATTGAATGTATGTATTTTCTTCCAAAACATTCATTCTCAGTACTGGGAAAAATAGAGTATATGATTGACTGTTTCAGTAAGTGGGAAAAGTTAAAATATGTTGTGACCTGTGGAGAAATGGGATGAGAATAAATAGTGCCCTCCTCTGATTTCAATTGCACACACATCTGTGCTCTGGCTCTGTAGCTTAATTGGTTAAAACACCCACCTAACAAACAAGAAATCTTGAATTCAACTCCCAGCAGAGCCTTAATTCACAGTAGCAACATGCTTTAGAAGTTTCCTTACCTACATTTACATCTGTGTCTTGTGAACTTCAACTCAGAATTCAAATTACATGATGAATTTCAGTCACAGAAAAATACAGCCTTTGTGAAGGATGTGAATTTGGAATGGCTGTTCCTCCTTCAGTAAATTCAGTGCTGATACACCAAAGGCAACTCCTTTGACAGAAATTTGTTCACAGTTGCATTCAATCTGGAAAACAGCTAGACATTAATCTCACTGAAGGAAAGTGTGACCACGTTGTATGTTTCAGAGTGTTTGAGTCGATATGTGTTGCTTTTAACCGAGACTGGGACATGACGCAAGAGGGAGGGTTGATCTGAGGTTTGGAATATTTGTCAGTCAGGCACAATCCCATCTCTGATGGGATTGAGTTGATTTTCAACTGGCAGCTGTTACTGTTTCGATAAATCAAGTTCCCTCCACCCGTTTTCTTGGACAGACAGTGCAGTATAAGGATGTAATGGGTTAATGCTGAAGACAGTGGGATCAACCCCTCCCACTGTCAGAGTGATGATGTAACAGTCACATGAGATGAGGTTTGGGAGAAGAGAGAGCAGCAGCAAGGATGCTAGTTTAGGAGGCTTGATGACTGTGTATATAGTATTGTGTAAATTAGAAAAGAGTTCTTAGTTCTTTCAGCAGGAACTTTGTCCTGAAAATATCAAGAAACTCACAATTTTATTATTCAGGAGTTGGAACACAGGGATATTAACTCCAAGTGACAGTAGTGGTTTCATTTAACAAAAGAAAAGTAGAAAATAATATTGCTCATTGATTGAAATCCCCAAGTGAGGAGACAGTTAAACAGGTGATCTGTTGGGGCATCCTTCGATCCAAGGTTTCAGAAGCATTTAATCTCCCTTTTTGGTGAAATTCTCTGTTATTTGCATCTTTTTTTAATCCAACTTTGATGGGCGAGTGAAAAAACTGAAAAAAACTGAACAGTTCCATTTTTTCTTTTCTTCTTTCTTCCATCAGTTTCTCTTTTCTGTCCCAGATCAATATAATGATGAGAATCCCAATTTAATCTGCTGTTTTAATCATTCCAATCAAAATTCAACATTCCAATCAAATCGATTTGTTATTCCACAGTGTCTCTCCATGTGTTTTATTCTGTGTATTCTCTCACAGTCTGTTTGATGATCAATGTGACATCTCATTCTCTGTTCTGGTGAAGATCAGAAGCAGTGATATCTGTTTGCACCGCCCACCAAGTCGGCCTGAGGCTGTGACTCACCGATCATGTGGAGTTAGGAACATAGGAGCAGGAGTCGGCCATTCAGCCCATCAAGTCTGTCCCGCCATTCAATATGATCATGGCTGATCATCCACTTCAATGCCCTTTTCCCCACACTTTCTTCATATTCCCTTATGCCGTTTGCATTTAGAAATCTGTCAATCTCTGCTCTAAACATACTCAATGACTGAGCTTCCACAGCCCTCTGGGTAACAGAATTCCAAAGATTCACAACCCTCTGAGTAACAACATTTCTCCTCATCTCTGTCCTCAGTGGCTTCCCCCTTATTTTGAAATTGCGTCCCGTGGTTCTTGACTCCCCAACCAAGGAAAACATCTTAGCTGCATCTTATCACCTCTCATTCTTCAAAACTCTAGAGAATACAGTCCCAGTTTCCCCAATCTTTCTTCATAGGACAGTCCCACCATCCCAGGAACAAGTCTGTTGAACCTTCGTTGCACTCCCTCTGTGGCAATAATATCCTTCCTAAGGTAAGGGGACTGAAACTGCACACAGTACTCCAAGTGCAGTCTAACCAAGGTTCTTAACAATTGAAGCAAGAATTCACGACTCCTGTACTCAAATCCTCTTGTGATAAAGCCTAACATACTATTAGCCTTCCTAATTGCTTGCTGCACCCGCTTGTGAGCTGTCAGTGACTTATTGACATGGACACCCAGATCACCCTTATATTCTATACCTCAGCTAATAAAGGAAAGGATTCCATATACCTGCTGAACCACCTTATTGACCTGTACTGTGACCTTCAGGGATCTGTGGACATTCACTTCAACGTCCCTCACTTCCTCTACACCGTTCAGTGTTCTCCCATTAATTGTGTATACCTTTGCCTTTTTTGACGCCTGCTCTCGCTGTTCCCTACTCTCCGAGGGAACTCTTGCTCCCTCTCCTGGGCTCTTTATGCTCCATTGTTCTCACTGTTTCCCGCTCTCTTGATGTATCAATATTTATTTGCCTTGTGTTTAATTTAAAATATGGATTAACTGTATTTTACAGTTGTAAGTTGTATTTGGTAGTCCTGTGTAAGTTGTGGATTGGTATTTAATATTTAGCTCTGTGAAAACGATTGTGAATGAAAATATAACTTTCAATCTTATACATGGGCTGGTCTGCAAGCTCCAAGTCCTTCATTTTGTAGTAATGGAATTGATACTGTATCTTTCAGTCTTAATCTCTGTGGGATTTTTGAACTGGTATGTAATACATGACTTGGTCTAACGTCTGATGTACATTATTGGGATTCATAGGATCATAGGAAATAGGGGCATTAGGCCATTCAGCCCATCGAGCCTGCTCCAATATTCAAACAGATCGTGACTGATCATCTACCTCTACGCCATTTTTCCCTGCTATCTCCATATCCCTTGATCTTGTTAGTATTTAGAAAGCTATCGATTTCTATCTTGAATATGTTCAATGATTGAGCCTCCACAGCCCTCGGGGATAAAGAATTCCACAGATTTCCCACCCTCTGAGTAAATAAATTCCTGCTCATCTCAGTCTCAAATGGCCTGCCCTTATTCTGAGACTGTGTCCCCTTGTTCTAGACTCACTAGACAGAGGAAACATCCTTTCCATATCAACCCTGTCACACCCTGTAAGAATTTTGTCTGTTTCAATGAGATCACCTCTCATTCTTCAAAACTCTCAAGAATTTAGGCCCAGTTTCTGCAGTCTCTCATCTTTCAACAATCCCACCATCCCAGGGGATTAGTCTGGTGAATCTCTGTTGCTCTCCCTCTGTGACAAGTCTATCCTTCCTTAGATAAGGAAACCAAAGTTGCACAGAATACTCCAGGTGCGGTCTCAGCTAGACTTTATATAATTGAAGCAATACATCTTTACACATGTACTCAAATCCCTTTTCAATGAAGCCAACATACCATTTGCCTTCTTAATTGATTGCTGCACCTGCACACTAGCTTTTAGTGTCTCATGAACAAGGACACCCAGGTCCCTTCGGACATCAACACTTCCCAACCTCTCACCATTGAAGAAATACTCTGTCTTTCTGTTTATTCGACCAAAGTGGAGAACTTCACACTTATTCACATTATATTCCATCTGCCATGTTCTTGCCCATTCACTTACCCTGTCCAAATCCCCTTTGAATCCTCTTTGCATTCATTCTGTACCTTTCAATCATGTAAATTTTGTCTGTTCTATTTCAGATTTTATATTTAAAATGTGACCATGGTGACAGAGTTTATTCAGATCTGATAGTGGGTTTGTTTTTGGACTGCGATTGATGTATCCACCTTTCAGGTGAACTGAATTTGAGTGAAATGGAAACAAGTTCTGTCTCTCCTGCTGTTGTTTGACTGTTGGATTGAAAATGTGTCTCTCGACTTTGGGATCAGTGTATGTCGAGGAATCACCACATCCATTCAGGTTCCTTCATGTATTTTCCTGCAGGAATGAAAGAACTGGTGAGGTAGAAGATACAAAAGCGATCAATGTAATCGTCCCAATAATAATCATTATGAACAATCACAAAATGAAAACCAGGAACACAAACAGTGTCAGTGTCTGACTCCACTGCAGTACTGCAGCATTCAGCTTCTGTTTACTAGGTGTTTGCAGTGGTTTTACAACAAGTTTGTGACATTCAGAAACAACACAAGCCCTGCACTGCTCAATGACTGGGACTGTCCGATAGAGCAGTGACCTTTGCACAGTCACATTTCTATTTCAACGGAAAACAAGCAGCCACTATTTAAAATATGCCTTTCACACTTCTCACCTGGTGTCTGCAATAAATGTTCTTTGTCTAACTGTCCACATCGTTATTTTGCGGCTATTTTCCCCCCACTGTTCACAATCCAACAAACAGTGAGAGACTGGAACTAAAGCAGGAAAATTCCCTCTCCTTTGGGTGGTGAAATTGTCAGTGATTTTCAATAGTGATTTCTTCCCATTGTGTCTCCCTGAGCCTGTACAGACACTGTCCGAGAATGAACTCTCCCTTCCCCGTGTCCCCTGCTTACTCCATGTTCCGGGAGCAGCTCCTGCTCCACAGTGTCTGTTACAAACACTCCCCGACTCCCCCTCAACTTCCCACCACTCAATGCTAATCTCTGAGCACATCTGCGGACACGCTCGCAAAGCAGTGGCTGCTGGAAGCAGATGCTGTTTGTTCCCTTCCCCCGGGCCCGGGAAGTCTCCATTAGCAGCTGATTTAAAGCATCTTCCCCTGATTGAGTGAATGGCCTCACAGACTGGGTTGGGGAAGGATGCGCATGCGCTCCACTCCTCATTGTGACGTCTCACTGGGGGCGGGGTTATGTGGCGCGTGCGCAGATCTTTGCAGCAATTCAGCATTCAAACATCAATGGGAACTTTCCCCATTTCACCCTCATCAAAGTCCCAAAGAAAGTGAAGAGGGGCTTGGGCTGGAGCGAGGGAGGTGCGGGGTAGGGGGAACCTAGAACCCAGAAAGCTGCCCACTTGCCCCATTTAGATGCTCAATTTGCGGTCATTCCCTGCAGGGGGTTTGTTATTATTGAGCCCCTCCTGGTAAAACAATCCGATAGAAAGAGGGGAGAAAGGAGGGAGCCGGTGTGTTTGCTGGGACCTTGCAGAATTCATTTCAGCAGCAAAAGTCCCGGGTTATATTAACCCGAGTGAAACACGCTGTCAGTGAGAGGAAAACCGAACGGCCCTTTTCATCTTTTCATTGGAAACAAAGTAGAGCCGGAAGTGCGGCGAGCAGAGCAGACACACAAGCTCAATGACAGGAGAGCTCGGCCGTCCCTGAGTTTCAGCTCCCGGCTCTTACATTTCCTCATCCACACTGTCTTTACTGTGGATGTTCAGGGGTTCCTTGTCGGATCTGAGGACTGTATCCATTAAACATTCTGAGTCAGGAGATCCACACACTCTCTGTTATCAAGATTTATGGGCAGGAATGTTTCAAAACTTTGTCTATTAAATCATTGCATTATTCACAGAACTAATGAGGCAATCGGTTCATTATTCAGGCCTTGAACTTGGTTTGGGTAGACCGAAAACTGAGAGGTTCAGCACCTTTCCACTTCTTCACCAACATAACTAATTTTTTTGATGAAGTAACAGAAAAGGTTGATGAAGGGAAAGCAATGGATGTTGTCTATATGGATTTTAAGAAAGCGTTTGACAGACGACCACATAAAAGGCTGGGTAACAAAACTGAGGTTCCTGGAATAGGAGGGTCAGTATCTGCTTCGATTAAAAAATGGATGAAATATCAAGAAAAGCGAGTTGTGATATTTGGTTGTTTTTCAGAATGGAAGATGGTGAACAGTGATGTCCACAAGGGTCAGTGTCAGGACCACCATATATATAAATGACTTGAATATTGGAATCACAGAATCACCGAATTGTTACTGCACATAAGGAGGCCATTTGTCCCATCGTGTCTGCACTGACTCTCCAAATGAGCAATTCACCTCATGTCACTTCCCCGTCTTCTCCCCATAATCCTGCACATTCTTCCTTTTCAGATAACAGTCTAATTCCCCTTTGAATTCTTCAATTGAACCTGCCTCCATCACATTCTCAGGCAGTTCATACTTTAACCACTCGCTGTGTGAAAAAGTTTTTCCTCATGTCGCTTTTGCTTCTTTTACCAATGACTTTAAATCTGTGCCCTCTCATTCTCGATCCTTTCACAAGTGGGAACAGTTTCTCCCTATCCACTCTGTCCACACCCCTCATCATTTTGAATATCACTATGAAATCTCCTCTTCGCCTTCTTTTCTCCAAGGGAAACAGTCATAACTTCTCCAATCTATCTTCATAACTGAAATTCCTCATCCCTGGAACCATTCTCATGAATCTTTTCCATAATCTTTCCAATGCCTTCACATCTTTCATAAAGTGTGGCACCCAGAACTGGATGCAGTACTTCAGCTGAGTCTAGTGTCTCATACAAGTTCAACATGACCTCCTTGTTCTTGTACTCTATGCCTCTATTACTAAAGCCGAGGATACTGCATGCTTCATTAACCACTCTCTCAACCAATGACATATAACCCCAGTCCCACTGCTCCTGCACCCCCTTTAGAATTGTACCCTTTATTCGATATTGTCAATCCATGTTCTTCCTACCGAAATTAATCAATTCACATTTCTCTGCATTGAACTTCACCTGTCATCTGTCCTCCCATTCCACCAACTTGTTTCTGTCCTTTTGAAGTTCTACACGATCATCCTTACAGTTCACAATGCTTCCAATTTTCGTATCATCCATAAACTTTGAAATTCTGCCCTGTACACCAAGGTCTAGGTCATTAATGTATATCAGGAAAGGCAAGGGTCCCAACACTGACTCCTGGGGAACTCCACTACAAATCTTCCTCTCGCCCGAAGAACATCCATTGATCACTACTCTTTGTTTCCTGTCACTCAGCCAATTCCATATCCATGTTACTACTGTCCCTTTTATTCCATGAGTTATAACTTTGCTCACAAGTCTGTTGTGTTGCATTGTATCAAACTTCTTTTAAAAGTCAATAAAAGCAAAATGCTGCAGATGCTAGAAATCTGAAATATAAACAAAAAGTTCTGCAAATACTCAGCAGGTCTGGCAGCATCTGTGGAGAGAGAAACAGAGTTAATGTTTCAGGTCAGTGACCATTCAGATGCTGCCAGACCTTTTGAAAGTCCATGTACACGACATCAACAGCATTGCCCTCATCAACCCTTTCTGTTACCTCATCAAAAAACTCCAGCAGGACAGTTAAACATGACTTTCCCTTAAGAAATCCATGCTGTCTTTCCTGAATTAACCCACATTTGTCCATGGGACTATTAATTTTGTCCTGAATTATTCTTTTGAGAAGTTTTCCCACCACCGAAATTGAACTGACTGGGGAGTGAGACGAGGTGAGTTGCTTTAGCAGAGAGCCAGCATGGGTTCGTCAGGCCGAATGGCCTCCTTCTGTGCTTTAGCCATTCTATGATTGTATGGTTCTCGCAGCAACTGTTGGTGGAGAGGCAGTGATGCAGGAATGTGTTGACAGAAAGGGAAAAGTCTGGGCTGGTGTGTGTTTGCAGCATTTGCAGCTTGTGTTCGGGTTTGTGAATAAAGGTGATTTGGAAGCTGTGTTCCAAATTGAAGTTTTTATTGGAAGCAAGAAGTTGATGTCAATGAAGAATAAAATGTGTTAAGATGAAACGTGGTGTCATTGTGGATAGCAGTAAATACAGTGCTGGTGAATTACTTGTGTGAATAAACTTCCACTGCGCCCTCTGCTGCAGGCTGCTGTTTATATCCAGCTGTGTATAAGTGCTGTGTGTTAACGAGATAAATGTTTGTTTCAACGCTGTTTATAAAGCAATAGCATTGCACTCAAACAGTCCCAGACATAGCAACACACGTACAAAAGCAAAATACTGCAGATGCTGGAAATCTGAAACATAAACAGAAAATGCTTGAAATAGTCAGCAGGTCTGGCAGCATCTGTGGAGAGAGAACAAAGTTAATGTGAGCTAAGGAAACAGACCTGAACTGTTAACTGTTTCTCTCTGCACAGATGCTGCCAGACCTACTGAGCATTTCCAGCATTTTCTGTTTTTATTACAGCAACACCTTTGATCAGCAGTAGCGGTGATAGTGCGAGCCAGGGGGCAGCCGGGAAGGTACGTTTCACTATCAAGTACTTACCTGGCAATTCGGGGGACGCGGACACGGGGACTGCTGGGTAAGTGAACTTATATATTCGCGTAGTGGCGAAACCCGAAACACTACACGTGTAGTGTTCCCACCCATCCTCCTCCTCCAACCAAAAAAAAGGACTCTTGTGTGGAGGGTTTGGTAAGGTAAGGTTTTCCTTTATATTTTTTTATTCTCTGTTGTCAATTTCGAGCAGAGGGGATGGAAGCTAGGGCAGTTGCATGCTCCTCTTGCAGGATGTGGGAGGTAAGGGTCACCACTTTTGTCCCTGCTGCCTTCACCTGTGAGAAGTGCACCCAACTCCAGCTCCTCACAGACTGCGTTAGGGAACTGGAGCTGGAGCTGGATGAACTTCGGATCATGCGGGAGGCAGAGGGGATGATAGAGAGCAGTTATAGGGAAGTACTGACACCTAAGTCACAGGATAAAGGTAGCTGGGTGACCGTCAGGGGAGGGAAAGGGAATAGGCGCACAGTGCAGGGATCCCCTGTGGCCGTTCCCCTCAATAATAAGTATACCGTTTTGGATACAGTTGTGGGGGGGGAACCTACCAGGGGAAAGCCACAGCGGCCAGGTCTCTGGCACTGAGCCTGGCTCTGCAGCTCAGAAGGGAAGGGTGGAGAATAGGAGAGTGATAGTGAGAGGAGATTCAATGGTTAGAGGAACAGACAGGAGATTCTGTGGTCGCGAGCGAGACTCCCGGATGGTATGTTGCCTCCCGGGTGCCAGGGTCATTGATGTCTCGGATCGAGTCTACAGGATTCTTAAAGGGGAGGGGGAGCAGCCAGAAGTCATGGTACATATCGGTACCAATGACATAGCTAGGAAAAGGGATGAGGACCTGAAAGGCGAATATAGGAGTTAGGTTGGAAGCTAAAAGGCAGGACGAGCAGAGTAGTAATGTCAGGATTGATACCGGTGCCACGTGCTAGTGAGGCTAGAAACAGAGAGCGAGTGCAGCTGAACACGTGGCTACAGAGCTGGTGTAGGAGGGAGGGCTTCAGTTACGTGGATCATTGGGATACCTTCTGGAGAAGGTGGGATCTGTACAAGAAGGACGGGTTGCATCTGAACTGGAGGGGCACCAATATCCTGGGTGGGAGGTTTGCTAGAGCTCTTTGGGAGGGTTTAAACTAGTTTGGCAGGGGGATGGGAACCGGAGCTATGGATAAGTGGATGGGGTAGCTGTTGATCAGGCAGATACAGAGTGCAGAGAGTCTGTGAGGAAGGTTAGACAGTTGACAGGGCAAAGTTGCAGCCAGTACGATGGGTTGAAGTGTGTCTATTTAAATGCAAGCAGTGTCAGGAATAAGGGTGATGAACTTAGAGCATGGATCAGTACTTCGAGCTACGATGTTGTGGCCATTATGGAGACTTGGAGATCACAGGGGCAGGAATGGATGTTGGATGTTCCCGGGTTTGGATGTTTCAAAAGGAATAGGGAGGGAGGTAAAAGAGGTGGGGGAGTGGCATTGTTAATCAGGGATAGTATCACAGCTGCAGAAAGGGAGGTCATCGAGGAGGGTTTGTCTACTGAGTCATTATGGGTGGAAGTCAGAAACAGGAAAGGAGCAGTCACTTTATTGGGAGTTTTCTATAGACCCCCCAATAGCAACAGAGACACGGAGGAATAGATTGGGAGGCAGATTTTGGAAAGGTGCAGAAGTAACAGGGTTGTTGTCATGGGTGACTTCAACTTCCCTAATATTGATTGGAACCTCCTTAGTGCAAATAGTTTGGATGGAGCAGTTTTTGTCAGGTGTGTCCAGGAAGGTTTCCTGACTCAATATGTAGATAAGCCGACGAGAGGGGAGGCTATGTTGGATTTGGTGATTGGCAACGAACCAGGCCAGGTGGCAGATCTCTCGGTGGGAGAGCATTTCGGTGATAGTGATCACAACTCCCTGACCTTTACTATAGTCATGGAGAGGGACAGGAGCGGACGGGATGGGAAAATATTTAATTGGGGGAGGGGGAATTACAATGCTATTAGGCAGGAACTGGGGTGCATAAATTGGGAACAGATGTTCTCAGGGAAATGCACAACAGAAATGTGGAGGTTGTTTCGGGAGCACTTGCTGCGACTGCTGGATAGGTTTGTCCTGATGAGGCAAGGAAGGGATGGTAGGGTGAAGGAACCTTGGATGACAAGAAATGTGGAACAGCTAGTCAAGAGGAAGAAGGAAGCTTACTTAAGGTTGAGGAAGCAAGGATCAGACAGGGCTCTAGAGGGTTACAAGGTAGCCAGGAAGGAACTGAAGAATGGACTTAGGAGACCTAGAAGGGGACATGAAAAAGTCTTAGCGGGTAGGATTAAGGAAAATCCCAATGCGTTCTACACTTATGTGAGGAACAAGAGGATGGCCAGAGTGAGAGTAGGGCCGATCAGGGATAGTGGAGGGAACTTGTGCCTGGAGTCGGAGGAGGTAGGGGAGGTCCTAAATGAATACTTTGCTTCAGTATTCACTAGTGAGAGGGACCTGGTCGTTTGTGAGGACAGCGTGAAACAGGCTGATATGCTCGAACATGTTGATGTTAAGAGGGAGGATGTGCTGGAAATTTTGAAAGACATGAGGACAGATAAGTCCCTGAGGCCAGACGGGATATACCCAAGGATATTAAGGGAAGCAAGGGAAGAGATTGCCGCGCCTTTGGCGATGACCTTTGCGTCCTCACTGTCCACTGGAGTAGTACATGATGATTGGAGGGTGGCAAATGTTATTCCCTTGTTCAAGAAAGGGAATAGGGATAACCCTGGGAATTATAGACCAGTCAGTCTTACGTAGGTAGTGGGCATATTATTGGAGAGGATTCTGAGAGACAGGATTTATGATTAGTTGGAAAAGCATAGTTTGATTAGAGACAGTCAGCATGGCTTTGTGAGGGGCAGGTCATGCCTCACAAGCCTTATTGAATTCTTTGAAGATGTAACAAAACACATTGATGAAGGAAGAGCAGTGGATGTGGTGTATATGGATTTTAGCAAGGTGTTTGATAAGGTTCCCCATGGTCGGCTCATTCAGAAAGTAAGGAGGCATGGGATGCAGGGAAAGTTGGCTGTCTGGATACAGAATTGGCTGTCCCATAGAAGACAGAGGGTGGTAGTAGATGGAAAGTATTCAGCCTGGAGCTCGGTGACCAGTGGTGTTCCGCAGGGATCTGTTCTGGGACCTCTGCTCTTTGTGATTTTTCTAAATGACTTGGATGAGCAAGTGGAAGTCTGGGTTAGCAAGTTTGCCGATGACACGAAGGTTGCTGGAGTTGTGGATAGTGTGGAAGGCTGTTGTAGGTTGCAACGGGACATTGACAGGATGCAGAGCTGGGCTGAGAAAAGGCAGATGGAGCTCAACCTGGAAAAGTGTGAAGTGATTCATTTTGGAAGGTCGAATTTGAATGCAGAATACAGGCTAAAAGACAGGATTCTTGGTAGTGTGGAGGAACGGAGGGATCTTGGGGCCCATGTCCATAGATCGCTCAAAGTTGCCACCCAAGTTGATAGGGTTGTTCTGAAGGCGCAAGGTGTGTTGGCTTTCATTAACAGGGGGATTGAGTTTAAGAGCCGCGAGGTTATGTTGCAGCTCTATAAAGCCCTGGTTAGACCACACTTGCAATATTGTGTTCAGTTCTGGTCGTCTCATTATAGGAATGATGTGGAAGCTTTAGAGAGGGTGCAGAGGAGATTTATCAGGATGCTGCCTGGACTGGAGGGCATGTCTTACGAAGAAAGATTGAGGGAGCTGGGGCTTTTCTCATTGGAATGAAGAAGGATGAGAGGTGACTTGATAGAGGGGTACAAGATGATGAGAGGCATAGATCGAGTGGATAGCCAGAGACTATTTCCCAGGGTGGAAAGGGCTATCACCAGGGGGCATAATTTTAAGGTGATGGAGGAAGGTTTCGAGGAGATGTCAGAGGTAGGTTCTTTGCACAGAGAGTGGTGGGTGCGTGGAATGCACTGCCAGCGGTGGTGGTCGAAGCAGATACATTAGGGACATTTAAGCGTCTCTTGGATAGGTACATGGATGATAGTAGAATGAAGGGTATGTAGGTAGTTTTGATCTTAGAGTAGGTTAAAGGTTCGGCACAACATCGTGGGCCGAAGGGACTGTACTGTGCTGTACTGTTCTATGTTCTATGTTCCATAACACAGGTGTTGGGAGGCTCAGCCTGGCTACGCAATGTTACAAGGATGCTGAGTGACACCATCGACAACGGGACAGAGAGAAAAACACACAGAAAAGTAATAGACTGTGAGGAAATAAAAGTGAGGAACGGAGAGAGACAGACAACGAAACTGAGATGGAGAAACAAGGCATTTGCATGAATGTGTTCTCCCTGTTGTGTAACGGTATTTCCTGTTGTGTAAATATGTTTTATGTTGTGTAAAGATGTACCCTGTTGTTGTGTAAAGGTTTTCCCTGTCATTGTTTTATTTTCTGTTACTGACCGTCTCCTCACTGTGACCATTTGTCCTGGTTTTATTGTGGCCAACATCACCATCTGGTGCTGGAGACGAGGCTCTGCAGGAAGGGGTTGACAAAGTGGGAGAGACTCGGCTGGTCCGTGTTTGCAGTTTGTGTTCGTGTGAGTAAAAGTGATTTGTTACTGATTGATGTGTTCACTCGAAGGAAAAAGCTGATTTCAATCGAGCGCATCTTGTTATTATGGGGAAACACTTGAAGTTTTGAAAATAAGCTTTTTGTGTTATTACCAAACATAAATGGCAGAGAATGGTTTCGATCTATCAACCTCTGGATTATGGGCCCAGCACGCTTCCGCTGCACCACTCTGCTAGCTGCTGTTTTAAATTTAAGCTGCCCATTAGTGAAATATGTTCTTTTCCCCAATTTTTTATAAAAATAGGATTGCAGTCGGATTTCTCAAGAATCCCGGACTCAGCAACACACGTGCTGACTGACTCACCCTCACTGCACAATGACACAAGGACACTGAGTAACAGCACCGACAATGAGGCAGGCAGAGAAAGACACACAGAAAACCAGGAAGAGAATATCAGGGCCCAGAAAGGAACAGACAGAGAAAGACACACAGAAAACCAGGAAGAGATTATCAGGACCCAGAAAGGAACAGACAGAGAAAGACACACAGAAAACCAGGAAGAGATTATCAGGACCCAGAAAGGAACAGACGGAGAAAGACACACAGAAAACCAGGAAGAGATTATCAGGATGCAGAAAGGAACAGACAGAGAAAGACACACAGAAAACCAGGAAGAGATTATCAGGACCCAGAAAGGAACAGACAGAGAAAGACACACAGAAAACCAGGGAGAGATCATTCGGACCCAGAAAGGAACAGACAGAGAAAGACACACAGAAAACCAGGAAGAGATTATCAGGACCCAGAAAGGAACGGACAGAGAAAGACACACAGAAAACCAGGAAGAGATTATCAGGACCCAGAAGGGAACAGACAGAGAAAGGTACTGAGCAAACCAGCAAGAGACAGCGAAAGACCAATGATTTATGTAATTGTGTTCTCTGTTGTGTAAAGATGTTCCCTGTGTTCTTTTAAAATATTTCCTGCTGTGTAATATGTTCTCTGTTGTGTTACTGTATTCGCTGTTGTGTAAAGATGTTCTCTGTTATTGTGTAAAATGGTTCCCTGTTGGGTAAAGATCTTCTCAGTTGTGTAAATATGTTCCGTCTTGTGTAAAAGTGTTCCCGGTTGTTTAAATATGTTCCCTGCTCTGTAATGTAGAGCTGAGTCTGCACGAATGGAATTGCTACAGTATCTTCCAGTCTGATACTGTATGAGGGCTGGAATGTGATCCAAAGCACAGTCTATACAAATTCAATTGCTCTTGTATCTTTTAGTTTCACAATCCGGGGGAGTTTTAAACTGAATTCTCAGTTTGTATCTCAGGTTATGCTATCTTTCAGATTCTCTCAATCTGATATTACACTTGAGATTTAGACTTAAGAAAGGATGTACTGGCATTGGAGGAGTTCAAAAGCGATTCACTCAGCTGATTCCTGGGATGAAGGTGTTGACTTATGAAGAACGGCTAAACAGGTTATTCATTCGTGTTTAGAAGAATGAGGGGTGATCTTTTTGAAACGTACAAGATTCTGAGGGGGCTTAACAGGGTGAAGAAGGGTCTCTGACCTGAAACATTAACTCTGCTTCTTTCTTCACAGATGTTGCCAGACCTGCTGAGTATTTCCAGCATTTCTTGTTTTTATTAACAGGGTAGATGTTGAGAAGATGTTTCCACTAGTGGGGGAATCTCAAACTAGGCGACATAGTTACAGAATAAGGGGACACTCATTTAACACTGAGATGCAAAGGAATTTCTTCTCTCAGAGGGTAGTGAATGTCTGGAATTATCTACCCCAGACAGTATTGGAGGCTAAATCACTGAAAGTATTTAAAGAGGATGTAAATAGATTTTTGAAATATTGGAGAGTTGAGGGCTTTGAAGAGCTGGCATGAAAGAGGAGTTGAGGTCTGGGGCAGATCAGCCATGATCTTACTGAATGGCAGGGCAGGCTTGAGGGGCCGAATGGCCTACTCCTGCTCCTATTTCTTCTGTTCTTATGTTATGTTATATCTAATGTATATGTCAGGATGCACTATGGGAATTAATACTGAAACTTATAAACTCATAATGTGTGTAAATATTGGGCTGATATTTCACTTGAATCTCAGAGTACATTATTGTGGTTAATTCTGTAAGTTTGAAAAGGGAACTCTGTGCCAAAATGAAAACAAGAAATGCTGGAAATACTCAGCAGGTCTGGCAGCATCTGTACAGAGAGAAGCAAAGTTAACGTTTCAGGTCAGTGACCTTTCAGATGCTGCCAGACCTTTTGAAAGTCCATGTACACCACATCAACAGCATTGCCCTCATCATCCCTCTCTGTTACCTCATCAAAAAACTACAGCAGGACAGTTAAACATGATTTTCCCTTAAGAAATCCATGCTGGCTTTCTTGAATTAACCCACATTTGTCCATGGGACTATTAATTTTGTCCCGAATTATTCTTTCGAGAAGTTTTCTCACCTCCAAAATTGAACTGACTGGGGAGTGAAATGAGGTGAGTTGCTCTAACAGAGAGCCAGCACGGGTTCGACAGGCCGAATGGCCTCCTTCTGTGCTGTAGCCATTCTATGATTGTATGATTCTAGCAACAACTGTTGGTGGAGAGGCAGTGATGCAGGAATGGGTTGACAGAAAGGGGAAAGTCTGGACTGGTGTGTGTTTGGGTTTGTGAATAAAGGTGATTTGGAAGCTATGTTCCAAATTGAAGTGTTTACTGGAAGGAAGAGGTTGATGTAAATAAAGAGTAAAACGTGTTAAGATGACGTGTGGTGTCATTGGGGACAGCAGTAAATATTGTGTTGGTGAATTATTTGTGTTAATAAACTTCCACTGCGCCCTCTGCTGCAGGCTGCTGTTTATATCCAGCTGTGTATTAGTGCTGTGTGTTAGCGAGATAAATGTTTGTTTCAACGCTGTTTATAAAGCAATAGCATTGCACTCAAACAATCCCAGACATAGCAACACACGTACAAAAGCAAAATACTGCAGATGCTGGAAATCTGAAACATAAACAGAAAATGCTTGAAATAGTCAGCAGGTCTGGCAGCATCTGTGGAGAAAGAAACAAAGTTAATGTGAGCTAAGGAAACAGATCTGAACTGTTAACTGTTTCTCTCTGCACAGATGCTGCCAGACCAGCTGAGCATTTTCAGCATTTTCTGACTTTATTACAGCAACACAGGTGTTGGGAGGCTCAGCCTGGCTACACAATGTTACAAGGACGCTGAGTAACACCATCGACAACGGGACAGAGAGAAAAACACAGAGAAAACCAATAGACTGTGAGGAAGCAAAAGTGAGGAACAGAGAGAGAGACAACGAGACTGAGATGGAGAAACAAGGCATTTGTATGATTGTATTCTCCCTGTTGTCTAAAGGTATTTCCTGTTTAGTAAATATGTTTTCTGTTGTGTAAAGACGTCCCCTGTTGTTGTGTAAAGGTTTTCCCTGTTATTGTTTTATTTTCTGTTACTGACCGTCTCCTCACTGTGACCATTTGTCCTGGTTTTATTGTGGCCAACATCACCATCTGGTGGTGGAGAGGAGGCTCTGCAGGAAGGGGTTGACAAAGTGGGAGAGACTCGGCTGGTCCGTGTTTGCAGCTTGTGTTCGTGTGAGCAAAAGTGATTTGTTACTGATTGATGTGTTCACTGGAAGGAAAAAGCTGATTGCAATTGAGTGCCTTTGGAAGCATCTTGTTATTGTGGCTAAATACTTGATGCTTTCAAAGTAAACTGTTTGTATTGCTACCAAACATAGATAGCAGAGAATGGTTTCGATCCATTGACCTCTGAGTTGAGCGCCCAGCACGCTTCCGCTGCGCCACTCTGCTAACTACTATTTCCAATTTTAGCTGCCCGTTAGTGAAATATGTTCATTTCCCCAATGTTTTTCCAAAAATAGGATTGTCGTCGGATTTCTCAAGAATCCCGGACTCAGCAACACACGTGCTGACAGACTCACCCTCACTGCACAATGACACAAGGACACTGAGTAACAGCACTGACAATGAGGCACGCAGTGAAAGACACACAGAAAACCAGGAAGAGATTATCAGGACCCAGAAAGGAACAGACAAAGAAAGGTACTGAGCAAACCAGCAAGTAACAGCGAAAGACTGATTAACACCACTTGGAGGGAGCACTGAGGGTGGCAAGGGTGCAGAATGTAGTCTGGCTGGGGGATTTCAATGTCCATCACCATGAGTGGCTCGGTAGCACCACTACTGACCATGCTGGCCGAGTCCTAACGGACATAGCTGCTCGATTGGGTCTGCAGTCGGTGGTGAGGGAACGAACAAGAGGGAAAAATATACTTGACCTCATCCTCACCAATCTGCCTGCCGCAGATGCATCTGTCCATGACAGTATTGGTAGAAGTGACCACTGCACAGTCCTTGTGGAGATGATGTCCCGTCTTCACATTGAGGATACCCTCTATCGTGTTGTGTGCCACTACCACTGTGCTAAATGGGATAGATTTTGAACAGACCTAGCAATGTATAACTGGGCATCCATGCGGTGCTGTGGACCATTACCAGCAGCAGAATTGTAGTCAACCACATTCTATAACCTCATGGCCCGGCATATTCCCCCACTCTAACATTACCAACAAGCTGGGGACCAACCCTAATTCAATGAAGAGTGCAGGAGGGCATGCCAGGAGCAGCACCAGGCATACCTTGAAATGAGGCGTCAGCCTGATGAAGCTACAGCCCAGGACTACTTTCATGCCAAACAGCAGAAGCAGCATATAATAGACAGGGCTAAGTGATCCCACAACCAAAGCATTATATCTACACCCTGCCACATCCAATGATGAATGGTGGTGGACAATTAAACAACCAACAGGAGGAGGTGGCTCCACTATTATCCCCAACCTCAATGATGGGGGAGCCCAGCACATCAGTGCAAAAGACAAGGATGAAGAATTTGAAACAATCTTCAGCCAGAAGTGCCGGGTTGATGATCCATCTCGGCCTCCTTCTGAAGTCCCCAGCATCACAGATGCCAGTCTTCAGCCAATTCGATTCACTCAACTTGATATCAAGAAACGACTGAAGGCACTGGATACAGCAAAGGCTACGGGCCCTGACAATATTCCAGCAATGGTACTGAAGACCTGTGCTCCATAACTTGCCGCGCCCCTAGCCAAGCTGTTCCAGTACAGCTACAACACTGGCATCCACCCGGCAATGTGGAAAATTGCCCAGGTATGTCCTGTACACAAATAGCAGGACAAATCCAACCCAGCCAATTGCTGCCGCATCAGTCTACTCTCAATCATCAGTATAGTGATGGAAGATGTCATCGACTGTGCTATCAAGTGGCACTTGCTTTGCAATAACCTGTTCAATGACGCTCAATTGGGTTCTGCAAGGGCCATTCAGATCCTGACGTCATTACAGCCTTTGTTCAAACAAGGACAAAAGAGCTGAACTCAAGAGGTGAGGTGAGAGTGTCTGCCCTTGACATCAAGGTAGCATTTGACTGAGTATGGCATCAAGGAGCCAGAGCAAAACTGGAGTCAATGGGAATCAAGAGGAAAACTCTGCACTGGTTGGAATCGTACCTAGAACAAAGGAAAATGGTTGTGATTGTTGGAGGTCAATCATCTCAGCTTCAGGACATTACTGCTGGAGTTCCTCAGGGTAGTATCCTCGGCTCAACCTTCTTCACTACTTCATCAGTGACCTTCCTTCAATCATAAGGTCAGAAGTGGGGATGTTCACTGATGATTGCAAAATTTAGCACCATTCGCGACTCCTCAGATACTGAAGCAGTCCATGTAGAAATGCAGCAAGACCTGGACAATATCCAGGCTTGGGCTGATAAGTGGCAAGTAACATTCGCGCCACACAAGTGCCAGGCAATGACCATCTCGAACAAGAGAGAATCTAACGATCTCCCATTGACATTCAACGGCATTACGATCGCTGAATCCCCCACTATCAACTTCCTGGGGGTTCCCATTGACCAGAAACTGAACTGGAGTAGCCTTATAAATAGTGTGACTACATGAGCTGGTCAGAAGGTACGAAGCATGCGGTGAGTAACTCACCTCCTGACTCCCCAAAGCCTGTCCACCATTTACAAGGCACAAGTCTGGAGTGTGATGGAATACTATCCACTTGCCCGGATGGGTGCAGCTCCAACAACATTCAAGAAGCTCGACACCATCCAGGACAAAGCAACATGCTTGATTGGCACCCCGTCCACAACATTCACTCCCTTCACCACTGACGTACAGTGGCAGCAGTGCGTACCATCTACAAGATGCACTGCAACAATGCACCAAGGCTACTCAGGCAGCACCTTCCAAACCTGCATCCTCTACTGCCTAGAAGGACAAGGGCAGCAGATGCATGGGAATACCACCACCTGAAAGTTCTCCTCCAAGCTACACATCATCCTGACTTGGAACTATATCGCCATTCCTTCACTGTCGCTGGGTCAAAATCCTGGAACTCCCTTCCTAATAGCACTGTGGGTGTACCTACCCCACATGGACTGCAGTGGTTCAAGAAGGAAGCTCACCACCACCTTCTCATGGGCAATTAGGGATGGACAATAAATGCTGGCCTGGCTGGCGACGTCCACATCCCATGAAACAAATAATTAAATACAATAACAGCTCATCTCAATTCCTAGTATTTCTAAATCACACCAGTCCAACAGAAGTGGAACAATTATTGCATGTTGTGATTGACGGTCTGGTCTGTAAACTGCACTGTATCACAGATTGCTGACATTTGCTAACTGGAAATGAGAACTGCAAAATCGGGACAGTAGTTCACATAGTCTGTCAGTGTGAAAGAATCAGGCAATGTGAGGTAATAGAATTTGTCTGTAAATGTTACACTCATATTGCTTTATATTTTTATATTGAAAATAAAAGTAATCATTTCGTGAAAATAGTGACATGTTGTCCAAACTTTGGTAGCCAGTTGTTTTCGTCTTGCACTCAGCAGGGCAATCCACAAGAATACCAATTTAAAGGAAAACAACAACTTTCTTCTGTATGAGAAGAGAGTGCTGATTGGTGGGCAAGTGAACTCTGATTGGTCAAGGCATTGCCCTGTGGAATGAGCCAGTCAATGGCTGTCACTTATTTTGTTTAGCTGAAACTGCACAATGTGTGTGCATGTTCTTTCTGTCTGCAAAGAACAGGGCCCTATGTATTAATATATGTAGCTTACAGTACACACCCCATCCTACACCTGTGTAGGGGCCCCAACAACCCCACTGCCTTGTGGGCGTCTCGGGAGAGACCAAGGCTAAGGGAGTAAACCCTAACAGAAAATCCAGAGCGGAACCCCGTAGGCGGTCATGTGTCACCTTTGGCATGTTTCCGGCAGTTCCTGCAGCCATACTGGTGCCAAACGTCGTGTCCTGCACTCCTTTGGACCCCACCAGAAAGGCCGGGAGGGGGGTTTTGACGACTGGGCAACTCTCAACCTCCATAAATTTGCCCAGGCATGCGCCATGGAGAGGTCACTCCATAGTTGCCTCACAGCGACTGAAACAACACGGAAGGCAGCAGTTACGGGTTATAAGTCCAGATAAATTGGCGTAGAAACTGGGCGCCACGGGTTGCCTTTGTCGGTGGGAGAGGTCATTGCACCTCACTGGACAGCTACCGCCCGCCTCAAACCGGGCAGCCCCCGGTCAATAAGGTTCTGTCCCGCCACAGTCTGCCTGCTTCAATGGGTGCTTGGAGCTCAGGGTCATTGCCCGAAAGGTGGACTGATACACCGCACCAAACAACATGAAAAAAGGAAAGAAGGTACCAGCCCTTCGCTTTGCAAGCTGGAACGTCAGAACTATGTGTCCTGGCCTGTCGGAAGACCTTACACAAATCAACGATTCTCGGAAGACCGCCATCATTAACAACGAGCTCAGTAGACTCAATGTGGACATTGCAGCACTTCAGGAGACTCGCCTCCCCGCGAGTGGCTCTCTAGCAGAGCAAGACTACACCTTCTTCTGGCAGGGCAGGGATCCTGAAGAACCAAGACAGCATGGAGTGGGCTTCGCCATCAGAAACTCCTTGCTCAGCATGATAGAGCCTCCCTCAAATGGCTCGGAACGCATACTGTCCATCCGACTGCTCACCACCTCTGGTCCAGTACACCTACTCAGCATCTATGCTCCAACACTCTGTTCCGCACCTGAAGCTAAAGACCAGTTCTATGAACAACTCCATAACATCATTAGCAGCATCCCCAACACCGAACACCTATTCCTGCTGGGGGACTTTAATGCCAGGGTTGGGGCCGACCATGACTCATGGCCCTCCTGCCTTGGGCGCTATGGCGTTGGAAGGATGAATGAGAACGGGCAGAGACTGCTTGAGTTGTGTACCTATCATAACCTCTGCATCACCAACTCGTTCTTTCACACTAAACCCTGTCACCAGGTTTCATGGAGGCACCCAAGATCACGTCGTTGGCACCAGCTAGACCTCATTGTCACAAGGCGAGCCGCCTTAAACAGTGTTCAAATCACACGCAGCTTCCACAGTGTGGACTGCGACACCGACCACTCCCTGGTGTGCAGCAAGGTTAGACTCAGACCAAAGAAGTTGCATCATTCCAAGCAGAAGGGCCACCCGCGCATCAACACGAGCAGAATTTCTCACCCACAGCTGTTACAAAAATTTCTAAATTCACTTGTAACAGCCCTTCAAAACACTCCCACAGGGGATGCTGAGACCAAGTGGGCCCACATCAGAGACGCCATCTATGAGTCAGCTTTGACCACCTACGGCAAAAGTGCGAAGAGAAATGCAGACTGGTTTCAATCTCATAATGAAGAGCTGGAACCTGTCATAGCCGCTAAGCGCATTGCACTTTTGAACTACAAGAAAGCCCCCAGCGATTTAACATCCGCAGCACTTAAAGCAGCCAGAAGTACTGCACAAAGAACAGCTAGGCGTTGCGCAAACGACTACTGGCAACACCTATGCAGTCATATTCAGCTGGCCTCAGACACCGGAAACATCAGAGGAATGTATGATGGCATGACGAGTGCTCTTGGGCCAACCATCAAGAAGATCACCCCCCTCAAATCTAAATCGGGGGACATAATCACTGACCAACGCAAACAGATGGACCGCTGGGTTGAGCACTACCTAGAACTGTACTCCAGGGAGAATGCTGTCACTGAGACTGCCCTCAATGCAGCCCAGCCTCTACCAGTCATGGATGAGCTGGACATACAGCCAACCAAATCGGAACTCAGTGATGCCATTGATTCCCTAGCCAGCGGAAAAGCCCCTGGGAAGGACAGCATTACCCCTGAAATAATCAAGAGTGCCAAGCCTGCTATACTCTCAGCACTACATGAACTGCTATGCCTGTGCTGGGACGAGGGAGCAGTACCCCAGGACATGCGCGATGCCAATATCATCACCCTCTGTAAAAACAAAGGTGACCGCGGTGACTGCAACAACTACCGTGGAATCTCCCTGCTCAGCATAGTGGGGAAAGTCTTTGCTCGAGTCGCTCTGAACAGGCTCCAGAAGCTGGCCGAGCGCGTCTACCCTGAGGCACAGTGTGGCTTTCGTGCAGAGAGATCGACTATTGATATGCTGTTCTACCTTCGTCAGATACAGGAGAAATGCCGTGAACAACAGATGCCCCTCTACATTGCTTTCATTGATCTCACCAAAGCCTTTGACCTCGTCAGCAGACGTGGTCTCTTCAGACTACTAGAAAAGATCGGATGTCCACCAAAGCTACTAAGTATCATCACCTCATTCCATGACAATATGAAAGGCACAATTCAACATGGTGGCTCCTCATCAGAGCCCTTTCCTATCCTGAGTGGTGTGAAACAGGGCTGTGTTCTCGCACCCACACTTTTTGGGATTTTCTTCTCCCTGCTGCTTTCACATGCGTTCAAATCCTCTGAAGAAGGAATTTTCCTCCACACAAGATCAGGGGGCAGGTTGTTCAACCTTGCCCGTCTAAGAGCGAAGTCCAAAGTACGGAAAGTCCTCATCAGAGAACTCCTCTTTGCTGACGATGCTGCTTTAACATCTCACACTGAAGAATGCCTGCAAAGTCTCATCGACAGGTTTGCGTCTGCCTGCAATGAATTTGGCCTAACCATCAGCCTCAAGAAAACGAACATCATGGGGCAGGATGTCAGAAATGCTCCATCCATCAATATTGGCGACCACGCTCTGGAAGTGGTTCAAGAGTTCACCTACCTAGGCTCAACTATCACCAGTAACCTGTCTCTAGATGCAGAAATCAGCAAGCGCATGGGTAAGGCTTCCACTGCTATGTTCAGACTGGCCAAGATAGTGTGGGAAAATGGCGCACTGACACGGAACACAAAAGTCCGAGTGTATCAGGCCTGTGTCCTCAGTACCTTGCTCTACGGCAGCGAGGCCTGGACAACGTATGCCAGCCAAGAGCGACGTCTCAATTCATTCCATCTTCGCTGCCTTCGGAGAATACTTGGCATCAGGTGGCAGGACTATATCTCCAACACAGAAGTCCTTGAAGCGGCCAACATCCCCAGCTTATACACACTACTGAGTCAGCGGCGCTTGAGATGGCTTGGCCATGTGAGCCGCATGGAAGATGGCAGGATCCCCAAAGACACATTGTACAGCGAGCTCGCCACTGGTATCAGACCCACCGGCCGTCCATGTCTCCGTTATAAAGACGTCTGCAAACGCGACATGAAATCGTGTGACATTGATCACAAGTCGTGGGAGTCAGTTGCCAGCATTCGCCAGAGCTGGCGGGCAGCCATAAAGACAGGGCTAAATTGTGGCGAGTCGAAGAGACTTAGTAGTTGGCAGGAAAAAAAGACAGAGGCGCAAGGGGAGAGCCAACTGTGCAACAGCCCCAACAAACAAATTTCTCTGCAGCACCTGTGGAAGAGCCTGTCACTCCAGAATTGGCCTTTATAGCCACTCCAGGCGCTGCTTCACAAACCACTGACCACCTCCAGGCGCGTATCCATTGTCTCTCGAGATAAGGAGGCCCAAAAGAAAAAAAAAGAAAGACAGGACACACCAGTGCACCACACTGCGAGCCCGACTGACAGTCTTAAATTGGTTGTCAGTGTAATTCTTAGCACACTGAGAATTATTTAGCAAATGTTGTCCTATTGTGGAATCACATCTCATGTTGGATACTGTGTTTTGGGTTTTGCTAGCACAGGTTGGTTGGGTTGGGCCCATTGCGAACAGCGGAAGGGACATGTTATTTGATACAATCCGCCAGTTTTGGGATGTACGGTCTAGAAACCTAGCATCACACTGGTATTGAAATTCATATATCACGTTACTTATTTGTGTGATAGGCAGGACATCTCTTTTGCTTGACATCAGCATCCTGTTAGTGGCAAACACCACACTTGTTGCTCCTGCATAGTAACAGCAGGAAACAGCGAGCTTCACCTGTTACTCAAATACTGGGGATATATTACCCTTCCAGGGTAATTTGAGGGAGACTGGGCACTTTCCAGGGCTCAAAATGACGTCCTTCAGCCCGTTTATAAGTTTGTGTGATATACAGATAGAAATGATCTGATCAGTGTAGCCATTGTAATGCAGGATGTCTTTGATTCGCCCTATTTCAGCATCAAGCTTGCATGGTGAGCAAATGGCTCAGCCCTATTTATGAGGTTGCCGAAAAGACCAATCTTCTAGCGCGTGGAACTGTAATAATCCCAACGCGTGTATTGACCAGTGAAAGTAGGTTTGCGGTAGACCGTGGTAGAAAACCCCTTAGCAGATTTCTCAACTAGTACATCAAGGAAAGGGAGCTCATTTGACTGCTCCATTCCAAAGGTGAATTTGAGTGTAGGATGGAGCCCATGAAGACGTGCAAGGAAATTACTTCATGCAGCTGCGGATTCAAATATAGCAAATGTATCATCGACATATTGGAAATATGCAAGAGGTCGGAGGTTAGGTGTCATTCCCTTAAAAACAGGTTTGTCATGGAATCCAACAAAGATGTTTGTGAGAGCTGGGCCTGGAGGGGATCCCATGGCAACACCAGCGATACATGGTGTCAATCAAACTGAACTCAACTGTGCAAGTTGCCGAGTTCATAAGTTCAATGAATACGGATTCACACAATGGTGACGGGTCTAGATCGCCATGATATAGCACTGCAGTGCAAATATCTATGGCTTCCTGAAGTGGTACATTGGTGAATAGGCTAGCAATGTCAAATGACACATGGACACGGCATTGCTATCGATATGCAAGTCCTGGATGGTCTTCGCAAATGTGAAGGAATCCTTCACTGTGCATGTGGAGAACTTGCTCAAAAACTGGTTGTAACAATTTGCCCAACCATTTGGCAAATTCATTTCAGGATACTATTTACATTTCTTCAAATAAAGAAAACACAACGACACAAAGAACTGAGCACAACGCTGAAAGTTTCACAGCAAATAGTCAAATGGGAAAAGGATGAAATACAGAAAGAAAAAGCCTAAAATACTGAAAACACTCAGCCAGTCCAGAAACAACTGTGGAGAAGAGAAGCTCGGGTTAGTGGTCCAGTTCTGTGACCCTTCTATAGACCTGAAACATTGCTCCTCCCTTCCTCTTTCCACAGATACTGCTGGAACTGCTGAGTGTTTCCAGAATCTTCTGTTATTATTCAGGTTTCAAGTGTGTGCAGTAATTCTCTTTTTGAAAATAAAATATTCCCTGAGAGGAATGGAACTTTACATAAAAAATAGGAGTGGGCCATTCGGCCCATCGAAATAGCTCTGCCATTCAATAAGATCACAGCTGATCTCCTACATCAACTCCATCTTACCACACTAGCACAGATCCCTTCATTCCCTTCGTATCCAAAAACCTATCGATCTCTCTCTTGGATATACCCAATGATTGAGCATCCACATCTCTAGAGTCACAGAGAGATACAGCACTGAAAAAGGCCCTTCGGACCACCGAGCCTGTGCCGACCAACAACCACCCATTTATACTAATCCTACATTCATCCCATATTCCCTACCACGTTCCCACCATTCTCCTACCACCTATCTACACTAGGGGCAATTTACAATGGTCAATTTACCTATCAACCTGCAAGTCTTTGGCTGTGGGAGGAAACTGGAGCACCCGGCGGAAACCCACGTGGTCACAGAGAGAACTTGCAAACTCTGCACAGGCAGTACCCTGAACGGAACCGAGGTCACAGGAGCTGTGAGGCTGCGGTGCTAACTACTGTGCGTCGAGAATTCCAAAGATTCACAATACTTTGAGTGAAAATAAATTCTCCTCTTCTCAGTCCTAAATGATTGAGCCATTTATACTGAGACTGTGATCCCTAGTTCGAGATTCCCCAGCCAGAGGAAACATCCTCCCAGCATTTACCCTGTTAAATCCCTTAAGATTTTTAGGTGCCAGTAAGATTACCTCTCACTCTTCTAAATTCTGAGGAATATCGGCCTCGTCTACACAATCTCTTCTCATAGGTCAATCCCCTCATCCCAGGAATCAAACGAGTGACACTTTGCTACACTTCCTTTAAGGCAAGTATATCCTTCCTTAGATAAGTGGACCAAAACTGTACACAGTGCTCCAGGTGTGATCTCACCGAGGCTCTGTCTAATTGCAGTCAAAATTCTTTATTCTTATAAAAACTCTTCACAATGTTGAACACAACTTTCAACTGCCCCATTAACACCTCTGCTCTAAGAAGAAGGACCCCAGCTTCACACACCCCAGACCCCTATCTTTCCACATTAGCTGAATTCCTGCATCTCTGATACATTCTAGTAAATCTCCTCTGCACCCTCTCTAAGGCCTTGACATTCCTGCTAAAGTGTGGAGCATGCAATTACACACAATGCTCTAGCTGAGGCCGATAACCAGTGAGATTTAGAAAGGTTCAGCCTCAATTCCTTGTCTGTGTCCCGTACTCCCATTTCTGGTTTCTGACTCAATGTCGGCTCTGAGCTGTTGTAACTGCCTGAATAAATATTTCCACCCAACAAAGCGCTCGGAATGTGAGAAGGGACAAAGTGAGTGACCAAGTACATCAACTCCAAGTAAAACTCCACCATGTAGTGAAAACACTCGAAACACAACGGCTCTTTTAAGAGCCACCCACAATCTCTCTATAAAAGCTGCACCAACATCTCTCTAGAATTGGTTTATTTCATTGGTTTTAATGCTCAGTAACTCTCTGGAACTTTCTCACTGTCTTTGTGTTTTCTGTTTCAATCTGGTATGGAGATTCTGGGAAGATGAGTTTCACTGCCTGGGAGGATCTTTGTGGTTTTCCTGCAGAAACACAAAACAAAGTCTCTTTTCAGAGTCACCCACCGCCTCATAGGGACAGCAGTGACATGGGAACGGGAGCTGGGGTGTGTTTTATGCCGGAAATATCAGTTAATGATTTATGTTGTGCTCTCGTTATATTCCAATCTCTGAATTGAGCCTTTCCACCACACCAGGGTTATGGGGAGAGTTTTCATCGTTTCTTTTCCAAACGTACAGACGATGTTATAAAGTTGCTGATTTATGCAGATGGCGGATTCTCCCCTCACAGTGAAAAGTAACATCACACCTTCACATCTGCCCATTGTTTTATAATTGAATAATTAGTCAAATGGAATTATTTGTGATGTTATTTCCCCCGAGACGGTGTTTCCTGCAGTCAAATTGATCATTTTCAGCTCAGTCATTCAGGGACCTGGAATTCCTGCAGTTTGAGCCCGCTGTCTCCCCAGCCCACTTCTGATTGGTCACCCTCTTCTCAGAAAGTCAACGACAGCACATGAGGAGGCCATTCACCCCATTCAGTCCATGTCGGGTTTCCAATCTGTTTAGTCCCCGACTCGATCCCCAAAGCCCTGCATAATCCCTTTGGGTCAAAATAACAATGGCAGGACACGAACCTGCAATCTTCTGATAACACCACGGAATATACCGAAGTCAGACGCCTTATCCATTAGGCCACACGGCCTTTAGCTCACATGAATGATTCAATTAGAGAACCTCGATGCACAAAATACAAAAAATCATTGGCTGAACCTGTCAACCTGGCAGAATATTTGAATTTGTGAAAGCCGCCAATTTCACTGTGGAAAAGAAGTGATCGACTGGAAAAGTACATAAAAATCTATTTTCCCGTAGCGGTTTAAATAAACTTTTAAAACACAATTTTGCTTTTACCGACTCAAATTGCTGGTGCTATTTTATGAACAGCTTTATTTTGCCAATTGTTGTCAACTTCTCATCCGTAACTGACAGTAAAAGACTCCGTTCAGCAATCTTTCACACGACAAATAACTCAAACTCGGTGTGGAAGTAATAAATTGCAGACTATTGGTAATTCCCCTTCACACAGGCTTCAGGGGGACAGTGAGGAGACACTGAAATAGTTGCTTCATCCTTTTAAAAGGTTCCCATTCTGTCCTGTTACTGACGTGTTGGAATCAGATTTGTATTTAACAAGATATTTCTGTGAAAACAAAATCCTCAACGGACCAGCTGGGAATCTGGGAATCACTGTAGTAAAATAAAAGGCTTTTGATTGAGAAGACGGGACCTTCTCACCAGCAGCCGGGTTACATTCCCCTCACATCCTTGCACAGTGAGCAGCTCTTTCCCTCGAGAAATAGACAGCAGCAATTGGAAGTTCAGTAAAAGGATCGGTTCATTGAAACAAGTTTCTGAGTGACAGGTGGTGCTGAATATTAATACAAGAAGATCCTGGAATGGGAAACAAGTGTCCAGAGTGGGGTCTGAAATCAGGACAGGGAAATGACCAGCACTGATACAGATCATTTCATTATTACATTGATATCTGACTGTCTATAAGGAGAAGCGAGTTAAACACATGATGGTGAAAGGAATGGAAGATGACGCTGGTTGTTTTAGATGAAGAGGGATAGACAGAGGTGTGGGTACAGCAGACTTCAGACAGTAATCAGCCCTTTCAGATACTGTGGGTGGATCTGAAAAGAGCCTTTGGGATAGGGAAAAAAGCTCTTTGTTTAAAAACCCTCAAATAGCTACCTTGTAATTGGTCAGGTTACTAATGTTTTAGTTAGTGTAATTTATGAATAATTACTAATTAGAAAGTGCTGTTTGGACAGAGTGTAAAGCTGTGAGTTGATGTGTGAGGGACTTCACTGACTAGGGGAAGGAGGTGCTGTTTGGTCTCTCTTTTCTCTTCTGCCTTTTCAGCCTCCATGGTACAGGGGAAGATGCTGATCGGTGAGTAACTGGTAAATTGTTCTACTTATTACACTTATTACACGATCAATAATGAGTTTGTAAAGCTAAGTAATGGCAGGGCAGCTCGAAAAGTAAAAGTTCGAAATTGGGGGAAGGCAAATTTTACAAAACTGAGAGGTGATTTGGTGGATGTGGACTGGATACAACTACTTGCAGGAAACCCCAAGGATGTTTTATCGGTCCATTAAGAGCAAGAGGATAACTAAGGAAAGGGTATGGCCTATCAGAGATGTACAAGGGAACTTCTGTGTGGATCCAGAAGATGTGGGCGGGGTTCTTAATGAGTTTTTTGTCTCTGCCTTCACAAAGGAGAGGGATGATGCAGACATTGTCGGAAAAGAAGAGGAGTGCGAAATATTAGATACGATAAGCATAATGAGAGTGGAAGTACGAGAGGGTCTGACATCCTTGAAAATGAATAAATCACCAGGGCCAGATGGTTTGCATCTGAGGTTGTTAAATGAAGCCAAGGAGTAAATAGTGGATGCGCTGAGGATCATCTTCAAATCCTCACTGGATATGGGGGAGGTGCCGGAGGATTGGAGGTCTGCGAACGTTGTACTATTATTTTAAATGGATGTGGTAAGTCTGACCTCAGTGGTGGGTTCAATTCTGGGTACTGCCTGTGTGAAGTATGCAAGTTCTCCCTGTGTCTGTGTGGGTTTCCTCTGGGTGCTCCAGTTTCCTCCCACATGCCAAAGACTTGCTGGTTGATAGGTTAATTGGCCATTATAAATTGTCCCGAGGTAGGTGGTAGGGAAATATAGGGACAGGTGGGGATGTGGTAGGAATATGGAATTAGTGTAGGATTAGTATAACATGGATGGTTGATGGTCGGCACACACTCGGTGGGCCGAAGGGCCTGTTTCAGTGCTGTATCTCTTTAAAAAAAAAATAATTCTTTGGAATTAAATGTGGGAGCTATGATTGGGAAATTTGCTGATGACACAAAAATTGGCCGTGCAATTGATGGTGAGGAGGATAGCTGTGGACTGAAGAATGATTTGAATGGATTAATTGAGTGGGCGGAAAAGTGGCAAATGGAATTCAATCTGGAGAAGTGTGAGGTAATGCATTTGGGGAGGGCAAACAAAGCAAGGGAATACACAATAAACGGGAAGATATTGAGAGGGGTAGAAGAAGTGAAAGACTCTGGAGTGCATGTCCACAGGTCCCTGAAAGTGACAGGATAGGGAGATAGAGTGGTGAAGAAGGCATATGGTATGCTTTCCTTTCTTGTCGACAAAAGCAGGGATGTAATGCGAGAACTGTTTAAAACGGTGGTTTGGCCACAGCTGGAGTATTGCGTACAGTTCTGGTCATCACATTGCAGAAAGGACATAATTGCTGTGGAGAGAGTACAGAGGAGATTTACAAGAATGATACTGTGGGTGGCTCTGAAAAGAACCTTTGGGTATTTGATAAAATCCTGGCAGATTGCCTTGGTTTTGGTGCCCGGAGCGCTGGTTTTCTTGGGCAGCAGCATGGCCTAGATATTCGGCAGCACCCAGCCCTGAGTGATGGCCACCCCTCCCAGCAGCTTGGTGAGCTCCTCGTCATTGAGGACGGCCATCTGTAGGTGTCTGAGGATGTTGCGGGTCTTCTTGTTGTCCTGGGCCGCGTTACTGGCCAACTCGAGGATTTTAACGGTCAGATACTCGAGCACAGCAGCCAGATAGACCGGGGCTCCGGCACCCACACGCTCAGCATAGTTGCCCTTTCTCAGGAGCCTGTGTACACGGCCCACCGGGAACTGCAGACCAGCCCGGGAGGAGCGAGACTTGGCCTTGGACCAAGCTTTTCCGCCGGTCTTTCCTCTTCCAGACTTTTATTTTCCAAAAATATACTTGAGGACATTCCGTGCAGACCACTGCCGGATGGATTGGTGGTCAAAGGTGTTTTTCCACACAAACATTTCCACAAACGCACAGTCCAACTGGATGGAGCGTTCCGTGGCAATGTGACCAGATCCATCCTTCGCAACACCGGGGTCAGATAGAACCTCAGCACGTAGTGACACTTGGTGTTTGCATACTGGGGCTCTACGCACAGCTTGATGCAGCCACATACTAAGGCGGCCATCAGGTTGAGGGCGACGTTGAGTACATTTTTTCGCCTTTATCCAGAGGTTTGAACATCGTGTCCCTCTGGACCCTGTCCATTTTACGTCTTCAGATAAAGCGGGAATTGGCTCGGGTGATCGCCACAGCACAGGAGTGGGGTATGGGCCAGACCTGTGCCACTTCCAGCAACAACGTGAGCACCTTGCACCTGATGACCAGGTTCTTCCCCATAATAGAGAGAGATCGCTGCTCCCACTTGCTCAGTTTATGTTGTACCCTGGCTACTCGCTCCTCCCAGGTTTTGGTGCACGTCCCGGCCCTTACAAACCATATCCCCAGCACCTTCAGGTAGTCTGACCTGACGGTGAAGGGGACAAAGGATCGGTCAGCCCAGTTTCCAAGGAACATGGCCTCGCTTTTGCCATGGTTAACATTGGCTCCCGAATCCAGTTCGAACTGGTCGCAGATGCTCATCAGTTTGTGAATGGACAGCGGATCCGATCAGAATACTGCAACATCATCCATGGACAGGGAGGCTTTGACCTGAGTGACTCCACTGCCTGGGATTGTCACCCCTCTTATGCCCGCATCCTTCCAAATAGACTCAGCAAAGGGTTCGATACAGCAAACACACAAGGCAGGGGAAAGAGGAAAGCCCTGTCTGACTCCAGATTTGATTGGAAACTTTCTGATTCCCACCCAATTTTTTGGACTGTGCTACTGATGTTTGTGTAGAGCAGTTTGATCCAATTGCAGATTCCCTCCCCAAACCCCATTTTGGAGAGCATATCCATCATGTATGTGTGCGATATCCTGTCAAAAGCCTTCTCCTGGTCCAGGCTGATGAGGCAGGTGTCCACCCTCCTGACCCGTACATCGGCGATCGTATCCCTGAGTAGCACGAGACTATCAGAGATCTTCCTACTGGGTACAGTACAGGTCTGGTCAGGGTGAATCACCAACTCCAGAGCAGACCTGACTCGATTGGCGATGACTTTGGACAGAATCTTAATACATTAAGCAGTGAGATAGGCCGCCAATTTCTGTTTTCTGCCCTCTCCCCCTTCTGCTTGTAGATGAGGGTGATGATGCCTTTCCTCATGGATTCTGACATGCTGCCGGCCAGGAGCGTACTCTCGTATACTTCCAGCAGGTCCGGGCTGACCCAGTACCACAGGGCCGAATACAACTCAACTGGTAAGCCGTCGCTTCCGGGAGTTTTCTTCGTCTCAAAAGACTGGATGGCCTTTGTCAGCTTGTCCAGAGTTAGTGGTTTGTCCAGATTCTCCTGCATGCTGTCATCTAAGACCTCTGTGATAGATGACAGGAAGGACTGGGAGGACGTGCTGTCCTTAGACTTCACGTCGTGCAGCCCAGCATTCAAGGATTTGCTAATCCTTAGAATGTCGGACTGTGAAGTTGTGACCGAGCCTTCCTCTTCCTTCAGGCTGCTGATCACAGAGCTCTTTGTGTGTACCTTTTGGAAGAAGAAACGCGTGCACGTCTCATCCTGCTCAATGGAGCGGACTCTGGACCGGAAGATGATCTTGGAGGCCTCCGTGGCAAAGAGCGAGGCCTGCTGGCTCTTCACCTCTTGGAGATCCTCCTTGACCTCGACCCCCATCGACTGCAGCCGGAGCATATTTTGCATTCTTTTCAGGAGTTGGGACATTTCCCTTTGTCTCTCTCGCCCTCTGAACACCTTTGGAGATAAAGAACCTCTTGATATTCACCTTGATCGCATCCCACCAGTGCACCGGATACTCAAAGAGGGTCTCACTGTTCTCCAACTTTTTCAATCTCCTTTGAGTTGCTCAATGTTCTCTGAGGTTAGCAGTGTAGCATTGAGCTTCCATGTCCCCCTGCCAACCCGCTGGTCATCCTGTAAGTGACAGTCAACCAGTAAGAGGCAGTGGTCGGAGAAGAACACCGGCTTGACGTTGGTGGATCTGACCGTGAAAGCAGGGGACACATACAGGAAGTCAATCCTGGAATGGGCAGACCCGTCCAATCTTGACCATGTGTATCTACGCTGCTCTCTGTCTGCAGGTTTGCTGAAGACATTGTGCAGTTTGGCATTTTTTACTGTTTCATTTAAGAATCTGGGCGGAGCGTCCAGTTTTCTGTCGTCACTGCCAGATCGTCCAGCTGCATCAATGATGCAGTTGAAGTCACCTCCAAGAATGACCGGCCTGGATGTCGCCAGCAGCAGTGTGAGTTGCTGGAGGATGATCAGCCGCTCACTGTATTGGACCGGGGCATATACGTTGCTTAACTGGAGCGGAGCATTGTTGTACATTACATCTGCTACGAGAAGGCGACCGCCCACCAGCATCTTAACTTCAGAGATGGTTAAATTGCCTCCCCACAGCAGAATCCCCAGGCCGGAGGAACAGGAATCATTTCCTCTGAACCAGATCGATGGCCCGTGGGATCACCATCGTGACCATTGCCTGTAAGTGCTGCGGTGCAGGATTCCACACTCCTGACAAAACAGTACGCCGGCTTTGACGTTTGCGAAGTCACCCAAGGTTGAAACACATCACGTGGTGGATTTAACACAATGCATGTTAATCGAAGCATTCTTTATATCCACTATAAAGTTGGGTGTTGCTTACCACACCAGGTGTCCTTGCTAGTCTCAGTCCTTGAGTAAGTTCCTGCATACCCATAGTGTACGCAAGCTGTTTCACATTCGTTGAGCCCAGAAACCCCTCATGGTTATTCATGAGGGTTTTGTTCCACTGGGGTGACATCGGCAGGTGGGGGACGGGTCTTGTTGACAGCAAGGCTTGGGTTGTCCTCTGCTGTTGGTGTCTTTCCCCTCGGTCCCTCCTCGAAGACATCACTGTTCCTGACTTCCGGAGCTGGAGTGCGCAGGACACTTTGCTGCTCTCGGTCTCCCGGAGCTGGGGTGCACTGAGCATCTCCTTGGGTTCCATGCTTTTGGTTTGGGGTGCGCTGGGCGTGTCACAGCTTCCAGTGCCCCGGAGCTGGGGGGCGTTATCTTCCAGCTCCTTTGAGTTCTGCTGCTTCTTTTGGAGGTGCCATCGTTCCGGCCCTTCCTCGTCCAGTGAGGAGGAGCTGCTGTAGTCTGTCTCAGACGGTAGCCTCCTCTTGCCACTGGTTTGGGTGGTGACCTGTTCTTTTTTTGGAGCTTTTTTCTTTGTGGTCTTCCTTTGTACCACCTGCCACTGACCTGTTTGTCCATCTGCTGCCTCCTCCTCCATTAATTCTGTCTGTAGAGGAGGAGTTTCCAGGCTCGGAGTAGGTGTTGGGTCACTGGCTGCAGCTGCCTCCCCTTTCTTCTCTTTCTCAGATAGACTTTCATCGCTGTGGGGAGGATTGCTTGTTTCCCTCCCAGAACCAGACATGTTCACCATTCCTTAACCCGGTCTTTCCTTGGTCCTTGCTGCCTGAGCATAACTGAGGCAGCGTTTGGGCAGGTTTTGTCGAGGTGGCCTGCCCCACCTCACAGGTTGCAGTACTTACTCTGTTTACAGTCCTTGGTGTGATGGCCTTCCTTCTTGCAGTTCTTGCAGACGACTGTGCTGCAGTTAGTTGCCACGTGACCAGATTTGCCGCAGGTACGACAAACTCTGGGCTGCTCCGCATAGACCATGAAGCCTCGACTTCCCCCGAAAGCGAAGCTGGAGGGAGGATGGATGATGGCTCCGTTGGCATCGACCTTCAAGGTCACCTTGACCTGCCGCTCGCTGGTCCAATTCCCAAATGGTTCCTTGACATCAGTGCTGCCGCCGGCCACCTCAACATACCTGGTGAGGAAGGTGAGTTCATCCACGACAGGAACATGGGGGTTGTAGAGGTGGCTTCTCACCACCTGGTCACGTTGCGAATGGTAGTGTGAAGAGCGGCTCCATTGTGAGGATCGACAGCGGCGCCTGGTTTCCCTTCTCCTTGAACACCTTCAGGAACTTGATGCATCCGCCACGTACCTGAACGTCACGTCAAAATATCCAGTGCTGGGGAAGTCCTGCAGGCAGAAGATGTTTACAGCTTGGAATCCACAGCAATCAATAAGGATTTTCTTAATGAAGAAGGTATGATCAACCGGTGCATCTCCTTCCTTATCCTTCACTGCCACCCGAACGGTGTTACACACTCCCTGGCCTGAAGTTACAGAATTGGTTTCGGCCATTTTACTCAAATACTTACCTGAGACAGGATCATGGTCTCTCCCCTGCACCTCTTCCAGACATTTCCACAATCTCACAAATACTTTCACAAAGAGTGAGGAATTCCTCCCGCACTTCCCTGCTTTACCTGCTGGAGGAATGCAGTCCGGCTACTTCTGATTGGTTACTGTCTGCTGAATCTCATTGGCTGGTTCATGTCACCAATCAGGTAGCTGCTATTTCGCCAATCATCAAAGGGCAATGAGAAAATGGGGTGGTGAATGACAAATTGTCAGAGCTGAAATCCATTCTCAAATCTGAAAAGACCGCCAAAATATTTGTAAAACAAGGAACAGCTGAAATATAATAAATATTACCGTCTGAAGAGTAAAATGTATTTCACTCTCTCCTGATATTGTGTTTCTCTTCATTGTCCGTCACAGATACCAGACTTAGTTTCCTTCCGGGAACAGAGCAGAGAGGAGCAGACCTGTGGGGAGAACACCGAGAGTGGAGCTGATAAATTATGCCCAAGGATCGCGGCCCATTCACTTACCTTCCGGGAGTGGAGCAGACCTGTGTGGGAGAACGGAGGACATAGGTGATGTTTTAAATGATTTCTTTTCATCTGTGTTCACTATGGAGAAGGACAATGTAGGTGTAGTGATCAGGGAGGGGGATTGTGATATACTTGAACATATTAGCATTAAAAGGGAGGAAGTATTAACTGTTTTAGTGGGCTTAAAAGTGGATAAATCCTCAGGCCCAGATGAGATGTATCCCAGGCTATTATGTGAGGCAAGGGAGGAAATAGCAGGGACTCTGACACCAATTTTCAAATCCTCTCTGGCCACAGGAGAGGTACCAGAAGATTGGAGGACAGCAAATGTGGTTCCTTTATTCAAGAAGGGTAGCAGGGATAAACCAGGTAATTACAGGCCGGTGAGTCTAACATCAGTGGTAGGGAAACTATATTGGGAAAAATTCTGAGGGACAGGATTAATCTCCACATGGAGAGGCAGTGATTAATCAGGGATAGTCAGCATGGCTTTGTCAGGGGGAGCGCGTTTCTAACTAACCTGATTGAATTTTTCGAGGTGGTGACTAGATGTGTATTAGATTGGAGATACAGCACTGAAACAGGCCCTTCGGCCCACCGAGTCTGTGCCGAACATCAACCACCCATTTATACCAATCCTACACTAATCCCATATTCCTACCAAACATCCCCACCTGTCCCTATATTTCCCTACCACCTACCGAAACTAGTGACAATTTATAATGGCCAATTTACCTATCAACCTGCAAGTCTTTTTGGCTTGTGGGAGGAAACCGGAGCACCTGGAGAAAACCCACGCAGACACAGGGAGAACTTGCAAACTCCACACAGGCAGTACCCAGAATCGAACGCAGGTCCCTGGAGCTGTGAGGCTGCGGTGCTGGCCACTGCAGGGTCAAGCAGTTGATATAGTCTCCATGGACGTCACGAAGGCTTTTGATAAAGTCCCACATGGGAGATTGGTTAAGAAGGTAAGAGCCCATGGGATACAGGCCAATTGGGCAAATTTGATTCAAAATTATCTGAGTGGCAGGAGGCAGAGGGTAATGGTCAAGGGTTGTTTTTGCGAGTGGAAGACTGTGACCAGGGATCGGTGCTGGGACCCTTGCTGTTTTTAGTGGACATTAATGATTTAGAAGTGAATACAGCAGGTATGATAAGTAAGTTTGCAGATGACATGAAAATTGGTTGTATCATAAATAATAAGGAGGAAAGCCTTCGATTACAGGACAATATAAATGGGCTGGTAAGATGGGCGGAGCAGTAGCAAATGGAATTCAATCCTGAGAAGTGTGAGGCCTTGCATTTTGGGAGGACTAACAAGGCAAGGGAATATACAATGGATGGTAGGACACTAGGAAGTACAGAGGGTCAGACGGACCTTGGTGTACTTGTCATATGATCACTGAAGGCAGAAGCACAGCTCGATAAGCTGGCTAGGAAGGCATATGGGATAGTTGCCTTTATTAGCCGAGGCATATAATATAAGAGCAGGGAGGTTATGATGGAGCTGTATAAAATGCGAGTTAGGCCACAGCTGGAGTACTGTGTCCAGTTCTGGGCACCACACTATAGGAGGGATGTGATTGCCCCAGAGAGGGTACAGAGGAGATTCACCAGGATGTTGCCTGGGCTGGAGCATTTCAGCTATGAAGAGAGACTGAAAAGGCTAGGGTTGTTTTCCTTAGAGCAGAGAAGGCTGAGGGGGGACATGATTGAGGTATACAAAATTATGAGGAGCATTGATAGTTTAGATAGGAAGAAACTTTTTCGCTTAGCGGAGGGGTCAATAACCAGGGGGCATAGATTTAAGATAAGGGACAGGAGGTTTAGAGGGGATTTGAGGACATTTTCTTTCACTCAGAGGGTGGTTCGAATCTAGAAAACACTACCTGAAGAGGTGGTAGAGGCAGGGACCATCACAACATTTAAGAGGTATTTCAATGAGCACTTGAAATGCCATAGGATACAAGGCTACATCCCAAGTGCTGGAAAATGGGATTAGAATAGTTAGGTGCTTGATGGCCGGCACAGACACGATGGGCTGAAGGGCCTGTTTCTGTGCTGTATAACTTTATGACTCTATGACTTGCTTTTAAAATCCGGTCTGTATTCGGGTTTATTGTCCCTTCGATTTGACACTGCCTGTAACGGGCGGGTATAAAGCCTCATTCACAGCATTCTGTGACGGGACACATTCCAGCTCAATCTGTGTAAAGAAAACACATCACAGATTATAGATTGATTCCTGGTGACAGGAGCTGCCAAGGGAGCTAAACCTGAGCCCAAACTTCTGGTGTAAGAAGTAAAAGTGACATTAAGGTTGTTACACTCCCAGCGGTTTACGGTTAATGAATTAATATTCCCCAATAAGTAAACAAACTGGAAAAAGAGAAATGAGTGACTGAAGACTGAGCCATTCCCTTTAAATCAGCTCTTACTGACCACAGTCTGGGAAGAGGCGGAACATGAACGGGTCAGACCAGAAAACGACAAAGGATCAGGGAGCAGTGTTCAGTTTAAATCACAAACAGTGAATCGGGAGACAAATATTCTGCTGGGTAGTGAAACTGCATTTCCCAGAAACTTACCACCGGATAGAAAAACGATTCAAAAATGGAATCACAATCCGCCGGAAAAATATTTAACATTAAAAGCCATAAATTCAAAATATCGTTCACCAACGAATTCATGATGCTCATGGCCCTGGAGGAGATGGTGGTGTTGGGGTGAACCTGCTTCATCACTTTGTTGATGCAGATGGAGTAACTCTCCTTCCTCGACTTTGACAACCCTTCCATTCCATTTTCCATACCATGTACATTTTACAGCAAACCCATATTTGGTGTATACAGCCCGAGGGGTTTCCCATGGGTCCAGCCTCTCAGTTCATTTTGGTGGGAGGACCTTACACAGTGGTCTTTCCCCATTGAGACTTTGCAGCGGCTGCCCCAAGCTTTAGTGCGCCCCACAGCATGTAGTCCTGGACCTCGGAATGTGCCAGTCTGCAACACTCGGTCGTGGACAACTCTTTCCACTGGAAGACGAGCAAGTTTCGAGCAGACCATAGAGCGTCTTTCACTGAATTGATGGTCATTCAGCAGCAGTTAATGTCTATCTCGGTGTGTGTCCCTGGGAACAGCCCGTCGAACACAGACTCCTGTGTTCCAGAGCTGCTTGAGATGAACCTCGACAAAAACCACTGCATCTCTTTCCACACTCTTCGGCGGCACAGTGGCGCAGTAGTTAGCACCGCAGCCTCACAGCTCCAGCGACCCGGGTTCAATTCTGGGTACTGCCTGTGTGGAGTTTGCAAGTTCTCCCTGTGTCTGCGTGGGTTTCCTCCCACATGCCAAAGACTTGCAGGTTGATAGGTAAATTGGCCATCAGCAATTGCCCCTGGTATAGGTAGGTGGTCGGGAAATATAGGGACAGGTGGGGATGTGGTAGGAATATGGAATTAGTGTCGGATTAGTAAAAATGGGTGATTGATGGTCGGCACAGACTCGGTGGGCCGAAGGGCCTGTTTCAGTGCTGCATCTCTAAACTATCTAAACTAAACACACGTGTTTTGCAAAGGCACATTCCAGAAGGAGGTGGGCAACTGTCCCTTCCCCACCACAGCCACCTCAAGGGCAGCGTGTGGAGGCTGTGAGATTCTGGGCATGCAGGAAAGATCTGACAGGGAGGGCCCTTCTCACCACCAGCCAAGCTGCATCTTGGTGCTTATTTGAAAGTTCTGGCGATGAGCTATGTTTCTATGTTCCTAACTTCACATGATCGGTGAGGCACAGCCTCAGGCCGACTTGGTGGGTGGTGCAAACGGATATCACTGCTTCTGATCTTCACCAGAACAGAGAGTGAGATGTAATGTTGATCATAAAACAGACTGTGAGAGAATACAACAGAATAAAACACATGGAGAGACACTGTGGAATAACAAATCGATTTGATTGGAATGTTGAATTTTGATTGGAATGGATAAAACAGCAGAAACAGCAGATTAAATTGGGATTCTCATCATTATATTGATCTGGGACAGAAAAGAGAAACTGATTGAAAGAAGGAAGAAAAGAAAGGATGGAATTGTTCACTTTTTCAGTTTTTTCACTCGACCATCAAAGCTGGATAAAAAAGTTGCAAATAACAGAATTTCATCAAAAAGGGAGATTAAATGCTGTCAAAACCTTGGATCGAAGGATGGCCCAACAGATCACCTGTTTAACTGTCTCCTCACTGGGGGATTTCAATCAGTGAGTAATATTATTCTCTTCTTTTGTTAAATGAACCCAGTACTGTCACTTGGAGTTAATATCTGTGTTCCAACTCCTGAATAATAAAATTGTGAGTTTCTTGATATTTTCTGGACACACTTCCTGCTGAAAGGACTAAGAACTCTTTTCTAATTTACACAATACTAGATACGTACTCATCAAGCCTCCTAAACTAGCATCCTTGGTGCTGCTCTCTCTTCTCCCAAACCTCATGTCATGTGACATCATCACTCTGACAGTGGGAGGGGTTGTTCCCACTGTTTATTTTATTTTTTATTCAGAGATACAGCACTGAAACAGGCCCTTCGGCCCACCAAGTCTGTACCGACCACCAACCACCCATTTATACTAACCCTGCAATAATCCCATATTCCCTACCACCTACCTACACTGGGGGCAATTTACAATGACCTATTTATCTATCAACCTGCAAGTCTTGGGCTGTGGGAGGAAACCAGAGCACCCGGCAAAAACCCACACGGTCACAGGGAGAACTTGCAAACTCCACACAGGCAGTACCCAGAGTCAAACCCGGGTTCATGGAGCTGTGAGGCTGCGGTGTTAACCACTGCACCACTGTGTCTTCAGCATTAACCCTTTACATCCTTATATTACACTGAAAGTCAAAATAAAATGGTTGGAGGGAACTTCCTTCATTTATTGAAACATCAACAGCCGCCAGTTAAAAATCAACTCAATCCCATCAGAGAGAGAGAGAGAGAAACTGTCAGAGAACTTCCTGCATCCAGTCCTGACCCTGTCACACTCAGCAGCTGCTCACCCAGACCCCACTCTCATCAACACTGAACATTGTTACCGAGACCCTTCAAATACTGTTGATAAAAGGCAGAAAAGGTCAAAGTTAATCACAGCTGTATTGAGTAGAACAAGATTTAATATCTTCTCACTGTCTCTCGGTAACCACGAGACATAGGTTTTCTTATTTGGTTCCTTTGATTTTTCTTGTTCCTGATTGACTAATATTCCAAACCTTGGATCAATCCTCCTGCTTATGTCATGTCCCAGTCTCAGTTACAAGCAACACACAATGACACAAACACTTTGAAACATACAACATGGTCACACTTTCCTTCAGTGAGATTAATGTCGAGCTGTTTTCCAGGTTGAATGCAACTGTGAACAAATTTCTATCAAAGAAGTTGCCTTTGGACTATCAGCACTGAATTTCTGTCCAAGGAGGAACAGCCATTCCAAACTCACATCCTTCACAAAGGCTGCTTTTTCCTGTGACTGAAACTCATCATGAAATTTGAATTCTAAGTTAAAGTTCACATGATAATGATATAAATGTTGATATGGAAACAGATAAAGCCCATCACTAATGTGAAATAAGGCACGGCTGGAAGTTGAACCCACAATCGCCTGTTTATTAGATAGGTGCTTTAACCAGCTAAGCTACAGAGCCAGTTTACAAATGGCACTACAATTGAAATCAGAGGTGGTTACTATTTATTCTTATACCACTTTTCCACAGGTCACAACAAAAATTTTAACTTTTCCCACTTACTGATGGAGTCAATCATGTACTCTATTTTTCACAGAATAGAAGACACTGACCAGGTTTCTTTAATGAACAACAAAATTATCAGTTTCTTATCGAACAAGATTTAACTAGTCATGAATTAAAGTATAAATACTCAGGTGGAAATTTTAAAAGTTCCCTTTTTATCTTAACCGACTTTTCAAGTCCCTTTCTTACCTCAGCCTCACACACGGAAACACACATCCACCGGTTAACTGAAAAAAATAAAAGGGATTATTTTTTACAATTCAGAGCTCTGTTAAAGACAAAAAAAAAACACTTGGACTGATTACTTGCTCATTTCTGAACAAAACAGCAGATGAGATATGTTGTTCCAAAACTGGTGTAAAGTCGAATTTCCGAGTATCCGTAGACAGGCCACTAGGGTCTTTTAGAACAGTTTTTTAGAGGCAGTGTTGAGAATTAATTTTAGCAGGCTTTCTTCAAAGACAGGAGATGAGATGAATTGACACAGTGAACTTCTCACAGTCTTTTAAAGATTTGCTGCAAAACAAGCTGGGTTGTGGTCTTCTCTCCTTCCTTGACACTTCTTCAGACTAACTTTATCAGCTGCTCACTCCAGAAGGTAAAATACACTGACTGCTACAAACAAAAGCTTGTGTTTTTGTGAGCTATAGGTTATTGCAAGTCTCTCTGGCTGTGTTTTTTCTGTTGATTTTGCACTCAGGTTCTTTCTGAATCCATGTGTTTGCAGATCTTTGTGAGTGAGAGACATGGAGATGTGCTTAAAGATTTCCCAATAAATTATTCATATCTCCGTCTTGCTCCGAACTTTGTACAAACACATTAATGTGGAAACCACACATATCAAGCCATCAAACCTTTCCACTAAACATTGAAAGGTGACAGTGTATATTGTGATGAGGTTCCATTTATTCAGACACATCTGGTGTAAAAGTATCAGTGATCGAGATGTGACTCACACAGGTAATGTATTTGTATATTATATTCATGATCTAATGATGTAAATAAACAATTCCTTGCACTTGCCACGCTTGGTGTATATTTTCTCTGCTGATGCCCCCTGAATATCTTTGAGAAAATGGTGATGAGGATGAGATAAAAGTTTGTAAATATAGGCAGCAAACAGCAGCAGAGACTGAAGTGAACAAGATCAGCCAGCTCCTGGTGACCTACCTGTTCGGATGGTGGAGAATTTGGGTGGATTGTGTGAAGCCTGGGCCACACACTGTCTCCTCAGTTGAATGAGATGTTGCAGGGTATTAGTGTGCATCACATTAAAAATGATTATTTGGGACAATATGGCTGAACCTATGGGATACATCGGAAGGCTAGGAACATATGAAAGGGCTCGAGAACGATTTAGTTGATATATTGAAAGAATGGACATATTTTTCAGAGCTAATAACATATTGGAATGTGAAGATGAAAATAAAGAGGTCAAGACTCAGAATAAGGCAATTCTTGAGGGCAAGAAAGAATTTTGCGAATGGAAATTAGCCTGGAAGTGCATGACATTCTAACAAAGCTTCCTGCTCCCATCAAGGCAAAAGATGTGCCATTCAAAACAATCATCACCAAGTTGGAGGAACATTTTAACCCTAAGCCACTAGAGATCACGGCAAGCTAGAAATTTGGAACCAGAAAGCAGAAAAGTAGTGAAACAGTTGGTGAGTACATTGTGGCATGAAGAATTTATCACTACATTGCAACTTTGGCACATTCTTAGACCGTGCATTATGAGACAGATTTGTGCTTATATTGGTGGATGAGAAAAGATACTAAACACACAAAATCCTACATTTGAGCTAACGTGTAAGATTGCTCTTTCCATGGAGATAGCATCAAAGAATGCTCGGGAATTTCATCCTGTGCCAGTGATAATAACACACTTCAGGGGAACTTCAAAAAACTGGTAAAATGGGCTTTCACATGGCAGATAAAATTTACACAGAGAATTGTGAAGAGATACAATTTGGGAGGAAGAATAAGGAGAGGCCATATAAATGAAATGGTACTATTCTAAAGTGGATGCAGGAACAAAGTGACAATGTACACCAATCTTAGAAGGTTTGAAAAGGCTTCAAAGAGCAAACAGGACACTTGGCTTTATTAATAGAGGCATAGAGTAAAAGTAAATAAGTTATGATAAACCTTTATAAAATACTGGGTCTGAATGGCCTACTCCTGCACCTCCACAGAAAGCTTCCATTCCAGGTTTACACACACTCGTCAGGATCACTCTCCATCGATCCCACCACTCCAGGCTCGGACACCCTCTTCAGGTCACTCTCCATAGATCCCACCACTCCACGCATAGATTTCTCCCTCACGATCAGATCACAGGTCCTTAGTCCTACCACATCCAGTCATGAATGGAGGTGGACAGATGAGATGAGGAGGCTCCAAAAACATCCCCATCCTCAATGATGCTGGAACCAAAGCTGAAGCATTTCTAACAATCTTCTGTCAGAAATTGCTCAGTGGATGATTCATCTCAGCCTCCTGAGGTCCCCAGCATCACAGTTTCCAGTCTTCAGCCAATTCGATTCACTCCACATGATAGTAAAAAACAGCTGAAGTCACTCGATACAGCAAAGACTATGGGCCCTAACAATATCCCGGTTCCAGTACCGAAGATTTGTGCTCCAGAACTAGCTGCGCCCTCAGCCAAGCTGTTCCAGTAGAGCTACAACACAGGCATCTACTGGACAATGTGGAAAATTGCCCAGGTGTGCCCTGTCCGTAAAGAAAATCAGGACAAATCCAATCTGACCAATTGCCGCCCCATCAGTCTGCTACCAATCATCAGCAAAGTGATGGAAGATGTCACCAACAGTGCTATCAAGCACCAGACACTTAGAATTCCTTAGGAACTTTTTTCCAATTATTTCTGAGGACCTGCTCACCGATGCTCAGTTTGGGTTCCGCCAGGGCCACTCAGTTCCTGACCTCATTATGGCCTTGGCCCAAATATGGGCAAAAGAGCTGAATTCAGGAGGTGAGATGAGGTAACAGTGACTGCTCTTGCCAAGGGCATCAAGGAGCCCTTGCAAAATTGAAGTCAATGTCAATCAGGGGGAAACTCTCCACTTGTTGGAGTCATACCTAGCGCAAAGGAATCTGGCAGCTCAAAACTGGGCATCCATGAGGCACTGTGGGCCATCAGCAGCAGCAGAATTGTATTTAAACACAATATGTTACCTCATGGCCTGGCATATCCCTCACTCTACCATTACCATCAAGCCAAGGGAGCAATAGTGGTTCAATGAAGTGTGCAGGAGGGCATGTCAGGAACAGCACCAAGCAGACCTAAAAATGAGGTGTCAACCTGGTGAAGCTACAACACAGGATTACTTGCATGTCAAACAGTGGAAGCAGCATGCAATAGACAGAGCTAAGTGATCTCACAACCAACAGATCAGATCAAAGCTCTGCAGTCCTGCCACATCCAGTCCTGAATGGTGGTGGATAATTAAACAATTCACAGGAGGTCAAGGCTCCACAAATATCCCCATCCTTAATGATAGGGGAGACCAGTATATCAGTGCAAAATACAAGGTTGAATCATTTACAACCATCTTCAGCCAGAAGTATCAAGTAGATGATCCATCTTGGCCTCCTCCTGATGTCCCCAGCATCACAGATGCGAATCTTCAGCTAATCCAATTCACTCCACATGATATCAAGAAATGGCTGAAGGCACTGGATATTGACAACATCCCAGCTGTAGTGCTGAAGACTTGTGCTCCAGAACTAGCCGCGCCACTAGCCAAGATGTTCCAATACAGCTACAACACTGGCATCTACCCGGCAATGTGGAAAATTGCCCAGGTATGTCCTGTATACAAAAAGCAGGACAATCCAACCCTGTCAATTACTGCCCCATCAGCCTTCTCTTGATCATCAGTAAAGTGATGGAAGGTGTCGTTGACAGTGCTATCAAGCAGCACTTACACAGTCATAACCTGCTCACCGATGCTCAGTTTGGGTTCCGCCAGAGCCACTCAGTTCCTGAACTTTATATGGCCTTGGCCAAAATATGGGCAAAAGAGCTGAATTCCGGAGGTGAGGTGAGGTAACATTGACTGTTCTTGCCAAGGGCATCAAGGAGCCCTTGCAAAATTGAAGTCAATGTCAATCAGGGGGAAACTCTCCACTGGTTGGAGTCATACCTCGCGCAAAGGAATATGGTGATGGTTGTTGGTGGCCAATCATATCAGTCCCAGAACATTGCTCAAGATTTCCTCAGGGTCACGTCCTAGGCCCCAACCATCTTCAGCTGCTTCATCAGTGACCTTCCCTGTATCATAAGGTTAGAAGTGGGGATGTTCACTGATGATTGCAAAATGTTCAGTCGCATTAGCAACTCCTCAGATACTAAAGCAGTCCATGTCCACATTTGGAGAGACCGGGACCATATTGGGCTTGGGCTGATAAGTGGCAAGTAACATCCATGCAATAAAAAGGTGGCTCTGTGGCGCAATGGATAGTATGTTGGACTTCTAAATGATGAGAAAAATGATATTGAAAGGTTGTGGGTTCGCGTCCCACCAAAGTCAGATTTTAGGGTGGTGCAGTGGTTAACATCACAGCTCCAGCGACCCGGGTTTGTTACTGGGTACTGCCTGTGCGGAGTTTGCAGGTTCTCCCGGTGGCCCTGTGGGTTTTTGCAAATCATGTGAGGATTCATGTGCAGTCGAGAAACAAGCAGAATGCACAAAGTGCAGAGGAGAGCTGAAAAAGGAAATGAGATCAGCAAGAGAGTGCATGAGAAAAGATTAGCAGGTCACATGACTGGGAACACTGAATTCTTTTGCCAACAGATGGACAGTCAATGAAAGGGTGGGTCAATTAGAGATCCTGTGGAGGCAGAGGGTGTGGCTGAGGTATTAATTAAGTACATTTCATCTGTCATCACAAAATAAGTGGATGCTGCAAATGTCACAGTAAAGGAGGAGGTTGTGGAGAATTTGGAGGGGATGAAAATAGATAAAGAGGAGACAATTACAAGGTTGGCAGTGTTCACAGTAGAAAGGTCACCCGGTCTGGATGGGCTGAATCCTGGGTTGCTGAGGGAAGTCAGGGTGGAAATAGCGGAGACTCGAACCACAATCTTTCAATCCTCCTTGAATATGGGAATGATGCCAGAGGATTGGAGGATGGAGGTAAGCTTGGGTAGTTTGATATCAGTTTAACTTGACCGTTTTTATAATGTTCTTTCTTTTGGGCCTCCTTGTCTCGAGAGACAATGGATACGCGCCTGGAGGTGGTCAGTGGTTTGTGAAGCAGCGCCTGGAGTGGCTATAAAGACCAATTCTGGAGTGACAGGCTCTTCCACAGGTGCTGCAGAGAAATTTGTTTGTTGGGGCTGTTGCACAGTTGGCTCTCCCCTTGCGCCTCTGTCCTTCTTCCTGCCAACTACTAAATCTCTTCGACTCGCCACAATTTAGCCCTGTCTTTATGGCTGCCCGCCAGCTCTGGCGAATGCTGGCAACTGACTCCCACGACTTGTGATCAATTTCACACGATTTCATGTCGCGTTTGCAGACGTCTTTATAACGGAGACATGGACGGCCGGTGGGTCTGATACCAGTGGCGAGCTCGCTGTACAATGTGTCTTTGGGGATCCTGCCATCTTCCATGCGGCTCACATGGCCAAGCCATCTCAAGCGCCGCTGACTCAGTAGTGTGTATAAGCTGGGGGTGTTGGCCGCTTCAAGGACTTCTGTGTTGGAGATATAGTCCTGCCACCTGATGCCAAGTATTCTCCGAAGGCAGCGAAGATGGAATGAATTGAGACGTCGCTCTTGGCTGGCATACGTTGTCCAGGCCTCGCTGCCGTAGAGCAAGATCCATTGTAATAACTAACAAGGTTAAGAAAGCTATTTTATAATTAACACATGACCAAAGGAGCCATTTTGTGTTCAGTACTAACGTTTATATCCTGTGTAATTAATGAGTAGCTACCCATCCTGAAACAGATGATTGTAAAAGTAATGAACCATGATTGAGTTATAATTAATGAATCAATAATCATTTTAGAGAGAATGGGTTTTCATTTAAAGTTAGTTCAATCTAATTACTGTGAGTTTCTGTGTCTTTGTGGGAAAGGGCAGTTTCAGCGAAATGTATTCAAACAATGGACCTTTCTAGGACCCCTGATAAAACCCATGGTATGGTACATCGTGACCTTCAGGAGTCTCGATTTAATGAATAGTAAACTTGTTTCAGATCAGATTGGGAGACAGTGTGAAACCACTCCATTGTACTCATGTCTGAGATTCTGAGGACAGGTGGCTCTTAGTGGAAGACATCATTAAGAACTAATTAAATGTACCTAGCAACAGATAGGAGCAATTATTATTTTACATGGTGGTGTGATGGCCGTCCAGGGGTTAAAAGTAGGGATCTTGTAAGGTTTCAGTGTGCAGGAACACTAGAAGATCTCAGGGGTAAAGGCTCAGATCATCAACCAAGTTCTCCACCTGACGAGGGATCTAGGCTGGACAAAGAGGACCGTGACACTCTGAGACCAAGCTCGACCAGTCCACACACCTGCTAGAGCTGTAAAGTTATATTGTCCAAGTTTGTTAAATATAATTTTACTTTCAATTATTAAGTACTATTTTCCTCTCAATAAATGTTCAGGACTTATTAATCAATTATCCTGTTGCCTTAATTGGTTAAAGTCATGCCCAAAGAGATTGTCCACAATAGACTTTCCAGAACTGAAAGATAAGTCTGCAAGGATTGCTAATTTTACAGCCCTGTTTAAAAAGGGAGATAAACCCAGGAACGACAGACCAGTTCGTCTAAAGACGGTGGTGGGGAAAATTTTAGAGACAATTATCCAGGAGAAAATTAACTGTCACTTGGTCGAACATGGGCTAATAAATGACAGCCAGTACAGATTGGTTAACAGAAGATTGTGTCTGAAATAATGAATTAATTTCTTTGATGAAGTTTCACAGAGAGTTGACCAGGGTGGTGAGGTTGATGGTGTGTGTCTGGACTTCAAAATTGTGTTTGAAAAAGTACCATAAAATAGACTTGTTAACAAAATTGGAGCAGATGGGATTAAAGAGGCAGTGGCAGTGTAGATACAAAATTTGCTGAGGGACAGAAAGCATAAAGTAGGGTGAATGCTTGTTTTTCAGAATGGAGGGACTAATACAGTAATGTCACTGTTGTTGTAGTGTGTGCAGTGTCTGACCCTGAGCTGTTTTAGGGTGGGGGCTGTTTGTGATGTTCCTGTGGGGTGCATTATCATCAGGGTCCCTCTCTGAGCTGTCACAGGGATGGGGCAGTGTGTGATATCCTTGTGCATGTCATGCAGGCCCACTGGCTTGTGGTTCCATCCTGATGCCAGGAAACAGAGCCCCATCGATGGGCAAAAAGTCTCACTTCTCTTTGGGTGTCTTGAGAGAAAAGCAGGGTTAGGGAGTAAACCTGGACAGTAAATCCGGAGTGGAGTCCTGGAGGCAGTTACCTGTTACTTATCAGGCAGTTTTCCAGCAACTCCTGTAGCAGAGCTGGTACCAAACAGTACTGGATTTTCCCTTTCCTTTGGACAATACCAGCAATGCTGACAGGGGGTCCTGATGCTCAGGGTCTCCATACTATTTGCCCAGGAGAGGACACTCCAGCTTTGTGGTTAAACATTAACGCAACATGGGAAGAAACAGTTACCGATTATAAGCTCTCATTCAATTGGTGTAGAGTATGAGCACCAGGGGTTACTTCCGACAGTGGGAGACATCATCAGACCTCATTGGATAACTACCATGTACTCCAAGCTGGGCAGCCCCCAGTCAGTTAGTTGCTATCCTGCCACGACCTGCTTGCTTCAATGGGTGCTTGGAGCTTAGAGAGTCATCTCTCAACAGGTGGATCGATAATCTATGCATCAGGCAAGACAAACTCAACACAGAAGACACCAGTCCTTCGCATCACAAGCTGGAATGTAAGGACCATGTGTCCTGGCCTTACCGACAACCTTCTGCAGGTTGATGACACACACAAGACAGCTGTGATGGACAAAGAACTCACAAGACTCAATGTGGACATTGCTGTTCTGCAAGAAACTAGACTCGTTCAAAGTGGATCCCTCAAAGAGAAACACTACACCTTCTTCTGGCAGGGGAAAGCCCAAGAGGCAACTCGTGAGCATGGAGTGGGTTTCACAGTAAATAACATGCTACTTGCGATGAGTGAACCACCCGCAGTCGGCTCAGAGAGACTTCTTACTCTTCAGTTGTCAACAAGCGCGGGCCCAGTTAATGGCATGTGCATCTATGTGCCGACACTCACCTCCACCCCAGATGTCAAGGATCAATTCTATGTGACACTTGACACTGCCATCAGTAGAATTCCCAGCACTGAGGGACTGTACCTTCCAGGAGACGTCAACGCAAACTTGGATACTGACTATAGCTTGGCCAATGAGCTTAGGGCACCAGGGGATTGGCAAGATCAACAAAAATGGACAGAGGTTGCTGTAGCTATGCTGTCACCATGGATTCTGTGTGATGAACAGCTACTTCCAGGTCAAGCTGTGCTACAAGGTGTCCTGGAAAAATCCGAGATCACGCCACTGGCACCAGCTAGACCTTATCATCACCAGACGTACCACCCTCAGCAGTGTCCTCATCACGCACAGCAATCACAGCGCTGACTGTGACACTGACCACTCCCTGGTGTGTAACAAGGTCAGTCTTCAGACAAGGAAGCTTCATCCATCCATGAAGAAAGGTCGTCCTCTGATCAACACTTGCCGAACCACTGATCCAGAAAGGACCCAGGAGTTCCTCAACATCCTCGATCAGGCTCTTTCAAACAACAATGCTCAAGGCCTCAGTGCAGTGTCAAAGTGGAATCATCTGCACACCACCATCTATAACTCTGCACTCACTGTGTATGGGAAAAGAGATGGGAGGAATGCTGACTGGTTTGAGGCTTATTGGACTGAAATAGAGTCAGTTATTGCAACTAAGAGGAGAGCCCTCATGAACTACAAACCAGTACCCAGCTAACAACATCTAGATGCTCTCAGAGCTGCCAGAAACAAGTCTCTGCAGACTGCTCGGCCCACCTCCTTCTGAAATGTGTCTTTGCAAAGCAGGTGTGGAAGCGATGCAGTGGTTTTTGTCGAGGTTCATCCCAAGCAGCTCGGTAACTCAGGAGTCTGTGCTCTACGGCTGTTCCCAGGGACGCACACTGAGACAAACATCAACTGCTGCTGGAACACTATCAATTCAGTGAAAGACGTCCTTTGGTCTGCCCGAAACTTGCTGGTATTCCAGAGCAAAGAGTTGTCCACGATCGAATGTTGCAGACTGGCACATTCCGAGGTCCAGGACTACGTGATGAGGGACGCACTAAAGAACAAAGAACAAAGAACAAAGATAATTACAGCACAGGAACAGGCCCATCGGCCCTCCAAGCCTGCGCCGATCCAGATCCTCTCTCTAAACATGTCGCCTATTTTCTAAGCTTCTGAATCTCTTTTCTTCCTGCCCATTCATGTATCTGTCTAGATACATCTTAAAAGACTCCATCGTGCCCGCATCTACCACCTCCGCTGGCAATGCGTTCCAGGTGCCCACCACCCTCTGCGTAAAGAACTTTCCACGCATATCCCTCCTAAACTTTTCCCCTTTCACTTTGAACTCGTGTCCTCTAGTAATTGAAACCCCCACTCTGGGAAAAAGCTTCTTGCTATCCACCCTGTCTATACCTCTCATGATTTTGTACACCTCAATCAGGTCCCCCTCAACCTCCGTCTTTCTAATGAAAATAATCCTAATCTACTCAACCTCTCTTCATAGCTAGCGCCCTCCAAACCAGGCAACATCCTGGTGAACCTCCTCTGCACCCTCTCCAAAGCATCCACATCCTTTTGATAATGTGGCGACCAGAACTGTACGCAGTATTCCAAATGTGGCCGAACCAAAGTCCTATACAACTGTAACATGACCTGCCAACTCTTGTACTCAATGCCCCGTCCGATGAAGGAAAGCATGCCGTATGCCTTCTTGACCACTCTATTTACCTGCGTTGCCACCTTCAGGGAACAGTGGACCTGAACACCCAAATCTCTCTGGACATCAATTTTCCCCAGGACTTTTCCATTTACTGTATAGTTCACTCTTGAATTGGATCTTCCAAAATGCATCACCTCGCATTTGCCCTGATTGAACTCCATCTGCCATTTCTCTGCCCAACTCTCCAATCTATCTATATTCTGCTGTATTCTCTGACAGTCCCCTTCACTATCTGCTACTCCACCAATCTTAGTGTCGTCTGCAAATTTGCTAATCAGTCCACCTATACTTTCCTCCAAATCATTAATGTATATCACAAACAAGAGTGGTCCCAGCACGGATCCCTGTGGAACACCACTGGTCACACGTCTCCATTTTGAGAAACTCCCCTCTACTGCTACTCTCTGTCTCCTGTTGTCCAGCCAGTTCTTTATCCATCTAGCTAGTACACCTTGGACCCCAAGCGCCTTCACTTTCTCCATCAGCCTGCCATGGGGAACCTTATCAAACGCCTTACTGAAGTCCATGTATATGACATCGACAGCCCTTCCCACATCAATCAACTTTGTCACTTCCTCAAAGAATTCTATTAAGTTGGTAAGACATGACCTTCCCTGCACAAAACCATGTTGCCTATCACTGATGAGCCCATTTTCTTCCAAATGGGAATAGATCCTGTCCCTCAGTATCTTCTCCAGCAGCTTCCCTACCACTGACGTCAGGCTCACCGGTCTATAATTACCTGGATTATCCCTGCTACCCTTCTTAAACAAGGGGACAACACTAGCAATTCTCCAGTCCTCCGGGACCTCACCCGTGTTTAAGGATGCTGCAAAGATATCTGTTAAGGCCCCAGCTATTTCCTCTCTCGCTTCCCTCAGTAACCTGGGATAGATCCCATCCGGACCTGGGGACTTGTCCACCTTAATGCCCTTTAGAATACCCAACACTTCCTCCCTCCTTATGCCGACTTGACCTAGAGTAATCAAACATCTGTTCCTAACCTCAACATCCGTCATGTCCCTCTCCTCGGTGAATACCGATGCAAAGTACTCGTTTAGAATCTCACCCATTTTCTCTGAGTCCAAGCATAACATTCCTCCTTTGTCCTTTAGTGGGCCAATCCTTTCTCTAGTTACCCTCTTTCTCCTTATATATGAATAAAAGGCTTTGGGATTTTCCTTAACCCTGTTTGCTAAAGATATTTCATGACCCCTTTTAGCCCTCTTAATTCCTCGTTTCAGATTGGTCCTACATTCCCGATATTCTTTCAAAGCTTCGTCTTTCATCAGCCGCCTAGACCTTATGTATGCTTCCTTTTTCCTCTTAGCTAGTCTCACAATTTCACCTGTCATCCATGGTTCCCTAATCTTGCCATTTCTATCCCTCATTTTCACCGGAACATGTCTCTCCTGCACGCTAATCAACCTCTCTTTAAAAGCCTCCCACATATCACATGTGGATTGACCTTCAAACAGCTGCTCCCAATCTACATTTCCCAGCTCCTGCCGAATTTTGGTATAATTGGCCTTCCCCCAATTTAGCACTCTTCCTTTAGGACCACTCTCGTCTTTGTCCATGAGTATTTTAAAGCTTACGGAATTGTGATCACTATTCCCAAAGTTGTCCCCTACTGAAACTTCGACAACCTGGCCGGGCTCATTCCCCAACACCAGGTCCAGTATGGCCCCTTCCCGAGTTGGACTATTTACATACTGCTCTAGAAAACCCTCCTGGATGCTCCTTACAAATTCTGCTCCATCTGGACCTCTAACATTAAGCGAATCCCAGTCAATGTTGGGAAAATTAAAATCTCCTATCACCACCACCCTGTTGCTCCTACATCTTTCCATAATCTGTTTCCATATTTGTACCTCTATCTCACGCTCGCTGTTGGGAGGCCTGTAGTACAGCCCCAACATTGTTACCGCACCCTTCCTATTTCTGAGTTCTGTCCATATTGCCTCACTGCTCGAGTCCTCCATAGTGCCCTCCTTCAGCACAGCTGTGATATCCTCTTTGACCAGTAATGCAACTCCTCCACCCCTTTTACCTCCCTCTCTATCCCGCCTGAAGCATCGATATCCTGGGATATTTAGTTGCCAATCATGCCCTTCCCTCAACCAAGTCTCAGTAATAGCAATAACATCATACTCCCAGGTACTAATCCAAGCCCTAAGTTCATCTGCCTTACCAACTACACTTCTTGCATTAAAGCAAATGCACCTCAGAACACCAGTCCCTTTATATTCATCATCTGCTCCCTGCCTGCTCTTCCCCTTAGTCACACTGACTTCATTATCTAGTTTCTTACAGGCTTTTGTTACTACCTCCTCACTGTCAACTGACCTCAATTGGTTCCCATCCCCCTGCCACATTAGTTTAAACCCTCCCCAACAGCGTTAGCAAAAGCACCTCCAAGGACATTGGTTCCAGTCCGGCCCAGGTGTAGACCGTCCAATTTGTAATAGTCCCACCTCCCCCAGAACCGGCCCCAATGTCCCAAAAATCTGAACCCCTCCTTCCTGCACCATCTCTCAAGCCACGCATTCATCCTGACTATTCTTTCATTTTTACTCTGACTATCACGTGGCACTGGTAGTAATCCTGAGATTACTACCTCTGAGGTCCTACTTTTTAACTTGGCTCCTAACTCCCTAAACTCTGCTTGTAGGACCTCATCCCGTTTTTTACCTATATCATTAGTGCCTATGTGCACAATGACAACTGGCTGTTCACCCTCCCCCTTTAGAATGTTCTGCAGCCGATCTGAGACATCCCTGACCCGTGCACCTGGGAGGCAACATACCATTCGGGAGCCTCGTTTTCGACCACAGAACCGCCTGTCTACTCCCCTTACAATCGAATCCCCTACGACTATAGCCCTTCCACTCTTTTTCCCGCCCTTCTGAGCAGCAGAGCCAGCCACGGTGCCATGGACCTGGCTACTGCTGCCTTCCCCTGGTGAGCCATCTCCCTCAACAGTATCCAAAACGGTTTACTTGTTTTGGAGGGAGATGACCGCAGGGGACTCCTGCTCTGCCTTCCTGCTCTTTCTCTGCCTTTTGGTCACCCATTCCCTTTCTCCCTCAGCAATCCTAATCTGCGGTGTGACCAATTCACTCAACGTGCTCTCCACGACCTCCTCAGCATCGCGCATGCTCCAAAGTGAGTCCATCCGCAGCTCGAGAGCCGTCATGCGGTCCAACAATTGCTGCAGCTGGACACACCTCCTGCACGTGAAGGAGTCAGGGTCATCAGCCATGTCCCTGAGCTCCCACATTGAGCAAGAGGAGCATGATACGGGTCTGAGATCTCCTGCCATTTTTAATCTTACGTTTAAACTTAGTTAAATGAAAAAGGAACGAAAAGTTTTTACCAATCACAATAAAACCAGAGAAATCGAAAAAGCCTTACCTTATAAACACCCCACCGAGTCCTTTTTTTTTTTTGGTTAGAGGAGGAGGGCGGGTGGGAGACACTACAAGTGTGGTGTCTCGGGTTCAGAAACCGCCCAAATATACAGTGTTTTACTTACCCAGCAGCCCCCGGCCACCGCCGAAAAACAAAAGGAAATTAAATTTACTTTCAAACTGACTTTCCCAGCTGCTCACTCGCTCACACGCTGCTCCCGAAAAAGCTGCTGCACTGAAAGCTTGGGGAAGCCGCAGCAAAGGCTCAATGAGGAAAGACAACTGTGTAAGGTCCCCCCACCAAGCTGAACTGAGGAGCTGGATCCATGGGAAACCACTCGAACTGTATTGGGAAAATTTTCATTTGCTGTAAAATGTAAAAATGTATATGGAATGACAAATGAAATGGAAGGGTTGTGAGGCAACTCATGATTGTATTGAAGGAAACTGATCTCCCTTGCGCTGTTTGCATTTTTTGACTTGGTGCTGTTTGAAACTGTTCGGTCATGTATTTTTTACAGATTTTTTATGAATAAAGTATATTTTGGAAATTTAAAAAAACTGCTCGGCACTGCACCAATCAATACTGGTTAAACCTCTGCGGCAGCATACAATCTGCTGCTGAATCTGGGGATGCTAGAGGGATGTATGAAGGAATTAAGAAAGCAATGAGAGCAGCAGTAACTAAATCAGCACCTTTTGAAGACAAAGACAGGGGTGACCATCACTGAACCTAACAAGCAGATGGAAAGGTGAGTGGAGCATTACCTTGAACTCTACATAACGGAGAACATTGTCATTGAAGTAGTTCTCAGCGCCATTCCAGACTTCCCTGTCATGGAGGAGCTGGACAGTGACCCCACCATAATAGAGCTCAACAAGGCCATTGACCATCTTGCCAGTGGTAAAGCCCCGGGAAATGATGGTATTCCACCTGGAATCATCTAAAGTGGAAAAGCAGCTCTGCTGCAGCATCTCCATTAACTTCTGTGTCTCTGTTGGAAGGAAAGAGCTGCAGCTCAAAACATACGTGATGCAAGTATTGTCACCTTGTACAAAAATAAGGGGGAATCGCAGTGACTGCAGAAATTACCGAGGCATCTGCATGCTAAGTATTGTGGGGAAGGTCTTTGCTCGCATTTCTCTGACCGGATTGCAGACCCTGACATCACACATCTATCCTGAGTCTCAGTGCAGCTTCAGAGCTGGCAGATTGACAGTCGACATGATTGTCTCACGTCGGCAGTTACAGGAGAAGTACTGTGAACAGTACAGACCACTCTACATTGTCTTTATAGACATCACCAAGGCCTTGGATCTTGTCAGCAAAGAAAGACTCTTCAAACTGCTATGGAAACTAGGCTGCCCTCCTGAACTCTTGGACCTCATCGCTTCTTTCTACGAAAACATGCACAGTTCCGTGAGTTACAATAGAGCAACATCAGACGCTTTCACGATCAGCAGTGGGATAAAGCAGGTTGCGTCCTGGTGCCAACTCTCTTCGGAACATAGGAGGAGTCCATTCAGCCCGTCCAGCCTGCTCTGTCATTCAATGATCATGGCTGATCATCTACCTCAACACTGCTTTCCCATGCTATCCCCATATCCCTTGAAGTCATGAGTATCAAGATTTCTATCAATTTCTGTCTTGAACATGCTCAATGATTGAACTTCCACAGACCCCTGGGGTAGAGAATTCCAAAGATTCACCACCCTCTGAATGAAGAAATTCCACCCATCTCAGTTTTAAATGGCCTATCCCTTATTATGAGACTATGTCTCCTGGTTTTGGATTCACCAACCAGCGCAAACATCCTGTCTACATCCACACTGTCGCACCCTGTAAGAATATTGCAAGTTTCAATGAGATCACCTCTCACTCTTCGAAACTTTAAGGAATACAGGCCCAGTTTCTTCATTGGACAATCCCACTATCCCAGGGATTCATCTGGTGACCCTCTGCTGCACTCCCTCTATGGCAAGTATATCCTTCCTTAGATAAGGAAGCCAAAACTGGACACAATGCTCCAGCGCGGTCTCACCAAGGCTCTGTACAATTGCAGCAAGACATCTTTACTCCTGTTCTCAAGACCCTTTGTGTGAAGGCCAACATACCATTTGCCTTCCTAATTGATCGCTGCACCTGCATGTGAGCTTTTAGTGTCTCATGAACAAGGACACCCAGGTCCCTTTGGACATTAACAGTTCTTAAGTTCTCACCATTTAAGAAATATTCTATCTTTCTGTTTATTCTACCAAAGTGGATAACTTCACATTTATTCACATTATTTTCCATCTGTCATGTTCTTTCCCATTCACTTAGCCTCTCCAAGACCCCTGGAAACCTCCTTGTAACCTCCTCACAGCTCACATCCTTTACAATTGGCATATTCTTCTCCATGCTGCTATTTTACAGTTTCAGTGACTCAGATGGGGGTGTCCAGCTGCATACCAGAGCTGACGACAAGCTGTTCAACTTGGCAAGACTGCGCGCCATGACCAAAGTGGGTAAATTCCTAGTCTGTGAGTTGCTCTTTGCTGATGACGCTGTGCTAACATCCCATAATGAAGTTCACTTGCAGCAGCTTGTAGATCGCTTCTCCCTGGCCTGCAAGGAATTTGGACTGGTGATCAGCATCAGGAAGATCAAAGTTATGGGTCAGGACGTGGAGACTCCACCTTCCATCAACATCGACAACCTCACTTTGGAGGTTGTCAACAGCTTCACATACCTTGGATCAACAATCACCAGCAATCTGTCCCTTGATACTGAAATCAGCACCAGGATTTCCAATGCTGCAGCTGTCATGTCAAAGTTGAGAAGACGAGTATGAACCGACAGCAAACTGATCGAAAATATAAAGCTCTGCGTGTACCAGGCTTGTGTTCTCAGCACCCTCCTTTACAATAGAGAAGCATCAACAACTTATGCAATTCAAGAAAAGCAGCTGAACAGCTTCCACCTCCGCTGCCTCAGATGGATATTGGGCATCTCCTGGCAGGACAGAGAGCCGAATGCGGAAGTACACCAGCGTGCAGCATGTTTGCCCTCTTGAGTCAGCGGTGACTCTGTTGACTGGGTCATGTGTGCTGAATGGATGACGGTCGCCTTGCCAAAGACACGCTCTTTGGTGAGCTTGCTATCAGCACGAGACCAACAGGTCACCCACGTCTGTGATACATGGACATCTGCAAGAGAGATCTCAAGCTGACTGGGATTGGAGTCGATGCATGGGAAGTCCTTCCTGCTGACTGGAATTCCTGGAGAAAGGCATTCAGGAAGACCATGGGAAAAGCAGAGGACAAAAGAAATGACCATTTGGAGGGAAAGAGAGCCCAGAGGAAGGAAAAATTATCAGTCGACCTCAGGCCAATGATATTCATCTGTACCAGCTGCGGAAGGGATTGTCACTCACGAGTCGTCCTCCACAGCCACAACAAATGATGTTTAATACAGAAGTGACGTACACCCTGGGTGTAGCCCATCGCCTTCCGAGACGGACGGTTGCCTATTACAATTACAACTACAGCTACAACTACAAGAGCGGGCCAGAGGCTGGGAACTCTGCGGCAACTAACTCAACTCTTGACTCACCAAAGCCTGCCCACCATCTACAAGGCACAAGTCAGGAATTTGATGGAATACTCATGCCTGGATGAGTGCAGCTCCAACAACACTCAAGTGATTGACACCATCAGGTCAAAGCAGCCCACTTGATTGGCACCCCATCCACCACCTTAAACATTCATTCCCTCTAGCACCAGTGCAGAGTGGCAACAGTGTGTAACATTTACAATACGTACTGCAGCAACTTACCAAGCCTCCTTCAACAGCACCTTCCAACCCACAAACACTACCACCAAGAAGGATAAAGGCAGCAGACGCATGGGAACATCACCACCTTCAAGTTCCCCTCCAAGTCACACACCATCTTGACTTGGCACTGTACCGCCATTCCTTCACTGTTGCAGGGTCAAAAACCAGGAACACCCTCCCAACAAGCACTGTGGAGGTGCCAGAGGATTGAACAGTGGCAAATGTGACTTCCTATTTCAAAAAAGGGTGTAAGGACAATCCAGGTAACTACAGGCCAGTTAGATTAACAGCAGTGGTGAGTAAGGTTTTAGGAACAATAATTAGGGAAAAGAAGCAACAGTCACTTGGAGAGATTTGAGTTAATTGAGGAGAGTGAGCATGGATTAATAAATGGGAGTTCATGCTTGACTAACTGCATTTTTTGATGAACAAACAGGAGGATGATGGATTTTAAGACAGGATGGATGGATGGATTAAGAATGGATGAGAAGGTACCACATAAAAGGGCGGTGAACAAAATTGAGGTTCATGGAATAGGAGACTCTCTGTCCAATTGGATAGAAAATTGCCTGAAGGACAGAAAATAAAGAGTCGTAGTAAATGGTTCTTTGGCAGACTGGAGGATAGTCGACAGTGGGTGTTCTCCAATGGTCACTGCGAGAACCACTGCTTTTCCTGCGATATGTAAATGACTAGGATCTTGGAATATAGAGTAGAATCTCAAAATATACCGAAAGCACCAAACCTGGAAGAGTGGTAAACAGTGAGGATGAAATGACCTGCCTGCAACAGGACAGTGATAGGCAGAATGGGCAGACAGGTGGCAGATGGAATTTAATATGACTTGTGTGAGGTGATGCACTTGAGCAGAAGGAACAGGGAGAGGCAATATATACTTAATGGCACAGTTCTAAAGAGAGCTAAAAATAATACTTTTTGCAAATGGATTGTTGGTCTGGGGGTATGTTTTTCACTTTGGGTGTGTGATTGGATAGCATGTGAAAGGTCCTGTTTTCAAATCCTGCATGACCTCTACTTCATTTGTGTTTTTAGTTGAAGGTCATTGATTGGTTGCAGCCTTACAAAAAGCGGAGTTGACTTTCACACGGAGCCTATTTGAGGACCAGAGAACTGGATTCAAAGAGCCTGTTGACAAAATTGAAATGAACTAAATGTACAGATTGCCAAGTGTGTGTATGAAGGTGAAGCAGTAACTGAGAGCTGGATCCAAAAACTACAGGACTGGGTTCTGGTATGGAATGGAATTCTTCTGTGTTTCTGTTGTTTGTCTTGGGTTAACTCATCGATTTTTTGTTTTTCACTTTGCCGATGCGTTTGAATAATTGTGGATCCTTCTTCAGGGTACTTTCTTTCACCAGGTAGTTCTGACCTCTGATGATGTTGATCGTAATCAGCTTCAACTCGCTGATAGTTTTGGAAGTGAGCAGATTTCCTTTGCTTGAGTCTGCAACATGTAACTCACTCTGACATGTGGATCCATGGCAGGATTTGAAAGCTGCCCCAGCATCGGAGCATACATTGCATCCATACAATAAGAGACCGAGTAGAAGTGATAGTTCAGTCAGTCGAACATGAGACTTTTCATCTCAGGGTTGTGAGTTTGAGTGCCATTCTGTTTCTCCATTTTTTTAGGCTTCACTAGCAGAGAGTACAAGGAGTGTTTGCAATGAAATTCAACAACAGTATGAGAAAGTCTCACTTTGATTCGGGAATCTTATCTCTCTGCAGCATCTCACTGTGAAAGATTGAACTTTATCTCATTTCATTGTCAGCTCAGAGTCACTGCGGCTCAGTGGGACTTCTGGCTGACTCCCGCTTCACAATCCATCAGTACTGAGAAAGCAATGGGGAATATTACTCACATGTTGTGTTCTGTAACCTTTTGGAAAAAATTGAATTATGTATTTTCTTCCAAAACATTCATTCTCAGTTCTGGGAAAAATAGAGAATATGATTGACTGTATCAGTAAGTGGGAAAAGTTAAAATATGCTGTGACCAGTGGAGAAATGGGATGAGAATAAATAGTAGCAAAATACTGCGGATGCTGGAAATCTGAAATAAAAACAATAAATGCTGGAACCACTCAGCAGGTCTGGCAGCATCTGTGGAAAGAGAAGCAGAGTTAACGTTTCGGATCAATGACCCTTCTTCGGAAGTTCCAAAGAAGGGTCACTGACCCAAAACGTTAACTCTGCTTCTCTTTCCACAGATGCTGCCAGACCTGCGAAGTGGTTCCAGCATTTGTTGTTTTTTTTTTAGAATAAATAGTGCCCTTCTCTGATTTCAACTGCACAAGCGCTTTCAAACTGGCTCTGTAGCTTAGTTGGTTACAGCACCTGTCTAGTAAACTGGAGATCCTGGGTTCAACTCCCAGCAGAGCCTTATTACAGTGTGCTTTAGAAGTTTCCTAATCAATAATTTTATCCGTGTCTTGTGAACTTTGACTTCGAATTCAAATTGCATAATGAATTTCAGTCACAGGAGAAAACAGCCATTGTGAAGGATCTGAGTTTGGAATGGCTGTTCCTCCTTGTACAGAAATTCAGTGCTGATATTTCAAAGGCAACTTCTTTCATAGAAGTTTGTTCACAGATGCATTCAACCTGGAAAAAAGCTCGACATTCATCTCACTGAAGGAAAGTGTGACCGTGTTGTATGTTTCAGAGTGTTTCTGTCGTTATGTGTTGCTTTCAACCGTGACTGGGACATGACGCAAGCGAGAGGGTTGAGCCGAGGTTTGGAATATTTGTCAGTAAGGAACAAGAAAAATCAAAGGAACCAAATAAGAAAACCTGTGTCTCATGTGGTTACCGAGAGACGGTGAGAAGATATTAAACTTTGTTCTATTCAATACAGCTGTGATTAACTTTGGCCTTTTCTGCCTTTTGTAAACAGTATTTGAAGTGTCTCGGGAACAGTGTTCAGTGGGGTCTGGGTGAGCAGTTGCGGAGTGTAACAGGGTCAGGACTGGATGCAGGAAGTTCTCTGACAGTCTCTCTCTCTCTCTCTGATGGGTTTGAGTTGATTTTCAACTGGCAGCTGTTGGTGTTTCAATAAATGAAACAAGTTCCCTCCACCCATTTTTTGGACAGACAGTGTATTACAAGGATGTAAAGGGTTAATGCTGAAAACAGTGGGATCAACCCCTCCCACTGTCAGAGTGATGATGTAACAGTCACATGAGATGAGGTTTGGGAGGAGAGAGCAGCACCAAGGATGTCAGTTTCGGAGGCTTGATGAGTGTGTATATAGTATTGTGTAAATTAGAAAAGAGTTCTTAGTTCTTTCAGCTGGAAATGTGTCCAGAAAATATCGAGAAACTCACAATTTTATTATTCAGGAGTCGAAACACAGATATTAATTCCAAGTGACAGTTCTGGGTTCATTTAACAAAAAAAAAAGGTAGAGAATAATATCACTCACTGATTGAAATCCCCCAGTGAGGAGACAGTTAAACAGGTGATCTATTGGGGCATCCTTCGATCCAAGGTTTCGGCAGCATTTAATCTCTTTTTTTGGTGAAATTCTTTGTTATTTGCATCTTCTTTTTAATCCAGCTTTGATGGGTGGGTGAAAAAACTCAAAAAAACTGAACAGTTCCATCCTTTCTTTTCTTCCTTCTTCCCTTCTTTCCATCAGTTTCGTTTTTCTGTCCCAGATCAATATAATGATGAGAATCCCAATTTAATCTGCTGTTTTATCCATTCCAATCAAAATTCAACATTCCAATCAAATCTATTTGTTATTCCACAGTCTTTTACTCTGTTCTATTCTCTCACAGTCTGTTTGATGATCAATGTTACATCTCACTCTGTCCTGGTGAAGATCAGAAGCAGTGATATCTGTTTACACCACCCGACAAGTCGGCCTGAAGCTGTGCCTCGCCGATCATGTGGAGTTAGGAACATCGGAACATAGGAGCAGGAGTCGGCCATTCAGCCCATCGAGCCTGCCCCACCATTCAATATGATCATGGTTGATCATCCACTTCAATGCCCTTTTCCCCACACTTTCCTCATATTCCCTTACACCATTTGTATTTAGAAATCTGTCAATCTCTGCTTTAAACATACTCAATGACTGAGCTTCCACAGCCCTCTGGGGTAAAGAATTCCAAAGATTCACAACCTTCTGAGTAACAACATTTCTCCTCATCTCTGTCCCATGTGTCCTTGGAGGTGCTTTTGCTAACGCTGTTGGGGAGGGTTTAAACTAATGTGGCAGGGGGATGGGAACCAAATGAGGAGGTCAGTGGACAGTAAGGAGGTAGTAACTAAAGCCTGTAAGGAACTAGATAATGAAGTCAGCGTGACTAAGGGGAAGAGTAGGCAGGGAGCAGATGATGAACGCAGAGGGACTGGTGGTCTGAGGTGCATTTGTTTTAATGCAAGAAGCGTAGTAGGTGAGGCAGATGAACTTAGGGCTTAGATTAGGACCTGGGAGTATGATGTTATTGCTATTACTGAGACTTGGTTGAGGGAAGGGCACGATTGGCAACTAAATATCCCAGGATATCGATGCTTCAGGCGGGATAGAGAGGGAGGTAAAAGGGGTGGAGGAGTTGCATTACTGGTCAAAGAGGATATCACAGCTGTGCTGAAGGAGGGCACTATGGAGGACTCGAGCAGTGAGGCAATATGGGCAGAACTCAGAAATAGGAAGGGTGCGGTAACAATGTTGGGGCTGTACTGCAGGCCTCCCAACAGCAAGCATGAGATAGAGGTACAAATATGTGAACAGATTATGGAAAGATGTAGGAGCAACAGGGTGGTGCTGATAGGAGATTTTAATTTTCCCAACATTGACTGGGATTCACTTAGTGTTAGAGGTCTAGATGGAGCAGAATTTGTAAGGAGCATCCAGGAAGGTTTTCCAGAGCAGTATGTAAATAGTCCAACTCGGGAAGGGGCCAGACTGGACCTGGTGTTGGGGAATGAGCCCGGCCAGGTGGTTGAAGTTTCAGTAGGGGACTACTTTGGGAATAGTGATCACAATTCCGTAAGTCTTAGAATACTCATGGACAAAGATGAGAGTGGTCCTAAAGGAAGAGTGCTAAATTGGGGGAAGGCCAACGATACCAACATTCGGCAGGAGCTGGGGAATGTAGAGTGGGAGCAGCTGTTTGAAGATAAATCCACATTTGATATGTGGGAGGCTTTTAAAGAGAGGTTGATTTAGCGTGCAAGAGAGACATGTTCCTGTGAAAATGAGGGATAGAAATGGCAAGATATGGGAACCATGGATGACAGGTGAAATTGTGAAACTAGCTAAGAGGAAAAAGGAAGCATAAATAAGGTCGAGGCAGCTGAAGAAAGACGAAGCTTTGGAAGAATATTGGGAATGTAGGACCAATCTGAAACGAGGAATTAAGAGGGCTAAAAGGGGTCATGAAATATCTTTAGCAAACAAGGTTAAGGAAAATCCCAAAGCCTTTTATTCATATATAAGGAGCAAGAGGGTAACTAGAGAAAGGATTGGCCCACTCAAGGACAAAGGAGAAAAATTATGCGTGGAGTCAGAGAAAATGGGTGAGATTCTAAATGAGTACTTTGCATCGGTATTCACCGAGGAGAGGGACATGACAGATGTTGAGGTTAGGGATAGATGTTTGATTACTCTACGTCAAGTCGGCATAAGGAGGGAGGAAGTGTTGGGTATTCCAAAAGGCATTAAGGTGGACAAGTCCCCAGGTCCGGATGGGATCTATCCCAGGTTACTGAGGGAAGCGAGAGAGGAAATAGCTGGGGCCTTAACAGATATCTTTGCAGCATCCTTAAACACGGGTGAGGTCCCGGAGGACTGGAGAATTGCTAATGTTGTTCCCTTGTTTAAGAAGGGTAGCAGGGATAATCCAGGTAATTATAGACCGGTGAGCCTGACGTCAGTGGTAGGGAAGCTGCTGGAGAAGATACTTAGGGATAGGATCTATTCCCATTTGGAAGAAAATGGGCTTATCAGTGATAGGCAACATGGTTTTGTGCAGGGAAGGTCATGTCTTACCAACTTAATAGAATTCTTTGAGGAAGTGACAAAATTGATTGATGAGGGAAGGGCTGTAGCTGTCATGTACATGGACTTCAGTAAGGCGTTTGATAAGGTTCCCCATGGTAGGCTGATGGAGAAATTGAAGTCGCATGGGGTCCAGGGTGTACTAGCTAGATGGATAAAGAACTGGCTGGGCAACAGGAGACAGAGAGTAGCAGTGGAAGGGAGTTTCTCAAAATGGAGACGTGTGACCAGTGGTGTTCCACAGGGACCCGTGCTGGGACCACTGTTGTTTGTGATATACATAAATGATTTGGAGGAAAGTATAGGTGGTCTGATTAGCAAGTTTGCAGACGACACTAAGATTGGTGGAGTAGCAGATAGTGAAGGGGACTGTCAGAGGATACAGCAGAATATGGATAGGTTGGAGAGTTGGGCAGAGAAACGGCAGATGGAGTTCAATCCGGGCAAATGCGAGGTGGTGCATTTTGTAGGATCCAATTCAAGAGTGAACTATACAATAAATGGAAAAGTCCTGGGGAAAATTGATGTACAGAGAGATTTGGGTGTTCAGGTCCATTGTTCCCTGAAGGTGGCAACGCAGGTCAATGGAGTGGTCAAGAAGGCATACGGCATGCTTTCCTTCATTGGACGGGGTATTGAGTACAAGAGTTGGCAGGTCATGTTACAGTTGTATAAGACTTTGGTTCGGCCACATTTGGAATACTGCGTGCAGTTCTGGTCGCCACATTACCAAAAGGATGTAGATGCTTTGGAGAGGGTGCAGAGGAGGTTCACCAGGATGTTGCCTGGTATGGAGGGCGCTAGCTATGAAGAGAGGTTGAGTAGATTAGGATTATTTTCATTAGAAAGACGGAGGTTGAGGGGGGACCTGATTGAGGTGTACAAAATCATGAGAGGTATAGACAGGGTGGATAGCAAGACGCTTTTTCCCAGAGTGGGGGATTCAATTACGAGGGGTCACGAGTTCAAAGTGAGAGGGGAAAAGTTTAGGGGGGATATGCGTGGAAAGTTCTTTACACAGAGGGTGGTGGGTGCCTGGAACACGTTGCCAGCGGAGGTGGTAGACGTGGACACGATCGCGTCTTTTAAGATGTATCTAGACAGATACATGAATGGGCAGGAAGCAAAGAGATACAGACCCTTAGCAAATAGGCGACAGGTTTAGATAGAGGATCTGGATCAGCGCAGGCTTGGAGGGCCGAAGGGCCTGTTCCTGTGCTGTAATTTTCTTTGTTCTTTGTTCTAAGTGGTTTCCCCATTATTTTGAAATTGCGTCCCCTGGTTCTCGACTCCCCAACCAGGAGAAACATCTCAGCTGCATCTACCCTGACTGTCCTTTAAGTATTTTGTGGGTTTCAATGGGATCACCTCTCATTCTTTGAAACTCTAGAGAATACAGCCCGTTTCCCCAATCTCTCTTCATAGGACAGTCCCACCATCCCAGGAACAAGTCTGATGAACCTTTGTTGCACTCCCTCTGTGGCAATAATATCCTTCCTAAGGTCAGGGGACCAAAACTGCACACAGTACTCCAAGTGCGGTCTCACCAAGGTTCTTTACAATTGAAGCAAGAATTCACTATTCCTGTACTCAAATCCTCTTGCGATAAAGGCTAACATACTATTAGCCTTCTTAATTGCTTGCTGCACCTACATGTCAGCTTTCAGTGACTTATTGACATGGACACCCAGATCACCCTTCTATTCTGTACCTCAGCTAATAAAGGAAAGGATTCCATATACCTGCTGAACCACCTTATTGACCTGTCCTGCTACCTTCAGGGATCTGTGGACATTCACTCCAACGTCCCTCACTTCCTCTACACCATTCAGTGTTCTCCCATTAATTGTGTTTTCCTTTGCCTTTTTTTGCATCTGCTCTCGCTGTTCCCTGCACTCTGAGTGAACTCTTGCTCCCTCTCCTGGGCTCTTTATGCTCCATTCTGCTCTCACTGTTTCCCGCTCTCTTGATGTATCAATATTTGTTTGCCTTGTGTTTAATTTAAAATATGGATTAACTGTATTTTACAGTTGTAGGTTTTATTTGGTCGTCCTGTACAAGTTGTGGATTGTTATTTAATATTTAGCTCTGTGAAAACGATTGTGAATGAAAATATAACTTTCAATCTTATACATGGGCTGGTCTGCAAGCTCCAAGTCCTTCATTTTGTAGTAATGGAATTGATACTGTATCTTTCAGTCTTAATCTCTGTGGGATTTTTGAACTGGTATGTAATGCATGACTTGGTCTAACGTCTGATGTACATTATTGGGATTCATGGGATCATAGGAAATAGGGGCATTAGGCCATTCAGCCCATCGAGCCTGCTCCGCCATTCAAACAGATCGTGACTGATCATCTACCTCTACGCCATTTTTCCCTGCGATCTCCATATCCCTTGATCCCGTTAGTATTTAGAAATCTATCGATTTCTGTCTTGAATATGCTCAATGATTGAGGCTCCACAGCCCTCTGGGATAAAGAATTCCACAGAGTTCCCACCCACTGAGTAAAGAAATTCCTGCTCATCTCAGTCTCAAATAGCCTATCCTTATTCTGAGACTGTGTCTCCTTGTTCTAGACTCACCAGACAAAGGAAACATCCTATCCATATCTACCCTGTCACACCCTGTAAGAATTTTGTCTGTTTCAATGAGATCACCTTTCATTCTTCGAAACTCCAGAGAATTTCGGCCCAGTTTCTGCAGTCTCTCATCATAAGACAATCCCACCATCCCAGGGGATTAGTCTGGTGAATCTCCGTTGCACTCTCTCCATGACACGTCTATCCTTCCTTAGATAAGGAAACCAAAATTGTACAGAATATTCCAGGTGCGGTCTCATCTAGACTTTATACAATTGAAGCAATACATGTTTAACCATGTACTCAAATCCCCTTTCAATGAAGACAACATACCATTTGCATTATTAATTGCTTTCTGCACCTGCACACTAGCTTTTAGTGTCTCATGAACAAGGACACCCAGGTCCCTTTGGACATCAACACTTTCCAACCTCTCACCATTTAAGAAATACTCTGTCTTTCTGTTTATTCTACCAAAGTGGAGAACTTCACACTTATTCACATTATATTCCGTCTGCCATGTTCTTGCCCATTCACTTACCCTGTCCAAATCCCCTTGAAGCCTCCTTGCATTCATTCTGTACCTTTCAATCAGGTAAATTTTGTCTGTTCAATTTCAAGTTTTATTTTTTAAATGTGGCCATGGTGACAGAGTTTATTTAGATCTGACAGTGTGTTTGTTTTTGGACTGCGATTGATGTATCAACCTATCAGCTGTACTGAATTGGAGTGAAATGGAATCAACTTCTGTCTCTCCTGCTGTTGTTTGACTGAATGAAAATGTGTCTCTTGACTTTGGGATCAGTGTCTGACTACTTCTTTTGTTTGTTCCAGTGGAACTGATGAGCTGGCAGTATCTCTGTGCTTTGGGAGTGATCCTGTACCGACTGTGTGTTGGCACGAAACAAAAACAAGAAATGCTGGAATCACTCAGCAGGTCTGGCAGCATCTGTGGAAAGAGAAGCAGAGTTAACGTTTCGGGTCAGTGACCCTTCTTCGGAATGTTCGAAACGTTAACTCTGCTTCTCTTTCCACAGATGCTGCCAGACCTGCTGAGTGATTCCAGCATTTCTTGTTTTTGTTTCAGATTTCCAGCATCCGCAGTATTTTGCTTTTATTTTAGTGTGTTGGAAAAAGCTCGCTGCACTTTTCTTTGTGTCCAAGAATAACCACATCCATTCAGGTTCCAAAGCAGTGGCTGCTGGAAGCAGATGCTGTTTGTTCCCTTCCCCCAGGCCCGGGAAGTCTCCATTCGCAGCTGATTTAAACCATCTTCCACAGATTGAGTGAATGACTTCACAGACTGGGTTGGGGAAAGGCTGCGCATGCGCTCCACTCCTCATTGTGACGTCTCACTGGGGGCGGTGCTGCATCGCGCCTGCGCAGATCCCTGCAGCAATTCAGCATTCAAACATCAATGGGAACTTTCCCCATTTCACCCTCATCAAAGTCCCAAAGAAAGTGAAGAGGGGCTTGGACTGGAGGGAGGGAGGGGCGGGTTAGGGAGAACCGAGAACCCAGAAAGCTGCCCACTTGCCCCATTTACATGCTCAATTTGTGGTCATTCCCTGCAGGGGGTTTGTTATTATTGAGCCCCTCCTGGTAAAACAATCCAATAAAAAGAGGGGAGAAAGGAGGGAGCTGGTGTGTTTGCTGGGACCTTGCAGAATTCATTTCAGCAGCAAAAGTCCCGGGTTATATTAACCCGAGTGAAACACGCTGTCAGTGAGAGGAAAACCGAACGGCCCTTTTCATCTTTTCATTGGAAACAAAGTAGAGCCGGAAGTGCGGCGAGCAGAGCAGGCACACAAGCTCAATGACAGGAGAGCTCGGCCGTCCCTGAGTTTCAGCTCCCGGCTCTTACATTTCCTCATCCACACTGTCTTTACTGTGGATGTTCAGGGGTTCCTTGTCGGATATGAGGACTGTATCCATTAAACATTCTGAGCCAGGAGATCCACACACTCTCTGTTATCAAGATTTATGGGCAGGAATGTTGCAAATCTTTGTCTATTAAATCATTGTATTATTAACAGAACTAATGAGGCAATCAGTTCATTATTTGAGTTCTCTCTGTGACCGCGTGGGTTTCCGCCGGGTGCTCCGGTTTCCTCCCACAGCCAAAGACTTGCAGATTGATAGGTAAATTGGCCATTGTAAATTGCCCCTAGTGTAGAGAGGTGGGAGAAGAATGGTGGGGGATGTGACAGGGAATGTAGGATGAATGTAGGATTAGTATAAATGGGTGGTTGTTGGTTGACATAGACTTGATGGGCCGAAGGGCCTGTTTCAGTGCTGCATCTATTAATAAATAACTGATTTTTTTGATGAAGTAACAGAAAAGGTTGATGAAAGGAAAGCAATGGATGTTGCCTATATGGATTTTAAGAAAGCGTTTGACAAACTACCACATAAAAGGCTGGGTAACAAAACTCAGGCTCCTGGAATAGGAGGGTCAGTATCTGCTTCGATTAAAAAATGGATGAAATATCAAGAAAAGCGAGTTGTGATATTTGGTTGTCTTTCAGAATGGAAGATGGCGAACAGTGATGTCCACAAGGGTCAGTGTCAGGACCACCATATATAGAAATGACTCGAATATTGGAATCACAGAATCACAGAATTGTTACTACACAGAAGGAGGCCATTTGGCCCATCATGTCTGCACTGACTCTCCAAATGAGCAATTCAACTCATGTCACTTCCCCGTCCTCTCCCCATAATCCTGCACATTCTTCCTTTTCAGAGAACAGTCTAATTCCCCTTTGAATTCTTCAACTGAACCTGCCTCCATCACATTCTCAGGCAGTTCATACTTTAACCACTCGCTGTGTGAAAAAGTTTTTCCTCATGTCGCTTTTGCTTCTTTTACCAATTACTTTAAATCTGTGCCCTCTCGTTCTCAATCCTTTCACAAGTGGGAACAGTTTCTCCCTATCCACTCTGTCCACACCCCTCATCATTTTGAATACCACTATGAAATCTCCTCTTAGCCTTCTTTTCTCCAAGGAAAACAGTCCTAACTTCTCCAATCTATCTTCATAACTGAAGTTCCTCATCCCTGGAACCATTCTCATGAATCTTTTCCATAATCTCTCCAATGCCTTCACATCTTTCCTAAAGTGTGCGCCCAGAACTGGACTCAGTACTTCAGCTGAGTCTAGTGTCTTATACAAGTTCAACATGACCTCCTTGTTCTTGTACTCTATGCCTCTATCACTAAAGCCGAGGATACTGTATGCTTTATTAACCGCTCTCTCAATCAATGACTTATACCCCCAGGTCCCTCTGCTCCTGGACCCCCTTTAGAATTGTACCCTTTATTCTATATTGTCTCTCCATGTTCTTCCTACCAAAATGAATCAATTCACATTTCTCTGCATTGAACTTCACCTGTCATCTGTCCTCCCATTCCACCAACTTGTCTATGTCCTTTTGAAGTTCTGCACTATCATCCTTACAGTTCACAATGCTTCCAATTTTCGTATCATCCATAAACTTTGAAATTCTGCCCTGTACACCAAGGTCTAGGTCATTAATATATATCAGGAAAGGCAAGAGTCCCAACACTGACTCCTGGGGAACTCCACTACAAACCTTCCTCTAGTCCGAAGAACATCCATTGCTCACTACTCTTTGTTTCCTGTCACTCAGCCAATTCCATATCCATGTTACTACTGTCCCTTTTATTCCATGAGTTATAACTTTGCTCACAAGTCTGTTGTGTTGCATTGCATCAAACTCCTTTTGAAAGTCAATAAAAGCAAAATACTGCAGATGCTAGAAATCTGAAATATAAACAAAAAGTGCTGGAAGTACTCAGCAGGTCTGGCAGCATCTGTGGAGAGAGAAACAGAGTTAATGTTTCAGCTCAGTGACCTTTCAGATGCTGCCAGACTTTTTGAAAGTCCATGTACACCACATCAACAGCATTGCCCTCATCAACCCTCTCTGTTACCTCATCAAAAAACTCCAGAAGGACAGTTAAACATGATTTTCCCTTAAGAAATCCATGCTGGCTTTCTTGAATTAACCCACATTTGTCCATGGGACTATTAATTTTGTCCCGAATTATTCTTTCGAGAAGTTTTCCCACCACCAAAATTGAACTGACTGGGGAGTGAGACGAGGTGAGTTGCTCCAACAGAGATCCAGCACGGGTTCGACAGGCCGAACGACCTCCTTCTGTGCTGTAGCCATTCTATGATTGTGTGATTCTAGCGACAACTGTTGATGGAGAGGCAGTGATGCAGGAATGGGTTGACAGAAAGGGGAAAGTCTGGGCTGGTGTGTGTTTGCAGCATTTGCAGCTTGTGTTCGGGTTTGTGAATAAAGGTGATTTGGAAGCTGTGTTCCAAATTGAAGTGTTTGTTGGAAGCAAGAAGTTGATGTAAATTAAGATTAAAACGTGTTGAGATGAAGCACGGTGTGATTGTGGGCAGCAGTAAATATAGTGTTGGTGAATTATTTGTGTTAATAAACTTCCACTGCGCCCTCTGCTGCAGGCTGCTGTTTATATCCAGCTGTGTCTTAGTGCTGTATGTTCGCGAGATAAATGTTTGTTTCAACGCTGTTTATAAAGCAATAGCATTGCACTCAAACAGTCCCAGACATAGCAACACACGTACAAAAGCAAAATACTGCAGATGCTGGAAATCTGAAACATAAACAGAAAATGCTTGAAATAGTCAGCAGGTCTGGCGGCATCTGTGGAGAAAGAAACAAAGTTAATGTGAGCTAAGGAAACCGACCTGAACTGTTAACTGTTTCTCTCTGCACAGATGCTGCCAGACCTGCTGAGCATTTCCAGCATTTTCTGTTTTTATTACAGCAACACAGGTGTTGGGAGGCTCAGCCTGGCTACACAATGTTACAAGGACGCTGAGTAACACCATCGACAACGGGACAGAGAGAAAAACACACAGAAAACCAAGAATAGATGATGAGGAAGCAAAAGTGAGGGACAGAGAGAGAGGCAACGAGACTGAGATGGAGAAACAAGGCATTTGTATGATTGTGTTCTCCCTGTTATCTGAAGGTATTTCCTGTTGTGTAAATATGTTTTCTGTTGTGTAAAGATGTCCCCTGTTGTTGTGTAAAGGTTTTCCCTATTATTGCTTTATTTTCTGTTGCTGACCGTCTCCTGACTGTGACCATTTGCCCTGGTTTTATTGTGGCCAACATCACCATCTGGTGGTGGAGCAGAGGCTCTGCAGGAAGGGGTTGACAAAGGGGGAGAGACACGGCTGGTCCGTGTTTGCAGTTTGTGCAGCTTGTGTTCGTGTGAGCAACAGTGAGTTGTTACTGATTGATGTGTTCACGAGAAGAAAAAAGCTGATTGCAGTAGAGTGCCTCAGGAAGCATCTTGTTATGATGTTTTAAAAGTGAACTGTTTGTGTTGCTACCGAACATAAATAGCAGAGAATGGTTTCGATCTATTGATCTCTGGGTTACGGGGCCAGCACGCTTCCGCTGCGCCACTCGGCTAACTACTGTTTTAAATTTTTGCTGCCTGTTAGTGAAATATGTTCATTTCCCCAATGTTTTTATAAAAATAGGATTGTCGTCTGAATGCTCAAGAATCCCAGACTCAGCAACACACGTGCTGACGGACTCACCCTCATTGCACAATGACACAAGGACAGTGAGTCACAGCACCGACAATGAGGCAGGCAGAGAAATACACACAGAAAACCAGGAAGAGATTATCAGGACCCAGAAAGGAACAGACAGAGAAAGACACACAGAAAACCAGGCAGAGACAGCGAGAGACCAATGATTTATGTAATCGTGTTCTCTATTGTGTAAAGATGTCCCCTGTGTTTTTAAAATATTTTTCCTGCTGTGTAATATGTTCTCTGTTGTGTTACTGTATTCGCTGTTGTGTAAAGATGTTCTCTGTTATTGTGTAAAATGGTTCCCTGTTGGTTAACGATCTTCTTACTTGTGTAAATATGATCCATCTTGTGTAAAAGTGTTCCGGGTTGTTTAAATATGTTCCCTGCTCTGCAATGTCGAGCTGAGTCTGCACTGATGGAATTGCTACAGTATCTTCCAGTCTGATACTGGATGAGGGCTGGAATGTGATCCAACGCACAGTCTTTACAAATTAAATTGCTATTGTATCTTTTATTTTCACAATCCAGGGGGAGTTTTAAACTGAATTCTCAGTTTGTATCTCAGGTTATACTATCTTTCAGATTCTCTCAATTTGATATCACACTTGAGATTTAGACTTAAGAAAGGATGTACTGGCATTGGAGGAGTTCAAAAGCGATTCACTCAGCTGATTCCTGAGATGAAGGGGTTGACTTATCAAGAACGGCTAAACAGGTTATTCATTCGAGTTCAGAAGAATGAGGGGTGATCTTTTTGAAACAAACAAGATTCTGAGGGTGCTTAACAGGGTGAAGAAGGGCCTCTGACCTGAAACATTAACTCTGCTTCTCTCTTCACAGATGCTGCCAGACCTGCTGAGTATTTCCAGCATTTCTTGTTTTTATTAACAGGGTCGATGTTGAGAAGATGTTTCCACTAGTGGGGGAATCTCAAACAAGGCGACATAGTTACAGAATAAGGGGACACTCATTTAAAACTGAGATGCAAAGGAATTTCTTCTCTCAGAGGGTAGTGAATGTCTGGAATTATCTACCCCAGACAGTTGTGGAGACGAGATCACTGAAAGTATTTAAAGAGGAAGTAGATAGATTTTTGAAATATTGGACAGTTGAGGGCTATGAAGAGCTGGCATGAAAGAGGAATTGAGGTCTGGGGCAGATCAGCCATGATCTTACTGAATGGCGGGGCAGGCTTGAGGGGCCGAATGGCCTACTCCTGCTCCTATTTCTTATGTTATGTTATATCTAATGTATATGTCAGGATGCACTATGGGAATTAATACTGAAACTTATAAACTCATAATGTGTGTCAATATTGGGCTGGTATTTAACTTGAATCTCAGAGTACATTATTGTGGTTAATTCTGTAACTTTGAAATGGGAACTCTGTGCTATAATGAAAACAAGAAATGCTGGAAATACTCAGCAGGTCTGGCAGCATCTGTATGGAGAGAAGCAGAGTTAACGTTTCAGGTCAGTGACCTTTCATCAGATGTGAAACTGATCAATCCACTGTTACAAATACTCCATCTCAGACTCCCTCCTGACAGTAACTAATCCTTTCACAGAGACTGTGGGTGGTTCTGAAAAGAGCCTTTGGGTTATGAAATGACATTTTTCCACTTTACTTTTTCTGGGAGTTCTGAGCGCTGAGAATGATTCTCACTGACATGTACAGGGCAACAGACCGACTGATTTGACATAACGGTGCAACTAATGTTTGGGCTAACTCATGGCATCAGGTCAAACATGGGCAAGGAAACCTCCTGCTGATTATCACCTACCACCCCCTCCCAACCACACCCTCTCCCCGCCCCTCAGCTGATGAGTCAGTACTCCTCTATGTTGATCACCACTTGGAGGGAGCACTGAGGTGGAACAGCGCGCAGAATGTAGTCTGGCTGGGGGATGTCAATGTCCATCACTATGAGTGGCTCGGTAGCACCACTACTGACCATGCTGGCCGAGTCCTAAAGGACATAGCTGCTCGATTGGGTCTGCAGTAGGTGATGAGGGAACTAACAAGAGGGAAAAACATACTTGACCTCATCCTCACCAATCTGCCTGCCGCAGATGCATCTGTCAATGACAGTATTGGTAGGAGTGACCACTGCACAATCCTTGTGGAGATGAAGTCCCGTCTTCACATTGAGGATACCCTGCATTGTGTTGTGTGCCACTACCACTGTGCTAAATGGGATAGATTTTGAACAGATCTAGCAATGCGTAGCTGGGCATCCATGAGGTGCTGTGGACCATTAGCAGCGGCAGAATTGCACTCAACCACAATCTGTCACCTCATGGCCCGGCATATTCCCCCACTCTAACATTACCAACAAGCTGTGGATCAACCCGAATTCAATGAAGAGTGCAGGAGGACATGCCAGGAGAAGCACCAGGCATACCTTGAAATGAGGCGTCAGCCTGATGAAGCTACAGCCCAGGACTACTTTCATGCCAAACAGCAGAAGCAGCATGTAATAGACAGGGCTAAGTGATCCCACAACCAACGGATCAGATCGACACCCTGCCACATCCAATGATGAATGGTGGTGGACAATTAAACAACCAACAGGAGGAGGTGGCTCCACAAATATCCCCAACCTCAATGATGGGGGAGCCCAGCACATCAGTGCAAAAGACAAGGATTAAGAATTTGCAACAATCTTCAGCCAGAAGTGCCGGGTTGATGATCCATCTCGTCCTCCTCCTGAAGTCCCCAGCATCACAGATGCCAGTCTTCAGCCAATTCAGTTCACTCCGGGTGATATCAAGAAACGAATGAAGGCATTGGATACAGCAAAGGCTACAGGCCCTGGCAATATTCCGGCAATGGTACTGAAGACCTGTGCTCCAGAACTTGCCACGCCCCTAGCCAAGCTGTTCCAGTACAGCTACAACACTGGCATCTACTCGGCAATGTGGAAAATTGCCCAGGTATGCCCTGTACACAGATAGCAGGACAAATCCAACCCAGCCAATTGCTGCCGCATCGGTGTACTCTCAATCATCAGTATAGTGATGGAAGGTGTCATCGACAGTGATATCAAGTGGCACTTGCTTCACAATAACCTGTTCAGTAACACTCAGTTGGGTTCCGCCAGGGCCATTCAGCTCCTGACCTCATTACAGCCTTGGTTCAAACAAGGACAAAAGAGCTGAACTCAAGAGGTGAGGTGAGAGTGTCTGCCCTTGACATCAAGGTAGCATTTGACTGAGTATGGCATCATGGAGCCAGAGCAAAACTGGAGTCAATGGGAATCAAGAGGAAAACTCTCCACTGGTTGGAATTGTACCTATCACAAAGGAAAATGGTTGCGATTGTTGGAGGTCAATCATCTCAGCTCCAGGACATTACTGCTGGAGTTCCTCAGGGTAGTATCCTCGGCTCACCCTTCTTCACTACTTCATCAGTGACCTTCCTTCAATCATCAGGTCAGAAGTGGGGATGTTTGCTGATGATTGCAACATTCAGCACCATTCGCGACTCCTCAGATACTGAAGCAGTCCATGCAGAAATGCAGCAAGACCTGGACAATATCCAGGCTTGGGCTGATAAGTGGCACGTAACATTCATGCCACACAAGTACCAGGCAATGACCATCTCCAACAAGAGAGAATCTAACCATCTCCCATTGACATTCAACAGCATTACGATCGCTGAATCCCCCATTATCAACTTCCTGGGCGTTCCCATTGACCAGAAACTGAACTGGAGTAGCCTTATAAATAGTGTGACTACATGAGCTGGTCAGAGGGTAGGAATCATGCGGTGAGTAACTCACCTCCTGACTCCCAAAGCCTGTCCACCATTTACAAGGCACAAGTCTGGAGTGTGATGGAATACTCTCCACTTGCCTGGGTGGGTGCAGCTCCAACAACACTCAAGAAGCTCGACACCATCCAGGACAAAACAACATGCTTGATTGGCACCCCATCCACAACATTCACTCCCTCCACCACTGACGTACAGTGGCAGCAGTGTGTACCATCTACAAGATGCACTGCAACAATGCACCAAGGCTACTCAGGCAGCACCTTCCAAACCTGCATCCTCTATTGCCTAGAAGGACAAGGGCAGCAGATGCATGGGAACACCACCACCTGAAAGTTCTCCTCCAAGCTACACATCATCCTGACTTGGAACTATATCGCCATTCCTTCACTGTCGCTGGGTCAAAATCCTGGAACTCCCTTCCTAATAGCACTGTGGGTGTACCTACCCCGCATGGACTGCAGTGGTTCAATAAGGAAGCTCACCACCACCTTCTCATGGGCAATTAGGGATGGACAATAAATGCTGGCCTGGCTGGCGACGTCCACATCCCATGAAACAAATAATTAAATACAATAACAGCTCATCTCAATTCCTGGCATTTCTAAATCCCACCAGTCCAACATAAGCTGAACAATTATTGCATGTTGTGATTGACGGTCTGATCTGTAAACTGCACTGTATCACAGATTGCTGACATTTGCTAACTGGAAGTGAGAACTGCAAAATCGGGACAGTAGTTCACATAGTCTGTCAGTGTGAAAGAATCAGGCAATGTGAGGTAATAGAATTTGTCTGTAAATGTTACACTCATATTGCTTTATATTTTTATATTGAAAATGAAAGTAATCATTTCGTGAAAATAGTGACATGTTGTCCAAACTTTGGTAGCCAGTTGTTTTTGTCTTGCACTCAGCAGGGCAATCCACAAGAATACCAATTTAAAGGAAAACAACAACTTTCTTCTGTATGAGAATAGAGTTCTGATTGGTTGGCAAGTGAACTCTGATTGGGCGAGGCATTGCCATTCAGAATGCACCAGTTTATGGTAACTGACAGATAACTGCCCAGCTTTGTTTGAAATTTAAACCAGGCAGCTTGACTCTGATTGGTCAGGGCATTGCCCTGAGGAATCAGCCAGTGAATGCTGTCACTTATTTTGTTTAGCTGAAACTGGCACAATGTGTGTGCATGTTCTTTCTATCTGCAAAGAACAGGGCCCTGTGTATTAATATATGTAGTTTACAGTACACACCAGTGCACCACACTGCGAGCCCTACTGACAGTCTTAAATCGGTTGTCAGTGTAATTCTTAGCACACTGAGAATTATTTAGCAAATGTTGTCCTATTGTGGAATCTCATCTCATGTTGGATACTGTGTTTTGAGTTTTGCAAGCACGGGTTGGTTGGGTAGGGCCCATTGCGAACAGCGGAAGGGACATGTTATTTGATACAATCCGCCAGTTTTGGGATGTACGGTCTAGAAACCTAGCATCACACTGGTATTGAAATTCATGTATCACGTTACTTATTTGTGTGATAGACAGGACGTCTCTTTTGCTTGACAGCAGCATCCTGTTAGTGGCAAACACCACACTTGTTGCTCCTGCATAGTAACAGCAGGAAATAGCGAGCTTCACCTGTTACTCAAATACTGGGGATAAATTACCCTTCCAGGGTAATTTGAGTAGACTGGGCACTTTTCAGGGCTCAAAATGACGGCCTTCAGCCCATTTATAAGTTTGTGTGATATACAGATAGAAATGATCTGATCAGTGGAGCCATTGTAATGCAGGATGTCTTTGATTCGCCCTATTTCAGCATCAAGCTTGCATGGTGAGCAAATGGCTCAGCCCTATTTATGAGGTTGCCGATAAGACCAATCTTATAGCCCGTGGAACTGTAATAATCCCAACGCGTGCATTGACCAGTGAAGGTAGGTTTGTGGTAGACCGTGGTAGAAAACCAGATTTCTCAACTAGTACATCAAGGAAAGGGAGCTCATTTGACAGCTCCATTCCAAAGGTGAATTTGAGTGCAGGATGGAGCCCATGAAGACGTGCAAGGAAGTTATTTCATGCAGCTGTGGATTCAAATATAGCAAACATATCATCTACATATTGGAAATATGCAAGAGGTCGGAGGTTAGGTGTCATTCCCTTAAAAACAGGTTTGTCATGGAATCCAACAAAGATGTTTGTGAGAGCTGGGCCTGGAGGGGATCCCATGGCAACACCAGCGATACATGGTGTCAATCAAACTGAACTCAACTGTGCAAGTTGCCGAGTTCAATGAATACTGATTCACACAATGGTGACGGGTCGAGATTGCCATGATATAGCACTGCAGTGCAAATATCTATGGCTTCCTGAAATGGTACATTGGTGAATAGTCTAGCAATGTCAAATGACACATGGACACGGCATTGCTATCGATATGCAAGTCCTGTATGGTCTTCACAAATGTGAAGGAATCCTTCACTGTCCATTTGGAGAACTTGCTCAAAAACTGGTTGTAACAATTTGCCCAACCATTTGGCAAATTCATTTCAGGATACTATTTACATTACTTCAAATAAAGAAAACACAACGACACAAAGAACTGAGCACAACGCTGAAAGTTTCACAGCAAATAGTCAAATGGGAAAAGGATGAAATACAGAAAGAAAAAGCCTAAAATACTGAAAACACTCAGCCAGTCCGGAAACAACTGTGGAGAAGAGAAGCTCGGGTTAATGGTCCAGTTCTGTGACCCTTCTATAGACCTGAAACATTGCTCCTCCTTTCCTCTCTCCACAGATACTGCTGGAACTGCCGAGCGTTTCCAGAATCTTCTGTTATTATTCAGATAAGATCACAGCTGATCTCCTACACCAACTCCATCTTACCACACGAGCACAGATCCCTTGATTCCCTTAGTATCCAAAAGCCTATCGATCTCTCTCTTGGATATACCCAATAATTGAGCATCCACATCTCTAGAGTCACAGAGAGATACAGCACTGAAAAAGGCCCTTCGGCTCACCGAGTCTGTGCCGACCAACAATCACCCATTTATACTAATCCTACATTCATCCCATATTCCCTACCACGTTCCCACCATTCTCCTACCACCTATCTACACTAGGGGCAATTTACAATGGCCAATTTACCTATCAACCTGCAAGTCTTTGGCTGTGGGAGGAAACCAGAGCACCCGGCGGAAACCCACGGGGTCACAGAGAGAACTTGCAAACTCCGCACAGGCAATACCCGGAACAGAACCGAGGTCACAGGAGCTGTGAGGCTGCGATGCTAACCACTGTGTGTAGAGAATTCCAAAGATTCACAATACTTTGAGTGAAAAGAAATTCTCCTCTTCTCAGTCCTGAATGATTGAGCCATTTATACTGAGACTGGGATCCCTAGTTCTAGATTCCCCAGCCAGAGGAAACATCCTCCCAGCATTTACCCTGTTAAATCCCTTAAGATTTTTAGGTGCCAGTAAGATTACCTCTCACTCTTCTAAATTCTGAGGAATATCTTTTTTTTTATTTCCAAAATATAGTTTATTCATAAAAATCTGTAAAAATTACATTGCCAAACAGTTTCAAAACAGCACCAAAAAATACAAACATTGCAAGGGAGATCAGTTTCCTTCAATACTGTCATGAGTTTCTTCACAACCCTTCCATTTCACAATTGTCATGCCAATTACAGTTTTACATTTACAGCAATTGAAAATATCAACGATACAGTTCGAGTGGCTTCCCATGGATCCAGCCCCTCAGTTCAGCTTGGTGGGGGGAACTAACACAGTGGTCTTTCCTCATTGAGCCTTTGCTGCGGCTGCCCCAAGCTTTAGTGCGTCCCTCAGTACGTAGTCCTGGACATTGGAATGTGCCAGTCTGCAACATTCGGTGGTGGACAACTCTTTGCGCTGGAAGACCAGCAAGTTTCGGGCAGACCAAAGGGCGTCTTTCACCGAATTGATAGTCCTCCATCAGCAGTTGATGTTTGTCTCGGTGTGCTTCCCTGGGAACAGCCCGTAGAGCACAGACTCCTGTGTTACAGAGCTGCTTGGGATGAACCTCGAAAAAAACCACTGGATCTCTTTCCACACCTGCTTTGCGAAAACACATTCCAGGAGGAGGTGGGTGACCCTCTCTTCCCCACCACAGCCACCACGGGGGCATTGTGCGGAGGGGGCGAGACGTCGGGTGTGCATGAAGGATCTGATGGGGAGGGCCCTTCTCACCACCAGTCAAGCTACATCTTGGTGCTTGTTTAAAAGTTCTGGTGATGAGGCATTCCGCCAAATGACTTTGACAGTCTGCTCGGCGAACCATCCGACAGGATCCACTGTCTCCTTTTCCTGTAGGGCCTTGAGGACATTCCATGCAGACCACTGCCTGATGGACCGGTGGTCAAAGGTGTTTTCCTGCAGAAACTGCTCCACGAAGGATAGGTGGTAAGGCACGTCCCAACTGCATGGAGCGTTCCGCGGCAATGTGACCAGGCCCATCCTTCACAACACCGGGGACAGATAGAACCACAGCACGTAGTGACAGTTGGAGTTTGCGTACTGGAGGTCTACACACAGCTTGATGCAGCCGCACACGAAGGTGGTCATCAGGATGAGGGCCACGTTGGGTACATTTTTGCCGCCCTTGTCCAGAGATTTTAACATCGTGTCCCTCTGGACCCGGTCCATTTTAGATCCTCAGATGAAACAGAAAATGGCTCGGGTGACTGCCACAGCGCAGGAGTGGGGTATGGGCCAGACCTGCGCCATGTACAGCAACAACGTGAGTGCCTCGCACTTGATGACCAGGTTCTTACCTACAATGGAGAGGGATCTCTGCCCCTCCCTTCCGAACCATATCCCCAGCATATTCAGGTAGTCTGACCTGACGGTGAAGGGGACAAAGGATCGGTCAGCCCAGTTCCCAAAGAACATGGCCTCGCTCTTGCCGTGGTTAACTTTGGCTCCCGAGGCCAGTTCGAACTGGTCGCAGATGCTCATCAGTCTGCGCACGGACAGCGGATCCGAGCAGAAGGCGGCGACATCATCCATGTACTGGGAGGTTTTGACCTGAGTGCCTCCGCTGCCTGGGATTGTCAACCCTCTTATGCTCGCATCCTTCCAAATAGACTCAGCAAAGGGTTCAATACAGCAAACAAACAAGACCGGGGAGAGAGGACAGCCCTGTCTGACTCCAGATTTGATCGGGAAACTTTCCGATTCCCACCCGTTGATTGAGACTGCGCTACTGATGTTTGTGTAGAGCAGTTTGATCCAATTGCAGATTCCCTCCCCAAACCCCATTTTGGAAAGCACATCCATCATGTAGGTGTGCGATATCCTGTCAAAAGCCTTCTCCTGGTCCAGGCTGATGAGGCAGGTGTCCACCCTCCTGTCCCGTACGTAGGCGATCGTATCCCTGAGTAGCACGAGACTATCAGAGATCTTCCTGCCGGTACAGTACAGGTCTGATCATGGTGGATCACCAACTCCAGAGCAGACTTGACTTGACTGGCTATGACTTTGGACAGAATCTTGTAGTCAACATTAAGCAGTGAGATGGGCCGCCAATTGCTGATTTCTGCCCTCTCCCCCTTCCGCTTGTAAATGAGGGTGATGATGCCTTTCCTCATGGATTCTGACATGCTGCCGGCCAGGAGCATACTCTCGTATACTTCCAGCAGGTCCGGGCCGACCCAGTCCCACAGGGCCGAGTACGAGGAATATCGGCCTTGTCGACTCAATTTCTTCTCATCGGACAATTCCCTCATCCCAGGAAGCAATCGAGTGACACTTTGTTACACTTCAAGGCAAGAATGTCCTTCGTTAGATAAGGGGAACCAAAACTGTACACAGTTCTCCAGGTGTGATCTCACCAAGGCTCTGTCGAATTGTAGTCAAACTTCTTTGTTCTTATAAAAACTCTTCACAATGTTGAACACAGCTATTAACTGCCTCATTAACATCTCTGCTCTAAGAAGAAGGACCCCTGCTTCACACACCCCAGACCCCTATTCTTTCCACATTAGCTGAATTCTTGTATCTCTGATACCATTCTAGTAAATCTCCTCTGTGCCCTCTCTGAGGCCTTGACATTCCTGCTAAAGTGTGGAACATGGAATTAGACACAATGCTCGAGCTGAGGCCTATAACCAGTGAGATTTATAAAGGATCAGCCTCAATTCCTTGTCTGTGTCCCGTACTCCCATTTCTGGTTTCTAAATCAATGTCGACTCTGAGCTGTTGAAACTGCCTGAAGAAACATTTCCACCCAACAAAGCGCTCGGAATGTGAGAAGGAACAAAGTGAGTGACCAAGTACATCAACTCCAAGTAAAACTCCACCATGTAGTGAAAACACTCGAAACACAACGGCTCTTTTAAGAGCCACCCACAATCTCTCTATAAAAGCTGCACCAACATCTCTCTAGAATTGGTTTATTTCATTGGTTTTAATGCTCAGTAACTCTCTGGAACTTTCTCACTGTCTTTGTGTTTTCTGTTTCAATCTGGTATGGAGATTCTGGGAAGATGAGTTTCACTGCCTGGGAGGATCTTTGTGGTTTTCCTGCAGAATGCAGCATCAGTGAAGTGGTCACCTGCACTGAGCAGGTCAAGCGCAAGATGTAACCATGTGGTGTCTGCTCTGAAACGGCAGGGCCGCACTCCCTGTGGATTCGGCAGTCAAAAAACTCGACCATTTCTCTCAAACACAAAACAAAGTCTCTTTTCAGAGTCACCCACCGCCTCATAGGGACAGCAGTGATCTGGGAACGGGAGCTGGGGTGTGTTTTATGCCGGAAATAACAGTTAATGATTTATGTTGTGCTCTCGTTATATTCCAATCTCTGAATTGAGCCTTTCCACTGCACCAGGGTTATGGGGAGAGTTTTCATCGTTTCTTTTCTAAACGTACAGACGATGTTATAAAGTTGCTGATTTATCCAGATGGCGGATTCTCCCCTCACAGTGAAAAGTAACATCACACCTTCACATCTGCCCATTGTTTTATAATTGAATAATTAGTCAAATGGAATTATTTGTGATGTTATTTCCCCCGAGACGGTGTTTCCTGCAGTGAAACTGATCAGTTTCAGCTCAGTCATTCAGGGACCTGGAATTCCTGCAGTTTGAGCCCGCTGTAACCCCAGCCCACTTCTGATTGGTCACCCTCTTCTCATAAAGTCAGTGACAGCACATGAGGAGGCCATTCGCCCTATCAAGTCCATGTCGGGTTTCCAATCTGTTCAGTCCCCGACTCGATCCCCAAAGCCCTGCATAATCCCTTTGGGTCAAAATGACCGTGACAGGACTCGAACCTGCAATCTTCTGATAACATCATGAAATACACTAAAATCAAACGCCTTACCCATTAGGCCAACGGCCATTAGATAAAATGAGCGATCCAATCGGAGAACCTCGAAGCACAAAATACAGCAAATCATTGGCTGAACCTGTCAACCTGGCAGAATATTTGAATTCGTGAAAGCCGCCAATTTCACTGTGGAAAAGAAGTGATCAACTGGAAAAGTACATAACAATCTATTTTCCCATCATGATTTAAAAAAAAGCTTTTAAAACACAATTCTGCTTTTACCGACTCAAATTGCTGGCGCTATTTTATGAACAGCTTTATTTTGCCAATTTTTGTCAACTTCTTATCTGTAACTGACAGTAAAAGACTCAGTTCAGCAATCTTTCACGCGACAAATAACTCAAACTCGGTGTGGAAGTAATAAATTACAGACTATTGGTAATTCCCCTTCACACAGGCTTCAGGGGGACAGTGAGAAGCCACTGAAATAGTTGCTTCATCCTTTTAAAAGGTTCCCATTCTGTCCTGTTACTGATGTGTTGGAATCAGATTTGTATTTAACAAGTTATTTCTGTGAAAACAAAATCCTCAACGGACCAGCTGGGAATCTGGGAATCACTGAAGTAAAATAAAAGGCTTTTGTTTGAGAAGACGGGACCTTCTCACCAGCAGCCGGGTTACATTCCCCTCATATCCTTACACAGTGAGCTGCTCTCTCCTTCGAGAAATAGACAGCAGCAGTTGGAAGTTCAGTAAAAGGATCGGTTCATTGAGACAAGTTTCTGACTGACAGGTGGTGCTGAATATTAATACAAGAAGGTCCTGGAATGGGAAACAAGTGTCCAGAGTGGGGTCTGAAATCAGGACAGGGAAATGGCCAGCACTGACACAGATCATTTCATTATTACATTGATATCTGACTGTCTATAAGGAGAAGCGAGTTAAACGCATGATGGTGAAAGGAATGGAAGATGACGCTGGTTGTTCTAGATGAAGAGGGATAGACAGAGGTGTGGGTACAGCAGACTTCAGACAGTAATCAGCCCTTTCAGATACTGTGGGTGGATCTGAAAAGAGCCTTTGGGTATTTGATAAAATCCTGGGAGATTGACTTGGTTTTTGTGCCCGGAGCGCTGGTTTTCTTGGGCAGCAGCACGGCCTGGATATTCGGCAGCACCCTGCCCTCAGTGTCCTGGAATCAAAAGCAAGTGTCCAGAGTGGGACCTGAAATCAGGATAGGGAAAAAAGCTCTTTGTTTAAAAACCCTCAAATAGCTACCTTGTAATCGGTCAGGTTACTAATGTTTTAGTTAGTGTAATTTATAATAATTACTAATTAGAAAGTGCTGTTTGGACAGAGTGGAAAGCTGTGAGTTGATGTGTGAGGGACTTCACTGACTAGGGGAAGGAGGTGCTGTTTGGTCATTTCTTTTCTGCCTTTTCAGCCTCCATGGTACAGGGGAAGAAGCTGATTGGTGAGGAACTGGTAAATAATTCTACTTATTACATTTATTACACGAGCAACAATTAGTTTGCAAAGCTAAGTAATGGCAGGGCAGCTCGGCCAAGTGGAATGTGCCTCCTGTGGTATGTGGGAAGTCATGGATGCACCATGTGTCCTTGACAAACACATCTGCAGGAAGTGTCACCAGCTGCAGAAGCTTGAGCTCCAGGTTTCAGAACTCGAGCAGCAACTGGAGTCAGTGTTGTGCATCCGCAAGGCAGAGAACTACGTGGATAGGACTTTTCAGCAGGTTGTCACCCCAGTGCTGAAGAGAGCAAAGGCTGAGAGGGATTGGGAGTTTGCCAGACAGACAAGAAGGTCAAGGCAGGTAGTGCAGGAGTCCCTGGAGGGCATCCCACTTTCTAACTGGTATTCAGTTCTGAGTACTGATGGGAGAGAGGGTTCCTCTGGAGAGTGCAGTGAGAGTCATGACCAGAACTCCATGGGTGGCTCAGCTGTGCAGGGAGGGAGTAGAAAATACAAGAGAGCAAGACTGGTAGGGGATTGTATAGTTAGGGGAACAGATAGGTATTTCAGTGCTCGCAAACCAGGTTTCCTCCTTGGTGCAAGGATCATGGATATCACTGGCTACAGAGCATTCTGGAGGGCAAGGATGCACAGCCAGAGGTCGTGGTCCACATTGGTACCAACGATATAGGAAGAAAGAGGGATGAGATCCTTCAGGCTGAGTTTAGGGAGTTAGGAAAGAGATTAGCAAGCAGGACCTCAAAGGTAGTAATCTCCAAATTACTCCCAAGGCCACATGCTAGTGAGTATAGAAATAGGAGAATACACCAGATGAATGCATGGCTGGAGAGATGGTGCAGGAAGGAGGGCTTCCGATTTCTGGGGCATTGGGACCAGTTCTGGGGAAGGTAGGACCTATATAAGTCGAACCGTCCACACCTGAACAGGACCAGGATGAATATCCTTGCAGGTGCTGTTGGGGATTGTTTAAACTAATTTGGCAGCTTGATGGGAACCTGAGGGCAGTTTCAGACAGGGCAATTTCAGGGCAGGGAACGGGAGGCAGAAAATTAGCGAATGACTCTGAAAGGCAGAAGAAGCAAAGTTTAAAATGTGTGCAGCAGAGGAATTTGGCAGTGTTAAAGGATATTTATGTATTTAAGGAGGCAACTTGATTGAAACATATCAGATCCTGAGGAGTCTTGACAGGGTGGATGTGGAAAGGATGTTTCCCCTTGTGGGAGAATCTGGAATTAGGAGTCACTGTTAAAAAATAAGGGGTCACCCATTTAAGACAGAGATGAGGAGAATTTTTTTCCCTCAGAGGGTGGTGAGTTTTTGGAACTCTCTTCCTCAATAGGCGGTGGAAGCAGAGACTATGAATATTTTTAAGGCAGAGGGACATCGATTCTTGAGAAGCAAAGGGGTGAAAGGTTATCGGGGGTAGGCGGGAATGTGGAGTAATCAGTTCAGCCGTGAACTTATTGAATGGGGAAGCAGGGTCTAGGGTCGAATGGCCTACTCCTGCTCCTAATTTTTATACTTGTATGTATATTCATATAGTAAATAAAGCTGATGAGCTGAGGGCACAGATAGACACATAGAACAATACAGCACAGGAACAGGCCATTCGGCCCTCCAAGCTTGTGCTGATAAAGTAACATCACACTTTTTATTTTTATTTAGAGATACAGCACTGAAACAGGCCCTTTGGCCCACTGAGTCTGTGCTGACCAACAACCACCCATTTATACTAAGCCTACAGTAATCCCATATTCCCTACCACCTACTTACACAAGGTGCAATTTACAATGGCCAATTTACCTATCAACCTGCAAGTCTTTGGCTGTGGGAGGAAACCGGAGCACCCGACGAAAACCCACAGGGAGAGCTTGCAAACTCCACACAGGCAGTACCCAGAATCGAACCCGGGTTCCTCGAGCTGTGGTGCTAACCACTGCGCCATTGTGCCCACACATGGTAACACAATATCATTGCAATAAGGGAAACTTGGCTTAAAGAGGGCAAGAATGGCAGCTCAACATCTCTGGATATAGAATTTTCATGTGGCATAGGGATAAAAAAGGTGGGAGTGTAGCATTATTAGTTAAGGATGGCATACAGCTTTGAGGAGGGATTATATGCTGAATGAATCATCAAATGAGGCCATATGGGTGGAGCTCAGAAATAAAAAAGGGGCAGCCACACTACTAGGAGTGTACTGTAGACCCCCAAATAGTGAGAGAGAGATAGAAGAAGAAATATGTAGGCAAATTTCTGAGTGCAAAACTAAAGGGAAATAATAGTTGGGGATTTCAACTATCCCAATATCAACTGGGATACAAACAGTGTGAAGGGCACAAAATTCCTGAACTGCATTCAAGAGAACTTTAATAGCCAGCACATCACAAGTCCAATGAGAGGGGGCACAATTCTAGAGCGAGTCTTCAGTAATGAAGCTGGGCAAGTAGCAGTGGGTGACCATTTTGGAGATAGCTTTTTTTTATTCATTCATGGGATTTTGGGCGTCGCTGGCCAGGTCAGCATTTATTACCCATCCCTAATTGCCCTTGGGAAGGTGGTGGTGAGCTGCCTTCTTGAACCGCTGCAGTCCATTTGGGGTAGGTGCACCCACAGTGCTATTCAGAATGGAGTTCCAGGATTTTGACCCAGTGACAGTGAAGGATCAGCGATATAGTTCCAAGTCAGGATGGTGTGTGTCCTGGTGGGGAACTTGCAGGTGGTGGTGTTCCCATGCATTTTCTGCCCTTGTACTTCTAGTTGGCAGAGGTCACAGGTTTGGAAGGTGCTGTTCAAGGAGCCTTGGTGCATTGCTGCAGTGCATCTTGTAGATGGTACACACTGCTGCCACTGTGCGTCGGTGGTGGACGGAGTGAATGTTTGTAGATGGGGTGCCAATCAAGTGGGCTGCATTGTCCTGGATGGTGTTGAGCTTCTTGAGTGTTGCTGGAGCTGCACCTATCCAGGCAAGTGGAGACTATTCCAACACACTCCTGACTTGTGCCTTGTAGATGGTGGACAGGCTTTGGGGAGTCAGGAGGTGAGTTACTCGCCTCAGGATTCCTAGCCTCTGACCTGCTGTTGTAGCCACGGTATTTATATGGCTACTCCAGTTCAGCTTCTGGTCAATGGTGCACCTAGGATGTTGATAGTGGGGGTTCAGCAATGGTAATGCCATTGAATGTCAAGGGGAGTTAGTTCGATTCTCTCTTGTTGGTGATGGTCAATGCCTGGCACTTGTGCGGCCCGAATGTTACTTGCCGCTTATCAGCCCAATCCTGGATATTGTCCATGTCTTGCTGCATTTCTACACAGAAATGCTTCAGTATCTGAGGAGTCATGAATGGTACTGAACATTGTGCAATCATCAGCGAACATCCCCACTTCTGACCTTATGATTGAAGGAAGGTCATTGATGAAGCAGCTGAAGATGGTTGGGCCGAGGACATTACCCTGAGGAGCGCCTGCAGTGATGTCCTGGAGCTCAGATGATTGACCTCCAACAACCACAACCATCTTCCTTTGCGCTAGGTATGACTCCAGCCAGTGGAGGGTTTTCCCATTGACCTCAGTTTTGCTCGGGCTCCTTGATGCCATACTCGGTCAAATACTGCCTTGATGTCAAAGGCAATCACTCACACCTCACCTCTTTTGTCCATGTTTGAACCAAGGCTGTCATGAGGTCAGGAGCTGAGTGGCGCTGGCAGAACCCAAACTGAGTGTCACTGAGGCAGGTTATTGCTAAGCAAGTGCCGCTTGATGGCACCTTCCATCATTTTACTGATGATTGAGAGTAGACTTATGGGGCCTAAAGTGATGGAAGGTGTCATCAACATTGCCATCAAGCAGCACTAGCAGATATGTCCTTTAGGATTCGGCCAGTAGAGATGCTCCCGAGCCACTCTTGGTGATGGACATTGAAGTCCCCCACCCAGAGTACATTCTGTGCTCTTGCCACCCTCAGTGCTTCCTCCAAGTGCTGTTCAACATGGAGGAGTACTGACTCATCAGCTGAGGGAGGGCAGTCGGTGATAATCAGCAGGAGGTTTCCTTGTCCATTGTTTGATCTGATGCCATGAGACCTCATGGGGTCCAGAGTCGATGTTGAGGACTTCCAGGGCAATTCCCTCTCTACTGTACCGACACCTCTGGTGAGTCTGTCCTGCCCGTGGGACAGGACATACCCAGGGATGGTGATGGCAGTGTCTGCGACATTGCCTGCAAGGTATGATTCTGTGAGTATGACTATGTCAGGCTGTTGCTCTCCCAACTTAACACAAGCCACCAGATGTTACTAAGGAGGACTTTGCAGGGTCGACAGCGCTGGGTTTACCATTGTCATTTCTGGTGCCCAGGTCGACGCCGGGTGGTCCGTCTGCTTTCATTCCTTTTTATTGACTTCGTAGTGTTTAGTTTCAACTGAGTGGCTCGCTCGGCCATTTCAGATGGCATGTAAGAGTCAAACACATTGCTGTGGGTCTGCAGTCACATGCAGGCCAGACAAGAACAGCAGATTTCCTTCCCTAAAGGGCATTAGTAAACCAGATGGGTTTTTACAACCATCAACAATGGTTTCATGGCCATCATTAGACTTGCTTTTTAATTGCAGATTTATTATTTGGATTTAAATTTCAATGGTGGGATTTGATCCCACGTCCCCTGAGCAATACCCTAGGGTGTCTGGGTTACTAATCCACTGACAAGTCCACTGACAAGACCACTACGCCACCACCACCCCGAGTGACCATACTGCAATTAGTTTTGGCATAATCATGTAAAAGGACAAAGATACAACAGAAGTAAAAGTTCTAAATTGGGGGAAGGCAAATTTTACAAAACTGAGAGGTGACTTGGTGGATGTGGACTGGTTACAACTACTTGAAGGAAACCGCAAAGATGTTCGATCAGTACATTAAGAGCAAGAGGATAACTAAGGAAAGGGTACGGCCTATCAGAGATGTACAAGGGAACGTATGAGTGGATGCAGAAGGTGTGTGTGGGGTTCTTAATGAGTTTTTGTCTCTGCCTTCACAAAGGAGAGGGATGATGCAGACAAAGAAGAGGAGTGTGAAATATTAGATACGATAAGCATAATGAGAGTGGAAGTACTAGAGAGTCTGACATCCTTCAAAATGAATAAATCACCAGGGCCGGATGGTTTGCATCTGAGGTTGTTAAAGGAAGCCAGGGAGGAAATAGTGGATGCGCTGAGGATCATCTTCAAATCCTCACTGGATATGGGAGAGGTGCCGGAGGATTGGAGGTCTGCGAACGTTGTACTATTATTTAAAAAGGATGTGAGGGATAGGCCAAATAATTATAGACCTGTCAGTCTGACCTCGGTGGTGGGTAAATTATTAGAATCAATTCTGAGGGACAGGATAAACTGCCACTTAGAAAGGCACGGATTAATCAGGGATAGTCAACATGGATTTGTTAAGGGAAGGTCATGTCTCACGAACTTGATTGAGTTTTTTGAGGAAGTAACAAGGAACATTGATGAGGATAGTGTGGTGGATGTGGTCTACATGGACTTTAGTAAGGTCCCACATGGCAGACTGGTCAGTAAAATGAAAGCCCATGGAATACAGGGGAATGTGGCAGGTTGGATCCAAAATTGACTCAGTGACAGGAAACAAAGGATAGTTATCGACGGATGTTTTTGCGAATGGAAAGCAGTTTTCAGTGGCATTCCACAGGGCTCAGTGTTGGGTCCCTTGCTGTTTGTGGTATATATTAATGATTTGGAATTAAATGTGTGAGGTATGATTGGGAAATTTGCTGATGACACAAAAATTGGCCGTGTAATTGATAGTGAGGAGGATAGCTGTAGACATCAGAATGATATGAATGGATTGGTTGAGTGGGCGGAAAAATGGCAAATGGAATTCAATCTGGAGAAGTGTGAGGGAATGCATTTGGGGAGGGCAAACAAAGCAAGGGAATACACAATAAACGGGAAGATATTGAGAGGGGTAGAAGAAGTGAGAGACTTTGGAGTGCATGTCCACAGGTCACTGAAAGTGGCAGGACAGGTAGATAGAGTGGTGAAGAAGGCATATAGAATGCTTTCCTTTATTGGCCAAGGTATAGAATAGAAAAGCAGGGATGTAGTGCTAGAACTGCATAAAACGGCGGTTAGGCCACAGCTGGAGTATTGCGTACAGTTCTGGTCATCACATTACAGAAAGGACATAATTGCTCTGGAGAGAGTACAGAGGAGATTTACAAGAACGTTGCCAGGGCTGGAAAGTTGCAGCTATGAGCAAATATTGGAGCGGCTCGGGTTGTTTTCCTTAGAACAGAGGAGTCTGAGGGGTGACTTGAATGAGGTGTACAAAATTATGAGGCGCCTAGACAGAGTGGACAGTAAGGACCTGTTTCCCCTGGTGGGGAGATCAGTTACCAGGGGGCACAGATTTAAGGTGATTGGTAGAAGGATTAGAGGGGACATGAGGGGAAACGTTTTTACCCAGAGGGTGGTGGGTGTCTGGAATTCGCTGCCAGGAATGGTGGTGGAGGCAGAAACCCTCAACTCATTTAAAAATACCTGGACATGCACCTGAAGTGCTGTAACCTGCAAGTCTACGGATCAGGTGCTGGAAGGTGGGAATAGATTGGGTGGCTAGTTTTTTCGGCCAGAGCAAACGTGATGGGCTGAATGGGCTCCTTCTGTGCCCTAATTTTTCAATTATTCTATGGAAATTGCCAGTACTGTCACAGATCATTTCATTAGTACATTGATATTGGACTGACTATCAGGAGAAGCTCGTTAAACACATCATGGTGAAAGGAATGGAAGATAGCGTTGGTTGTTCCAGATGAAGAGGGATAGACAGAGGTGCGGGTACAGCAGACTTCAGACAGTAATCAGCCCTTTCAGATACTGTGGGTGGCTCTGAAAAGAGCCTTTGAGTATTTGAAAAAATCCTGGCAGATTGACTTGGTTTTGGTGCCCGGAGTGCTGGTTTTCTTGGGCAGCAACACGGCCTGGATATTAGGCAGCACCCTACCCTGAACGATGGTCACCCCTCCCAGCAGCTTGTTGTGCTCCTCGTCATTGTGGACGGCCAGCTGTAGGTGTCTGGGGATGATGCGGGTCTTCTTGTTGTCCCGGGCCGCGTTGCCGCCAAGCTCGAGGATTTCAGCGGTCAGATACTCGAGCACAGCAGCCAGATAGACCTGGGCTCTGGCACCCACACGCTCAGCATAGTTACCCTTTCTCAGGAGCCTGTGAACACGGCCCACCAGGAACTGCAGTCCAGCCCGGGAGGAGCGAGACTTGGCCTTGGACCGAGCTTTCCCATTGGTCTTTCCTCTTCCAGACATTTCCACAATCTCACAAATACTTTCACAATGAATGGATAATTTCGTCAGCATTAAACATACACATGGGGTAGTCAGGATGGTCGAGCAGTCTGAGACGGTTCATTCAGATCACAATTCTCTCTGCAGGGGTGGGTTCAAATTCCCCTTCTGATAAGTTGTGTTTTGAAATGACTGGAGGTATTTGGGAGTAGCGATGAAGAACAAACAGAGATCATGAAAGAATATTGACAAGCAAAATCAAAACAAATCCAAAGATGTTTCATCAATACATTGCAGTCAGAGGCAACTGAGGAAAGAGTAGGGCCCATCAAAGACCTAAAAATGTAACCTATGTGTCAGTGTGGAAGATGTTGGTATGTTTATTAATGAATATTTTACTGTCTTCGCAAATGAGGGGGTGATGCAGATATTGTAATTAAGGAGAAGGAGTGTGAAGTATTGGACATGATAAACTGAGGGAGAGAAGAAGTATAAATGGGATTAGCATCCTTGAAAGTGGATAAATCATCAGGGCCGGATGAAATGTCCCCCAGGCTGTTAAAAGTTCCCAATCCCTCACTGGATACGGGTGTGATGTCAGAGGATTGGAGGTCTCGGAACACTGCAATAAAAGCAAAATTCTGCAGATGCTGCAAATCTGAAATAAAAACTAGTTGCGTTGAAAATACACAGCAGATCTGGCAGCAACTGTGGAGAGAGAAGCAAAGTTAACGTTTCTGTTCTGATGAAAGGTCACTGACCTGAAATGTTAACTTTGTTTCTCTCTCCACAGATGCTGCCAGACCTGCTGTGTATGTCCAGCACTTTTTGTTTTTATTGCTAACATTGCACCATTCTAGAAAAAGGAAGCGAGTGATCGACCAAATAATTAAAGGCCAGTCAGCCTAACCTCAATAGTGGGCGAATTATTGGAATTAATTCTGAGAGACAGGATAAACTGTCACTTAGAAAGGCTCAGATTAATCAAGTATCGTCAGCATGGATTTGTTAAGGGAAGCTCCTGTCTGAGACTATCTTGATTGAATGTTTTTGAAGAAGTTACAAGGAGGATTGATGAGGATAGTGCAGTTGATCTGATCTACATGGATTTTAGCAAGACTTTTGACAAGGTCCCACATGGCAAACTGGTTAAAAAAAATAAAAGCACATGGGATCCAGGGGAATGTAGCAAGCTGGACACAAAATTGGTTCAGTGGCAGGAAACAAGAAGGAATTGGTTACAGGTGTTTTTGCAACTGGAGGACTGTTTCCAGTGGTGTTCCACAGGTCTCAGAACTAGGTCTCCTGCTTTTTGTGGCATATATTAATGATATGGACATAAATGTAGAGGGCACAATCAAGATGTTTGCAGATGACACAAAAATTGTCCGTGTTGTTGATAGGGAGGAGGATAGCTGTACACTGCAGGAAGATATCAATAGACTGGTCAGGTGGGGAGAATAGTGGCAAATGGTATTCAAATTGGACAAGTGTGAGGTGATGCATTTGGGAGGTCAAAAAAGGCAAAGGAATACACAATTAATGGGAGAACACTGAACGGTGCAGAGGAAGTGAGGGACGTTGGAGTGAATGTCCACAGATCCCTGAAGGTAGCAGGACAGGTGAATAAGGTGGTTCAGCAGGTAAATGGAATCCTTTCCTTTATTAGCTGAGGTATAGAATATAAGGGTGATCTGGGTGTCCATGTCAATAAGTCACTGAAAGCTAACATGCAGGTGCAGCAAGCAATTAGGAAAGCTAATAGTATGTTAGCCTTTATCACAAGAGGATTTGAGTACAGGATTAGTGAATTCTTGCTTCAATTGTATAGAACCTTGGTTAGACCGCACTTGGAGTACTGTGTGCAGTTTTGGTCTCCTTACCTTAGGAAGGATATTATTGCCATGGAGGGAGTTCAACGAAGGTTCATCAGACTTGTTCCTGGGATGGTGGGACTGTTCTATGAAGAGAGATTGGGAAACTGGGACTGTATTCTCTAGAGTTTCAAAGAATGAGAGGTGATCTCATTGAAACCTACAAAATACTTAAAGGACAGTCAGGGTAGATGCAGCTAAGATGTTTCATCTGGATGGGGAGTCGAGAACCAGGGGCTCAATACAAAATAAGGGGGAAGCCACTTAGGACAGAGATGAGGAGAAATTTATTTACTCAGAGGGTTGTGAATCTTTGGAATTCTGTACCCCAGAGGGCTGTGGAAGCTCAGTCATTGAGTATGTTTAAAGCAGAGATTAACAGATTTCTAAATACAAATGACATAAGGGAATATGAGGAAAGTGTGGGGAAAAGGACATTGAAGTGGATGATCAGCCATGATCATATTGAATGGCGGGGCAGGCTCGATGGGCTGAATGGCCGACTCCTGCTCCTATGTTCCTATGTTCCTAACTCCACATGATCGGCGAGCCACAGCCTCAGGCCGACTTGGTGGGTGGTGAAAATGGATATCACTGCTTCTGATCTTCACCAGAACAGAGAGTGAGATATAACATTGATCATCAAACAGACTGTGAGAGAATACAACAGAGTAAAACACATGGAGAGACACTATGGAATAACAAATAGATTTGATTGGAACGTTGACTTTGATTGGAATGGATAAAACACCAGAAACAGCTGAGTAAATTGGGATTCTCATCATTATATTGATCTGGGACAGAAAAGAGAAATTGATGGAAAGAAGGGAAGAAGGAAGAAAAGAAAGGATGGAACTGTTCAGTTTTTTCAGTTTTTTCACTCGCCCATCAAAGCTGGATAAAAAAAAAGTTGCAAATAACAGAGAATTTCATCAAAAAGGGAGATTAAATGCTGCAGAAACCTTGGATCGAAGGATGCCCCAACAGATCACCTGTTTAACTGTCTCCTCACTGGGGGATTTCAATCAGTGGGCAATATTATTCTCTACCTTTTTTTTGTTAAATGAACCCAGAACGGTCACTTGGAATTAATATCTGTGTTCCGACTCCTGAATAATAAAATTGTGAGTTTCTCGATATTTTCGGGACACATTTCCTGCTGAAAGAACTAAGAACTCTTTTCTAATTTACTCAATACTATATACACACTCATCAAGCCTCCTAAGCTAGCATCCTTGGTGCTGCTCTCTCTTCTCCCAAACTTCATCTCATGTGACTGTTACATCATCACTTTGACAGTGGGAGTGATTGATCCCAATGTCTTCAGCATTAACCCTTTACATCCTTATACTACACTGTCTGTCCAAGAAAATGGGTGGAGGGAACTTGATTTATCGAAACACCAACAGCTGCCAGTTGAAAATCAACTCAAACCCATCAGCGAGAGAGAGAGAGAGAGAGACTGTCAGAGAACTTCCTGCATCCAGTCCTGACCCTGTCACACTCACCAGATGCTCACCCAGACCCCACTCTCATCAACACTGAACATTGTCACCGAGACACTTCAAATACTGTTTATAAAAGGCAGGAAAGGTTAAAGTTCACACAGCTGTATTGAACAGAACAAAGTATAATATCTTCTCACCGTTTCTCGGGAACCACATGAGACATAGGTTTTCTTATTTGGTTCCTTTGATTTTTCTTGTTCCTGACTGACAAATATTCCAAACCTCAGATCAACCCTCCCACTTGCGTCATGTCCCAGTCTCAGTTAAAAGCAACACATAACAACACAAACATACAACGCAGTCACACTTTCCTTTAGTGACATTAATGTCGAGCTGTTTTCCAGGGGAATGCAACTGTGAACAAATTTGGATCAAAGAAGTTGCCTTTGACATATCAGCACTGAATTTCTGTGCAAGGAGGAACAGCCATTCCAAACTCACATCCTTCACAAAGGCTGTTTTCTCCTGTGATGAAAATTCATCATGTAATTTGAATACTCACTTCAAGGTCAGAAGACACAGATGGAAGCGATTGATAAAGTAACGACTACATCACAAATTTGAAACAAGGCTCTATTGAGAATTGAACCCAGGATTTCCTATTTACAAGACAGGTGCTTTAACCAACTAAGCTACAGAGCCAGAAGTTATTACAATTAAAATCAGAGGACTGCACTATTTATTCTCATATAATAACAATATCAAAGCAAAATACAGCAGATGCTGGAAATCTCAAATAAAAACAAGAACCGCTGGAAATACTCATCAGGTCTGGCAGCATCTGTGGAGAGAGAAGCAGAGTTAACGTTTTAGGTCAATGACCCTTCTTCAGACCCTTCTATATATTCTCATCCCACTTCTCCACAGGTCACAACATATATTTTAACTTTTCCCACTTCCTGAAACAGTCAATCATATACTCTATTCTTCCCAGAATAGAAGACACTGACCAGGTTTCTTTAACGAACAGCAAAATTATCAGTTTATTACAGAACAAGTTTTAACTAGTCATGAAATAAAGCATAAATACACAGGTAGACATTTTAAAAGTTCCCTTTTTACCTTAACCAACATTTAAAGCCCCTTTCTTACCACAGCCCCACACACGCACACACACATACACCGGTTAACTGAAAAAAAAGAATTATTTTTTACAATTCTGAGTTCTGTTAAAGACAAAAACAACACTTGGGCTGATTACTTGTTCATTCCTGAAGAAAACAGCAGATGAGATATGTTGTTCCAAAACTGGCATGCAGTCTAACTTCTGAGTGTGCGTAGACAGGTCACTAGGGTCTTTTAGAACAGTTTTTTAGGGGCAGTGTTGAGAATTAATTTTAGCAGGCTTTCTTTAAAGACAGGAGAAGAGATGAATTGACACAGTGAAGTTCTCAGGGTCTTTTAAAGATTTGCTGCAAAACAACGTGGGTTGTGATCTTCTCTCCTTCCTTGACACTTCTTCAGGCTAACTTTATCAGCTGCTCACTCCAGAAGGTAAAACACAATGACTGCTACAAATAAAAGCTTGTGATTTCTCTGCCCTCTTCGGTGTGTGCTGCTGCTGCCGGGTTTGTCCAATCAAGAGGCGCAACTGACTTCTCCGTCCACATTTCTCCCTGTTACCAGGGTTTCTGTTCTACATTTAACTTGAGTCATGTGACAACCAGTAAACATAGTTGCCAAATTAGTACTTTCAGTACCATCTTGAAAAAGAACTGGTCTGACATTTATTAAGTTTGACGATGAATTCCTCAAAAATAATTTCATTAAAAAAAAATCAAAATCACTTCCATAACATCATGCACTTTCCCTGAGCTACAGGTTATTGCAAGTCTCTCTGGCTGTGTTTATTTTTGTTGATTTTGCACTCAGGTTCTTTCTGAATCCATGTGTTCGCAGAACTTTGTCAGTGAGAAACATGGAGATATGCTTAAAGATTTCCCTGCAAATTATTCATATCTCCATCTTTCTCCGAACTTTGTAGAAACACATTATTGTGGGAATCACACACATCAGGCCGTCAAACCTTTCCGTTAAACATTGAAAGGTGACAGTGTTTATTGTGACGGGGTTCCATTTATTCAGACACATCTGGTATAAAAGTGCTCAAGAAATGATTCACACATGTAATGTATTTGTATATTATGTGCATGACATAATGACGCAAATAAACAATTCCTTGCACTTGCCACGCTTGGTGTATATTTTCTCTGCTGATGCCCCCTGAATATATTAGAGAAAATGGTGATGAGGATGAGATAAAAGTCTGTAAATATAGGCAGCAAACAGCAGCAGGGACTGCAGTGAACAGGATCAGCTAGCTCCTGGTGACCTACCTGCTCGGATGGTGGAGATTTTAGGTGGATTGTGTGAAGCCTGGGCCACAGAATGTCTCTTCAGTTGAATGAGATTCCGCAGGGTCTTCCTGTGCATCTGATTCAAATTGCTTATTTGGGACAATATGGCTGCACACATATGGGATACATCGGAAGGTGAGGAACTTATGAGAGGACTTGAGAACCATTCAGTTCATATATTGAAAGAATGGACATGTTTTTAAGAGCTAATAACATTTTGGAATTTGAAGGTGAAAGTGCAGAGGTCAAGACTCAGAATAAGGCAATTCTTGAGGGCAAGAAAGCAATTTTGCCAATGGAAATTAGCCTGGAAGTGTATGACCAGCTAACAAAGCTTCCTGCTCCCATGAAGGCATAAGATGTGCCATTCAAAACAATCATCACCAAGTTGGAGGAACATTTCAACCCGAAGCCACTAGAGATCACGGCAAGCTAGAAATTTGGAAGCAGAAATCAGAAAAGTAGTGAAACAGTTGGTGAGTACATTGTGGCATGAAGAATTTATCACTACATTGCAACTTTGGCATATTCTTAGACCGTGCATTATGAGACAGATTTGTGCTTATATTGGTGGATGAGAAAAGATACTAAACACACAAAATCTCACATTCGAGCTCGCATGTAAGATTGCTCTTTCCATGGAGACTGCATCAAAGAATGCTCGAGAATTTCATCCTGTGCCAGTGATTGTAACACACTTCAGGGGAGCTTAAAAAAACTGGTAAAATGGGCTTTCACATGGCAGATAAAATTTACACAGAGAATTGTGAAGAGATACAATTTGGGAGGAAGAATAAGGAGAGGCTATATAAATGAAATGTTACAATTCTAAAGTGGGTGCCGGAACAGAGAGACAATGTACACCAATCTTAGAAGGTTTGAAAAGGCTTCTAAGAGCAAACAGGACACTTGGCTTTATTAATAGAGACATATAGTAAAAGCAAATAAGTTATGATAAACCTTTATAAAATACTGGGTCTGAATGGCCTACTCCTGTACCTCTACAGAAAGCTTCCATTCCAGGTTTGCACACACTCGTCAGGATCACTCTCCACAGATCCCGCCACTCTAGGCTCGGACACCCTCTTCAGGATCACTTTCCATAGATCCCACCACTCCACGCATGGATATCTCCCTCATGATCAGATCACAGGTCCTTAGTCCTACCACATGCAGTCATGAATGATGGTGGACAATTAAATAACTAACCAGATGAGGAGGCTCCAAAAAATCCCCATCCTCAATGATGGTGGAGCCAAAGCTGAATCATTTACAACCATCTTCCATCAGAAATTGCTCAGTGGATGATTCATCTCGGCCTCCTGAGGTCCCCAGCATCACAGTTTCCAGTCTTCAGCCAATTCGATTCACTCCACATGATAGCAAGAAACAACTGAAGTCACTCGATACAGCAACGACAATAGGCCCTAACAACGTCCCGGCTCTAGTACTGAAGACTTGTGCTCCAGAACTAGCTGCGCTCTCAGCCACACTGTTCCAGTCGAGCTACAACACAGGCATCTACCCGACAATGTGGAAAATTGCCCAAGTGTGCCCACTCCATAAAAAAAAAGCAGGACAAATCCAATCTGACCAATTACCACCCCATCAGTCTCCTATCAATCATCAGCAAAGTGATGGAAGATGTCATCAACAGTGCTATCAAGCACCAGACACTTAGCAATAATCTGCTCATCGATGCTCAGTTTAGGTTCTGCCAGGGTTCCTCGACTCCAGGCAAATACTTGGCAGGTAGAGTATAATGTGGGAAAATGTGAGGTTATCCACTTTGGTAAGAAGAATGGAAAAGCAAAATATTATTTAAATTGCGAGAGACTACAGAATGCTGCGGTATAGAAGGATCTGGGTGTCCTCGCACATGAATCACAAAAAGTTACCATGCAGGTAGAGCAAATAATTAGGAAGGCAAATGGAATGTTGCCCTTTATTTCAAGGGGGATGGAGTATAAAAGTAGAGAAGTCTTGCTGCAAATGTACAGGGTGTTGGTGAATCCACACCTGGAGTACTGTGTACAGTTTTGGTCTCCTTATTTAAGGAGGGATATACTTGCATTGGAGGCAGCTCAGAGAAGGTTCACTGGATTGATTCCTGTGATGAATTGGTTGTCTTATATGGAGAGTTGATCAGGTTGGACCTATACTCATTGGAGTTAAGAAAAATGATAGGTGATCGTATTGAGACATATAAGATTTTGAGGGGGCTTGACAGGGTGGATGCTGAGAGGATGTTTCCCCTCATGGTGGAATTTAGAACTAGGGGACACAGTTTCAGAATAATGGTCTTCCATTTAAGAAGGAAATGAGGAGGAATTTCTTCGCTCAGAGAGTCATTAATCTTTGGAATTCTCTACCACAGAGAGTAGTGGAGGCTGGGTCATTGCATGTCTTCAAGACTGAGTTTGACAGATTTTTATCCACAAGGAAGTCAAGGGTTATGGGGGGCAGGCAACAAAGTGGGGTTGAGGCCATGATCAGGTCAGCCATGATCCTATTGAATGGTGGAGCAGGCTCGAGGGGCCAAATGGCCTACTACTGCTAATATTTCTTCTGTTCTTATTTTTTATTGCAGCTTGGTTCAAACAGACACAAAAGAGTGGAGTTCTAGAGGAGAGGTGAGAGTGATTACCCTTGAGTGAGTGTGGCATCAAGGATCCCGAGCAAAATTGAAGTCAATGAGAATCAGGGGGAAAACTCTCCACTTGGTGGAGTCATACCTCGCACAAAGCAAGATGGTTGTGGTTAGTGGAGGCCAATCATCTCAGCCCAGGACATTGCCTCAGGAGTGTCTCAGGGTAGTGTCCTCGGCCCAAACATCCTCAGCTGTTTCATTGATCACTTTCCCTTCAAAATCAGTCAGAAGTGGGAATGTTCGCTGATGACTCACAACTCCTCAGATACTGAAGCAGTCTGTGCCCACAAGCAGCGAGACCTGTACAAACTTCAGGCTTGAGCTGATAAGTGACAAGCAACCTTCTGGCCACACAAGTGCTAAGCAGTGAACATCTCGATTGAGAGAGAATCAAACCATCTACCTTTTGATATTCAGCAGCATAATCATCACTGAATCCCCCACCATCAACATCTTGGGGGTTACCATTGACCAGAAACTAAACTGGACCAGTCACACCTATGCTGCAGCTATAAGTGCAGGTCAGAGATTAGGAATTCTGCAGCAAGTATCTCGCCTCCTGACACCTCAAATCCTGTCCACCATGTACAAGGCACAAGTCAGGAGTGGGATGGAATACATCCTACTCAACAACACTCAAGAAGCTCAACACCATCCAGGAGAAAGCAGCCCACTTGATCAGCACCTAACCCACCACCTTAAACATTCACTTCCTCCACTACCAGTACACAGTGGCTGCAGTGTGTACCATCTCCATATGCACTGCAGTATCTCGCCAAGTATCCTTCAACAGCACCTTCCAAACCCGTGACCACTACAACCTCGAAGGACAAGGGCAGCAGATGCATGGGAACTCGCCATCTGCAGGTTCCCCTCTAAGTCACTCACCATCCTGACATGGAACAATATCGCCATTTCTTCACTGTTGTTGGGTCACAATCCTGGAACTCCCTCCCCAATAGCACTGTGGGTGTTCCTACACCATATGGACTGTAGCAGTTCAAGAAGGCAGCTCACCACCACATTCTCAACGGCAATAGGAATGGGTAATAAATGCTAGACTTATCAGCGATACTCGCGCCCATTAATGAATAAAAAACAAATCACTCTCCACAGATTCCCCACAATCTGGGCTTGGACATTTACTTCAGGAGCACATAGCTTTATATAACTGCAACATGAGTTCCAATCTTCATATTCCGTTCACTTTTCACATTATTTTTCCACCAGTCCACTAGCTTTTAGTGATTCAGTACTCGGGTCTCTGCGCCTCCGCAGTTTCTATCATCTCACCACTTAACAAAAAACACTCTGATCTATCTTTCGTAGGTACCAGATGACCCCTCATTTTAAACTCCATCTGCCAAAACATTGCTCACTCACTTAATCTATCAAGAAGATTTGAAAATAAATTTCTTGCCAAAGGATAATGTTCTGCTTCTGCTCATTCGCCATTTGCTTTTCCCGTTAGTCGTTCACTTGGTGTAAATCGAGAGAAAGTAAAGATGGAAGGAAGGAAGGAGGGGAGGGAAAATCCTGCTCCGTTTCGTGATCCCTATTTGATCTTCATTCCAGTCCAATTTGGGTGAAGAATTCCAATTGTCTGTCTCAATTTTCATAAAGTATAAACAATTCTGGAATCACTGTCTCGACATGGACAAGAACAGGTTTCCAGGCCGACTTTACATTGAAGCTGTAAACAAGAATGCAACAGGAATTTGATAAACTAACGAAAAGGATGGGATTCAAACCCACGAGTGCACAGCACAATGGTTTAGTAGTCCATCGCCTTAACCTCTCAGCCACCACGGCATCTGGCAAGTCACAGAAGCACAACCGTCACCTTCACACAGATCCTGACTGTGCAGCCAGCTGTGTAATGATGGAAATGTAGCTTCTGTAAGTAAATGAAATTTCCATCACATCAGGTCATGGCCTGTTGGGAATGGAGCGGTGTGAAACATTTCCAGACCATGTCCAACACGTTTCTACTCAGTGTGAAAACCCACCACGGAAAGACTGGAACATACAATCATTTGATCACACCATGATTAACATCACTCAGACACCTGAACCATTTGGTCACTGACGAAGTCATGACGACTTCGAATTTCTCATGAAATGACAACTGAACTAACTGACTGGAAGAATTGCTTCAACTCCACGTGATCAGCGAGGCACAGCCTCAGCCGACTTGTCAGGCGGTGTAAACAGATATCACTGCTTCTGATCTTCACCAGAACAGAGAGTGAGATGTAACATTGATCATCAAACAGACTGTGAGAGAATACAACAGAATAAAACATCTGGAGAGACACTGTGGAATAACAAATAGATTTGATTGGAATGTTGAATTTTGATTGGAATGGATAAAACAGCAGAAACAGCAGATTAAATTGGGATTCTCATCATTATATTGATCTGGGACATAAAAGAGAAACTGATGGAAAGAAGGGAAGAAGGAAGAATGGAATTGTTCAGTTTTTTTCAGTTTTTTCACTCGTCCATCAAAGCTGGATAAACAAAAGTTGCAAAAGTTGCAAATGCTGCCAAAACCTTGGATCGAAGGATGTCCCAACTGTTTAACTGTCTGCTCACTGGGGGATTTCAATCAGTGAGTAATATTATTCTCTATTTTTTTTGTTATATGAACCCAGAACTGTAACTTGGAGTTAATATCTGTGTTCCGACTCCTGAATAATAAAATTGTGAGTTTCTTGATATTATCTGGACACATTTCCTGCTGAAAGAACTAAGGACTCTTTTCTAATTTACACAATACTATATACACACTCATCAAGCCTCTTCGGCTAGCATCCTTGGTGCTGCTCTCTCTTCTCCCAAACCTCATCCCATGTGACTGTTACATCATCACTCTGACAGTGGGAGAGGTTGATCCCACTGTCTTCAGCATTAACCCTTTCCATCCTTATACTACACTGTGAATCAAAAAAAAATGGTTAGAGGGAACTTCCTTCATTTATCGAAACACCAACAGCTGCCAGTTGTGAACCAACTCAAAACCATCAGAGAGAGAGAGAGAGAGAGACTGTCAGAGAACTTCCTGCATCCAGTCCTGACCCTGTCACGCTCAGCAGTTGCTCACCCAGACCCCACTCTCATCAACACTGAACATTGTCACTGAGACCCTTCAAATAATGTTTATAAAAGGCAGAAAAATTCAAAGTTCATCGCAGCTGGATTGATTGAAACTAAGTTTAATATCTTCTTACCACTAGGTAACCACATGAGAAAGTCCTTCAATCATTAGCATAAATTATCAGCTGTAAGAATGTTTGTCATTGGGTTGAATCATTTCTGTGAGAGGAATGTTCCAGCATCATAAACCAGGGGAACGTGTTGACTGAGCTGTGTCTTCATCTCTTCTGGACAGTTCACCCTTCCTTCTGCTCTGATTCACTTTCCCAAAGCGGATCTACAGATTCTCATATCTGGAGACTGGGTTTTCTTATTCGGTTCCTTTTGATTTTTCTTGCTCCTGAATGATAATATATTCCAACCTTGGATCAACCTTGCGTTGTGTCCCAGTCTCGGTTAAAAGCGACACATAATGGCACCAACACTCTGAAACATACAACATGGTCACACTCTGCTTCAGTGAGATTAATGTTGAGGCGGTTTCACGTCAAATGCAATTGTGAACAAATTTCTCTCGTGGAAATTGTGGGTGATTTGAGTATTTGCACTGAATTTCTGTGCGAGGAGGGACAGTTTCAAACAGCCATTCCCAAATCACTTCTTTCACAAAGACAAAGACTGTGCTGTCTTAACGTGTCACTCAACTTCACAAACAAATTTGAACTCGAAGTTCAGGGGAAGACAGAGATGTGAATGATTGACAGACTAATCTTTAAATCATAACTTTCCGTTTCTTCACTGCAGTGAGGCTTTGTTGGGGTTTGAAGTTAGGTTCTGCTGTTTATTAGACAGAAGCTTTAACCAACTAAGCTACAGGGCAAAATCTCAAACACATCCTTTCCTGGAGTTACAGGTTATTGCAGGACTATCTGTCTCTGGGTTCTTTCTGAATCCACAAGTTTGCAGATCTTTGTGAGTGAGAGACATGGAGATATGCTTCAAAGATTTCCCTGTAAATTATTCATATCTCCATCTTTTCCTGAACTTTGAACAAACACATTACTGTGGGAATCACACACATCTGGCCCTCACACTCGTCCGCTAAACATTGAAAGGTGACAGTGTTTATTGTGAGGGGATCCATTTATTCAGACACATCTTGATCGGGACGTGTTTCACACGTAATGTTTTTGTATATTATGTTTATGATGTAATATTGCAAATAAACATTTCCTTGCACTTGTCGCATTTGGTCTCCATTTTCTCTGCTGATGCCCCCTGAATATATTGGAGAAAATGGTGATGAGGATGAGATAAAAGTCTGTAAATATAGGCAGCAAACAGCAGCAGGGACTGCAGTGAACAAGAACAGCCAGCTCCTGGTGACCTACCTGCTCAGATGGTGGAGATTTTGGGTGGATTGTGTGAAGCCTGTACTACAGACTGTCTCCTCAGTTGAATGAGATGCCCTAGGGTAAAGCATGGCTACCCGACCCGACTCCGACCAGACCGGATGACATGTGTCAGGTTCGGGTCGGGTCTCTCTTCTGTGTCCGGCATTCGGGTTCGTGACGGGTCGGGCTGGAGGCGGACACAGTGCTGCCTTGCTCAGGTAGGGAACTTCTGCATGATTCCGCAGGAATAGCCAGCTTTCGGAATGGAGGATCACAACATTTGGACAAGGTATGTTTGATATAATTAACTTTATTATGGTAGTCGGGTCGGGTCGGGTCGGGTTGGGTCGGGTCGGGTGCGGGAAAAAAATCAAAGGACTCGGGCCCGGGTCAGGTTCAGGTTGGACGTGGTCAGGTCGGACCGGGTCGGGTTTCAATTTCATAAACGAGCAGGCCTTTACCGCAGGGTCTTAGTGTGCATCAGATTCAAAGTGATTATTTGGGACAATATGGTTGCACCCAAGGGATACATCAGAAGGCAAGGAACTTATGAGAGGGCTCGAGAACCATTCAGTTCATATATTGAAAGAATGGACATGTTTTTCAGAGCTAATAACATTTTGGAACTTGAAGGTGAAAGTGAAGAGGTCGAGACTCAGAATAAGGCAATTCTTGAGGGCAAGAAAGTAATTTTGCGAATGTAAATTATCCTGGAAGTGTATGACATGCTAACAAATCTTCCTGCTCCCATCAAGGCAAAAGATGTGAATTCAAAACAATCATCACCAAGTTGGAGGAACATTTTAACCCTAAGCCACTAGAGATCACGGCAAGCTAGAAATTTGGAACCAGAAAGCAGAAAAGTAGTGAAATAGTTGGTGAGCACATTGTGGAACTGAAGAATTTATCACTACATTGCAACTTTGGCACATTCTTAGACCGTACATTACGAGACAGATTTGTGCTTAGATTGGTGGATGAGAAAAGATACTAAACACGCAAAATCCTACATTTCAGCTGGCGTGTAAGATTGCTCTCTCCATGGAGATAGCATCAAAGAATGCTGCGGAATTTTGTCTTATGCCAGTGACAGTAACACACTTCAGGAGAAGATAAAAAAACTGTCAAAATGGGCTTTCACATGGCAGATAAAATTTTACACAGAGAAGTGTAAAGTGATAAAGTTTGGGAGGAAGAATGAGACAATGTGCACCAATCTTAGAAGGTTTGAAAATGTTGCTAAAAGCAAACAGGACACTTGGCTTTATTCATAGAGGCATAGAGTAAAAGCAAATAAGTTATACTAAACCTTTATAAAACACTGGGGTTGAATGGCCTACTCCTGCACCTCCATGGAATGCTTCCACTCCAGGCTCGGACACCCTCTTCAGGATCACTCTCCATACATCCTGCCACTCCATGCACGGATATCTCCCTCAGGATCAGATCACAGCTCCACAGTCCTGCCACATCCAGTCGTGAATGGTGGTGGATAATTTAATAACTAACAAGATGAGGAGGCTCCAAAAACACCTACATCCTCAATGATGGTGGAGCCGAGCACGTCAGTGCAAAAGGCAAAACTGAAGCATTTGCAACCATCTTCAGTCAGAAATATTAAGTGGATTTGATCTGTGCTAATTTCAGCTCCTCATGCTCACTGGTGCCTTGATTCTCTGGTGCTAATTTCAGAGTAAATCATGCAGCTTGACAATTGGAGCCAAAGAAAAAGACACAGGAGAGGTTGAAAGTGCCAAAACCTGGGATTGAACCAAGAACTGCGATTTTTAGTGCAATGCAAATCCAGCTGATCTATTTCAGCCACACACTAAAACCAGCCTTCGCTCATTGCTTTGGAAGACAATATTTACATTCAAGTGTTTGTCAAAATTTACAGAACACAACATGAGTAATATTTCCCATTGTTTTCTCAGCACTGATGGAATGTGAAGCGGGAGACAGCCAGAAATCCCACTTATCCACACTAACCCAGAGCTGAGAGTGAAATGAGATAAAGTTCAATCTTTAGCAGCGAGACGCTGGAGAGACGTAAGAGTCCTGAATCAAGGAGAGACTTTCTGATATAGTAAAAGCAAAATACTGCATATGCTGGAAATCTGAAATAAAAACAAAGGTGCTGGAAATACTCAGCAGGTCTGGCAGCATCTGTGGAGAGAGAAACAGAGTTAAAGTTTCAAGTCTGTGACCTTTCATCAGAACTGCCAAAGGTGAGAAAAGAATTAGGTTTTAAACAAGTGAAGGAGAGGGGCCTGTGGGAGAGAACAAAGGGGAAGGTGTTTGATAGGGCAGAGGGCAGGAAAGATTAAATAACAAAGTTGTCCTGGGACAAAGGCAAAGAGTCCGTTAATGCTTGTGGTCAAAGACAAAGCATTTGTCCAGAGAGAGTGTTAATAGCAGAATAATGAGCAGCTCTGACTACATGAAAAACAGGCACATGGTTTTAAACACACTGTGTTTTGTGCTCCCCCTTTTGTGAATCCTTGTTCACAGCTTTCCAATTATAATGCAAAGAAATGAACACAAACAGGCTTTCTTTGGTTTAAAGAAGAAAAGTGAAACTTATTAAACTTGCTTAAACTTTAATACGGTTCATGCCTACAGATATACGATGCACCCATGCTAGCATGCACACGTGATATACAGATGCAGCTAGGGACAGAAAAAATAAAAGATAAAGTGGAGCAGTTTGAGGCAATATCTTGTTACTGTGCTTCGAGCTCACGGTATAGCACTTTTGTAGGTAATTCTTGCATTTCGTAGGGCCCAGTATTCTAGTTAAACCTTGTACATGTTGGAGACTTTTCTCTCTTTGAGATTCACATGTTTTCACAAGGTTCAGTTCTGTGGGAAAGAGATGGAGGCAGGCAGGACTGGAGAGGGTCTGCCCCATCCGGGAGCACATGGTGTTCCGAGTTCAAATCTGTGGCAAGTTCAAAAAACCAACAGCCAACTAGTCATGTGACTAAAACTGGTCTGACCACTTCTGCTGTGTATTGGGGAAGCAAAAGACTGCGTCCCTTTGTTTCAATACTGTTTGTTACTATGCAAATTTCTTTCCAGTCAGGCGCTTGCAATTTTAAGTTTTAATGTTCATGTGGCAAAAATCATGTGTGCCTCAGCCTTGGCAGGTGGGGTGGGGCGGTTTGCCTGACACCAGTCATGTTCTGAAGTTATTGAACTCAAGGTTCAGGCCACAAGGCTGTAGAATGACGAATCGAAAGATCAGGTGCTGTTCCTCGAGCTTGCGTTGATGTTCACTGGAACACTGGAGCAGGCCAAAGACAGAAATGTTGACATGAGAGCAGGGGGAAGTGTTGAAATGGCAAGCAACCAGAAGCTCAGGGTCATGCTTTCGGACTGAGTGGAGGTGTTCTACAAAGCGGTCAGCTAATCTGCCTTTGGTCTCCCCAATTTAGAGAAGACCGCATTGTGAACAGAAAATACAGTACACTAAATTGAAAGAAGTACAAGTACATCGCTGCTTCACCTGAAAGGGGTGTTTGGGGCCTTGGATAGTGAGGAGAGAGGAGGTAAAAGGGAAGCTATTACACTTCCTGCGATTGAATTGGAAGGTGCCGTGGGAAGGGGACGAGGTATTGGGGATAATTGAGGAGTGGACCAGAGTGTTGCGGAGGGAACGATCCTTTCGGAATGCTGACAGGGGAGGGGAAGATGCATTTGGTGGTGGCATCACGCTGGAGGTGGTGGAAATGGCGGAGGATAATCCTTTGGATGTGGAGGCAGGTGGGGTGGAAAGTAAGGACAAGGGGAAACCCGTGGCGTTTCTGGGAGGGATGGGAAGAGGGGAGGGCAGATGTGTGCGAAATGGACCAGACACACTCCTTGAAATCTCTGCTGACGAAGTCTGAAAAAGGGAAGAACAACCACACAACAAGGGTCTCAAATCGAAGACCCTGGGATTAAAAGTCTCATTCTCTACCAACTGAACTAACAAGGCCTGATACAGTACTTCCACTCTGTCTGTTATTGGACGGATGCAGCTGTTGGCTCCACCCCAAGGGCGGGCGTTTGTTCCACCAACCATGAAGCAGCTTCCTATCAATTCCCAAAATTATCATCTCCAACAAGAGAGAATCTAACTATCTCCCCTTGACATTCAATGGCATTATCATTGCTGAATCCCTCACGATCAACATCCTGGGGGTTGCCAATGAACAGAAACTGAATTGGAACAGCCATATAAATACCATAGCTTCAAGAGCAGGTCAGAGGCTGGGAATTCTACTGTGAATCACTCACCTCCTGTCCACCATCTCCAAGACACAAGTCAGGAGTGTGATGAAAGGCTCCTCACTTGCCTAGATGAGTGCAGCTCCAACAACACCAAAGAAGCTCAACACCATCCAGGACAAAGCAGCTCACTTGATCAGCAATCCATCCACCACGACCTCGACCACCTATAAGGACATTGGATGAATGGCAACACCACCATCTGCAAGTTCCCCTCCAAGCTACACACCATCCTGTCTTGGAACTATATCATGATTCCTTCACTGTCACTGGATCAACATCCTGGAACTCCCTTCCTAACAGCAGGTATTGCGATGGCTCAGAAAGGCGGCTCACCACCACCTTCCCAACGGCAATTCGGGATGGGCAATAAATGCTGGCTTTGCCAGAAATGCCCACATCCCATGATAGAATAAAAACGAGATTTGACACAATGGTAGCAGGGTGAGGGATTTCAGTTATGTGGAGAGATTGGAGAAGCTGGGGTTGTTCTCCTTGCAGCCGAGAAAGTTCAGAAGAGATTTGACACATTTGTTCAAAATCATTTTAAATAAGGTGAAACTGTTTCCAGTGGTAAAAGGGTCAGTAAGCAGAGGACACAGATATCAGGTGATTGGCAGAAGAACCAGAGGTGACATGAAGAACCATTTTTTACACAGCAATGTGTTGTGATAAAGAAAGAAAAGACTTGCATTTATATCGCACCTTTCCTGACCACTGGATATATCAAAGCACTTTGTAGACAATGAAATACTTTTGAAGTGTAATCGCTGTTGTAATGTCAGAAATGCAGCAGCTAATACCCACAAACAGCAATGTGATAATGACCAACTGATCTGATTGAGAGGCAAATATTGATCACAACACCAGGGAGAATTGCTCTTCACTTGTTTGAAATTGCAGCATGGGATCTTTTACATTCACCCAAACATGCAGACCAGGTCTTGGTTTAACATCACACCTGAAAGGCAGCACCTTCAACACCCTCAGTGCTGTACTGGAGTGTCAGCTGTGAAATCTGAACCCAGAAGCTTGTGATTTCGAGGTGAGTGTGACCAACTGAGCCACAGCTTTTACCTGAGTCTCAATCCTTCTACCAACAGTTTCTCTCTATCAGGTCTGTCACGACCCCTCATGATTGTGAACACCTCTATCAAATCTCCTCTCTAAGGAGAACAACCCCAGCTTCTCCAATCTATCCACATAACTGAAATCCTAACCACACGTTGCAGAAAGGAACTTTTCCTCATGTTCCTTCTGGTTTTGTGAGTCACCTTAAATCTGTAACTTACGTTATGGACCGTTGAGCAATTAGAAACAGTTCCTCAGTATTTACTCTGCCTCAAACCTTCAAGGAAGCTCTGCAAAGTAACTGAAAATCAAGTTGTCAGAAGTGGGATTGAAACACATGCCTCCAGTGAAAGCTGCAACCTGAACAGAGAAGCTGAAACCGCTCAGTCACCTCAACTGTTCAGACCTTTTTGACCTCGTCATCACTTCCGTACTTTGAAAGGTTCACTCAGTTCTGGAACTTATTCAATGTTACTGGAATGCTCAGTGATTGGGATATGTACTCCCCCGGGTTTTCCTGAGCTTGTTCTCGGTGTATGGGGATGTTTGTCCTGGGCTGTGGAATCTTGCATCCCTGGAATGGACATTAACCCACTGATTGAATCTGTATTCACTGCTTTCTGCTGGTGCTGGGTAATTGTGGGGCCGGAATGTTGCTGCTTGTCCCGGCCTCACTCACTCTGGGAAAGAGTGAATAATTGATGCATCTGTTTCTGTGTCTGAAATGTGACTTCGATCTGCTGTTATTAACCGAGGCAGCGCTGCAGCAGGATACGTTCATAATCTCTCACTAATCAACTGCAAACAGTCAGAATGTGTAACTTTGAGCAGCACTTTCTGCACCGTCAGGGCTGGAAAGTTGAGGGAGGGAGAGACACTGTCAGTATCTGAGTGTATACAGCACTGTACAGAGAAAGAGCCAATATACCGGGGCTGAGACACAGTGCATCTTTTCACATTTAATCACAATAATATCCGGAGTCAGGAACTGAAAAGGATGAAAAACCAAATAGCAAGAGCAAAAATAAGAAAACTAAGCAATTATAGATTTGCTGATAAGCTTTCACTGTGTTACCTGGTAGTCTACTGTTTTATATTCAATGCTTTCTCCACTGTGGCCAGGGAATGGTTTCTTCTCAAGGGCTGAATATTAACAAAACTTCTTAGAATTTAAATCTTTTAAAATTAATTCCATGGAGCTAATGGGGAAAAGTCAAATAACTGCACCAATTATAGGAGAGCTGGTTGGTGATGATGTGGATGTGTCTGCAGTGTGCAGGACCAAACTGTTTCTATAGATTCACAATGAATGTTTCATCTTTATTTATAACAGTGAAACTGATCGTGGACAATGGCTATTCTGGTTGCAGAAACCTGGAGATTTAACTCATTAACACCCTGCTTTCGGGTAATTTAGAAAGAATAACACCCAGCTCTGTCAGTTAGTGTGCTTGCTTGTTCACCCACAATTTGTTGGTTTCAGCACATAAAAGGATGAGGCTTTATTAACTTAAACTCTTCTACATCTGCTGTATTACTCTTGCTGTTGATTATTCAAAGATAAGGTTAATCAAGACTTTCTTTGTGAAATCTATGCTGACTGTGCTTTATTATATTTTCATTTTCATATGTATTTTCTACTTTTGGTGATCATTGTCATTTTTTATTGATTTTATTTTTATTTATTGCATTTATTGCCCATCCCTAATTCCATGGAGAAAGTGGTGGTGAGCTGCCTTCTTCAACCACTGCAGTCGATGTGATGCTGTTCGGAAGGGAGTTCCAGGATTTTGACCCATCAACAGTAAGGGAACAGTGATATAGTTCCAATTCAGGATGTTGTCTGGCTTAGAGGGGAACTTGCAGGTGGTGGTGTTCCCATGCATCTGCTGCCCTTGTCCTTCTAGGGAGTAGAAGTCACGGGTTTGGAAGGTGCTGTCTAAGGAGGCTTGCTGCCTTGCTGCAGTGCATCTTGTGGATGGTGCACACTGCTACCACAGTGCATCGGTGATGGAGAGAGTGAATATTGTGAATGAGGTGCCAATCAAGTGGGCTGCATTGTCCTGGATGGCGTTGAGCTTCTGAAGTGTTGTTGGAGCTGCACCTATCCAGGCAAGTGGAGAGTATTCCATCACACTCCTGACTTGTGCCTTGTCGATAGTGGACGGGCTTTGGGGAGTCAGGAGGTGAGTTACTCGCCGCAGGATTCCTAGTCTCTGACCTGCTCTTGTAGCCATGATATTTATGTGGCTACTGCAGTTCATTTTCTGGTCAATGGTAACCCCCAGGATGTTGATAGTGGGAGATTCAGCAAACGTAATGCTGTTGAACGTCAAGGGGAGATGGTTAGGTTCTCTCTTGTTTGAGATGGTCATTGCCTGGCACTTGTGTGACTCGAATGTGAAATATCCTTATTGTAGGGTATTGCATTGTACTGCACAGTGACAACACTTGGAAAGTCCTTCATTGGCTGGAAAAGGCTTTACAAGGTCCTGTGAAATGCATGTGTTGCTTTTTCCATTGTTATCAGTGTCATTTTGATCAAAAGATAGAATTCGTGAGCACAAAGTTTAAATCAATGTTGATTCAAATAATGTAAAAGCATCTATATTCTTGCACTGTACTTAATAATCACCATCTTCCTATCCTTACAGAGTACAATGTCTTGACCCTGAAATTGATTCCACAATCTCAGTCCCTCAGACAATTTCAGCCCAGTTCTGATGAAAGATCACAGATCTGAAACGTTAACTCTGTTTCTCTCTCCACAGATGCTGTCAGACCTGCTGAGTATTTCCAGCATTTTCTGTTTTTATTTCAGATTTCCAGTATCTGCAGTATTTTGCTCCGGTGTTACTTTGAAAGTTAAACCTGACCCACCTGTCTACAATTCACACTGGGGTCTCCCATGAAATGATTCTGTATAATGTTGATGGAAGGAATACAGACTCTGAGCACAGAGCTTCCTGTGGGGAATTGGGGATATGAAAACCAGCAGACTCTGCAGGAATTTCCACTGGGAGCATAAATTCACAAAATCTACCTTTCATATATCGATTCATTTTGATTGTCCTTCTGGAAAATTATTTTGAAACAATTTAAACATCAACCCACAGCTCCATGACTGGGCCAATTATGAGGTCATCCTCTGACACGTCATGTGACAGCTGGAGCCACAAGACATCAGAACCAGATTTGTGACTGGATTAAAACCCGGAATCCTGTCCCAATGGCTTTTCAAATAAAGCTGCTGCTGTTTGAAAACACAGCAGTTAAACTTTCTGCCTGACCATGAGGGGAGCTAGGGAGAAATTTACAAAACTCAATCCTTCAACAAAATAGTTCGAAAACGTTCTTTTTTTCTTTTTCTTTTGGGCCTCCTTATCTCGAGAGACAATGGATACGCGCCTGGAGGTGGTCAGTGGTTTGTGAAGCAGCGCCTGGAGTGGCTATAAAGGCCAATTCTGGAGTGACAGGCTCTTCCACAGGTGCTGCAGAGAAATTTGTTTGTTGGGGCTGTTGCACAGTTGGCTCTCCCCTTGCGCCTCTGTCTTTTTTCCTGCCAACTACTAAGTCTCTTCGACTCGCCACAATTTAGCCCTGTCTTTATGGCTGCCCGCCAGCTCTGGCGAATGCTGGCAACTGACTCCCACGACTTGTGATCAATGTCACACGATTTCATGTCGCGTTTGCAGACGTCTTTATAACGGAGACATGGACGGCCGGTGGGTCTGATACCAGTGGCGAGCTCGCTGTACAATGTGTCTTTGGGGATCCTGCCATCTTCCATGCGGCTCACATGGCCAAGCCATCTCAAGCGCCGCTGACTCAGTAGTGTGTATAAGCTGGGGATGTTGGCCGCTTCAAGGACTTCTGTGTTGGAGATATAGTCCTGCCACCTGATGCCAAGTATTCTCCGAAGGCAGCGAAGATGGAATGAATTGAGACGTCGCTCTTGGCTGGCATACGTTGTCCAGGCCTCGCTGCCTTAGAGCAAGGTACTGAGGACACAGGCCTGATACACTCGGACTTTTGTGTTCCGTGTCAGTGCGCCATTTTCCCACACTCTCTTGGCCAGTCTGAACATAGCAGTGGAAGCCTTACCCATGCGCTTGCTGATTTCTGCATCTAGAGACAGGTTACTGGTGATAGTTGAGCCTAGGTAGGTGAACTCTTGAACCACTTCCAGAGCGTGGTCGCCAATATTGATGGATGGAGCATTTCTGACGCCCTGTCCCATGATGTTTGTTTTCTTGAGGCTGATGGTTAGGCCAAATTCATTGCAGGCAGACGCAAACCTGTCGATGAGACTCTGCAGGCATTCTTCAGTGTGAGATGTTAAAGCAGCATCGTCAGCAAAGAGGAGTTCTCTGATGAGGACTTTCCGTACTTTGGACTTCGCTCTTAGACGGGCAAGGTTGAACAACCTGCCCCCTGATCTTGTGTGGAGGAAAATTCCTTCTTCAGAGGATTTGAACGCATGTGAAAGCAGCAGGGAGAAGAAAATCCCAAAAAGTGTGGGTGCGAGAACACAGCCCTGTTTCACACCACTCAGGATAGGAAAGGGATTAATATAGAAATCATGTGAGGATTCATATGCAGGAGAAACAAGCAAAATACAGAAAATACAAAGGACAGCTGAAAAGGGAAATGAGATCAGCAAGAGAGTGTGTGAGAAAAGATTAGCAGGTCACATAACTGGGAACACTGAAGTCTTTTACCAACATATGGACAGTCAATGAAAGATTGGGTCAATTAGGAGATCCTGTGGAGGCAGAGGGCGTGCCTGAGGCACTAATTAAGTACATTGCATCTGTCACAAAACAAGCAGATTGTGCAAATGCCACACAGTAAAGGAGGAGGATGTGGAGAAATAGGAGGGGATGAAAATAGATAAAGAGGAAATAATTACAAGGTTAGCAGTGCTCACAGTAGAAAAGTCACCCGGTCTGGATGGGCTGCATCCTGGGTTGCTGAGGGAAGTAAGGGTGGAAATATCAGAGACTCGAACCACAATCTTTCAATCTTCCTTTCTATGGGAATGATGCCAGAGGACTGGAGGATGCAGGTAAGCTTGGGTAGTTCGATCTCAGTTTAACTTGACCATTTTTATAATGTATCTGTTGCAATAACTCATAAGGTCAAGGAAGCCATTTTACAATTAACACATGACCAAAGGAGCCATTTTGTGTTCAGTACTAACGTTTATATCCTGCATAATTAATGAGTAGCTACCCATCATGAGACAGATGATTGTAAAGGTAATGAACCTTGATTGAGTTATAAATAATGAATCAATAATCATTTTAGAGAGAATGGGTTTTCATTTAAAGTTAGTTCAATCTAATTACTGTGAGTTTCTGTGTCTGTGTGGGAAAGGGCAGTTTCAGCGAAATTTATTCAAACAATGGACCTTTCCAGGATACCTGATAAAACCCATGGTCTGGTACATCGTGACCTTCAAGAGTCTCGATTTAATGAATAGGAAACTTGTTTCAGATCAGATTGGGAGACAGTGTGAAACCACTCCATTGTACTCATGTCTGAGATTCTGAGGACAGGTGACTGTTAGTGGAAGACATCATTAAGAACTTATTAAATGTACCTAGCAACAGCTCGGACCAAATATTATTTTACAAGGTGGTGTGATGGCCATCCAGGGGTTAAAAGTAGGGATTTTGTAAGGTTTCAGTGTGCAGGAACACTAGAAGATCTCAGGGGTAAAGGCTCAGATCATCAACCAATTTCTCCACCTGATGAGGGATCTAGGCTGGACAAAGAGGACCGTGACATTCTGAGACCAAGCTCGACCAGTCCACACACCTGATCGAGCAGTAAAGTTATATTGCCCAAGTTTGTTAAAGATAATTTTGCTTTCAATTATTAAGCACTATTTTACTCTCAATAAAAGTTCTGGACTTACTAATCAAGTATCCTGTTACTTTAATTGGTTAAAGTCATGCCCAAAGAGATTGTCCACAATAGAATTTCCAGAATTAAAAGATACATCTGCAAGGATTGCTAATTTTACAGCCCTGTTTAAAAAGAGAGATAAACCCAGGAACTACAGACCAGTTAGTCTAATGTCAGTGGTGGGGAAACTTTTAGAGACAAATATCCAGGAGAAAAATAAGTGTCACTTGGTAGAACATGGCCTAATAAATGACAGCCAGTACAGATTGGTTAACAGAAGATTGTGTCTGAATTAATTAATTTCTTTGATGAAGTTTCAGAGAGAGTTGACCAGGGTAGTGGGGTTATTGGTGTGTGTCTGGACTTCAAAATTGTGTTTGAAAAAGTACCATAAAATAGACTTGTGAACAAAATTCGAGCAGATGGGATTAGAGGGGGCAGTGGCAGCATAGATACAAAATTGGCTGAGGGACAGAAAGCATAAAGTAGGGTGAATGCTTGTTTTTCAGAATGGAGGGACTAATCCAGGAATGTCACTGTTGTTGCAGTATGTGCAGTGTCTGACCCTGAGCTGTCCGAGGGAGGGGGCTGTTTGTGATGTTCCTGTGGGGTGCATTATCATCAGGGTATCTCCCTGAGCTGTCACAGGGATGGGGCAGTGTGTGATATCCTTGTGCATGTCATGCAGGCCCACTGGCGTGTGGTTCCATCCTGATGCCAAGAAACAGAGCCCCATCTATGGGCAAAAAGTCTCACTTCCCTGTGGATGGCTTGAGAGAGAAGAAGGCTTAGGGAGTAAACCTGGACAGTAAATCCGGAGTGGAGTCCCATAGGCGGTTACCTGTTACTTATCAGGTAGTTTTCCAGCAACTCCTACAGCAGAGCAATACCAAACAGTACTGTTTTTTCCTTTCCTTTGGACAATACTAGCAATGCTGAGAGGGGGTCCTGATGCTCAGTGTCTCCATACTATTTGCCCAGGCCTGTGCCCTGGAGAGGACACTCCAGCTTTGTGGTTAAACATTAGCACAACACGGGAAGAAACAGTTACTGATTGTAAGCTCTCACTCAATTGGTGTAGAGTATGAGCACCAGGGGTTACTTCTGACAGAGGGAGAGATCATCATGTCTCATTGGATAGCTACCACCAACTCAGTTAACAGCTGTCCTGCCACGACCTACTTGCTTCAATGGGTGCTTGGAGCTTAGAGAGATACCTCTCAACAGGCGGTTCGATAATCAATGCACCAGGCAAGACAAACTTAACAAAGAAGACACCAGTCCTTCGCATCGCAAGCTGGAATGTGAGGACCATGTGTCCTGGCCTTACTGACAACCTTCTGCAGGTTGATGACACACACAAGACAGCTGTGATCGACAAAGAACTCACAAGGCTCAATGTGGACATTGCTGTGCTGCAAGAAACTAGACTCGTTCAAAGTGGATCCCTCAAAGAGAAACACTACACCTTCTTCTGGCAGGGGAAAGCCCAAGAGGCAACTCGTGGGTTTCACAGTAAAAAACACGCTACTTGCAATGAGTGAACCACCCACAGTAGGCTCAGAGAGACTTCATACTCTTCACTTGTCAACAAGCGCGGGCCCAGTTAATCTCATGTGCATCTATGTCCCGACACTCACCTCCACCCCAGATGTCAAGGATCAATTCTATGAGACACTTGACGCTGCCATCAGTAGAATTCTCAGCACTGAGGGACTGTACCTTCTAGGAGACTTCAACGCAAGTGTGGGTACTGACTATAGCTTGGCCAACGAGCATAGGGCACCAGGGGATTGGCAAGATGATCAAAAATGGACAGAGGTTGCTGGATCTATGCTGTCACCATGGACTCTGTGTGACAAACAGCTACTTCCAGTTCAAGCTGTGCCACAAGGTGTCCTGGAGCCATCCAAGATCACGCCACTGGCACCAGCTAGAACTTAACATCACCAGACGTACCACCCTCAGAAGTGTCCTCATCACTCACAGCTATCACAGCGCTGACTGTGATACTGGCCACTCCCTAGTGCGTAGCAAGGTCAGGCTTCAGCTAAGGAAGCTTCACCCATCCAAGAAGAAAGGTCCTTCACGGATCAACACTTGCCGAACCACTGATCCAGAAAGGACCCAGGAGTTCCTCAACATCCTTGATCAGACTCTTTCAGAAAACACCCAAGGCCTCAGTGCGGTGTCAAAGTGGAATCATCTGCACGCCACCATCTATAACTCTGCACTCGCTGTGTATGGGAAAAGAGATGGGAGGAATGCTGACTGGTTTGAGGCTTATTGGACTGAAATGGAGTCAGTTACTGTAACTAAGAAGAGAGCCCTCATGAACTACAAACCAGTCCCCAGTAAACAAACTCGAGACGCTCTCAGAACTACCAGAAACAAGTCTCTGCAGACTGCTCGGCACTGCACCAATCAACAATGGTTAAAACACTGCAACAGTATTCAATCTGCCGCTGAATCTGGGGGATGCTAGAGGGACATAGGAAGGAATTCAACACACCAAGGTTCCTTGGACAGCACCTTCCATACCCGCAACCTCTGCCAACTAGAAGGACAAGGGCAGCAAATTCATGGGAACATCACCACCTGCAAGTTCCACTCCAAGCCACACACTATCGTGACTTGGAACTATATCGCCTTTCCTTCACTGTCGCTGGGTCAAAATCATGGAACTCTCTTCCTAACAGCACTGTGGGTGTACCTACCTCACACAGACTGCAGCGGTTCAAGAAGGCAGCTCACCACCACCTTCTCATGGGAAATGAGGGATGGGCACTAAATGCTGGCTTCGCCAGTGATGACCACATCAGATGAATGAATTAAAAAAAAATTATGAAAGCAACGGGCCCAGCAGTAACTAAATCAGCACCTTTGAAGACAAAGACAGGGACGATCATCACTGAACCTAACAAGCAGATGGAAAGGTGAGTGGAGCATTACCTTGAACTCTACATAACGGAGAACATTGTCATTGAAGTAGCTCTCAGCGCCAATCCAGACTTCCCTGTCATGGAGGAGTTGGACAGTGACCCCACTATCATAGAGCTCAACAACGCCATTGACCGTCTTGCCAGTGATAAAGCCCTGGGAAATGATGGTCTTCCACCTGGAATCATCAAAAGTGGAAAAGCGGCACAGCTGTAGCATCTCTATGAACTTCTGTGGCTCTGTTGGAAGGAGAGATCTGCGCCTCTAAACATGCCTGATGCAAACATTGTCACCTTGTACAAAAATATAGGGGATCACAGTGACTGCAGCAATTACCGAGGCATCTCCTTGCTAAGTATTGTGGGGAAGGTCTTTGCTCACATTGCTCTGACCAGATTGCAGACCCTGGCATCACACATCTATCCTGAGTCTCAGTGCAGCTTCAGTGCTGGTAGATCGACAGTCGACATGATCGTCTCACTTCGGCAGTTACAGGAGAAGTACTGTGAACAGTACAGACCACTCTACATTGTCTTTATAGACATCACCAAGGCCTTCGATCTTGTCAGCAGAGACGGACTCTTCAAACTGCGATGGAATATAGGCTGCCCTCCTGAACTCTTGGGCATCATCTCTTCTTTCGACGAGAACATGCACTGTTCCGTCAGTTACAATGGAGCGACATCAGATGTTTTCAAGATCAGCAGTGGGGTCAAGCAGGGCTGTGTCCTGGTAACAACTCTCTCAGAAACAGAGGAACATAGGAGGAGGCCATTTAGCCCGTCGAGACTGTTCTGCCATTCAATTCGATCATGGATGATCCTCTGCCTCAACACCACTTGCCCGTGCTATCCCCATATCCCTTGATGTCATGAGTATCAAGGTTTCTATCAATTTCTGTCTTGAACACGCTCAATGATTGAACTTCCACAGACGCCTGGGGTAGAGAATTCCAAAGATTCACCGCCCTCTGAATGAAGAAACTCCACCCTATCTCAGTTTTAAATGGCCTTTTAAATGAAACTTTAAGGAATACCAGCCCAGTTTCCTCATCCCAGGGATTAGTCTGGTGACCCTCCGTTGCACTCCCTCTGTGGCAAGTATATCCTTCCTTAGATAAGGAAACCAAAACTGTACACAATACTCCAGCGCAGTCTCACCAAGGCTCTATACAATTGCAGCAAGACATCTTTATTCCTGTACTCAAGACCCTTTGTGTGAAGGCCAACATACCATTTGCCTTCCTAATTGATTGCTGCACCTGCACAAGAGCTTTTAGTGTCTCATGAACAAGGACACCCAGGTCCCTTTGGACATTAACACTTATTCAGCTCTCACCATTTAAGAAATACTCTGTCTTTCTGTTTATTCTACCAAAGTGGATAACTTCACACTTATTTATATTATGTTCCATCTGTCATTTCATTCACTTATCCTATCCAAGTCCCCTGGAAGCCTCCTTGTAACCTCCTCACAGCTCACATCCTTTACAATTAGCATACTCTTCTCCATGCTGCAATTGTACATTTTCAGTGACTCAGATGGGGGTGTCCACCTGCATACCAGAGCTGATGACAAGCTGTTCATCTTGGCAAGACTGCGCGCCAAGACTAAAATGAGTCAGTTCCTAGTCTGTGAGATGCTGTTTGCTGATGATGCTGTGCTGACATCCCATAATGAAATTCACTTGCAGCAGTTTGTATATCGGTTTTCCCTGGCCTGCAAGGAGTTTGGACTGACGATCAGCCTCAAGAAGATCAAAGTTATGGGCCAGGACGTCGAGACTCCACCTTCCATCAAAATCGACAACCTCACTTTGGAGGATCAACAATCACCAGCAATCTGTCCCTTGATACTGAAATCAGCACCAGGATTGTCAATGCTGCAGCTGTCATGTCAAAGTTGAGAAGCCGAGTGTGAACCGACAGCAAACTGATCGAAAATACGAAGCTCTGCGTGTAACAGGCTTGTGTTCTCAGCACCCTCCTTTATAGTTGAGAAGCATCAACAACTTATACAAGCCAAGAAAAGCAGCTGAACAGCTTCCACCTCCGCTGCCTCAGATGGATATTGGGCATCTCCTGGCAGGACAGAGTGCCGAATGCGGAAGTACACCAGCGTGCAGTGATCCGCAGCAAGTTTGTCCTCTTGCGTCAGCGGTGACTCTGTTGACTGGGTCATGTGTGCTGAATGGATGACGGTCGCATTGCCAAAGACATGCTCTATGGTGAGCTTGCTATCAGCACGAGACCAACAGGTCACCCACGTCTGTGATACAAGGACATCTGCAAATGAGATCTCCAGCAGACTGGGAGTGTAGTCAATGCATGGGAAGTCCTTCCTGCTGACTGGAATTCCTGGAGAAAGGCATTCAGGAAGACGATGGGAAAAGCAGAGGACAAAAGAAATGACCAGTTGGGGGGAAAGAGAGCTCAGAGGGAGGAAAAATTATCAGTCGACCTCGGGCCAATGATATTCATCTGTACCAGCTGCGGAAGGGATTGTCACTCACGAGTCATCCTCGACAGCCACAACAAACGATGTTTAATACAGAAGTGACCTACACGCCAGGCGTAGCCCATCGCCGTCCGAGACGGACAGTTGCCTATTACTATTACAGCTGCAGCTACAACTACAAGAGCGGGTCAGAGGCTGGGAACTCTGCGGCGACTAACTCACCTCTTGACTCGCCAAAGCCTGCCCACCATCTACAAGGCACAAGTCAGGAATGTGATGGAATATTCATGCCTGGATGAGTGCAGCTCCAACAACACTCAAGAGATTGACACCATCAGGTCAAAGCAGCCCACTTGATTGGCACCCCATCCACCACCTTAAACATTCATTCCCTCTAGCACCAGTGCAGAGTGGCAGCAGTGTGTAACATTTACAATATGTACTGCAGCAACTTGCCAAGCCTCCTTCAACAGCACCTTCCAACCCACAAACTCAACCACCTAGGAGCACAAAGGTAGCAGACGCATGGGAACATCACCACCTTCAAGTTCCCCTCCAAGTCACACACCCTCCTGACTTGGCACTATACCGCCATTCCTTCACTGTTGCAGGGTCAAAAACCAGGAACACCCTCCCAAAAAGCACTGTGGAGGTGCCAGAGGACTGAACAGTGGCAAATGTGACTTCCTATTTCAACAAAGGGTGTAAGGGGTAACTACAGGCCAGTGTGATTAACAGCAGTGGTGAGTAAGGTTTTAGAAACAATATTAGGGAAAAAATCAACAGTCACTTGGAGAGATTTGAGTTAATTGAGGAGATTGAGCATGGATTTATAAATGGGAGTTCATGCTTGACTAACTGCATTTTTTGATGAACTAACAGGAAGATGATGCAGCGAATGTTGTTGATATGGATTTTAAGAAAGGATGGATGGATGGATTCAGAATGAATGATAAGGTAGCACATAAAAGGGTGGTTAACAAAATTGAGGTTCATGGAATAGGAGAGTCACTGTCCAATTGGATAGAAAATTGCTTTAAGGACAGAAAATAGCGAATCATAGTAAACGGTTCTTTGTCAGGCTGGAGGATAGTCGACAGTGGGTGTTCTCCAGTGGTCACTGTGAGAACCACTGCTTTTTCTGCTATATGTAAATGACTCGGATCTTGGAATATCGAGTAGAATCTCAAAATATACCGATAACACCAAACCTGGAGGAGTGGTAAACAGTGAGGATGATATGACCTGCCTGCAACAGGACAGTGATAGGCTAGCAGAATGGGCAGACAGGTGGCAGATAGAATTTAATAGTGACTAGTGTGAGGTGATGCATTATAGCAGAAGGAATTGGGAGAGACAATATATACTTAATAGCACAGTTCTAAATAGAACTAAAAATAATGCACCTTGTAAGTGGCTTGTTGGTCTAGGTGTATGATTCCCACTTTGGGTGTCTGATTGGTTAATATGCGAGAGGTTAACAGACTAGCCCTTCTTCATTTGTGTTTTTAGTTGAAGGTCATCAATTGGTTGCAGCCTTACAGAAAGCGAAATTGACGTTCATACAGATCCTGTTTGAGGACCAGAGAACTGGGTTCAAAGAGCCTGTCGACAAAATTGAAATGAACAAAATGTACAGGTCACCAAGTGGGTGTCTGAAGGTGGAGCAGTAACTAAGAGCTGGATACAAAAACAACACGACTAGTAGCTAATATGGAATGGAATTCTTCTGTGTTTCTGTTGTTCGGTTTCGATTAGGGTGGCACAGTGGCGCAGTGGTTAGGCCCACAAACTCACAGTTTCAGGGCCCTGGGCTCAATTCTGAGTACTGCCTGTGTGGAGTTTGCAAGTTCTTCCTGTGTCTGTGTGGGTTTTTGCTGGGTGCTCTGGTTTCCTCCCCCCTCCAAAGACTTGCAGGTGATAGGTAAATTGCCCGTAGTGTAGGTAGGTGGTAGGGAATATGGGATTCCTGTCGGGTTAGTATAAATGGGTGGTTGTTGGTTGCCACAGACTTGGTGGGCCGAAGGGCCTGTTTCAGTGCTGTATCTCTAATAATAATAACTCATCGATTTTCTTGTTTTTCTCTTTTTTGATGCGTTTGAATAATTGTGGATCCTTCTTCAGGGTGTTTCCATTCACCAGGAAGTTCTGACCTCTGATGATGTTGATCATAATAAGCTTCGTATATTTTTGGAACTGAGCAAATTTCCTTTGCTTGAGTCTGCAAGATGTAACTCAGTCTGACATGTGGATCCAAGGGAGGATTTGAAAGCCACCCATGCATTGGAGCATATAGTTGTATCCATCCAATAAGAGACTGAGTAGAAGTGACAGTTCAGTCAGTCGAATATGAGACTTTTAATCTCAGAGTTGTGAGTTTGAGTGCCATTCTGTTTTTCCCTTTTTTGAAGCTTCATTAGCAGAGAGTACAAGGAGTGTTTGAAATGAAATTCAACAACAGTATGAGAAAGTCTCACTTTGATTCTTCTCTCTGCAGCATCTCACTGCAAAAGATTGAACTTTATCTCATTTCTTTCTCAGCTCGGGGTCAGTGCGGCTCGATGGGACTTCTGGCTGTCTCCCGCTTCACAATCCATCAGTACTGAGAAAGCAATGGGGAATATTACTCACATGTTGTGTTCTGTAACCTTTCGGAAAAATTGAATGTATGTATTTTCTTCCAAAACAAGGACACAAAGACATTAACAATGTGGGGCTGAAATAGCTCAGTTGGGGGAGTGTTAGATTGAAGATCTAAAGGCAATTTCAATTCTTTATGCTGTTTATATGGATTTTATGAAAGTATTTGATAAGGTATCACATAAAAGGGTGGTTAACAAAATTGAGGTTCATGGAATAGGAGGATCAGTGTCCAATTTGATAGAAAAGTGGCTTAAGGACAGAAAACAGTGAGTCATATTAAATGGTTCTTTGTCAGACTGGAGGATAGTCGACAGTGGTGCTCCCCAGGGGTAAGTGCTAGAACCACTGCTTTTTTTGCTAAAGATAAATGACTTGGATCTTGAAATATAGAGTAGAATCTCAAAATATGCCGATAACACCAAACCTGGATGAGTGGCAAACAGTGAGGATGATATGAATTGTTTGCAACAGGACAGTGATAGGCGAGCAGAATGGGCAGACAGGTGGCAGATGGAATTTAATAGTGACTGATGTGAGGTGATGTATTTTAGCAGAAGGAATAGGGAGAGACAATATATACTCAATGCTACAGTTGTGAAGAATGTGCAGGAGTAGAGGGACTTGGGTGCATGTCCATCAATCTTTGAAGTTGGCAAGACATATTGCGAGAGTGGTTAGCAAAGTATATGGAATCTTGGGCTTTATAAATAGAGGCATTGAGTACAAAAGCAGGCGAATTATGCTGAACCATTATAAAGCTCTGGTTTGTCCCCAATTGGAGTGTTGCGTCCAGTTCTGCTCACCACACTTTAGAAAGAATGTGCAGATCCTTGAGAGGATGCAGAGGAGATTTACCAGAATGGTTCCAGGTATGGAGGATTATAGTTTCAAGGTTAGGCTCGAAAAGCTAGGGTTGTTCTGCCTGTATCAAAGGAGATTGAGGGGAGAATTGATAGAGGTGTATAAGGCTATGACAGTTTTAGATAAGTTTGCAAGGAAAAATTGTTCCCATTAACTATTGGTACAAGGACTAGGGACACAGATTGAATGTTTTGGGCAAGAGATGCAGGGGGAATGTGCGGAAGAACCTTTTTTACACAGTGATTGGTAATGATCTGCAACTCGCTGCCCATGAGGGTGATGGAAGTGGAAACAATCGATGATTACAAAAGGAATTTGGATGGGCCCTTGAAGGAAATAAATTTACAGGGCTACGGGGATCGAGCATTCGAGTGGGACTGACTGGATCGTTCCCTGGAGAGCCGCCATGGATTCGATGGGGCGAATGGCCTCCTTTTATCCCACAAATGGCTCAGTGACTCAATGACTCCAGGTCACTCGCAGAGTCAAGAAAACAGAGTGATGGATTTAACACAACATTATAAGTTATGTTTGTTTTGACAAAATGCAATAATAACTCGTCTCCACTCCTCGTGTTTCGAAATCCCACACATTCACTATAATGTGAACAATTATTTCCTGTTGTGTCTCTCTCAGATTTGTAAACTTCACTGGATTGGAGTGAGGTGCATCTACTGGCAGGAAACAAGAACTGCAATCAAGCGGCAGAAACTCCATAGTCTGTCAGGGTTAAAGAAACATTGCAATGTGAGGAAATAGCGAAGTGGTTTGATTGGGTAGATGGAGACATGATTCCACTTGTGGTGGTGTCCGAAGCAAGGGCCGGAAATATGAAATTGTCATTCATAAAAGAAATGAGGAATTCATGAAAAATGTAATTACGTAGTGAATGGTTAGAATGTGGATAGAAAAGAAAGTGAAATTGGATGGACAGAAGCAGTCTGAAAGGATGGCTGAGACAAAAGGTGAACACCCTGAAATGTTAACTGTGTTTCTCTCTCCACAGATGCTGCCAGAGCTGTTGAACATTTCCAACACTTTCTGTTATGATTTCAGCATTTACAGGATGTTGCTTTGATCTGAAAAAAAATGGATGAACAGCTTTTCCACAGGAGCTAAAAATACATGCATTGTAAGTGGATTGTTGGTCTAGAGGTATGATTCTTGCTTTGGGTATACAATTGGTTAATATGCGAGAGATCCCGGGTTCAACTCCCGGACGAGCCCATTCTCTTTTGTGTTTTTAGTTGAAGGTCATCGATCGGTTGCAGCCTGACAGCAGGCGGAATTGACTTTCATGCGGAGCCTGTTTGAGGACCAGAGAACTGGATTCAAAGAGCCTGTCGACAAAATTGAAATGAACAAAATGTACAGATCACCAAGGGGGTGTATGAAGGTGGAGCAGTAACTGAGAGCTGGATACAGGAACAACACGACTAGTATCTGGTATGGAATGGAATTCTTCTGTGTTTCTGTTGTTTGTCTTGGATTAACTCATGGATTTATTGGTTTTTCACTTTTTTGATGCGTGTGAAGAATTGTGGATCCTTCTTCAGGGTGTTTTCTTTCACCAGGTAGTTCTGACCTCTGATGATGTTGATCGTAATCAGCTTCAACTCACGGATAGATTTGGAACTGAGCAGATTTCCTTTGCTTAAGTCTACAACATGTAACTCAGACTGACATGTGGATCCATGGGAGGATTTGAAAGCTGCCCCTGCATTGGAGCATACAGTTGCATCCATCCAATAAGAGACTGAGTAGAAGTGACAGTTCAGTCAGTCGAACATGAGACTTTTAATCTTAGGGTTGTGAGTTTGAGTGCCATTCTGTTTTTCCCTTTTTTGGGGGCTTCATTAGCAGAGAGTACAAGGAGTGTGTGACATGAAATTCAACAACAGTTTGAGAACGTCTCACTTTGATTCGGGACTCCTCTCTCTGTAGCATCTCGCTGTGAAAGATTGAACTTTATCTCATTTCTTTCTCAGCTCGGGGTCAGTGTGGTTCAGTGGGACTTCTGGCTGTCTCCCGCTTCACAATCCATCAGTGCTGAGAAAGCAATGGGGAATATTACTCATATGTTGTGTTCTGTAACCTTTCAGAAACAATTGAATGTATGTATTTTCTTCCAAAACATTCATTCTCAGTACTGGGAAAAATAGAGTATATGATTGACTGTATCAGGAAGTGAGAAATGTTTAAAATATGTTGTGACCAGTGGAGAAATGGGATGAGAATATAGTGCCCTCTTCTGATTTCAACTGTAGAAACATTTGTTATTTGGTTCTGTAGCTTAGTTGGCTAAAACACCTGTTTATTAGATAGGAGATCATGGGTTCAAATCCCAGTGGAGCCTTATGTCATTATTAGCAACATGCTTTAGAAGTTCACATCTGTGTCTTGTGAGCTTGAACACATAATTCAAGTTACATGATGAATTTCAGTCACAGGAGAAAACAACCTTTGTGAAGGATGTGAGTTTGGAATGGCTGTTCCTCATTGTCCAGAAATTCAGTCCTGATATTTCAAAGGTAACTTCTTTGATAGAAATTTGTTCACCGTTCCATTCAACCTGGAAAACAGCTTGACATTAATCTCACTGAAGGAACGTGTGACCGTGTTCTGCGTTGCAGAGTGTTTGTGTCATTATGTGTTGCTTTTAACCGAGACTGGGACATGACGCAAGTGGGAGATTAGATTTTTGATACAGCACTGAAACAGGCCCTTCGGCCCACCGAGTCTGTGCCGAACATCAACCACCCATTTAGACGAATCCTACATTCCCACCAAACATCCCCACCTGTCCCTATATTTCCCCTACCACCTACCTATACTAGTGACAATTTATAATGGCCAATTTACCTATCAACCTGCAAGTCTTTTGGCTTGTGGGAGGAAACTGGAGCACCCGGAGAAAACCCACGCAGACACAGGGAGAACTTGCAAACTCCACACAGGCAGTACCCGGAATCGAACCCGGGTCCCTGGAGCTGTGAGGCTGCGGTGCGAACCACTGCACCACCGTGCCGTCCACAACTGGGTTTATCTGAGGTTTGGAATATTTGTCAGTCAGGGACAAGAAAAATCAAAGTAACCAAATAAGAAAACCCATGTCTCGTGGTTACCAAGAAAAATTCAGAATATATTAAACTTTGTTCCATTCAATACAACTGTGTGAACTTTGACCTTTCCTGCCTTTTATAAACAGTATTTGAAGTGTCTCAGTAAAAATGTTCAGTGTTGATGAGAGTGGGGTCTGGGTGAGCATCTGCTGAGTGTGACAGGGTCAGGACTGGATGCAGGAAGTTCTCTGACAGTCTCTCTCTCTCTCTCTGATGGGTTGAGTTGATTTTCAACTGGCAGCTGTTGGTGTAGTATAAGGATGGAAAGGGTTAATGCTGAAGACAGTGGGATCAACCCCTCCCACTGTCAGAGTGGTGATGTAACAGTCACATGAGATGAGGTTTGGGAGAAGAGAGAGCAGCACCAAGGATGCTAGCTTCGGAGGCTTGATGAGTGTGTATATAGTATTGTGTAAATTAGAAAAGAGTTCTTAGTTCTTTCAGCAGGAAATGTGTCCAGAAAATATCGAGAAACTCACAATTTTATTATTCAGGAGTCGGAACACAGATATTAACACCAAGTGACAGTTCTGGGTTCATTAACAAAAAAAAGGTAGCGAATAATATTGCTGACTGATTGAAATCCCCCAGTGAGGAGACAGGTAAACAGGTGATCTGTTGGGACATCCTTCGATCCAAGCTTTCTGCAGCGTTTAATCTCCCTTTTTGGTGAAATTCTCTGTTATTTGCAACTTTTTTTAATCCAGCTTTGATGGGCGAGTGGAAAAACTGAAAAAAACTGAACAGTTCCATTCTTTCTTTTCTTCCTTCTTCCCTTCTTTCCATCAGTTTCGCTTTTCTGTCTCAGATCAATATAGTGATGAGAATCCCAATTTAATCTGTTGTTTCTGGTGTTTTATCCATTCCAATCAGAATTCAACATTCCAATCAAATCTATTTGTTATTCCACAGTGTCTCTCCATGTGGTTTATTCTGTTGCATTCTCTCACAGTCTGTTTGATGATCAATGTTACATCTCACTCTCTGTTCTGTGAAGATCAGAAGCAGTGATATCTGTTTACACCACCCGACAAGTCGGTCTGAGGCTGTGCCTCGCTGATCATGTGGGGTTCGGAACATAGGAACAGGAGTCGGCCATTCAGCCCATCGAGTCTGCCCCGCCATTCAATATGATCATGGCTGATCATCCACTTCAATGTCCTTTTCCCCACACTTTCGTCATATTCCCTTATGTCATTTGTATTTAGAAATCTGTCAATCTCTGCTTTAAACATAGTCAATGACTGAGCTTCCACAGCCCTCTGGGGTACAGAATTCCAAAGATTTACAACCCTCTGAGGAACAACATTTCTCCTCATCTCTGTCCTTAGTGGCTTCCCCCTTATTTTGAAAATGCGTCCCCTGGTTCTCGACTCCCCAACCAGGGGAAACATCTTAGCTGCATCTACCCTGACTGTCCTTTAAGTATTTTGTAGGTTTCAATGAGATCACCTCTCATTCTTCGAAACTCTAGAGAATACAGTCCCAGTTTCCCAATCTCTCTTCATAGAACAGTCCCACCATCCCAGGAACAAGTCTGATGAACCTTCGTTGAACTCCCTCTATGGCAATAATATCCTTCCTAAAGTAAGGAGAGCAAAACTGCACACAGTACTCCAAGTACGGTCTAACCAAGGTTCTATACAATTGAAGCAAGAATTCACTAATCCTGTACTCAAATCCTCTTGTGATGAAGGCTAACATACTATTACCCTTTCTAATTGAGTGCTGCACCTGCATGTTAGCTGTCAGTGACTTATTGACATGGATACCAGGTCACCCTTATACTTTATACATCAGTTAATAAAGGAAAGGATTCCATATACCTGCTGAACCACCTTATTGACCTGTACTGCTACTTCAGGGATCTGTGGACATTCACTCCAACGTCCCTCACTTCCTCTGCACCGTTCAGTGTTCTCCCATTAATTGTGTATTCCTTTGCCTTTTTTGACCTCCCAAATGCATCACCTCACACTTGTCCAATTTGAATTCCATTTATCACTTCTCTGCCCACCTGACCAGTCTATTGATATCTTCCTGCAGTGTACAGCTATCCTCCTCCCGATCAACAACACGGACAATTTCTGTGTCATCTGCAAACATCTTGATTGTGCCCTCTATATTTATGTCCATATCATTAATATATACCACAAAAAGCAGGGGACCTAGTTCTGAGCCCTGTGGAACACCACTGGAAACAGTCCTCCAGTTGCAAAAACACCTGTAACCAATTCCTTCTTGTTTCCTGCCACTGAGCCAATTTTGTATCCAGCTTGCTACATTCCCCTGGATCGCATGCGCATTTATGTTTTTTTAACCAGTTTGCCATGTGGGACCTTGTCAAAAGCCTTGCTAAAATCCATGTAGACCACATCAACTGCACTATCCTCACAATCCTCATTGTTACTTCTTCAAAAAATTCAATCAAGTTCGTCAGACAGGAGCTTCCCTGAACAAATCCATGCTGATGATACTTGATTAATCTGTGCCTTTCTAAGTGACAGTTTATCCTGTCTCTCAGAATTAATTCCAATAATTCGCCCACTATTGAGGTTAGGCTGACTGGCCTTTAATTGTTCCCTCGCTTCCTTTTTCAAGAATGGTGCAATGTTAGCAATAAGAGCAAAAAGTGCTGGACATACACAGCAGGTCTGGCAGCATCTGTGGAGAGAGAAGCAAAGTTAACATTTCAGGTCAGTGACCTTTCATCAGAACAGAAACATTAACTTTGCTTCTCTCTCCACAGATGCTGCCAGTCCTGCTGTGTATTTCCAGCGCTAATAGTTTTTATTTCAGATTTCCAGCATCTGCAGAATTTTGCTTTTATTGCAACGTTACGAGACCTCCCATCGTCTGGCATCACTCCTGTATCCAGTCAGGGATTGGAAACTGATGGTCAGACCTTCCACTATTTCCTTCCTGGCTTCTTTTAACCTCCTGGGGTACATTTCATCCGGCCCTGATGATTTATCCACTTTCAAGGATGCTAATCCCATTTATACGTCTTCTCTCCCTCAGTTTATCATGTCCAATACTTCACACTCCTTCTCCTTAATTACAATATATGCATCACCACCTCATTTGTGAAGACAGTAAAGTATTCATTAACAAACATACCCACATCTTCCACCCTGATGGGCCCTACTCTTTCCTCAGTTGCCTCTTACTCCAATGTATTGATGAAATATCTTTGGATCCATTTTGATTTTGCTTGTCAATATTCTTTCATGCTCTCTGTTTGCTCTTCGTCGCTGCTCCCAAATGCCTCTAGTTAAGTCAAAAGACAACTTATCAGAAGTGGGATCACAAGGCCGAAAGTGGGGATGTTCACTGATGATTGCACAATGTTCAGCACCATTCATGACTCCTCAGATACTGAAGCAGCCCGTGTCCAGATGTAGCAAGACCTGGACAACATCCAGGCTTGGGCTGATAAGTGGTTAATAACATTTGCGTCACATAAATGCCAGGCAATGACCATCTCAAACAAGAGAGAATCTAATCATTTCCCCTTGATGTTCAATGGCATTACCATCACTGAAACCCCCACCATCAACATTGGGGGAGTTACCATTGACCATAAACTGAACTGGACCAGCCACATAAATGCATTTGCTGCAAAAGCAGGTCAGAGGCTAGGAATTCTGCAGTGAGCAACTTACCTCCTGTCTCCCCACATCTTTACATCTTTCCACCATTTACGAGGCACCAGTCAGGAGTTTGATGGAATACTCTCCACTTGCCTGGATGAGTGCAGCTCCAACAACACTCAAGTAGCCTGCTTGATTGCCCCCATCCAGCAGCTTCAACATTCACTCCATTCACCACGAATGCACAGTGGCAGCAGTGTGTACAATCTACATGATGCACAACAGCAACACACGAAGGCTCTTTCAACAGTACCTTCCAAACTCTGAACCTCTACTACCGAGAAGGACAAGGGCAGCAGATGCAAGGGAGCACTACCACCAGCAAGTCCCTCTCCAAGCCACACACCATCCTGACTTGGAACTGTATCGCCATTCCTTCATTGTCGTTGGGTAAAAATCCTGGAACTCCCTTCCAAACAGCACTGTTGGTATTCCTGCATCTCAAGGACTGCAGCGGCTCAAGAAGGCAGCTCACCACCACTTTGTCAAGGGCAATTTGTAATGGGCAATAAATGCTGGCATAGCCAACGATGCTTATGTCCCAGGAACAAATGAAAAAAAGTGAGGAAATAGTGAAGGACTTTTATAGAATACACGGAGACATGTTTCCACTTGTGGTGGTTTCTGAAATAAGAGCCAAAAATATAAAATCAACATTCATAAAACCAATGAGGAATTCATGAAAAATGTATTTATGCAGTGAATGGATAGAATCTGGAATTTTCTATCACAGGGAGAGGTTGGGGTGAATAGTATTGATGCACTTAAGGGGAGGTGGAACAAATGAACAAGTGTATGGGGAGAAATGAATTGAGGGATATACATATCGGGCTTCATTTTTAAAAATTTGTGCATATGAAGCAGGATGGCTGGAAATATGTGCAGAGCATAGAGCAGTTGGGATGATCCCAATGCAGTGTTTTGTCTGGATGGATCTGCCCAGAACACTTGTGATACAGGAGCTGGGAGCTTCAGTACTTCAGTGGAGGCAGATAATGACACCGGTTTTCATTAGTGGGTGTTCTTAATGATTATTAATTGAGAAATTAAATTCACCTCTTTGATATTTTGCCCCTCACCTGTTCTTGAGTTATAAGATATATTTTTTCTTCATAGAGGCAAATATTTGAAGATATTGTGATGAATGTGATGGTTGCTGCACTCGAGGCACAAGGAACAGTGCAGCCAACTCCTCTCACACACAGTAGGTACATTATCACTCAGAGTACAGAGGGATAGACAGTTCATCAGTTCCCTAGTCTCAGACTGCAGAAGTAGTCAGGCTCACATTGATCCCGAGTTCCAGAGACACATTTTCAATCAAACAAAGCAGGAGAAAAAGAAATTGTTTCCATTTCGCCCCAATTCAGTCCCACTGACAGTCAGATACATCAATCCCAGGTCAAAATCACACTCATTAACAGATTGAAATACAATGTGTCAATCTAAAGATAATGCAGACTTAGCTAGCAAGAAAATATCAGATAGAATTGGCACACGCTACTGATCGAATGGCACAGAATCTAAGCTAATGATGTACCCTGAGATTTAAATTAAATATCATACCCAAAGCTCACACCCATTCATTATAAAGGATGTTTAAACATCCCCATAGTGTACCCTGAGATACAAGTTACATACAAGTCCAACATTCATTACAGAGAAAGTTTCAAAGATGCTGAAAGATATTGTAACCTGAGACACAAATTAGATACCAGTTCAGAACTCACCCACGCTGTGAAATTGAAAGATACAGAATCAATTCGATTAGTGTCGATTGATCTAAACATTATATACCATTCTAAAACCTCATACAATATCAAACTGAAATACAGTATTAATTCCATTAGTGTCGATTGATCTAAACATTATATACCATTCTAAAAACTCATACAATATCAAACTGAAATACAGTATTAATTCCATTAATGTAGATTGATCTAAACATTATATACCATTCTAAAAACTCATACAACATCAAATTGAAATACAGTATCAATTCTATTAGTGCACATTGACCTAAACATTACATACTATTCCAAAAACTCATACAGCATCAATTCCATTAGTGTAGATTGATCTAATCATTGGCAGTCCAAAAATCACACACAGTATCAGATTGAGCAATGCTGATATGAAGTGTAAACTGTGATGTAAATTAGATGCCTGGACAGAACTCACCCAGACTGCGGAAATAAAAAATACAGTTGTCCATGATACGCATTATTTTCCAGCCAAAAACATCTCATACATGATCAGAGTGAAATAGATTATCAATTCCATTTATGTAGACTGAACTCCACATTATGGCGGCACAGTGGCGCAGTGGTTAGCATTGCAGATTCAAGCTCCACTGACCTGGGTTCAGTTCTGCGGAGTTTGCAAGTTCTCCCTGTGACCGCGTGGATTTCTGCTGTGTGCTCCAGTTTCCTCTTACAGCCCAAGAATTGCAGGTTGTTAGGTAAATTGCCCCTCGTGTGAAGATGTGGGAGGGAATATGGGATTGATGTAGGATTAGTGTATATGGGTGCTTGTTGGTTGGCACAGACTCGGTGGGTTGAAGGGCCTGTTTCAGTGCCGTATCTGAAAATAAAATTACAAACCTGTAAAAACTCTCATCCAGGGGGATGGTGATTTTGTGGTTACTTTACAGGACGAGTAATCCAAAAGTCTCCACTAATGGACCAGAGACATGAGTTCAAATTTCACTGCAGCAGCTGGGTAATTTATAGAATGAAAGTAAGTTTATGGCACAGGAAGAGGCCAGTTGGCCCATTGTGTCTGTGCCAGATGAAAACTGTCCACCCATTCTAATCCCACCTTTCAGCATTTGGTGCATAACCCTGCAGATTACGTCATTTGAGGTGTATATCCAGACTCATTTTGAATGAGTTGAGGATTTCTGTCTCAACTCCCCTATCAGGCAGTGAGTTCCAGACCCCCTCCACCCTCTGGCTGAAAAAAAAACTTTTCCTCATCTCCTCTGTAATCTTTATACTAATAACTTTAAATCTATTCCCCTAGTCACTGACCTCTCTGCTAAGGTGAACAGGCCCTTCACTTCAACTCTATACAGGCCCCGCAAAATGTTGTACATTTCAGTCTGATCTCCCCTCAGCCTCCTCTGTTCCAAGGAGAACAGCTCCATCCTATCCAATCTTTCCCCATAGCTGCATTTTTCCAGTCCCGGCAACATCCTCGTAAATCTCCTCTGTACCCTCTCCAGGGCAATTACATCCTTTCTGTAATGAGGTGATCAGAACTGTACACAGTACTCAAGTTGTGGCCTGACTAATGATTTATACAGTTACAGTACAACCTCCCTGCTCTTATATTCTATACCTCGTCGAAAAAAAAGGATTCCATATGCCTTTTTAACCACCTTATCAACTTGTCCTGTTACCTTCAAGGATCTGTGGACATTTACTCCAAGGTCCCTCACTTCCTCTACACCCCTCAGCATTTTCCTATTAATCGTGTATTCCTTTGCCTTGTTTGACCTCCCCAAATGCATCACCTCACACTTCTCTGGATTGAATTCAATTTGCCATTTTTCTGCCCATCTGACCAGACCATCAAGATCTTCCTGCAGCCTACAGTTATCCTCCTTGCTATTTACCACATGGCCAATCGTTGTGTCATTTGCAAACTTCTTGATCATGCCCCCTACATTTACATCCATGTAGACCACATCATAAACTGCACTACCCTCATCTATTTTCCTTGTTAATTCTTCAAAATTTCGATCAAGTTGTTCAGGCAAGATCTTCCCTTAACAAATCCATGCTGACTATCCTTGATTAATCTGTGCCTTTCTAAGTGACATTTTATCCTGTCTCTCTGAATAGATTCCAATAATTTTCCCACTATTGAGGTTAGACCGACTGGCCTGTAATTATTCGGTCTAGCCCTCACTCCCTTTTTAAACAGAGGTACAATGTTAGCAGTCCTCCAATCCTCCAGCACAACACCTGTATCCAATGAGGTCTGGAAAACGATGGTCAGACCTTCCGCTATATCCTCTCTTGCTTCTTTTAACAGCCTGGGGTACATTTCATCCATCCCTAGTGATTTATCAACTTACAAATAAGCTAATTCCATTAGTATGTCCTCTCTCCCTCTGTTGATCATATCCAATACTTCACACCCCTCTTCCTTATCTACAATATCTGCATCGTCCCCCTCTTTTGTGCAGACAGATGCAAAGTATTTATTAAGAACAATGCCAACATCTTCTGCCCCTACATATAGGTTACCTTTATGGTCTTTTCTGTGCCCTCCTCTTTCCTTAGTTATCCTTTTACTCTTAATGTATTGATAAAACATCTTTGTGTTTACCTTGATTTTGATTGCCAATATTCTTTCATGCCTCTCTTAGTTTTCCTAATTTCAATGTTGATTTCCCCCCTCCACATTCTATAGACCTCTCAGCTTTCTGTAGTATTGAGTTCTCTGTGTCGGGCATAATTTTTCCTTTACTGCCATATCATACCCATAAGCTCCTTGACATCCATGGGGCTCTTGATTTGGCCTTCCCACCCTTTTTCTTTGAGGGAACATGTTGAGTCTGAACCCCTGGAATCTCCCCTTGAATTCTTCCCATTGCTCTGACACTGATTTACCTTCAAGTACCTGTTTCCAGTCCACTTTCGCTAAATCACTCCTCAGCTTAGTAAAGTTGGCCTTGCCCCAATTGAGAACTCTAACTCTTGTTGTATCCTTGTCCTTTCCATAATTATGTTAAAACTGACTGAATTATGATCACTACCACCAAAATGCTCTCCCACTGCCACTCCTTCCACCTGCCCATCTTCATTTCCTAAAACTGCGTCCTCTCTTGTTGGACTTGCTACATATTCGCTAAAATATTTCTCCTGAATGCATCACAAGAATTCTGCTCCCTCAATTCCTTTTACACTAAAACTATCTCAGTTAATGTTTGGGTGGTTAAAATCCCTTTCTATTGCTGCCGTACTGTTGCTTTGACAAAAATTGCCACTCTCCCTCCTTTCTTATCTCCCTCCCTATCGCGTCTGAAAACCCTGTAACCAAGACTGTTGAGCTGCCATTCCTGTCCCTCCTTAAGCCATGTTTCTCTCAGAGCTATGATATCATACTGCCACCTGTCTATCTGTCCTCAGCTCATCTGCTTTATTTGCTATACTCCTTGCATTGAAATAGATACACTTGAGCACTGCCAAACACTTTTTTAATTTTCTAAACTTTGTTTCCTCAGTCTTCCAGACTCATCCATTAATTCTCTGCCTTCCATTTTCATTTCTGATTTTGTCCCATCTGACTCTACCTTCCAGTCCCCATCCCCCTGCCAAACTAATTTAAACCCTCCCCAACAGCTCGAGCAAAATGCCCCGCAAGGAACTCCGTCCCAGCTCTGTTCAGGTGCAACCCGTCCGACCGGTCCCAAGAATCCAAAGCCATGCCTCCTGCACCATCTTTCCAGCCACACATTCATCTGTCTTCTTCTATTCCTGTACTCACTTGCGCTTGGCACTGGGAGTAATCCGGAGATTATTACTTTTGATGTCCCATTTGCAAATTTCTTACCTCACTCCCCAAATTCTGACTGCAGGACAACATCCTTATTTCTACCTATGTTGTTTGTTCCGATGTGGACCACAACTGCTGGCTGTTCACCCTCCCCTTTCAGGATGCTCTGTAACTGCTCAATGACATCCTTGATCCTGGCACCAGGGAGGCAACATACCATTCCTGGATTCATGTCTGCGGCTACAGAAATGCCTGATTGTTCCCTTGACTATTGAATCACCTATCACTATGGCTTTTCCAGTCTTCCTTGTACCTCCCTTTGCAGCTGAGTCACCCATGGTGCCATGGGCTTGGCTCTGGCTGCACTCCCCAGGGAAGCATCACTGTCCTCCATATTCAGAACTGAATACCCGTTGGAGAGCGTCATGCAGTCAGGGTGTCCTGCACTACCTACTCGATGTTTTTTGACTGCCTGTTGATCACCCATTCCCTCTCTCCCTGCATACTCTTAAGCTGTGGGGTGACCACATCTATAAACATGCTATCGATGTAGCTCTCTTCTCACGAATGCACTGCAGTGTCACCAGCTGCCTCTCAAGTTCCAAAACCCAGAGCTCAAGCTGCCACAATTGAGAGCACTTCCTGGCACAAATGTTCTCTAAGATAGTGGAAGCATCCTGCAGCTCCCACATATCACAGGAGGTGCACTCTCAAGGTTGAAACACCCCTGCCATTAGTTGACCATTTGCTACTGCTAAAAAAATCCTTAACAGTACTACAACACCTTAGAATTATAAATAAAACTTTCCTAGTACTGATAAATCCCACTAAAAATCAATACAGTTCACTAGTTAAGATAAACCTTACTCCAAAAAACTCACCAACGATTCACTTGTCCCTTATTATTAATACTTAATGTATACTCTTTTTATTCTGCCTGTTGTTGAAATGCTATAACCCAGCCATTTACACACCCACCCGAACAGTGGTGTACTAACTATTTACAGTTACTCCCTAACAGCCGTTAATCACAACCAGTCACCTTGCAGCTTTCCTGTGATGTCACTATTCACTTTGTTTCCAAACTCCAGCTTGCTTGGACTCCTGTCCACTCCGCTTTCACCGTTTCCTGCTCTCTGAGTGAACCCTTGCTTACTCTCTCTCTCCCCACCCCGGGCTCTTTATGCTCCACTCTGCTCTCACTGTTCCCCGCTCTCAATGTATGAATATTTGTTTGCGTTGTGTTTAATTTAAAATATGGATTAACTGTATTTCACAGTTGTAGGTTTTATTTGGTAGCCCTGTACAAGTTGTGGATTGGTATTCAATATTTAGCTCTGTGAAAATTATTGTGAATGAAAACATAACTTTCAATCTGATACATGGGCTGGTCTGCAAGCTCCAAGTCCTTCACTTTGTAGTAATGGAACTGATACTGTATCTTTCAGTCTTAATCTCTGTGGGATTTTTGAACTGGTATGTAATGCATAGCTCGGTATAACGTCTGATGTACATTATTGGGATTCATAGGATCATAGGAAATGGGGGCATTAGGCCAATCAGCCCATTGAGCCTGCTCTGCCATTCAAACAGATCGTGGCTGATCATATCCCTCTTTGCCATTTTTCCCTGCTATCTCCATATCCCTTGATCCCGGTAGTATTTAGAAATCTATTGATTTCTGTCTTGAATATGTTCAGTAATTGGGCCTCCACAGCCCTCTGGGATAAAGAATTCCACAGATTACCCACCCTCTGAGTAAAGAAATTCCTGCTCATCTCAGTCTCAAATGGCCTGTCCTTATTCTGAGAATGTGTCCCCTTCTTCCAGACTCACTAGACAGAGGAAACATCCTATCCATATCTACCCTGTCACACCCTGTAAGAATTTTGGAAGTTTCAATGAGATCACCTCTCATTCTTTGAAACTCCAGAGAATTTGGGCCCAGTTTCTGCAGTCTCTCATCATAAGGGGATTAGTCTGGTGAATCTCCATTGCATTCCCTCTGTGACAAGTCTATCCTTCCTTAGATAAGGGGAAGTGATGGCGTAGTGGCATTGTCATGGGCGGCACAGTGGTTAGCACCGCAACCTCACAGCTCCAAAAACCGAGGTTTGATTCTGGCTACTGCCTGTGCAGAGTTTGTAAGTTCTCCCTGTGACCATGTGGGTTTTTGCTGGGTGCTTTGGTTTCCTCCCGCAGCCAGAGACTTGCAGGTGATAGGTAAATTGGCTGTTGTAAATTGCTCCCAGTGCAGGTAGGTGGTAGGGAATATGGGATTACTGCAGGGCGAGTATAAATGGGTGGTTTTTGGTCAGCACAGACTCGGTAGGCTGAAGGGCCTGTTTCAGTGCTGTATCTCTAAATAAATATAAAATAAGGAAACCAAAATTGTACAGAATACAGTGCTCGACCCCAAGGGTCACTGTTGGAACCACTGCTTTTTTTGCTACAGATAAATGACTTGGATCTTGGAATATAGAGCAGAATCTCAAAATATGCCGATAAAACCAAACTTGGAGAAGTGGAAAACAGTGAGGATGAAATGAACCGCCTGCAACAAGACAATGATAGGCTAGCAGAATGGGCAGACAGGTGGCAGATGGAATTTAATAGTGACTAGTGTGAGGTGATGCATTTTGGCAGAAGAAATAGGGAGAGGCAATATATACTTAATGGCACAGTTCTAAAGAGTGTGCAGGAATAGAGAGACTTGTTCACTAAAATGTGAACAATTTTTCTTCTTGTGTGGCTCTCAGATTTGTAAACTTCACTGTACTGGAGTGAGGTGACATCTACTGGCAGGAAGCAAGAACTGCAACCAAGCAGCAGATACTCCATAGTCTGTCAGGGTGAAAGAAACATTGCAATATGAGGAAATAGTGAATGCGTTTGATTGGGTTGATGGAGACATGATACCACTTGTGGTGGAGTCCAAAGCAAAGGCCAGAAATATAAAATTGTCATTATTAAAAGATATGAGGAATTCATGACAAATGTATTCAGGTGGTGAGTTGGTGGAATCTAGATAGAATAGAAAGTGAGATTGGGTGGACAGAAGCAGTGTGAAAGGATGGCTCAAACAAAAGGGAAACGCCCTGAAAGGTTAACTCCGTTTCTCTCTCCACAGATGCTGCCAGAGTTTCTGAACATTTCCAGCACTTTCTGTTTTTATTTCAGAATTTGCAGGATGTTGCTTTGATCTGAAAAAAAATGGATGATTGGCTTTGGCTGCCAGTGAAATTCCACAGGAGCTAAAAGGAAGTTCTGATATCAGTGGCATGCTGATCTCGGGGTATGATTCTTGCTTAGGGTAAGTGATTAATTAATGTGTGAGAGATCCTGGGTTCAAATCCTGGACAAGCCCTTCTTTGTTGGTGTTTTTAGTTTAATTTCGTCGATTGGTTTCAGCCTTACAGAAGGCGGAATTGATTTCCATATGGAGCCTGCTTGAGGACCAGAGGGCTGGATTCAAAGAGCTTGTCGACAAAATTGGAATGAATGAAATGTGCAGAGAGCCAAGTAGGAATATAAAGTTGTAACTTTAACTGAAGCCTGGCTCCAAAAAACAACAGAACTGGGTTCTGGTATGGAAAGGAAACCATTCCCATTTCTGTTGTTTGGCTTGCATTGGCTCATTGATTTTCTTGTTTTTCACTTTGTTGATGCATTTGAATAACTGTGGATCCTTCTTCAGGGTGTTTTCTTTCACCAGGTAGTTCTGACCTCTGATGATGATGATCGGAATGAGCTTCACCTCACTGATAGTTTTGGAACTGAGCAGATTTCCTTTGCTTGAATCTACAACATGGAACTCAGTCTGACATGTGGACCCATGGGAGGATTTGAATGCCACTCCTGCGTTGAAGAATACAGTTGCATCCATCCAATAAGCGACCGAGTAGAAGTGACAGTTCAGTCAGTCGAACATTAAACTTTTAATTTCAGGGTGGTGGGTTTGAGTGCCATTTTGTTTTTCCCTTTTTTAAGGCTTCATGAGCAGAGAGTACAAGGAGTGCTGAAATGAAATTCAGCAAAACTATGAGAAAGTCTCACTTTGATTCGGGACTCTTATCTCTCTGCAGCATCTCGCTGTGAACGATTGAACTTCATCTCATTTCATTCCCAGCTCGGGATCAGTGCGGCTCAGTGGGACTTCTGGCTGTCTCCTGCTTCGCAATCCATCAGTGCTGAGAAAGCAATGGGGAATATTATTCAAGGCTCTGTAACCAGAGGACACCGATTTAAGGTGACTGGCAAAAGAACCAAAGGCAACATGAGGAAAAACTTATTTTGCACAGCGATTGGTTAAGATCTGATATGCACTGTTTGAGAGTGTGATGGAGGCTGATTCAAACATGACTTTCAAAATGGTAAAAGATAATTATCTGAAGTGAAAAAAGTGCATGTCTTCATGGAATACATGAGTCTGTGGCATGAGCTGAGTTGCTCGTGCAGAGAAGCAGCACAAGCACAATGAACTGAATGGCTTCCTTTTGTTCTGTAACTATTCTATGATCTATGATTCTTTTCAGAGTGAAATCAACACTCACATACAAGAAACTGACAGGCACAATGTGAACCCCACACTAACATACCAGCGAATGCTGGGGACAGAGTAAAACCAACTCAGTCCTAGACTAGAAACTGACAGGTGCACTGTAAACTTCGCATTACCAGACAAGAAATTGACAGTTACAGTGTGAAACCCACAGTCACTTAGCAGCAGTTGGCAGGTAACGTGTAAAAATCTTTCTTTCATATCCCAACTGCAAGGTAAAAAGGAAATTAGGGACAAACCCAGGCTCACACTTCAAAGACTGAGAGATACAAAGCAAAACACATACTCACCTACAAGTGCAGAGAAGAAGACACACTCAGAGGAGGTGCAGATTAAAGACACATGCATGTAACAGAAACTGATAGGGATAGAATCAAACCCTTTCTCACTTCTCAGAAACTGATAGATATAGACAAAAGCTGATGCTCACATACAAGTTGTTGAAAGATATGTGGTGAAACTCACAGAGCAATAGCAGAAACAAACAGGTACTGAATAATACCCACAGTCACAGACCAAAAACTGAAATATACTGCGTTAAACACCACTTTCTCACACCAGAAACTCATGGCTACAAAGTGAAGCTGACTCTATCCTCCCAGGCATTGACAGGTACAAAAGAAAACACTCACGACGATACCAGGACATGAAATGTACGTAATAAAACCTTTCAGCTGAAAGAATAGCATTAATGACAGGTGTGGTACCCAGAATGCTCAGCGGCCTAGAATCCGCCCAATCTGTTACAGGAGCGGGGCGCGCAGGCGCAGTAGAGACAGCTCTGTCAGGAGCTGGAGCTGCGGGTTCGGAGTTGGAGCGGGATATTCACAAAGTGCGAGAAGACCGCGCCCTTTGCGGGCTCACACAGCTGGAGCAGGGCCTCCGGGCCACAATAACATGGAACAATCCCATCTGTATCCCTGCGGATGGCGACGGTGAAGCCTTTCCCGGTGAGGCTTCCCGAAACCGCGTCCATAAATGGATAAGAATTGGGGTCTGGGCAGGGAGCGTCTGGAGATGGATAAGAATTGGAGACTGGGCAGGGAGCGTCTCTAAATGAATAAAATTTGGGTACTGGTCAGGGAGCGTCTGTAAATGGATAAGAATTGGGGACTGGGCAGGGAGCGTCTCTTAATGAATAAAATTAGGGTACTGGTCAGGGAGCGTCTATAAATGGATAAGAATTGGGGTCTGGGCAGGGAGCGTCTGGAGATGGAGAAGAATTCGAGACTGGGCAGGGAGCGTCTCTAAATGAATAAAATTTGGGTACTGGTCAGGGAGCGTCTGTAAATGGATAAGAATTGGGAACTGGGCAGGGAGGGTCTCCAAATGAATAACATTTGGATACTGGTCAGGGAGCGTCTGTAAATGGATAAGAATTGGGGACTGGGCAGGGAGCGTCTCTAAATGAATAAAATTTGGGTACTGGTCAGGGAGTGTCTCTAAATGAATAAGATTTGGGTACTGGTAAGGGAGTGTCTGTAGATGGATAAGAATTAGGGACTGGGCAGGGAGCGTCTGTAAATGGATTAAGATTTGGGTACTGGTCAGGAAGCATCTGTAAATCGATAAGAATTGGGTACTGGTCAGGAAGCATCTGTAAATCGATAAGAATTGGAGACTGGGCAGGGAGCGTTTCTAAATGAATAAGATTTGGGCACTGGGCAGGGAGCGTCTATAAATGCTTAAGAATTGGGGACTGGTTAGGGAGCGTTTTTTTATTCGTTCGTGGGATGTGGGCGTCGCTGGCTCGATCTCAGCTCGAGTAATGTGTCCAGTTCTGGGCACCAGGCTTTAGAAAGGACATCAAAGCTTCTGAGACAGTTCAGAGGAGATTTACCAGAATGATCCCAGAGATGAGGGGTGTCAGTTCTCTGGACAGGCTGGTGAAGCTGGGATTGTTCTCTTCAGAGTAGAGAAGGTTAAGGCAAGATTTAATAGAGGTGTTCAGAATCATGAAGGATTTTCATACGGTAGAGAGGGAGAAACTGTTTCCAATGTCCTGGGGGTCAGTAACCAGAGGACACAGATTTAAAATAATTGGCCAAAAATGTCAAGGGGAGGTGAGGAGAGATCTTTTAACCCAGTAACTGATTCGGATTTGGAATGAATTGTCTGACAGGGTGGTGGAAACAGATTCAATTATAACTTTCATAAAGGAATTGGACAAATATTTCAAAGTGAAATTCTCCAGGATTATGGGGAAATAGGCAGGGGGTTGGACTAATTGCATCTTTTTGTTAGAGAGTCAGCAGAGGCACAATGGGGCCGAATGGCCTCCTTCTGTGCTGTGTGATTCTATGAACATAAGAACTAGAAGCAGGAGTCGGCAATTCAGCCCCTCGAGTCTGCTCTGCCATTCAATACAATCATGGCTGATCTCATCACGGCAGTTCTTGTTTCTTGCCAGTAGATGTCACTTCACTCCAATACAGTGAAGTTTACAAATCTGAGAGAGACAAAACAGGAAAGAATTGTTCACATTCTGGTGAATGTGTGGGATTTAGAAATACTAGGAGTGGAGACGAGTTATTACTTGTCTGCTCGATCCCCATAGCCCTGTAAAATTATTTCCTTCAAGTGCCCATTCAAATTCCTTTTGTAATCCTCGATTATCTCCATTTCCACCGCCCTCGTGGGCAGCGAGTTACAGATCATCACCAATCAATGTAAAAAAGTTATTCCGCACATTCCCCCTGTACCTCCTGTCCAAAACCTTCAGTATGTGTCCCCTAGTCTTTGTACCAATAGTTAACGGGAACAATGTTTCCTTGCCAACTTATTTAAAACTGTCATAGCCTAAAACACATCTATCAATTCTTCCCTCACTCTCGTTTGATACAGGCAGAACAACCCTAGCTTTTCCAACCTAACCTTGTAACTAAAATCCTCCATCCCTGGATCCATTCTGGTAAATTTCCTCTGCATCGTCTCAAGGACCCTCACATTCTTTCTTAAGTGTGGTAAGCAATACTGGAAGCAACACTCCAATTGGGGCCGAATCAGAGCTTTATAATGGTTCAGCATAACTTCCCGGCTTTGTACTCAATGCCTCTATTTATAAAGCCCAAGATCCCATATACTTTGCTAACCACTCTCGCAATATGTCTTGCCACCTTCAAAGATTGATGCACATGAACCCCAAGTCCCTCTATTCCAGCACACTCTTTAGAACTGTGCCATTAAGTATATATTGCCTCTCCCTATTCCTTCTGCCAAAATACATCACCTCACACTTATCACTATTAAATTCCATCTGCCACCTGTCTGCCCATTCTGCTGGCCTATCATTGTCCTGTTGCAGGCAGTTCATATCATCCTCACTGTTTGCCACTCCTCCAAGTTTGTTGTCATCGGGATATTTTGAGATTCTACTCTGTATTCCAAGATCAAAGTCATTTATCTTGAGCAAAAAAAGCAGTGGTTCCAGCACTGACACTTGGGGAACACCACTGTCGACTATCCTCCAGTCTGACAAAGAACCATTTCATAAGACTCGCTGTTTTCTGTCCTTAAACCAATTTTCTATCCAATTGGACACTGACCCTCCTATTCCACGAACCTCAATTTTGTTAACCGCCCTTTTATGTGGTACCTTGTCAAACGCTTCCTTAAAATCCATATAAACAACATCCACTGCATTCCCTTCATCAACCTGCTCTGTTAGTTCATCAAAAAATGCAGTTAGATTAGTCAAGCATGAACTTTCATTTATAAATCCATGCTCACTCTCCTTAATTAACTCAAACCTCTCCAAGTGACTGTTGATTTTTTACCCTGATTATTCTTTCTAAAACCTTACCCACCACTGCTGTTAATCTAACTAGCCTGTAGTTACCCAGACTGTCCTTACACCCTTTCTTGAATAAGGGCGTCGCATTTGCCACTGTTTATCCTCTGGCACCTCCCCCATATCCAGGGAAGATTGGAAGATTATACTGAACCCTTCCGTTATCTGCATCCACATTTCCTTTCGCAACCTGGGATGCAAGCCATCCGGAACATGTGATTTATCTACCCTAAGCACAGCCAGCCTTTTTAGTACCTCCCTCTCTCAATTTGTACCCTATCCATTGCCTCTACTCTCTTCACTTCTACTGATATTTTGTCAAATTCCACTTCCTTAGTGATCACTGATACAAAGTACTCATTAAGCAGATTAACATTGCCCTGCACCTCTAAGCATATATTATCCTCTTTCTCCCTAATAGGCCCGACTCAACCTCTTACTACCCACTTATCATTTACATGCTGCTCGAAGATTTTTGGGTTTCCTTTCATGTTGACTGCCATTTTATTCTCATAGAAATAGAGAATAAGCTGAATATAGAAGATATAAGTATTTCCCATCCTTGATGAGGTGGAACTTTTTTATGTTGTGGGTAGTAATGACTTGGCCCACGAGTGTGGTGGAAGCAGAGACAATCAATGATTTGAAAAGGAAATTGGATGGATACTTGAAGGAAAGAAACTTGCAGGAGGAAAGGGATCGAGCTGGTGAGTGGAACTGACTAGATTGCTCCGGGGAGAGCCAGCATGGACGTGATAGGCCAAACGACCACCTTCTGTGCTGCAAATGACTCTGTGTTGTTTCTCAAATTCAATCCACTGGTGTATGGTAAATAATTTCAAAGTAAATTGTGCAACTGGAAAATCAGAGCCAAGGCAAGGGACGCATAAGGAAGCGGAAGTGCTGAAACCCGGGATTGAAACAGGGACCTTCAGATCTTCAGTCTAACGCTCTCCCAACTGAGCTATTTCAGCCCAACATTAATAGTGGCTTGGTGTCCTTATTTTAGAACATAGAACATAGAACATACAGCACAGAACAGGCCCTTCGGCCCACAATGTTGTGCCGATCCTTTGTCCTCTGTCAAGGACAATTTAATCTATACCCCATCATTCTCCTTTATCCATATACCTATCCAAAAGCCTTTTGAAAGTCCCTAAAGTTTCTGACTCAACAACTTCCCCGGGCAAGGCATTCCATGCCTCGACCACTCTCTGGGTAAAGAACCTTCCCCTGACATCCCCCTTATATCTCCCACCCTTCACCTTAAATTTATGACCCCTTGTAACGCTTTGCTCCACCCGGGGAAAAAGTTTCTGACTGTCTACCCTATCTATTCCCCTGATCATCTTATAAACCTCTATCATGTCACCCCTCATCCTTCTCCTTTCTAATGAGAAGAGGCCTAGAATGTTCAGCCTTTCCTCGTAAGACTTATTCTCCATTCCAGGCAACATCCTGGTAAATCTCCTCTGCACCCTCTCCAAGGCTTCCACATCCTTCCTAAAATGAGGCGACCAGAACTGCACACAGTACTCCAAATGAGGCCTTACCAAGGTCCTGTACAGCTGCATCATCACCTCACGGCTCTTAAATTCAATCCCTCTGCTAATGAACGCTAACACCCCATATGCCTTCTTCACAGCCCTATCCACTTGACTTGCAACTTTCAATGATCTATGCACATAGACCCCAAGGTCTCTCTGCTCCTCCACATGCCCAAGAACCCTACCGTTAACCCAGTATTTTGCATTCATGTTTGTCCTTCCAAAATGGACGACCTCACACTTTTCAGGGTTAAACTCCATCTGCCACTTTTCAGCCCAGCACTGCAACCTATCCAAGTCCCTTTGCAGACGACAATAGCCCTCCTCGGTATCCACAACTCCACCAACCTTTGTATCATCTGCAAATTTACTGACCCACCCTTCGACTTCCTCATCCAAGTCGTTAATAAAAATCACAAACAGGAGAGGACCCAGAACTGATCCCTGCGGCACGCCACTGGTAACTGGGCTCCAGGCTGAGTATTTACCATCTAAGACCACTCTCTGCCTTCTATCAGTTAGCCAATTCTTAATCCAACTGGCCACATTCCCCACTATCCCATGCCTCCTGACTTTCTCCATAAGTCTACCATGGGGGACCTTATCAAATGCCTTACTAAAATCCATGTACACCACATCCACTGGTTTACCCTCATCCACTTGCTTGGTCACCTGCTCAAAGAATTCAATCAGGCTTGTGAGGCAAGACCTACCCCTCACAAAACCGTGCTGACTGTCCCGAATCAAGCAGTGTCTTTCCAGATGCTCAGAAATCCTATCCCTCAGCACCTTTTCCATCAACTTGCCTACCACCGAAGTAAGACTAACTGGCCTGTAATTCCCAGGGTTGTTCCTATTCCCTTTCTTGAACAGGGGCACAACATTCGCCACCCTCCAATCACCTGGTACCACCCCCGTCAGCAGAGAAGATGAAAAGATCATTGCCAGCGGCTCTGCAATTTCATCCCTTGCTTCCCATAACATCCTTGGATATACCCCGTCAGGCCCGGGAGACTTGTCTATCTTCAAGTTATTCAAAAACCCCAACACATCTTCCCTCCTAACGAGCACTTCCTCGAGCTTACCAGTCTGCTTCCCACCGTCCTCTTCAGTAATACACCCCTTCTCATTTGTAAATACCGAAGAGAAGTACTCATTCAAAACCTCACTTATCTCTTCCGGCTCAACACACAGTCTCCCGCTATTGTCCTTGACCGGACCTACGGTCCCCCTAGTCATCCTCATATTTCTGACATACGCGTAAAAGGCCTTGGGGTTTTCTTTTATCCTACCCGCCAAGCATTTTTCATGCCCTCTCTTAGCTCTCCTAATCCCTTTCTTCAGATCCTTCCTGGCCATCTTGTATCCCTCCAGAGCTATGCCTGTGCCCTTTTTCCTCAACTTTATATACGCATCCTTCTTCTTCCTAACAAGACTCTCAACCTCTCTTGTCAACCACGGTTCCCTCACATGACCATCCCTTCCCTGTCTGACAGGGACATGCTTATCAATGGCCCCTACTATCTGCTCCTTGAAAAAGTTCCACATTTCGACCGTGCCCTTCCCTGCCAGCATATGCTCCCAACTTATGCTCCTCAGTTCCTGCCTGACAGCATCATATCTACCCTTCCCCCAATTGTAAACCTTGCCCTGTTGCACATACCTATCCCTCTCCATTACCACAGTGAATGCTACAGAATTGTGATCACTATCTCCAAAGTGCTCGCCCACCAACAGCTCTATCACTTGCCCTGGTTCATTACCTAGTACCAAATCCAATATTGCCTCCCCTCTGGTCGGGCAGTCTACATACTGAGTCAGAAAAGCTTCCTGGACATACTGCACAAACACTACCCCATCCAAACTATTCGATCTAAAGAGTTGCCAATCAATATTTGGGAAGTTGAAATCCCCCATAATTACTACCCTGTGACTTCTGCTCCTTTCCAAAATCTGTTTCCCAATCTGCTCTTCCACCTCCCTGCTGCTATTGGGGGGCCTATAGAAAACTCCCATCAAGGTGACTGCTCCTTTCCTGTTCCTGACCTCAACCCACAGTGCCTCAGTCGGCAGATCCTCCTCGAAAATTCTTTCAGCAGTTGTTACACTATTTCTAACTAACAATGCCACCCCCCCACCTCTTTTACCACCATTCCTAATCTTATGAAAACATCTATAACCAGGTACCTCCAAAAACCATTCCTCCCCCTCACCTATCCACGTTTCAGTGATGGCCACAACATCGTAGTCCCAAGTGCCCATCCACGCCTTCAATTCACTCACCTTATTCCTGATGCTTCTTGCAATTATTCAAAGGCATCAACAAAGTGAAAAACAAGAAAATTGATGTGTCAATGCAAGCCAAACAACAGAAACACTGAAGAATTCCATTCCATTCCAGTCCAGAACCCAGTCCTGTTGTTTTTGGAGTCAGGTCACAATTACAGCAACAACTTTATATTCCCACTTGGCTATCTGTACATTTAGTTAATTGCAATTTTGTCGACAAGCTCTTTGAATCCAGTTGTCTGGTCCTCAAGCCAGCTCCGTATGGAAGTCAATTCCACCTTCTGCAAGGCTGAAACCAATAGATAACCTTAATCTAAAAATGCCAGCAGACCAGGGCTCATCCGGGACTTAAACCCGAGATCTCTCGCATGTTAATTAACCATACTCCCTAAGCGAGAATCATACCCCTAGACCAACGAGCCACTGGCAGGTCAGGCTTTATTAGCTGCTGTGGAATTTCACTGGAACCCCCCAGCCAATCATCCATTTTTTTTCAGATCAAAGCAACATCCTGCAAATGCTGAAATAAAAATAGAAAGTGCTGGAAATGTTCAGCAGCTCTGGCAGCATCTGTGCTGTGAGAAACACAGTTAACGTTTCAGGGCACTCACCTTTTGTTTCAGCCATCCTTTCAGACTGCGTCTGTCCATCCAATCTCACTTTCTATTCTATCCACATTCCAACCATTCACTACGTTACTACATTTTTCATGAATTCCTCATTTCTTTTATTAATGACAATTTTGTATTTCTGGCCTTTGCTTCAGACACCACCACAAGTGGAATCATGTCTCCATCTACCCAATCAAACCACTTCGCTGTATCCTCACATTGCAATGTTTCTTTCACCCTGACAGACTGTGGAGTTTCTGCTGCTTGATTGCAGTTCTTGCTTCCCGCCAGTAGATGTCACCTCACTGCAATACAGTGAAGTTTACAAATCTGAGAGAGACACAACAGGAAATAATTGTTCACATTATAGTGAATGTGTGGGATTTAGAAATACTAGGAGTGGAGACGTGTTATTATTGCACTCTGCTATTACATCTTTTATCATGGACTCCAGCATTTTCCCCACGACTGATGTCAGGCTAACAGGTATATAATTCGCTGTTTTCTTTCTGCCTCTTTTTTTAAATAGTGGAGTTACATTAACTCCCGTCCAATCCATTGGAACTGTTCCAGAGTCGATAGAATTTTGAAAAAAGACCAGAAATGCATCTGCAATTTCAAGGGCCACTTCCTTAATTACTCTGGGATGTAGATTATCAGGCCCTGGGGATTTATCGACCTTCAATCCCATCCATTTCCCAAACATTCCCTACTAATACTGATTTCATACAGTTCCTCCTTCTCACTAGACCCTATGTTCCCCAACATGTCTGGGAGATAATTTGTATCCTCCGTTGTGAAGACAGATCCAAAGTATGTATTTAATTGGTCTGCCATTTCTTTGTTCCCCATTATAAATTCCCCCGTTTCTGACTGTGAGGTGCCCACATTTGTCTTCACTAATCTTTTTCTCGACACATATCTATAGAAGCTTTTACACTCAGTTTTTATGTTCTTTGCTAGCTTACTCTCATACTCTATTTCCCCCTTCTTAATCAATCCTTTTGTCCTCCTCTGCTAAATTCCAAACTGCTCACAATCTTCAGGTTTGCTGCTTGTTCTGGCCATTTTATATTTCTCCTCCTTGGATCTAATACTTTCCTTAATTTCTTTTGTAAGCCACAGTTGAGCCACCCTTCCTGTTTTACTTTTGCACAGACAGGAATGAACAATTGTTGTAATTCATCCATGCGCTCTTTAAATGCTTGCCATTGCCTATCCACTGTCAACCCTTTAAGTAACGTTCCCCAATCTATCATAGCCAACTCCCGCCTCATACCTTCATAGTTTTCTTTGTTTAGATTCAGGACCCGAGTCTCGGAATCAACTCTCTCACTCTCCATCTTAATGAAGAATTTTATCATATTATGGGCGCACTTCCCCAAGGGACCCCACACAACAAGATTGTTAACTAATCCTTTCTCATTACACAATATCCAGTCCAGGATGGCCTGTTCTCTAGAGGTGTTTTACACCTCTATCAATTCTCCACTCAATCTCCTTTGATATAGGCAGAATAATCCTAGCTTTTCCAACCTAACCTTGTAACTAAAATCCCCCATCCCTGGATCCATTCTGGTAAATCGCCTCTGCGTCCTCTCAAGGACCCTCACATTCTTTCTAAAGTCTGCTGAGCAGAACTGGAAGCAACACTCCAATTGGGGCCTAACCAGAGTTTTATAATGGTTCAGCATAACTTCCCTGCTTTTGTACTCAATGCCTCAATTTCAAGCCCAAGATCCCATATGCTTTGCGAACCACTCTCGCAATATGTCTTGCCACCTTCAAAGATTGATGCACATGAACCCCAAGTCCCTCTATTCCAGTGCACTCTTTAGAACTGTGCCATTAAGTATATATTGCCTCTCCCTATTCCTTATGCCAAAATACATCACCTCACACTTGTCACTATTAAATTCCATCTGCCACCTGTCTGCCCATTCTGCTAGCCTATCATTGTCCTGTTGCAGGCAGTTCATATCATCCTCACTGTTTGCCACTCCTCCAAGTTTGTTGTCATCGGGATATTTTGAGATTCTACTCTGTATTCCAAGATCCAAGTCAATTACCTTGAGCAAAAAAAGCAGTGGTTCTAGCACTGACCCTTGGGGAACACCACTATCGACTATCCTCCAGTCTGACAAAGAACCATTTAACAAGACTCGCTGTTTTCTGTCCTTAAACCAATTTTCTATCCAATTGGACACTGACCCTCCTATCCCACGAACCTCAATTTTGTTAACCGCCCTTTTATGTGGTACCTTGTCAAACGCTTCCTTAAAATCCATATAAACAACATCCACTGCATTCCCTTCATCAACCTGCTCTGTTAGTTCATCAAAAAATGCAGTTAGATTAGTCAAGCATGAACTTTCATTTATAAATCCATGCTCACTCTCCTTAATTAACTCAAACCTCTCCAAGTGACTGTTGATTTTTTACCCTGATTATTCTTTCTAAAACCTTACCCACCACTGCTGTTAATCTAACTAGCCTGTAGTTACCCAGACTGTCCTTACACCCTTTCTTGAATAAGGGCGTCGCATTTGCCACTGTTTATCCTCTGGCACCTCCCCCATATCCAGGGAAGATTGGAAGATTATACTGAACCCTTCCGTTATCTGCATCCACATTTCCTTTCGCAACCTGGGATGCAAGCCATCCGGAACATGTGATTTATCTACCCTAAGCACAGCCAGCCTTTTTAGTACCTCCCTCTCTCAATTTGTACCCTATCCATTGCCTCTACTCTCTTCACTTCTACTGATATTTTGTCCAATTCCACTTCCTTAGTGATCACTGATACAAAGTACTCATTAAGCAGATTAACATTGCCCTGCACCTCTAAGCATATATTATCCTCTTTCTCCCTAATAGGCCCGACTCAACCTCTTACTACCCACTTATCATTTACATGCTGCTCGAAGATTTTTGGGTTTCCTTTCATGTTGACTGCCATTTTATTCTCATAGAAATAGAGAATAAGCTGAATATAGAAGATATAAGTATTTCCCATCCTTGATGAGGTGGAACTTTTTTATGTTGTGGGTAGTAATGACTTGGCCCACGAGTGTGGTGGAAGCAGAGACAATCAATGATTTGAAAAGGAAATTGGATGGATACTTGAAGGAAAGAAACTTGCAGGAGGAAAGGGATCGAGCTGGTGAGTGGAACTGACTAGATTGCTCCGGGGAGAGCCAGCATGGACGTGATAGGCCAAACGACCACCTTCTGTGCTGCAAATGACTCTGTGTTGTTTCTCAAATTCAATCCACTGGTGTTTGGTAAATAATTTCAAAGTAAATTGTGCAACTGAAAAATCAGAGCCAAGGCAAGGGACGCATAAGGAAGCGGAATTGCTGAAACCCGGGATTGAACCAGGGACCTTCAGTCTAACGCTCTCCCAACTGACCTATTGCAGCCCAACATTAATAGTGGCTTGGTGTCCTTATTTTGGAAGAAAATACATACATTCAAGTTTTCCAAAAAATTCAAGAACACAACATGTGAGTAATATTCCCCATTGCTTTCTCAGTACTGATGGATTGTGAAGCGGGGGACAGCCAGAAGTGCAAATGAGCCGCACAGACCCTGAGCTGAGAATGAAATGAGATCAAATTCAATCTTTCACAGCGAGATGCTGCAGAGAGGTAAGAGTCCTGAATCAAAGCGAGATTTGCTCATTTCAAACACTCCCTGTACTCTCTGCTCAAGAAGCCTTAAAAAAGGGAAAAACAGAATGGCACTCAAACTCACAACCCTGCCATTAACAGTCTCATGTTCGACTGACAGAACTGTCACTTCTACTCGCTCTCTTATTGGATGGATGCAACTCCAACGCAGGGGTGGCATTCAAATCCTCCCATGGGTCCACATGTCAGACTGAGTTCCATGTTGTAGAATCAAGCAAAGGAAATCTGCTCACTTCCAAAACTATCAGCGAATTGAAGCTGATTACGATCAACATCATCAGAGGTCAGAACGACCTGGTGAAAGAAGACACTCTGAAGAAGGATCCACAATTATTCAAAGGCATCAACAAAGTGAAAAACAAGAAAATTGATGTGTCAATGCAAGCCAAACAACAGAAACACTGAAGAATTCCATTCCATTCCAGTCCAGAACCCAGTCCTGTTGTTTTTGGAGTCAGGTCACAATTACAGCAACAACTTTATATTCCCACTTGGCTATCTGTACATTTAGTTAATTGCAATTTTGTCGACAAGCTCTTTGAATCCAGTTGTCTGGTCCTCAAGCCAGCTCCGTATGGAAGTCAATTCCACCTTCTGCAAGGCTGAAACCAATAGATAACCTTAATCTAAAAATGCCAGCAGACCAGGGCTCATCCGGGACTTAAACCCGAGATCTCTCGCATGTTAATTAACCATACTCCCTAAGCGAGAATCATACCCCTAGACCAACGAGCCACTGGCAGGTCAGGCTTTATTAGCTGCTGTGGAATTTCACTGGAACCCCCCAGCCAATCATCCATTTTTTTTCAGATCAAAGCAACATCCTGCAAATGCTGAAATAAAAACAGAAAGTGCTGGAAATGTTCAGCAGCTCTGGCAGCATCTGTGCTGTGAGAAACACAGTTAACGTTTCAGGGCACTCACCTTTTGTTTCAGCCATCCTTTCAGACTGCGTCTGTCCATCCAATCTCACTTTCTATTCTATCCACATTCCAACCATTCACTACGTTACTACATTTTTCATGAATTCCTCATTTCTTTTATTAATGACAATTTTGTATTTCTGGCCTTTGCTTCAGACACCACCACAAGTGGAATCATGTCTCCATCTACCCAATCAAACCACTTCGCTGTATCCTCACATTGCAATGTTTCTTTCACCCTGACAGACTGTGGAGTTTCTGCTGCTTGATTGCAGTTCTTGCTTCCCGCCAGTAGATGTCACCTCACTGCAATACAGTGAAGTTTACAAATCTGAGAGAGACACAACAGGAAATAATTGTTCACATTATAGTGAATGTGTGGGATTTAGAAATACTAGGAGTGGAGACGTGTTATTATTGCACTCTGCTATTACATCTTTTATCATGGACTCCAGCATTTTCCCCACGACTGATGTCAGGCTAACCGGTATATAATTCGCTGTTTTCTTTCTGCCATCTTTTTTTAAATAGTGGAGTTACATTAACTCCCGTCCAATCCATTGGAACTGTTCCAGAGTCGATAGAATTTTGAAAAAAGACCAGAAATGCATCTGCAATTTCAAGGGCCACTTCCTTAATTACTCTGGGATGTAGATTATCAGGCCCTGGGGATTTATCGACCTTCAATCCCATCCATTTCCCAAACATTCCCTACTAATACTGATTTCATACAGTTCCTCCTTCTCACTAGACCCTATGTTCCCCAACATGTCTGGGAGATAATTTGTATCCTCCGTTGTGAAGACAGATCCAAAGTATGTATTTAATTGGTCTGCCATTTCTTTGTTCCCCATTATAAATTCCCCCGTTTCTGACTGTGAGGGGCCCACATTTGTCTTCACTAATCTTTTTCTCGACACATATCTATAGAAGCTTTTACAGTCAGTTTTTATGTTCTTTGCTAGCTTACTCTCATACTCTATTTCACCCTTCTTAATCAATCCTTTTGTCCTCCTCTGCTAAATTCCAAACTGCTCACAATCTTCAGGTTTGCTGCTTGTTCTGGCCATTTTATATTTCTCCTCCTTGGATCTAATACTTTCCTTAATTTCTTTTGTAAGCCACAGTTGAGCCACCCTTCCTGTTTTACTTTTGCACAGACAGGAATGAACAATTGTTGTAATTCATCCATGCGCTCTTTTAATGCTTGCCATTGCCTATCCACTGTCAACCCTTTAAGTAACGTTCCCCAATCTATCATAGCCAACTCCCGCCTCATACCTTCATAGTTTTCTTTGTTTAGATTCAGGACCCGAGTCTCGGAATCAACTCTCTCACTCTCCATCTTAATGAAGAATTTTATCATATTATGGGCGCACTTCCCCAAGGGACCCCACACAACAAGATTGTTAACTAATCCTTTCTCATTACACAATACCCAGTCCAGGATGGCCTGTTCTCTAGAGGTGTTTTACACCTCTATCAATTCTCCACTCAATCTCCTTTGATATAGGCAGAATAATCCTAGCTTTTCCAACCTAACCTTGTAACTAAAATCCCCCATCCCTGGATCCATTCTGGTAAATCGCCTCTGCGTCCTCTCAAGGACCCTCACATTCTTTCTAAAGTCTGCTGAGCAGAACTGGAAGCAACACTCCAATTGGGACCTAACCAGAGTTTTATAATGGTTCAGCATAACTTCCCTGCTTTTGTACTCAATGCCTCAATTTCAAGCCCAAGATCCCATATGCTTTGCGAACCACTCTCGCAATATGTCTTGCCACCTTCAAAGATTGATGCACATGAACCCCAAGTCCCTCTATTCCAGTGCACTCTTTAGAACTGTGCCATTAAGTATATATTGCCTCTCCCTATTCCTTATGCCAAAATACATCACCTCACACTTGTCACTATTAAATTCCATCTGCCACCTGTCTGCCCATTCTGCTAGCCTATCACTGTCCTGTTGCAGGCAGTTCATATCATCCTCACTGTTTGCCGCTCCTCCAAGTTTGTTGTCATCGGGATATTTTGAGATTATACTCTGTATTCCAAGATCCAAGTCAATTACCTTGAGCAAAAAAAGCAGTGGTTCTAGCACTGACCCTTGAGGAACACCACTATCGACTATCCTCCAGTCTGACAAAGAACCATTTAATAAGACTCGCTGTTTTCTGTCCTTAAACCAATTTTCTATCCAATTGGACACTGACCCTCCTATCCCACGAACCTCAATTTTGTTAACCGCCCTTTTATGTGGTACCTTGTCAAACGCTTCCTTAAAATCCATATAAACAACATCCACTGCATTCCCTTCATCAACCTGCTCTGTTAGTTCATCAAAAAATGCAGTTAGATTAGTCAAGCATGAACTCCCATTTATAAATCCATGCTCACTCTCCTTAATTAACTCGAACCTCTCCAAGTGACTGTTGATTTTTTACCCTGATTATTCTTTCTAAAACCTTACCCACCGCTGCTGTTAATCTAACTAGCCTGTAGTTACCCGGACTGTCCTTACACCCTTTCTTGAATAAGGGTGTCGCATTTGCCACTGTTTAATCCTCTGGCACCTCCCCCGTATCCAGGGAAGATTGGAAGATTATAGCAAGCCCTTCCGTTATCTGCATACGCATTTCCTTTCGCAACCTGGGATGTGAGCCATCCGGGCCAGGTGATTTATCTTCCCTAAGCACAGCCAGCCTTTTTAGTACCTCCCTCTCCTAATTTGTACTCTCTCCATTGCCTCTACTTTCTTCACTTCAACTGATATTTTGTCAAATTCCACTTCCTTCGTGATCACTGATACAAAGTACTCATTAAGTAGATTAACATTGCCCTGCACCTCGAAGCTTCTTTTATCCTTTTTGTCCCTAATAGGCCCGACTCAACCTCTTACTACCCACTTATCATTTACATGCTGCTCGAAGATTTTTGGGTTTCCTTTCATGTTGACTGCCACTATATTCTCATGGAAATAGAGAATAAGCAAATATAGAAGTTGTAAGTATTTCCCATCCTTGATGAGGTGGAATTTTTTATGTTGTGGGTAGTAATGTCTTGGCCCACGAGTGTGGTGGAAGCAGAGACAATCAATGATTTGAAAAGGCAATTGGATGGATACTTGAAGGAAAGAAACTTGCAGGAGGAAAGGGATCGAGCTGGTGAGTGGAACTGACTAGATTGCTCTGGGGAGAGCCAGCATGGACGTGATAGGCCAAATGACCACCTTCGATGTTGTAAATGACTCTGTGTTGTTTCTCAAATTCAATCCACTGGTGCTTGGGAAATAATCTCAAAGTAAATTGTGCAACTGGAAAATCAGAACCAAGGCAAGGGACGCATAAGGAAGCAAAATTGCTGAAACCCGGGATTGAAACAGGGACCTTTAGATCTTCAGTCTAACGCTCCCCCAACTGAGCTATTTCAGCCCTACGTTAACAGCGGCTTGGTGTCCTTGTTTTGGAAGAAAATACATACATTCAAGCTTTCCAAAAATTAAAGAACACAACATGTGAGTAATATTCCCCATTGCTTTCTCAGTACTGATGGATTGTGAAGCGGGAGACAGCCAGAAGTGCCACTGAGCCGCACAGACCCCGAGCTGAGAATGAAATGAGATCAAATTCAATCTTTCATAGTGAGATGCTGCTGAGAGGGAAGAGTCCTGAATCAAAGCGAGACTTGCTCATTTCAAACACTCCCTGTACTCTCTGCTCATGAAGCCTTACAAAAGGGAAAAACAGAATGGCACTCAAACTCACAACCCTGCCATTAAAAGTCTCATATTCGACTGACAGAACTGTCACTTCTACTCGGTCTCTTATGGGATGGATGCAACTCCAACGCAGGGGTGGCATTCAAATCCTCCCATGGGTCCACATGTCAGACTGAGTTCCATGTTGTAGACTCAAGCAAAGGAAATCTGCTCACTTCCAAAACTATCAGCGAATTGAAGCTGATTACAATCAACATCATCAGAGGTCAGAACTACCTGGTGAAAGAAGACACTCTGAAGAAGGATCCACAATTATTCAAAGGCATCGACAAAGTGAAAAACAAGAAAATCGATGAGTCAATGCAAGCCCAACAACAGAAACACTGAAGAATTCCATTCCATTCCAGTCCAGCTGTTTTTGGAGTCAGCTCACAATTACAGCAACAACTTTATATTCCCACTTGGCTATCTGTACATTTAGTTACTTACAATTTTGTCGACAAGCTCTTTGAATCCAGTTGTCTGGTCCTCAAGCCAGCTCCATATGGAAGTCAATTTCACCTTCTGCAAGGCTGAAACCAATAGATAACCTTAATCTAAAAATGCCAGCAGACCAGGGCTTGTCCAGGGCTTGAACCCCGGATCTCTCGCATGTTAATTAACCATACTCCCCAAGCAAGAATCACATTCCTAGACCAACGAGCCACTGACAGGTCAGGCTTTATTAGCTGCTGTGAAATTTCACTGGAACCCCCCAGCCAATCATCCATTTTTTCAGATCAAAGCAACATCCTGTAAATGCTGAAATCATAACAGAAAGTGTTGGAAATGTTCAACAGCTCTGGCAGCATCTGTGGAGAGAGAAACACAGTTAACATTTCAGGGTGTTCACCTTTTGTTTCAGCCATCCTTTCAGACTGCTTCTGTCCATCCAATCTCACTTTCTATTCTATCCACATTCTAACCATTCACTACGTTACTACATTTTTCATGAATTCCTCATTTCTTTTATTAATGACAATTTTGTATTTCAGGCCTTTGCTTCAGACACCACCACAAGTGGAATCATGTCTCCATCTACCCAATCAAACCACTTCGCTGTCTCCTCACATTGCAATGTTTATTTCACCCTGACAGACTGTGGAGTTTCTGCTGCTTAATTGCAGTTCTTGCTTCCCGCCAGTAGATGTCACCTCACTCCAATACAGTGAAGTTTACAAATCTGAGAGAGACACAACAGGAAATAATTGTTCACATTATAGTGAATGTGTGGGATTTAGAAATACTAGGAGTGGAGACGTGTTATTATTGCACTCTGCTATTACATCTTTTATAATGGACTCCAGCATTTTCCCCACGACTGATGTCAGGCTAACCGGTATATAATTCGCTGTTTTCTTTCTGCCTCCTTTTTTAAATAGTGGAGTTACATTAACTACCGTCCAATCCATTGGAACTGTTACAGAGACGATAGAATTTTGAAAAAAGACCAGAAATGCATCTGCTATTTCGAGGGCCACTTCCGTAAGTACTCTGGGATGTAGATTATCAGGCCCTGGGGATTTATCGGCCTTCAATCCCATCAATTTCCCAAACATTCCCTACTAATACTGATTTCATACAGTTCCTCCTTCTCACTAGACCCTATGTTCCCCAACATTTCTGGGAGATAATTTGTATCCTCCTTTGTGAAGACAGATCCAAAGTATGTATTTAATTGGTCTGCCATTTCTTTGTTCCCCATTATAAATTCCCCCGTTTCTGACTGTAAGGGGCCCACATTTGTCTTCACTAATCTTTTTCTCTACACATATCTATAGAAGCTTTTACAGTCAGTTTTTATGTTCTTTGCTAGCTTACTCTCATACTCTATTTCCCCCTTCTTAATCAATCCTTTTGTCCTCCTCTGCTAAATTCCAACTGCTCACAATCTTCAGGTTTTCTGCTTGTTCTGGCCATTTTATATTTCTCCTCCTTGGATCTAATACTTTCCTTAATTTCTTTTGTAAGCCACAGTTGAGCCACCCTTCCTGTTTTACTTTTGCACAGACAGGAATGAACAATTGTTGTAAATCATCCATGCGCTCTTTAAATGCTAGCCATTGCCTATCCACTGTCAACCCTTTAAGTAACGTTCCCCAATCTATCATAGCCAACTCCCGCCTCATACCTTCATAGTTTCCTTTGTTTAGATTCAGGACCCGAGTCTCGGAATCAACTCTCTCACTCTCCATCTTAATGAAGAATTTTATCATATTATGGGCGCACTTCCCCAAGGGACCCCACACAACAAGATTGTTAACTAATCCTTTCTCATTACACAATACCCAGTCCAGGTTGGCCTGTTCTCGTGAGGTGTTTTACACCTCTATCAATTCTCCACTCAATCTCCTTTGATATAGGCAGAATAATCTTAGCTTTTCCAACCTAACCTTGTAACTAAAATCCCCCATCCCTGGATCCATTCTGGTAAATCGCCTCTGCGTCCTCTCAAGGACCCTCACATTCTTTCTAAAGTCTGCTGAGCAGAACTGGAAGCAACACTCCAATTGGGGCCTAACCAGAGTTTTATAATGGTTCAGCATAACTTTCCTGCTTTTGTACTCAATGCCTCTATTTATAAGCCCAAGATCCCATATGCTTTGCGAACCACTCTCGCAATATGACTTGCCACCTTCAAAGAATGATGCACATGAACCCCAAGTCCCTCTATTCCAGTACACTCTTTAGAACTGTGCCATTAAGTATATATTGCCTCTCCCTATTCCTTATGCCAAAATACATCACCTCACACTTGTCACTATTAAATTCCATCTGCCACCTGTCTGCCCATTCTGCTAGCCTATCACTGTCCTGTTGCAGGCAGTTCATATCATCCTCACTGTTTGCCGCTTCTCCAGGTTTGGTGTCATCGGCATATTTTGAGATTCTACTCTGTGTTCCAAGATCCAAGTCACTTACCTTGAGCAAAAAAAGCAGTGGTTCTAGCTCTGACCCTTGGGGAACACCACTGTCGACTATCCTCCAGTCTGACAAAGAACCATTTAATAAGACTCGCTGTTTTCTGTCCTTAAACCAATTTTCTATCCAATTGGACACTGACCCTCCTATACCACGAACCTCAATTTTGTTAACCGCCCTTTTATGTGGTACCTTGTCAAACGCTTCCTTAAAATCCATATAAACAACATCCACTGCTTTCCCTTCATCAACCTGCTCTGTTAGTTCATCAAAAAATGCAGTTAGATTAGTCAAGCATGAACTCCCATTTATAAATCCATGCTCACTCTCCTTAATTAACTCGAACCTCTCCAAGTGACTGTTGATTTTTTACCCTGATTATTCTTTCTAAAACTTTACCCACCGCTGCTGTTAATCTAACTAGCCTGTAGTTACCCGGACTGTCCTTACACCCTTTCTTGAATAAGGGCATCGCATTTGCCACTGTTTAATCCTCTGGCACCTCCCCCGTATCCAGGGAAGATTGGAAGATTATAGCAAGCCCTTCCGTTATCTGCATCCGCATTTCCTTTCGCAACCTGGGATGTGAGCCATCCGGACCAGGTGATTTATCTTCCCTAAGCACAGCCAGCCTTTTTAGTACCTCCCTCTCCGAATTTGTACTCTCTCCATTGCCTCTACTTTCTTCACTTCGACTGATATTTTGTCAAATTCCACTTCCTTAGTAATCACTGATGCAAAGTACTCATTAAGTAGATTAACATTGCCCTGCACCTCGAAGCTTATATTATCCTTTTTGTCCCTAATAGGCCCGACTCAACCTCTTACTACCCACTTATCATTTACATGCTGCTCGAAGATTTTTGGGTTTCCTTTCATGTTGACTGCCAGTCTATTCTCATAGAAATAGAGAATAAGCAAATATATAAAGATGTAAGTATTTCCCATCCTTGATGAGGTGGAATATTTTATGTTGTGGGTGGTAATGTCTTGGCCCACGAGTGTGGTGGAAGCAGAGACAATCAATGATTTGAAAAGGAAATTGGATGGATACTTGAAGGAAAGAAACTTGCAGGAGGAAAGGGATCGAGCTTGTGAGTGGAACTGACCAGATTGCTCCGGGGGGAGCCAGCATGGACGTGATCGGCCAAATGACCACCTTCTGTGTTGTGAATGACTCTGTGTTGTTTCTCAAATTCAATCCACTGGTGCTTGGTAAATAATTTCAATGTAAATTGTGCAACTGGAAAATCAGAACCAAGGCAAGGGAAGCATAAGGAAGCGAAATTGCTGAAACCCGGGATTGAACCAGGGACCTTTAGATCTTCAGTCTAACGCTCTCCCAACTGAGCTATTTCAGCTCTCCATTAGCAGTAGCTTGGTGTCCTTGTTTTGGAAGAAAATACATACATTCAAGTTTTCCAAAAGATTGAAGAACACAACATGTGAGTAATATTCCCCATTGCTTTCTCAGTACTGATGGATTGTGAAGCGGGAGACAGCCAGAAGTGCCACTGAGCCGCACAGACCCCGAGCTGAGAATGAAATGAGACCAAATTCAATCTTTCATAGTGAGATGCTGCTGAGAGGTAAGAGTCCTGAATCAAAGCGAGACTTGCTCATTTCAAACACTCCCTGTACTCTCTGCTCATGAAGCCTTAAAAAAGGGAAAAACAGAATGGCACTCAAACTCACAACCCTGCCATTAGAAGTCTCATATTCGACTGACAGAACTGTCACTTCTACTCGGTCTCTTATTGGATGGATGCAACTCCAACGCAGGGATGGCATTCAAATCCTCCCATGGGTCCACATGTCAGACTGAGTTCCATGTTGTAGACTCAAGCAAAGGAAATCTGCACACTTCCAAAACTATCAGCGAATTGAAGCTGATTACAATCAACATCATCAGAGGTCAGAACTACCTGGTGAAAGAAGACACCCTGACGAAGGATCCACAATTATTCAAAGGCATCGACAAAGTGAAAAACAAGAAAATCGATGAGTCAATGCAAGCCAAACAACAGAAACACTGAAGAATTCCATTCCATTCCAGTCCAGATGTTTTTGGAGTCAGGTCACAATCACAGCAACAACTTTATATTCCCACTTGGCTCTCTGTCCATTTAGTTAATTGCTATTTTGTCGACAAGCTCTTTGAATCCAGTTGTCTGGTCCTCAAGCCAGCTCCGCATGGAAGTCAATTCCACCTTCTGCAAGGCTGAAACCAATAGATCACCTTAATCTAAAAATGCCAGCAGACCAGGGCTCGTCCCGGATTTAAACCCAGTATCTCTCGCATGTTAATTAACCATCCTCCCTAAACGAGAATCATACCCCTAGACCAACGAGCCACTGACAGATGAGGCTTTATTAGCTGCTGTGGAATTTCACTGGAACCCCCCAGCCAATCATCCATTTTTTTCAGATCAAAGCAACATCCTGCAAATGCTGAAATAAAAACAGAAAGTGCTGGAAATGTTCAGCAGCTCTGGCAGCATCTGTGCTGTGAGAAACACAGTTAACGTTTCTGGGCACTCACCTTTTGTTTCAGCCATCCTTTCAGACTGCTTCTGTCCATCCAATCTCACTTTCTATTCTATCCACATTCTAACCATTCACTACGTTACTACATTTTTCATGAATTCCTCATTTCTTTTATTAATGACAATTTTGTATTTCTGGCCTTTGCTTCAGACACCACCACAAGTGGAATCATGTCTCCATCTACCCAATCAAACCACTTCGCTGACTCCTCACATTGCAATGTTTCTTTTACCCTGACAGACTGTGGAGTTTCTGCTGCTTGATTGCAGTTCTTCCTTCCCGCCACTAGATGTCACCTCACTCCAATACAGTGAAGTTTCCAAATCTGAGAGAGACACAACAGGAAATAATTGTTCACATTATAGTGAATGTGTGGGATTTAGAAATACTAGGAGTGGAGACGAGTTATTATTGCACTCTGCTATTACATCTTTTATAATGGACTCCAGCATTTTCCCCACGACTGATGTCAGGCTAACCAGTATATAATTCGCTGTTTTCTTTCTGCCTCTTTTTTTAAATAGTGGAGTTACATTAACTACCGTCCAATCCATTGGAACTGTTCCAGAGTCGATAGAATTTTGAAAAAAGACCAGAAATGCATCTGCTATTTCAAGGGCCACTTCCTTAAGTACTCTGGGATGTAGATTATCAGGCCCTGGGGATTTATCGGCCTTCAATCCCATCAATTTCCCAAACATTCCCAACTAATACTGATTTCATACAGTTCCTCCTTCTCACTAGACCCTATGTTCCCCAACATTTCTGGGAGATAATTTGTATCCTCCTTTGTGAAGACAGATCCAAAGTATGTATTTAATTGGTCTGTCATTTCTTGGTTCCCCATTATAAATTCCCCCGTTTCTGACTGGAAGGGACCCACATTTGTCTTCACTACTCTTTTTCTCTTCACATATCTATAGAAGCTTTTACAGTCAATTTTGATGTTCTCTGCAAGCTTATTTCCAATTGTTAATCAATCCCTTTGTCCTCCTCTGCTAAATTCCAAACTGCTCACAATCTTCAGGTTTGCTGCTTGTTCTGGCCATTTTATATTTCTGCTCCTTGGATCTAATACTTTCCTTAATTTCTTTTGTAAGCCACAGTTGAGCCACCCTTCCTGTTTTACTTTTGCGCAGACAGGAATGAACAATTGTTGTAATTCATCCATGCGCTCTTTAAATGCTAGCCATTGCCTATCCACTGTCAACCCTTTAAGTAACGTTCCCCAATCTATCATCGCCAACTCCCGCCTCATACCTTCATAGTTTTCTTTGTTTAGATTCAGGACCCGAGTCTCGGAATCAACTCTCTCACTCTCCATCTTAATGAAGAATTTTATCATATTATGGGCGCACTTCCCCAAGGGACCCCACACAACAAGATTGTTAACTAATCCTTTCTCATTGCACAATACCCAGTCCAGGATGGCCTGTTCTCTGGAGGTGTTATACACCTCTATCAATTCTCCACTCAATCTCCTTTGAGAAAGGCAGAATAATCCTAGCTTTTCCAACCTAACCTTGTAACTAAAATCCCCCATCCCTGGATCCATTCTGGTAAATCGCCTCTGCGTCCTCTCAAGGACCCTCACATTCTTTCTAAAGTCTGCTGAGCAGAACTGGAAGCCACACTCCAATTGGGGCCTAACCAGAGTTTTATAATGGTTCCGCATAACTTCCCTGCCTTTGTACTCAATGCCTCTATTTATAAAGCCCAAGATCCCATATGCTTTGCGAACCACTCTCGAAATATGACTTGCCTCCTTCAAAGATTGATGCACATGAACCTCAAGTCCCTCTATTCCAGAACACTCTTTCGAACTGTGCCATTAAGTATATATTGCCTCTCCCTATTCCTTATGCCAAAATACATCACCTCACACTTGTCACTATTAAATTCCATCTGCCACCTGTCTGCCCATTCTGCTAGCCTATCACTGTCCTGTTGCAGGCAGTTCATATCATCTTCACTGTTTGCCGCTTCTCCAGGTTTGGTGTCATCGGCATATTTTGAGATTCTACTCTGTATTCCAAGATCCAAGTCACTTACCTTGAGCAAAAAAAGCAGTGGTTCTAGCACTGACCCTTGGGGAACACCACTGTCGACTATCCTCCAGTCTGACAAAGAACCATTTAATAAGACTCGCTGTTTTCTGTCCTTAAACCAATTTTCTATCCAATTGGACACTGACCCTCCTATACCACGAACCTCAATTTTGTTAACCGCCCTTTTATGTGGTACCTTGTCAAACGCTTCCTTAAAATCCATATAAACAACATCCACTGCATTCCCTTCATCAAGCTGCTCTGTTATTTCATCAAAAAATGCAGCTAGATTAGTCAAGCATGAACTCCTATTTATAAATCCATGCTCACTCTCCTTAATTAACTCGAACCTCTCCAAGTGACTGTTGATTTTTTACCCTGATTATTCTTTCTAAAACCTTACCCACCGCTGCTGTTAATCTAACTAGCCTGTAGTTACCCGAACTGTCCTTACACCCTTTCTTGAATAAGGGTGTCGCATTTGCCACTGTTTAATCCTCTGGCACCTCCCCCATATCCAGGGAAGATTGGAAGATTATAGCAAGCCCTTCCGTTATCTGCATCCGCATTTCCTTTCGCAACCTGGGATGTGAGCCATCCGGACCAGGTGATTTATCTTCCCGAAGCACAGCCAGCCTTTTTAGTACCTCCCTCTCCTAATTTGTACTCTCTCCATTGCCACTACTTTCTTCACTTCAACTGATATTTTGTCAAATTCCACTTCCTTAGTGATCACTGATGCAAAGTACTCATTACGTAGATTAACATTGCCCTGCACCTCTAAGCTTATATTATCCTTTTTGTCCCTAATAGACCCGACTCAACCTCTTACTACCCACTTATCATTTACATGCTGCTCGAAGATTTTTGGGTTTCCTTTCATGTTGACTGCCAGTCTATTCTCATAGAAATAGAGAATAAGCAAATATAGAAGATGTAAGTATTTCCCATCCTTGATGAGGTGGAATTTTTTATGTTGTGGGTGGTAATGTCTTGGCCCACGAGTGTGGTGGAAGCAGAGACAACCAATAATTTGAAAAGGCAATTGGATGGATACTTGAAGGAAAGAAACTTGCAGGAGGTAAGGGATCGAGCTGGTGAGTGGAACTGATTAGATTGCTCCGGGGAGAGCCAGCATGGACGTGATAGGCCAAATGACCACCTTCGATGTTGTAAATGACTCTGTGTTGTTTCTCAAATTCAATCCAATGGTGCTTGGGAAATAATCTCAAAGTAAATTGTGCAACTGGAAAATCAGAACCAAGGCAAGGGACGCATAAGGAAGCGAAATTGCTGAAACCCGGGATTGAACCAGGGACCTTTAAATTTTCAGTCCAATGCTCGCCCAACTGACCTATTTCAGCCCGACATTAACAGCAGCTTGGTGTCCTTGTTTTGGAAGAAAATACATACATTCAAGTTTTCAAAAAATTAAAGAACACAACATGTGAGTAATATTCCCCATTGCTTTCTCAGTACTGATGGATTGTGAAGCGGGAGACAGCCAGAAGTGCCACTGAGCCGCACAGACCCCGAGCTGAGAATGAAATGAGATCAAATTCAATCTTTCATAGTGAGATGCTGCTGAGAGGTAAGAGTCCTGAATCAAAGCGAGACTTGCTCATTTCAAACACTCCCTGTACTCTCTGCTCATGAAGCCTTAAAAAAGGGAAAAACAGAATGGCACTCAAACTCACAACCCTGCCATTAAAAGTCTCATATTCGACTGACAGAACTGTCACTTCTACTCGGTCTCTTATTGGATGGATGCAACTCCAACGCAGGGATGGCATTCAAATCCTCCCATGGGTCCACATGTCAGACTGAGTTCCATGTTGTAGACTCAAGCAAAGGAAATCTGCTCACTTCCAAAACTTTCAGCGAATTGAAGCTGATTACAATCAACATCATCGGAGGTCAGAACTACCTGGTGAAAGGAGACACCCTGAAGAAGGATCCACAATTATTCAAAGGCATCGACAAAGTGAAAAACAAGAAAATCGATGAGTCAATGCAAGCCAAACAACAGAAGCACTGAAGAATTCCATTCCATTCCAGAACCCAGTCCTGTTGTTTTTGGAGTCAGGTCTCAATTACTGCAACAACTTTATATTCCCACTTGGCTATCTGTACATTTAGTTAATTACAATTTTGTCGACAAGCTCTTTGAATCCAGCTGTCTGGTCCTCAAGCCAGCTCCGTTTGGAAGTCAATTCCACCTTCTGCAAGGCTGAAACCAATAGATAACCTTAATCTAAACATGCCAGCAGGCCAGGGCTCATCTGGGATTAGAATCTTGCATTTCTTACATGTTAATCAACCACATTCCCTAAGCAAGAATCATACCCCTAGACCAACGAGCCACTGACCAGTCAGGTTTCTTTAGCTGCTGTGGAATTTCACTGGAACCCCCCAGCCAATCATCCATTTTATATTTCAGATCAAAGCAACATCCTGCAAATGCTGAAATAAAAACAGAAAGTGCTGGAAATGTTCAGCAGCTCTGGCAGCATCTGTGCTGAGAGAAACACAGTTAACGTTTCAGGGCACTCACCTTTTGTTTCAGCCATCCTTTCAGACTGCTTCTGTCCATCCAATCTCATTTTCTATTCGATTCACATTCTAACCATTCACTACGTTACTACATTTTTCATGAATTCCTCATTTCTTTTGTACTCAATGCCTCTATTTATAAAGCCCAAGATCCCATATGCTTTGCTAACCACTCTCGCAATATGTCTTGCCACCTTCAAAGATCGGTGCACATGAACCCCAAGTCCCTCCATTCCAGCACACTCTTTATAACTGTGCCATTAAGTATATATTGCCTCTCCCTATTCCTTATGCCAAAATACATCACCTCACACTTGTCACTATTAAATTCCATCTGCCACCTGTCTGCCCATTCTGCTAGCCTATCACTGTCCTGTTGCAGGCAGTTCATATCATCCTCACTATTTGCCGCTCCTCCAAGTTTGGTGTCATCAGCATATTTTGAGATTCTACTCTGTATTCCAAGATCCAAGTCACTTACCTTCAGCAAAAAAAGCAGTGGTTCTGGCACTGACCCTTGGGGAACACCACTGTCGACTATCCTCCGGTCTGACCAAGAACCATTTAATATGACTCGCTGTTTTCAGTCTTTAAAACAATTTACTATCCAAATGGACACTGACCCTCCTAATCCATGTACCCCAATTTTGTTAACCACCCTTTTATGTGGTACTTTATAAAATGCTTTCGTAATATCCATATAAACAACATCCACTGCATTCCCTTCATCAGTATTCTCAGATAGTTTGTCAACAAATGCAGTTAGATTCGACAAGCATGAACTCCCATTGATAAATCCATGCCCCTCTCCTGAATTAACTCAAACCTCTCCAAAGGACTTGATTTTTTTCCCTGACCTGTTGATCTCATGCTGATAGCAAGCTCACCATTGAGCATGTATTTGGCAATGTGACCGTCATCCATTTGGCCCAGTCAACAGAGTCACCGCTGACTCAAGAGGGCAAACATGCTGTGGATCCCTGCACGCTGGTGTACTTCCGCATTCGGCACTCTGTCCTGCCAGGAGATGCCCAGTATCCATCTGAGGCAATGGAGGTGGAAGCTGTTCAGCCGCTTTTTTTGGCTGTATAAGTTGTTGATTCTTCTCTACTATAAAGGAGGGTGCTGAGAACACAAGCCTGGTACACGTGGAGCTTTGTATTTTCGGTCAGTTTGCTGTCGGTTCACACTTGTCTTCTCAACGTTGACATGACAGCTGCAGCATTGGCAATCCTGGTGCTGATTTCAGCATCAAGGGCCAGATTGCTGGTGATTGTTGATTGAAGGTATGTGAAGCTGTTGACAACCTCCAAAGTGAGGTTGTCGATGTTGATGCAAAGTGGAGTCTCAACGTCCTGGCCCGTAACTTTCATCTTCCTGATGCTGATTGTCAGTCCAAACTCTTTGCAGGCCAGGGAGAACCGATCTGCAAGCTGCTGTAACTGAACTTCATTATGGGATGTCAGCACAGCATCATCAGCAAATAGCAACTCACAGACTAGGAATTTACCCACTTTGGTCTTGGCGCACAGTCTTGCCAAGTTGAACAGCTTGTCGTCAGCTCTGATGTGCAGGTGAACACCTATATCTGAGTAATTGAAAGTGTACAATAGCAGCATGGAGAAGAATATGCCAATTATAAAGGATGTGATAACTAGACAGTTCGAAAATGATGACATGATTGGGCAGAGTCAACATAGATTTATGAAAAGGAAAACAGGTTTGAAAAACCTGTTGAGATTTTTGAGGATGTTACCTATAGAACAGATAAAGGAGAACCAGTGGATGTGTGGTATTTGTATTTTCCTTTGGTAAGGTCCCACACAGGAGGTGAGTAAACAAAATTAGAGCACATAGGCTTGGGGATAATATACTGATATGGATTGAGAATTGGTTAACAGACCGAAAACAGAGAGCAGGAATAACGGGTCCTTCTCAGGATGGCAGGCTGTTACTATTGGGGTACTGCAAGGATCAGTGTTGGAGCCACAGCTGTTAACAACCTAAATAAATGATTTGGACGTGGGGATTAAATGTAATATTTCCAAGTTTGCAGATGACACAAAGCTCGGTGAAGTGTGAGTTGTGAGGAGGATGCAGAGAGGCTTCCAGGGGACCTGGAGAGGCTAAGTGAATGGGCAAGAACATGGAATATAATGTGAATAAGTGTGAAGTTATTCACTTTGGTAGAATAAACAGAAAGACAGAGTATTTCTTAAATGGTGAGAGGTTGGGAAGTGTCGATGTCCAAAGGGACCTGGGTGTCCTTGTTCCTGAGACACTAAAAGCTCTTGTGCAGGTGCAGCAATCAATTAGGAATGCAAATGGTATGTTGTACCCACACGAGGGGTCATGAGTACAGGAGTAAAGATGTCTTGCTGCAATTGTATAGAGCCTTGGTGAATCCGCACTGGAGTATTGTGTACAGTTTAGTCTCCTCACCTTGTGAAGGATACACTTGCCATAGAGGGGGTGAAACAGAGGGTCAACAGACTAATCTTTTTTTTGCATTTATTTCATTTCATCTCAGTTTGTTCAGTTTGCTTACCTACTGTTTTTTTTCAGGTTTGTACTTCCTGCTGTTCAATATTCAGTCCATTAACACCTAATCTGGACTAATGCTTTGTCTTTCAACACACCATTAACATATTGTTTGCCTTTGCTGCATGACCTTGTGGTCAGCTATGTGGCCTTGTCCAATTTACACCTTCTCCTTTGTTATCTCTTGCCCCACCCCCACCCCACTTGCTTATAACCTGTGACTTTTCTAATATATGTCAGTTCCGAAGAAGGGTCACTGACCTGAAACGTTAACTCTGCTTCTCTTTTCACAGATGCTGCCAGACCTGCTGAGTGGTTCCAGCATTTCTTGTTTTTATGTCACCAGACTAATCCCTGGGATGGTGGGATTGTCTTATGAGGAAACTGGGCCTGTATTCCTTAAAGTTTCGAAGAATGAGAGGTGATCTGATTGAAACTGACAAAATTCTTACAGGGCGTGACAGTGTGGATGTAGACAGGATGTTTGCCCTGGTTGGTGAGTCTAAAACCAAAGGACATCGTCTCAGAATAAGGAGTAGGCCATTTAAAACTGAGATGGGTGGAATTTCTTCACTCAGACGGTGGTGAATCATTGGAATACTGTGCCCCAGAGGGCTGTGGCAGCTCAATCATTGAGCATGTTCAAGACAGAAATTGAAAGAAATCTTGACACTCATGACATCAAGGGATATGGGGATAGCATGGGAAAGGGGCTTTGAGGTCGGTGATCAGCCATGATCGAATTGAATGACAGAGCAGGCTCGACGGGCTGAATAGCTTACTCCCATGTTCCTCTGTTCTGAAGAGAGTTGGCGCCAGCACGCAGCCCTGCTTTACCCCACTGCTGATCTTGAAAGCGTCTGATGTTGCTCCATTGTAACTGATGGAACTGTGCATGTTCTCGTGGAAAGAAAAGATGATGCCCAAGAGGTCAGGAGGGCAGCCTGTCTTCCATTGCAGTTTGAAGAGCCCGTCTCTGCTGACAAGATCAAAGTCCTTAGTGATGTTCATAAAAATGTGTAAGTCTCTGTGGCGCAGTGGATAGCGTGTTGGACTTCTAAATAATGATTAAGACGATATCCAAAGGTTGTGGGTTCAAACCACACCAGAGTCAGATTTTGGACCAGAAACAGAGGAGCACAACGGAACAACAAATGAAGAAATGCGCCAAAAGCACAGACTCGGAGACAGAGCGAGAGACAGAGGAGCAGAGCAGGGGAAGAAATCGAGGAGTGACATCACAATGGAGAGTGAGAGCAGGGAAACAGAGAGCCGCTGGGGTGAGGATACAGGATTTGGTTCTTTCTTCGGTGCAGTGGAAGGAGCTGTTTGGTGAGGATCTGGTAAGCTGTGACATCACAGGCAAGCAGGTAGTTGATTGGTTTGGAAGAACCGACCTGCTTGATGCGCATCTGGTAAGTGATTAAGATCCATTTTAGTCCTCACGTTTAAAATAGTAAACAAACTAATGGTAAGTTTAATAAAATATGCAATAAAATGAATAATTGAATAAAATATTTAAGTAGTTAATTGAAACACGTTAAGGATGACAGGACAGGTGATGTGTCACAGCTGCAGCATGTGGGAGTTCCTGGATGCCACTGTGATCCAGGGCAAACACGTCTGCAGTAAGTGTTTGCGGCTCAAACAGGGAGAAAAAGGGAATGTAGTGGTAGTAGGGGACAGTATAGTAAGGTGGATTGACTCTGTTCTCTGCAGCAAAAGCAAGAGTCCAGACGGCTGTGTTGCCTGCCGATGCCTGGATTCAGGACATCTGCTCAGGGCTGGAGCGAAACATACAATGGGAGGGGGAGGATCCAGTCGTCGTGGTCCATGTCGGTACCAAAGACATAGGCAGGACAAGGATAGAGGTTCTGCAAAGTCAGTATGAGGAACTAGGCACCAAATTAAGAAGCAGAACCTCAAAGTTAATCATCTCTGGATTATTACCTGAGCCATGTGCAAATTGGCATAGGACAAATAAGATTAGAGAAAGTAATGTGCGGCTGAAAGACTGGTGTGGTCATAGTGGGTTCTGGTTCATGGGGCATTGGCACCAGTACTGGGGAAAGAGGTGGCTGTACCGTTGGGACGGTCTACACCTGAACCGTGCTGGTGCCTGTGTTCTAGCGAGCCACATAACGAGGGAAGTCGAGACGGTTTTAAACTGAATAGTGGGGGCAAGGGATCAAATTTGGGAAGATATGGTGAATCAAGGAGGAGAGACAAGGCAAGAGAGAAAGGTATAAATATGGGAAATGATAAACAGACTGTGACAGGAAGGGACAGAATGTACAAATCGAAGAGTAAATCGACAGATAAGGCTAGAGGTGACAAAAATAATAAAAGGACAAAACTAAATGCTCTGTATCTGAATGCATGGAGCATTTGAAACAAAACAGATGAACTGGGAGCACAAATAGAATAAATAAGTACGATCTGATAGTCATTACAGAGACATGGCTGCAGGGCGACATAGATTGGGATGTGAATATTGGAGGTGACATGGCATTTTGGAAGGACAGGAAGCTAGGAAAAGGTGGCGAGGTAGCTCTGTTAATTAATGATGGTATTAGCGTAATAGAGAGGGATGACCTGAGTTCTGGAGATCAGGATGCAGAAGCAGTTTGGGTACAAATGAGAAATCATAAAGGCAAGAAGTCACTTGTGGGAGTGGTGTACAGGCCACCTAACATTAACCACACTGTCGGATGGGATATAAAGGAAGAAATAATGGCAGCTTGTCAGAAAGGTACTGTGATAATTATGGGGGATTTTAATCTACATATAGATTGGAAAATTCAGATGGGCAGAGGTAGCCTAGATAAGGAGTACATAGAATGTTTTGGGGATAATTTCTTGGAACAATACATTCTGGAGCCAACCAGAGAGCAGGCTATACTAGACCTGGCATTGTGCAACGAGATAGGATTAATTAATGACCTCATAGTTAAGGTACCCCTAGGGAGTAGCGATTATAATATGATTGAATTTTACATTCAGTTTGAGGGAGAGGAGAGTGGGTCCCAGACTAGTATTTTAAATTTAAATAAGGGCAATTATAAGGTCATGAAAGCAGAGCGAGCTAAAGTGAACTGGCAAATTAGGTTAAGGGATAAGTCAATAGAGATGCAGTGGCAGACATTTAAGGGGATATTTCAGAATACACAGAATAGATACATTTCAACGAGAAAGAAAAGTTCCAAAGGTGGGACTCACCATCCATTGTTCACGAAAACAGTTAAAGATACTATCAAACTTAAAGAAAAAGCCTATAATTGTGCAAAGGTGGGAGGCAGGTCAGAAGATTGGACAGAATATTTAAAAAAAACAGCAAAGAATTACTAAAAGATTGATAAGGAAGGTAAAATTAGAGTATGAGAGAAAGCTCGCAAGGAATTTCAAGACAACTAGTAAGAGTTTCGATAGATATTTTAAAATGAGAAGAGTTAACAAAGCGACTGTTGGTCCAATAGAAAGTGTGTCTGGGGAATTAATAATGGATAATTAAGAGATGGCAGATGAATTGAACAGATACTTTGCATCGGTCTTCACTATTGAGTATACAAATAACATCCCAGTATTAGCCGTATATCAGGAAATTGAAGGGATGGAGGAACTCAAGAAAATTACAATCACCAGGGAAGTGGTACGAAACAAATTGTTGGAGCTGCGGGTTGACAAGTCGCCAGGTCCTGAATTGGCTAGTGAGATAGTTGATGCGCTGGTTTTAATATTCCAAAATTCCCTAGATTCGAGAAGGTTCCGTTAGATTGGAAAAGAGTGAATGTAACTCATTTATTCAAAAAGGGAGGGAGACAGAAAGCAGGAAACGACAGGCCAGTTAGCTTAACATTTGTCTGAGGGAAAATGTTTGGAGCTATTACAGAGGATGTTATAGCAGGGCATTTAGAAAAAAATTAAGGTAATCAGGCAGAGTCAACATGGTTTTTTGAAAGGGAAATCATGTTTAACCAATTTATTGGAGTTCTTTGAGGCAGTTACATGTGCTGTGGATAAAGGGGAACCAGTGGATGTATTGTATTTCGATTTCCAGAAGGATAAGGTGCCATATCAAAGTTTATTGCAGAAAATAAAAGCTCATGGTGTCGGGGGTAACATATTGGCATGGATTGAAGATTGGCTAGCTGACAGGAAACAGAGAGTCAGCATAAATGGGTCATTTTCTGGTTGGCAAGAAGTAACGAGTGGTGTGCCACAGGGATCTGTGCTGTGGCCTCAACTTTTTACAACTTATATAAATGACTTAGATGAAGGGACCGAAGGTATTGTTGCTAAATTTGCTGATCACAAAGATAGGTCGGAAAGTAGGTTGTGAAGAGGACATAAGGGGGCTACAAAGGGATATAGATAGGTTAAGTGATTGGGCAAAGACCTGGCAAATGGAGTATAATGTGGGAAATTCGGAAATTGTCCACTATGGCAGGAAGAATAAAAAAGCATATTATCTAAATGGTGAGAGATTGCAGAGCTCTGAGATGCAGAGGGATCTGGGTGTCCGAGGGCATGAATTGCAAAAGGTTAGTATGCAGGTCCAGCATGTAATTAGGAAAGCTAATAGAATGTTATCATTTATCACCATGGGAATTGAATACAATAGTAGGGAGGTTATGCTTCAGCTATACAGGACATTGGTGAGACCTCTTCTGCAGTACTGAGTACTGTACTGGTCTCCTTATTTGCGGAAGGATGTAAATGCATTGGAGGTAGTACAGAGAAAGTTTACGAGACTAATACATGGAATGGGTGGGCTGTCTTACGAGGAAAGATTGGACAAGCTAGGCTTGTCTCCGCCAGAGTTTAGAAGAGAAAGAGGCGACATGATTTGTTATTTAATTTATTAATTAACAAATTATCTATCCTCCAGTCTTCCGGTACCTCACCCGTGGCTAACGATGGTACAAAAATCTCTGCCAGCGCCCCAGCAATCTCCTCCCTTGCTTCCCATAGCATCCTAAGATACATCTGATCAGGCCCTGGGGATTTATCCACCTTAATGCGCTTCAAAACCTCCAACACCTCCTCCTTTGTAATGTTGATATGCTGCAGGATATCGATGTTCCCTCCCTTGAACTCACTAGCTTCCATTACCTTCTCCACGGTAAATACAGACGAGAAATATTAATTTAAGACCTCGCCCATTTCGCGTGGCTTCACACATAGATTGCCACACTGATCCTGAAGGGGACCTACTCTCTCCCTAGCTACCCTTTTACTCTTAATACACTTATAGAATCTTTTAGGATTCTCCTTTATCTTATCTGCCAGGGAAATCTCATGGCCCCTTTTCGCCCTCCTAATTTCCTTCTTAAGTATACTCCTATATCCCCTATACTTCTCGAGGGACTCGCTCGATCCCAGCTGCCTATACCTGACGTATGCCTCCTTCTTTGTCCTGACCAGACCCTCAATATCCCTCGTCAACCAAGGTTCCCTAAACTTGCCAGCCTTGCCCTTCCATCTAACAGGAACATGCTGGCCCTGAACTCTTCCTATCTCACTTTTAAAAGCCTCCGACTTGCCAGACGTCCCTTTACCTGTAAACAGCCTCTCCCATTCAACTTTTGAGAGTTCCTGTCTGATGCCATGGAAATTAGCCTTCCCCCAATTTAGGACTTCAACCTGAGGACCAGTCCTATTCTTTTTCATAACTATCTTGAAGCTAATAGAGTTATGGTCACTGGTCCCAAAGTGCTCCCCCACTGCCATATCAACCACCTGCCCATTCTCATTTCCGAAGAGGAGATCGAGTGTAGCCCCTTCTCTAGTCGGGCCATCCACGTACTGCTTCAGAAAACTATCCTGGACTCACTTAACAAATTCTTCCCCATCTGATCCCTTAGCACTTAGGCAGTCCCAGTCAATATTAGGGAAGTTAAAATCACCTACTATTACAACCCTATAATTCCTATACCTATCTGTGATTTCCCTACATATATGCTCCTCCACTTCCCTCTGACTATTGGGGGGCCTATCGTATAATCCCATCAAAGGGATCACCCTTTTACTATTTCTATATTCTACCAGTATGGCCTCACTGGACATTCACCCCGGGATATCCTCTCTAAGTGCTGCCGTGATGTCCTCCCTAATCAATAGTGCAACTCCCCCTCCTCTCTTACCTCCACCTCTGTCACGCCGGAAGGATCGGTACCGCGGAACATTGAGCTGCCAGTCCTGCCCATCCCTCAACCACGTTTCCGTAATAGCTACAATACCACAATCCCATGTACCGATCCATGCTCTGAGTTCATCTGCCTTACCTGTAAGGATACTTGCATTAAAGTAAATGCAGTTTAGCCCACCAGACCTTCCACGCTCCCTGTCCTGCCCCTGCCTGGCCTGCCTACTGGACTTGCTTGCTTTAACCTCTCCATTTGCCTCAACTATCTCATCGGAGAGACTACTACTTTGGGTCCCACCCCCGCTGCAAGACTAGTTTAAACCCTCCAGTGTATTACTATAAAATCTCCCTACAAGGATATTGGTCCCCTTCCAGTTCAGATGCAACCCGTCCCTCTTGTACAGGTCACCTCTGCACAAGAAGAGATCCCAATGATCCAAGTACTTGAAGCCCTCCCGCCTTCGCCAGTCTTCAGCAATGCATTCATTTGCGTAATCCTCCTATTCCTACCCGCACTAGCACGTGTCACAGGGAGTAATCCTGAGATTACAACCCTCGAGGTCCTGCTCTTTAACCTTCTGCCTAACTCCCTATATTCACTTTGCAGAACCTCATCTCTCTTCCTGCCTATGTCGTTCGTACCAATATGGACCACGATCTCTGGCTGCACACCCTCCCCTTTCAGAATTTCCGGCAGCTGCTCCGAAACATCCTTGACCCTAGTATTAGGGAGGCAACATACCATCCTGGAGTCTCGTTTGCGGCCACAGAAACGCCTATCTGCACCCCTTATGATAGAATCCCCTATCACAATAGCTCTTCCACCCATTTTCCTCCCCTGCTGTGCAGCAGAGCCCTCGTGGTGCCACGGAACGCGCTGTTGCTCTTTTCCCCTGGGAGGTCTTCCCCCCAACAGTAACCAAAGCGGTGTATCTGTTTGAGAGGGGGATGGCCACAGGGGACTCCTGCACTACCTGCCTGCTCCTACTATTCCATCTGGTGGTCACCCATCCCTTTTCTGCCTGTGCATCCATTACCTGCGGTGCGACCACCTCACTAAACATGCTATCCATGAAGCCCTCAGCTTCGTGGACGCTCCACAGTGAAACCACCCGCAGGTCCAGCTCCATAATGCGAGTAGCCAGTAGCTGCAGCTGGATACACTTCCTGCACACATGGTCGTCATGGAGACTGGGAGGGTTCCTGAATCCCCACAAAGCGCAGGAGGAGCATATCACGGGGCTGAGCTCTCCTGCCATGACTTACCCTTAGATTAATTAGTTACTCCCTTAATTAAAAAATACTAATGACACTAGGGGCCTTGTTCTACCCACTACAATCTAAAGTCCTTCATAAGCTACACTGAATAAAAAAAACACTTTAGTAGCACTCACCTTATCAGCAGAGGTTTTTTTCTCAAGTAAAAAACTTTGCCCTTTTCTTTAAGATATTTAAATACACAAACAGCATTGACTCACCAACCAATCACCTTGTAGCTCTCCTCTGACATCAGAGTTGGCTTCTTTTTTTTTTCAAAACTCCAGCACACTGGAAGAGCTCCACTCCACTCCTGGAAGGGAAGAGACTGGGCCTCGATCCTCGGATTGGATTTATAGGCTCCGCTCTCAACGTTCTCCTCATATCGGTCCATGCAGGTCTGCTCCGCTCCGCTCCTCTCCGCTCCCGGAAGGTAATTCACCAGCTTTTGCAGAAAAGTAGGACTTAAGCTGTTGCAGTACCTGTTAGAAAGATAGTCTAAGTTATTCTGAAGTCATCTTCCAATGTCATCCACATGGAAGCAGGATTTTAAAGGATAAGATGTAGTTTTTAAAAGTCACTTCAATCTTGCTCAAGAGTCTTTTCAAAGAAGCCAAGTAAATCTTGATAAAAAGTCATATACATTTAGAGATCTTTTAAAAGCACTTCAATCTTGTTAATAAAAAGTCAGATGTAAATTTAAGAACTCTGATCAGGCCATGCTAAAAACTTACATACAATTAAGAAATAAAATACAACATTTAAAATGTCTGAACTCCCTCTGAAAGTTGACAACTGCTGCTGCCGGTGTCTTCCTGGAATAGTGGAGCTGTTGTGTCAACAGAAAAGTCCTTCCCGAGCAACCCTGAGCCTGTTGGTACCGGCTTTAATCCAACCCAAGTAAAAATCAGGGTACATTGGGGGCAATGAGCCCAAATTGCTGAACTACAGGTCCCTGTCACTTTAAAGAGTGGGCTGGTGCGACTATGATCAGAGGCTCCTTCTAAGCACATTTCTCACCACCACAACTTCCAGATGCTGGTGTTAGTGTGTGCATGTACCAGCAGTTGCAGTGCTGTTCAGACCCTCAATAGCAGTGAAAGTCTCAGAGTTCACCGCTATTGGGGCTGTAAAATCCAGGCCAATATCTCACAGCCCTGTTAGATTTGCTCTCCCTCTGTACAAAATCAAACTCCACACATGGTCTTTCACTCACTCCTGTTTCCAGCAAATCAAATGTTCACCCGGCCCCGAGAGAGTCAAATACTGGGGAAAAGGACACAGGGAGATAGAGAATAAGCTAAAGCTGACAATGTAAATATTTCCCATCATTGATATCTCTCTATTCCAATCCAACCTTCAGAGTTGGGTAAATAATTTCAGTGTAAATTGTGCAGTTCAAGAGTCAAAACCAAAGGGCGATGCAGAATAAAGGACAACTGCCAAAACCCCAGATTGAACCAGGGATCTTCAGTCCAACACACTCCCAACTGAGCTATTTCAGTCTCACAGGCTTGGGATGATAAGTGGCAAGTAATATTCGCACCACACAAGTGCCAGGCAATGACCATCTCCAACAAGAGAGAATCTAACTATCTCCCCTTGACATTCAATAGCATTACAATCACTGAATCCCCCACCATCAACATCATGGGGGTTACCATGGGTAGCCATACAAATAACGTGACTAGAAGAGCAGGTCAGAGGCTTGGAATCCTGAGGTGAGTAATTACAGTGCAGCTGTTGGCTCCACCCCAGGGGCTGAATTTGTTCTGTAAACCATGAAGCAGCTTCCTCTCAAATCCCAGGTTTATCAATAAATCCTCTTACAAAAGCCCCAAAGTGTGATATATTCCTCTCACTCATCCAGAATAAAAGTTACATCTTTTGCTCTTTTTACCTTCCAAACATTGACTTCTATTTTACTCAGCATTTATTTCTCTCTCCTTTTTATGTTGTGTATTTCCTAATAAACATTGCATTTCAATTATTTATGAGGGATGAAATGAACAGAAAAGATTTTCTGCAATGGTACCGGGGTGTGGGACAGAGTGAGTGGTTCGGATCTGGAATACACTGCCTGAGAGTGTGCTGGAGGCAGATTCAATCGTGGCTTTCAAAAGGGAATTGGATAAACACCTAAATAGAGAAAATTTGCAGGGCTACAATGAAAGGGCAGAGGAGTGGAATTAGCTGATCTGCTCTTGCAAAGAGCTGTCATGGACATGATGGACTGAATGGTCTCCTTCTGTACTGCAACCATTTGATTCCTTGATTCTAACTCTGTCAAAGTTGTTCTGAACTTGCTCTGCTCCAAGGAGAACAACCCCAGCTTTTCCAGTGTCTGCACATTACTGAAGTTATGAGGAACCATGGGGAACCCACTGTAAACCTTCCTCCAGACAGAAATACAACTGTTCACCACCACACTGTGACAAAGCTGTTCACATGATTTGGATGCGGGGACCAAATGTACTATTTCCAAGTTTGCAGATGACACAAAACTAGGTGGGAATGTGTGTTGTGAGGAAGATGCAAAGCGGCTTCAAGGGAATTTGGACAGTCTTAGTGAGTGGACAAGAAAGTGGCACATGAAATATAATGTGTCAAAATGTGAGGTTATCCACTTTGGTAGGAGAAACAGATGTGCAGATTATTTGTTAAATGGTAAGAGTGTGAATGTACAAAGGGGCCTGGGTGTCCTTGTCAATAAGTGACTGAAAGCTAACATGCAGGTGCAGCAAGCAATTAGGAAGGCTAATGATATGTTAGCCTCTATCACAAGAGGATTTGAGTACAGGAGCAGTAAAGTCTTGCTTCAATTGTATATAACCTTGGTTGGACTGCACTTTGGAATACTGTGTGAAGTTTTGTTCCCCTTACCTTAGGAAGGATATCATTGCCATCGAGGGAATGCAACGAAGGTTCACCAGACTTGTTCCCGGGATGGCGGGACTGTCAAATGAAGAGAGATTGGGGAAACTGGGACTGTATTCTCTAGAGTTTTGAAGAAGGAGAGGTGATCTCATTGAAACTTACAAAATATTTAAAGGGATAGACAGGGTCGATGAAGCTAAGATGTTTCCCCCGGTTGAGGAGTCTAGAACCAGGGGACACAATTTCAACGTCAGGGGAAAGTCACTTAGGACAGCGATGAGGAGAAATTTCTTTACTCAGTGGGTTGTGAATCTTTGGAATTCTCTATCTCAGAGGGCTGTGGAATCTCAGTCATTGAGTATGTTTAAAGCAGAGATTGACAGATTTCTCAATACAAATGACATAGGGGAGATGGAGATAGTGTGGGAAAAAGGCATTGAAGTGGACGATCAGTCATCATCATATTGAATGGCAGGGTGGGCTCGACGGGCTGAATGGCCTACTCCTGCTCCTATGTTCCTATCAGTCTGCAAACTTCATATGCATGCTGTCATTGTCCCTTTTATTCCATGGGCTTCAGTTTTACTGGCAGTCTAGTATGTGACATCATCAAGAAGGTTTCAATAAGTTGAATAAGGAGAAATTGTTTCCAGTGGCAAAAGGGTCAGTAACCAGAGGATGTACTTATCAGGTGATTGAGAAAAGACCAGAGGCAAAATGAGGAATGATTTTTTATACAGTGATGTGTTGTCATCTGGAATGCACTGTCTGATCAGGACTTGAAAGCAGATTCAGTAGTAACTTTGAAAAGCAATTGGGATAAATACTGGAAGGAAAATGTACAGATAACAGGAAAAAGCTGAACACCAGGACTAATTGGATAGCACAACCAAAGAGACAGCACTGACACAATGGACCAAATGGTCTCCTTCTTTGGGTATCATTCTATGGTTTTATGAACATAATGTTGGTACAATTGCCTGAGTTGGAAGGGAAGTGAACCCAGATTCTGGGTATTCTAAACACCAGACACAAACCAAATGAACAAGCCCGTTGTTTAATCTCTGTTTTTCACACCAGCTTCTCCTCGCTCTTTCTGTGTTTCCAGCCTGGTCTGTTCCTCTGACCTTCATTCCTGACACTCTATTGAGAATGGCCAACTCACTGCGCCTCTCACTCACACCGTCACTCCACCCCTTCACCCACTTCCAAACCTCTCTGTTCAACAATACCTCACATCTGCTCCTCTGCTCCATTAATATAACAGGAAAACATTTTCAAACAGACATCTCCAGACAGTGAACGTTCCAGCAAGACAAGGTAAAGAGCAGATTCATTCACTTTAAACACAGAGAGAGCAGCTCTCCCTGTTCAGTCGAAGGAGCAGATGTTGTTTCACTCCCATTAGTCTTCGAGACATGCACCAGAATTTTAAGGGACCGTTGGAGACGGGAATGGAGGCCGGGGAGGGGGAGGGGGGTGTGTAAAATAGGGATGGAAGACGTCGGACCGGATTTTTCTGTCGGCGGCTGACATGGAGGGCAGACTTCGCACATCCACACGGCAAGAAGGCATTTCAAGTATTTATGAGTCCAATTGTCAGCAATTTTATTCACTGGATCCATTTGAACTAATAGCACACCGGAACCACGGGGCTTCAGAGCCTCGCCTGGTTAAAGGAGGTGACTGGGAGGTGGGAGCTGAGTGTTGGCTTCACTGGGAAGCTATCGGGTGAGGCAGCAAAACTTGGCAGAAAGGGCATCGGGAAACACTGTCAGGAGTGGGAGCCAATGTGCCAGCTCTGCAGAGGGAACAACACCAGGGTGCCATTGTGGCAGTGCCACTTCATTGAGGGTGACAAGTGAGGTAAATGTGGCAGGGTGTTGTTTACTGTGAAGGCCTTGCACTCAGGGAGGGGCAACCTGTCATGGTCCTCATTCGAGGCTCTCATTGGATTCGAGGCTCCCATTGAGGAGGAGGAGGAGGAGTAGAGAGGAAGGGAGGGAGGCGCAGGCACCAGCAGGGGCACCACAGCAGCTTGGGGGCCCACAGGAAGGCCAGCCTCGAACAGGAGGCTGGAGAAGGAGGCAGAGGAACACGTCAGCCGAGGTTCAACTACCTGCAGATGTCCGAGTGACAGTGTCTCCGCAGACTGCACCTCTCCACGGGGGTCGTCACTGATCTCTCTGCCATGATGCAGCTGTGCCGCATGCGACTTGGTGGGCACCTGATGCCAGTGTCACTGAAGGTCACCGTGCCACTGAACTTCTTCACCACCAGATCATTGCGGGGATCCACTGGAGATATGTGTGGAATCTCACAGTCTGTAGTGAATCAGTGCATCAAGGAGGTCACCAATGTCCTGTTCAGGAGGGCCGGTGACTATGTGCACATTGATCCAAACAGTCAAGCTGAGAGAGCTATAGGATTCGGGGACATCGCTGGATTCCACCAGGTGTCGGGTGTCATTGACTGCACCCATGTGACCATCATGGCTCCTGCAGACCAGCCAGCAGCCTTCAACAGGAAGGGCTTCCACTTGCTCAGTGTGCAATTGGTCTGCGACCACTGCAAATGGATCCCATAGGTGTGTGCACAAATCCCGGGAAGCAGCCACAACGCCTGCATACCAAGGCACTCCCAGGTGCCAGAACCTTTCCGCGGCCCCATCCGCTTTCAGAGATGGATCCTTGGAGACAAGGGCTACGCACTGAGGACATGACAACTGACGTCTGTGAGGAACCCACGCACGGATGCAGAGGAGAGGTACAACACCTGCTGCGGGTCAACCCGAGCGACCATCAAGGAGGCCATTGGTCTCCTGAAGATGAGATTCAGGTGCCTAGATCGATCCAGTGGAGCCCTTCAGTATGTCCCGGCGAGGGTCTCGCATATCGTGGTGGTTTGCTGTGCACAGCACAACCTGGCATTACAGACGGGCGAGGTGTTGACTAGTGAGGATATCGTGGAGTGTGATGTCTCCTCTGATGATGAGGATGTGGAGGAGGATGCTGCCCAAGCAGTGCCAGATGAAGAACCTCAGGCACAGCAGGAAAGGGGCCATGAGATACACACAAGGGAGACATGAGACACCCTTATACATTCAAGTTTCCTTTGAGCCTTACCACCTTCTGGAACCAAGGCAATAAAGTCTTAGCTTTAAACAGCCCTGTTGTCGCCTCCTTCCTTCTGCACTGCAGCATCCAGGTACACATCGCACAGTGACAAGGCCGAAGCTTTGTGAACTCAGGACTTGGTCCCTCACTTCCAGCCCCTTGGGAGGAAGGGTTTAAATGAAGTCCCAAAGGGCATCAACAATAGGAAGGAGACATAGTGAGAGAAAATCATTTCTTTCTTCCGTGTGACAACAAACGCAACCCTATCCATCTGGAATGTACATTCACCGTGAACCCTAAGTGAATCAAGGTGCTCTTCTGAAATCTTTTCCGCGTGCTCCTACGTGGTGCTACCCCTGCTCTGGCAGCTGAGGTGGAGACAGGCTGCTGACCTTGCTGCCCCATGGCTTGGGATGACATTGGTGGCCGCCCTCTTGCTGCCTGAGGCCTGGAGGGCCCCGGCACACTGAGGGCCTCCTGCACAGGTACAGGGACCCCCCTCTGTCATCGAGGGTGATGGAGGCCGGCACTGGCATCACTTGTGTCACTGGCAGAGGGACTTTGGAGCTACTGTCCACACCAGGGTCACCCTGAGAGGAGACCCCAGATGTAGCAGCCAGCTGCTCCTCCCCCTTATAAGACACACTTGTAACTCGCTGCTGACCTGAGAGGGACGTGGACCTGGTGAAGAGTTCAGGTGCCTCGTCCCCCCTCTCACCTTGTCACCGCTGGATGGATCTCATGGACAAAGCGATGGAGTGCAGGTCTGCACACATCTCCGGCAGCCACTGATTGGTCGGCTGGATCTGGCTCTCCATCAGAGTCACCCATCTCTCAAGGAAGGAAGCCAGACACACCCCCATCAGAGACAGTACAGCATGCAAGGCCTGGATGGACTCCTCCATCATCCGAACTTGGGCACACATAACCTCCGGCAACTCTGCCAGATGTTGCCTGACCTCTTGCTGCAGCTTCAGCATTTCCCGTGTTGCTGGTGACACCAGAGGCACGTCATCAGCCTGGGACTCAGCATGGGCCTGGCCTCCCACTGACTTCCAACTGCCAGTGGCCTCGGCTGTCACTGCCTCCGTCATCTGCCCGGGCCTGTCTGTGACGTGCTCACCAGCTTGTGTGCCCAAATCTAACAGCGAGTGGATACCCACCGAGTGAGGGTTTCTGTGCTGGTGGAGGGTGCAGGGGAATGATGTGACGGTGCACCATCTGAGGCTCCCTCCTCCTCCTCAGAGGTGTCTGGCTGTCCCCCAGTCTCTCCAGCTCTTCGCTCTTGTCGTTAATCCTAGCCTGCATGTGAAAACAGGGACATTGAAGGGTTAGGGTCTGCCCATCGTGACATTCCAACCACCCCTACTGTGCAGCTCCATTGATGCAGTGGTGAACAGATGAGCAGTGTGGCTCCTTTGCAGCGGATGCAACCTTGTGCCCCAGGAGATGTTCATTCACTCTCTTAGGTAGGTGTCCCTGTCTCTCCATCAGCTATGGAGCAGCTGCTTTGCTGCCCGGCCTGTTCCATGGCCTCCTCCTCCATCGGGATGAGGACATGGAGATAAGGCATCCACTGCCAGTCTTGACATGCTCTTTCCGATTGTGGGCTGTCTTCTCCTGCAGCCACTATGATCAACAAAGTTAGTCTCCCAGCGGGGACAAACTCAATATCTCTGATGGTGATAGTCCAGCAGTCCATGATGTGGACACACATATTCCTCCTGCATGTGGCCCCTCTCGAGGGACTGTGTGAGTTTATACAATGACTGACGTGCACCTCCCACCGAGATGCAGCCAAGCCTCAGGCAGCATGTCCTGCTGCCCTTCCCCAATACACATGACTGGGTGGTCACTCTCTTTCCACCAAACACTCCCTCTCACTCTGCCATGCGCAATGTGCAAAGGGTCCAAAGTGTTTTGAGTTTGCGCCTGAGCAGCCCGGATCCGGTCATTGACCCACTTCTTGCACTGGATCCATGTCTTGGGGGTGACCCCACGGCTGCTGACTTCACCTACTAGCTCAAAGCAGCTTTGCTTGGTCAGGTGGACAGGTCTCCACCTCCCATCCCTGGGGAAGAGGATCTTCCACCTATCTGTTGTCACCTGGAGGCGAACCTGCAGGAAGGCATCGCTAAACTATTGGACCATGGTCACTGTAGGCTCGCATTCAGCTCCTTACCTATCAGGCAGCAGAGACAGCAGAACGGGTCCTGGGGCAGCAGATGCAGCAGAACGGGTCCTGGGACAGCAGAATGGGTCCTGGGCAGCAGAGGCAGCAGAACAGGTCCTGGGCAGCAGAGGCAGCAGAACAGGTCCTGGGGCAGCAGAGGCAGCAGAATAGGTCCTGGGGCAGCAGATGCAGCAGAACAGGTCCTGGGGCAGCGGAGGCAGCAGAACAGGTCCTGGGGCAGCAGATGCAGTAGAACAGGTCCTGGGGCATCAGAGGCAGCAGCACGGGTCTTGGGGCAGCAGAACGGGTCCTGGGGCAGCAGATGCAGCAGAACGGGTCCTGGGGCATCAGAGGCAGCAGAATGGGTCTTGGGGCAGCAGAACGGGTCCTGGGACAGCAGGACGGGACCTGGGGCAGCAGAGGCAGCAGAACGTGTTCTGGGACAGCAGAGGCTGCAGAATGGGACCTGGGGCAGCAGAGGCAGCAGAACGGGTTCTGGGACAGCAGAGGGCTCTCAGGAAGACACTCCTTTAAACCAGGCAGCAGTGAATACAGGTCTGGCAGTCCTTTCAATATGGTGCCAGCACCTGCCGTTGTGTCAGATGTCGGTGCCATCGGTGCCTCGTTCCCTGCCTCTGGTCCTTGTTTACATGGGACCCACGCCTCCCCTTCATTAATTGGTCGGCTGCTCCGTGATCGGGGTCGGTCGGCCACATTTCACTCGTGTGGTGACGACACCCACTTCCGGTGCCTCTGCCGAGAGCCGCACCGTTAGTTTAAAATTCAGCCCATGGGGTCAAGAGTGGAAAATCTCCCCTCTGATTCTCTCTACTTAAAATGAAGGAGACACCAAATTAAAACTGATGAAACCAGGGATTGTATCCTGGTTCTTCAATCTAGTGTTCTCCCAACTGAGCTATTCCATCCTCACTGTGAACTCATCTTCATTGGAGACAAATATAACTCCAGGTGGAATTTCCCCACCCGTTCATTCCTCACTTCAGGGGAATGGGACCCGACCAGATCGCGGAACTCAGATTATGTTAATGTTCTGCTCTTGATACCTTAATATTATCTTGCGTTTGAGCCACTTTTAATCAGGTTCACGGACAAATTCTTCCATCATCCCTTCTCCCACATTCTCTCTCTCTCATTCATTCTTTATTCCTCACAGTCCAGAAAGAGTTAGGAATCAGAGCTCACTCCCAAACCCTCTGCACACAGACCTCTGCCTGTTACCCTGTTTGATCCAAGAGACCAGTCAATAAATTACACTCTTTATAAACACAGAAAGCTGCCTCAGAGTGTTGGACAGAGATAAATACACTGAAGTCTTTTGAAAAAAGTTCATCTTCCGGGTTGTTACTGAGCCCACAGAGCAGGGCGGGCCCAGCCTCCAGCCCCAGCCCCAGCCTGTGCTGTGTTAGCTGATGCCACCTGGTGTGATACTGAGCCACACGGAGCAGGAAAGGGCCTGGTTGTATTCATAGCCTGTGTTGAGTTAACTGATCCCACTCAGTGTGGTAGGAGCCACACAGAACAGAATGGGCCCAGGCTCCTTCCTCAGCCTGAGGGATGATAGTTCTTCTCACACATTGTTGTACAGAGCCCCACACAGAACAGGGAAATCTCAGGCTCCATCCCCGGCCTGTGGTATTTTACTTCATCGCACCTGGTATGGTACGGAGCCCCCAGAGCAGGAAAGATCCAGCTTCCATCTCCGGCCTGTGCTGAATTAGCTGATCTTACCTTGTTGGCACTGAACCGCAATCAGGGAAGGATGGGCCGAGGCTCCATGGCCTGTGGTGTGTTAGTTATTCTCATTTGGTGAGGTACTGAGCACTATATAGAGCAGGATGGGCCTGTGCTCAGTGAGCTGATCTCACCTTGTGTGGTTCTGAGACCCACACACAAAGCAGGACAGGCCTAGGCCTCATCCCCGGCCTGTGTTCAATTAGCTGATCTCATCCAAAAGATTTTGATAAGGTTCCACACAAGAGGCTTCTCTATAAGATTAAAGTCCCTGGTATCAGTGGTAATATATTGATCTGGATTGGGAACTGACTGGCAGGACGTAGGCAGAAAGTAGTTACAGATGGATCTGGATCTGTTTGGAGACCAGTTACCAGTGGTGTCCCACAGGGATCGGTGTTGGGACTGTTGCTCTTTACTATTTTTATTAATGATCTGGATGTAGGTGTAGGGGGCACCATCTGTAAACTTACAGATGGTTTGAAGATCTGTGCGAGTGTTCAGACTGTAGACGATGCTCGACTGTTTCAGGCTGATCTTAATGTGTTGGGAGATTGGGTTCATGACTGGTAAATTATGTTTAATTTGGGTAAGTGCAGTGTTATTCATGTGGACAGGGCGAATGCTCAACATTCATACACCCTTCAGGGAAAAACATTAAAGTAGGTGGAAAAAAGAAAATAATTTTGAGCAGAGATCTGGATGTTCTAGTGCACAGATCTCTAAAGGTACAGCAGCAATGCTGTGAAGTGATAGTTGGAGCAAATAGGGGGTTGGGCTGCATTCAGAGGACAATTGAGTATAAAATGAGGCATATTCTTTCATGGGATGTGAGCGACACTGGCAAGTCCAGAATTTGTTACCCATCCCTAATTGTCCTTGACAAGGTGGCGGTGAGCTCCCTTCTCGAATTGCTGCACTCCATGTGGAGTAGGTACACCCACAGTGCTGTTAGGAAGGGAGATCCAGGATTTTGACCCAGCATCAGTGAATGAACAGCGATATATTTGCAGATCAGATGGTGTGTGACTTGGAGGGGAGCTTGCACATGGTGGTGTTTCCATGCATCTGCAGCCCTTGTCCTTCAAGGTGGTGGAGGTCTTCGGTTTGGAAGGTGCTGTCTGCGGAGCCTTGGTGAGTTGCAGCAGTGCATCTGGTAGATGGTACACACTACTGCCACTGTGCGTCAGTGGTGAAGGGAGTGAATGTTTAAGGTGGTGAATGGGGTGACAATCAAGGCGGCTGCTTTGTCCTGAAAAGTGTCGAGTTTCTGGAGTATTGTTGGTGCTGCACTCATCCTGGTTTGTGCCTTGTAGATGGTTGACAAGTTTTGGAGAGTCAAAAATCACAAAATTATTACAGTGGAGAAGGAGGCCATTGGGCCCATTGTGTCTGCATAGAATCATAGAACATAGAAAGTTTACAGCACAGGCAGGCCAAAAAACGAGCCACCCAGCTGAATCCCATTGTCCAGCATTTGGACCGTAGCCCTGCAGGTTCAGGTACTTGAGGTGCACATCCAGACTCCTTTTAAATGAGTTGAGGGTTTCTGCCTCAGCTACCCTTACAGGCAGTGAGTTCCAGACTCCCACTGCCCTCTGGGTGAAAAAAACCTTTTCTCATCTCCCCTCTAATTGTTCAACACATCACTTTAAATCTATTCCCCCTAGTCAGTGACCTCCCTACTAAGGTAAATAGACCCTTCCCATCCATTCTATCCAGACCCCTCACAATTTTGTACATTTCAATCAAATCTCCCCTCAGCCTCTTCTATTCCAAGGAGAACAACCCCAGTCTATCCAATCTTTCCTCATAGCTGCATTTTTCCAGTCCTGGCAACATCCTCGTAAATCTCCTCCGTAACCTCTCAAGTGCAATTACATCCTTTCTGGAATGAGGTGACCAGAACTGCACACAGAACTCAAGTTGTGGCCTAACTAATGATTTATACAGTTCCAGCATAACCTCCCTGCTCTTATATTCTATACATTGGCTAATAAAGGAAAGGATTCCATCAGCCTTCTCAACCAACTTATCAACCTATCCTGCTACTTTCAGGGATTTGTGGACATTCAATTCAAGGTCCCTCACTTCCTCTACACCTCTCAGCATTCACCCATTAATTGTGTCTTCCTTTGCTGTGTTTGACCTCACCAAAGGCATCACCTCACACTTCTCCAAGTTGAATTCCATTTGCCACTTTTCTGCCCACCTGACCAGTCCATTTCTCCAGCTCTCCTAATGAGCATTTCACCATGTGCCTTGCGCTGAGTTACTCATCACAGAATTCCCACTATCTGATTTACACTTGTCGCCAGAGTATGTATATGAATGGTCCAGTTAAGCTTTTGTCAATGGTAACCCCCAGGATGTTGATGGTGGGGGGATTCAGCGATGGTAATGCTGTTGAACGTCAAAGGGAGATGGTTACATTCTCTCTTGTTGGAGATGGTCATTGCCTGGTACTTATGTGGTGTAAATGTTACTTGCCACTTAGCAGCCCAAGTCTGAATGTTGTCCAGGTCTTGCTGCTTCTGGACATGGACTCCTTCAGTATCTGAGATGTCCCGAATTTGTCCTTTTATGAAACCTTGGTCAGGACTCACTTGGAATATTGTATCCAGTCTTGGTCTCCTCACATGATGGGTGATATTGAGGCTTTGGAAAGGGTACAGAGGAGAGACATTCGACGAATTCCCAGTATAAGACATCTTGGTTATCAATTTAGACTAAAAGAGTTGGGACCCTACACCTTAGAGAAACCTTGACTGAGGGGTGATCCGATTGAGGTTCATAAATAATGAAGGGACCAATTCAGCATGGGAGAGGAGTCACAACTTTGTCTTGGAAATGGCCAGATGGCACCCGGATCACATTAAATTTCATTTTCAGTGGCTGGCTAATGTATCAGGATGGCCGAGTGGTTAAGGCGTTGGACTTAAGATCCAATAGACGTGTATCTGCGTGGGTTCAAACCCCACTCCTGGTATCTGTGCTGACAACACGTTACTTTTTCTTTCCCTGACTTTTGCCTTGCACCATCATCTCTTCTGTCATTTAATCACTCTTGCCTTCCAACTGATCACAGCTTCCTATTATTTGATCTGCCCCAGCACCGTTCCTTGGCTCTGCGCTTGCTTATAAACTGGTAAATCTTTAACTTAATCTCCTCTGTACCCTTTCAATGACCTTCTCATCCTTCCTGGATTGTGGTTCCTCACAGGATCCGCTGCCTCTCCGACTCCCCTCCAGGTAACTGAAGGCCCTGAGCCTTGGTCTCGCTTTATACGCTAGCTGGTAGTTGATTCCTTGCAGGTCTGCCACCGCTCAGGCGAAGCTCAAAACCCAGATCAAGCAAAGTATCAAGAGGAATGTGAACAAAGGCTCCCTGGTGCAGAGCAAGGGACAGGGAGCCTCCGGCTCCTTCAAAATCAGCAAGAAGGAAAACCTAGGGAAAAGTGGGAAAGAAGGTGAAGAAACCAGCACACAAGAAATCTTCAGTGAAGAAACCAGCAGACAAGAAATCTTTAGTGAAGAAACCAGCAGACGTGAAAGTGACAACAAAGAAAGTAACAGCTAAGAAAACGAGCAGCAAGGCGGCGGCAACGCCAAATAAGGTGGTGAAGAAAGCAGCGCTTCAGAAAAAGTCTCCTGCGAAGAAGGTCAAAAAAGGCAAGAGTGCGGCGGGCGGAAAGGCGCTGAAGAAAGTGCAGACATGGAAGAGCAAGGTCAAGCCGAAAGCAGCGAAGGCTCAGAAAGCAGGGTCTGGAAAGAAGTGAAAGAGCGCGGGAAACTTGGAAACATCTGAACACAAAGGCTCTTCTCAGAGCCACCCACATCTCTCAGGAAAGAGCTGATCCCCTGATCAAATGATCCCTGTCCCGGCCCCGCCTGCAGATTCCACATGGAAATGATTTGGAGTAAATCCAGGATCCCTGGTGACTCCCCTCCACCCAGCCCTTTCCCCACTCTCTGTAATAAAACAGAGGGATATCCGGCCCTCACTCGAACTGGAGATGTGTTCGGTGCAGTCTCAGTTCACAAATTCAGGGGGAGAGTCTGTAAGACAGGAACACTGGCGGAGAAACCCCACCTCACAACTCAAACCCCAACACATGAGTTTCTCCAATTCAGCTGGAGTCGGGTGACAACAGGAGCTGGGATAGGCTGTGATCGGGAATGTGAGGAATGGATTTGTTCAGGGAGGAATGTACCTGGAATCTCCGAAAATAATAGTTCCTTATTTCCCCAGATGACACATTCTGCAGTGAGAGTGAAAAGTCTCTTCACTGCTTCACATTTACTAATTGTTTGGTTCGAGATGAATAATGAGTCAGAGAGTAATGACAGGATCTGAAGCTTTTCTCACACCAGCCCTTGAATGACTCAGTATGAAGTGTCCAATGTGTGAAGCTACTGCCAGGGTTTGTCAATCTGAACAGTTTCAGCTCAGTTACTGGGGGCCTGGAATCCCCGCAGTTTGACTCTGTCTCTGATTGGTCACCCGCTTCTCAATCCAATTCTTAACCAATAGGAGAATCACATATAAGTAAATAGAAGTTCTCATTGGCTTAAATTTTCCAATTGGAAAAAGCCCGGCAATTCCAGAGCAGGAAGGAATTGAAGTGATGGAAAATTTCAATTTTCAGGCAACAATTTTAAAACCTCTCATTTTATGTTCTGTTTTACTGTATTTACCGTCACAAAATCCTGACGCGATTTTAGGAATCGTTTTCATTTGTCAATCTGTTAACTGTAAGCGGCGGGAGGAAGGTCCGGTTCAGCAATTTAAAACGGGACAAATATCAGCTTCCACTCTGTAAAAGGAACAAATTAGCGACTAACCGCTTCTCACAGGCTTCTCGGGGACTGACAGAAACGAGCGGTTTCTGATCCTTTCTCCTGAAAGAGGCGGATAATGCTGCAGGGAGCAATGAACTGCCCTTCACTTTCTGGCTGCTAATACACCCCTGACTTTAAACAGTTCAAACAGCGACTGATGCTTCTGTCGGAAAATGAGCAGATTCACCAGAATGATCCCGGTCCATCATGGCCAAAGACATCCAGCTGGCCCGCCGCATCCGCGGGGAACGCACCTTAAACCCAGCTTCAGTAACAAGTGTAACAAGGGCTCTTTTCAGAGCCACCAAATCAGCAAAGGAAAGAGCTGCCATCTCTGTTCATCATCAAACCCATTAGATAGAAGGGGCGGTCACATGGTTTCTGTTTTGTCACATCACTTTCCCGAAAGGCCTGTCGGACTGAGAGCTGATCTGGAATTTAGAAAGCAGCATTACCGGAGACTCATTGCTGCTCAGCACAATCTCAACCCCGCTCCTGGGAACCGTTCGCTGGCATTTGGGGAAAAGAAATGGATCCCAGTTTTATTTGGAAGGCATTAATGGAGCCGGGTCCGTTCACATGAGGGTTATTTACAAACATTACCCAATGAGTTCACTAATATTTGAATCCATTGGAGATTAGTACACAGGACATGTAAGGCAGCTCGGTCATTCTGACTCGAACCGCCAGTTCCCCGGGGTTGCAGACCCTGACACTGCGGGGAGAGAATCCCCGACTCTATCCCGCCGCCGGGGGGAAACAGACAGCTCTGTGTCCGGAGAATAGGGAGGGCCGGGGAGCAGGCACATATTAAAGCGCTGCAATGGACTCAGCTCCTGTGTGTGCACAACTCTCACTGATTCCGTCCTCTGGGAACAGTGCGGTCGAAACAGATCAGGTTAGGAGAGAAACACACAGCCCGAGAATGGCCTCTTCCTTCCTGCATTTACTCTGTTCTGGGAGCAGATTCTCATTGAGAAGCGGCGCTCAGATCACCAGAGAGAAAAAAAAAAACACAATTCAAACTGTCCAAATAAAAAACAGAGAATTAACCCGGACTCTTCCATTATTAAATTAATTCATCAGCTCCGAACCAGTTCCCGTTAATGTACCGGGATAATCTCGGGAATTATAAAATCGAAGGCAGCGGGATTTATTAAATTGTTGATTCTGACACCCTGTAGTTCACTTCTTCACTTAACTAGAGGGGGAGATGTGTGAGCAGAGAAACAGAGCGAAATCCAGAGAAGGAACTGAAAAGACACCTGGACAGATGTGGAACAGGTCAATCCACTGTTCCAATAACTCCATCTCTGACTCCCTCCTGACAGTAACCAGTCCTTTCACAGAGACTGTGGGTGGCTCTGAAAAGAGCCTTTGGTTTATTTGATGACATTTTGGCCGCTTTACTTTTTCTGGGAGCTCTGAGTGCTGGTTTTCTTGGGCAGCAGCACGGCCTGGATATTAGGCAGCACCCCGCCCTGAGCGATGGTCACCCCTCCCAGCAGCTTGTTGAGCTCCTCGTTGTTGCGGACGGCCAGCTGCAGTTGTCTGGGGATGATGCGGCTCTTCTTGTTGTCCCGGGCTGCGTTACCGGCCAGCTCGAGGATTTCAGCGGTCAGATACTCGAGCACAGCAGCCAGATAGACCGGGGCTCCGGCACCCACACGCTCAGCATAGTTGCCCTTTCTCAGGAGCCTGTAAACACGGCCCACTGGGAACTGCAGTCCAGCCCGGGAGGAGTGAGACTTGGCCTTGGCCCGAGCTTTCCCGCTGGTCTTTCCTCTTCCAGACATTTCCACAATCTCACAAATACTTTCACAAAGAATGAATAATTTCCTTAGCATTGATAGTGCATCGCAGGCAGTCAGGATGGCCGAGCGGTTTAAGGCGCTGCGTTTAGGTCGTAGTCTCCATTGGAGGCGTGTGTTCGAATTCTAATTCTGACAAGTTGTGTTTTGACTGCACTGGAGGCGTTTGGGAGCAGCGGTGAAGAGCAAAGAGAAAGCAGGAAAGAACATGGACAAACAAAGTAACAATGGACCCAAAGATGTTGCATCAAAACATTCGAGTCAGAGGCAACTAAGCAAACAGCAGGGCACATAAAAGATCAAAAATGTAACCTTTGTGTCGGGGTGTAAGATGTTGCCAATATCCTTAATGAATACATTACTGTTTTCCCGAATGAGAGGGTGATGCAGATATTGTTATTAAGGAGGAGGAGTGTGAAGTATTGGACGTGATAACTTAAGGAGAGAGGAAGTCTTAATGGGATGAGCATCCTTGAATGTGGATAAATCATCAGGACCAGATGAAATGTACCCCAGGCTGTTGAAAGAAGCCAGGGAAGAAATAGTGGAAGGTCTGACCATCATTTTCCAATCCCTCACTGGATACAGGTGTGGTGCCAGAGGATTGGAGGTCTTGTAACGTTGCAATAAAAGCAAAATACGAGGCAGATCAAGCATGGCTGATCCTTTCGAGTAGAGAAACAGGGCTGAATTCCCTGAACCAGTGGTACAGCTTTCAGAATAGAAGGAGCCTATACACACCTGATGGGTTCCACTTAAACAAAAGAGCTGGAGGTGTTGACAGTCAGAACAGATAAAATTTGGAGGAGTGTTTGAAGCAGATGCTGTGTGGTTACTGTAGTTGTACTATGGAGTTATTTCAAGGAGGTGATTCTGAATGTAATGGATCAACGTGGACCCGTCCAAGGCAAAGGTTCTAAGCTTCCCTGTGGTCCTGCCTGGTTGAATGGAACTGAAGCAAACAAATCATCCAGAAGAGGAAAAGATATGTAAGGCCATGAAAGCACAGAATTCAGATGGATGCAATACCAGATGGTATGACAAGAGTGTAAAACAGCAACAGACTGGTGAATAAAACTTTCCCATTGAATGAGACAAGAGAAAAGGGTAACAATAGTGTCAGAGGTGAGTTGTGACACTATTCACATACCACCTTGATCTGAATAGGACTGTTGAAGGGAGTGATTGAGAAGAATAGAGGAGAAATGAAAAGAAAGGAGAAATAAACAAAAGGTCTTTTGATTTTAGAATGCTTGTTTTTGGAAATGACAGACTGTAAAGTGTGTGTGTCAGAAGATATAGAGCGAAGTTGGGTATGACAAGATCACAGGAAAGTTGTGCCCTGAGACAAGGTGTGTGTTGACAGGAAAGCTGCTCTCTTTTGCACAATATATATTTTATTCATATAATTTGTGCAATTACATTGCAAAGCAGTTCAAATTTAATATTACATAAGGTACAATACAGATCAGTTTCCTTCAATAATGTACATGATGTATCTCACTATCCCTGCCTGCACAGGTTATATTTACAGTATTTACATTACACATCAAACATTCTCTGGTGCAAACAGCCCGAGGGGTTTTACACAGGTTCCAGCCCCTCACTGTACGATGGCCTACTAGGGCCTCAGAC